>NC_073231.2:94117500-95350000 GCF_029281585.2 Gorilla gorilla gorilla | reverse complement strand
TTTTCTTGAGAATCTTATGTTTAATTACAGTCCGAAATGATCAATTTCCATGCTTAATAGAAATTAAGAAGAACTTTATGGCCCAACTCTGGTGTGGAAGTGAACTTCAGACATAAAAATTCACAAACCACAAAGTAAAAGTTATAATTGATTAGGGAAATATTATATAACAAATACCTACTTAATCTTAGAGTAACAAAATATTAGGTATTTATTCTTTTTCTGAATCCCTATTGGGACAATAATGGGCGTTCTCATCTGCTGTGCTCTGAGAAAAAGGCAAAAGCACCAACTGAATTGAAACATTAAATGGCTGGGTATAATCAGAATCCTCCAGGGTGAACAAAATTGCGTAATTATGGGTTATATGTATAACATGCTAACCATTAAAAAATATCTGTCTGGGCCTCTGGGAAATAAATGCCTAGCAAAATAGTAAGAGTGAATTGAAAGGAATCATTAAGGAACTGCTTGTCACGTATTTTTTTTATTAGCAAAAACAGAAAACATCACAGGCAGTACATAAAGTAATCCTTATCTCATGTAAATAATAAAGTCAAACAGACCTTTTCTAAGATAATTTTGGCTAGCAACTTATAGGTATGCTTACATTTAGGACCTTAGGAGACTGATTTGAGTCTGTAAAAAGAAAAAGATACAATGGTAGGAAGGAGAGAGAACAAGGAAATTTTAGTAGTCAATAAGTGGTTTTGTGTGTCTGGAAATTGAAAATTAATTTTAAAATTCAGCTGAAATACAGAATATAGAAATAATGTAGTTCAGATTATGGTTTCCAAGGAAAAATCATCTTTATAAAGCTGTAGACTATTGACTGAGAGATTTCCACCCTGCACTTGCTACAGTTTTCTTTGGAAAATGACTGAATATATTTTGAAAAGCAGAGGAATCTCCTCAGTTTCACCCTGCTAAATTCCTAATGCCACAATTTTACATGCAAATCTTGGATTCACTTGACAGAGACTTAATTTGCAACATTTCTGAATAATATTAAGGAATAACATTATTTCCTCCATAAATTCTAGAGAAGAAAAGTTAATGACTATATCCAAATACAACTGGGATTGCCACATGGCAGCTGTTGGCATTTGTTTTCTCTATTTTCTCTTGGACCATTGCACTTATTTGGCATTCACTATTATAAAAAATATTTAATTGCAGTTAAGGGAAAACACGTATCGAGCCAGCCTATTTTCGAGGTAATGGTAGTTGCTTTTCTACGTTATGCATTTATTTTCCTTCTGTTGCCTGTATGGGAATGCAAGAACAAGTGTAACAGAGCTTCAGAGCAAAGGTAAACAAATCCTTCAATTGCCCACAGAGTTTGCCAAGCATCTGCTATCAGGGGACAGGAATCACAGAATGTAGTTAAACAGAAATAGAATATTCAAAACAGGACAGGAGCAGCAGGGCTGGCCTAGTAAAATAGGAAGGAATAGGAAATTTGAGTGAAATGCTCTCTCACTCCCTTAGGTAACTTTTGCAGTTTGTCATCTTCTAGGGTAGCCATGGCCCTCAAAATGCCCTTTGGTGAAACACAAGCCTCCATTGTCATTTTCTAGTGAGAACACACATTTGCAGCATAGTCCATCTAAATATAGCATTACCTTTATTCTCTTCTCAAAAGTGGTCATTGGTACCTTTACATCAGTGCCTCATAATTTTCAAGGGACATATTGACATTTTAACAAGGAGTTTTGAGAGCCATGTGATCTTGATTCAGAAGAGACTCACATAGGAGAGGATGATCAGAAAGATGCTTTCTCTCTGCTCCCTCTGCCACTCATCTTGAAATTGATCCATCAACTAAGGCTAAAGGATTCTGGAGCTTAGAATGCTGTTCTAAATTTTACGTTATTTCTTCATGTTGTTGTCTGTAGTGGACAGTTTAACATGCTGCCCAGATTTGCCTCTTTAGGATGATGATGTTTATACCACTGGCTACTGGGAGTGCTGGCTGCAGAGAACTCATAGCTAAGTCTTTTCCAAGAACTGCCCTTGATCTGCAGGGAGCTGCTTCACCCAAAATTGTACACCCCACCCCACCAAGGTTATACACTCCACCCCAGGGACAACCTCTATCATGACTGGTCTACTGTGGTAGTTCAGAGATCCCATTGCTTCACTGAAGAACAACTCTGAAGGATTGTCTCAGCCGCAGAGCATTCTGCAGAATTGGCTAAGGGCTCTGTTGCAACTGCAATGCAGGTTAACTTCTCCCTCTGCACCATTCTGCTTTCCTCATTTCATTGCAAATGTTGTTCCTGAGGGCATGCCCCAATAAAATTACTGCAAGCAAATCTCATGTTAAAGCCTATGACCTAATATATTATACTTTTCTACCTACATATATGAATTGTCAGGGCATATATTATATTCTATCTTTTTATCCATTAGAACTAGATTTTCCAGATTCTTCCAATTGTTCTGCATTCATGAATTATGAGTATTTGGAAATCCTTCTTAAGTCTAATGAACAGAACATAACTACTACTGGCTTACCTGCCTATACCACTGAGTTCCTCAAAAAAGGAGAGAGATAACTCTTTTCTTCCTTGATTATGCTACTTTTTAATATCTGTTAGTATATAACTGACTTGGACATACATACAGTTTTTCATTGGAATTGTATTCTCCATTTGTTCTTACATACTTAAGGATTATTTTTGGTCTCTTGATGACTGTTTTTACTCAGAATGTAGATTGAATCTCTATAGATTACCTCCAACTCACTTCACCTAAATTCTGTGATTTGGATTGACTTTTCAAAGCATGGGTGTTAAATATCTGGTCATATAGTATCACTTTCCCATGTGTCCTAACAGACATCACTAATTTTATCCTGGCTTCCAATAATCTCACTGCATTTTGCAATTGGCAATAGGCAGTAGGCTCTAGTGCAAGACAGTGCTCTGGCCCCTTTGAAAGTATGCAATGATAGCCTAGTCTTGCTCATTTCCTATTTTTCTGTCTGGGAAAAAAGCTGTCTATTTTCATATTGTCTTTAATGCAAGATGGAGGCAGTGACTTCATTGATCCTACATTTAGAAGCTGTTGCAGAAACTCCTGGACTTTGCTCTTTCATGTGATTTTCCAGTTTCAACTTCCAGTGTCTTCTTTTAGAGCCGAAGTCTAGATTTGTGTTCTGCTCAGGCTGCTGGTCTGGGGCCAATTGGAGGATGAAGGAAGACGTGCCATAAAACCAATGAGACATAACCCTCAGGGGCACTTACATGGTGCCTTCCAAAGCCCTGAGAAAAGTCTTTTTTTTTTGTGAAGTTTTATCAAATTTTAAAATTAAGGTGTTTCTAGCCACAATTTGTTAAGTCTTCTATATCTTTCTACTTCTGCTTTTCCTGCAAAGCACTCTTCCTCCTGACAGGTGACATTAGAATGAACATAGACGTTATTTGAATTGAGCTAATTGAATGTTGAATTAGGGATACATTTAATTTGTATCCAATGAAACATATTTATGTGATTTAAAGCCACTTTCATGTATAATGAAGTTATTGTTAGCTATCCTAATAACAGAACTAGCTTGCAGAGGTACTTCTTCAGTTCATCAGATGAACAAAGCTATAATTGGAGTATTTGGTTCTTATCAAAGCCTTGCCACAACAGAAATGTATGCAGCAATGTAACATTCATAGTAATAAACCATAAAGTAGAGGTTTTCAGAATCCTTGCATTTATAGGGCACACACTGATAACAACAGTACTACAGAGAATATATCTGTTTGTGAAGTCACATGTTTTGTGCATGTCAACCATCAATAATAAAAAATAACTTTTTATTAGCTGTGAGAGAGAAAAGATTGAGTTATCACTATAATGTCTTCATGTAGAATATTTTAAATACCACTGTCACACAAAGAAGGAAAGAGCATAGTGTCAAAAGGGTAGGAAATAGTATTATAGAAGTAGGTTAGCAATTAAGCAATAAAATCATTATGATTTTTTCATTTTATGATGTTTGCTTTATTTTCCAACATTTTAAAACTGACAATTTTTTGTGATGTTTTATCTGTCATTCTAAATAGATATTCACCTCTGTATTTAATTTTGTATTCAAAATATTGTATGCTTTTTCAACAAGAATCTTTTACATCAATGGTATAAACTTCGGGCCCCACAAAATTTGGGTTTCTTCCTGGGAGAGACTCAGAAGCTTCCTTACACAGTGTGGCTCTGATGATCTGCAGGGTTCACAAGACCATTTCCTACATGGGGCCACAGAAGCCTTTTTTCTTTCTTGTTGGTTCTAAATATGGGTATGGAATTTTAAGGAAGAGACTAAAGACATATTCCAACTTATTCTCATTTTTCTGGTGAGGAAGTTAAGGTCTAGAGTGATGATGTCCTTCTCAAGCATCTAAGTCCTGTCCAGGCTACTCACACATGGAGAATTGGTGGGCTGCTGCTGTGGTGACATAGAACAATAGATGGGACATCCACATTCTCTAGAGAGTGTGGTACAGGAAGAGAAAGTTACCAAAGTGTATTTCAATTACTCAGCTGAGATGAGGAGCAGAGAAGCAGAAGCAGATTCCTCTGATCAGGGATAGCACTCCTCCAGAATAGGAACCGATGTTTTTTAAGACATGATAGAAGTTAAATTTTTAACAGTTCCCCACAACAGAAGTCATTATATGAAAAAGACACATGCACACACATGTTTATAGCAGCACAATTCACAATTACAAAAATATGAAACCAGCCTAAATGCCTATCAACGGATGAGTGGATAAAGAAAATGTGATATATATAATCTCATATATAATGTATATTATGTATATATCATATATAATGTATATTATGTATATATCATATATAATGTATATTATGTATATATCATATATAATGTATATTGTTATGTATATATCATATATAATGTATATTATTATGTGTATATCATATAATGTATATTATTCTGTATATATCATATATATATAATGGAATGCTATTTGATCATAAGGAATGAAATAATGGCATTCACAGCAACCTGGATGGAGTTGGAGACTCCGTTCTAAGAGAAGTAACTCAGGAATGGAAAACTGAATATCATATGTTTTCACTTATAAGTGGGAGATAAGCTATGAGGACTCAAAGGCAAAAGAATGATATAATGGATTTTGAGGGCTCGGGGGAAAGGGTGGAGGAGGGTGAGGGATGAAAGACTACACATTGGGTGTACTGTACACTGCTTGGGTGATGGATGAACCAAAATCTCAGAAATCACCACTAAAGAACTTATCTGTGTAGGTGGGACATGGTGGCTCACGCCTGTAATCCCGGCACTTTGGGAGGCCAAGGTGGGCGGATCTCGAGGTCAGGAGATCGAGACCATCCTGGCTAACACGGTGAAACCCCGTCTCTACTAAAAAATACAAAAAATTAGCCGGGCATGGTGGCGGGCGCCTGTAGTCCCTGTAGTCCCGGTCGGGCGCCTGTGCTTGGGAGGCTGAGGCAGGAGAATGGCGTGAATCCAGGAGGCGGAGCTTGCAGTGAACCGAGATTGCGCCACTGCACTCCAGCCTAGGTGACACAGCGGGACTCCGTCTCAAAAAAAAAAAAAAAAACAGAACTTGGCTGTGTAAGAAAAACCACCTGTTCCCCCAAAAATGATTGAAATAATTATATATATATATATACACATACATATATATATATTAGGTGGGTTCCTTTGCAAAAAAGATGTTAATCTTTAGATTACGTATACATTTTTATTTCAATCGCCAGGTTTATTGTGTGGTGCAAATAGTTCCAGAATGTAAAATTATAATCTCACTCTTGAAAAATTCTACTATTTAAGCACTTTCATGTTAATTTCATTTGATATTTCTGTCTTCTTCCCTCCCTCCGTCTCTCTCTCTCTCTCTCTCTCTCTCACACACACACCACACACACACACACACACACACACACACACACACACACACTCTGTCTCTCTCTCTCTCTCTTTCTCTGGAGTAGGTAGGGCAAATGTAACAGGTGAAGAAATTCGAGGTCCAGAGTAGCTAATAATGGGGCAGAACTGGAACTAGAAAGAAGCCCTCCTGACCAGTGTTTTTCTCTTTGTATCACGTGGTCTCCAGAATCAATAAAAGACTCCTTGTTTCCTTTGCTTTCATTAACGTGACAAAAACAGTTTGTAGCTTTATGTAAGAACATGTAACTGCCTACTTGGTGTAATTGAAACAGACCAGTCTTTCCCAGATGACAGAAATCTGCCATTAACAACTCATTGCTTTTATACATGGTCTTAATATCCTTTTAATGACCCAATGGTACACTTTGGGGGATAAAAAAATTCCCAATATCTTTGTGTGAATGAATTTGAGGGTTTTTTTTTTTTTTTACTTTTTAGTAAAGGAAATAGGAGGGGTCTCATGACTTCAATTTTCCAATCATAATTATAATTTTTGGCACTTGCAAATTATTTAATTTTTTGATACCTGCAAATTATTTTTGATACCTGCAAATTATTTAAATTAATGTACTACACTATACTTTATTTGCATTTTTCCCTTTAGTATTGAATATTTTATGGTTGGAAGAAGGCATTTTAATAGTCCTATGGAAGATTTTCAGAATCACAACATTTGATCCATGTAGCAAATCAACAAAAACATTACATAATGTTTTTATCAATATAAAAATAGTTTTTCTTTAATTTTTATTCATGTCAAGAATTTTCTTCTGTAGTCTTCATAGCAACTCTCATTTGTGTAGTTTTTAATGTAGTGAGATTACAAAGTGTTAATGCCACTACAATCTCATTTTATCCTCAAGACAACCCTGTGGAAGGAGCAGGGAAGGGATTATTATCAGCATCTGCGAGCCAAGGAAACAGGCCTAGAGAAAGCAAGTTATTTGTCCACAACAAGGAAGTGGCAAGATCAGTATTCAAAATTCTGACTTCGAGGCACACTATTCTTCAGGTGTTGTGGGTTAATTGCCATGCCTTTGCATTTCCGATAAAAACCATGGGCTCTACATAGCACAACTGTCATGGAATTACAAAACACTCATTAATTCTATTTTAAATGAGAACCAGAGTGATTCAAAATAGGATACAGGACTCAGAAACTTCAATGACTACCTGAGGAGAGCACAGATCATCAACACATGTTGTAAAAGGTGGTAAAGCAACTATGTAGAGCAGGTCTTACCTCTGAAACATAAAGTTAAATGAGAGGAGGGGGAAGCTCCTTATCTATGACATGTTGAAAATAGTCCTACAATACAGCTTGCTTCATTTGTCTACACCAAGACTGTTGAAAAGAACAGGAGCGAGCTTATTCCTGGTAATAAGATAATGGTTCTTATTTTCTTTTTACAACACACAAACGCCAGAAAAGGCATCACCATTGATCATCTGGCACTTATATATTTTGCTATATTTTGTTGTAATCAGTATGCTGACTTCAACAGCAGATAGTAATAGGATCTTGCGATATGGTGGTTTACAGCTGTAACATTTTTTACTTATTGCTACTATTTTGAAATAATTGTATCAGTTTATTATATTTTTATGTTATCCTTTACCACTATTGTTATATATAGACTCTAAATCAAAAGCAGAAAGAAATACAGCTGCATTATTTTTTATCATCTTTAAAAATGCCCAGGTCCCTTATATTAATTTGTTATTGTCTAGGACCCAAATTTTATGCTGCAAACATTTTTTTCCCATCCTAGACACAAACAATTTCTATTTTATCTACTTGGCAAATTTTGCCTTTCTTTTTTCTAGAGTAGGGCCTCCGGATTTTTGTTTTTATTATCTACAATTTATTTGCGTATTTGTTTGACTGTGGTATACATATAAAGTAGTTGCAGAATTGCTAACCAATACCCCAGTGAGAAATAAATTTACCAATTAATGTGTTGTATTTGTTGTGTACAGTTCTTTGTTTTTGGCCTCATGCAGTCTAATTGCTATTTCCCAAAGTTACTTAGATCAGCTTCTTTCTTCCCCACTAATTCCTGTGTGCTTATGTTATTAATTTATGATACAGTTAGATTCATTTCTCACAAATTGCATCCCATCTCGGGTTCTCCCTCTATCTTGCTTGATTTATGTAATTTACATGCAGTAGGAATTTCCTCTTTGTGGCATACAGTTACATGAATTTTTACAAATGTATGGAATTATGTATTCACCTTCACAATTCCTTTGTTGTTTTCTGTCCCTTTTACTTTTCAAGACCCTAGCAACCATTGGATGGATCTTCTTATCCATCATCAGAGCTTTGCCTTTCGTAGAATGTCATATAAACGCATCCATATACATTGTAGCCTTTCACCTAGCAAAGTATATTAAGGTTCATCTTTGCTATTTCTTGAATAAATAGTGTTTTCTAATGCTGAGTAGTATTCTACTATATGAATATAACCCAATTTACTCATCTCCTCGCCCACTAAAGGGCATCTGGGGTGTGTGGGGGCATTTATGAATAAAGCAGCTATAAATGATCGCATTATTTTTTCCTTTTCTCTAGAGTAAATACCTAGTAGTAGCATTGCTGGAACATATAATAGGTGAATATTTAACTTTATAAGAAAATTCCAAAATGTCTTCTAAGTGGCTGAACCATTTTTTACTCATGCCAACATACACGAGAGTGTTCATTACCCTGCATTCTCACCAGTGCTTCCTGTTGTCAGTTTTATTTTCTTTGCCATTGTAATAGATATACAGTGTCGGGAATTTTTAATAGATTAAATCTATATTTTTCCATGATTATACTGGGATAAATTCTTCCCTAATACATGCCTCATGTGATTCTGATGGTGAAATAAACTTCCTGGGCTTTTCTTTGGCCATTTATGTTTTACAGGTGTAACTTATCTTGAATCTAATAAGCAAGTTATCACATGTAAATAGAATACATTAGTTTCAGTGCACAGAATTATGCCCTTTATAAATGAAGGTGATGTGAATATTAAATCTGAAAAAGAATACAAAAACTCTTACATTGAGAAGGATTATACAAATAAATGATTATGACTCCAATTGGTCATTCTATCTTCATATCCTTATAAACTGGAGTCAGGTAAGAAAATACTAACTAACTGAGAACATGGTTTAATCAGAGTTAACCAGGATGATAAGAATAAAGAGCTTTAAATATCTAGCATGGTATGTTTGAGTACTTCCCATACTGGAATTTCTTGGCATGTAACAGAAAATATACAAATGGACAATGGTCAGACTATGTATATAAAAAAGAACTCCAACCTACAATCTGCAGCAACCAGCCCAGGAAGCCAATTTACTGCCTATAGTAACCAGCCCAGGAAGTTAGACTATTATCTGTATGCAATAGTCCAGGAAGCCAAACAGTAACACCTGTAAAATCAGCCACAGATGGCCAGGACTTGATTAATGATTGATAGCTTCTCTAATTTTTGTCCCCGTGTCCAAGTTAGGATCAATTGGAGAAAGCTAAATATGCACCCTAACTAATCATGCACCCCAACCAATCGTGCACTGTAACCAATCATTTGGGATGCTTTGCTTTTCTTCGCCCTTCTACAGCGTCCCCATGCCAACAGCCACCAATCAGGGCTTATCTGAAGTCTTCTTCTTTTTTCCACTCTAGCGCTTTCCCACACCCTCTGCCTAACTATGAGTCTCTGCCAAATGCAAGTGACAGTGGCTGATTCCTTTGCTTATTCTCATTTGAGTGTTCTTCATTTATTCCCACAGATGCTTTCTTGAAAAATTATGTTTCTAGGCCCTATCCAGACCTACTGAATCAGAATTTCTGAAGCAGAATCCAGAAGTGTGCACTTTAAAAAAGCTCCCCAAGGTGATTCTTATGCACATGGAATTTGAGAATTGCTGCATTCCACAGGTGCCTCCTAAATTCTGCTTTGTTTAATATTCCTATAAATACTTGAAGAAGATATGCATGGGCCCTCAGATTGGTGATTGCCATAAAGCTAGGAATGTTAGCTAATAGCTAATGTAGTAAATGTCAGAATAATAAATTTTGACCTAAAAATCTGAAAATATGGGCTAAAACTTAAAAGATAAAGTCCAATAAGAATTCATATGACACCATGTTTAAATACTTGTATGTATACTCATGTGTACATATCTACATGTAAAACCTGAGCAGTGATTGATTAATTCATATGAAAATGACCTACAGAAGTGAGTTGACAGTATGAGCTTTAAAAATTTAGTATAATGAACAGATTTATAACTGCAAAGTTTTTAAAGAGAGTTTATAATTTTATTGTAACCTGTGCTTGTTAGACTGTCTAGAATGTTGTGCCTGGTTTGGGTCTTACAGTTTAAGAAGAACCAGACTGTCTAAGGAATAGGGCTCAAAATAGCTCAAAAAACTGAGAATATTTAGTCACCCTTTAACCGAATGTTAACTGAGGTTCAAACTTCTGATGTTATTCTCAATCCAGATTTTAGCATTTGTATCAGTTGTCCATTCTTTAGCCATTATTTCTAGAAAACTTCCTAAAATGATTTTATGTAAGCACTATCCTCAAGAGAGTTTAAAAAGAATTTTATACAGGGGGATGTGAATACCTAAAAATTTTTAATGTGCATTTTTAAAAAGTAAAAACATTTAGGATCTTATGAGATTGACAGCAGGAGACTCAAGCTGTACATCTGTTACAGCTCTGACACTCTTCTCTCAACAGCCAAATGATCTTACTAGAGAGGCTTTGGATTTTCAAACTCTTCTGCTTTTCCAAGATGAAAAAAATATGCAGTGTGCTATTTGGTTTTTATTTTATTTCATTCTTCCCATTTATGCATTTATTCATTTTGCATTCATGCTGCTGTTTGATAAATATAGAGCACTTGGCAATTATGTGAGCTATACAATGACCAACAAGCTACAGACTTTGCATTAAAGAGGACTGTCATCTCATGAAGAAGGTGAGACTTTCACACACACACATCTAACATGTGATGAGGGGCAGGAACTCTTCACATATATGGTGTCCTTATCTGTCTTCTGTCCTTAGTCTAACCCTGTACTGTCCAATACAGTAACCTAGCCACATGTGGCTGGTTCAGATTGAGATGTGCTGCAAGCACCAGATTTTGAAGACATAGAACAAAAAAAGTAAAATATCTCATTAATATTTTTATATTGATTACAAGTTGAAATTATAATATTTTAGATATATGGGTTAAAATAAAATACAATTACTTTCACCTGTTTCTTTTTATTGTTTAAGATACGGATACTAGAAAATTTAAGATTACAGTTGTTTCTTTTAATATGTCACTTTTATTACCTCTCCTTTAGAGAAAATATTAATGGTTATGAGCCTAAGCTCCAACATTGGACAGATATATATTTGCATCCCACTCTCATTGTTCACTAGGGCAGTAGTGAGGCTTAAATGAGAGGATGAGAATCACAATAAGCCTAAAAATTATTAACACTTAATATAGTGCTTATTAAGTGCCAAACCAAACCAAGTGCTTTAGATACATGAATTCATTTAGTTCTCACAACAATCCCATTACATAGTTATTATTATTATCTCCTCTTCACAGATGAGAAATTGAATCATAAGGAGATTATGTTCAAGTATGTTATAGTGCTTAGAGCAGTTCCTGGTAATTATTTTGATTGTTAACAATTCTGTTATCGTCCCACTCCTGGGGGTGAGCAGGATACTGGGAATAGGAGTGGTGAGAGAGGGCATCCCTGTCTTGTGCCAGTTTTCAAAGGGAATGCTTCCAGTTTTTGCCCATTCAGTATGATATTGGCTGTGGGTTTGTCATAGATAGCTCTTATTATTTTGAGATACGTCCCATCAATACCTAATTTCTTGAGAGTTTTTAGCATGAAGGGTTGTTGAATTTTGTCAAAGGCCTTTTCTGCATCTATCGAGATAATCATGTGGTTTTTCTCTTTGGTTCTGTTTATATGCTGGATTACATTTATTGATTTGCATATATTGAACCAGCCTTGCATCCCAGGGATGAAGCCCACTTGATCATGGTGGATAAGCTTTTTGATGTGCTGCTGGATTTGGTTTGCCAGTATTTTATTGAGGATTTTTGCATCAATGTTCATCAAGGATATTGGTCTAAAATTCTTTTTTTTTGTTGTGTCTCTGCCTGGCTTTGGTATCAGGATGATGCTGGCCTCATAAAATGAGTTAGGGAGGATTGCCTCTTTTTCCATTGATTGGAATAGTTTCAGAAGGAATGGTACCAGCTCCTCTTTGTACCTCTGGTAGAATTCGGCTGTGAATCCATCTGGTCCTGGACTCTTTTTGGTTCGTAAGCTATTGATTATTGCCACAATTTCAGATCCTGTTATTGGTCTATTCAGAGATTCAACTTCTTCCTGGTTTAGTCTTGGGAGGGTGTATGTGTCGAGGAATTTATCCATTTCTTCTAGATTTTCTAGTTTATTTGTGTAGAGGTGTTTGTAGTATTCTCTGATGGTAGTTTGTATTTCTGTGGGATCGGTGATGGTATCCCCTTTATCATTTTTTATTGCATCTATTTGATTCTTCTCTCTTTTCTTCTTTATTAGTCTTGCTAGCAGTCTGTCAATTTTGTTGATCCCTTCAAAAAACCAGCTCCTGGATTCATTAATTTTTTGAAGGGTTTTTTGTGTCTCTATTTCCTTCAGTTCTGCTCTGATTTTAGTTATTTCTTGCCTTCTGCTAGCTTTTGAATGTGTTTGCTCTTGCTTTTCTAGTTCTTTTAATTGTGATGTTAGGGTGTCAATTTTGGATCTTTCCTGCTTTCTCTTGTGGGCATTTAGTGCTATAAATTTCCCTCTACACACTGCTTTGAATGTGTCCCAGAGATTCTGGTGTGTTGTGTCTTTGTTCTCGTTGGTTTCGAAGAACATCTTTATTTCTGCCTTCATTTCGTTATGTACCCAGTAGTCATTCAGGAGCAGGTTGTTCAGTTTCCATGTAGTTGAGCAGTTTTGAGTGAGTTTCTGAATCCTGAGTTCTAGTTTGATTGCACTGTGGTCTGAGAGACAGTTTGTTATAATTTCTGTTCTTTTACATTTGCTGAGGAGAGCTTTACTTCCAAGTATGTGGTCAATTTTGGAATAGGTGTGGTGTGGTGCGGTGCTGAAAAAAATGTATATTCTGTTGATTTGGGGTGGAGAGTTCTGTAGATGTCTATTAGGTCCGCTTGGTGCAGAGCTGAGTTCAATTCCTGGGTATCCTTGTTAACTTTCTGTCTCGTTGATCTGTCTAATGTTGACAGTGGGGTGTTAAAGTCTCCCATTATTAATGTGTGGGAGTCTAAGTCTCTTTGTAGGTCTCTAAGGACTTGCTTTATGAATCTGGGTGCTCCTGTATTGGGTGCATATATATTTAGGACAGTTAGCTCTTCTTGTTGAATTGATCCCTTTACCATTATGTAATGGCCTTCTTTGTCTCTTTTGACCTTTGTTGGTTTAAAGTCTGTTTTATCCGAGACTAGGATTGCAACCCCTGCCTTCTTTTGTTTTCCATTTGCTTGGTAGATCTTCCTCCATCCCTTTATTTTGAGCCTATGTGTGTCTCTGCGTGTGAGATGGGTTTCCTGAATACAGCACACTGATGGGTCTTGACTCTTTATCGAATTTGCCAGTCTGTGTGTTTTAATTGGAGCATTAGCCCATTTACATTTAAGGTTAATATTGTTATGTGTGAATTTGATCCTGTCATTATGATGTTAGCTCATTATTTTGCTCGTTAGTTGATGCAGTTTCTTCCTAGGCTCAATGGTCTTTACAATTTGGCATGTTTTTCCAGTGGCTGGTACAATTTATGCCTTTCCATGTTTAGTGCTTACTTCAGGAGCTCTTTTAGGGCAGGCCTGGTGGTGACAAAATCTCTCAGCATTTGCTTGTCTGTAAAGTATTTTATTTCTCCTTCAGTTATCAAGCTTAGTTTGGCTGGATATGAAATTCTGGGTTGAAAATTCTTTTATTTAAGAATGTTGAATATTGGCCCCCACTCTCTTCTGGCTTGTAGAGTTTCTGCCGAGAGATCCGCTGTTAGTCTGATGGGCTTCCCTTTGTGGGTAAACCGACCTTTCTCTCTGGTTGCCCTTAACATTTTTTCCTTCATTTCAACTTTGGTGAATCTGACAATTATGTGTCTTAGAGTTGCTCTTCTCGAGGACTATCTTTGTGGCGTTCTCAGTGTTTCCTGAATCTGAATGTTGGCCTGCCTTGCTAGATTGGGGAAGTTCTCCTGGATAATATCCTGAAGAGTGTTTTCCAACTTGGTTCTATTCTCCCTGTCACTTTCAGGTACAGCAATGAGACGTAGATTTGGTGTTTTCACCTAGTCCCATATTTCTTGGAGTCTTTGTTCGTTTCTTTTTATTCTTTTTTCTGTAAACTTCTCTTCTCACTTCATTTCATTCTTTTGATCTTCAATCACTGATACCCTTTCTTCCAGTTGATAGAATCAGGTACTGAAGCTTGTGCATTCATCAAGTAGTTCTCGTGCCATGGTTTTCAGCTCCATCAGGTCATTTAAGGACTTCTCTACATTGATTATTCTAGTTAGCCATTCATCTCATGTTTTATCAAAATTTTTAACTTTTTTGCGATGGGTTTGAACTTCCTCCTTTAGCTTGGAGAAGTTTGTTCGTCTGAAGCCTTCTTCTCTCCACTCATCAAAGTCATTCTCTGTCCAGCTTTGTTCCGTTGCTGGTGAGGAGATGCGTTCCTTTGGAGGAGGAGAGGTGCTCTGATTTTTAGAATTTTCAGTTTTTCTGTTCTGCTTTTTCCTCATCTTTGTGGTTTTTGTCTACCTTTAGTCTTTGATTATGGTGATGTACAGATGGGGTTTTGGTGTGGATGTCCTTTCTGTTTGTTAGTTTTCCTTTTAACATTCAGGACCCTCAGCTGCACGTCTGTTGGAGTTTGCTGGAGGTCCACTCCAGACCGTTTGCCTGGGTATCAGCAGTGGAGCCTGCAGAACAGCGAATATTGCTGAACAGTAAATGTTGCTGTCTGATCATTCCTCAGGAGGTTTCATCTCAGAGGGGTACCCAGCTGTGTGAGGTGTCAGTCTGTCTCTACTGGGGGCCTCACAGATAGGCTACTTGGGGGTCAGGGACCCACTTGACGAGGCAGTCTGTCTGTTCTCAGATCTCAAACTCCGTGCTGGGAGAACCACTACTCTCTTCAAAGCTGTCAGACAGGGACATTTAAGTCTGCAGAGGTTTCTGCTGCCTTTTGTTTGGCTATGCCCTGCCCCCGGAGGTGGAGTCTACAGAGGCAGGCAGGCCTCCTTGAACTGGGGTGTGGTCCACCCAGTTGGAGCTTCCTGGCCCCTTTGTTTACCTACTGAAGCCTCGGCAATGGCAGGCGCCCCTCCCCTACCCTTGCTGCCACCTTGCAGTTTGATCTCAGACTGCTGTGCTAGCAATGAGCAAGGCTCCGTGGGCGTGGGACCCTCTGAGCCATGTGCGGGATATAATCTCCTGGTGTGCCGTTTGCTAAGACCATTGGAAATGCACACTATTAGGGTGGAAGTGACCCGATTTTCCAGGTGCTGTCTGTCATAGCTTTGCTTGGCTATGAAAGCGAATTCCCTGACCCTTTGTGCTTCCCAGGTGAGGCGATGCCTTGCCTTGCTTCGGCTCACACTCAGTACACTGCACCCACTGTCCTGCACCCACTGTCCGACAAGCCCCAGTGAGATGAACCCAGTACCTCAGTTGGAAATGCAGAAATCACCCATCTTCTGCGTCGCTCACGCTGGGAGCTGTAGACTGGAGCTGTTCCTATTCAGCCATCTTGGAACCCCGACAGTACTATGTTCTTGTTAGGTGGACAAGTTAATGTTCTTAGAAACTTGACTATTTATTTCTATTATAAATGTAAGGCTTTTGTGCTAAGAATCAGTAACAATGCACAAGATTTTTCGACTGATGAGTTTACCCTCCTCACCTTTCCGCCCCAACAGAGGGGAAAAGAGCTCTGCTGTTGCTTCCTAAGTCCTCTGTGGGAGGCAGAAAAATGGTGTTAGTAGCACATGAGATTGAAGAGTAATTAGAATCTATATTCCTGATTTAGTTTCTATCAGTTTATGACCATGGATAAATTTCCTAACCTCTTAGAGTCCCAATTTCTTCATCTTTAAAGTGGGATTTATAACTCCTTTGCTTACCTCAAAGGATATTGCAGAAATAGATGAAATATGCATAGGAACATTTTATAAAAGTGAGTAAAACAATTTCCAAAACCATTTCTATAATTACCAAGATTGTAACTTACATACCATTGATATAACTAGGTCTTCCCTGATCCCACAGACTGCTCACCCACACAGACCACACTCTCATAGCACCTACAAAGACCTTAATGTTTATTTGGCTTGTTTATTTTTTCCCACAGGGCTGTGAGAGCCATGAGGGCAGCGTTTGTGGCTTCTAGGTCCATTATGTTCACTGCTCCATGGTCAGAACTTGGTGCAGAGCCTGACATATGGTAGGCATGAAATATACAAATTTAGAATACATATTGGAGATTAGTTGTATCACACATTGCTGTTATTACCTCTCTGTCTCCTTCATACCCTTTTATCCCCAGTTGAAGTGCTTGTATACCCCAGTGCCCTAGCCTCTCTCAAAGTCTCTTCTGACACAACACTCTCTCTCTGGTAATATATTTCCAAAATTTCAAATGTCTTCCATAGCTGTGTTTACAGCCCAGCTGGGCCCTCAAGATTTAGGCCAAGAATAACCCACCACCTACCTGTTGGACATCACCACTTGGAATTCGCACAAGTACTTCAAACTCAACCTGATAAAAATGAACTCATATATTCCCTCCATAATGGACTCCTTTTTAAGTCTTCTCAGGTTCCATTGATGATATTACCATCAACTCAAGCTACAAGCTTGAGAAAGGCTTGAGCCTCAGTTATCCCTGGAATCTGAGTGAAGTCACTCACCTGGGCTTGTATAGTTCACTTTCGAGTTTCGGTTTTCCCATCCATAAAAATGAGGGAGCTAATGAATAGCTATTATATATAAATAATATAGCTATTATATACTATATATTTAATATATAGTAAATATATTTTATATTATATATGATATATATAAATATAATTAAATATATATTATATATTTAATATATATTTAAATATATTTATAATATAAACATATTATAAATTATATTAATATTAAATTAAACTATTAAATTAAATATAAATATTTAATATATTTATATTTGAATATTATATGTTATATATTTTATATATTATGTATTTCATATATAATATATATTTAATATATATTGTGTTTTATATAATACATATTTAATATATGTTTCATATTATATATTTATATATTATGTTTTATATATTATATATTTAATATATATTATGTTTTATATAATATAAAATTTATATTATTATATTTTATATAATATTTTATATAAATATACACACTATTAGTTGAGTTTGAGGTACTTGTGTGAATTCCAAGTAGTGATGTCCAACAGGTAGGTGGTGGATTATTCTTGGCCTAAATCTTGAGGGCCTATCTGGACTATAAATGCAGCTATGGAAGACATTTGAAATTTTGGAAATATATTACCAGAGAGAGAGAGTATTGGATCAATACAGGCTAGGGCCTCAAACTCAACCTGTTCAAAATGAACTTACATATTCCCTCCAGTAATTACGTTTATTAAGGAATTACCTCCTTAATAAACTCATATATATATATATATATATATAATATATTACCTTTAGTAAGGAAATGATTACTTTTATTAAGGAATACCAATAATTACCTTTATTGTGGAATAAATACCTTTATTAAGGAATACCAATAATTACTTTTATTAAGGATTACCTCCATATATATATGTATATATGTATGTATGTATATATATATGTGTATATATATGTGTGTATATATGTATGTGTATATATATGTGTGTGTATACATATATATATATATATTTGCACAACTACCTCAAACTCAACCTGTTCAAAATGAACTCACATATTCCCTCCATAATGGAAGGAACTCATATATATATTTATAGGAGTTTATTAAGGAGTATTAACTCACAGGACCACAAAGTCCCACAATAGGCTGTCTGCAAGCTGAAGAGCAAGGAAGCCAGCCCAAGTCCCAAAACTGAAGAACTTGGAGTCCGATGTTCGAGGGCAGGAAGCATCCAGCACAGGAGAAAGATGTAGGCTTGGGGGCTAAGCCTGTCTAGCCTTTTCACGTTTTTCTGCCTGCTTTTATATTCTGGCTACACTAGCAGCTGATTGGATGGTGCCCACCCAGATTAAGGGTGGGTCTGCCTTTCTTAGCCCACTGAATCAAATATTAATCTCCTTTGGCAACACCCTCACAGACTTACAGAATAAATACTTTGTATCCTTCAATCCAATCAAGTTGCGACTCAGTATTAATCATCACAAATCCATCCGTTGTCAACTTGAACCCATACACATCTCCTGAGATCATACATAATCTTCAAATAAAGACAATAATAAGGTCATAATTATGCCTAACATAATACAACTATCCTTTGTACAACTGGAAACGCACCAATCACCAACCTAAATGCTATTATGTAAATTTAACAATACTTAAATTCTGACGTGAAGTCAATAAATCTTATGTCACATGATGAAAAATAAAATGAAGCTATCTTCTTAGTATAGGTGTATACATGCACAAACATGTTTTTAACAAAAGAAGGAAGAAATACTCATTACAATTACAATCCTCATTTCTGTAACTGGTCACATGGTCGTAGCTGGTATTGATGACTGCTTTCTGCTACTACCCATTTTGTATTACCTTTGCCTTCAGCAAGCACCTCAGCAGGTCATGGCTTTTTTCCTAGTGGAGTGACCCAAACCTTCATTCCTAAAGGGTCTGGACCATTTGTAGTCCTGCCTGGATTGGGCTGTTGTAGTTTACCATTGACCTTAATCACAGGGCATGGTAATACTAAGTGATGTCCTAATGGATCTCCTGTATTCCATGCATAATCTTCCTTACCTCATTTATGGAGTAGTAGACTGATTTCATCTTGATAGCCTGGGTCAGTTACCACAGCCAACACTGTAACTCCCTTCTTAGCCTGTTGACTTAAATGTAGGAGGAGCCCAAAGTGTTCAGGTGGCAATCTTAACTTCCAGTTTAATAAAATTGTCGTGTTTCTCATTGGCGGCATTTCTCCCTCTGGAACTAAGACCTCTAGGCCAGCAGAACGTAATGTCGTGGGAACTGGAAGAAAAAATTTTTCTAGTGGATCACTAGGGGTGATGGTGAGTGGTGCCACTTCCACTTCCACCCCTTGATTTCTGGACCTGTGAATTCTGGCTATGGGAGAAACAGTACCATTTATTGGATGCTGATTCAGAGCATACACTGCCTTCTGGAGAACTTTGCCCCAGCCCTGCAAAGTATCGTCACCTAGTTGGTGTTGTAACTGTGGCTTCAAAAGGCCATTCCACCATTCTATCAATCCAGCTCGTTCAGGATGATGGGGAAGATGGTAAGATCAGTGAATTCCATGAGCATGAGCCGACTGCCACACTTTAGCTGTAAAGTGAGTGAGTGTCTTGGTCAGAGGCAATGCTGTGTGGAATGCCATCATGATCATGGATGGTAGTCTTGGCAGAAACATTGCGTGCAGGATAGGCAAACCTATATCCTGAGTATCTATTCCAGGAAGGACAAACCTTTTCCCTTTCCATGATGGAAGAGGTCCAATATAATCAAGCTGCCACCAGGTAGCTGGCTGATCACGCTGAGGAATGGTGCCATATCTAGGGCTCAGTGTTGGTCTCTGGTGCTGGCAAATTGAACACTCAGCAGTGGCCTTAGCCAGGTCAGCCTTGGTGAGTGGAAGTCCATGTTGCTGGGCCCATGCATAACCTCCATCCCTGTCACTGGCCACTTCGTTGATGGGTGCATTGGGTGATGACAGGGGTGGCTGGGGAAAGAGGCTGAGTGGTGTTCACAGAACAGGTCATCCTATCCACTTGATTATTAAAATTCTCCTCTGCTCAGGTCACCTGTTGGTGAACACTCACATGGGATACAAATATCTTCACAGTTTTTGACCACTCAGAGAGATCCATCCACGTACCTCTTCCCCAAATTTCTTTGTCACCAGTTTTCCAACCATGCTTCTTTTAAGTCCGTGACCATCCAGCTAAACCATTGGCTACAGCCCATGAGTCAGTATATGATCACACATCTGGCCATTCCTCCTTCCGTGCAAAGTGCACAACCAGGTGCACTGCTCAATGTTCTGCTCCCTGGGAAGATTTCCCTTCACCACTGTTCTTCAGGGATTTTCTAGAAAGGGGCTGTAGTGCTGCAGCTGTCCACTTTCGGATGGTGCCTGCATATCATGCAGAACCATCTGTGAACCAGGCCCTAGTCTTCTCTTCCTCTGTCAAATGATCACATAGAACTCCTCATGGAGCCATCGGTGCAGCCTGGGGGAGAGAAGGAAGGGTGGCAGAAGTGGAGACCATGGGCATTTGAGCCACTTCCTCATGTAACTTACTTGTGCCTTCAGGATATGCTGAAGCCCAATCACATATATACCACTCCTATTTGATGACGGAATATTGCTGTGCATGACCCA
The DNA here is from genome assembly GCF_029281585.2 of Gorilla gorilla gorilla. NCBI lineage: Eukaryota > Metazoa > Chordata > Mammalia > Primates > Hominidae > Gorilla > Gorilla gorilla. Next base: position 95,329,364 of record NC_073231.2, on the reverse strand, counting down.
CTTTATGGCTAGATGGGTCAGAAAGCACCCAGTTTATGATAGGCAGTTCAGGTTGCATGGTGACTTGATGACCCATAGTCAAACATTCAGTTTCCACCAAAGCCCAGTAATGGGCCAAGAGCTGTCTCTCAAAAGGAGAGTAGTTATCTGCAAGAGATGGCACGGCCTTGCTCCAAAATCCTATAGGCTTCCACTGTGATTCACCTATGGAGGCCTGCCAAAGGCTCCAAACAGCATCCCTATCAGCCACTGACACCTCAAGTACCACTGGATCTGCTGGGTCATATGGCCCAAGTGGCAGAGCAGCTTGCACAGCAGCCTGGACCTGTTGTAGAGCTTTCTCCTGTTCTGGAACCCACTCAAAACCAGCAGCCTTTCAGGTTACTCAATAAATGGACCAGAATAACACATCCAAATGAGGAACGTGTTGCCTCCAAAATTCAGATAGGCCCATTAGGCATTGTGCATCTTTCTTGGTTGTAGGAGAGGACAAATGCAGCAATGTATTCTTCACCTTAGAAGGAATATCTCAACAGACCCCACACCACTGGACCCCCAGAAATTTTACTGAGGTAGAAGTTTCCTGAATTTTAGTCAAATTTATTTCCCATTCTCCGGCATGCAAATGTCTCACCAAGAAGTCCAGTGTGTTTGCTCACTGGATCCAATTCTTGCTCACTGGATCTGATCAGCATAATGCGTCAATATAATGGACCTGTGTGATAGCTTGTGGAAGCGAAAAGCGATGAAGCTGTCTCTGAATGAAACTATGACACAAAGCCAGAGAGTTGATAAACCCCTGAGGTAGGACAGTAAAAGTATACTGCTGGCCTTGGCAGCTGAAGGCAAATTGCTTCTGGTGGGCCTTATGGACAGGAATGGAGAAAAAGGCATTTTCCAAATAAATGGCTGCATACCAGGTATCAGGAGATGTGTTAATTTGCTCAAGCAATGAAACCACATCTGGCACAGCAGCTGCAATTGGAGTCACCACTTGGTTAAGCTTATGATAATCCACTGTCATTCTCCAAGATCTATCTGTCTTCTGCACAGGCCAAATGGGAGAGTTGAATGGGGATGTGATGAAAATCACCACCCTGTATCTTTCAAGACCTTGATGGTGGCACTAATCTCTGCAATCCCTCCAGGGATGTGATATTGTTTTTGATTTAGTATTTTTCTAGGTATAGGCAGCTCGAATGACTTCCATTTGGCCTTTCCCACCATAATAGCCCTCACCCTACCAGTCAGGGAGCCAAAGCGGGGATTCTGCCAGCTGTTAAGTAGGTCTATGCCAATTATGCATTCTGGCACTTGGGAAATGATGACAGGATAAGTCTGTGGACCCACTGTAAGTCAGACATGAGATAAAAGCCCATTTATTACCTGACCTTCATAAGCCCCTACTTTAACTGGAGGACCACAGTGATGTTTTGGGTCCCCTGGAATCAATGTCAGCTCAGAGCCAGTGTCCAGTAGTCCCCAAAATGTCTGATAATTTCCTTTTTCCCAATACACAGTTACCCTGGTAAAAAGTCTCCTTGGGGAAGGATGGGAGGAAGATTAACAGCATAAATTGTCGGTAGTGTGTTGGGGTCCTTCCTCAACAGGACCCAGTCTCCCCTTCACTCAAGAGGTTCTGGGCCTGCAAACTGGCTTGGGCCTGCAAACTGGCTCATGCCTGGAAATTGATTGAGGACAGTAATTCTCTGTTTTTATAATTCAAATTAGTCTTTTTCCACTTGAGCTGGAATTTTTTTGCTTATATAAATTAAGTAGGAATATAGTGGGCTTCCTATCAATTTCACTTCCAGGAACACCGTGATTAATTAGCCAATGCCAAAGCTTTGCATGAATCAGAGTATTCTGATTGCTGCTTTGCCTCTGCTATCCATTATGCTTGCTACACCCACCTTGCCTTTGATGTTCGAGTGAGTGCTGCCACTTGGCCCCTACCACCTTGGGATCCAATTATTCCCATTGTACTTAAATTGTGTAGTCGAGTGACTGTGGTTCCCACTGTTAGATCTGACATACAGAGAAGAGCAATTACAGGGCTCTTCAAAGATGCAGGTGCTACCCTCACAAATCCGTTTTGCAAAGCATTGGTCAAGGGTATGTTTTCTGGACCCTCCCAGCTGGGATGACTAGGTCTAAAGTAAGTAATCCACTCCATGATCCCAACCTCCCTAAGCCTTTGGATCCTTTCCTCTACATTAAACCAAGGGAGATCAAGCATTTCCAGCTTGCTCATAGTGGGTCATCTTTTAATTCATATTTCAGCTAACCAAGCAAATAAACTATTAGAACCTTTTTAAACTCCCCGAGTTGCAACATTAAATGCAGAGACCCTACTTAGTGGGCCCAAATCAATAAATGCAGCCTGATCCAACTCTATGTTCCTTCCATCATTATCCCACACCCTTAATATCCATTCCCATGCCTGTTCTCCAGATTTCTGCTTATATAAATTACAAATCAAGCAGTTCTTTTTGAGTGTAGCACACCTCCTCATGGGTCACACTGTAAACCTCACCTGTAGGGGCCCATGGGGACTTTAGTCTAGTTATAGGTCTAGAAGCAAACAGGGGTGTTGGGAGTGGCTCCTGAGGAAAATCAACATTATGTTGGCTGGCAACTGCCTTAGGGAAGGCCATCACTGTTGCCTCAGTCAGCACATTGTTTATATTCTTGGACAAACGTGGAGAGGTTTATGGCAGCGTGGGTTGGAGAGGGGATTTTGCCACTACTGGAGCTGGGGAAGCTGTTTCTTCTGGCAAAAAAGGTTCATCAGAGTTTACAAGCTCAGTGTTCCCAGCTTCATCAGGGTCCTCCCACGCATCCCCATTCCAAGTTGCAGGGTCCCATTCTTTTCCAGTCAGTGCCCTCACTTTAACAGTAGACACCTGACAAGGCTGTGCATGCACCTTTCCTTGCATGATAAGAGCTTGTGTCTGATTTTCCACAATTTCAGCTCTTTTTCTACAGGAGATAAGACTGACTCAGGGCAATCTTAGAAGATTTGAGGCTCAGTATCTGCTTCCAAAGCTGGGAGTTAGAATCCCTGAGTTCATAATTTTCTTTCATCACTTTATTCAGTGAACTTAGGAGCAACCAAATAGCTTCATTATGTTCCTTGGTTCTCCACACATGGTCAAAGGTATTATGTATAGAGTCACTAAACTCCTTGCCTCTCAAGAGCAGTGAATCAGGGGTGTCAAATGTGTTTTTTCTGCATAACTCTCTAAACAGTTCACGCCAAGGACTATCAGTGTTTTTCATACTATTACAAGTAGAGTCCTTAGTGTTTTTGTGTGTAATATTAAGTAGCCAACTCCAGAAACCCCAAAATCAAGGAAAGAACTCCATCCCTAATATTCTGTTCTTCTAGAACCACCCCTGGTACCAAAATCTGTATTAGGGTTCTCTGGAGGGACAGAACTAATAGGATATATATATGGGAGTTTATTAAGGAGTATTCACTCATAGGATCACAAGGTCCCACAGTAGGCTGTCTGTAAGCTGAGGAGCAAGGAAGCCAGTCTGAGTTCCAAAGCTGAAGAACTTCAAGTCTCATGTTCGAGCGCAGGAAGCATCCAGCATGAGAGAAAGATGTAAGCTGGGAGGCTAAGCCAGTCTGTCCTTTTCACGTTTTTCTGCCTGCTTTTATATTCTGACTGCACTGGCAGCTGATTAGATGGTGCCCACCCAGATTAAGGGTGTGTCTGCCTTTCCCAGCCCACTGACTCAATTGTTAATCTCTGGCAACACCCTCACAGACAGGCCCCGGATCAGTACTTTGCATTTTTCAATGCAATCAAGTTGACAGTCAATATTACCAATCACAGAGAGTTTTGCCCCCGAAAGTCCTATGATCTGAGTTAAATTTTAAAAGTATCGTTCTGAGTGATACATTGAGAACAGACTGAATTAGAAGAATGGCAAAAGCAAGGGCACCAGCTGGGAAGTTTTTGCCACCATCTGAGAGTTGATGAGCCTGGGTTTTATTAGTGTGAAGGTGGCAAAAAGTAGTTGGATTGTGAATACGTTTTGACGGTAATTATCAACAGCACTTAATAATAAATTGGATGTACATAGTGATATAAAGAGATTAATCAAAGATGACACGAAGATTTTTGGTCTGAGCAAATGTAAGAATAGAGTTTCCATTTCCTTAGAGGGAGAGAACAAGGGAAGAGGTAAGATTTTATGGGAAAAACCAGAAATTTGTTGATGAATAGATGAAGCTTGAGATGACTATTATTAAAAACTAAGTGGAGTTGAAAATATCAGTAGATATATGAATCTAGAATTTAGGGGAAAAGTCCAGGGCAAAGAGATAATGGTGAGAATCTGATGTAAATAGTTAAAACCACAAGGCTGGAGGAAATCACACACACACACACACACACACACAGAAAGAGTACAAACAGAAAAGTCTTGAAGACTGAGCCCTAGAGCCAACACACTTTAGAGATTGGTGAGATAAAGCAGATTAAGAAAAAAAAAATTAAAGGGGAGGCAATGAAGAAGCAGGAGCACCACAAAGGAGCAGAGTCCTGGGATTCTAAATTGCGGAGGCAGAATCTATTTAAAATGATGCTGCCAAGTCAAGATGAGGATTTAAAATGGACCACTGGATTTTTAACAAGGATGCCATTAAGAAGCCTTACTCGGTCACTTTTCCCAAATAGGTTTAAACTCTCTTTGTATATCTCCATGTCTGTATTAACAGATTGTTTTAAAATTTTTCCTTTTGAGCCATTTCCTTCACTGACTCTTAAACTCTTTAAAGGAAAAGACTGTGTCTTATTTAGTATCTTTGCATCTTTAGCCTGACACATAGTAGCTATTGTATATTTCTCGAAAGATTGCCAAATTTTGAAATATAACTAACTCATAAATATTCAAATTTGTTGAGAAGTATAAAACTCCAGTGCAACAATTTTGGTGTCAACAAAATTTAATTTTCTTCACAAAGGAAGTACAAAGGTACTAATTTCCTTTTTTACAGGATTTGTTACTCCCTAGGAGAACTTTGGCATAATAAGACTTGAATGTAGTAGAAGAGGAATATGAAATTATTATCTTAGTCTATTTGTATCTATTTAGTTCAGTTGGTTGTAGTGCCTTCCAGTCATTTTCACATGATGGCATGCATAGAAAATGACAATGCTTGTACAGTGCAGAAGGATATATGAGGATATATGGATGGATGAAGCTTTACACATTGCCAAGGGCTGTGGACTCCATACTCTGTGCTCCTTCTAGCATCCTGAGGACTGAAGAAGAACTATATTTTGCCATTTTAAACTATTTAAGACAATGCAGTTAAGTCACTGGGATAGAGAATGTACTGGGTTGAATCCTTCTCAAATTCATATCCATTTGAAATCTCAAAATGTGTCTTTATTTGGAAACAAGGTCTTAATTAGTTCAGATGAGGTCTTAATAAATTAGGGTGTGCCTTAAATCTAATCACTTATAGAAAGAAGAGAAACAGAGAGGCCCGCAGGAAGAGTGCTATGTGCTGGTGGAGGCAGAGATTGAAGTGATGCATCTGTAAGCCACGGAACACCAAGGATTTCCAGCACACCAACAGAAACTAGGAGAGAGGCTTGGAACAGATTCCCTCTCAGAATCTCCAGAAGGAACTAAACCTGCTGAAACCTCGATTTCAGACTTCTGGCCTCTAGACTGTGAGAGAATAAATTTCTGTGTTTTAAACCAGACAGCTTGAATAATTTGTTATGGCAACCTTAGGAAACCAATATATATTATAAGGCAAAATAATCCAAGATTGTGGATGTTTTTTGAAATGCAAGCCCAAGTTTGCCAATATCTGCTTGGCCATGCATCAATAACAGAAGAGCCCATTGCTCCCTCTAATTACCACAATTTATAAAACACATTTCATCAGACACACAACAGGATTTACTCTATAAGCCCAGTGATGTAAAAATATTTAGATCGTTATTTCTCAGTGTGGTCCTCAGCAGCAGCAGCGGCATCGGGAAAGCCATTAAATAGACAAATTCTTGATCCCTCCTTAGCCTACTGAATCAGAAATTAAAGGTAGCACCCAGCAGTCTATGGTTTAAAAAGCCCTCTAGGGGATTCTGATGCACACTAAAATTTGAGAACCACCCCCTTAGAAAGTGGCATATCTTTCTCCATGGTAACAGGCAGCTTGTAACTGATTTTTTTTTCCTTTTAGCTGCCATAATGATTTTTCCTCTTGTCCCATTGAAACCTAGAAAACCCAGCAGGGTTTTGTCTTTCCCTCTCCGTGTATTCTAAGGTCCTGAACATACAAAGATGCTTAAGTAATTCAACTTGAGCAGAAGAGGGCTATCTATTACTTTTAATTCTCCTATGGACCAGGTACAGTCTGATGATTCCCTATTATATTTCTTTCATCTGTTTCCCCAATCCTGGAAAATTGTTACACAGTAGTGGAAAATTAGACCCAGTGGGAACTGTATGAAAGAGTGTGGGTGAATCATGTCATGTTTGCTACTGTTACTGAACATCTATCTTTTAAGGTGCAAGCTTTCCTAATATTTGGTCAGTAGCATCAGGTCTAAAGCCTTTTGCCTGGGTTCAAATTCTAACAATATTGCACACTAAATATTTGACTCTGGGAAGTCACTTAACTTCCTTATGCTTCAGGTGACTCTTCTAAAGAATTGGGAGAATAAGACATTCACCTCATAGGGTTAGTGGGAGGGTTAAATGACTAATATATATGAAACTGTTAGAACCACACCTGGCATGCAGGCAACACTGCATAAGCTAGGTTATTAGTGGTATTTTTGTTGCTGTTTTTATCATCATCATCATCATCATCATCACACTTTCAATATAAAACTATCTCTGTCTTTGGTTCTGTTTATATGCTGGATTACATTTATTGATTTGCATATATTGAACCAGCCTTGCATCCCAGGGATGAAGCCCACTTGATCATGGTGGATAAGCTTTTCGATATGCTGCTGGATTTGGTTTGCCAGTATTTTATTGAGGATTTTTGCATCAATGTTCATCAAGGATATTGGTCTAAAATATCTCAATAGATGCAGAAAAGGCCTTTGACAAAATTCAACAACCTTCATGCTAAAAACTCTCAAGAAATTTAGGTATTGATGGGAAGTATCTCAAAATAATAAGAGCTATCTATGACAAACCCACAGCCAATATCATACTGAATGGGCAAAAACTGGAAGCATTCCCTTTGAAAACTGGCACAAGACAGGGATGCCCTCTCTCACCACTCCTATTCAACATAGTGTTGGAAGTTCTGGCCAGGGCAATCAAGCAGGAGAAGGAAATAAAGGGTATTCAATTAGGAAAACAGGAAGTCAAATTGTCCCTGTTTGCAGATGACATGATTGTATATCTAGAAAACCCCATCATCTCAGCCCAAAATCTCCTTAAGCTGATAAGCAACTTCAGCAAAGTCTCAGGATACAAAATCAATGTACAAAAATCACAAGCATTCTTATATACCAATAACAGACAAACAGAGAACCAAATCATGAGTGAATTCCCATTCACGATTGCTTCAAAGAGAATAAAATACCTAGGAATCCAACTTACAAGGGATGTGAAGGACCTCTTCAAGGAGAACTACAAACCACTGCTCAATGAAATAAAAGAGGGTACAAACAAATGGAAGAACATTCCATGCTCATGGGTAGGAAGAATCAATATCATGAAAATGGCCATACTGCCCAAGGTAATTTATAGATTCAATGCCATCCCCATCAAGCTACCAATGACTTTCTTCACAGAATTAGAAAAAACTACTCTAAGTTCATATGGAACGAAAAAAGAGCCTGCATTGCCAAGTCAATCCTAAGCCAAAAGAACAAAGCTGGAGGCATCACACTACCTGACTTCAAACTATACTACAAGGCTACAGTAACCAAAACAGCATGGTACTGGTACCAAAACAGAGATATAGATCAATGGAACAGAACAGAGCCCTCAGAAATAACACCGCATATCTACAACTATCTGATCTTTGACAAACCTGAGAAAAACAAGCAATGGGGAAAGGATTCCCTATTTAATAAATGGTGCTGGGAAAACTGGCTAGCCATATGTAGAAAGCTGAAACTGGATCCCTTCCTTACACCTTATACAAAAATTAATTCAAGATGGATTAAAGACTTAAATGTTAGACCTAAAACCCTAAAAACCCTAGAAGAAAACCTAGGCATTACCATTCAGGACATAGACATGGGCAAGGACTTCGTGTCTAAAACACCAAAAGCAATGGCAACAAAAGCCAAAATTGACAAATGGGATCTAGTTAAACTAAAGAGCTTCTGCACAGCAAAAGAAACTACCATCAGAGTGAACAGGCAACCTACAAAATGGGAGAAAATTTTTGCAACCTACTCATCTGACAAAGGGCTAATATCCAGAATCTACAGTGAACTCAACCAAATTTACAAGAATAAAACAACCCCATCAAAAAGTGGGCGAAGGACATGAACAGACATTTCTCAAAAGAAGACATTTATGCAGCCAAAAAACACATGAAAAAATGCTCACCATCACTGGCCATCAGAGAAATGCAAATCAAAACCACAATGAGATACCATCTCACACCAGTTAGAATGGCAATCATTAAAAAGTCAGGAAACAACAGGTGCTGGAGAGGATGTGGAGAAATAGGAACACTTTTACACTGTTGGTGGGACTGTAAACTAGTTCAACCATTGTGGAAGCCAGTGTGGCGATTCCTGAGGGATCTAGAACTAGAAATACCATTTAACCCAGCCATCCCATTACTGGGTATATACCCAAAGGACTGTAAATCATGCTGCTATAAAGACACATGCACACGTATGTTTATTGTGGCACTATTCACAATAGCAAAGACTTGGAACCAACCCAAATGTCCAACAATGATAGACTGGATTAAGAAAATGTGGCACATATACACCATGGAATCCTATGCAGCCATAAAAAATGATGAGTTCATGTCCTTTGTAGGGACATGGATGAAATTGGAAATCATCATTCTCAGTAAACTATCACAAGAACAAAAAACCAAAAACCACGTATTCTCACTCATAGGTGGGAATTGAACAATGAGAACACATAGACACAGGAAGGGGGACATCACACTCTGGGGACTGTTGTGGGGTGGGGGAAGGGAGGAGGGATAGCTTTAGGAGATATACCTAATGCTAAATGACGAGTTAATGGGTGCAGCACACCAGCATGGCACATGTATACATATGTAACTAACCTGCACATTGTGCACTTGTACCCTAAAACTTAACGTATAATAATAATAAAATAAAATAATAAACAAAAAAAGCTGTAATTTACATATAGAAAAATTCATGCAAGAAAAAAACTATCTCTGACTCTTCCATCCCATACTAATAGACAGTCTTTGAATTTTTATGGCTGTTATTCAAGACATCAGGGTTCAGCCTTTAACTTGTCTTATGGATTTATTTTTGTATTTCCACTAGATTATAAGCTCTCTTTGGGCAGGTATCATGTCTTGTTCTTTCTTTGTATTGCCTGTAAAAAAAATAGTGGAATTAGCTGAGTTCATTAATTTCTAAGCATTCAAATTTGTAGTGATGCCCTTTTGTGGAGAAAAGACTGGGTTGGGATTAGAGGATACAATGATTTCCATTTTGAGTAAAAAGTATCATTGCTTTGAGATATTGGGATCATATCTGACCTCTTTTTCTGTTTCAAGTTCTTCTTTTATAACCAACAATTGCAAGTCCACATTAGTAAATTATTCTGCCATGGGCAAGCATCTTTTGCTACCAGAAAGCTTTTTATTGTTGTTATCTCTAAAGTGTGAACTATTGACTGTCATACATTTTGATAACCATTCACTAAGCCTTTAAAGAGGCATGAGGATCCTGGTTCATATCAGAGAGAATGGAGGACCACAGATGCACGGCAGTATTTTTAATTGTATGTTTTCCTTAGATATCCTAGGTTTATTATGATCACACTACAATTCTTTGAATTAAATGTTTATATATAATTGGTGATGATTTCTTTTTTTAAAAAATTTTCTGCATTCCAAGGTAGAAATATGATCATTTCTTATTAGAGATAAATATGTAAAATACATGCATACATTATGATAACAAAAATAGAGGAAATTATTAAAATGATTCTTATATTAATAGAATGACTATACTTTATCACGTATTTATTATGTGTCAGAGACTGCACTAGGCCATCTGCTTTAATCTTTAATACAATTTTAATAGATGGGTACTATAGTTCCAATTTTATTTACTTTATTATTATGAAACTTTCATGAGAAATACCTGAGTATGTGCTTGCGATGAAACATTTAAACAACTCTTAAGTGTATTAGATCAAATGTTTAAGTTTTTCTTCAACATCTTTTGAACTTAATCTTACTTCCTGTCCATCCAGAGAAAACTACTGTTAACACTTTGCTGAATATCCTTCCAGACTGATTTCTATGATTTTACTCATTATAAAAATAGTTTTTAAATATGCTCCTTGAATATTTTGTAATTATTTACTCCATTTTTTAATCATGGTACAAAATTGCAGGTATGATTGACTACCTAGAAACAGGTAGGATGCAAGACAATAGGAGTTAGGGTTAATGTAGCAGTGCAGATACTCAAAGTGCAATCAAGTTCAAATTATTTTTTTAACACCAGGGCCTGTTGTGGGGTGGGGGGAGGGGGGAGGGATAGCATTAGGAGATATACCTAATGTTAAATGATGAGTTAATGGGTGCAGCACACCAGCATGGCGCATGTATACGTGTGTAACTAACCTGCACGTTGTGCACATGTACCCTAAAACTTAAAGTATAATAAAAAAAAAACGAAAACACGTAAATTCTCAGCTATAGTTGGTCCCTTGGCACTAACTTTTCAATTTCTAGTTAAGAGTTTTAATCCAGCCAGAATTTATTTTTGTGTATGGCATGAGGCTGGGATGAAACTTCATTTTCCCCATGTGGGATTCCATTGTCCCGACATCTTTACTGTATAGTTCATATTTTATTTTACTGATTTAAAATTCTGTATGTATAACATACTAAATTTACACACATACATGGGTATGTTTTTGACTATCCTGATATATTAACCCTTTTCCTGTTCAGAAAATAGAAAGTGCAGTTCAATATCAGCACTCATTTAATTTTACATAAACATGCTCTTTGAGCCTGAAGCAAATCTGATTGATTTTCAATGTGAAAATAAAATAAAAAAAATTTAAAAAAACCTGTTCTTGCAGTTATTTGTAACCAGACCTAATATCAGAATCATCTGAATCATCAGAATTGTGTATTTCGGAAAAATCGGATTCATCAAATGAATCTTTGGCCAACAACTGTTCGAGAACGATGTTAACATCACGCATATGAATGCTGTTTTCTAGGGTTTGACATTTTCAGTGATGAAGAATTACTATATTTTTTAAATGGAAATACTACTACTAAAAACAGAATGTTATAAATAGAATGATGCCTTTTGTTTCCAAAGTTGATATACTAGAGTGATGTAAAAATAATCAAAAAAGCCAGATATTTAGTGGCAAAGTTTATGTTGGGGTAAACGCTGCAGCCTCAAGCACTACTAGAAAGTATTCTCAGGGCAAATGAGAAAAGGGTTAACCTTTCTTACTGGGCACCAATACCTTGGTTTTTAATTATTGTAAGTTTATGATACTTGATACCCAATACATATACTTTCCTCTTCTTACACCCTTCTTTTTCAAAAGTGTCTTGATCCAAATTTCATTTGGATCAAACGGAGTAAAACAGACAAGGAAGGCTTTATTCAAGGGTATTGCAATAGGGGTCAAGACCATTGCAATGGGGATATAGAGTGAATTTAACTCCTCTGAAACAAAACAAGGAGAGATTTTAAGGACTGGGGTGAGCCTGTGAAAAAGTACTGATGGGCATTAGGGGAAGAATGCTCAATGTCAGTAGGCCATCTCTGTTTGCTAATTGATGCTTATCAAAGTTAGGCTCCCACCCTCTGACAGAGCTAGAAAATTGGGACCCTATCTTTCTTGATAATTACATTTCAAAAGTATGGCTCCCAGGTTCTTAAGAAAGGCATTGTGGGCTGTGAAACTGGCAAGAAGGTGAGAGATGATTTATATGTCAAAAGTGCGGAGTAAGAGTGCAGTTGTGTTTTTAAAAGTAAATGTTCTAAGAATAGGGAGATCAGAGAGCTATAGTCAGGAAAAAATATCTGTCTAAACTTTAGTCAAGCTGAGGGGAATATTAAGGCTGCCTTGGTCAGTTGCTTTCTGCATACTTCCTCCCACATGAACATTAAAATAAGCTTGTTAAGATGCAACAATGTCGTGTTGAAATTTTAAAAAAATAATTTCAACTTTTATTTTAGATTCAGGAGGTACATACGCAGGTTTGTTACATGGGTATATTGCATGATGCTAAGGTTTGGGGTAAGGTTAATTCCCAACATAGTGAGCATAGCACCCAATGGTTTCTCAGTCCTTATCTCCCTCCCTCCCTCCACACTCCAGCAGTCCCCAGTTTCTATTGTTGCCATCGCTATGTCCGTGATTACCCAATGGTTAGCTCCCACTTACAAGTAAAAACCTGCAATATTTGCTTTTCTGTTCCTGCATTAATTTGCTTGGAATAATGGCCTCTAGCTGCATCCATGTGGCTGCAAAGAAACATTCTTTCTTCTTTTTTATGGCTACATAGAATTTCATGGTGTATATGTACCACATTTTCTTTATTCAGTCTACCATTGATGGGCACATAGGTTGATTCCATGTCTTTGCTATTGTGGATAGTACTGTGATGAATATAGATGTGCATGTGTCTTTTCGGTATAATGATATATTTTACTTTGGATATACACCCAGTAATAGGATTGCTGGATTAAATTATAATTTCTATTTCAAGTTCGCAGAGAAATCTCCAAACTGTTTTCCACGGTGTCTGAACAAATTTACATTCCCACTACCCATGCATAAGTTTTCACTTTTATCCAGCATACATTGGTTTTTGTTTGTTTGTTTACTTTTTAATAATAGTCATTCTGACTGGTATTAGGTGGTATCTCGTGGTTTTAATTTGCATTTCTTTGATGATTAGTGATGTTGAGCATTTTTTCATATGTTTATTGGTCACTTATACCTTTTCTTTTGAGAAGTCTCTGTTCATGTCTTTTGCCCACTTTTCAATGAGGTTGTTTGTTTTATGCTTGTTGAATTAAGTTTCTTATAGATTCTGAGTATTAGATCTTTGTTGGATGTATAGCTTGTGAATATTTTCTCCTATACTGTAGGTTTTTGTTTGTCTCTGTTGATAGTCTCTTTTGTTTTGCAGAAACTCTTGTTTAATTAGGTCTCACTTGCAAATTCTTGTTTTTTGTTATAATTGCTTTTGAGAATTTAGATATAAATTCTTTCCCAAAACTGATATTCAGAATGGTGTGTCCTAGGTTTTCTTCTAGGATTCTGTATTAGTCCATTCTCAAGCTGCTATAAGGACATATGAGAGACTGGATAATTTAGTAAGGGAAGAGGTTTAACTGTCTCTCACAGTTCCTCAGGGCTGGGGAGGCCTCAGGAAACTTAAAATCATGGCAGAAGGGGAAGCAAACATGTCGTTCTTCACACGGCAGCAGCAAGAAGTGCAGAGCAAAAGGGGAAAAGCCCCTTATTAAACCACCAGATCTTGCAAGAACTCATTCACTATCACGAGAACTGCGTGGGGGAAACTGCCCCCATGATTCAATTATCTTCACCTGGTCCCTCCCACAACATGGGGAAACTGCAATTCAAGATAAGATTTGAGTGTGGACACAGCCAAATCATATCAGATTCTCAGAGGTTGAGGTCTTACATTTAAATCTTTAATCCATCTTGAGTTAATTTTTGTATATAGTGAAAAGTAGGAGTCAAGTTTCATTTTCTGCATATAGCCAGCCGCTATCCAGCATCATTTATTGAATAAGGAGTCCTTTCTCCATTGCTTATTTTTCTTGACTTTGTTGAAGATCAGATGGCTGTAGGTGTGCAGCTTTATTTCTAGGTTCTCTATTCTGTACCATTGGTCTACATGTCTGTTTTTGTACCAGTACCATGCTGTTTTGGTTACCATAGCCTTATAGTATAATTTAAAGTTGGGTAATGTGATGCCTTCAGCTTTGTTCTTTTTGCTTAGGATTGCTTTGGCTAATCAGGCTCTTTTTTAGTTCCATATAAATTTTGGAGTTGTTTTTTCTAACTGTGAAAAATGACATTGGTAGTTTGATAGGAATAGCATTGAATCTGTAGATTGTTTTGGGCAGTATGGACATTATAATGTTATTGATTCTTCCAATCCTTGAGCATAAAATATTTTTCAATTTGTTTGTTTCATCTATGATTTCTTCATTTTATTTTATTTTATTTTATTATTATTATACTTTAAGTTTTAGGGTACATGTGCACAATGTGCAGGTTAGTTACATATGTATACATGTGCCATGCTGGTGTGCTGCACCCATTAACTAGTCATTTAGCATTAGGTGTATCTCCTAAAGCTGTCCCTCCCCCTTCCCCCCACCCCATAACAGTCCCCAGAGTGTGATGTTCCCCTTCCTGTGTCCATGTGTTCTCATTGTTCAATTCCCACCTATGAGTGAGAATATGTGGTGTTTGGTTTTTTGTTCTTGTGATAGTTTACTGAGAATGATGATTTCCAATTTCATCCATGTCCCTACAAAGGACATGAACTCATCATTTACATGAACTCATCATCTTTGATTTCTTTCGGCAATGTTTTTTGTTATGTATTTTGACACTTTACTGAAGTCATTAATGAAATGTAAGAGCTTTTTGGTGGAGTCTTTAGGGTTTTCTAGGTATAGAATCATTATCAGCAAAGAGAGAAAGTCTGGCTTCCTTTCTTCCTATTTGGATGCCTTTTATTTTTTTCCATTGCATGATTGCTCTGGCTAGGACTTCCAGTACTATGTTGAACTGGAGTGGTGCGAATGGGCATCCTTTTCTTGTTCTATTTCTTAAGAGTAGACACTTCTAGCTTTTGCATGTTCAGTATGACTAGCTTTTGCATGTTCAGTATGAGGTTGGTTTTAGGTTTGTCATAGATGACTCATTATTTTGAGGTGTATTTCTTCAATATTTAGTTTGTTGAGGGTTTCTATCATAAATAAATTTTTGACTTTATTGAAAGCTTTATCAGCATCTATTTGGATGATCATATGGTTTTTAAAAATTCTGTTTATGTGATGAATTACATTAATCGATTTGCATATGTTCAACCAAGTTTGCTTTCAAGTAATGAAGTCTAGTTCTCCTCAATTTTTTGGAATAGTTTCAGTAGAATTGGTGCCAGCTCTTCTTTGTATGTCTATCTGATGTGGCTTTTTTGTTTGTTTGTTTGTTTGGGAAGTTTTTCATTAATGACTCAATTTTGGAACTTGATATTAGTTTTTTCAGGGTTTCAATTTCTTTCTGATTTAATCTTAAGTTGTCTCTTTCCAGGAATTTATCCATTTCCTCTAGTTTTTCTAGTTTGTGTGCATAGAGGTGATCCTCAGTCTCTGAAGATCTTTTGCATTTCTGTGGGATTATTTGTAATATCACCTTTGTTATTTTGATTGTGCTTATTTGGACCGTCTCTCTTTTTTTATTTGTTAATTTAGCTGGTGGCCTATTGATTCTGGTTACCTTTTCAAATGACCAACTTTTCATTTCATTGATGCTGTGCATAGATTTTTGGGTCTCAATTTCATTCAGCTCAGCTCTGGTTTTAACTCTTTCTTTTCATCTACTAACTTTAGGGTTAGTTTGCTTCTGCTTTTCTATTTCCTCTAAGTGTGATATTAGATCATTAATTTGAGATTCTTTCTACTTTTTGGAGTTCTGATTAGAATTCTTAAATTAGTAAATAATTTAGAAGAATTTTTTTTTTCATGAAGGAGAACAGTCTTTCCATTTTTTCAAGTCTTCTTTTGTATTTTTCAGTAAATTTTGATGATTCTTTTAATTTGTCTCATAAAATTCTAATAAAATTTATTCCTAGGCAATTAGAAATGGCATATTTTTCACTATATTTTCCAAAAGATTATTCTGATGCATTGAAAAGTTATTTTTTTTGTTACTTTTAATAAATCTCCCTATTTCTAAACATTTTCATTAATTTTCTTCGATTTTCTAGGGAGATACTCACTCTTGTAAATAATGGCATGATGACATTTCATTCCAATGTTATGTCCATTATTTTATAGATGAACAAGGAATTAAGAAAAAGAGATATTCATCTTGTCTATTTCTAGTACATGATAGATCTGGAGTTTTAAGCATTATTTTTCTAATTCTACAGTGTTTCTTTTATGTATACTGACATTCAACTGTTTTTTAGGCTTTATTTTCCAGACATATTTATCAGTTCTCTAAGTTTTTATTTCATTGTGTATATTAAATGTGATAAATTTATGCAGCTCATTGAAAAAAATATTTTTAAAGCGTGTATATTTTGTCAATAAATCGATATAATTAAATAGAAACAAAAAAAACAGGAGACATATAATTGTTAAGTCCCCCTGAGGCATAGATTAATCCTACAATTCTAATATTTTTGATTCACTCAAAGAGCCACATGGTTTGTTAGGCATATTGTTAAGCATTTGATGATTGATTAATGCATTATCTGCTTTTCTTTCCCCAATCTACTGACAGATTCTATAGAACTTGTGGAAGGAAGATTTAATTATATCATTATAAATATACATTAAGTTACTGTGTTGCTCTATAATCTGAGTTATGGAATGATTGTACAGAAATATGCAGCTTGTCTTCATGTTCCTCTAATATTTTTTTGTTGGCTGGTTGCCATGATGACAAATATGCTTCAACTATAGTCTTATGCACTAAGTATCATGGAAATGTACATCTGCATTGAATTTTCCTTTTTTCTTTGTTTTTAAAGTGCTGAGTTCTGATACAAATTTTGGATTGAAATCAAATCTGGGAAGCTTTGGCAATGTTGCTGAAATGATATTCTAATATATTATCCTTTAATGAAACAAGTATAGACAGATGATTGATTTATGAAACTATTTTTTGCATCGTTACTTGACTTATATACAAATAGTTTTTTATGCTCACTATTTTGAAAACTCCATTTTATTTTGAAATATGATATTTTACTTGGTGAGACTATTAAATCCTACAAAAGTATTTATACATAATCCTTCTGAAACCCAGGAATATATTGTCAGATATTTTATTATATTCTCTAAATATTACATTTAACTATAATGTACTTCCTTTTGCCTGACTTCCCCCTCTGTAATGAACAAAGCTGAGTTTTCTGTTACCCAATCTAATTTAAATTGATGTGGCCATAATCATTTTTTAAAACATATCTTAAAAATTTCTTCCAGACTACAAAATTTCCTTATCATAGGAATGTTTATATTGCATCTTAGAGTTTAATTTTTAAACTATTCTTTAATGTTAAATGGATGTTATTCCAAGGATAGAATTACCAGAGCTATCCCTTTATCCAGCCTCTTCCTGATGTGGTTGGCATCTTTAGTATTAACCATGTGCCTGGGATGAGGCTCTAAAATGTAATGCTGCTGTTTGGTAAAGACAAGCTCATTCTATTTTTGGCATCTGCTGAGTATCCCTTGTCTCAGGCTACTCACGATGATGAATATTAACATTAACAGAAACCATTAGCACTCTATACCCATTTGGGTTTTGATCCTATTTACCTTCATATGTTAGGTAAGCCTAGAAAAGAAAAGAGAAAACTAGAACCAAGGGATCTGTTTTTGTGCAACATTTGGGAACTGATTTGGTTCATTCCTTGAAGTCAAGAGATGTTGGTTAATGGATACAAAAATACAGTTATGTAGAAGGAATAATTTCTAGTATTTGATAGTACAGTAGGGAAATTATAGTTAATAATTTATTATATATTTCAAAATAGCTAGAAGAGATGAAGAATGTGTGGGAAGTGGCAGAGACATGTTGGAACACAAGTTTGATTCCAAATCCTGTCCTTTCTTTTCCTATGCCACACCAGGCTTTGACTACTTGTGCTTCTCTGCAGTTGAACATCCAGCAGGTGACTTTCTTCCCTTTTCTAAATATAAAATAAAATAAAAATGTATGTGAGTTATTTAAAAGAAAAAGCATATGTAAATCTATGTCTGTCATATAAAGATATAGCTTAGCGTCATCCAAAAACCTTGTAAGAATGTTTTCAATTCTGGCAGTCTGAGTCATTGCCAGGAATAAAAATATGAATTTCAGGCTTGATTTGTATGGGTATCACAATATGGCCTTATGATCATATTAATGGATAATGGCAAAACTGACATTTAAGTTCATCCTTTGTAGAATCAGACACATTCCTAAAGGGTCAATAAAGTCTTTTGTTCTAGTCAATAGTTTTCAAAGATTCCCAAACATTTCACCTTTAACTGTATTTCCTGAAAACATAAAATTTCTTGTTTAGGTTAAGTAAATGAATGTCCTGCACATTTATTTTTTCCATAAACAATTCCATCAAACTTTACCTTAAAAGCTGGTAACTTTCCTCTCAGCCAGAATGTACTTAGAGTATTTTTGAGCATAGATAACCCAGACTGCATAAACAGATAAGACAATCTGTGCAGCTCTCTTGGGAAGATAATTTTATTACTTAGTAACCATCTGGATTGCATCATTGTTGAGCTGAATGGACATCAATATATTTTTTCTGAATTCTCACAAAGTTTTGTACAGGAACAAACATCATAAGTGTTGTAGGCTGATCATTTTGCATCATCTCAAGGTCAGTGTTGCTTTGCACATCAAGGTACACAGCACCATGAGTCACTTATATATTCTCCAGTAATTGAACTTTATTTCCCAAATATGCTGATGATTCTTGTAGTCACTAGTATGTCAGGGATTGTATTTCTTCACCATTTATACTTTTGAATCACATCTAACATTTAATATTGTATTTACTTTCCTTATAGTCTTATGCTGATTTGTCAAAGATCAGCTTTGTGAGACATGCATATATTTGATTGTTAGTTGAATTTTAGACTCATAGTCAGCTGCAGGGCAGTTGACTGTGTTTGTGTGAGCAGAAGGATGTGTGTATTTTGAAATATGAAGGTCTGTGGTACACTTTATTTAATGTTTCACTTTTTCTCTTATATTTTGTCATATATTACAGCATGATCTCAGAACACATTCTAACTTCTCCAAATAAGGGTAGGCCAAATAAATCTTTTGCTGTCAAGACTGGAAGAAGTTTATTAAAAGAGATGGGTTTATTGATTTAAGTTTATGTTCCTATGAAAGCAACTATTTAATTCAAAAATTGCCTTTTCCCCTTAGCAAACACTTTCTGCTTGTCTCTAATTTTTAACAAGTGTTCCAACAATTTTATGACAGTTGTTGAAATACAGGGCACTAGTTCAGTGAAGCATTTTATGTGATAATGCTACCGTTTGAAAACAAGCTTTTCTCTCTTTTAAAAAAATATTTGCTCTTTACCAATGTAATACATACATTATGAGAGTAAAATACTATATAAAATAGTTATGACATTTCATTGCCTTTTGACATCTTTGTTTACAGATGAATGCTAAGAGAAAAGAAAATTCTGTTTCTTGTCCCATAAGAGAAAAGATATATTGTCATCAGACTCCTAGGATTACAAATGAGGCATTAGTTTTCTTTTAAAACTTTAAAATCCATTTCTGGAGGGAAGTTAAGATGTAGAAGTTGCTTTGAACATTTTTGTAATAAATTTTATGAAAATAGAAGAAATTCAACAAAGTGTATCCACAAGTATTTTAATTCAGCAATATGCTACACAATCACTAGGATACTAATATAATAGAAGTCAAGGTAAGTAGAGCAATGGGAGTTGATATTAACCCAGAGGGTCCTAAACCTAGATTATTGTAAAGTCAAGGAAAATAATAGGACAGTGGGAGTTGATATTAACCCAGAGGGTCCTAAATCTAGCACACTGTAGTGTAGAGCATCAGCTTTTCTCTGGATCATGTTTTTCCTCACTCCATTACAAATATTTATAACTTTTTAATATTGTTTATTGCTGCTTCAGAGGCAAAAGGCAGTCTGAGTATAAATGACACCCTCTCTCTCATTCAATATGTCTTTTACATAAGAAGTTAAAAAAAGGTATTTTGTCTTTAAACTGAGAATGTTGGAGTTTCTTTTCAAATATGATTTCAACAGTAAGCAAGAGCTATCTCGGTCCTTTAAAAAAGACAAAATTGGTATTGTCAAGAAATGTACTGACATATTTTTCTACTTATGAAATGCTAAGAAACACTAAACACTCTGCCACATCCAAATTCTCACTGACTGCTGTCTAAAGTAAGCAACGGACAGAGAATTGCCACTCTGAGGGAGCAGAGTGTACTGGAAAAAATCCAAGGACAGTCACCTACTGTTCATGATTACACTTGTTACAAAAATGGCTATTTTTAGACCCAGCAACAATTTTGATTTTAACATCACCTTTCACATTGAACAATATCCTGAGAAAGTGCGGGCAATAATTAAAGCGGATCTTCAATTATACCCACGTTTCATTGTTTGTAAGAATTATACTCCATAGGTCTTGCTGTGCCATGTAGAGATTTGATGTAGGAAAAACAAAGAAATGGTATGAGCCCTTCAGAGCTTTTTGGGAGTGGAACAAAGGAAGGTATATATGCTGAGTGAACATTTCAGAGTAGGGAGTCAATTTAGTTTAATAGTTAAAGGCATAACTTTGAAATTAGGCAGCCTGAATCCCAGAACTGCCATATTTAATCTATGAACTTGGGCAGGTTACTTATTCCCTCATAGTCTCAGTTTCTTCATCTGTGAAACGGCCTTATAATAGTTACCTATCTCATAAGAATATATGAAAAATAAATAAGGTTGTTTATATGAAGCACTTGGTGTGCAGAAATGACTCTCAGCACTTTCATCATATTATCATCATTATTATCATTATCACAGAGAGATCTAGAAGTTCATTTTAAATGCTGAGTTTGAGAAGGGTAAATACCATTTATGTAGCCTCAGTTCATAGACTACTAGAAAATACTGTATTTCAGGTTCTTGATTTTAGTAAATATACCTGTTGCGTGTATATTGGTTCTTGACCTTGACTATCATAGTGGGTTTGAGCTGGTCAGCTGTTTTTAACAAAGAACTTTAGAAAACAAAAAAGGAATTTATTGATTCAAAACAAGTGAGAATAAGTAGAAAACAGTTATATAATTTATAATATACATTCAATATATGAACAAAGTGAATGTTTGGGTTGATCTTATGCACATTTCTTTTCTTGGAAACAAAATGATTGCAACTTGAAGAATGATTCTTCTGGTGATTCGTACAGAGTTTTAGGTTGAACAGGAAGATTGGCAGTAGGCAGAACCTTTGGCATCTTCCAAAAACTGTTACTCTATTTGTCACCTTTTTGCTTATGCCTAAATTGTTAATTATAAGTACAGCAAAGGTGAGAAGAGGGGGCAGAGTCTCTAGCTTCTTTCTCATTTTTCAAGCTCAGCATATTTCATGCTCCATAGCTCTAGGCCTTGATGTCTACAAATAATGCTCAAAAGATTTACTTCTTATAAGAAAATAATGAAATAAAGATGAAATGATGATCACAGAAGAAAGCAAATCTTTGACATTGTGTCTCAACCAATACCCCCCCAAAAGATCCAAAAAGTGGAAAAAAAACAGACACTCTGACTTTGACATTTTCTAAGTTTCGTATTTTCTTTTTATTTTCTTTCTTTCTTTCTTTCTTTCTTTCTTTCTTTCTTTCTTTCTTTCTTTCTTTCTTTCTTTCTTTCTTTTTTTTTTTTTTTTTGAGATGGAGTCTCGCTCTGTCACCCATGCTGGAGTGCAGTGGCGCAATCTCGGCTCACTGCAAGCTCCACCTCCCGGGTTCATGCCATTCTCCTGCCTCAGCCTCCCGAGTAGCTGGGACTACAGGTGCCCGCCAACACGCCTGGCTAATTTTTTGTATTTTTAGTAGAGACGGGGTTTCACCGTGTTAGCCAGGATGGTCTGGATCTCCTGACCTCGTGATCCGCCCATCTCGGCCTCCCAAAGTGCTGGGATTACAGGCATGAGCCACCGCCCCCGGCCAAGTTTTGTATTTTCTATCTTCAACTTGTTCACTTTATTAGTCCATTCTCATGCTGCTATAAGGACATACCCGAGACTGGGTAATCTATAAAGAAAAAGAGGTTTAATGGACTCTCAGTTTCCATGGCTGGGGAGACTTCACAATCATGGTGGAAGGTGAAGGAGGAGCAAAGGCATGTGTTACATCGTGGCAGGCAAGAGAGTGTGTGTAGGGGAACTGCCCTTTATAAAACCATCAGATCTCATGAGACTTACTCATTATCACAGGAACAGAACAGGAAAAACTAGCCCCCATGATTCAATCACCCCATAACATGTGGGGATTATGAGAGCTACAATTCAAGATGAGATTTGGGTGGGGACACAGCCAAACCATATCATTCACTGTTTATCAGTTGCATAAGCAGTAGTTTAAAATTAAGACAATTTTTGTGAACAATATGAACTTTTATATTGTTTTTGATACTTAGTTATTTGCCTGATGTTTTCTTAGTTTTCAGAAACGTATTTTAATAGCACGAATTTACTTTACTTTTCTCTCTAGAAATACACCATAAAATAACTTTTTTTTTTTTTTTTTGAGATGGGGTCTTGGTCTGTCACCCAGGCTGGAGGGCAGTGGTGCGATCTTGGCTCACTGCAACATCTGCCTCCCAGGTTCAAGTGATTCCCCTGCCTCAGCCTCCCAAGTAGCTGGGACTACAGGGATGCGCATCACGCCCGGCTAATTTTTTGTAAAATAACATATTTTTATTATGGAAGTGTAATATTATATAAGAGAACATTTCTAAAATAGACCTCATGTCACCATAGCACATTGAGCTGGGAAAATTCCCTTTTCCCTTCAAACACATAAATCCTGTTGACCATTAGGCTATAATAATATAGAGGTGGAGGGGGGAGATCAGAGTTAAGTATTCTAAAATCCTTTTAGTTATTCAGGAGGAGAATAGAGATATTGATTAACTTTAAGTCTTGTTTAGTATCCATGGTAAAAATTTAAAGCTAGCTAATAAAAGATAAAAATAGAGCACATAAGTTCTAAATAAGTGAGTGGTTAGAAAGATTAAAAAAGAGAACTGGCAAACTCAACCAAATACATAGCAGAGAAGGAGAAAATATAAGCTAAAATGGTAAATAAGAAATCAATGGAAGAAAAAGTAAAATTTACCACAAATTAGATTATATAAGAAAGAATGTTAAATTATATAATGCATACGTGATACACATAAATGATATAACTTGAAAATATTGAAAATACAAAATTAAAAATCTAGTAGGCAATCACTAAGCCAAAGAAAGCTGCTATAGCAATATTAGTATCAGACAAAATAGAATTTAGTGCAAAATTATTAATAGAGATGGTGTCAGTACCTAATGACAAAAGAAAAACTTCACCAAAAGTATAAAATAATCATACACTTATGTGCAATGACAACATAGTCACAAAATTTAGAAAACAAATATTGTATTGCATGGAAAATTTTTCAAATTTGTAATTATACACTTCTCTAATCAGGCAAAAAATAGTACAGAAACTGAATATTTGAATAACTCACTATCAAACTTGATTTAAGACATATATATGAACTGAATTAATAGAAAAATTTATATTCTTCAACAGCACATATGAATAATTAAAAATATATTATGTAGCAGATCACAAGACATATCTTTCTTATTTATTTGTTTATTATACTTTAAGTTCTGGGATACATGTGTGCAACGTGCAGGTTTGTTACATAGGTAGACATGTGCCATGGTGGTTTGCTGCACCCATCAGCTTGTCATCTACATTAGGTATTTCTCCTAATGCTATCCCCCCCTAGCTCCCCACCTTGTGACAGGCCCCAATGTATGATGTTCCCCTCCCTGGGTCCATGTGTTCTCATTGTTCAACTACCACTTATGAGTGAGAACTTGTGGTGTTTAGTTTTCTGTTCCTGTGTTAGTTTGCTGAGAATGATGGTTTCCAGCTTCATCCATGTCCCTGCAAAGGACATGAACTCATCCTTTTTCATTGCTGCTTAGTATTCCATGGTGTGTATGTGCCACATTTTCTTTATCCAGTATGTCACTGATGGGCATTTGGGTTGGCTCCAAGTCTTTGCTATTGTGAACAGTGCTTACAATAAGCATATGTGTGCAGGTATCTTTACAGGAGAATGATTTATAATCTTTTTGGTATATGCCCAATAATGGGATTGCTGGGTCAAATGGTATTTCTAGTTCTAGATGCTTGAGGAATTGCCACACTTTCTTCCACAATGGCTGAACTAATTTATACTCCCATCAACAGTGTAAAAGCGTTCCTATTTCTCCACATTCTCTCCAGCATCTGTTGTTTCCTGACTTTTTAATGATCACCATTCTAACTGGTGTGAGATGGTATCTCATTGTGGTTTTGATTGCATTTCTCTACTGACCACTGATGATGAGCTTTTTTTCATATGTTTATTGGCTGCATAAACGTCATCTTTTGAGAAGTGCCTGTTCATATCCTTTGCCCACTTTTTCCATTTTTTTTTTTTGTAAATTTGTTTGAGTTCTTTGTAGATTCTGGATATTAGCCCTTTGTCAGATGGATAGATTGCAAAACTTTTCTCCCATTCTGTAGGTTGTCTGTTTACTCTGATGATAGTTTCTCTTGCTGTGCAAAAGCTCTTTAGTTTAATTAGATCCTATTTGTCAATTTTGGCTTTTGTTGAAGTTGCTTTTGGTGTTTTAGTCATGAAGTCTTTGCCCGTGCCTATGTCCTGAATGGTATTGCCTAGGTTTTCTTCTAGAGTTTTTATGGTTTTAGGTCTTATATTTAAGTCTTTAATCCATTTTGAGTTAATTTTTGTGTAAGGGGTAAGGAAGGGATCCAGTTTCAGCTTTCTGCATATGGCTAGACAATTTTTCCAACACCATTTATTAAATAGGAAATCCTTTCTCCATTTCTTGTTTTTGTCAGGTTTGTCAAAGATCAGATGGTTGTAGATGTGTGGCATTATTTCTGAGGCCTCTGTTCTGTTCTATCTACATATTTGTTGTGGTACCAGTGCCATGCTGTTGCTGTTTTGGTTACTGTAGCCTTGTAATATAAATTGAAGTCAGGTAGCGTGATGCCTCCAGCTTTGTTCTTTTTGCTTAGAATTGTCTTGGCTATACGGGCTCTATTTTGCCTCCACATGAAATTTCCAGTATTTTTTTTCTAATTCAGTGAAGAAAGTCAGTGGTAGCTTGATGAGGATAGCATTGAATCTATAAATTACTTTGCACAGTATGGCCATTTTCACGATATTGTTTCTTCCTATCCATGAACATGCAATGTTTTTCCATTTGTTTGTGTCCTCTCTTATTTCCTTGAGTAGTGGTTTGTAATTCTCCTTGAAGAGGTCCTTCAAATCCTTTGTAAGTTGTATTCCTAGGTATTTTATTCTCTTTGTAGCAATTGTGAATGGGAGTTCACTCATGATTTGGCTCTCTGTTTGTCTATCATTGGTGTATATGAATGCTTGTGATTTTTGCACATTGATTTTTGTATCCTGAGACTTTGCTGAAGTTGCTTATCAGCTTAAGGAGATTTTGGGCTAAGATGATGGGGTTTTCTAAATATACAGTCATGACATCTGCAAACAGAGACAATTTGACTTCCTCTCTTCCTGTTTGAATACCTTTATTTCTTTCTCTTGCCTGATTGCCCTGGCCAGAACTTCCAATACTATGTTGAATAGGAGTGGTGACTGAGGGCATCCTTGCTTGAGCTGGTTTTCAAAGGGAATGCTTCCAGCTTTTGCCCATTCAGTGTGATCTTGGCTGCGGGTTTGTCATAAATAGCTCTTGTTTTTTTGAGATACATTCCATCAACACCTAGTTTATTGAGAGTTTTTAGCATGAAGGGCTGTTGAATTTTATCAAAGGCCTTTTCTGCATCTATTGAGATAATCATGTGGTTTTGGTCATTGGTTCTGTTTATGTGATGGATTACATTTATTGATTTGTGTATGTTGAACCAGCCTTGCATCCCAGGGATGAAGCCAACTTCATTGTGGTGGATAAGCTTTTTGATGTGCTGCTGGATTTGGTTTGCCAGTATTTTGTTGAGGATTTTCACATTGATGTTCATCAGGGATATTGGCCTGAAATTTTTTGTTATTGTTGTGTTCTGCCAGGTTTTGGTATCAGGATGATGCTGGCCTCTTAAAATGAGTCAGGGAAGAGTCTTTCTTTCTTTCTTTGCTGTTTTTTTTTTTTTTTTTTTGAGACAGAATCTTGCTCTGTCACCCAGGCTGGAGTGCAATGGCACAGTCTTGACTCATTGCAAACTCCACCTTCCCAGCTCCAGTGATTCTCCTGCCTCAGCCTCCCGAGTAGCTGAGATTACAGGCACGTGCCACCATGCCCAGCTAATTTTAGTATTTTTAGTAGAAATGGGGTTTCACCATGTTGCCCAGGCTGGTCTTTAACTCCTGACCTCAGGTGATCCACCTGCCTTGGCCTCCCAAAGTGTTGGGATTACAGGCGTGAGCCACTGTGCCTGGCGGAGTCCCTGTTTTTCTATTGTATGGAATAGTTGTAGAAGGAATGATACCAGCTCCTCTTTGTACCTCTGGTAGAATTCGGCTGTGAATCCCTCTGATCCTGGGCTTTTTTGGTTGGTAGGCTATTGATTACTGCCTCAATTTCAGAGCCTGTTATTGGTCTATTCAGGGATTCAACTTCTTCCTGGTTTAGTCTTGGGAGGATGTATGTGTCCAGAAATTTATCCATTTCTTCTAATTTTCTAGTTTATTTGCATAGAGGTGTTTATAGTATTCTCTGATGGTAGTTTGTATTTCTGTGGGATCAGTGGTGATATCCTCTTTATCATTTTTTATTGCATCTATTTGATTCTTCTCTCTTTTCTTCTTCATTAGTCTGCCTAGTGGTCTATATATTTTGTTAATCTTTTTAAAAAATCAGCTCCTGGGTTCATTGATTTTTTGAAGGGCATTTCATGTCTCTATCTCCTTCAATTCTGCTCTGATCTTAGTTATTTCTTGACTTCTGCTAGCTTTTGAATTTGCACAAGAGGTATCTTTTTTTTTTTTTTTTTTAGATGGAGTATCGCTCTGTCACCCAGGCTGGAGTGCAGAGAAATATCTTAAGGAATTCAGAAGAATTGATAAAAAATATTAAATATCATAAAGTGAATTTGGAAAATAAAATGACTAAAAATTTAAAAATAACTCTATTTCATCATCCAGACATAAATATTGTTAATATATGACACATAGATATCACTATTTTCAAAGTGTTTGTGGCAGAGACTGATGAATGTTACCAGGGTCCATTCTCCTCATACCTGTCTTCCCTTTAATAATATAATACCACTTCCTTCCCAGGTTTTAACTGGGCACATGGCTTCCTTGGTGGGGATTCCATTTTCCAGCTCCCCATACAGTATTCTTTTGGTGTGAATTAGGTGAGTTAGCTGACGAAATAGCTTTAGTCATTCAGTTGCAGGCAGTGTCTGGGTGGCACCCTAGTTAGGGATCTATGAACTTCTACACACAGCCTGAAACAGTGTAGGAGTATATGTGGGCGTGCATCTTTCTGAGGTGAGGGTTGATAACTTTCATCAGATCTGTGAACTTCTATTTCAAAAATAAAATTAAATTAAAGCCTGTGCCCTAAAGCACTGTGGGGTGTCAAGATAGAACTATGTGGGTTTCTGGAGGATATCATGGGGTCCAGTTGCCTACATGCCCTGGTCAACTTGGATGTTATGGGAGTGAAAAATAGTCTCTACCTTGTTCCAGTCATTGTGTTTGGGGTTTCTTTCTTATAACAGTTTAGTTTGTATGCTAACAAACATAAATTCCTTTATTTAAAAATATATAAACATGAACCTACATTTTAGAATCTGATTTTAAAATTAATAAAACATGAACAGTTGTCTATGCCATTAGGATGTTTAATGTCATTTTGCGTACTACTTCATTTTTTATATGGACTGGCCATAATTTAAAGATTTCTCTTTTGTTAGAGTCATAGGCTGTCTATAGTTCTCTGCGGTAAACATTGCTTAGTTTATAAACATTGCTGAATTGCTAAATCATTGTTTACATTTGTCAATATTTCTTAAGAATAAATATGTAGAAGCAAAATTACATTTTGGCTTGTTTTAGGCCTGTTATTTATTTTCTTCACTATATGTCAATATTACTGGGAAATCTGTTATATAACTGGTAGTTTCATTCCATAACATCAACTAGATTTGTTCTAATTTATGCAGAGATGCTCACCCCACTCCATCGGTGATTCTGAATTTAACTGAAAACTGGCCCCTAAATCCCAACTATACGGGATAATAATTTCCCTATAAGTCAGAAATGTGAAGCCACAGCATTTTTTTCCTCAGAAATGAATTAATGTCTGTTTCTTGATCTAAAATGCTATGTTATCCAATGTGCTTATTACCTTATTACATTTAAAGTTAAGATTCTCTGTTATTTCTTTGCAGTGCAGATTACTTAGGACAAAGACATATAGACAATTATAAGTTTATCCCATTTATTATTCATTGGGAAATATCAAAATAATAAATTTAGTTTAGAAAAACATATCTCCTCTGGGTATATATCCAAAGAAAATAAAATGAGTATCTCGAAGAGATATCTGCTCATGCTCATTGCAGCATTACTCGTAATAGCCAAGATACAAAAATAATGTGTGCCCATTGATGGATAAATGGATAAAGAAAATATGGGGTATACACACACACACATACACACACACACACACACACACACACACACACACACACACACACACGGTAGAATATTATTTGGCCATAAAAAAAAAAGGAAATCCTGCCATCTGTGACTATGGGAATAAACCTGGAGGATATTATGCTGAGTGTAATAAGCCAAATACAGAAAGGCAAATACTATATGATCTCACTTAGATGTGGAATCAAAAAAGTCAAATTCATAGAAACAGAGAGTAGAACAGTGTTTGCCAGGGTCCAGGAGATGAAGAAAATGGGGAGATAACAGTTATAGGTTGAAAACTTTCAGTTATCAGATGAATACGTTCTGGATGTCTTATGTACAGCATGGTGACTATAGTTAGTAATACTGTATTCTATGCTTGAAATTTGCTAAGAGAACAAATTTCCTCACCACACACACAAATACACATACAAAATAGTTAACTATGTGTGGTGATTGATGTGTTCATTAATTTGATTATGGTAATCACTTCACAATGTATATGTATGGCATATTAAGTCATCAAATTATTATAACACCTGAAATATATACAATATTTATTTGTTAATCACACCCCAATAAAGCTGGGCAAAAAATGAAAAAAATGTATCCCCTTTAATTACAGACTAAGTAAAAAAAATCAAAAGTAGAAAATGTCCAAAATTAGCTTGGAATTTCTTTTAACTCTTCTTAAATAAATATTTTTCAATTTTTCAAAAAAGTTATTGGTGCTACTTTTATCATATCCAAATAATATAGAATTATAACAAGGAATGATTATTGCATTACAGTAATTCTTAAAAGCAGTTTATCTTAAAGTAATATATCAGATGAATTCCTTTCATTTTTATAAATTTAGAATAGTAGTATGGGAAAAAAGGAACTAGAAAATATTCAGTTAAGGTGCACAATGAAAGAACAGAATTGTTGACTTAAGAAAAACTTTTATTTTCATTTCAGGGGTCCATATGCAGGTTGGTTCTATAGATAAATTTTAAGTCACAGGGGATTGGTGTGTGTATTATTTCCTCACTAAGCATAGTACCCGATAGGTAGATTTTCTGTCCTAATCCTTCTCCACCCTCTACCCTCATGTAGGCCCTGGTGTCTATTGTTACTTTCTTTGTGTTCATGTGTACTCAATGTTTAGCTCCCACTTATAGGTGAGAAGATGTGGTATTTCACTTTCTGTTTCTGGGTTAGTTTGCCTAGGATGATGGCTTCCAGTTCCATCCATGTTGCTGCAAAGGACATGATCTCATTCTTTATTATGGCTGCATGTATTCTATGATGTATATGTGCCATATTTTCTTTATCTGGTCTACCGTCACTGGGCATTGATGGTGATTCCAAGTCTGCTATTGTGAATCGTACTGTGATGAACATGCACGTCTCTTTATGGTAAAATGATTTATATTACCCTGGGTATATATCCAGTGATGTGATTGCTGGGTTGAATGGTAGTTCTGTTTTTAGCTCTTTGAGGAATTGCCATACTGCTTTCCACAATGTTTGAACTGATTTACCCTCCCACCAACACTGTATAAGCATTCCCTTTTCTCTACAACCTCTCCAGCAACTGTTATTTTTTGACTTTTTAATAATGGCCATTCTGACTGGTATGAGATGGTATCTCACTGTGGTTTTGATTTGCATTTCTCTAATGATTAGTGATATTGAGCATTTTTTCATATGCTTGTTGGCTGCTTATATGTCTTCTTTTGAAAGTGTCTGTTCATATGCTTTGTCCACTTTTTAAAGGGGTTGTTTGCTTTTTGCTTGTAAATTTGTTCAAGTTCCTTATAGATGCTGGATATTAGGCCTTTGTCAGAGGTAAAGTTGTGAAAATGTTCTCCCATTCTGTAGGTTGTCTGTTTGCTTTGTTAATAGTTTCTTTTGCTGGGCAGAAGCCCTTTAGTCTAATTAGATCCCATTTGTCAATGTTTACTGTTCTTGCAATTGCTTTTGGTATCTTTGGCATAAAATCTTTGCCCATTCCTATGTCCAGAATGGTATTGCCTAGGTTGTCTTCCTGGATTTTTAGAGTTTTGGTTTTTACATTTAAGTCTTTAATCCATCTTGAGTTAATTTTTGTATATGGTGTAAGAAAGAGGTCCAGTTTCAATCTTCTGCCTATGGCTAGCCAGTTATCCCCACACCATTATTGAATTGAAAATACTTTCCCCATTGATTGTTTTGGTCAGCTTTGTTGAAGATCAGATGGTCATAATGTGTAGCATTATTTCTGGGCTGTCTATTCTGTTCCATTGGTCTCTGAGTCTGTTTCTGTACCAGTACCATGCTGTCTTGGTTACTGAAGCCTTGTGGTTAAGTTTATAGCCAGGTAACATAATGCCTCCTAAAATAGTTTTTTCTAGTTTTGTGAAGAATGTCATTGGTAGTTTGATAGGAATAGCATTGAATCTGTAAATTTCTTTGGGCAGTATGGCCATTTTATGATATTGATTATTCCTATTCATGAGCATAGAATATTTTTCCATTCATTTGTGTCATCTCTGATTTATTTGAGTAGTGTTTTGTCATCCTCATTGTAGAGATCTTTCACCTCCCTGGTTAGCTGTAGTCCTAGGTATTTTATTTTATTTTTTTGTGGCTATTGTGAATGTGATTACATTCTTGATTTTGCATTTAGGAAGGACCTTATTGTAGTATAGAAATGCTACCGATTTTTGTACACTGATTTGTATCCAGAAACCTTGCTGAAGTTGTTTATCAGATCTAAAGGTTTTTTGGCAGAGACTATGAGCTTTGTTAGGTATAAAATTATACCATAGGCAAACACATAGTTTGACTTCCTCTTTTCCTATTTGGATGCCTTTTATTTCTTCCTTTTGCCTGATTGCTGTGGCCAAGATCTCTCACTTTTTTCTTTGCAGTTTTCAACAATAAATAGGTACTGGTGAGCTTCATATCAATCACATCAAAAGTAGATTAAAAGTGACATACTTAGAAATGATATATATTTTTCTTGTAGTGGTCTCTTAAAAATTTCATTTTGGTAGGCATGGAAAAATGGGGCTTGTGCTAATGTGTTTAGTAATAATGAAAACAGTTAAAATTGAATTCTAAACTTAAAAAAAATCTGGTCAATTTTCCATTCAGTCATTTATTCATGGAATAATTGACTGCTGGGCAAAGCATTGTCCTGTAAGTGAGACAATGTCCAGAAATAAGTATAATTTAGGGCAAAATTAAATTATGAATGTCATGCAAATAAAAGTGTTAGTTGAAATTTTAAGAGGAGGAGAATGGTTCCTGCTGAGGGGAAGGGGGAAGTGATGTTTGAAATATGCTTTGAAAGACACATAGCATTTGAACACTGACGACTCAAAGAACAAACAGAATATGTAAGAACATTGTTAAAATAAAGACCAGGAACTATATGGGGACACTCAATCATTTGGTGAAGGGAATGTCATAGGTGTGAGAAGAGCATTGATAAAGGAATTTGAAAAAAAAAAAAACCATCACTGGGACAGACTGAGGAGGGATTGAATGTAAGGCTAAGGATTCTAAGAAGTTCCATGAGGTTTTTCAGAAATTCTGCCATGTTATTGCTATTACTTTGCGTATTCTGCCAAAAACAAACAAACAAACAAAAAATACAAGAAAGAACATTTTATTCCTTTATTCTTATGTTTAGCCTACTGTTAGTTTTCTAAATTAGGATTGCTTTTAAACAAAATACACACATGTTAAATAAAGCTGTCAAAAACAGAGTTACAATTTTAAAGTAAAGTTAATTGAAGAAAAGATGGTATAAGCAGAAAAAGAATCTGAGCTTAACACATTATAGGAAAATTGTAACTACAATGGATTATTTTTTCAAATATGTATATATTTTGAGTACTTATTATATGTTAGGATTTGTTCCAGGTACTGATTGTGCTATTTAAAAATTTGGTTTTCCTGAAACATATGTTCTGCCCTAGAGAGGTCCGCCTGGGGTAAAACAAGAAATTAGACCATCATGGGACACTGAACATCAGACAGAATATCAGGTTTGGTGTCCTGACTTGGAGTTTAGGACACAACTCGGATACAAAGTTGTGTAATTTGGGGAAAGTCGCTAAGACTTTCAGAGCTTTAGTTACTTTATCCCTATTCTTTTTGTGATGGAGCCTCCCTCTGTTGCCCAGGCTGGAGTGTAGTGGCACAATTTCGGCTCACTGTAACCTCTGCCTCCCAGATTCAAGTGATTCTCCAGCCTCAGCCTCTCAAGTAGCTGGGGTTACAGGTGCCCACCACCACGCCCTGCTAGTTTTTGCATTTTTAGTAGAGACGGGGTTTCGCCATGTTGGCCAGGCTAGTCTCGAACTCCTGATCTCAGGTGATCCACCTGCCTTGGCCTCCCAAAGTGCTGGGATTAGAGGTGTGAGCCACCATGCCCGGCCACATTATCCCTATTCTTATCTTTATACTCTTACAATCGGGCAAGGACTCCTTTCTCTACTTATCTTCTGGATCACTGGTACTTTCCAAGGTAATAATAAAAGTGAAAATAAATTTAATTTCCTTATTATCCTTGTTACCCTGGGAATCTCAACTCTTTCTAGTTACATATCCAATTTCTTAATCTTACTGTCTTTTCTTTGACACAACCTTTCTTAAAAATATTTCCATTTAAATATTGAAGTCTGAGAAATCTTGAAGTTCCAAGGAAGTAAACTGCCAAGTTCTGAGGAAGTAAATTGCCTCTTAACCCTAAGAGGTTAAGTCACTTTATCTTCTGGTCTTTAATATCCCCACCTGTATGATTAAAGCATTCACAAATTGACTGCACAGCAGAATCACCTGATGAGCTTTCGAAACCATCAACTCTTTGGCCCCACTCCAGACCTATCAAATCAGAATCATAGAATATTATCATGGGAGATAGGAACATTTAAAATGAGTAATAAAGACTACAATTCTAATCATAATCAGAGATATAGATTTTGTCTATAAAACACTAGAATTACACCATGGCAATTTTTATAAGCTCTCTAAATTATCTGGATGCATGATTCCCAATTCTGTTCTCCGATTCTATGTAAGTCTCTAGAGCCTAACTTCAAATAGGAAATAGTCTGTTGCCCAACACACATCATACACTCAGTTTATGATGCCTAGGACACATCATAAAGACACCTGATGTCTTTATTAAGAAGTGTAATGATAATATACATAACAATAATAGTAGTAAACACATTTAATCAGTTCAATGTCTTCGGGATATAGAGTGTGATATGACATCAGATTAGTTACATTATAACACCCTTCAATTGACAAGTCAGAATGGCTGAACATTATCAGACTTTACATTAAAGAGCCCAATAGGCTGTTCTTCAAAGTGTAGTTCTGATTTTGGTGGCTTCTGTTAGTAATTTAAGCTTTTTTAGCCTACTTATGCCTTAATTATTATGTTTAATGATATAAATTTAAGAACTTGAGAAAATGAAAAATACAGACTCAAAATTATTATTTGGCACTATAGAACATAAATTTAGCTTTTAGTGATTTCGGACTATTAAGAAGCAGTTAACCTTTAGAGAACTATGCAGACATGACCAAAATGTGTAGACATTAGTCCTCTGATATTAGGTATTACTATCTAGCAAAGTATGGTTCATTTTTCTCCTTAATCCAGGTTTACTTTACATTTTAATAAGAAAAGCAGAGGGCATCTTAAAAATAGCAATAAAGTTTATCTTTAATTGGGGTACCCATTAAAAGAACAGAGTTAGAAGAGCAAATGGTTTTTTCTGATTTGACTCATTTCAGATTTAAAAAATCATTGATCTGGCAAAAATGCTTTCCTGAATGTTTATTACTTAGAAATGGTGGTGAGATTTGCTTGAAATGCATATTACAAGGCTTGAGGAAAATATTTTAATTTTGAAATTTCAGATGGGTTCCATAATTACCTCAGGCACTTTCTGTCTGAGTATAGCAGTAACAGTGCTATTCCCAGAACATACTGATGACAAAGTAAAATCGCACCACTCATTAAAGGAAAGGAAGTGCAGATGGCCATTATTAATGATGAGGATAGGGCACAATAATCATGAAAGCTCTGTACTTAAAAATAAGTATTAAAATGGCTATGGTATTAATCATGCCAGAGACGTAGATTATATCCACATAAACCAAACATCAGACAAAGAATAGGGACAAAACCATTCCTTGTTGATTGTTTTGACGACATCACACCATCTGGGTAACTGACTTCGTAATTTTCCTCATAATTTCAAACCAGTAAGTTTGATGTAAGAATACTTCCCAACACTTTATAACTTTTTTTATCTGTAAAAGAATACTATTAATATCTACTAATTTTATTTCTCACAGAGATGAGGCTTAATTAGAATCCTCAAGAAAAATTAACAGAAAAATACAAAGCTTTTTTAATAGATAATTTAAGTTAAAGTTTTTTTGAAAAAAGAAATTAAGACAGAGGGCTCATGATTTCCACAGCACTTCCACTAATATCTAGGTGAACTTATTAAAACAAAAATAGAACAAAGAACAGCAATAAAGAAATCTACATTATTTTTCCAACTGGGTAGATGCTTTTGTCATTATTATTTTAAAAATAATATTTGCCATCTCACGTGTACAATGCTTCTGTCAGCATCGTCTGGACAAGTTAGCCCAAATTCCCACTGCCTTAATACATATTTGCACAGTTAGTTGGTGTTCTCATAGAACCATAAAGTTGCACATTATGTCCTAAAAATATCCAGATGCCAAGCAATGAAAATGTTGAAACGTTAAGAGAACAGGGGAAGCTTTTAAATTTTATAAATGTAACTAGAACAAGCTGATTTTACCCCAAAAAGCACAAAACATACTTTATAATAATGTAAAAGTAAATAAAATTTTAAAATGGCAAAAGGGAAATGCATTCCTTTTATCATTATATATCCTTTGAAAATAAATAGTCTACATTAGATCATCAATAGAAATATAGGTGTGGGTGTGTCTGTTACATAACATTGTTGGTGGAGATTTTGCCCACCACCCATATTTAAAAATGCAACATAGCTTACACTAGAATACCAACCAATTTAAAAAAAATACGACTTAGAATCTGACATTTCCCTTCAGAGTGTGTAATTCTCAAAAAAAATTTTTTTAATGCCAAATCCTAGCAGGGAAAAAAATCATTAAAGTCATTATTGGTCTAAACTCTCCCCTTTCTGAATGAGAATGTGAAACTTTGAATCATCCTCAATAAAAGGGCTTGAAAAAGGTCAAACACTCAATTCACCTTTTGAGTGGAGGTAGATGAAGTCTACTTTGCCCTTACTGCAGCCCCTGTGACTCCTCATGTGAGAGGCTCTGTGATGTTGTTTTAAGTCAGTGATCCTCCAAGTGTATTCCCCAGACCAGTAGCATCAACATCCCAAGGACTTACTAGAAATGCAAATTCTCAGCTCTGCCCCGGACCCACTGAATTGAAACCCTGGAGGTAGGGCCCAGCAATCTGTGGCATAATGACCTCTAAGCCTCAAGTCTGAGAACAGCTGTTCTAAATCATCTTGAAGAAGGTACCAGGTGAAGATCAGTATGTTCACAGAGCTTCTTCAGCTGGAAGCGATCTCAAGGTTAAATGTCTTCCTTTTACAGATAAGAAAATTGCAACTCACGTAGTTACCGGCTAAAGTCAGTGTGGAACTGAGAACATGAAGCTAGGCCTCCTGAAATCAGGTATGGGTACTGCTTTACTCCCTGTCATGATGACTCCATACCCTAGACTACCATCTTTGGTGTTAAAAACTCTACTGACATTTGAGAATCACTAAGTGTGGTATTGTCTTTTCTTGTATGAGGGTGAATCTATTAAAATATTCTTTAAGTTATGCAGACAATTCTCTGCTAATTACATGTGTCCACTACAATAGTGATGGATATTTTGATATCATAAATATTTTAATCATATCATTTTTTAAAAAGAGAGCTTGTTTGATTTTTGTTGGCAATTTTCTGTCCTTCAAGTCTGCCAGTAAGAGAGTAGGCTAGTCAATACAAATATAATGTGAGCCACATAGGTGATTTAAAATGTTCTAGTAGCCACATTTTAAAACGTAAAAAGAAACAGATGGTAAAGTTAATGATATATTTTATTTAACTCAATCATCCAAACCATTATAATTTCAAAATATTTTAATGGTACTAAGTCTTAAAAATTTATTGCCTGGTTTTGCCTACAGAACATCAGACTTTGAGTTGGCCACATTTCAAGTCCCAATAGCCCCATGTGACTATTGGCTACCATATTAGACAGCAGAGATAGAGTTTTCTGCTTAGAATTCATGTCTGTCACATGCCGGTTATGTGATTTAGAGGCTTTGTTAATGCTGTTTTCTATTCTATGAAATAAGTATAATGAAATTTTTACTTCATCAGGTTGGCATGAGTATTAAAGAAATTCCTTAGATAAAGCAGTCTTCACACTACTTGGCAAAAAGTAATTTCCCAAATGTTAGTTTTTGTTGTTATTGGTTCATTACTATGGAAGGGCTAATGATATAACAACATGTTGAGAGGAGTTTAGAAATATTGTCTTACAAATGGACAAAAACAATTTTTGATCATACGTTGACCTTTCAATGAAAGAACATAGGATCTCACACTCTACCTTTAAGATGACACAATGTAAGAAAATTTGAACTAAATAAAAAAGATTATTGGATGTCTCCTATGAAAAACAATACATTATTTAGATTAGAGCAGATTTGTCTTACCAGCTTGGACTGCTATAACAAGATACCATAAACAGAGTGGCTTGCAAACAAGTGAAATTTATTTTTTCACAGTTCTGGAGGCTAGAAGTCCAAGATCATGGTGCCAGTAATGTAGGTTTCTGTGGAGAGCTCTTTTGTTAGTTGTAGATGGCTGACTTCTTGTATCTTCACATGGTAGAAAGAGCTCTTTGGGGTCCCTTTTATAAGGGTACTAATCTCATTCATGGGGACTCCACTCTCATGACCTAATTATTTCCCAAAGGTTCTACATTCAAATACCATTACCTTGGGGTTAGGTTTTCAACATATGAATTTTGGAGGTACAAAAATATTAAACTCATTGCAATGCACTTCCAGGTTATCTAAGTCTAGCCTTTGCAGTATTTTATAACTTTGCAAATTGTAGATAACTGATAGCAATGCAAAATAATTCATGTTCCTAGAAATGCAAATGAATTATGTCTGGTGGGGAGGTTCAATTGACTTTCCTCCATTCTCCTCTCATGGAAAAAAAGCCAGTTGCATTGTTTTATCATTTAGGTTCAACATTTCTTTACTGAGGAAAGCTTACTCTATACACATTTATTCTTGTTTTACTTCTCCATTGAAAAGTTGTGACATCTGCCTGATTCTCTAATTTATAGTTAAATAAAATATTTAATAGTGCTCAATTTCTATCCCCATGAGAGTCATGATTTTACCCTCTTTGTACAATTACCCTTTAAAATACTTATCTAGCATTATAGTGTCAAATTTATAAGCATCACTATGAGCTCAACAAAAATCTAGCAAACTAAAGTATTAGGGATCATCTCTTTTTCTTGATTTTGGTTGTGAATATACATTGTTAGAATCTTTTCTGTGAAAGCTTCTGAGGTTTGGAGACACAAATAGTATACAATCTTTGCCTTCGAAGACATCACAGAACACAAGAAGGGGAAGTTAAATAAATAATTATAAAGCAAAGTGTTCCAATGGAGGGATGTACAAGTTGCTGGAAGTCATTAGCTGGCAGAAGTGATGGGTAGAGGGGTTCAGGAGACAGTTCACTTGAGGCAGAAATATTTGAGCTAGTGTTGAAGGATGAAAAGGAAATCTTAGGGTAAAAGTAAGAGAAAGGTCATTTTGGGCACATGCTCTGGTGTATGTGAAGCTTGCATTTCTTCTCTGTCTTTGAATTTATACCTGAATTGCTTAATTAAGAAAATGCCTCTGTAAGACTCTTTTGCTTTTATGGCCTAAATGCATAAATCTGACAAGTGCGTACAACCTTTTATAGCAATTCAAAACTATTAGGGCTATTTCCTCTGACTTGCATCAAGCTGAATAAACACACTCTGTTCAAGTGGAAACTTGTTATGCTGCCTTTATCTGCCTTTCAAAGTAATCAAAGCAGGGTTCTTGAAGCCTGAGTATCTCACCTGTGCCTCCTAATGGCTCATTTATTTTGTTTATCCTGCTTTTGGGAAAATCAGAGGTAGCTTGACATTTGCATTGCTAATAAATGGCTTTCACATTGCATTGGTACTTCATGTGGTTCAGATTGGCAACTTGCATTTGAACAGGGCCATCTGGTCAGTGCCGTTAGGAATACCTATTTTCAGAGTCATATTTTAACATAAGGGATATATGCATATGATATCTTTGTGCTCACTATATAATTATCTTCTCCATTTTAAGTTCTTATGTTACCAGGTCTACAGGACAATGTTTTTGCATTTTGCATCGCTGGGTTAGGCATTCTGTAACAGTAGGCAGCTAGTCAGACATGAGCAGGGCAGGAGAGGCCCCCCCATCACAAAAGCAGGAATGTCAGGTGACCATCAGGTGGTTGCTAACTGTCTCTCTAAGATGATAATTGTACCTAGAAGCAGATTCTGCACTCCTCAAATTTGCCCTGGGTTTGGCCTGCCTGCCTCCACTCTTGCCTTCACCATGTCCATCAGGGTGACCCAGAAGTCCTACAAGGTGTCCATCTCTGGTCCCCAGGTTTTCAGCAGCTACTCCTACATGTGTGGGCCTGGAACAACTCCTTGAACTTCTCCTGAATGGGTAGTAGCAGCAGCTTCTAGGGTGGGCAGGGAACTGGCATGGGTCTAGGTGGAGACTATGGTGGGGCCAGTGATATGGGGGGCATCATAGCCATCATGGTGAACCAGAGCCTACTGAGCCCCCTTAAGCCAAAGGTGGACTCCAACATCCAGGCCACATACACCCAGGAGAAGGGGCAGATCAACACCCTCAACAAGTTTACCTCCTTCATCGACAAGGTATACTGCTGGAGCAGCAGCAGAAGATGCTGAAGACCAGTGGAGCCTCCTGTAGCAGCAGATGACAGCCCAGAGCAACATGGACAACATGCTTGAGAGCTACATCAACAACCTTTGGAGGCAGTGGGACACTCTGGGCCAGGAGAAGCTGAAGCTGGAGACAGAGCTTGGCAACATGCAGGAGCTGCTGAAGGACTTGAATAATAAGTATGAGGGTGACATCAATAAACATACAGAGGTTTAGAATGAATTTGTCCTCATCAAGAAGGATGTGGAATGAAACTTGCATAAACAAGGTAGAGCTAGAATCTCTCCTGGAAGGGCTGACTGATGAGATCAAGTTCCTCAGGCAGGCAGATGTATAAAGAGGTTATCTGTGAGCTGCATTCCCAGATCTCATACACATCTGTGGTCCTGTCTATGGACAACAGCCACTCCCTGGAAATGGACAGCATCATTGCTGAGGTCAAGACCCAGTATGAGGAGATTGCCAGCCATAGCCTGGCCAAGGCTGAGCGCATGTACCAGATCAAGCATGAGGAGCTGCAGATGCTGGCTGAGAAGCATGGGGATGAGCTGTGTCACACAAAGATGGACATCACTGAGATGAGCTGTAACATTGTTAGTGGCAGGAGGCAGACAAATCCTAGGAATACAGGGGCTGGTCCCTGGGGAAACCCGAGTTTCAAGCTGAACACAGTTTAAAGCCTAGCTACAAGTCCCTGGAAAATCCGCAGACCAGATTGAGAACCTTTTCCCATTTGGCATGCTTTCCTCTGTTTGATCCCTACCCTTCATCTATTTTACATATAGCTACTCTTCCCTTATTGTTTTTTTACACTATTGTACCCACCTTTGAGTGTAGCTTTTGTTTTAGCATTTTTTGCACACTCACAAACCAATCAGCATGCACTCCCCCATTCTAAGCTCATAAAAGCTCTGGACCCAGCCCTACTGGGAGACAGACCACCTGACTTCTGGTGGGAGACCACCCTGCATACCCTCTCCACTAAGAGCTGTTTCGTCACTTAATAAAACTCTTCTCCACAGTCCTCACCTTTCAATTTTCAGCATAACCTCATTCTTCATGGATGTGGGACAAGAACTTGGGACTCACTGAATGTGCATAGAAAGAAGGCTGTAACACTGTGACCCTTTGCCCTCTGCTGGTGGAGGGCAGCCATCCCACACAATGGGAAACAGCGACGGGTTTAAGCCAGTTCCAGAGCCATGGGAGGAAGCAATTAGCATGCTGTAACACCCCATCTAGAGTTCTGGGATCACAGGCACCCTGGTTTGGGTGCCACTGCATTCACCTCACCTGGACACCAGAGTCCACCATAGGAGTTGTTTGCGACACACCTGGTCTAGCTGCAAGTCCTCCTTGGAGCAGCTGGCCAGACCCTGCATTCTTGCTCATACACCCCCTCCTGCCAGGGGCTGAGTGCACAGTCTCAGTGGCCATGGGATCCACACCAGCATGCAAGCCAGGCATGGCCTGGTTGGCTGAGTAGACAGGGTGTCTGTCTCCTGTGGTGAGCCCATGCCTGAGCAGGGGCATCACCAGCCAGAGGTCTCTGATTGGCAAAGTGGCTGAGAAAAATCCTGCATCAACATCAGTGGGCTCCAGGCTGAGACTGAGGGCCTCGAAGGCCAGGGGGCTTCCCTGGAAGCTGTTGTCATGGAGGCCAAGCAGCATGGGGAGCTGGCTGTTAAGGCACCAAGCTGTTGGAGCTGGAGGCCATCCTGCAGTGAGCCAAGCAGGACATGGCACACAGCTGCATGAATACCAGGGGCTGATGAATGTCATGCTGGCCCTGGACATTGAGATCGCCACTTACAGGAAGCTGCTGGAGGGAGAGGAGAGCCAGCTGGAGTCTGGGATGCAGAACATGAGTATCCACACGATCACCAGTGTCTGCTCGGGTAGGCTGAACTTGGTCTACAGAGGCCTCACAAGCCCTGGCCTTAGCTATGGCCTGGGCTCCAGCTTTGGCTCTGGCACAGGCTCCCACTTCTTCAGGAGTACCAGCTCCTCTAGGGCTGTGGTTGTGAAGAAGATTGAGACCCATGATGGGAAACTGGCTCTGAGTCGTCTGATCTCCTGCCCAAGAGAATGGCCATGGCAGCCCTTCCCAGCCTACCCCATCCTGTGGCTGCCCCACAGCCTGTGGCAGAGGCTCTTGTTCAGCGGAGCACAGGGAACAGGAGACCCAACTGAGGCAGACACTGGCGGTCACTCCCACCATGGGTGGGTTGAGGGCTAAGGTCTTCACTGGGCTCAGCCCTAGCCTTCGGCCTACCCATCAGGGGAGTTCGCTGCCTGGGGTATCCCCTGCCCATGCCTCCATCTATGAAACAATTTTTTCTTCCAAATAAAGCCTCAGCTAGCTCTGCCAAAAATACGATACAATACAATACAATACAATACAATACAATACAATACAATACAATACAATACAATACAATACAATACAATACAATACAATACGTCTCAGCCAGTGCCAGGGAAAGGCAGTCTCCTGATAGTAATAACACCTGAAATGTTTTCAGCAGCTTCCTAATAAGATCTCAGGAGTTGAACAAGTGGGCTCAAGCATGGTCACTAAAAGACAAAATAGTGGAGTTTAACTGGCGTATGACCTTCTAGGAACATTCAACTGGTAGGGAAAGAATGCCTCTTGTGAGAATGCATACAACTCCAGTAAACACACTGTATATTAATTTATTAGCTATTTTCCGTGTCTTTAGGCTTTCCCTTTTCCATCATCATGCAAATCTATGCTTCCCAATAATTTTTACTTCATGCCCCATGTAGAAAATAAACTTGCAAAGCACACTGGGATAAACAAAGACGTCTGTTCATATTTGAAGGCCTCTCGTCTGGAAGGCTTTATTCTTTTTGGGGACTGAGGGGAAATATCTATTTCAAAGCAATTGAAACCCTTGCAGGCAAAATAACATGCTGCTGTATATTGATTTGGGAAGCTTTGCTATGAACTAACACCAAGTTAATTTAATTACATTTCTACTGTATACATTTTTAAATCCTACATTGAATTCTCATCGCTAAAAGAATAAAGTTCAGAGTTACCGTTTTACTATTTTCTAATTTTATTTTATTTTTAAAATTGTCACATAATAATTCTACACATTTATGTGGTATGTAATAATGTTTCAATACATATAATGTATAGTGATCAGATCAGGCTAATTAAGATATCCATTATCTCACGCATTTAGCATTTCTTTGTGATGGGAACATTTCATATCCTCCCAGCTCTTTGAAACTATATATTATTAACTGTAGTCATCCTAGAGTGCTATAAAACACTAGAACTTATTCATCCTATCTGACTGTAATTTTGTATTATTTAACAAATCTCTCCCAATAACCTCTTTCTCACTCCCCTTCCCAGCCTCTAGTATCCTGTTCTACTTTTTACTTCTATAAGATCAACTTTTTTTAGCTTCCACACATAAGCGAGAACATATGGTGTTTAGCTATCCATTCCTGGCTTATTTCACTTAACATAATGTCCTCCAGTTCTATCCATGTTGCCACAAATGATGGGATTTAATTCCTTTTTATGGCATAATAGCATTCTATTGTGTGTGTGTGTATATATATATATATATATATATATAAATATATATACATAAAATTTCCTTTTCCATTCATCTGTTGTTAGACATCTAGATTGATTCCATATCTTGGCTATGGTGAATACTGTAGCAATAAACACAGAGGTGCAGGTGTCTCTTCAATATACTGATTTCCTCTCCTCTGGATAAATGCACAGTAGTGGGACTGCTAAATCCCATGGTAGTTCTAGTTGTCATTTTTGTTTTAGGAGCCATCATATAGTTCTCCACAGTGGTTATACTAGTTTAAATTTTCACAAAGAGTGTAAAAGTGTTCCTTTTCGCTGCATGCTTGCCAGCATTTATTTTTTGTCTTTTTGATAATAGTCATCCTAACTGTGGTGAGATAGTGCTTCACTGTAGTTTTTATTTGCATTTCCCAGATGATTACAGATGCAATTTATATGTATTTGTTAGCTGTTTGAATGTCTTCTTTTGACAAATGTCATTTCAGATTATCTGCCCATTTTTAAATTGGGTTGTTTTTTGCTGTTGAGATGTTTAAATGTTTATATATTCTGGGTATTCATCTTTTGTTGGATGAATAGTTTTCAAATTCTCCCATTCTGTAGGTTGCTTTTTGACTCTGTTGATTGTTTCCTTTGCTGTGCAGAGGTTTTCTGTTTGATATAATTTTATTTATTTATTGTTGCTTTTGTTGCCTGTGCTTTTGAGGTCTTATTCATAAAATCTTTTCCCAGGCCAGTGTCCTAAAGCATTTTCCCTATGTTTCCTTCTAGTAGTTTTATAGTTTTGG
This sequence comes from Gorilla gorilla gorilla, assembly GCF_029281585.2. Lineage (NCBI taxonomy): Eukaryota > Metazoa > Chordata > Mammalia > Primates > Hominidae > Gorilla > Gorilla gorilla. Next base: position 95,285,020 of record NC_073231.2, on the reverse strand, counting down.
GTCTTACACTGAAGTCTTTGATCCATTTTGAGTGGACTTTTGTAAAGGTTAAGAGGTGAGGATCTAGTTTTAATATTTTGCACATGTATGTAGTTTTCCCTATACCATTTAGTGAAGAGACTGTTCTTTCCCTGATGAGTGTTTTTGGTACCTTTTTCAAAAATCAGTTGGCCATAATGTGTAGACTAATCAGTTGGCCATAATGTGTGGTCTATGTGTTTGTTTTTATGTCTCTACTATGCTGTTTTGGTTACTACAGCTTTGTTGTCTATTTTGAAGTCTGGTAGTGTAATGTCTCCAGGTTTGTTCTTTTGGCTTAGGATTGCCTTGACTATGAGGGGTCTTTTGTGGTTCCATATGAATTTTAGTGTTTTGTTTGTCTCTTTATGTGAAGAATGTCATTAATATTTTAATAGAGACCACATAGAGTCTGTAGATTTCTTTGAGTGATATGTCATTTAAAAAGTATTAATCCTTCAGATTCATGAGCATGGGATGTCTTTCCATTTGTTTGTATCATCTTCATATTTTTCATCAGTCTTTTGCAGTTTGCCTTGTAGAGGTCTTTCACCTCTTTGGTTAACTTTATTTGTGTATTTTATTTTATAGCTATTGTAATTTGGTTTGACCTCTTGACCATAATTTCTAATCTTATGGCTGATTTTTTATTTTTACGAAGGTGGTCTGGTCCCCAGCAAAGAGGGGGTTTGTTTTGGGGAGGGGCTGTTATCTTTGCTATCTTAGTTAAATTATAAACTAAATTATTCCCAAGGTTAGTTTGACTCATGTCCAGCAATGACTAAGGGCAGCTTGAATATTAATGGCAAGATGAAGTTGGTGAAGTCAGATCTTTTCCTAATTCTTAAAATGTTTGCAAATACAGTTTCAGTCCCCATTTTGGGGGTTTCAACACACCTTATTTTTAAGGTGTGAGCGACAGAGATGGGAAAAGTCAAACAACTACTCTAACTTCTTCCTGCTGACAGGGTGTAGTGGGATAGGATTTGGCCCCAGAACAAGAGGAGTAAAACTGCCTTTCAGCTGCCTGCATGTATTTATAGGTGCCTGGTTGGGGTTTCAAGGCTTGCATGACAAAGACATTAGTACTCTCATCCACAGTTTTAGTAAAGCATTTACGTGAGCAGCAGACTATAGGATAATGAGTCTTAATATAAGGAGTACAAATCCTAGCTTCAAGAAGTCTTTGCAGAATTAATCTGAAGCCCTGAGGGAGCCAGGTGAATAGCCCTGAGAACCAATCAGCCATGTGGTCACTGGGTGAGAGAGATTTGGGTCAGAGGTTGTTAGAAAGACAAATTGGGATAAACAAGAAAGAACAAAATCAAGTATACCATCCCATATCCTTTGAGTCAGTTTCCTAGTCCTGAGAATAGTTCAGTGCAGTTAAACAGCTGTTTCCCATTTCAGGAGGTGGCATTGCAGATGAGCTAGGCCTTTATATGTGATGAAAGCAAATGGATTTTTAATAAGAGGCATTTCCATGGAAACAGAAAAAAATAAAGGTTAATGTTGGGTACAATTTATCCAGATGTTAGACTCAAAGGATATTTAGTTATAGAGGAGGATGGAAGTAGCAGTCTGACAAATTTTTTTTTGCCTGCACCACAAGCAAGTTTGCAGGGCTTCAGGAAGAAGTTAGTAGCCATTTTATTTAGTCCAAGTCAGAAAAATGGAAGAAAAATTTGAAAATATTAATTTGAGGACTTGTAGCCCAGAAAAAATTCAGGATTCAGTCCAAATTGCAGAAAATAATAAAAACTCAAAAACAATAGAGAAGACTAGAATCTATCAACAGGTGTACTCTAGTTATTTTTTGTAGCAATAATTTTTCTCTCTCCAGTCTTCATTTTTATTACAGACAAATCATAGTAGGACAAAGTTATTTGTGAAATAAGCTTTAGTCTTATTATACTTGGCCTGATTGTCTGCATAAAGTACAGCAAGAATAATTATTTGCCACACATGCTTTTTTTTTTTTTTTTTGGAGATGGAGTCTCGCTCTGTCTCCCAGGCATGAGTGCAATGGCGTGATCTCTGCTCACTGCAACCTCCGCTCCCAGGTTCACGCAGTTCTCCTGTGTCAGACTCCTGAGTAGCTGGGATTACAGGTGCCTGCCACCACACTTGGCTAATTTTTTGTATTTTTAGTAGATGGGGGTTTCACCATATTGGTCAGGCTGGTCTCAAACTCCTGACCTCAGGTGATCCACCTACCTCGGCCTCCCAAAGTGCTGGGACTACAGGAGTGAGTCACTGTGCCCAGCCCCACATAGACTCTTTTTAAATTGGCTTTGCTGGAATGTTTTTTCATGAGGAACCTCAGCGTAGACTTTTTAGAGCCTTGTTGCAGCAATGGATTTATTTGTGCCTGCAAATACTTGTATGAATTGAATGAATTCCTCTCCTCTCCAGGTCCCAAGATAACTTGGGGCCCTTGGACCTGTGAGAAAGTGACATTCTTTACTAACCAAAGTTAAGTCAGGAAGCCTGTACAGGGACTATGTAGACAAAGTATGAGGCCGTTTTCCCAAGGAGCTTTTATCAGCTCTGTAAGTCAACCTGGATTTCTTAAAGAAGTCTGTTTATATTTGGGGGCATACCATTCTAGTCAAAGCCTTGGTAAAATAATCCGTGTTTTCAATTGTGTCCTGTTACATAAAACCCCAGATATTTATTGTATGTATGCAAATAACTATATTGCCATAGTTAAGAATATTCATAGTTTCTAAATTCTGAAGAAATTAGGTAAAAAGAAAGAAATGTGCTCCAAATTTTGCTCATAGGAGTATAGTTTACCCAATAGCTAAAAACTGTAAATAGATTAGAAGAAAAATAGGTTTTTCTGGACTACAAACAATAAAAGAATTAGCAACATTTTAAACAAAAATCATGAAAAGATTATTTTCGTATTTATTAGTTCAGTCCCTGTAATTATGTCCTGTTCTGCCTGATACTGAACCAGCAGTCCTCATGAACACATGAGCTCTCCATGAGAATCTTCGAATATTTTCTTTTCTCTCTATTATAAAGGCACTATTTGCAAAGTTGTCTGAGACTAGTATTCAAGAGCACTCTTCATAGTCTTATAGCTGATTATAAACTACCTTTTGAAAAAGATCAAAATAAGACAGTAATTATTTGTGGATGACAAAATCTTAGGTCATCTATCCATGGTTAAAGATGCAACCAACAAGGAAATCTTGTCATCTCTGTGGCACACGACAATTTAAGATAACAATCATAATTACTACTGATAACATATACTGAGACATATCAGACTAATAGGAATATTATGCAATTTTAGAAAATATGAAATTAATACATTTATATGAATATAACCCAAAGAAAGTAAAACACGATTTTACATTTCAGAATACTTCCTATATAATTTTAAATAAACTGAGTATGTCTCTTGGACTTCAGAGACCCTAATACTTAGAAGATTATTGAAGCAAAAAAAAGACAATTAAAAATCTGATTTTGGAAAGCTTGTTTTAAAACACTTGATGTCAAAGTTTTAAAACACTTGATGTCACAAAATGGAATCCCACCATCATAAGTCACTTATTTTGCCAAAATGATAACTTAAACATTTCAAAAAAGGCAAAAACTTTATTAATTGATAGAGGGGAGACTCAGTTTTACAAACAAGTCTCAATAAAGAGTGCATGGGGCCAACTTAACCTGTCTCTTCTCTCTCCCTTGTAGTTTATTCAAAAAGCAAACAAAATTTATTATCTCTCAATATTACATGAAAATCTTGTTCAAAAGGAGCCAAATTTCACCTTTGCATTAGTGTACAATTATATTAGTGTTAAACCCAATTCTTAATAAAACTATATAAACAAATCTATCTAATCTTAATTGTTTGACCATAGGTAAGGTTTTCATAAAACTTTCATAACCCTTTATAATTTTCTGATAAAGAACAGATCAATGTTCCAAGAAAACCCTGTTTATTCAACACTTGGGCTTAGATTCTGGCTCTGAATCAGTGTGCTTTTATTTTAATGTTCAGTTGATGGAAAAACTAAATAATACCCTTTTAATTATAGCCCACTTGCTCACACACAGTATTTTTAAAACAAGGTAAATATTTCACAAATTTTCTATAGCTTGCTTAAATCTTTAGTTTTTTTGACTTAAAACAATTTTTAAGCTCTCTAAACTGGAGAAAGTTATCTTATAAAAATTACATTTCTATGTCATTATCAAAAACACATAACTTTTATTTTTAGTGTAAGCAATTTTAATTATGTACCAGGTGCAGAGCCTAGGACATGAGACAGAACTATAAATGAATGTCTGATTCTTTCCAGCATAGCTAGGTATGTCCCCAGGCCTTACCTAGAATCTAATGGCTGTATAGCAGGCAAGTTGAACAATAATAAAATGTCATAGCAGCAGTTTATAACCTTAAAGCATCTAGCAAGGCAGTATCTGCCTTGCCGAATTCAGACCTAATGTCTAAATTTTGAAGACTGTTATTTTATTAATAATATTAAAATAATTTTTACTTACCAAAGATTATTAGGGTCACATGAACTAAAAGGTATTAAATTTTCTATTTTTCTGACAAAATATTTGATTTAAGCACTTATTTATCTTTAGGCCAACTAATAAGAGTTCCTTTATATAATTTGGTAGTGAAACATCACACACACAAAACAGAAAACATAGAGATAGAAGATTTTTCATTTGTCAGCCTTTAAGTTTCTCTTCCCCATTTTAGACCATTAGTCTCTTGATTACTTGTTCCCTGCTCTAAACAATTGTCAGCTAGACAACTCAAAATTTGCATTTCTAAAGGAGTAATTCTTGATGAAACAAGATAGATAATTCATACTTAACTCAAACTGAAGAAGTAAGTAAAAGTTGAGTTAAGATAGGCAGAAAAATAAGACACTCTTACATATGGAGAGTTCTTTAAAGTTGTAAATTAATTGGACTACTGGCTTTAGGGTAGAGCCTTTTAAGAAACAGGGGAAATAAAGCATGCAGTTTTTAGGGCCTAATTGGTAGGCACAACAAGAAGAGATAACAGATCCCCCCAAATCAAGCATCCGATTTTTTCACTGAAACCTGGATCCCCCAAAAGAAGGGAACACTATAGGACCAGACAGTGTCACAGTTTTATTGTGCAGTTCCCTGCAAGGACATCCCCCTGAGGCTGGTGGGCAACCCAAGCCAGTCAGCCCATTCCATATTTAGTCATCCGTTCCATATATTTTAGGTGTCTAAGAGCACACTATTTTTATTTAAACACACAAAGAAAGGAATATTATTCTGTAGTAATAATTATTCACAGTAAGCAACTGCCATCAACTACTTAAAAATTTATCTCTTATCTAGCTATTATACATCAAGGTTAAAATTTTCTTATAATGCAAAGTAATTTCTGGCCCCCCAAAAGTAAAAAAGTTTAGATACAAGAGGAAGTAGGAATAGACAAGGGTAAGAGGAGAATCAGACAGAATTCTGTTGACTAAAATGTCTTTTACAGAGGGAGAGCAGGGGCTTTAAAACAATATCTGTATACATACAGTCCAAATATCAGCCTTAATTAAGTAAATTTTTTACTAGAGCTCTTAAAAAATCAATTTTATTTTTTTATTACCAGATTTTAGCTGAGACAAACAGCCAATATTTCTGGCTTTTGAATTTTTTACTAAAGGTAACCTCCCGGGTGAAATCAATAATCCTCAACTAAGGCTATGACTTAACCATGGATGCATGAGGTGTTTTCAAAGAGATAGTAAGTGGTTTTTACAAGATACAGAATCACCCCAGTGGTCACTCAGAAAAAAGAAAATTCAAGATAGGAAATCGAGAAGCTGTCCATGAAGGGAAAAATAATTAATAAATGGAAAAAGTCCTACAGGTATTAAATCAGAAGTGACCCACCTCCTAAACTTGGAATTGAACCCAGGCCACCCCTGTGAAAAGGCAAAGCCTTAGCTACTGAGCTACAGCATGGGGCAATTGTCTTTTCCCAGAAGGAGTCTGTGGTGGTGATTTTGAGCTTGCAAAGGATTTTAACTGCTCAAGAGAAATCTTAAAGCTAACCATGACATGAACCCCCAAATTCCCACCCTCTGGATTGTGTAGAGCAAGAGAGAGTACCCCCACACGGTCACAAAGTCAAGTTTTTAAGACACAACATGAAAGAGAAACCTCATTTGGTTTTTGTTTCAGGGACCTCAGCAAAGTTTGTAGCTGAGCAGTCTTTAGGGCAGGCTGAAGCAGCAGACTTATAAGGGTTATAGGCCTGTGTTCTATCTTGTGGTACAGAATGACACAGAAAGACAAAAAGATGACTCATACAAATCCTTTTTCCTATTAATCAAAACGTTGTAGAAGGGACAAACAGTGACTTTTACCATTCATTCAACTGGTTTGTACAGAGAGAGAGACCAGAAGCCTGAAGAAATTCTTTCTCTGAAGCTTCCAGAAGAATGGAGTGGCTTTTGAGGACCCTGCATGCTGCACCATAGCTAGAGGGGTGTATTAGTCCGTTTTCACACTGCTGATAAAGACATATGTGAGACTGGGAAGAAAAAGAGGTTTAATTGGACTTACAGTTCCGCATTCCTGGGGAGGTCTCAGAATCACGGTGGGAGGCAAAAGGCACTTCTTACATGGTGGCAGCAAGAGAAAATGAGGAATAAGCAAAAGCAGAAACCCCTGATAAACCCATCAGATCTCGTGAGACTTATTCACTATCATGAGAATAGCATGGGAAAGACCAGCCCCCATGATTCAATTACCTCCCTCTGGGTCCCTCCCACAATATGTGGGAATTCTGGAGATATAATTCAAGTTGAGATTTGGGTGGGAACACAGCCAAACCATATCAAGGGGCCAAACCACATTACAAAAGAAAATCATTCTTTTCTGTTTTATGGAACCATAGGCAAAAGCCTTTCAATTTTACAAGATGCCACCCAATGGGCTATGTGGGGGAGCTGAATTAACTTTTCCTATTTTGGCTGGAGCAAAATACACGTGACAAAACACAGACACTAATCACCCTACTCAGTGCCCAAATATCAACCTGCAAGGCTCAAACTTGTCTTCGTTGGTCTCTGTTATGTTTGATCCACTTAAGGTAGGCAGAGATGACCTCTGACCAGGAGTTTCAGTGGGTAGTCTCTGGGCAAGATGGAAGGGCAGAGGGTTATCCTGATGAGACCTGTTGAGCTCCAGCTAATGGTTCCTTCAGCTCTCACCAAATATGACTGGCCAGACAAATTAGGAGAGCCTGATGGATTTCTGGCAGCAATTCCGTCAGAGATCTTCTCTACGTATACAAATGCACACAATGAAGTAAATACGAACAGAAGGCCTTCCAAACCAGGATTGCAGACCAGATGACAAACCAGAAGAGTATGCTTCCAAACAGGTCCCCTATTCTCTGTTTCTTTGGGGAGAAATCTTCCCAAAATGAGACTCTTCCTACAATCAAGGGAGAGATGAACAGTCCCCATAAGAGGGCCACAGAGCCAGACAGTCCCTATAATGGGGCTACATACAGTGCCTCTAGAGATATCAATAGACTCAGGGAAGGAAGAGGGTGTTGGTAGCACCTGGTATACTCACCAAATCAGGTTACAAGATGTCTTTGAGGAAATATTTCTCCATTACAATTAGATCCATGCACTATGGGTGGATAGCACTCTGCTGGTAGAGTTGGCACCAGGGGAGTACTTATTCCAAGAGAACTATGTGGCTGCTTGAGCTGGCTTCTGGATCTGTCACTGGTAAGGAGCTGCTGAACCATGGGCAGGTACCTTCAAGGGCTATCCCAGTGATTAGCCCCCAAACTTGTAACCACCGAAAGGGTTCTTCTTGCCTGCTGCCAACATGAAGCCAATTTACCAAAACAGGAGAATTACAATAAACAGTTCAATACACATAGAGTCAGCTAAATTAGAGACCATAGTTTTATGGTTACTCAAATAAACCTCCCTGAAAATTCAGATGTTAGATTTTTTTAAAAGATAGATTGGGGAGCAGGGGGCTATGGAATGAGGGATGTTGATTGGTTGGGTTGGGGATGGGATCACAGGAAGTTGGAGCTGTCCTCTTGTGCTGAGCTGGTTCCTGAGTGGGAGCCACAAGACCAGATGAGCCAGTTTACTGTTCTGGGTGGTGCCAGCTGGTCCATCAGAATGCAGGGTCCAAAAAATATCTCAAATACCAACCTTAAGCTTTACAATAGTGATGTTATCTGTAGGAGCAATTGGAGAGGTAAGAAATCTGGTGCCCTCTGGCTGCATGACTCTTGAGACATAATTTCTAATCTTGTGGCTAAATTTGTTGTTTTTCCAAAGGTGGTCTGGTTTCTAAGCAAAGAGGGGTTTGCGGTGGGGAGGGGCTGTTACTATCTTTGTTTCACTGTTAAACTACAAACTAAATTCCTCCCAAAATGAGTTTGGTGAAAAACCAAGAATGACCAGGCTTGGAGGTTAAAGATAAGATAGAGTTGGTTAGGTCACATCTCTTTCATTGTGATAATTTTCTCATTGTTATAATATTTGCAAGGGCAGTTTCAATACTATTATTATTGTCATCATACAGAGGAGAAAAATGAAGCCCAGAAATTAAGTAACCTGGTTGGGGTGGGGTGGGCAAAATTATGGCTCGTGGAAAACAATCTTTAAAAAATAAATGGGAGAGAACAAAAAGATAAAAGTAATTGATTAAAAGTCAAATTATTAGGGGTCTGATATTTCACCCTTCTTGGAAGATAACAGGTTGATCATTTTGTCATAGTTTTATGGATGGTAGGAGACATAAGATTAATGATTCAGAGACAAACAGCTTAATTATTTACAAGTTATTTACAGGCCAGCAAGCCATATGACCTTAATACTTATGTTGCCCTGACCCCTGTAGGGAAGGAAAAAGTTTTTCCCTGTACCCTCCTACGTTCTATGGCTGAGGCCTATGAATTAAACTGGTAAGAGACATATTAAATAGATAATGATAAGAGACATATTAAATGGATACAACTCTACAAATTTAATTATGTACATGTGCATGGGAACTCACAAAGAAATGACACTGAAGTAGGTGGCCAGAATTTGCGAGCTTATATTTTGTCTTAGGCCAAAGTAAAAAGAGTTTTGAGCTTCTATGGGGGAAAGAGGAGAATAGTTAAGGGAAGATGAGGGGAAAAATATAAGGTTGCTTAGGTTGATGGGATAAATTTGAAGAGTGGGCAAGTGACATTACATTGCCTCTTGTGATATAAAATAAAGACTACAAAATCACTTATGAAATAGTCTTGTAACATGTTTAATTTGAATGAAATCAACCATTTAGAATAAATTATTGGAATACAGGGAATAGAAAAGAAGTTTAAATAGCATTCAGAAGAAATAATTGGATAAGTCCAGGAACTGGGAGATTCTACCTGACAACTGGCCTGGATCTTTAAAAAATCTTGAAACAAGTTATGGTTCTTTGTAGAATAAAAGAGACCCAAGAGACATTAACAGTGCGTGAACCTAAATTGCATCCTGGAACAATAACAACAAAACTGTCAAATATATTTTTGAAAAATTAGAGAAAAATAAATATGGACTGGATATTAAATATTAATATAAATAATAGTACTGTGTGACTATGTTGGAGATTACTTATTCTTGGGGATACACTTAAAGAAAGATGAAATAAAGATGGTAAAATAAAATATAGATTATGTCTATATGTAAATTAGTAAATAGAAATAGAGCAAAAAATAAATGGATAAAGCAAATGTGACAACATAATATTTATAATTCTAAGTGAAGACCATAGCCTGTTCATTGCTCTACTCTTTTAATTTTCCACAGGCTTAAAAGCTTTCATAATGAAAACTTTTGGGAACAACAGAGATCCAAAAAGTGGAAGCAGTAACATGAAAGGATCAGGAACAGACATTGAATTCATTTAAATACAGAACTAAGCAACGGTGTATATTGTATATTTAAAATATCCTATAAAGGTTATATACTCTGAAAATGTAAAATATTTATATACGTTAACAAAAAATCAGGAGGGAATGGGGAGGTGACCAGAAATACAAATGTATGAATTTCATTATCTTTCATAGTGGAGAAAAAATACATAGTTTCAAATATTAAGAAATCAATAAAAGAGGCTAAATATTAAAAGCCCCAGAAGTAGCCACTGAAATGTTGAAAGTAGGCTATAAATTAACAAATGGAAGGGAAATCCTCCCCAATGGATCCCCATAAAAAGACAGAAAAAATAAAATTTGGTGAAAAATACAGACCATAGTACATATGTATTGTATCAATCAATGAAAATGAAGAGGTTCACTGATTATTAGAAAAAAAGTAGATTCGATTAAAAAAATCCAACCATGTATTTTATACAGAGCTGTATATAAATAAAGTACCTCCAAAATCTTCAACAGTGATAATTGAGCACCCAGCACTGCAAGGAGATACAATGATGAAAAACAGAATTTGCACCCAGCCTCATGGATCTATAGTTTAATTAAAATTAGAGTTCAACAAAGTGAAGTAGCATAGAGTATGGTAAGGTGCAACCAAATCAAGCAAAGTAGAGATTGAATGTGAAAAGTAAGGCCAAGAATACACCAGGAAAACACAGAGACAAACGTCAGACAGGGTTGCCTTCAAAACAAAACATATTCAGCAAGGTAACAGAGGTCACCAAAAAGCTCTGCCATGAATCCTAATGTTCAACAGTATAGCATGACATTCATAAAGCAAAAGCTGCCAAAATTTCAAAGAAATACAGCATGACAAATTAAAGAGTTGAAGAGTACTTATGGACATATTATATATATATATATATATATATATATATATATATATATATATAGTACAGATGTTAATTCTTTCTCAATTAACCTATGAATTCAGTATTGTCCTACATGACAACAGGGATAAAGAGAGGTTCTTACATTTTACTTTAGATTCTTCTTTTGCCTTGAATATTTACAGAATGAATAGATTACTACTATAATTCCAGATAAAGAATAAAATTAAAACAAACCAACAGAATCTTGAAGGACTTTTTAAGTGTTAACAAATGTCATAGCTAATAGCTAACAGCTAACACTTATGAAGTATTTACCATTTCCAGATTCTGTCCTAAGTGCCTTAAGTGGATGAATTTACCTAATGCAGAGCTATTACCAGTTCTTATATAGTAAATCACAAACTGTAAGAATGACTATTTTACCAAATTTTTATATCAACCATAGCCTCATTTTTATGAGTGAGAAGTATTATGTACAATCCTACATTCAAAATATCTTTATAGACTGTCATTGTGTTAATAAGTTATTTGAAGAAAACATTTTATGTTATTTTTTGTTATCATACTATCATGTCGGATTCCAACTTCACTGCAATTAGAAATATTTCTCTATCCTCTCCTTTTTGTCAAAAACTTTGTCAGGAATCTTAGAAATGAATAAATAGCCTACTTTAGGGGAATGTTGGAAAAATTCATGAGCTAGTTTCTTTGGTACCAGTAGAATTCTGTCACCAAGAGACCATATAAGAATTAAAACTATATTTATAGATAAGTTGGAATCTGGGTATCTTATGGCTGTTTTCTTATGGTTTTGACAATATGATCACAGTAAGATGCCTGGTGTGCTCTTTCATATCCAGTCATATCACTACTCTTTTCTCATCTAGCATTTTGGATAATGCATTTAGCTTCTTTTAGTTCCCTAAGGCTGCTGAATACTGCATGTAACAAACTGACAATTATGATGTAAATGTGAACTGTCATGTCTTTACCTACATTAAGTATATGAATTTTGATTGGAGGATCTAGATCTGTGTTAAACCACCTATACCTATAGATAAATGAAATGATACATTTTAATATTAGCAGCAATAATCTTTTGTTGACAAGATTTTATTAAATAGATTAAATATTTTTCTAAACTTAAAAAGATAAAAGCAATACTAAGATATTTTGAGCACTTGCTTTGTATTGGGTATTTTCATGTGTAATTGTTCTAATAAACCTCTAAAATAGTATTGGCTAAATTTTGGTGAAATTCAATTTGTCTTTTAATCAAGGAGTTCTTGTGTTTCAAAATGCTTTGCTTCCCTCAGATATAATATAAAGGGCCTAGATTCTCTGTAAAGAGAAAATGGAAAATTGATGAAAACTACTCTCCCACTTTCCATTTGTAGTTTTTAGCTTGCAAATTATTCTTCTACTTCCCCACTTGGTGGTTGTTATCCTCCATATGTATTTCTTTCTGTTATATTTAATGAATAAATATTCGGATAAATTTTTACCATTTAATTAATAAGTACGGTCTTTCAGTGACCAAATCCAATTCTCTCTGATCACTAACAGTGTCAGTTTTTCTTTCATGAGAAACAGTGAGTAGCTGGCAAATTAAAAATAATGGTGGCCTCAATCATTCCAATGGCTTCTCCTAGCACTGAGTACAAACCAGTTCACCTGAGCAAGTGGAAGCTTCTGTGACAATTGCCATTGTTTCTTTTCGTCATATTCCTTTCATACTACTGCCCTCTATCTGATGACAGATACAAAAACTCAAGAATGTCTGCCACAGTATAATGTAGCAACAGACACCAGCTCTTATTCACTTGCCCACTGAAAACGTGATTTGCCTTTCATTCATTCAACACATCTTTATATACGATTTATTGAGTCCTTCTTATCATCAACATATTATACTAGCTATTACAGGGAGAAGGATGTAAAAAGGGACCTGATAGCTCATTGAGAAGGAAGAAGCAAACCTAATACATACAATAGAATAAAAAGAAAGATTATTTTGTTTTATAAAAGCTGGTCACAATAGAGTGCAATAAGCCCTCAACAGAGGAATGTACATTGAGTTGTCATAATGGGAATATAATGAGTAATTAATTCTGACAGGGGCAGTGGGGAAAGACTTTATGATGGAATTGAGTCTTGGCAGATAAGGATTTCAATAGTATTTCACATTTAGGGATCACTATGAACACAGACATATGATTCTGAGAATATTAGAAAAATTATGAGTAGTTGGGCATGATGTCAGGTACAGTAGGTGGAGGAGTTTAGCTTATAAGGATGCTAGAAAGGTAGTTTGCAGCCAGATGATGAAGTGCCTTGAGTGCTATGTAAAGAAATGTAAAGCTGAAAGGGGGATATTGTTCTTGAGGAAAAGATATGGACAACAGAGTTCCAACAAATGCCTACTTAGCCTAGTACAATTGTAACTGTGGGGAAATAATATATGAACATTATTAGATTTTTCTAATTGTAAGAAAAACAGAATGTGGATGTTTTGAGGCCAGCAGACACTGTTGATGTCCATCCTGTATTCACACATGATGACTTTAACGGCCCATGTCTCAGTGCTTCTCTGCCTAAGAGCTTTAGCTAGTGCTATAAGAATTTATGTGTCCATGCACGGGGCAGGCTGGAAATGAGAGAACTAATGCTCACAGGGGCAAATTTCAGAAAGTAAGAGGAAGGAACTGGTGGATAAATATTTCAGCTTTCCCATTCATTGAGAGAACATTCTTAGGCAGATTCTTAATGGATTCTCAGACAGTCCCCAGTGGATTGAAACTCGGTTGCACATCATGGTAGTCCACTCATTAATGTAAAATGTATTGGGTTTTCTACCTTCTCTGTTTCTTTTTCCCACTCCTTTCCTCATGCTTCCTGAGATAATTTCCAAATAAACTACGTGCACCCAGGCCTCATGTCTCGGTGTTTACATTTGCGATAACCAAAATTAAGATAGTTTGTATTAGAAGTTGCCCTAGAGAGCACACTTTCAACATGGAATCCTGGAAATGGATCAAGAGCCCGTCAGATGACAAGGAATCCTTTGTGGGTGAATGGGGTGGCTTGCAGTAATACTACGGTTTCTAAGCCTCCTCACTTCTTGGTGGATTGGGATGATGTACAAGTGGAAGGAAAAGCACTGATTCAGGCAATATCTAGAGTACGGGAAAATAGAGGAGCCATGGTTTTTTGTAGATTACGGAATTGGGGAGGACTTTTTCATACATACTCTGGAAAACCTGAGGAAAGAGAATGGCACGCTCAGGCTGGCCAACTATTTACTCATTGTAGGCTGTGATTACAGAAGATCCCAATGGTGGAAGATCCACCAGTTCATTCCTCTTACTTCTAGAAATTTGCCCTTGGGGGCGTAAATTCTCTCATTTCCAGGCTTCCCTGTGCATGGACACATACATTCTTACAGCACTAGATAAAGCTGTTAGGCAGAGAAGCACTGAGACATGGGCCCTTTAAGTCAGCATGTGTGTGAATATAGAATGGACATCAACAGTGTCTGCTGGCGTTAAAACTTCCACATTCTGTTTTTCCTACAATTAAAAAAAATCATATTTAAGTTTTAAAATTTGCTACCACATTGAAAAAGAATCCTATTTCTCTCTCTGTGTTTCTCTCATTGATGCACTGGATGCACTGGTGCAATGCATGGATGCCACAGAGTGGATTATATTCTCTATGATGATGCAGAGATGGGTCAAATTAGTGAGGATTTTAGGGGGCCCAATGATCTGAGGCATGCTAGGGGAGCTCCCTAAGGCAGGAGTGTCAAATATTTTGGCTTCCCTGGGTCACATTGGAAGAAGAAGTATTGTCTTGGGCCACATGTAAAATACACTAACACTAACGATAGCTGTTGAGCTAAAAAAAAAAAAAACAAAAAACAAAAAACAAAAAAACCCAAAATCACACTAGTAAACCTCATAATATTTTAAGAAAGTTTACGAGTTGTGATGAGCCACTTTAAAAGCCATCCTGAATCACATCAGGCCATGAGTTGGACAAGCTTGCCCTATGGAAAAAAACAAGTTGTTTCACCTTGAACCTTCTACCACCTAAAAATAAGTGCACTTTTTTGTTAGATTCTTTGTATTTTTTGAGGAATACTTCAACGCATTTATCAAGTGACTTAGAGTGTTGACAGTTTTTTTTAAAATTTTATTATTATTATACTTTAAGTTTTAGGGTACATGTGCACAATGTGCAGGTTAGTTACATATGTATACATGTGCCATGCTGGTGTGCTGCACCCATTAACTCGTCATTTAGCATTAGGTATATCTCCTAATGCTATCCCTCCCCACTCCCCCCACCCCACAACAGTCCCCAGAATGTGATGTTCCCCTTCCTGTATCCATGTGTTCTCATTGTTCAATTCCCACCTATGAGTAAGAATATGCGGTGTTTGGTTTTTTGTTCTTGCGATAGTTTACTGAGAATGATGATTTCCAATTTCATCCATGTCCCTACAAAGGACATGAACTCATCATTTTTTATGGCTGCATAGTATTCCATGGTGTATATGTGCCACATTTTCTTAATCCATTCTATCATTGTTGGACATTTGGGTTGGTTCCAAGTCTTTGCTATTGTAAATAGTTTTGAGAGGGATCTAGAGGTTGAGGGGGTCTGCAGCAGGTAACAGAGCAAGGCCATACCTTATGCAGAAGAGAAATAGCTCTTGATTTGAAAAGCATCTCTGCTTTGCTCTTGGGAGTTAGTAACAACTGAGAACTGGATCATTGGGCATGAAGCTGCTTTAAGAACAGAGCTGCCTATCATGAGCCGAGATTTGTCAGATCCACCATGGTCATGGTTGGGTGGGTATAATAGCAGCCCATCATGTGCTTTATCATACTGCATTTGAGGTTGGGTCTGACTAGACCCACGGCACATGATTCAGGTACATGAACAAGAGCCAGGTACATGAACAAGTGGATCAGTCCTTTATGTCACCTAACTCTGTCAATGCCTCTCTCTCATCTAATAACTATTTATCCATGAGGGTCCCCTGTGGCCAGCTACATAGGAAGAAATCCAGGCCTGGTCTTTGGATGGGTCTGTGCGATGTTCTGATATGAGCTGAAAACGTAGGCTACTGTTGTCATAAAGCCTCCTCTGTCCTAATGACCACCTGGGATAATTTCCAAATAAACTATGCACACCCAGTTGAGTAAAAGTACTCAGCTGTTGGTCAGGGCTGAGAACAAGATAGGAAGATTACAGATAAGATAATGTGGGGAAAACATGTGTGGATGGACCTTTAGAAGTTGGCTGCAAGTGTTTAGTGTATAGATGCCCCCAGAAGCCTGCACTGCAGATGAGTGCAGTTTGATGAGCATTTTGACAGTATGATGATTCTGTCCTTGTTCACTCCATTTTTTTTTTTTTGCACTGTGGGCCCATGAAAAGAAATATGATGAGAACAGAGGCTCTGTCTGAGCTTCCTAGCATGGCCTGCCATTGCCACCACTAAAACTTAAATCTAGAGCCTCACAAGTGTTGTAGTATGGGCAGAATTGATTTACCTATGGAGTTTAAAATCTGGCCTCCTGATTTGTGGATCTAGTTGAGAAGCAGAAGAAAAATAGCAAAATGTTCTTCTGCTTAATGCCTAAGAGTCTTGCATACTAGAAGAATTTTTTTCCTATAGGCAAATTTTACCTCATCTGAGCCTATATACAGAGATTTGTATTCCTATATTTTCTAAGGTCCTATTTAAGTGAGCCTTGAACATTTAAAATAACCACCCCCTTTTGGAAAAAGTTGACCCAACAAAACAAATTCTTGTATTGTTCATACTCACAAAGTCAAAGGCTAATAAAAGCCATGTGGACTAGAGTATAAACCAGCTGCGAAATGTAATATAGTGTGTTCCAAGCAACCATGTTTGAAAACTTTTATGGTCCTGCTTGCTAAAACTCAGAACCTAAAGTCATATATCCTGGCCTCATCAATTAATCTTCCCAGACGTTACTTTGTTTTTCACCTACCGGTGTTTGTATACAATTAGCAAATTTCCTAGAGCAAAACATCAGATATTCAAGTTTTATCCTTTCAATAATATCAATAGTATCCCATTATTTGAATATAATTAAAAGATAAACAGGAAAGATGAAATCTCTAGATTTATTACTGCAAAAAGGTTAGACGGTTCGACTGAATTCTTTGGGTTTCTAATACTTCACCAATGAATTGGACAGACATTGCAGGGGTAGCAAACTTTGCCTGTAAGACTGAGGAGAGGGACCTTAGTATATGGTCTGTTCAAAAATGAGTACTGATAAGGGAGAGCCAAGAAATGGCTGAGATCTGCAAGACCAATCAGATAAATTATTCCTTCTCGCCTAGAGACAATTGGATAAAGGGCAAAGATTGGTCAAAAGTGTTCTTCTAGACAAGCAACTTCACATGGCAATATGAGGGCTAGGCTTCCATTCTAATACAGACCACTATTTTTAACCAAAGTACTCTATAGAGGTTATTATACCTGTGCTCTTTACCAATGATTGGTCACCTACTGGAAGAGGAATTGTTTACTTGCATTGCCATTCACTCAAAGGGAAACTAAAAGCATTTGATAAGACTTAAGAAGAGTAGATTACTCGCTTTTGCTTTATTTTGTAATCCATGCTATTTATTTTAATTTGGCATGTAAAATTAATGTGAAAGCATTAACTTAGGAAATAAATTATCTGAGCCATCTACTCTACAAATGCTTAATTCACTTAATGCTTCTTCTTCCCCCAGTCTAATTTTCCTTATATCTGAAATGAGAATACATCCTCTGCCTGTCAGCTATCTATTTTGAAAATTCAATTAAATAACATCTATAAAACAATGTTATAAATAATAAAGGATTAAATATAAATTGTGAATGGCAATGGTACATATTTGATACTCGATACTTGTTTGATCTAAATACACATGACTGGATAAATATGAAAACTAAGGTCATTACTAATAGTATTCATAATTTCTGGGACAAATTATACTTAGAATGTGTTTTAGTAATTTCTCTTATATTTTAAAAAAAGCAAAAATCATCAGAAATCCCATCATACAGAGCTAAGCATTGTTAATGTAGTTTCCTAGAAAAGCCACAGCAAATCTTCAATAAATATTAGTTAAGAGAATAGTTGAATAAATAAATTTAAATATTTAATATACCCAGAATTTTTAAGCATGTCTTTTGACTTATTTACAATGTTTCTATAAACACCAGTGTCTACTTCTAAACTTTCTACTGTGCTCCACTGATCAACTTTATTATTCCTATTCCAATACACCACAGTTGTGACTATATATCTCTCAGTTGTTGGAGGATTTGCCACATTTGGAAGGATCATAACAAATTCCCACAGCCTAGAACATGATTGGTATTTCCATTTGTTTAGGCGATTTAAAAATGATGCCTTAATTTGTTTTTGTTAGGCCTGTGCCTTTATTTACTTATTTCTCAATATTTTACAATGTCTAAGCTACATATAATTTCTTTTTACATCCTCTTTCTGAAATGTTTAGAATACTTACAGTTTATAGACGAAGAAATTGGTGCAAAAAGAAGGCAGATCTGGACCCTGTCTGTGAGTCCTCTATGAAATAGACCCATTTAGTTATTAGAACTGAACCTCCTCTATTATTATTGACTAACTAATTACCATTCATCTGACCTACATTTAAGACCTCCCCAGGAACATCTTCCAGGTTTGGTCTCATCCATTCACACCTGTTTTCGCTTTCTCCTGACCTTCTTATAAGCTGTTCTACGTACCTAGAAGTTCTTCCTTCCTTCCTTGCCTGCTTAATATCCTTTAGATCTCTGATAATTTGCCACTTCCTCAGGGAAATGTCTCTTGTCTTCTCCAGTAATGCCAGTTCCTATGATTAGACATGCTTTTAGCTCCCTGTACCTCTCTCTCTTAACACTTCTCAGAATTGCAGTTGACATTTTTTGAAATTATTTGATAAGTGCCACCACATGACTTTAAGTTCACTAAAGTAGGAAATGTGCCTGGTTGTTACTGAATATCCTGTTTGCAGCACCTAGTTTAGCATCTGGCTTAGCAGATGTTTTCAATTAATATTCATTGACCAAAAAGACTGGGTGCTAAACATTAGATACACCCCATTAAAATATAAAGTGGAATCCAGCCTCTAGCAAAATTTCTATTTTGTAGATCAATATCTTCCTCCTGTTTGGCATTCTCAAAGATACTCTGTCCCCTCAATAACATCTATAAATAAAGATCCAGGTGAATTAGAACTACATAGAATTTTTGGAAAATAGGCAAATACAAAACTATTTAACATGATGTAAACTCTTATCTGAATGCCACCTATTAGGAAACCAATGCTGCTCAAAAACAGAGTGCTGACTAACTTTTAAGAGTGGCAAATTCAGCAATGCTCTTTAATGAGCCAGGAATTGCTAGCAATAAGCACTCTTTGGCCTGCCTTGACCCACAATGCATTAAGTTTGTTTTTCATTTTTATTATTTCCTACTTAGAAAGCTGTAATAATTTAATAAATAATCTGATTATATGCTGTATAAAGATCGATTCATTTAAAATTCTGCTAATTACTTGTCATTCATTTGGAGAACATTGGTAAAAGTCTGCTAATTTTAAAGAAATGACAGTGTCTTCCAAATCCCTATGGGATTGCCCTTTAAAAGATTGTTTACAAATACAATTCTTTTTTTCAGTTGATCATCTTTAGCTAGCAAATCTGAGTGACAGCAAGATCTGCCAGTTTCCTCAAATGTGTTTTTGTTTTTTGTTTGCATTTTTCCCCAAAACAGAGCTCTTAGTGATATTATATAATGTGTTTCTTTCTGGAATAGCTGTCTAATGAAAATTGGCTTTGGAGAAATGCTTAGGTTTATTTCCCTCAAAACTCTCTATTTTAATAGTATCACATTGCAATGGAGCTTTAGCATTATGAAACATTTCAGGAAGTATCTTTAAAATAGTTGATGCTGGTTGCTTGTCAAATGAATATCTATTGGCATTGCCATAGCACATGTCTACCTTATACAGTGTGAAAACTTTGAAGTTACGGAATTCTTTTTTTTTTTTTAACACGGTCTTGCTCTTGTTACCCAGGCTGGAGTACAATGGCATGATCTCAGCTCACTGCAACTTCCACCTCCCAGGTTCAAGCGATTCTCCTGCCGCAGCCTCCCAAGTAGCTGGGATTACAGGCAGCTGCCATCATATCCGGCTAATTTTTTTGTATTTTTAGTAGAGACAGGGTTTCACCATGTTGGCCAGGCTGGTCTCAAACTCCTGACTTCAGGTGATCTGTCAGCCTTGGCCTCCCAAAGAACTTATGGAATTCTTATGTGCATTTCTATTTCAAAAATTTTAAGTTTTGTTTCCACATAACTACAAATGTCTTGTCATTAGTAAGAATGTGAACTCTGAGCTTTCTATATATTTGCTTTTCTAAAAAAAGAGAAAACAACTTAAAACACCAAGTATTTTGACTATGAGCAGCTATAAAAAATCCATTTTACATAATGGACCAAGACTGAAAGGGAATAAATCATTTCCACTATAATTCAATTTAACACTCTGTGCCTGTAGCAAAAAAGAAATTCATTTGCAAATTTTTTGACCACAAGAAAGGAAAGGCAATATTTAACATATATTGTGGACTGACTACGTGCTAGAAATTCTGCTATAGAGCCTATAAAATTTTTACATACCAGTGTTGATAATAGAAACACAAATCAATTAGAATGTAGTAAAAATAAAAATTGATTTTCAGTTTTAGGACTTTTTATTTTGAAATGTACCTTAAGGAATATTATGCTTTTTCATACTGCAATAATATAAAGGGTTATACTCTATTTACAAACTTAACCCAATAATCTAGTCATATTCTGCAAAATGCTATATCTCATATATTTTCAACACTTTAGGAAACTTAGTCAAAAGAATATGATTTCATATTTGTTGGATATTTGTTTCATATTAATAGGAATAACAATACATAAATTTTGATTTTAGAACCAGGATGTAATAATAATATGCATATACCAGTCTCAAGTAAATACATTTGACACAGAATGTTTAAATAATTCTTGTGGCCATTAAAATAGCACATGCAAGGTAAGAATCATGATGAACTATGGATCCATTTCATGACTTTTAGAAATATGTTTTTTTTAAAATGGGTAGAATTGTATCCCACAAAAAGATATGCTGAAATCTAATTCCTGGTACTTATGAATGTAACCTTCTTTAGAAATGGGGTCTTTGCAAATATAATCAAGTTAAGATGGAGTAATATTCAAATCGTATGGTCTCTAATCCAATATGACTGGTGTTCTTATGAGAAGAAAAGAGACTTGGTTGGGGGGAGGGTTGTGATGATGGAGGCAGAGATTGGAGTGCTGTAGTTTCAAGTCAAGGAAGGCCAAGGATTCCTGGTAAGACACCAAAAGCTGAGAAGAGGCAAGAAAGGATTCTCCCTTACAGATTTCAAAGGGAGCATGGTCTTGCTGAAAACTTGATTTTGGACAACCAGCCTCCAGACCGATGGACAATAGATTGTTGTTGCCTTTATAAAAGGCGTCTAACATGATACTTTATCACAACAGCCCTAGAAAACTAGCACATGGTTAAAAGGTAAAAGATGCCTGCATAATCTTTTGGAGTATCATCTCTAGGACAATTTGATTTTATGGTATGATTCTCCTACCTGAAAGAAACTGCATGGCTTGTGTTACTATATTTTAGATTATAATAAAGTTGTATTAATTCAATTTTTAAAAATTTATTCACACTTTTTGAGATATCTTCAGGCATCCTACCAGTAATCCAAGCTACTGAACATTTGCAGGTTCTGAATTTGCCATGATGTCACATTTTTCACATGCTGTGTCCTCTTTAATTCTGGAAAATTCCCACCATTCTTTGAGTATCACTTCTTACATAAGCTCTTCATTGTCACAGAAATATTTCATAATGAACGATGACAAAGCATGTGTGGCATACCACAATAAACATTTTTATTTAGATCATGAGCTGTGAGGTTCATCTGGTCGGGGCTGAGCTTGACTTATTTGGGCTGGGCCACTGGGGCATTTGTGATCAGCTGTGGGTTGTCTTGGTACCTTTCTGTATCTCCGCTAGGTTTACTCACATGTCTAGGAGTCAGCATTCTGCCAGATAATGTAGGATGACCTTGGGATGTTGGGTGACTTGGCTTTGTGTCATACATCCCTCATTTCCCGGTAGGCTGGCTTGGCTCATTCATCTGTCCATCACAGAGCCCACAGGAGATAAACAGAAAGTGTAAGCCTTCTTTTCCAGTCTTTGCTTGTGTCACATCTGCTAAACCCATTGGTTAAATTAAACCACATGGCTTAACTCAGAAACAAGACATAGGAAAATATATTCAACGCCTTTATGAAAGGAGTAGCAAAGTCAAATGTGGAGTCTAGATACAGGGAGAATTGGGGCAATTAGTACAATTGATTCGCCACTCTATTCTTTGTATTTGTTCCTCATAGAACCCCTTTTGGATGAATAATTAACTTTCTTATTTTAATAATGCTATAATATTTCCTAAGTTATTGTCTTTCTTTTTTCTTTGTTTTTTAATATGTTTTTTTGAGACGGAGCCTTGCTCTGTCACCCAGGCTGGAGTGTAGTGGCATGATCTCGGCTCACTGCAACCTCTACCTCCACCCACTGAGAACCTCCACCTCCACCCACTGAGTGATTCTTCTGCCCTAGTCAGTCTCCCAAGTAGCTGGGACTACAGGTGCGTGCCATCACGCCTGACTAATTTTTGTATTTTTAGTAGAGACGGAGTTTTGCCATGTTGGACACACAGGTCTCGAACTCCTGACCTTAGGTGATCCACCCGCCTTGGCATCCCAAAGTGCTGGGATTACAGGCATGAGCCACCACACCCGGCCAAGTTATTGTCTTTCTGTAATGCATAGCTGATGATTTCCATACTCTTCTACTTCACTAATTTTCTTTTCATAGATGTCTAAACTATAACTGAATTCATTCACCAAGTTTTGTTTACATTGGCTATAAATTTTTCTTTCTAGAATTTGTACTAGTTTCTTTTACAAATATGTCATTTTTTAAAGCACGGGATCCTCTTTTATTAGATATTTTGCTTCTTTATCTCTTTAAGTCCTGTAAATAAACTTATTTCATACCTGTTTATGGTTGGTTGTTATTATGTTTTGTTTTGATATTATTTACTCTGAATGAGTTTATATGTATTTGTTTATTTACCCGAGAGCTCACCTTTAGTAGGGATTACTATTATGTGTACCCTAGATTATAGGAGTAAGCCTCCTAATCAGTTCTGCCTTGGTTTCTCATTGTTTCTGCAGAAATCCCTGCCATATTTCTGGTTTTAGATTTGTGTTTATACTAGTTTTCTAGGCTAATCTTTGCATATAAGAAAATAGAATTTAGGACATTAGCCAGGCGTAGTGTAATCTCAGCACCTTGGGAGGCTAAGGTGGGATGATCACTTGTGGCCAGGAGTTCAAGCCCATCCTGGTCAACATAGCAAGACTATGTTTTTACAAAAAATGTTAAAAATTAGCTTGGAATGATGGTGCATGCCTGTAGTCTCAGTTACTCTTGAGGCTGAAGTGAAAGACTCTCTTGGGTCCAGGAGCTTGAGGCTGCACTGAGCCATGATCACACCACTGTACTCCAGCCTGGATGACAGAGTAAGAATCTCTTTCAAAAAAAAAAAAAAAAGAAAAAGAAAAAGAAATCAGGATGCCACATCTTAACTGGCATCCTATAATAGATTTGCTTAATAAACGTTATTGAAGGACACTTTTCAGCATTGAAATTCACACGTTTTAAAATGTATATGCCTTGGTAACCACTACCCTAGAGAAGATAAAGAATTTTTCCACCTCCAAAAGTTTGTATTCAGTCTTGCCACCCTAAACTCTCACAACAAATAACCACTAATCTAATTTTTATTAGCATATAGCAGTTTTACCAGTTTTAGGACTTCATATAAATAGAGAAACATATAGTACACAATTGTACAGTATATATTCTTTTGTTTCTCTCTTTCTGTGGGGGTGGTTCAGAATAATGTCTGTGGAATCCATTCATGTTATTGTGTGTCATTAGTTACTTGCCATGAACATTCTGTACAAATCCTTTTATGGACATATGCTATTTCCTTTAGGTAAATACTTAAAGTGGAATTGCTGGGTATTATGGTAAGTATATGTTTATCTTTACTAGGAGTTGCCGAAATGTTTTCCAGAGTGGTTTTAATATCTTTAATACTCCAACCGGCAATATATGAGAGTCCAGTTGCTCCCCAACTCATCAACACTTGGAATTATCTATTTAATATATATGCATGCTTGGGTATGTGTTCTTGGAGATGTACTTTGCAATTCTCTGATGACTGATGCTGTTAAGAATCTTTTATATATTTATTGGCCATTTATATGTCGTCTTTGGTAAAGATTTTATTCAAACTATTTCCAGACTTCTATTTTTATTTTTTATTGTTTTAATTCAACTTTTATTTTAGATTCAGGGGGTACACGTGCAGATTTGTTACATGGGTATATTGCATCCATTAGTGAACATAGTACCTAGTAGGTAGTTTTTCAACCTATTTTCTCCTCTCTACCTCCCCCCTCTAGTTGTCCCCAGTGTCTATTGTTACTATGTTTATGTCTATGACTACTTAATGTTTAGCTCCCACTTATAAGTGAGAACATGTAGTATTTAGTTTTCTGTTTTTGTGTTAATTCACTTAGGACTATGGCCTCTAGCTCCATCCATGTTGCTGCAAAGGATATAATGTGTCAGAAAACTAACAAAGGAACTATGGACTTAAACTTGACACTTGACCACTTAAATTAAATGCTTGGCCAAAGGTTTTTATGGCTGTTTAGTATGCCATGGTGTTAATGTACCAGATTTTCTTTATCCAGTATGCCATTGATGGGTACCTAGGTTGATTCCATGACTTTGCTATTGTGAATAGCATGGTAATGAATGTATGAGTACATGTGTCTTTTTGGTATGATCTATTTTCCTTTAGGCATATACCTAGTATTGAGATTGCTGAGTCAAATGGTGGTTCTAAGTTCCTTGAGAAATCTCCAAACTGCTTTCCACAGTGGCTGAACTAATTTACATTCCCACCAACAGTGTATAAGCATTCCCTTTTCTCACAGCCTCACCAGCATCTGTTGTTTTTTCACTATTTAGTAATAGCCATTTTGACTGGTGTGAGATGCTATCTAATCTTGGTTTTGGTTTGAATGGCTCTGATAATTAGTGATGATGATTATTTTTTCATGTTTGTTGGCCACTTGTGTGTTGTCATCTTTGAGAATTGTCTGTTCATGCCCTTTACCCATTTTTTAAATGGGGTTGTTTTTTGCTTGTTGATTTGTTTAAGTTCCTTATGGATTATGGATATTAGACCTTTCTCAGATACATAGTTTGCAAATATTTTCTCCAATTTTATAGGTAGTTTCTTAACTCTATTGATAGTTTCTTTTGCTGTGCAGAAGCTCTTTAGTTTAATTAGGTCCCACTTGTCAATTTTTTAGATTCACAAAACAAGTTCCTCTTGGCATATGAAAAGACTTAGACAGCTACACAATAATAATGGGAGAATTCAATATCCCAATGAGCATGAGACAGATCATTGAAGCAGAAAACTGACAAAGAAACTCTGGACTGAAACTCAACAGTTGATTAATTGGACCTAACAGACATCTACACAACATCCCAGCTAACAACCGCAGCATATATATTTTTCTCATATGCAGATGGAACATATTCTAAGATCAACCACATGTTGTCTCATGAAGCAAGTTTCGATAAATTCAAAAAAATTAAAATCATACCAAGAACACTCTTAATCAATATCACAAAGATTTTTCAAAGCCATACAAATCCATACAAATTAAACTACGTGCTCCTGATTACTCCTGAGTGAACATCAAAATTAAGGCAGAAGTATAAAAACATTTTAAATTAATAAAAACAAGGACACAACAAAATCCCTGGGATGCAACTGAAGCAGTGTTAAGAGGAAAGTTTACAGCACTAAATACCTTCATCAAGAAGTTAGAAAGATCTCAAATTAACAATCCAATTTTACACCTAAAGGACCTGGAAAACAAAGAACAAACCAACCCCAAAGCCAGCAGAAGAAAAGAAATAACTAAAATTAGAGAAGAACTGAATGAAATTGACATGCAGAAATCCACACAAATATTGATTAAATCGATAGTTGGTTATTTGAAGAAATTAACAAGATGATAGACTGGTAGCTAGATTAGCAAAGAAAAAAAGAGAAGATCCAAGTAAGTACAATCAGAAATGACAAGGATGACATTACAACTGATCCCGAAGATGTACAAAAGATTCTTAGAAAATACTATTTGACAGCTCTGTGCACAGAAATTAGAAAATCTAGAGGAAGTGGATACATCCCTGGAAACACACAATCTCCCAATATTGAATTGGAAAGACTTTGACACCCTGAATTGATCAATATCAAGCTCTGAAAATGAATCAGTCATAAAAATTATAACAATCAAACCAAACCAAACCGAGCCGAACAAACAAACACAAAACAAACAAAAAAAGACCTGGACCACATAGATTCACAGCAGAATTCTACCAGATATACATAGAAGAACTGTTATCAATCCTACTGAAACTATTTTTTAAAAAATGAGAAGGAAGGCCTCCTCTGTAAGTCATTCTACGAGGTCAGTATCAGCCTAACACCAAAATCTGGCAGAGATACCACAGCAGAAAACTAGACTATTGGCTTGATCATCTTTTTATTGAATTGTAAGAGTTCTTAATGTATTCTAGATACAGTTCTTTTTCAGCTGTACATATTATAAATAATTTTTCTCATTCTCTAGTTACCTTTTTATTTATGTAATGTTATCATTTAAAGCAATGAAGTGCTAATTTTGCTGAAGTTTAATTTTATCAATTTTTTAAAAATTTTTATTTTTTTTATTATACTTTAAGTTTTAGGGTACATGTGCACAATGTGCAGGTTAGTTACATATGTATACATGTGCCATGTTGGTAGGCTGCACGCATCAACTCATCATTTAACATTAGGTATATCTCCCAATGCCATCCGTCTCCCCTCCCCCCACCCCACAACAGACCCTGGTGTGTGATGCTGCCCACTCTGTGTCCGTGTGTTCTCATTGTTCAATTCCCACCTATGAGTGAGAACATGCGGTGTTTGGTTTTTTGTCCTTGTGATAGTTTGCTGAGAATGATGGTTTCCAACTTCATCCATGTCCCTACAAAGGACATGAACTCATCATTTTTTATGGCTGCATAGTATTCCATGGTGTATATGTGCCACATTTTCTTAATCCAGTCTATCATTGTTGGACATTTGGGTTGGTTCCAAGTCTTTGCCATTGTGAATAGTGCTGCAATAAACATACGAGTGCATGTGTCTTTATAGCAGCATGATTTATAATCTTTTGGGTATATACCCAGTAATGGGATGGCTGGGTCAAATGGTATTTCTAGATCTAGATCCCTCAGGAATCGCCACACTGGCTTCCACAATGGTTGAACTAGTTTACAATCCCACCAACAGTGTAAAAGTGTTCCTATTTCTCCACATCCTCTCCAGCACCTGTTGTTTCCCGACATTTTAATGATAGCCATTCTAACTGGTGTGAGATGGTATCTCATGGTGATTTTGATTTGCATTTCTCTGATGGGCAGTGATGATAAGCATTTTTTCAATGTGTCTTTTGGCTGCATAAATGTCTTCTTTTGAGAAGCGTCTGTTTATATCCTTCGCCCACTTTTTGATGGGGTGGTCTATTTTTTTCTTGTAAATTTGTTTGAGTTCATTGTAATTCTGGATATTAGCCCTTTGTCAGATGAGTAGATTGCAAAAATTTTCTCCCATTCTGTAGGTAGCCTGTTCACTCTGATGGTAGTTTCTTTTGCTGTGCAGAAGCTCTTTAGTTTAATTAGATCCCATTTGTCAATTTTGGCTTTTGTTGCCATTGCTTTTTGTGTCTTAGACATGAAGTCCTTGCCCATGCCTATGTCCTGAATGGTATTGCCTAGGCTTTCTTCTAGGATTTTATGGTTTCAGGTCTAACATTTAAGTCTTTAATCCATCTTGAATTAATTTTTATATAAGGTGTAAGGAAGGGATCCAGTTTCAGCTTTCTACATATGGCTAGCCAGTTTTCCCAGCACCATTTATTAAATAGGGAATCCTTTCCCCACTGCTTGTTTTTGTCAGGTTTGTCAAAGATCAGATAGTTATAGATATGTGGCATTATTTCTGAGGGCTCTGTTCTGTTCCATTGGTCTATATCTCTGTTTTGATACCAGTACCATGCTGTTTTGGTTACTGTATCCTTGTAGTATAGTTTGAAGTCAGGTAGCGTGATTGATGCCTCCAGCTTTGTTCTTTTGGCTTAGGATTGACTTGGCGATGCGGGCTCTTTTTTGGTTCCATATGAACTTTAAACTAGTTTTTTTCCAATTTTGTGAAGAAAGTCATTGGTAGCTTGATGGGGATGGCATTGAATCTATAAATTACCTTGGGCAGTATGGCCATATTCACAATATTGTTTCTTCCTACCCATGAGCATGAGCATGGAATGTTCTTCCATTTGTTTGCATCCTCTTTTATTTCCTTGAGCAGTGGTTTGTAGTTCTCCTTGAAGAGGTCCTTCACATCCCTTGTAAGTTGGATTCCTAGGTATTTTATTCTCTTTGAAGCAATTGTGAATGGGAGTTCACTCATGATTTGGCTCTCTGTTTGTCTGTTGTTGGTGTATAAGAATGCTTGTGATTTTTGCACATTGATTTTGTATCCTGAGACTTTGCTGAAGTTGCCTGTAAGCTTAAGGAGATTTTGGGCTGAGACGATGGGGTTTTCTAGATATACAATCATGTCGTCTGCAAACAGGGACAATTTGACTTCCTCTTTTCCTAATTGAATACCCTTTATTTCCTTTTCCTGCCTGATTGCCCTAGCCAGAACTTCCAACCCTATGTTGAATAGGAGTGGTGAGAGAGGGCATCCCTGTCTTGTGCCTGTTTTCAAAGGGAATGCTTCCAGTTTTTGCCCATTCAGTATGACATTGGCTTTGGGTTTATCATAGATAGCTCTTATTATTTTGAGATACGTCCCATCAATACCTAATTTTTTGAGAGTTTTTAGCATGAAGATTGTTGAATTTTGTCAAAGGCGTTTTTGCATCTATTGAGATAATCTTGTGGTTTTTGTCGTCGGTTCTGTTTATATGCTGGATTACGTTTATTGATTTTCATATGTTGAACCAGCCTGGCATCCCAGGGATGAAGCCCACTTGATCATAGTGGATAAGCTTTTTGATGTGCTGCTGGATTCGGTTTGCCAGTATTTTATCGAGGATTTTTGCATCGATGTTCATCAGGGATTTTGGTCTAAAATTCTCTTTTTTTGGTGTGTCTCTGCCAGGCTTTGGTATCAGGATGATGCTGGTCTCATAAAATGAGTTAGGGAGGATTCCCTCTTTTTCTATTGAATGGAATAGTTTCAGAAGGAGTGGTACCAGCTCCTCCTTGTACCTCTGGTAGAATCCGGCTGTGAATCCATCTGGTCCTGTACTTTTTTTGGTTGGTAAGCTATTAATTATTGCCTCAATTTCAGAGCGTGTTATTGGTCTATTCAGAGATTCAACTTCTTCTTGGTTTAGTCTTCGGAGGGTGTATGTGTCGAGGAATTTATCCATTTCTTCTAGATTTTCTAGTTGATTTTCATAGAGGAGTTTATATTATTCTCTAATGGTAGTTTGTATTTCTGTGGGATTGGTGGTGATATCCCCTTTATCATTTTTTATTTTGTCTCTTTGATTCTTTTCTCTTTTCTTCTTTATTAGTCTTGCTAGTGGTCTATCAATCTTGTTGATCTTTTCAAAAATCCATCTACTGGATTCATTGATTTTTTGAAGGGTTTTTTGTGTCTCTATCTCCTTCAGTTCTGCTGTGATCTTAGTTATTTCTTGCCTTCTGCTAGCTTTTGAATGTGTTTGCTCTTTCTTCTCTGGTTCTTTTAACTGCGATGTTAGGGTGTCAATTTTAGATGTTTCCTGCTTTCTCTTGTGGGCATTTAGTGCTATAAATTTCCCTCTATACACTGCTTTGAGTGTGTCCCAGAGATTCTGGTATGTTGTGTCTTTGTTCTCATTGGTTTCAAAGAACATCTTTATTTCTGCCTTCATTTCGTTATATACCCAGTAGTCATTGAAGAGCAGGTTGTTCAGTTTCCATGTAGTTGAGCAGTTTTGAGTGAGTTTCTTAATCCTGAGTTCTAGTTTGATTGCACTGTGGTCTAAGAGACAGTTTGTTATAATTTCTGTTGTTTTATATTTGCTGAGAAGTGCTTTACTTCCACCTATGTGGTCAATTTTGGAATAGGTGTGGTGTGGTGCTGAAAAGAATGTATATTCTGTTGATTTGGGGTGGAGAGTTCTGTAGATGCCATTAGGTCTGCTTGGTGCAGAGCTGAATTCAGTTCCTGGATATCTTTGTTAACTTTCTGTCTTGTTGATCTGTCTAATGTTGACAGTGGGGTGTTAAAGTCTCCCATTATTAATGTGTGGGAGTCTAAGTCTCTTTGTAGGTCTCTAAGGACTTGCCTTATGAATCTGGGTGCTCCTGTATTGGGTGCATATATATTTAGGATAGTTAGCTCTTCTTGTTGAATTGATCCCTTTACCATTATGTAATGGCCTTCTTTGTCTCTTTTGATCTTTGTTGGTTTAAAGTCTGTTTTATGAAAGACTAGGATTGCAACCCCTGCCTTTTTTTGTTTTCCATTTGCTTGGTAGATCTTCCTTCATCCCTTTATTTTGAGCCTATGTGTGTCTCTGCATGTGAGATGGGTTTCCTGAATACAGCACACTGATGGGTCTTGACTCTTTATCCAATTTGCCAGTCTGTGTCTTTTAATTGGAGCATTTAGCCCATTTACATTAAAAGTTAATATTGTTATGTGTGAATTTGATCCTGTCATTATGATGTTAGCTCGTTATTTTGCTCGTTAGTTGATGCAGTTTCTTCCTAGCCTCGATGGTGTTTACGATTTGGCATGTTTTTGCAGTGGCTCGTACTATTGTTCCTTTCCATGTTTAGTTCTTCCTTCAGGAGGTCTTTTAGGGCAGGCCTGGTGGTGACAAAGTCTCTCAGCATTTGTTTGCCTGTAAAGTATTTTATGTCTCCTTCCCTTATGAAGCTTAGTTTGGCTGGATAAGAAATTCTGGGTTGAAAATTCTTTTCTTTAAGAAAGTTGAATGTTGGCCTCCACTCTCTTCTGGCTTGTAGAGTTTCTGCCGAGAGATCAGCTGTTAGTCTGATGGGCTTCCCTTCGTGGGTAACCTGACCTTTCTCTCTGGCTGCCCTTAACATTTTTTCCTTCATTTCAACTTTGGTGAATCTGACAATTATGTGTCTTGGAGTTGTTCTTCTCGAGGAGTATCTTTGTGGCGTTCTCTGTATTTCCTGAATTTGAATGTTGGCCTGCCTTGGTAGATTGGGGAATTTCTCCTGGATAATATCCTGCGAATCGTTTTCCAACTTGGTTCCATTCTCCCCATCACTTTCAGGTACACCAATCAGACGTAGATTTGGTCTTTTCATATAGTCCCATATTTCTTGGAGGTTTTTTTTGTTTCTTTTTATTCTTTTTGCTCTAAACTTCTCTTCTCACTCCATTTCATTCATTTGATCTTCCATCACTGGTACACTTTCTTCCAGTTGATCGAATCGGCTACTGAGGCTTGTGCATTCATCACATAGTTTTTGTGCCTTGGTTTTAAGCTCCATCAGGTCCTTTAAGGACTTCTCTACATTGGTTATTCTAGTTAGCCATTCGTCTAATTTTTTTCAAGGTTTTTAACTTCTTTGCCATGGGTTCGAACTTCCTCCTTTTGCTTGGAGTAGTTTGATCATCTGAAGCCTTCTTCTCTCAACTCGTCAAAGTCATTCTCCATCCAGCTTTGTTCCATTGCTGGTGAGGAGCTGTGTTCCTTTGGAGGAGGAGAGGCACTCTGATTTTTAGAGTTTCCAGTTTTTCTGCTCTGTTTTTTCCCCATCTTTGAGGTTTTATCTACCTTTGGTCTTTGTTGATGGTGACGTACAGATGGGGTTTTGGTGTGTTTATCATTTCTGTTTGTTAGTTTTCCTTCTAACAGTCAGAACCCTCAGCTGCAGGTCTGTTGGAGTTTGCTGGAGGTCCACTCCAGACCCTGTTTGCATGGGTATCAGCAGCAGAGGCTGCAGAACAGCAGATATTGGTGAACAGCAAATGTTGCTGCCTGATCGTTCCTCTGGAAGTTTTGTCTCAGAGTAGTACCGGGCCGTGTGAGGTATCAGTCTGCCCCTACTGGGGGATGCCTCCCAGTTAGACTACTCAGGGGTCAGGCACCCACTTGAGGAGGCAGTCTGTCCGTTCTCAGACCTCCAGCTGCATGCTGGGAGAACCACTACTTTCTTCAAAGCTGTCAGACAGGGACATTTAAGTCTGCAGAGGTTTCTGCTGCCTTTTGTTTGGCTATTCCCTGCCCCCTGAGGTGGAGTCTACAGAGGAAGGCAGGCCTCCTTGAGCTGAGGTGGGCTCCACCCAGTTCGAGCTTCCCTGCTGCTTTGTTTACCTACTCAAGCCTTGGCAATGGTGGGCGCCCCTCCCCCAGCCTCCCTGCCGCCTTGCAGTTTGATCTCAGACTGCTGTGCTAGCAATCAGCGAGGCTCTGTGGGCATAGGACCCTCCAAGCCAGGCGCGGGCTGTAATCTCCTGGTGTGCCATTTGCTAAGACCATTGGAAAAGCACAGTATTAGGGTGGGAGTGACCCGATTTTCCAGGTGCTGTCTGTCACCCCTTTCTTTGACTAGGAAAGTGAATTCCCTGACCCCTTGCACTTCCCGGGTGAGGTGATGCCTTGCTCTGCTTCGGCTCTTGCTCGGTGCCATGCAGCCACTGTCCTGCACCCACTTTCTGACACTCCCCAGTGAGATGAACATGGTACCTCAGTTGGAAATGCAGAAATCACCTGTCTTCTGCATTGCTCACGCTGGGAGCTATAGACTGGAGCTGTTCCTATTTGGCCATCTTGGCTCCACCTCCCAATTTTATCAATTTTTTTTAGGATTTGTGTTTTGCTGAAGTTTAATTTTGCTAGAGTTTGTCAATTATTTTTATTAAGGTTTGTGGGATTTTTGTTTCCTAAGAAATCTTTGCTTATTCCAAGTCACGAACATTTTCTCCTATGTTTTATTCTAAAAGTTTTATAGTTTTATGTAAAATAACTATAAAAACTATATTGTTTATGAGCCATTTTGAGTGAATTTTTGTATATAATATAAGGCAGATGTAAAGGTAGAAGTAAACTAAGTTTCCCCTTTTCTTCCCATATGGACATTCTGTTGTTCTAATACCACTTTTTAAAAATACTTTGCTATTTAATTTCCTCAGTACTTTTTGTCAAAAAGTTAATTTTACATATATTAAATTATATAACATATATTAAATATATAAATATATATAATTGCATATTAAATATATAACACCTTTATATAGCAGATACATACATGTACATATATACTTATAATAATGTATATATATATGTCTTTTTATGGACTTTCTATCATTTTATTGCTATGTGTGTTCATCCTTATACTAGTACAACACTGTTTTAATTACTATTGTAAGTCTTAAAATTACATGCTATGGGCCAGGCACGGTGGCTTACGCCTGTAATCCTCGCACTTTGGGAGGCTGAGGCAGGCAGATCTTAAGGTCAGGAGATCGAGGTCATCCTGGCTAACATGGTGAAACCCCATCTCTACTAAAAATACAAAAAATTAGCTGGGCATGGTGGCACACGCCTATAGTCCCAGCTACTTGGGAGGCTGAGGCAGGAGAATCGCTTGAACCCAGGAGGCAGAGGTTGCAGTGAGCCGAGATTGTGCCACTGCACTCCAGCCTGGGTGACAGAGTGAGACTCCGTCTCAAAAAAAAAAAAGTGTTATGGTTTGAATATGTTCCCCAAATTTCATGTATTGAGAACTTAATCCCCATTGTAGCAATATTTAAAGGTAGATCATGTAAGAGGTGATTGGATCATGAGGGCTCTGCCCTTATAAACAGATTAATTAATTCATGGGTTAATGGATTACTGAGTTATAGAAGGAAACGGTGTGGCTTTATAAGAAGAGGAAGAGAGACCTGAGCAAGCATGATAGCATGCTTAGCTCTCTTGCCAGGTGATGCCCTGCACCACCTCTGGACTCTCCAGAATTCCCACCAGTAAGAAGGGTCTAATCAGATTTGGCTCCTGACCTGGGACATCTCAGCCTCCATAACTCTAAGAAATACATGTATTTTCCTCACAAGTTACCCAGTTTCCAGTATTCTGTAATATTACAATGTTTTGTAGGTTCTATATGCTATGGTCCAAATGCTCATGTCCCCCACTCCCAAATTTATATGTTGGAACCTAATTCCCAATTTGATTTTATTAAGGGGGAGGGTCTTTGGGGGATATGATTAAGTCATAAATGTAGGGCTCTCATGAATGGGATTCGTGTCCTTATAGAAGAGACTCCAAAGACCCCAGAGAGCTACCCTGCTAGAAGCTGCCTTCTGTGATGAATAGGCCCTGAGCAGACACCAAATCTACTGCTACCTTGTCCTTGGACTTTCTAGCCTTCAGAATTGTGAGGAAATAAATGTTCGTTGCTTATAAGCCACTTAGTTTACTGAGGTTTTTAGACTGTACAGACTAAAACACTAAATTTATCAAATTTACTTCTTAAATGTTTTATGATTTTGATGGTACTGTAAATAGTAATTTGGCAATTCTATTTTATATCTGTTTATTAAAACAAATATTAAAAAAGAAGTACAATCCTTTGAATATGGACCTTGTATCTATGACTCAGGTATATTCAGTTATTAGTTCTAATTCTTTGTTAGATTTTGTAGGCTTTTTTTTTTTTTGAGACAGTCTTGCTCTGTCGCCCAGGCTGGAGTGCAGTAGCACGATCTCGGCTCACTGCAAGCTCTGCCTCCCAGGTTCAGGCCATTCTCCTGCCTCAGCCTCCTGAGTAGCTGGGATTACAGGTGCCTACCACTAAGCCCGGCCAATTTTTTGTATTTTTAGTGGAGGCAGGATTTCACCACTTTGGCCAGGCTGTTCTCAAACTCCTGACCTCAAGTGATCCACCTGCCTCTGCCTCCCAAAGTGCTGGGGTTATAGGCGTGAGCCACTGTGCCCAGCCAGGATTTTTATAAACATTATTATCTTGACTGAAGAAAATGTATTTCTTTTTCAATCTGACCTCCCTCCTGTTTCCTTCCCTCCTTTCTCTCTGTGTCTCTTGTCTCTCTCTCTCTGTCCCTCTCTCTGTCTCTCTCTGTCTCTCTCTCTCTCGCTTGCTCTCCCCTCCCATCCCTTCTTTTTGGACTGGCTAGGATCTTCAGTAAGAAGTGGAATAGAATTAGTGAGAGTAGATGATGTTGCCTTGTTAATTGTCCTTAGTGGGAAAGCTATCTGTCTTTCATCATTAAGTTTGACATTAACTGTAAATTTTTCAGTCTTTTTTAAATTGGATTGAAAGTATTACTTTCTAATCATAGTTTCTTAAGACTTTTTAAATTATGAATGAATATTATAAAATGGCTTATGCATACAAGATGATCATCTGTTTTTTATACTTTTAATCCGTATTGTAAATTATATTCTATTTTAAGCTGTTAAAAATCTTGCATTTTTGGAATAAATTCCCATTTCTTGTGATGCTTTATCTTTTACATATATTGCTGGATTTGATATGCTGATATTTTGTTAAGGATTTTTGCATCTATGCTCTTGAGGGATATTGATCTACTGTTTTCTTTCCTTGTAACATCTTTGTCTAATTTTTGTAAAAATCAGAATGATGTGTTTCTCATAAATTTCGTGGATAGTGTTTTCTTTTCTTTTACTTATCAATTTTGTTGAATGTATTTGCTGTAAGTTGTTCATGGTACTGTCTTATTTCAGGTTGGACATCCCTTATCCAAAAGCTCCAAAATCCAAAATGTTTTGAGCACTGACATGACACTACAAGTGGAAAAATTCCACAGCTAAGCTCATGTGATGAGTTACAGTCAAAATGCAGTCAAAACTTTGTTTCATGTACAAAATTATTAAAAATGTTGTATAAAATTACCTTCAGGCCGTGAATATAAGGAGTATATGAAACATAAAATGTGATATTAAAAACACTTCTGGTCTGAAGCATTTTGGATAGGAAGTACTCAATCTGTATTCTTCTAATGTCTGTCAAATATCTTCTGACATCTCCTTTATCATCCCTTATATTAGTAATTTATATTACCTTTTTATCTTTTTTATTGATTAGTCTGATCAAGGTTTGTCCATTTTATTAATTTTAAAAAATAACCGATTTTTTCTTCATTTTTTGGTGTGTCTTTTAATTCATTGGTATCTACTCTTATTTTCACTATTTCTTTATGTCTGCATACCACAGGTACAATATACTTTTCTTTTCCTAGCTCCTTAAAGAAGAGGCTTACCTTATTGAGTTTAGACCTCACTTCTTTTATTGTGTAAGACATTTAACCTATAATTATTCCTTTAAGCCTATATTTAACTGTATATGAAAAATTTTGATATGCTATGTGTTTACTTCATTCAGTTAAAATATTTTAATTTTTCTTTATGATTTCTTAACAAGTTATTTACAAGTGTGTGATATGATTTTAAAATATTTAGGGTTTTTCTTATGGGTCTTATTTCTAAATGAATTCTGTTGTTATCAGAAAATATATTTGATTTAGTCCTTTAAAATTTATTGGTACTTGTTTTTTGGCCCAACATGTGGTCTATTTTCATGCATATTATATGAACATTAAAAATGATGTGCATACACACACATAAGACACTAATGAGCACTTGGAAAGACTTTTGATATGGTTGGTTAAGTAAAAATACAACCATTCAATTTTATCATCAGCAGGAAATGTCTTTCCTCTGATCTTTACCTGAAGACTTTGCTCTAAGCTCCAATCTAGAAATTTTGTTTAAATAAAGAGTTAGGCCTGCATAACAAAGTTTATACAAAATTCTATTTACTATTGATACCCAGAGAAGTAAACTATAATGCACATGCTTCAGAAATGACGTGAAAACAACTACTGGGACCCCTTTATTATCCAGAAGCACAGAAATGTATACAGTGTACTGCAGAGCCAAGATCCAGTGAGGCAAGACTTAATTACATAGAATTGAATAAAATAATGAGATACATGTAATTGTGATTGTTTTGGAATTTTTTTTGCTATCATTTTTAATATTC
Source organism: Gorilla gorilla gorilla (assembly GCF_029281585.2). Lineage (NCBI taxonomy): Eukaryota > Metazoa > Chordata > Mammalia > Primates > Hominidae > Gorilla > Gorilla gorilla. The sequence goes on along the minus strand of NC_073231.2, from coordinate 95,247,754 downwards.
TATTTCCTACTAGATGTATGAGGAAGTATTTTTCACCTCAATTTGTCTCTAACCCTCAAATTAGACTTTTTTCATACTTATTATGAAATATTCTCTAAATGATATCTATTTTTACTGACCCTTCAGAATTTTGAAAGAAATGCTTCTCCTGAAACTCTGTAATTTTATTGATAATGTTATTATTTGCATAGATTCAGTAAGAATTTGTCTTCCTTGTTATCAGAACATAAATCAAATAATCAATTTTGCATTGAGGTATCATATTTGAGAGTAAATCTCATACTTTCATTTAAGCCAGAATTATATTTCATATGCAGGACGTTTGTTTATAAAGCCCTCCCAAGAAACTTATCAGGTACAGTTGTGTGGCTCATAGGGTCTCTGCCTTACAGATGGTAAGAGAAATCCCTTCTTGGCAGGCCAGAAACTTTAGCTGAGTATGGGGACCTTGAAAAGATAATATACTCAAATTTATAGATAATGCAGGCAAAACTGATGCCTATGAATTTCTTGAGTTTTGTTTTCTAGGCTTTGCAGAGAGAGTGAGAGAGAGAGAGAGAGAGAAAGAAAGAGAAAGAGAAAGATCTCTAAAGTGATGGAGACTATTATAAATAGCATCCTAGATTCCTTATAAAATCTCCAGATAGAAGATAATTTTCTGCACTTAGTAATTGCGTGTCAACCTATGGCTTTAGATGTGCTGAACATATCACAGGGAAGTTTAAGCATGTTAACAAATTTTACAACACTTATGTCTATAAAGCAAGCTGGAAAACCATCTAGCATTTTTGTGATCAACATTAATCTTTGAAGATCATTTTTTTAATCACAGAGGAGAAATGTAAAGAAATAAAGAGCTAATATTTGCAAATAGGCAAAAAGATAATTGCATATATTTTAAATGTTCTACTGGAGAATTATCTAATAGGCCTACCTAAAGGTTGTCTAGTTCTTCAGGATTATGTGTGTTAGTTTAACATACTTCCATTAGGATATTTATACCTCTGTAAGGCTAGTTGTTAACTTATAGAAAAAATAATGATGCAATTCATCATTGTCTAATAGATAATAATGCAAATAATTTTTTGCAGTAGGAATGTAAATGCTTACAGAAAAGTTTACAATGTAAACTGTACAGTGCATTGCCCTAGAGAGCATTAACCAGTTTTGTATTTAGTTTGGCAATTTTATCCCAGGCATCTTTCTTTTAGTGGCTCTAAATTCGTGTCTCTCGTTTGAACTAGATTTGCCATCTTGCTTGGCTTCTCAATGATATGTTAAATAAATCTTTAATAAATATTTAAAAACCAAAAAGTTTCTTAAATAATACACGATTATTAACTATATTCACTACACTGTGCAATATATCTAAAAAAAAAACCTACAATGAAAAACTCTTTCCTCCTGCCTAACTGAGGCTTTGTACCCTTTGACCATCAGCTCTCCATTCCCCCGATTTCCCTAGTCTCTGGTGACTAACCACCATTCTATTCCCTAGTCATAAATCGTAACATCATTTTGTACCCCATAAATACATCCAATTATACTTTAGCAATTTACAGTTACAAAAAAGAGAACACTAAAAGAAACCAACAAAGTAGAAAACTGAATACTCTACTGCATTTTACCACAGCTGGTTCTAACCATCTGAAGCTGTGAAATGACCACAAAGTTTGAGTTCCCGTCTTGTGGAAAGTTCCACCTTAACTGAACCCAATTGAAGACTCTTTTCTGATGCATGAACAAAGGAGTGATTTTAACCAACAGTGTACTTTTTTTTTTTTTTTTTAGACGGAGTCTCGCTCTGTCGCCAGGCTGGAGTGCAGTGGCGTGATGTTGGCTCACTGCAATCTCCGCCTCCCGGGTTCAAGCGATTCTCCTGCCTCACCCTCCTGAGTGGCTGGGACTACAGGAGCATGCCACCACATCCAGCTAATTTTTGTGTTTTTAGTAGAGACGGAGTTTCACCATGTTGGCCGTGGCCAGGATGGTCTTGATCTCTTGACCTTGTGATCTACCCGCCTCGGCCTCCCAAAGTGCTGGGATTACAGATATGTGCCACTGTGCCTGGCCAACAGTGCACATATTTATGGGACTCATATCATTCATACAGAATGCAAACTTTCATTTTTTTTAATTAACATTAAGCTCATGGATCTCCACCCATTTCTTGCATATATCCACTCTTGTGATATCTTCTTCTAAATGAGCTACTTAAAAATTTTCTTTACTCGAGTGTATATCCTGTTTCTTTACCTAACAAGTAAGTAAACTCAGAATTTCTCTTTTCTTTTCTTTTCTTTTTTTTCTTTCTTTCCTTCCTTCCTTTCTTTTCTTTTCTTTCTTTTTTTTTTTTGAAACAGAGTCTTGCTCTGTCACCCAAGCTGGAATGCAGTGGCACAATTTTGGCTCACTGCAATCTCCGTCTCCCAGGTTCAAGTGATTCTTCTGCCTCAGCCTCCTGAGTAGAGTAGCTGGGACTGCAGTTGTGCGCCCCCATGCCTGGCTAATTTTTTTGTATTTTTAGTAGAGACAGGGTTTCACCATGTTGGTCAGGCTGGTCTCGAACTCTTGACCTCAAATGATCCACCTGCCTTGGCCTCCCAAAGTGCTGGGATTACAGGCATTGAGCTACCGTGCCTGGCCCAGAATTTATTTTCTTAAGTGGACAATTTTCATTACCTGTGCTTTATAATCTCATGGGGCATGGTTCCAAAATACATATATTTATACCTGCTGTTTAATTTTCACGTCATGTGGTATAATAGCAATAAAATAAGTTTTTTAACAAGAGAGATGTATGTTTGGATGCCAGAATTCCTCAGGCAAGCCATTTATCACTTTAATTTTCATTGTTTCCCCTCCAACATTGGACAAATATTTCTATCTCTAAGACTAATCAGAGGATTATGTGAAATAGTTTGTATCAGATGTCTGGTGATGAATAAATAGTTCTTTTCTTCCTTAAAATATAACAGCATGTAGCTTGAAGCCTCCTTCCGCTCCTCAACCAAAAGAAGTCTTTTTTCATTACACCATTGAGATTATTTTATATTATTATTATTTATGTTTTTAATTGACAAATAAAAATTGAATGTATTTATGGTATACAACATGTTTTGAAACACTTATACATTGGCTGAACCACACTAGTTAGCACATATATTGCCTCACATACTTATCATTTTTGTGATGAGAGCACTTAAAAAACATACTGTCTCAAAAAACAACTACCAGTTATTTCTCAGAGCAAATCTGCAGATGCTGAAGCAAACCTATCTCAACCTGAGAATCAAAAGTTTTATTATTTTAGGAGGGGTATCCCATAAATACAGGCAGCTCTTACTCAGTTGATAGGACTGATTTGGCCAACTTGAAAGGAGAGCAAATGTCTAGTATTTGAATGAAATACATTACTTGGGAAAATTGAACTAAGTTAATACAGAGAAACATCAAGGTAAGGGATAACTGTTTGACAAGGGTATCCCTGAAAACAGCTTTTTCCCTTTCCTTTCTTGGATTCATATGAGCACTGCTAAGGAAGGTTAGAATGGTGGTAGATTATACAGTAGGAACTCCTCCAGGAGAGAAATCAGGCCTTATTGATCTCTCGCAGTTCTCAGTATTATTTTTAATTATAATAAGTTATTGATGAATGATGAAATGTGGTAGTTCATTGTTCTAAATTTGTCAGTCTAAGAATAAACAGATAAAGTAGCTTGATATCTTTAGTCAGTCAATTCAAACGTGATTGGATGGATGGCTTTCACTAACGTCAGAAGGTTTGCATCATTTGATGGCTTTTTCCTGGTGTCAACACTTCTTTACATAAGCGGATCAACACATCCTGGTCTAAGCAAAGAACATATCTTACTCCCCTCGCCCCCACTCCCCCCAAAAATCCCTCAACATGTTGTATGGTCTCCAAGGAAAAGTATTCAAAAAGTATTCAAAGTCAGTGGTGCTTTAATATCTTTTTTTTTTTTTTTTTTTTTTAGCAATCCAGTTCTGGGCAAGAGTTCAAAGGAAGTGTCTGTTACAATGTTAGACACTTTCCAACAGAGTGGAAAAAAAAATTCCAACCAAAATCTTATATTTGACCAGGTGCCATATCAAGCGATGGGATATTTCAGTTTTTAATCTAAATTTTCTTGTTTAAAAGAAGGAGTTTTAGCTACCATTTAGATACTAGTGGGAATGATATATCTGAATTTCTCAATGGGTGAAAATTTGTTTTGAAAATACAAAACAAATAGGGAAGCCTACATTTGAGAGGTAAATTGAATTCAGAAGTTTCTGGTAAGTGTGATAAGGCGATAGCCAATAATCTTCACCATTCCTTCCAGAAAAGAAGTATAGAAACTAAATACTTGGCATTGGACTACATTTTAAGGTATTATAGCCACTTTAGTTTGAAATCTTGGTTCAATGTAACCAAAATTAGATGATGCAGCAGTAGTATTATAAAATTAGCCCTTATTTAATTAAAATTTATTTACATAGCTAAATCAGTCCTCAGACTTTTTCTTCTTAATCCATCTTATATCTACCTTGTACAAGAAGTATTTCTTGGAAAAGTTGAAAATTAGAGGAAATAATTACTTAACCAAGAAGAAATAAGCATTGATCCATGGATCACAAATCCTGGATTGTCCAAGACAGTATTGATCTCCTATGATTATAATTTTAAAGTAAATATAATGAGTTACATATGAATCAAAATGTAAGTTAATTTTTTTTACCTTTTTTAAGAGTTAAGATAAGAGTAAAGATAAATTAAGATAAAAATGTTGTTTGTTTTGGAAACTTGATATTTTTGTAAGAAAAGTAGGAAAAGTAGGTAGACAAGGAGAGGAAAATTTTTCAAACAGAATGAGTTGTCATCAACTAATTTCTTTACACTTCCCCACAGGACAGTCTTTGTAATGGATATACTCTATTTACAAAATTTGGACTATGATCTGAGATTACAAATTCTGTAGTTCTGTATTTAATCCTTGCATACATTTGTTACCTTTTCAATATTGATTCTGAAGTTTAGAATCCAATTGTTTTTCTGAGAAGTGTGATTTGAGATTGATTTTTTGCAAAATGAAAAATAAAAGATGCACCATCGTGGGGAAATGAATGAAAGAAGCTTACTTGCTCTATTTGAATCCTAATTGTAATAGTTTATGCTAATGTATCTTTATGACAAAGATCTGTGGTGAACTTTGACTAGCATTGGGAGTGAAAATGTTTGGTTCTCAGTTTAAATTCTAAAGAGCAAAATGCATCTGCTAACTTCTGAATAGCAATAGTACCAAATTTGGTGCCTGCTGATTGAATTCAGATGTGATTGCAGCTGGAAATCATTGTGGCCTCTTAGTTACTAGATGACTGAGGATATTAGACTGTGACAATCTTGATATTTATAGAAAATATAAAGTTTTTAAAATTTATTTTTCCACACTCTTCTTTTTTTTCTTACCTATTTCACTTCTCTCCTTCCTGTTGAATTCTAAGAAAAATATATGCTTGTAAAAACTCTATTTCAGGAGATCATTTAGTAAAATATCAAAGTCAGTTTTCTCCATCCTACTTTTCCCAATTCTACTGTTAAGTGGCTTTCACACACTGTACATTACACCATGTATTTCACAGGTGTTGAAAATATTTTATTTTTTCTGCCCTGTTTTTTGTATTTTGATTTTGTTGCGATATAAAATTTGTACTTGTTTGTAGTAAAACAATCTTTGGCCTTCTGGGCTAGTATCATACTTAGGACAGCTTTCTCTATCTGAAACTTATAAAATACTGTGCCCATGACTTTTCTATTATTTGTGTTTTATTTTTAAAATTTATATCTTTAATCTAGCTAGAATTTTATTTGTTTTTTTTTTCTTCTTTTTCCCCTTTTTGTTTTTGTTCTGAAAGTTCTGAGGAAAGGACATTATGATCTTTTTCTTAAATAATTGACTAGCCAGTTGTCCTCTCTCTTTTGTTTTACTTTTTAAATATCACAACGTTCTCTCCTGTAAGTTCAAACAGGGGAAAACAAAGCTTTATGTGGTCACTATCAACTCTTCCATTTTTTGATCTCACAACAAACGTTTGCAGTATCTCAGTGGTATTAATAAACACAGCTCCAGGGAAAATTGTCATAAAAGAAGGAATTTATTGCATATTCAATCTGCTTTTTATTTGAAGTAGAATGCTCTTCTGATTTATTTTAAAGTGCAATAGGGTAGTTGAGGAGAGCTTTTGATGGAGAATTTGTTGACAACTGAATTTTTATAAAGCCATAAAATGGCGGATTCCTGGTTATTGGAAGGTTTTGTTTTGTCCAGTTGGAAGATGAAGTGAAGCAGACAGTTTTACAATTCAAAAATCTTAAAGCAACCATCGCATTGAAGCTATATAAGGAATACGGATTTTATTAAAATTTTAACTATACCTGGAATCCTAGATTCTTGGCCATACACTAGATGATGGTGGGAAAGCAATTTTCTGTCTTGGCTCTGTGCATGGTTTCATGGAGAAGCCAATCACCCCTATCTGTCTGCAAACTCAAGGAAAGAACTGATTGCTACGGTCACCCGAAACTCATTCAAAAACTAGTTAATAATAATTAAATATCCTTTTTTAGGTCCCTTTTCTATCCCCTTACCATGGACTCCTTTACTAGTAAACTTCTGATGAAAGTGATATGGGCTAAAAGATTGTTGTAGGGAACAGGAAATTTGTAGCCCTGATGATTTAGTCAAGGAAAATAAATAAGTCAAAAATAAATCACTGCCCATTGCAAGTAGTGAATTCAGTGAAAATGAAGGAATAATAGATCAGAAGCTTCAAGTGGCAAGATCCTGCCAGAGATGTGGAATAGTTTAATGAGTTAAAGGCACACACTCTGAAGTCTAACTACCTGGGCTCCAATTCTGGCTCTATGGCTTGATGTGGTGTTTATTATTTATTGGCAACCATGTTTATTTAGCCTCTGTGGTTTGCAGTTTCCTCTTCTGTAAAAACAGGATTATGAGGCTAAATTAATACAGGTAAAACATTTAGTATTCAATAAATGCTAGTTAATATTCTTTAAAGTTTTTGTTCCCTAAGAAGGATGTGTCTTTCAAAATCATACGCTCAGCATTCAACATTGTAAAATATTAAAAATAAAATTGTGCTTCAGGTGGTTTCAGGCTTTGAGAAAAGTTATACCCTGACACAGCCTTCATGTGTCTTCTTTTCATTTTTCTATCTGGATTCAACTTTCTTGAAAGTACTTTGCAATGACTATTAAGGCCTAAGAAGTCCACCTTTAGAGTCTTACGTTTCTTAAAAGTGTGTTATTTTCCAAAATATATAAGGAATACATCATTTTGAAGAGAATACAATAAAGTATAAAAAGTATAATTCTACTACCCTGTAAAAAGCCTCATATAAGATTTAATATTTACTTCCACACTTTTCTTAAGATTCATAGCTATTTTTCCATACCATTATATATTTATAAAAATGATTTCCAACAGCTGTATAATATTCTTTGCTCTTTTAATCATAGTGTTTCTGACCATTCAGATATATCTATATAACTATATCTATTTTATAGTTCTTCTTGCTACAAATAAAGCTAGTAAGAAATCCTTTTTGCATCTTTGTTTGCCAAGGACAGATTTCTAAAACAGACTCTCCTCTGATGGTATATATATTACCTAGGACCTTGGTATATATTGCCAAATTGTTTCCCAGAAAGTTTGTGCCGGTTTCTATTTCTACCAGCTGTATTGCTGCTACATTTAAGATAACATTTTTAAAATTGTTGACACTCTGATAGATTATTTATGTCTTAATTTGCATATCTTTGCTTAATAAGTATGATTTTTACAAGTATTTTTTCTTAATAATCTAGTTGTATGCCTTTTTAATTGAACTTATATTTCATGAATTTCTAAAATGTTGCCAATTTGTGAGTTAGCCGTCAAGATTAAAGTTAATTGTCATTTGCATTTATGCAGCTACTTGAAATTAATCTCTTATGGATGAAAATGTTTCTCTAATACAACTATGCCATTTAAGTGCAAATGCTTATTTGGGGCTAATTTTAAATCTAGTTGCATCTGCTATTCCAGGCTTTTTCCTCTTATTTAGGTGCCCACCTTCAAGGCTCTATATTTGCTGGATGCTTGCACCTGACTACACATTATCTCCTAAGAATCCTACCTAGACTTACTTTCATAAATATTTCCTTAAACTTAGCCATTTCTTTACATACTTACTGTGTTAGTCCATTTGTGTTGCTCTAAAGGAATACCTGAGACTGGATAATTTATAAAGACAAGAGGTTTATTTTGGCTCATGATTCTGCAGGCTGTACAGGAAGCACGGCACTGGCATCTGCTCCAGAAGACGGCCTCAGGAAGTTTTCAATTGTGGTGGCAGGTGAAGGGGGAACAACATGTCCCATAGCAAAAGGGTGCAAGAGAGACAGAGGAGGAGATGCCAGAACCCTTTCAACACCAGGCTGTTGCCTGAACTATGAGGGTGAGAACTCATTACCATGGGGAGGGCACCAAGCCATTCATAAGGGAGTCATCCCCATTACCCAAAAACGTCCTACCAGTCTCTGCCTCCAACATTGGGGATCACATTTCAACATGAGATTTGGAGGGGATGAACATCCAAACAATATCATTTATTCTGTTAAATTCTACCTGGCTGACACACCAGTATCTCCAGGCAGAAGGATGTAATATCCTCTAATTAGATTACAATGTATTAACAGTCTTTCTCTCCTAGATTGGTAAGTTGTTTGCATTTTAAGGAGTGTTTATAACACTAGGAATTTCAGACACAGTATTTGGTAAGTAGAAGAGATGTATTTAGGTTGAGAGGTGTTTTGACTCAGATGAGACTTGACTATCAGGTAGATATTAGCAGCCTACATAGCTATAGAATAAGCCCTTGGTTGATTTTTATTGACAATTTCTCAGATCTTATGTGATTTTTCATTGATTTCTGCATGCTGCATAAATCTTTAAATGTCAGCATGTTAACAATGTTAGATCCCAAATAGAAGGAAAAACCTGGCTTTGACAGAGTTAAAAAGGACCATAACTAAAAGACCTAGGAAGTTCACAGGAAGGACAATTTAAATGATCAAGGAGGCTGAGATTCTTAAACTCTTTAAATGATGAACTAGAAATATTGAACTCCAGTCTAAAAGATCAAGTGCTGATGTATAAGGAAGATCAAAGTATATACAATCACAAACATAATAAAGGATTAACAGGGAGATTTGTTCAAGCTCAGTATAGAATACCTATGAAATTCACGAATCACAATTCTAAAGAATTATGAGGAAAAGTATATAGCACAGCATAGTTAATAAAATTAGAGAGTATAAAATTTCGAGATGAAAAACTCTTAAGGGGCTAGAAGCTGTCGGTGCTGGGTCATGTCTTCCTTGAGGCCGCCTTTAATGATGATTTCGTGAAGGGATATTTTTCTCTCTTACTTCTCTTTCCTCTCTCCTCTCAGTAGAACAAGGCTAGGTGCTATTGTATGAAGTTTGTTTAGGGCCAGTGTCACAGCTCTTATAGTTTATGTTAAATTTAGTGGTCCCCAATAAATATGTATTAAACATAAAATAATCAAAAATGGTTGTAAAAGTTGACAGCTTATGGTAATTTAGGAAACCATTAATTCTAAAAGAGCAGCGATTTTAGAGTTTGAAGGCACTTAGGTAGTTTTCTTAGAGTAGGAAAAAAGCTATCATGCTGTATGTGTAATTTTCTGCAATTTTACCACTTAAACTAGATGTATCTGAAAATGGTTTCTATATTCAATAGTCTATGAAATAAATTGCCTTTTCTGGGATAATGTAAAGGTCACTATCGTGCTTTAGACTTTTAACAACTTTCATTGTGCTATAAATAACTTTGGCTAGCATTTTTATTTTATGAAACATAAGTTGTATAAATTGGATTTTCAGCTGTATATGGTAGGTGAATTATGTCGAAAATGTGTACCCAGCACATTGCTACAGGACTCTTTAATTAAAGTCCTTTTTTGAGGTTTCTGCTAATGTTAAAGCTAATATCTCTTAACATCTCTAGTTATTGAATTTTGAGTTTAGTAATTATGAGATAAGAAAATTATGTGAAAGTCATCAGAGAAATTTAAACAATCTTATCTGTGTTGGGCTGTTCTCAAATATTTCAAAAACTCTTCTTAAGAATAATTTCTTCATATTATTCTTGATATAGTTCTACCTTCCATATAACACTGATTTTTTTTTTAATGGCAGATACAGGGAGTGTCATTGTTGACAAGGTGTCAGAGCAACATCAACATCTTGCTGACCAGCCCAGCTGGATTTTGACAGCTTCACTGAGAAAGGCCACAGTGTGATAAAGATAACAACATTAAGAGTGGATACAGAAAATAAGAGGTGACACAGTTCATTTAGCACATACCCTAAAAGATTTCAGAACCATATTCAGGTTTCATCTTTAAATTGTACTACCCAAATACCTCTTCTTTAAACTTGTTCAAAAATTATTTTATTAATTGGTTCACTCATCACTTTTACAGAATAATCACTGTTAGTGAACATTGCCTGGCTCTATGGTAGAAATAAGGTGGCCAGGCATGGTTCCTGGCTTTAAGGGGCACAGGACAATTATGCAAAAAACATATAATGCAAACATTAGCCCTAAGAGAAGCAAAAATCCTTATGCACATTCAAAGGAAAGAATGATGAATCATTTTTGAGAAATTAGAGAAGAATTCAAGATGGAAAATAAATTTTGAAATTACTCCGTCTATAAGCAGAGTTAGTGGCTGGGTAGATGGTCTTCTTGAAAAATATAAGAATACCAGTGAAGTCAATGGAAAAAAAAGTGAGTAGTTTTGATTTGCTAGATCACAGAGTGTATGTATTTATTCACGTATGCAACAAATACTTAATGAATGCCTAGTTTTGAGGCTGTATTCTACTAGGTGGCCGGTGTACATTGATGAACAAAACTGACTTGGCCTAAGCCCTTATGAAGCAAATTATAACCTGGTGAGAAGGCAGGCAGAAAGCAGTAAACAAGCTATCATTATAATAGTCAACTGGTAACAGGGGCTACAAAGCTATAAACAAGAGACAGAGAGTGAAAATAAATAACAAGGGAGGTTTATTTCATATCATCAGAAATGTCTAAAGAAGAGGTATTTAACTTCAGACCTGAAAGATGAAAAGTAGCCAGCCAAGGAAAGAAGAGTATAATTCCAAACAGAGAATACAGCATGTTGCAAAAGCCCTGAAGGAGTATAGAGCTTGTGTCTGAGAAATAGAGTCAGTGCACTGGAGAGTAGTGAGAGAGGAACTTAGATTGAGCTGAGACTGGAGAGGGAGACAGGGACCCAGATCAATCAGGAGCTTTTCTTAGAAAGTTGTTTGTTTGGAACTAAATATGAGATGGGAAGTCATGAAATAATTAAACAGATCTGTAACATGATGTTACTCTGGATGCCATATGCAAACTAAATGGACAGAAATAAGAAATGGAAGTGGGGAAAATTGCCAAGAGGCTATTGTAGTAGTCTGTGTGAGAAATGGTGGTTTCAATTGGAGTGCTTGCAGGTGAGATAGAGGTTTTTGAAGCCAAGACGTATTTACCAGGACTTGCTGATGGCCGTTGAGACATGAAGCTGTTAAGGCTGGTTAGGTACTGGGCATGGGGCAGTCATGTGATTCAGCTTCACATCTTTTACTTCTGGATGCTTTCACTGACCTTTGCAGGTTGGGGCAAGTGTCCCCTGTGCAGTGCTTGCATAATAGCCATAGGTATCTGGCATTGCACTGTCCACATTATAGTGTAATTACCTATTTATGTGTTTGTTTCCCCAATAGACAGTGGGTACCTTCAGGCCTCAAACCATATTCATCATTGTCGCTTCTCACTTATAAACTCAGAACAATAATTGGTTGAAGAAATGAGGTTAGGCTGAATTTGTTAATATTTTTTGATTTTCTGAGAATATTAGAGGGCAAGGTATGATAAAGAGATTCAAACAATATCAGTTTAAAAGAAAATGTTTAAAGAGCAAGACAGTAAATTAATCTGTATTTTAAGCTGTAAATAGTTTAAAAATTAGTTGGGCTTGTAAATTTTAAATTATTTAAGATGCCAAAAAACCTGTTTACTTTTAAATATACTTTGGAGTATTTGAATCAAATACTCTTTTACTAAAATTTGTTTATCCTCTAATCTACAAGTATCATATGATTTGATCAAAGCCCTGTAAGTTTGATGATTTACCCAAATCAGTTTTAAGTCCCATACATAATTTGAAGTAGGAGGATCTTACAGAGGCAGAAGACCTGGTTTATATTCATGTTTCACCATTAACTAGGGTCAGTTTATCCCTACAGACCTCCTTTATCACTTCTAATATTGTTTGAGCATGTTTACGTTGCGTTCAGAGCTCTCCTAAGCTCTGCAGGTGTTTAGGGAAAGTGGTGGAGGAAACTGCATTCAAATACTTTACAATCTACCCTGGCATGTGCTTCTGGCACTCAAGTAAGTTTGAATTGCTTAAGTATAGTCTCTTGAATGGGGAATTGTTAAAGGCCATTTAAAGAAAAAAGTTCTCATGCACCAGCAGGAAAGATGCATGTGGAGTAAAGTGAGTCTGAGGAAGATTTAGGGAAAAAAATAAACAGGATTCAGTCTTCAAGTATTTATGAAGATATAAGGAAGAAACCTGATCCAGTTCCCTACTGAATTATGTTAAGTGAAAGAAATACTTAGCAAAAAGCAGCATAAGTATTTGCAGTAGAAATACCCACTTTATCCTACCACCCACTTCCCCTTCTAATGAAAACTGCCCATTTCCAACCATGGTTTCTAGGGAGTCAAGTTTATACCCCATAGTCCTTCATCTCTGCCTTTCTCCCCAGTTGATAGAAACTGAGATGCCTGAGAGAGCAATCCTGTGTGAGTGGTTCTTAGAGCTGCTTTAGATGTAGTCCTTTAGTGTTATCAAGTTTCAGGTCTGGTCGACATATGTTCCTAAAATAAACTCCCATCTCGTTGAAGTAAATTGAATTAGTCCCCATTTGCCACCAAAAGAGCAAGACTAAAAATAGTGTTGATCAGTTATGTATGAGAAAATTAAAACCCATGTTTGAAAAAAGAATTAGGGAGAAAGAAACCTATTTCCAGTTAGAGTTGAGGATGGCTCTAACTTATTTTTCATTTAGGAGTGACCATCTCTGGGGATGTTAAGGTTCTTAAAGCCCTGACTGCAGCTTCCAAATGTTGTCTATAGTTTCAGGTCTTGCCCTAGATCTCTGGGTGCTAAAGCTCCTGGTGCACCAGAGCCACTCTGGAAAGCCTGATGCAAATATTGATTCAAGGACCTCATCCCCAAGGATTATGCAGGAAGTCTGGGGTATACGTAGGCATCTCTAATTTTAACAAGCTCCACAGGTGATTCTGACACAGCCAGATTTTAAAGCCATGCCCAGTGACCTCAAGCAGTTTTGACTCAGGGTTGCACTCATATATCTTGAAATGTATGGCTTTCTGCTAATATATCCCTCTGTTCTTAGTTCCTAAATTAAAAACAAAGATTTCTTTTTCTTTCTCTGTGTACTCTGCTGATAATAGCATGATAACATTTGAGTCTTTATATCTGGTCTCACTGTTTTTGCTTCCTATGGAAATAAAAAATAAGTGACTTCTCATTCTTGGAAAATTTAAATTGATATTGCAGGGAAAGCTTGACATCAGTGCATCCCATATGAACTTTCCCCTTCTGAAAAGATCAAACACCAGAGCTTCTTAAAAAATTATTATTATTCTTTTTGGTTGACAAATTATAATTGTATACATTTATGAAGTACAATGTGATGTTTTGATATATGTATACAAAGTGGAATGAGTAAACCAAGCCAATTAACATATTAATCACCTCGTCACCTCACTTACCTATCTTTTTTTAGGGTGAAACATTTGAAACTGAATATCTTAGTGATTTTGAAATAAACCATACATTATTATTGACTACAATTACCCTATTGTGCAATAGATTTCAAAATCTATTCCTCTTGTCTATCTGAAACTTTTTACACTTTGATCAACAACTCTCCGTTCCCTTTCTCTTCATAACCAAAACTCCCAGCCGCTGGTAAGTTGTGGTCCTTCTACTTGCTACTTCTATGATTTCAAATTATTTAGATTCCATGTATAAATGATACCAGTTGTCTTTCTGTGTCTGGCTTATTTCACTTAGCATTATGTACCTCAGATTAATTTGTATTGTTGAAAATGACAGAAATTCCCCCTTTTATGGCTGAGCAGTATTCCGTTGTGTGTGTATACCACATTTTTTTATACATTCAGAAACTGATGGACATTTAGGTTGATTCCATATCTTAGTTATTGTGAATAATGCTGCAATGAATATGAAAGGGCTAACCCTTTGACATGTTGATTTTAGTTTCTTTGGATATATATTCAGAAGTATAAGATTACTGGATCATATGGTAGTTACATTTTTAGTTTTTAAAAGAATCTTCTTATCGTTTTCCATAATGGCTGAACTAACTTACATTTGCACTGACAATGTACAGAAGCTCCCTTTTCTCGGAATCCTTGACAACACTTTTTTTCTAGCTTTTTGATAAAGGCCATTCTAACAGGTGTGAGGTAATATCTTATTGTAGTTTTTATTTGCGTTTAGCTAATGATTAGTGATGCTGAGCATTTTTTTAATATACCTGTTGGCCATTGATGTGGTTTGGCTGTGTCCCCACCCAAATCTTATCTTGAATTCCCACTGTTGTGGGAGGGACCCAGTGGGAGGTAATTGAATCATAGGGGTAGGTCTTTCCTTTGCTGTTCTTGTGATAGTGAGTAAGTCTCGTGAGATCTGCTGGTTTTATAAGGGGGAATTACCCTGCAAAGCACTCTTTTTGCCTGCTGCTATCCATGTACGATGTGGCTTGCTTCTCTTTGCCTTTTGCCATGATTGTGAGGCCTCCCTAGCCACGTGGAATGGTGAGTCCATTAAACCTCTTTTTCTTCTGAATCTCAGGTATGTCTTTATCAGCAGCATAAAAACAAACTAAAATAGTAAATCGTTACCAGTAGAGTGGGGTGCTGCTGTAAAGATACCCAAAAATGTGAAAGTGACTTTGGAACTGGGTAAAAGGCAGAGGATGGAATAGTTTGGAGGGCTCAGAATAAGACAGGAAAATGTGGGACAGTTTGGAACTTCCTAGAGAATTGTTGAATGGCTTTGCCCAAAATGCTTATAGCGATATGGACAATAAAGTCTAGGCTGAGGTGGTCTCAGGTGGAGATGAGGAACTTATTGGGAACTGGAGCAAAGGTGACTCTTGTTATTTTTTAGCAAAGAGACTGGCAGCATTTTGCCCCTGCCCTAGAGATTTGTGGAATTTTGAACTTGTGAGAGATGATGTAGGGTATCTGGTGGAAGAAATTTCTAAGCAGCAAAGCGTTCAATTGTTAAACGCATTCATTTTTATATGGGAAGCAGAGCATAAAAGTTCAGAAAATTTGCAGTCTGACAATGTGATTAAAAAGAAAATCCCATTTTCTGAGGAAAATTCAAGCCTGCTGCAGAAATTTGCATAAGTAACGAGGAGCTGAATGTTAATCCCTAAGACAATGGGAAAATGTCTCCAGTGCAGGTCAGAGATTTTCATGGCAGACCCTCTCATCACAAGCCTGGAGGCCTAGGAGAGAAAAATGGTTTTATGGGCTGGGCCAAGGGTCCCCCGTGCTATGTGCAGCCTAGCGACTTGGTGCCGTGTGTCCTACCCACTCCAGTCATGGCTGAAAGGTGCCAACCTAGAGCTCAGGCCATGGTTTCAAAGGGTGCAAACCCCAAGCCTTGGTAGCTTCCATATGGTGTTGAGCCTACAAGTGCACAGAAGTCAAGAATTGGGGTTTGGGAACCTCCGCCTAGATTTCACAGGGCATATGAAAATGCCTGATGTCCAGGAGGAAGTTTGCTGCATGACTGGGGCCCTCATGGAGAACCTCTGCTAGGGCAGTACAGAAGAAAAATATGGGGTCAGAGCCCCAACACAGGGTCCCTACTAGAATACTGCCTAGTGGAGCTGTGAGAAGAGGGTTGTCATCCTCCACACCCCAGAATGGTAGATCCACCACCTCCGACAGCTTGCATCATGCACCTAGAAAAGCCAGGCTGTACCCTGCAAAGCCACAGTGGCAGAGCTTCCCAAGACCATGGGAACCCACCTCTTGCATCAGTGTGACCTGGATGTGAGACATGGAGTCAAATGAGGTCATTTTGGATCTTTGAGATTTGACTGCCCTGCTGGATTTTGGACTTGTATGGGCCTTGTAGCCCCTTTGTTTTGGCCAGTTTCTCCCATTTGGAATGGCTGTATTTACCCAATGCCTGTACCCCACCCCCCCCGCCCACTGTATTTAGGAAGTAACTAACTTGCTTTTAATTTTACAAGCTTATAGGCGGAAGGGACTTGCCTTGTCTCAGATGAGACATTGGACTGTGGACTTTTGAGTTAATGCTGAAATGAGTTAAGACTTTCAGGGACTGTTGGGAAGACATCATTGATTTTGAAGTGTGAGGACATGAGATTTGGATGGGGCCAGGGGCAGAATGATATAGTTTGGTTATATCCCCACCCAAATCGCATGTTGAATTCCCACTGTTGTGGGAGGGACCTGGTAGGAGGTAATCGAATCATGGGGGCAGGTCTTTTCTGTAATGTTCTCATGAAAGTGAATAAGTCTCATGAGATCTGACAGTTTTATAAGGAAAAGTTCCCCTGCACAAGTGCTCTCTTTGGCTGCAGTCATCCATGTAAGATGTGACTTGCTCCTCATTGCCTTCTGCCACGATTGTGAGGCCTCCCTAGCCATGCGGAACTATAAGTCCATTAAACCTCTTTTTCTTCTCAGTCTTGGGTATGTCTTTATTAGCAGCATGAAAATGGACTAATACAGCCAT
Source organism: Gorilla gorilla gorilla (assembly GCF_029281585.2). Lineage (NCBI taxonomy): Eukaryota > Metazoa > Chordata > Mammalia > Primates > Hominidae > Gorilla > Gorilla gorilla. The sequence continues at coordinate 95,230,753 of NC_073231.2, read as the reverse complement.
TAAACACCAGAGTTTCTATGTCTAGTTTCTTTCCCTCTGACTACCCCAATTCACTCCACCTCCTCTTCCAGGAAGTACAGAAATTGCAAACAACAGAGATGTTCATTGGTCAAAGCTCTTACCTTAAAAAGTATTTGCTTTTTTGCCCTACTATTTTGGACATACTGAAATATACCTGATATGGTTTGAAGATTTGTTTAATCCAAATCTCATGTTGAAATGTGATCCCCATTGTTGAAGGAGGGGCCTAGTGGAAAGTGTTTTTGTCATGGGGGTGAATTCCCTCTTGAATGGCTTGGTGCCTTTACTGAGGTAATGAGTGGGTTCTTACTCTATTACTTCACACAGTGCTGGTTGTTGAAAAAAGCCTGGAACCTCCCCAACCCTTTCTTGCTCCCTTTCTTGCCATATGAGATGCCAGCTCTCCTTTTGCCTTCCGTTATAATTGGAAGCTTCCTGAGGCCTCACCAGAAGTCAAGCAGATGCTGGTGCCATGCTTGAACAGCCTACAGAACCATGAGCCAAATAAACCTCTTTTCTTTTTAAACTGCCCAACTTCTGGTATTACTTCATGGCAACTCAAAACCTCAAAACGCAGTACCTAAACACAGAACACTTCTAAATCACAGGACTGTATAGTTTGAAATCATTACAAATTTCTGGTCTCCAGCCTTGTTTAGGTTCTAATTATTTATTTCTTCATTCTCAACAGCTATAATTAACCATAGTGTCATCTAGTATGGCTAATCTCCTGGTTTCCCCAAGACTGAGGGTGTTCCCAGAGCATGGACTTTCAGTGCTAAAGCCAAGTAAGTCCCTGGCAAGCTGGAATGAGGTAGTTACCCTAGACTCCTGGGACCTTCTCTTTGACTGAATTTTCCTTACTTCTGATAAGAGGTATAATTTCTTACTTATAGAGAAAATAGAGGCTATCAGGTAGAAAATTTCTCAATATCCTTTCCTACCCATTAAAAAATATCTGGCTAGGGACCTGCTTTTATTAGTTATCTCCACTTTTCATGTCTTATTCACATCTAACCACTCATCATATCTAATAATTCTTTTCCATCAGTGTAGTGTTAAAGAAAAATTTGCCAAGTTCAATCATGCACTTAGGAAACTGTCCCTACATGACTCTAAACTTGGTAGAACTTTTTTTCTATGTCCACATTTTTTTTTAACTTACAACCAAGCATGACCAAATCCAAGGGAGGGGGATTATTATGTTCTCTTTTTAATTTTTTTCTATGTGAAATAGGCTCCCCTTTCTATCCTTATATGTAGTGCTTTTATTTTCAGCCTATACATTTCTTGAGTGAGCCTGCTCTCCTTTGACTAGCAGGCAGATAGACCCTGCTTTGTTTTGTGTTTCAAATATCTGGCAGCCTTTGTTGTTACTTTAACAATAGAAACATGGACAAGTATTGCACATCTTAAACACAAAGCACACTCTTTCTACACTCGACCATCTCTTATCCTGTCTCTATCCTTCCTTACTAGTTATTTAGTTTGAGAAAGAAGTGTGCCTTTTCGCTTCACTTTCTCCGTGAACTGCACTTTCATTGCCATTTCAATGCACTTCAACCAATCTGCTCTTGTAAAATCAACAATGACCATCTAGCTGCTAAAATTTATAGAAAATGCTTACCTCCTATCTGTGACTTACAAATGAGTTTATATTTAAAATCATATAAAAGATTATAAAAAAATCATAGAAAAATACAAAGATTGGTTTTTTGAAAGAATAAATAAAACAGATACACTGCTAACAAGGGTAATAAGAAAAAAAGAGATAAGATCCAAATAAACAAAATCAGGAATGACAAAGGGGTTATTATCACTGACCCCACAGAAATACAAAACCGTCAGAGACTGGTATGAACACTTCTATGCATGCAAGCAAAAAAGCCTGGAAGAAATGGATAAATTCCTGGAAACATAAAACCTCCCAAATTGAACCAGGAAGAAATTGAATTGCTGAACAAACCAATAATGGGTTCAAAAATTGAATAATTAATAAAAACTCCAGAAAAAGCCCAGGACCAGATGATTTATGGTTGAATTCTACCAGCTATATGAAGAAGAGGTGGTACCATTCCTACTGAAACTATTCAAAAAAATTGAGCAGGATAGACACTTTCATAACTCATTCTATGAGGCCAGCATCATTTAATACCATTTAATATCATTTAATATCTGGCAGAGACACAATTAAAAAGAAAACTTCAGGCCAATATCCTTGATGAAAATAAGTGCAAATATCCTCAATGAAATACTAGCAAACTGAATCTAGCAGTACATCAAAACTCTAATCCACCATGATCAGGTAGGCCTTACCTTGGGATACAAGATTTATTTAACATACTCAAATCAATAAATGTTATCCATTACATGAACAGAACTAAAAACTAAAACCACATGATCATCTCAATAGATGTAGATAAGGCCTTTGATAAAATTCAACATCTCTTCATAATAAAAAATCTCAACAAACTAGACATTGAAGGAATATACTTCAAAATAATAAAAGCCATCTACCAAAGACCACAGCCGACATCATACTAAATGGAAAAAAGCTGGAAGCATTCCCCTTGAAAACCAGAAGAAGACAAGGATGTACTCTCACCACTCTATTCAACATAGTGCTGAAAGTCCTAGCCACAGCAATCAGGCAAGAGAAAGAAATAAAAGGCATCCAAATAGGAAGAGAGGAAATCAAACAATCCCTGTTTTCACATGATATAATTCCACACCTAGAAAACCCCATAGTCTCTGCCCAAAGCCTCCTTGATCTGATAAACAACTTTAGCAAATTTTTGGGACACAAAATCATTGGACAAAAATCAGTAGAACTCTTATACACCAACAGCATCAAGTTGAGAACCAAATCAAAAATGTAATTCCATTTATGATAGCCACAAAACAATTAAAACATCGAAGAATACAGCTAACCAGGGAGGTAAAAGATCTCTACAATGAGAATAATAAAACACTACTAAAGAAAATCAGAGATGACACAAATAGAAAAACATTCCATGCTCATGGATAGGAAGGACTAATATTATTGAAATGGCCATAATGCTGAAAAGAATTTATAGATTCAATGCTATTCTTATCAAACTACCAACGACATTCTTTACAGAATTAGAAAACACAATCTTAAAACTTACATGGAACAACAACAAAAAAGAGCCCAAATAGCCAAGGCAATCCTCAAAAGAACAAAACTGGAGGCATCACATTACTCAACTGCAAATTAGACTGCAGAGCTTCAGTAACCAAAGCAGCATGATACTGGTACAGAAACAGACACATGGACCGATGGAACAGCATAGAGAGCCCAGAAATAATGCTGCATGCCTACAATCACCTAATCTTTGGCAATGTTGACAAAAACAAGCAATGGGGGAAGGACTGCTTAGTCAATAAATGGTGCTGGGAAAACTGGCTAGCCATATATAGAAGATTGATACTGGACTACTCCCTTACACCATATACAAAAATCAATTTATGATGGATTAAAGAATTAAATGTAAAATATAAAGCTATACAAACCCTATAAGATAACCTAGGAAATACCATTATGAATATAGGCCCTGGCAAAAACTTCATGACAAAGATACCAAAAGCAATTGAAACAAAAACAGAAATTGACAAATGGGACCTAATTAAACTAAAGGGCTTCTGCGCAGCAAATGAAACTATCAGGCAACCTACAGAATGGGAGGAAATGTTTGAAAAGTATGCATTTAGCAAAAGTCTAATATCCAGAATCTGTAAGAAACTTAAATTACGAAGCAAAAAACAACCCCATTAAAATGAGCAAAGGACTTGAACAGTTTTCAAAAGAAGATATGCATGCAGCCAACAAGCATATGAAAAAATGCTCAGCATCACTAATCATTAGATAAATGTAAATCAAAATCAAAGTGTGAGATACCATCTGACACTAGTCAGAATAGCTATTACTAAATAGTCAAAAAATAATTTATGCTGGTGAGGTTGCGGAGAAAAGGGAACACTTATACACTACTGGTGGGAATGTAAATTAGTTCAGCCATTGTGGAAAGCAGTGTGGCAATTTCTCAACATACTTAAAACAGAATTACCATTCAAGCCAGCAATCCCATTGTTAGCTATTACTGTATACCCAAAGGAATATAAATCATTCTACCATAGAGACACATGCATGTCTATATTCATCACAACACTATTCACAATAGCAAACACATGGAATGAACTTAAATGCACATGAACAGGAGACTCAGTAAAGAAAATGTGGCACACAGATACACCATGGAATACTACTCAGCCATAAAAAATGAGATCATGTCTTTTGAAGCAACATGGAAGAGGCTAGAGGCCATTATCCTAGGCAAACTAACACAGAAACAAAATCAAATGTCACAGGTTCTCACTTATAAGTGGGAGTTAAACACTGAGTACACATGGACACAAAGAAGGGAACAATAGTCATCAGGGCCTACTTGAGAGTGGAAGGTGGGAGGAGGTTGTTAATGGAAAAACTACCTATTGGGTGCTATGATTATTAGCTGGGTGAGGAAATAATATGTACACCAAACTCCCATGACTTGCAATTTATCTACAGAACAAACATGTATATGTTTCCCTCAACCTAAAATAAAAGTTTTAAAAGTTTTTTTTAAAAAAACTAGATGACCAGAACTTACAAAGAATAATAAAATATCATCCATAATTCTTACATACAGAACTAAATAGTTCTCTGAGGTTTTTGTCACTATTTACAATTCTACAAATCAGTTACAACTCCTTTCTTAAAATGATTCTGGTTGTATTTATAGTCCTGTGGAAGTTCCCTCTCAGTCTTTTTGTTAAACCCTCATTTGGTACCCAAAATGTACTCAAATATTGATGTTTCCAGGTTTACAACCTCATATCACTTTTCCATTTACACTATAGATTCTCCCTGGCTGAGTAACTTTTTCTAGCATCATGGCTGTATCTACAACCTAATTCTGAAATCTGCCAAATCTTTCTCTACATACTAAGTTCCATGTGACTTTTCTTCAAGTGCCGCAATCTCAACACTCCCTCAAACTGATTTTATTGTATTCCAATTCCCCCATCAGAAACATCTTATACTGATGACACAACCATCAACCCAGTTAATTGGTTATTATCTTTGATTTCTCTGGCCAACCGTTCATGTGCAGCCAGTTATTAACTCTATTAAGTCTCTTTTAAATTTTTTAGCTCTTTCACTCTGCCTGGGAGTGGGCTCTTACTTAAAAACTGTATTTGTATGGTAGTCTTCTAAATGGAGTCTTTACCTCTATGCTTGGCCCTCTTCAATCAATTTTTTACACTGCGGCTAAAGTGATTTTTTGAAAACATAAATCTGAACATTATGGTTAAGATCATGGGCTCTTGAATTAGACAGATCTAGATTTATACTAGTAATAATAGTTACTCACAATAACCTTGGACAAGTTGTTTAACCTCTTTAAGCCTCAATTTTGTCACTGGTAAATTGGGATGATAGCACCTATATCAGAGTATTATCTTGAGAATCAAATAAGTAATTGATATGGTTTGGCTGTGTCCCCACCTAAATCTCATCTTGCATTGTGACTCCCACAATTCCCACATGTCAGGGGAGGAACGTGGTGGGAAGTGATTGAATTATGGGGGCAGGTCTTCCCTGTGCTGTTCTTGTGATAGTGAATGAATCTCATGAGATCTGATGGTTTTAAAATGGGAGTTTCCCTGCCCAAGCTCTCTCTTTGCCTGCCACCATCTATGTAAGATGTGACTTGCTCCTCCTTTCCTTCTGCCATGATTGTGAGGCCTCCCTAGCCATGTGGAACTGCAAGTCCATTAAACCTCTTTCTTTTGTAAATTACCCAGTCTCGAGTATGTCTTTATCAGCAGCATGAAAATGAACTAATACAGTAATCTATTTAGCACAGTGCACTGCAAATAAATAGTACTCAATATATGGTTGCTTCCATTACCATGATTATTATTCTTATTGTCTTTGTTGATACTTACTATAGCTCTGTGTGGCTGAATTTCTTCAATGTTTTCTCATTGAGTTTATGATAAAATCTTAACCCTTGGGTGATATAGAAGGCTTTTTCTAATAATGTCTTGTTTGGCTTCTCTAACCTCATTTCCTGTAGTTTCCTTTCTCACTCTATCCTCCAGTCATAGTAAATTATTTACATTTTTTTCCCACAGCACTCATTTATATTTCTTTCTCTTCTTTTTGTATTTCTTCAATATTTCTTGCATTAACTGTTGTTTTCCTGGCTAAATCCAATGCATTCTTGGATGTAAGGTTCTATTTTAATCTTTCCTGAAGAACTCCTCCTTCCGCCATTTTTATCATAGTCTGTATCAAGTATCCTATTTACTCTGTTAATTTCTTGTGCACATATGAGTCTATCATACCGTGCTATTCAACTTATATGATTATCTTCCCCAATAGGCTGTGAATGTCTTGAAGCTACCCACAGGGTCCTATTAATCTTTGTGTTACCAATTTCCATCCAAAAATGAGCAAATAGTAGTTAGTATTCAAACGTTGAATGGTATGCAGGTTTTAGATGTTCATAATGATATTATTCCAACATGGTGCTGCATCACATTATTAATGATTATTTTAAAAAGAAATTGATTATTCAATACCTAAATGAGTTCCATAAGTAGAAAATTGTATAGTAGTTGAAAACTTGGTTTAAAAATTTCAAGGAAAGGGTGATATTTGAACTTTACGGTACAAGATTTGACTAAGTGAAAGAAATAGAAGCAGATATTTAGGAAAAAGGAACTATAAAAAAAGGACAGAAGGAACTAGTATATAGCAAATGTTCTCTGTGTGCTAAGCACCAAGTTGGCCCTGAGATAATAGTTTTTGTTAGTTACTTTTTCACTTAACTCTCACTTACTTTTTGAGATGGATAGCTGATAACACTAATGGTCAGAAGATTTAAGTAAATCGATCATGTTCACACTGTTAGCTAGTGAAGATGGGATTCAAATACAATTCTGCCTGACTTTGAAGGATTGCTTTCTCCACAATGGGCTTATGCACCACATATAGAATGACCATGTGAAATCGGAACAATGAGAGTAAGTAATCCTGAATTTAGATTATGATAGACCTTCAAAGTCAGCCCAAGGAAGCATTTGGTATTCCCTATTAAGTAACTGTAACGTTCTTTCAGCTCTCTATACAGTGGAATTGTAGAGGCTGTATCAAAATCAAGAACTGGCAAAAATGTACAGGAAGTCTGCTAATACTATCCTTTTCTGCACTCATGGTAGGCAATGCTATTAGATCATATGCTATTTCTTACTGGGCCTGGGTATAGCCTCAAAACTCTTATTAACGAATAGATATTCATTAGAAGATTTTAATTGATTTAGAACAATTCATTCTTCCTAGGATCACTTCAATTTTCTTATAGGGAATTACCACACCACCATTTTAAGCAAGCTGAATAAAACTGCAAATCAAATTAAACCATTATTTTTATGGAGGATGAAGGGTTTTCTAGAGGCTATAACAGGTTACTTCTGCCAGATCTTACTGCCTCAGTAGGACCAAAAATTGAGCATGTGACTTAAGCTTGACCAGACAAAAGCCTTCTTTTCAAAGAGTTAAAATCTCGAGCAAAGTTATTCAGGATTAAAGTAAGAAAAACAAAGAAACAACCCCACCCTGCTGTCCCCACAAAGAAAAACCCCAAAACAACTACATTCCTTTCAGAGCAAAAACCATAATGATTAGAGGCAGTAGAGGGTGACCTGCTACTTTTCTGGTTTCTTTTTTTTATTTCTAAGCATCTTTTCTACCCTTCCTATTTATTCTTTGAGCTTTCTAATAATATTTTTCCAGTAAGGTTTTTTTATGCATAAGTGAGTCAGTCAATTTATGTGGCTTGCAACCAAAAAAATCATAATCAATAGCATTCTTATTCAGTCAGAGTTGGCAGATGATTTAAAAATCAACAAGCCCATGATTTAATACCAATGGCATGTGGTGTAAATCTAATAGGATTTAAATATGGAAAATATGCTTGGTGTTTTTTATAATAGTCACATTGGCTAAGCTGAAACCATAGTTTCCAGAATTCTCTTGCCCATATGGTTCCAAGTTAGAGTTGGCCAAAAGAGAAAATTTTGTGAGATTTGGAAGGTAGAAGTGAATTCGAAGCCATTATGAGCTAAAGATCTTCGTGGTTACTAATAGTGAGAGACAGTTGCAGATGTGTCCTCATTCTTTTGTTCATATCTAGATCTTCTTCACAAATGTTGTCTCTGAACCAGAGACTCCAGACATAAAAATAAATGTAGAATCAGGAGCCTCCCATCTTATTTTCCACTACCTTTTCTTTATACTCCTATTCTGGCAGTTGGATATACCTGGTTTTCTGCATTCCTTGATAAACTCCAATTTGCCCACACATTCCAGTGCTTCAGAAAGACACTTGTCTCTAATCCTCTAACTTCTATTTTTGGTTTGTTATTCCAACTTCTCCATCAATGCATAAAGTTTTATTCCTATAATAAATCTTTTATTTCATAATACCCATGAAGATTATGTTTTCATGATTGAATCCTGACTGCTATAATTATTGGCATCCGAATTGGTTCCAGGAGATAAGAATAGTAAAGATAGTAATCTATAATTGGTTCTCTGGTTTTATCATATTTAAAGACATTCAAATGGAGGAATGGAGCAAGATAGCAGAATAGAAGGCTCCAGTGGTCATCCCCCCCGCCCTCCTAAGGCACTAATTTAACAACTACACAAAAGAAGCACCTTCATAAACACCAAAAATCAGGTGAGCACTCATGGTATCTGTTTTTAACTTCATATCACCGAAAGAGGCACTGAAGAAATAAGAAAAACAGTCTTGAATCCCCAACGCCACCCCTCCGCCATCCCCCAGCTGTGGCAGCATGCTGCAGAAAGCATTCCTGTTCTCTTGGGAGAGAGCATTGACACCAGCCCCACCCAGAGGGGAATCGTTAATCCTTCTGGTGGGAACTTGAGTTCCCCCAAGCCTCACCACCACTGACTAAAGTTTCCTGAGACACAGGATAACTCCAATTTGCCCACACACTCCAGTGCTTCAGAAAGATCTTCTGAAAATGCCTTTCACTTTCCATTTTAAAGGCAGTTTAGTCCACAAGGATTGCATCTCCTGGGTGTTTCCTAGTGCGAAACTGGGCCCAGAGCCAGAGCACTGTGGGGCATGTGATCTACTAGGACACCAGCTGGGGAAGCTAAAAGAGTGCTGTCATCACTTCTCCCCTAACCCAGGCTGCACAGCTCAAGGCTCTGAAAAAGACCCCTTTCTTCTGCTTGAGGAGAGGACGAGGAAGAGTGGGGAGGACTTCTTGCATCTTGAATAGCAGCTCAGACACAGCAGGATAGGGTCCTTGTCAGAGTCATGAGACCCCTTTTCCAGGCCCTAGCTCCTGGACAACATTTCTAGACATACCCTGGGCCAGAAGGGAACCCTCTGCCTTGAAAGAAAGGATGCAGTCCTGGCAGGATTCATCACATGCTGACTGAAGAGCCCTTGGGCCCTGAATAATCAACCAGCAGTGATACCCAGGCACTACATTGAAGGCTTTGAGTGACACTCTCAGACTTGCTGGCTTCAGGTGAGAATCAGCATATTCCTAGCTGTGGTGGCTATGGGGCAAACTCCTTCTATTTGAGAAAAGCAGAGGAAAAAGTAAAGGGGATTTTGACTTGCACCTTAGGTACGAGCTCAACCACAGAGGTGGAGAGCTCCAAGAAGGCTCTTGGGGTAATTGATTCTGGAATTTGGCTCTTGAGTGGCATTTCTGGACCTGCCCTGAGCCAGAGGGGAGTACGCTGCCCTGAAGGGTGAGTCCCAGGCCTGGCAGCATTCACCATAAGCTAACTTAGGAGCCCTTGGGCCTTAAGGGAACATCAGTGGTAGTCTGGCAGTAATTCCCAGGGACCTGTGGTGGTGGTGGCCATGGTGTGAGGTTCCACTGCCTTTGAAAGAGGAGGGAGTGTGAGAAGGACTTCATCTTGTGGTTTGAGTGCCAGATGAGCCTCAACACAGTAGAACACCAGGTGGACTTCTAAGGTTTTTGACTCTACTCCTGGGCTCCTGAACAACATCTCTGGACCCACTTGGAGCTTGGGGTGACTTGCTACTTTGAAGGAGACACAGGCCTTGCTGGCTTTGCCACCTGCTGATTGTGGAACGCCTGGATCCTCAGCAAACAGAGGGAGTAGTGAGGGAGTGATTACAGCAGGCCTGGGGCAAGACCCATTGTTATGCTGGCATTAGGTCTGACTCAGTGCATTCCCAGTGGTGGTGGCCACAGAGTGGCTTGTGTCTCTCTACCCCCAGGTCTGGGTGGCTGATAACAGAGAGAGAGACTCCATTTGTTTGAGGAGAAAGGGAGGGAAGAGAACAAAAGTCTCTTCCTGGTAATCCAGAGAATTCTCCCAGGCATAGTCCGAGACCATCAAGGTGGTACCTCTACAAGTCTGCAAGAACCACAGTGTTGCTGGGCTTGGAGTACCCCGTAAAGCAGATACAGCTTAGATCATAACACCCAAGTTCTTTCAAATATCTGGAAAACCTTCCCAAGAAGTATAGTTACAAACAAGCCCAGAATGCAAAGACTACAGTAAATACCTATTTCTTCAATGCCCAAACACAGCTGAACGTCTACAAGTTTCAAGACGATCCAGGAAAGCATGACCTCACCAAATCAACTGAATAAGCCAGCAAGGACCAATCCTAGAGAAACAGAGATATATGACCTCTCAGACAGATAATTCAAAATAGCTGTGTTGAGGAAACTCAAAGAAATTCAGGACAACACAGAGAAGAAATTCATAATTCTATCAGATAAATTTAACAGGCTGGTTGTGGTGGCTCATGCCTGTAATCCCAGAACTTTGGGAGGCTGAGGCGGGTATATCTTCTGAGGTCAGAAGTTTGAGACTAGCCTAGCCAACATGGTGAAACTCTCTCTACTAAAAAAAGCAAAAATTATCTGGGCATGGTGATGTGTGTCTGTAATCTCAGCTACTCAGGAGGCTGAAGCAGAAGAATTGCTTGAACCCAGGAAGCAGAGGTTGCAGTGAGCTGAGATTGCTCCACTGCACTCCAGCCTGGACAACAGAGTGAGACTCCATCTCAAAAAAAAAAAAAGTTAACAAAGAAATTGAAGCAATTAAAAAGAATCAAGCAGAAAGTCTGGAGCTGAAAAATGAAATTGGCATACTAAATAATGCATCAGAGTCTTTTAATAGCAGAATGGATCAAGCAGAAGAATTAGTGAGCTTGAAAACAGGACATTTGAAAATACACAGAGGAGACAAAAGAAAAAAATAAGAAGATATGAGGCATGCTTACAGGATCTAGAAACTAGCCTCAAAAGAGCAAATCTAAGAGTTATTGGCTTTAAAGAGGAGGTAGAAAAAGAGACAATGGTAGAGAATTTATTCAAAGGGATAATAACAGAGAACTTTCCAAACCTAGACAAAATATTAATATCCAAGTACAAGCAGGTTATAGAAAGCCAAGCAGAATTATCCCAAAGAAGACAAGGCATTTATTAAAGCATTTAATCAAAGATCAAGAATAAAGAAAGAATCCTAAAAGCGTCAAGAGAAAACAAACAAATAACACAATGGAGAACCAATACATCTGGCAGAAGACTTTTAGTGGAAACCTTACAGGCCAGGAGAGAATGGCATAACATGTATAAAGTGCCAAGACCAAAAAAGGCAAAACAAAAAACAAACTTTTACCTTAGAATGTTACATCTGGTGAAACTATCCTTCAAACATGAAGGGGAAATAAAGACTTTCCCAGACCAACAAAAGTTGAGGAATTTCATCAACACCAGACTGGTCCTACAAGAAATGCTAAAGGGAGAACTTCAATCAGAAAGAAAAGGACATTAATGAGCAATAAGAAATCATCTGAAGGTAAAAAACTCATGGGTAATAGTAAGTGTATAGAAAAATACAGAATATTATAACACTATAACTATGGTATGTTAAGTATTCTTACCTTATGTAGAAAGATTAAATGATGAAACAAGCAAAAATAATAACTACAATGACTTTTCATGACATTGTACGATAAGATATAAATAGAAACAACAAAAAGTTAAAATGGGGGGGAATGAACTTAAGGTGCAAGTTTTATATTAGTTTTCATTTTGCTTGTTTGTTTGCTCATTTATTTATACAAACAGTGGTAAGTTGTTATAAGCTTAAAACAACGGGCTACAAGATAGTATTTGCAAACCTCATGGTAACCTCAGACCACAAAACATGCAACAGATACATAAAAAATAAAAAGAAAGAAACTAATTTATATCAACAGATAACTTTCATAAAAAGGAATACAGGAAAGAAAGAAAGAAGGAAGAGAAGACCACAAAATAACCAGAAAACAAATAACAAAATGGCAGGAGCAAGTCCTTACTTATCAATAATAACATTGAAAGTAAATGGACTAAACTTTTCAATCAAAAGACACAGAGTGGCTGAATAAATAAAAAAGCAAGACCCATTGATCTGTTGCCTACAAGAAACATACGTCACCTATAAAAACACACACAGACTGAAAATAAAGAAATGGAAAAAGATATTTCACACCAATAGAAAGCAGAAAGGAGCATGAGTAGTCATACATATGTAGGACAAAATAGATTTCAAGTCAAAAACCATAAAAAGAGACAATTAAGTTCACTATATGAAGATAAAATGTTTAATTCAGCAAGAAGGTATAACAATTTTAAGAGTATATACATCCGACATTGAAGCACCCATATATTTAAGGCAAATGTTATTAGAGCTGAAAAAGAGGTCTGAGACCATAATACCTGGAGACTTCAATATCCTACTTTTAGCATTGGACAGATTTTACAGATAGAAAATCAATAAAGAAACATTGGACTTAATCTGCACTATAGACCAAATGGACCTAATAGATATTTATAGAACATTTTATCCAATGGCTGCAGAATACACATTCTTTTCCCAGCAGATAAATTATTCTCAAGAGTAGACCATATGTTAGGTCACAAAACAAGTCCCAAAACATTCAAAATAACTGAAAAAATATCAAACATCTTCTCTGACCACAATGGAATAAAACTAGATATCAATAACAAGAGGAACTTTGGAAACTATACAAACACATGGAAATTACACACGTTTAATGTCTTTTAAAGTAAATACATATAATGCAGAATTTATTTGAATAAAAGACAAACTAGTAGAGAAGCAATCAATATTGTATCTGGTTACTATTTTTCAGCCAGAAGATCAGCTGCCATGTTACTTTACTCACACCAACCCTAGAGTGAATGAGATTGTCCTTAAGAACTTTCACTTCATAATCATGTTAAGGAAATGACAAGAGAATCCCAGTAAGGGTAAAATATCAGTGCCAGTGGGCCAATGAAGAAATTATGAAGAAAATTTAAAAAATTTATTGAAATAAATGATAATGGAAATGTAACATACCTAATCCTATGTGATACAGCAAAAGCAGTACTAAGAGGGAAGTTTATAGTGCCTACATCAAAAAAAGAGGAAAAACTTCAAATAAACAATCTAATAATGCATCTTAGAGAACTAGAAAAGCAAGAGGAGCCAAATACAAAACTAGCAGAAAAAAGGAAATAATAAAGATCAGAGCAAAAATAAATGAAATTGAAAGGAAGAAAACAATACAAAAGATCAATGAAACAAAAAGGTGCTTTTTGAAAACTTAAACAAAATTGGCAAACCTTTAGCCAGACTAATAAAAAGACAGAAGATCCAAATAAGTAAAATTAGAAATGAAAAAGGAGGCATTACAACTGATACTGCAGAAACTCAAAGGTTCATTTAGTAGCTACTGTGAGCAACCATATGCCAATAAATTGGAAAATCTAGAATAAATGGACAAATTCCTAGACACATAAAACCCACACAGATTAAACCAAGAAGAAATCCAAAACCTGAACAGACCAATAACAAGTAACAAGTTGGATAATGTAATAATAAGTCTTCCAGTGGAGAAAAGCCTAGGACCTGATGGCTTTACTGCTGAATTCTACCCAACATTTAAAGAATAACTAATACCAATCCAACTTAAACTATTTTGAAAAATAGAGGAGGGAATTCTTCCAAACTCATTCTACGAGGCCAGTATTACCCTAATAGAAAACCAGACAAAGATGCATAAACAAACAAACAAACAAACCCCAAAAGCTGCAGACCGGTATCTCTGATGAGTATCAATCTAAAAATCCCTAGTAAAATACTAGCAAACCAAATTCAATAATACATTTAAAAGATCATTCATCATAATCAAGTGGGATTTATCCCTGGGATGCAAGGACGGTTCAACATACACAAATCAGCATGATACATCATACCAATAAAATTGATGAAAACCGTGTGATTATTTCAATTGATGCTGAAAAAGCATTTGATAAAATTTATTACAAAAACCCTAAAAATGAGAATAGAAGGAACATACCTCAACATAATAAAAGCCGTATATTACAAACCTACAGCTAGCCTCATACTCAACAGGGAAAAACTGAAAGGCTTTCCTCTAAGATATGAAACACGACAAGGGATGCCTACTTTTACTGCTGTTTTTCAACACAGTACTGTAAGTCCTTGCTAGAGCAATCAGACAAGAGAAAGAAATAAAGGACATCCAACTTGGAAAGAAAGAAGTCAAATTAATCTTATTTGCACATGATATGATCATATATTTGGGAAAACCTAAAGATTCCACAATAAAAAACTGTTAGAACTGACACAGCTAGTAAAGTTGCAGGATACAAAAATTAACAAACAAAAATCAGTAGCATGTCTATATGCTGACAGTGAGCAATCTGAAATAGAAATCAAAAATGTAATTCCATTTATAATAGCCACAAATAAAATTAAATACCTAGGAATTAACCAAAGAAGTGAAAGATGTCTATAATTAATACTATAAAACACTGATGAAAGACATTGAAGAGGACACCAAAATATGGACAGATGTTCCATGTTCCTGGATTGGAAGAATCAATATTGTTAAGATGTTCATACTACCCAAGGCAATCTACAGATTCAATCCAATTCCTATCTAAATACCAAAGGCATTCTTCACATAAATAGAAAAAAGAATCCTAAAATTTATATAGAACCACCAAAGACCCAGAATAGCTAAAGCTATCCTAAGCAAAAAGAACAAAACTCAAGGAATGCAATTACCTGACTTCAAATTATCCTACAGAGCTATAGTAATCTAAACAGCGTGGTACTGGCATAAAACCACATAGACCAACGGAACAGAATAGACAACCTGGAAACAAATCCACACACCTATGGCGAACTCATTTTTGATAAAGCTGCCAAGAACATACACTGAGGAAAAGAAGGTCTTTTTAATAAATGGTACTGGGAAAACTAAATATGCATAGGCAAAATAATGAAACCAGACACCCCCTCTCTCTCCATGTACAATAATCAAACCAGAGTGATTAGAGACTTAAATCTAAGACCTCAAGCTGTGAAACTACTACAAAAAAGCATTAGGGAAACCCTCCAAGACATTAGCTTGGGCAAAGAATTTCCTGAGTAATACCTCACAAGAACAGAAATCCAAAACTAATATGGAAAAATGATGTCACATCAAGTTAAAAAGTTTCTGCACAGCAAAGGAAACAATCAACAAAGTGAAAAGACAACCCACAAAATGAGAGAAAATATTTGCAAATTGCCCATCTGATAAAATATTAAAAACCAGAAGATATAAGGAGATCAAACAGCTCTATAGGATGAAATCTAATAATCTGATTTAAAAATCAGCGAAGATTGAAATAGACATTTTTCAAAAGAAGACATACAAATGGCAAACAGGCATATGAAAATGTGCTCAACATCAATGATTATCAGAGAAATACAAATCAAAACTATAATGAGGTATCATCTCACCCCAGTTAAACTGGCTTTTTTTCAGAAGTCAGGCAATAACAAATGCTGACAGGGATGTGGAGAAAAGGGAATGCCTCCATACTCTGTTGGTGAGAATGTAAATTAGTACAACCACTATGGAGAACAGTTTGGAGGTTCCTCAGATAACTGAAAATAGAGCCACCATACAAGCTAGCAATCCCGCTGCTGGGTATATACCCAAAAGAAAGGAAATCAGTATATCAAAGAGATACCTGCTCTTTAATGTTTGTTGCAGCACTGTTCACAATAGCCAAGATTTGGAAGCAACCTGTATCCATTGTATGTAAGTACTACATTTTCTTTATCCATTTATCTGAATAAAGAAAATGTGGTACTTATACACAATGGAGTTCTATTCAGCCATAAAAAAAGAATGTTATCAAGTTATTTGCATCAACATGGAAGCAACTGGAGATCATTATGTTAAGTGAAATAAGCCAGGCACAGAAAGGCAAACATCACATGTTCTCGCTTATTTGTGGGATCTAAAAATCAAAACAATTGAACTTTTGGAGGTAGAGTAGAAGGGTGGTTACCAGAGGCTGGGAAGGGAAGTGGGGGACTGGGTCAGGGGAGGGAGGCGGGGATTGTTAATGGGTATAAATAAATATAATTTGAAAGAATAAATAAGACCTAGAATTTGATATTGCAACAGAGTAACTATAGTCAATAATAATTTAATTGTACATTTAAAATAGCTGAAGGAGTATAGTTGGATACTTTGTAAGACAAAGGATAAATGCTTGAGGGGTAAGATACTCCAGTTTTCATGATGTGATTAATAATAATCTCCAAACTGCTCTCCATAGCAACATTGTATGCCTGTATCAAAACATCTCATGTACACCACAAGTATATACACCTACTATGTACCCATAAAATTAATTAAGACAACATAAAAAATAGACATTGATGTATTTGCTTCCAATACATGACATCATAAGCCATGGTATGTAGTGGCAAAAAATGTTTCTTAAATTGTTATTTGTAGTTTCATCTGTAATCAAATGCATATGGAAGGCAAGATTTTGAATCACCAAGTAGTTGCTGCTGTAGAACACTTTAATAAAAATGAATATAATGATGTTGGTTGGGTTGCACTGGAAAATGTACAGAAAGAAAATGAGTTCAGAGTTTTCAATTCCAAGATCAAGGTCTACGTAACGGATTAGAAAAGTTCTATTACTGCTGGAAGAGAAAAAGCGTTTCCTAGAAAATTTCTTAAAACCAAACCCAAAGTCTAATATGGGGAGTGACTGAATTATAATTCAACACAATCTTTCAGGGTTTCTTATATTAGAAATAAGGCATTGGCTGAGAAGGAGTAGGGCCATGAAAATTGGGATGGAGACATAGGGCTGATTCTGATGATGTGGTGGTACCTGAACTTTTACATTTTATGGAGGCTCATTTGCCAGTAGAAGCAGTCTTTCCTCCTAAATTTGAGGAACACACCCTCCCGTTTTCTCAAGAACTTAATTGTCCTGGCCTGAGACCTTGATGTGATGAGGAATGCTGATGTCCTCTAGATATATCCTACTACCTCTCTTTGTTTCTAGATATATTAGGTTGGTGCAAATGTATTAATTTTACATCAACCTGATACAAGACTCAATTTTTTATGCTTTTGTATCAGATCACACTTATGACCAGAATAGAGGTACAGCACACATAAAAATAATTATATAACTTATATTTATTTTAACTAAAACCTGGGAAATATGTATGGAAATGAATTAAAAGGATGTTGGTCAGAATGGGTGGATATAATTTGGGTCAGGTTGAAGGTATTGAAATTGATTCACTTAAGCAAAAATTCCATATTCAATGTGCTCTAAGTGGCTGGTAAATCGTTCTTACTTTTGGCTTTGTTAGTTGACTGAAGTTGAGCTACAAGAACTCCTTTGGTGTACTATAGAAGACAGTATCAAAAGGCTTAGGGATATGTGAATGTGGGGTAGAGTTAGGTTGTAAGAACTGCTTATATACATTGGTGAAAGGAATATCGTCAGCCTTGATAAGCTCTGTAGTAGGCCAGGAATGATAATAAGTTGGCTTGCCATTAAAATAGAATCCCTGAAATAAATAGGGATGATGGAATCCCGAGGTGACTGGGGCCAAGTGGCAGCACTGAACTGCCAGAGACAACAAGCATAGAATTTGTGTACTGGGTAGCAGATTTGAAGCAGTAATAAGAATGATTTCACCTACAGAGAATGTTGTCATTAGCTACTTGATCATGGTGGCTCAAGGACTAAAATTCATGGGGAGCTTGCTATAAAGTCTTACTTGATGTGTAGAAATGGAAAAGAGAGTCTGTGAACAGAAATTTAACTTAGATCATCAGATAATTTATTTCCATTTGTGAGCTACTTCACACTTTCAGGCACTTTGGATTAAGGGGAACCAGGTTCCTTTAGGGAAGGACTCTGTGCTGCCAAAAACTCATCCAGTATATTTTTCTCTAGCTTTCTCCAAAAGGATTTGTGGCCATTCACACGGGTGCACTGAAAAAAGGGGAAGGTACCATACTATTAAGGAATTATATGACACTGGTTCTGAGCTGCCAGGAATTCCTAGAGACACAAGATACCACTCTGATCCACCAATCAAATGAGGGACTTTGGAGGTCAGGATATTAATGATATTTTAGGTTGAGGTTCTCTCCCTGGGAGACCACTGAGTTCCCAAACCCACCCTGGGCTTATTTCCCAGTTCCGGAATGTTTAACTGGAATAGGCACACTAAACAATTGGCACAATACCCATGTTGATTTCTTGACCCATGGATTGAGGGTTTTTATTGGTAAGAAAGGCCAAGGGAAAAGCATCTAGAGGAAACTCTACCTATAAATACAGTGAGCCAAAGACATCTCCTTCCTTGAAGAGTTTCAAGATTAATGCCACATCAAAAACTTGAGAATGTAGAAATGATGATTTCTAGCATATTCTCATTCAACTCTCCTATTTAGCCTGTGCAGAAGAGGACAGATGTTGGAGAATGTCTTAATCGTGTGGTAAATTTAGTTGCAGCAGCTGTATCAGATCTGGTTTCACCACTGGAGCAGATAAAAAAATTCCCTGTCATACAGTTACTGATTTGGTGAATGGTTTTTTGTTTGTCTGTTTGTTTTGTTTCCTTGCCTATTGCTAGAGACCACCAAACATAGCTTTCATTTGGCATGGCCAGCAAGACATTTTCTCTATTCTACTTCTGGGATGTAGCAACTTTCCTGCTCTCTGTCATAATCTAGTCAAGAGTCCTTGATTATCTCTTCATTTCATGGAACATTCAATTGTTCCACTATGTAGATGATGTATCATGACTGTACTTGGTGAGAAGAAAGTAGTAACTACCCTAGACATCTTGATAGTACACATGTATACCAGAAGGGAGTAAATAAATTCCAAAATATTAAAACACCTGTACCTCAGGACAATTGTTTAAGGTTACGATAATCTGGGGCATGTCAAGATATGTCCTTCCAATGTCAAAGATAAGATTTTGTATCTGGCTCGTCCTACCATATAGAAAGGGACTCAGTGTTCCATAGGACCTTTCAGGTTATAAAGATAACACATATCTTATTTATTGAGTACCTCGAAAGGCTGCAATTTTGAGTGGGGCCCAGATGAAGAAGATTCAGGACTGAGCCATGTCACGCAGCAGGTCTAATGATACTTGAAATGTCTATGACAAACAGATGTTTTATGGAATCTTTGTCAGGACCTTATGGGTAAACTACAGTGAAAACATTTAGGATTTTGAAGGATACCATGACATCTCCTTCAGTTAACAAGTCTCTTTTTGAGATACTTCTGGCTTGCTATTGGATCCCACAAGAGCCTGAACTATCATTATGGGTGATCAAATTATCATTTAATCTGACTTGCCCATCATAAATTGGGTTTTGTCTGACCCATTAAGCCCTACATTTGGGCACATAGAGCTTCATTTCACCACTAAATGGAAGTGGTATATACAAGATTGGGCTTGAGCAATCTTGAAGGCATAAACAAGTTGGATTTGCAATGACACAGATTCTCAGGGTGTCTACTCCTCTTATATATTCTCTTATCTTTCAACCCACTCTTATTGGCCAACCTACTGAGGGAAAATATTTTTTGGATTTTCAGATGTTTCTGCCTGGTATACTGACACTGTCTGAAATGATAAATGATTTGGTTTATAGGGAACATGATTTGGTGTCACGGAGATCTGCAGAAGTGGTATATGGAAAAACATCTCCAAGTGTACAGTGTGAAGATATCCATGTCTTATGTAAGTACTCAGCAAAAAAGCATTCTTAACAGAGGGAATCTTAGTAACTGGATGGTCAAGATAACTTGTTTTGTGGATGTCAGACACCAGTCACCTTTTTTGTGCCCAATAGGCACATAAATGAAATGTTCATTCGTTCAGCAAAATGGGCTTTTACTTACCGCAGACAATCTGGTTAGAGCTATTTCTGAGTGCCCCACATGCCAATAGTGGAGGCCAACATTTGGTTTTAGTACGGCATTATTCTCCAGGGGTACCAGCCAGTGACCTATTGGCCGATTGATTATATTGAGTAACTTCTATAATGGAAGAGACAGTGCTTTTTTTGTTTTCTGGAATAGATATTCTGGCTATGATTTTGTTTCCTCATCCCAAAATGCTTCTTCTAAAACCACCATCCTTGAACTTTCAGATGCCTTATTCACTGTCATAGTTCACACAACATTGTCTTTGACATGGAAATTAAGTTTACAGCAAATAAAATGTGGCATTGGCTCATGCTAATAAAATTTATTGATGTTATCATGTCCCCATCTAATATGATTTTGCTGTGTCCCCACCCAAATCACATCTTGAATTGTAGCTCCCATAATTCTCATGTGTCATGGGAGGGACTCTGGTGGAGATAATTGAATCATGGGGGCAGTTTCCCCCACACTGTTCTCATGGTTGTCTCACAAGATCTGATGGTTTTATAAATGGGAGTTCCCCTGCACAAGCTCTCTTGCCTGCCACCATGTAAGATGTGCCTTTCTCCTCCTTTGCCTTCTGCCATGATGGTGAGTCCTCCCCAGCCATGAGGAGCTGTGAGTCCATTAAAGCCTTTTTTGTTTATAAATTATTCAATCTTGAGTATGTCTTTATTAGAAGCATGAGAACTGACTAATACACCATCAACCTAAAGCAGCTGACCTGATGGGTTAAGTGGTTTTTGGAATATTCAGTTATGGCGCTGGCTGGGTGGCAATGCTTTGAAGGCTGGGATAATGTCCTCCAGGATATAGCATATGCTCTGAATCAGTGACCAATGTATAGTGCCCTTTCTCTAAAAGCTAGGATTCCCAGGTCCATGAATGAAGGGCTGAAAATGGAAATAACTTCTATCACTATTATACTTAACAACCCGGTAGTGACATTTTTGCTTCCATCCCTGTAACTTTGGATTCTTCTGGTCCAGAGTTCTTCCCTGCTTGATATCCAGCTCTTATTTCATAATGAGAACTTTCAAATTTGAAAGTTTACCTAACTCTTTTTTTTTTAAATTATACTTTAAGTTATGGGATACATGTGCAGAACGTGCAGGTTTGTTAACATAGGTATACATGTGCCATGGTGGTTTGCTGCACCCATCAACCCGTCATATACGTTAGGTATTTCTCCTAATGCTATCCCTCCCTTAGCCCCCCACACCCCTTGACAGGCCCCACTGTGTGATGTTCCCCTCTGTGTGTCCATGTGTTCTCATTGTTCAACTCCCACTTATGAGTGGTGTTTGGTTTTCTGTTCCTGTGTTAGTTTGTTGAGAATGATGGTTTCCAGCTTCATCCATGTCCCTGCAAAGGACATGAACTCATCATATTTTATGGCTGCATAGTATTCCATGGTGTATATGTGCCACATTTTCTTTATTCATTCTGTCATTGAGAAATTACCTAAGTCTTATTTGCGTCTACCTGGGCATGGTGTTTGGGGATACAAAAGCCAAGGAGAGATTGATACTGTATATTTTAGGCTCCTCCTTTCACCTTCTACACCCTACTATGCTCAATAATCAAGTAACTTGTGTTTAAAATTTGGCAATATCCATGACAAGTCATAGACTATTTCATTGTTATGAATCTCAGAGTTTGCCAGAATTCTGCCAAAGGGCTCCTCTTTTCCGCCTCCCACAAAGCCACAGATATTGCAGTGCTTTGGGCTTGACATATTCCACTTAGCTTCAACTTGTGTCTTCCTTTTCCAGGTTGAGAGAGATTTAAAAAATACATTATTCCCTTCCTTTTCTTAATTTTTCAAGACAGCTGGACTATCGCCCAGTCATATTGGCAAATCACACCCCTAATTTATGCAGGAGATGATAAAGCTCCATCCTTGCTGAGTTTTAGAAGCATATGGAATAAAAAAGTGCCAGACCCAGCTTTGCACTCCAGGAACGTGTGGGAGAGCTTACCAGCACTTATGGGGTAAAGGAAAAGGAGTCATGACTGAAATTCATAAAATAGTCTAAGTTTTCTTTCATTACCCTCACTTTTGGGTATTTGAGGATATATTTGATAAAGGGCTATATTTATGAAAATATAATACATTGCTTAAAATGTACTAGGAATCTTGCTATTTAAAGGAAATTATTTTTTATATTTTGGAAATCTTTTCTGTAAGCCCCCCCTTTTTAAAATCAAATGTATATCATCATCATCTCCAATCATTTTGTTTTGTTTTATTTTTGGCAAGTAGAAATAGTTTCAATTCTTGCTTTGCAACTTGGATGCCTATTTTTATATGAATTTAAAAAATTGATGTTTAATAATTGTACCTATTTATGAGGGGCATAGTGATGTTTTGATGCATACAGTGTATAATGATCAGATCAGGATAATTAGTATATCCATTATTTCCAACATGTATCATTTCTTTATGTTGGGAACATTCAATATCCTCCTTCTAGCTATTTGAAACTATATATTCCTGTTAACTATAGTCATCTTACAGTGCTACAGAACACTAGAACTTATTCCTCCTATCTAGCTGTAATTTTGTATCCTTTAACAAATCTCTCCTTCTCCTCTCTTTCCTCTTTTTTAACAATGGCTATTTCCCTTTTATACACAGAAGAATCTCGTAAAGTTGGATTGTAGTTGAGTACTATTTAATTCAATGATATTTTTTATTTAATTTAGAAAATTGAAAAAAGGGACTATTAATTATGTAAGATTTTATTTTCTACTTTAAGTACAATACTGCTTTCTTTATTTGTAGCCTGGTGAAATACTCACCACAGAGGAAGTCTTGGATTTCCCTGGATACATTTTCACTCATAATCTCTTGTATTCGTTATAAACATTATGCACAGTTCTTTCAGCACCTGTTAACACTCATTCTCAGAACATGAACTCTCTCCATACTTGAAGTCAATGAGAGCTCTAGTTAATGGGGCAGATCTATTCCCTGGAGGTTGTACCTAGTTTTGTCCTATAAATAAATTTAAATATGTTGCCATAGTTCCAAGTAGTAAGCAAGCTTTTATTAAAACAAATGTTCCTATCCACTCAAGTGGACAAAACACTGAGCCTGAGCAAGAAAACTAAGAACGCTCTAATCAATCAAGAGATTGATTAGAAGAAATTTCTAGGTTAAAATTAGATTCTCTTAGTCTACTTGTTTATACATATTGTATGTGAAATAATATAAATCTAAATGCAAACATGGTAGTTACTTGCAAAAATCACAGTGAAATTCTATGATATTAAAGTAGATTATCATTCATCATTGTTTATTCATTGTAGTGAAACATCTATTATATGCTTTCTAGCATATGATTTCCTCTTTCCTGCTAATAACTCTTTGATTTCCTCCAGGAAATACCCCTCCTTAATTTTCAGCCTTTTGCTTTAGGTTGGCCTCTTTCTCTGGGTCAAAAATGAAGCAAATTACCCAGACCTCAACCAATCAGCACATTGCATTCTAACGGAAGCAATGATTGGCTCAGGGATGGTTATGTGATCCTCTTAGAGTTAAGAAGTTACAATGATGCTTTTTTTAGGTGTGCTGAAATAAATACTCTGTTTTTCTTAGTGGATATGAACCTTAGAAGATTAGTGACAATTGCTGGTGTAGTCATTTTTAATCACATGGAAAATGCAGCCAACTGCAAGGAAGCAGGTCCCAGAGAAATAGAGATAATGAAAATAAATGTTGGTATCATCATTTGAGCCCTGAATGAAGATAAACCTGAATATCTATCTCATGACTGCTTAGTTATTTGATACAATAAGTCCTCCTCTCTCCTGCTTTTTGGCTTAAGTTCTTATCAACAGTATAAATAATTTAAACTGCTATATTCATCAAAACTAATGGCACTGCTCTTGGCACTGGGGATATTAACAGAGATAAAAACACTGCTTCTAACTTCAGGGAACTCACAGTCCTTGAGGTAACACACACGCACGCGTGCGCGTGCACACACACACACACACTCTCTCTCTCTCTGTCTCACACATTATTCTAACGTTAGATTTATGCATGGAACTTGGTAGCACAGGTTGGGACGAGAGTGGATCAGAGAAGGCTTACCAAAAATGTGACACTGGAATTAATTCTTCAAAGAAATGCACCTTTAAACCAAATTGATCTGATTTCTATCTAAGTTTGGATTGCTTCAAAAGCACATGATTTAAGTACAAGTATTAATAATTTATCTGGGAGTTAATCCCAGAAGGCACTAGTGAAGGAGAGGGGAAAATGAGACAAATGGGAGCAAAGCCAGTAAAAGGCACATTAATGAGTAAATTACTACAGGCACCCGAGACTCAGTCCCATTGTTTATCCTTCAAGATTCCATGCTAGGGAAGCCAGAGCATTTATCCATGACTCCCTTCCCTTATTGGTTGAGTGTTGCCCCTGGTATGTTATTGCCCTTGCACTTCTTGGCTTCACCTACGTGCAATGGAATACGCTTCTGTGTTACTGGAGAATGTCTTCAGGAAGAAGAAAACAGGCATATGTTATCAGTGTGCTGGGAATCAGCTGCAGGAAAACTGTGGTGAGGCTAAGGGAGAATGGGTAGCATCAGCTTCATCTGCTACAACTCCAATTGTGTGTGGGAATTCTTATCCCTTCTCTATTATTTCCATGAATACCCAGAGATGTATATCTTGACACTTTTCATTGGTTCTGAGTTGCTAACTCCAGTGATTGATCTATCTCCTTGTAGATGCTTTTTTCCTTCAGTGTGTGTGAAAGCCCATGGGAAGTTCAGCCACTGATCTTCAATTTCCCCTGAACACTTATAGAAGTTGTCTTTGCAGGGTGTGTTTTGATGGACATATGTGTGCAGCACAATCTTCAGAAAATGAGGTAATGGGAGAGTTTTCATCTCTGCAATCAAAATACTTTGAAGTTTAGTATGACACATTCTTGGTCTTCAAAAGTCCTAGGTTGCTGTCCTGGGCTGAGTTCCTTAGAAGCAAAACCTGAGACAGGGATTCTTGGGCAAAGATTTATTGTGGAAGTGGCTCCAGTGAAATCTTTAAGGTAATGAAGAAAATAGGATAAGACAAGGAAAAAGCTGGGCAAAAAAATCAGCTGGGTTTAAATGCACATTTAAACAAAATTGGTCTGATTCTTACTTAAGTTTGGACTTCTTTGAAACATACTATGACACATGATTTAAGCACAAGTATTAATAATTTATCTGGGAGTTAATCCCAGGAGGCACAACTGAAGGAGAAGAAGGAAAAGAACACCTAAAGAAGTGGGTTCAACTGATGCCACGGTGAGCTCTAGAATAAAAATGGAACCCACAGTTTTATTTTTGACAAGGACAAGGGGGAAGGCTTTTTGTACCTCTTTATTAGTCAGTCACTGGCTACTGGCTACCACTTGGAGGAAGGGTGTAACCTCTCAGGCATTTCTGAACTAGGCTGCTCCTGTTGTTAACAAGCAGTTTTCAAAAGGGTGCAGCTGTGAGCTGGTGACCATTGGCTCACAAAAACTGGGGGAAAGGTGCACCTGCACTTGCTTGTCGCAGGGGATCTGTGTGGGTTACTGACAGCTCTCCTATGGCCACTCTGCCATGGCAACTTATCACTCACTGGTCAGACTCCTCAAGGCCCTGGCCTTCTGCAAAGCTGCTCATCTCCATTCATCTGTCAAGACTCCCCATGCTTCATTACTTTATGTTCATCCTTATTGCTTCTACATGAAAATCAACTTTTGATAGTGTACAAAACAATTTAGCTCTCAATCTCCTTCTAAAATAAGGCCTTCCTTGGCCTACCAAAAGGCTCATAAATGTGCTTAGCCAGCCAGTGAGTCACTTGCTAGACTCGCTCTGGTTCTTGTATAATTTCATGGAAAAGCAGAGAGAGACCTTGAAATTTCAGCCTTCCCCTGTCCTTACCCATTTCTGAGTGTGGAGCTATAGTTTATCACTGAAATGAAGGCTTGTGTTAGCAGAAGAGTTGATAGTCCATTTTGATTTTAAACAGCAATGATTTTATCTCTGCAAAAGATGAATAGCAACTAGATGAGACAAGTTTGCTTTTGGTGGATAAAGTAGCATGTGCAAAGATGCAGAGAAGTGGACATGGTAAACTTAGGAAATGTGCAAATAGTTCAGTTTGGCTTAAAGTCAAGTTGTGGATGGAAGCAGGGCCATGGGAAATTAGCTGCAGAGGCAGGTAGGTAGAGAACAGAACTTTAATGATTCAACACCTGATGGCAAGGAGTTTAGGCCTTGCTCTGAAAGCATGGTGCCACGTTCAGACTGGCATTTTAGAAAGATCATTCTGTCTGTATTTTCTCTGTGAAGCATGGAGCAAGGCAACGCGGGGGCAGGGACATTGATTATGTAGTTTTTTTTTCTAACAAAAACATAAAAATGTTTCTAAATAAAGATGATGACAATAGTGATGAAAAGAACTGTGAGTTTAAATGACATTTAAACAGTGAAAAGGACAGAACCCGATGATTAATTGCACATAGACAAGGGGATGTTAATACTTGAGAAAGATTACCAGCTTTTTGGCTTTCATACTATCACTTTGCTAGCTTTTTTCTCTTTCCCTATTCTTGTTATTTCTACCCTCTCAATAAAACAAAAATGGCATTATACTTTACATACTGTCCTGTAGCCTATTATAGTATGAACATCTTTCATTATAATAAACATGGCACAAGTAGCTCTTTAGTGTTTTATTATAAACATGTAGCATAATTTATGTAACTAATAATTTATTGTGGACATTTACCTTATGTTTAAATATTGTAAACCATGTTGCTACAAGTGTCTATAAAGTCAAACATTTGTTCATATTCTTAATTATCATTTTAGGATATTTCTAGAGAAGGCATTACTCAATTTTTAAAGCTTTTGATAAATATTGCTGAATTGTTCTCCAGAAGGTTTATATCTCAAGATATTCACAAAACCACCTACCCTTTGATTTGAAGTGTCTCAGAAATTCTACTTTCTGAAAGGAGCTTTCTCAGAATTAAATAAGACAGTGGCAGTTACTTTTGCCTGACCTCTGAATAGATATTCAGGGTCCTTAGCAAATTTTGTGGTCTGGTCCTTACAAGACCATATTTTCCTTTTCAGTCTTATAAATAGCTGTCATTAGTCTTCCTTTTGGAAAAATAGAAAATAATCTAAAAGAAACAACTTCAAATTCGTTTGGATAGAATTTGTTAAGCAACCAATGATAATTCGTAAATTTGTTTATCCACCTATTTAATTCAACAAAAATTTATTGAAAGCTCATTCATATTCTAGGTAATGTTGATAAACACTCCTTCCCTTCCCTTATCTAGGTAGTTTGAACTCATCCGAAATCATGATAATTATGATGATGAGAATGATGAAGAACCTGACATTTACATGGTGATTTTTATGGGTTGAACACTGTTTTGTCAGCAAACCTATGAAGCTATTTTATTTCTTTTTTTTTGAGACTATTTTCTCATAAAGCAGACAAAGAAGAAAATAAGATACTTCAATGAAGCATAGTAGTATTATGACTGCTGCAAGTCACAAAGTCCAGTAGGAGCACACTGGAGGGTCCCAAATCAGTCTTGCAAGGGTAGGTTATAGCAAAGTCTTCCTGGAGAGGCCTATATCTAAATTGAGACATCAAGGCTAAAGTGGAGTTAGCTTCGTGTGCCCTCAAAGCTTTTATTTTTATTTTTTATTTTACAAACACTTCAGGGCCTTCATATTTGTTGTTCAAAGTGGTGTCTACCTGGAGAAAAGGTTGCCTTGTCCTGTGGTTTATGGTGGCAAAAGAATTCTTAAGACTCTTCTTTGAGAATGTTGTCTATTCACTATCTCTCTTCCCATTTTATATACAATACCTCCTCTCCATCTACTGCAGGGCACATACCCAGAGAAACCTGCTCTAATGAAAGAAGTAACAGCATGTAGGAATGGAATGGGGTACTCACAAGTTGCCTCTGTAGCAGCCCCACTGGGGTGTGGAATGTTTGCTGAGAGTGGAGATAGTATCATTGACAACTTAATTGTTATTTCTCAGTATCTGTAAAGAAATCCTCAGGACTCATTTTTTTTTTGAAGCTGTTATAGTTGTCCTGACAGCCTCAGTCAATTTTAATCTTTGACTGAGCTCTCGGATAATAATCTCTGGGTGATTGAATAAGTCACCCTGAGTCCATTCTCTGATTTAGACACAATTGAATCAGATTTTGTTTTAAAAAACAGGCTTTAGAAAGAAAGTAAAATTAGAAATTAGAACCAAGGAAAAAAGTAGGACACACTATGTATGTCCTCACCAGGAAAGTAGGTTTATCTATCTGTCTTTTTTATTGTACCGTGGACACCTCTAAGAATCCTTGCAATTCAGCTGTGTTTCTCTAGTGCCTTATATGACACCTGGTGGGTAAATAAAAGAAGAAATGAAGAAAAAAAAAGAAAATAAGTGCATAGAGATAAAAAAGACCACTTTTTTTTTCAAAAGCTTAGAAAGATTGCATACATAAATCAACACGTAAGCAATAGTAGTGATGCTGTTCTAAGCTTTTGAAAATTTCTTTCTCTTTTGACATCACTGATCACATTGATAATATTGGTCCAAACCCAGTTCCCAATGTTCTTTCTGCTACGTTCTGTTAGCTTTTGACTTATAGTGCCCTCTTTTTCATTCTTATTCTTCTAAATTCAGATATTCTCCACCACCTGCTTATATTAAGAAATATCTTTTTTATTAATAATATAATAATTATTAAAATTATTATAATATTCCTATTATATATTATATTATAATAGACAACCTGTTTTAAAGGCTCTCTGAAAAGCAAATGTTGCCATGAAAATAGTTATTTCTGCAGCTGTTGTACTTTTTAAAAATATATATATTTTTACATCTGAACACCCTATGCAGAGACAAAATTGCAAAGTCATTGAAGAAACTTTTTTCTTTTTGCGAAATACGGCGTGCTAAACATTTCCAGAATTCCCTGTGTTTAATCCTATGACAATCCTGAAGTGTGCTTTTCAGATTAGGGCACTTACAGAAAGATAAAATGAGAACTTTTCTAAAGGAGGAAAATAATAAAATGTGGCTAATTATACCATCCAGGTGAGAGACATCTTATGGAGGAGATTCTTGAACTCTTTGTATGTCTGTGAGATGATAGAGCTTTGGGGGAATATTTTAAAGACTAAGGCCCCAAACCTTAGGAAAAAAATGTCTCTGAATGATATTTCCTCTCTTCTCCTGCACTCCCACGCTGCAAGAATGATTAGTCAGATCAGAGGAAGTGCCTGTTGCTCTGACTGGTGTCCCACACAGGGAAGCATTTACTTCTGCCCTGAAAATGAAGGCAGGGCTCTGGAGTAATTAGATCTGCCTTGGCAGTCAAGGGGGAAAGATTTCAGGACTGGTTCATTGTGATCTCCTAGCCAGGGGCACTGGGGAGCTATTGTATTTGTATTTTAAAGGAACCCAGCTGACATGAAACCAAAGGAAATTGTTTCAAAAAAGGGAGGAAGCTAAAATATCAATCATACAGACTAGTTTTCTCTTCTTTAATGCATTATATTATTATTATAAGTATTACTCTCAGTGTACAAAATCCACTTTAAAGATTAGTGAAACTTCTAATATGTTTAAAAATAAAGCAGGCTGGTGGTTTGAAAGTAACTCAGCTATTTCGATCAGTTTTTTTTTTTTCTGTACTTTGCTATGGAGATAATCTAAGTGCAGCATTTCTGCTAAAGACGAAATCCTATTGACTTCAATGGGCTTTTGGATCAATGGAACCATCAAGGAAAGCAGCACTGATTTAAGTTCCCTTCTTTACTCTCACATGGGTAGCAACAGCCTGTGGAAAAACACAAAGAAATATTAATTAGCATGCTGCTGTGTAATAGTTTGTTTCTAGACTAAGAAAAAGACAATTTTATTCTGTTGTAATATATTTTACTATCCAAAATTATGAAGTGGTTTACTAATTTTCTAGTAAGAGCGACTTATTTGATAGAAAATTTATTCTGCAAAATGTTATCAAATTTGGAAATTGTGTGGTTCATAAAGCCTGACAGTAAAGTACATCTTTTAAAGACTGGACAACTTTTTATTACAGATAGATGATCATATATCTTTATTTTCCTTTTAAAGATTGTATTCATTGTGTAGGCTGAGTATTTATCGTCAATAATGTACAATTCTCTCTATATATACATATACACACACACATATATGTGACACACATACAGATATGTGTTGTATATCTGTATGTATATATGTATAGATCTGTATGTATAGGTATACACATACACATATCTGTATGTATAGGTATACACATACACATATCTGTATGTATAGGTATACACATACACATATCTGTATGTATAGGTATACACATACACATATCTGTATGTATAGGTATACACATACACATATCTGTATGTATAGGTATACACATATACATATCTGTATGTGTATATATACACATCTGTGTAAGATGTATATATATCACATGTATACATATACAATATATCTGAGTGAGATGTATACATATCACATATACACACATATACACATGTATATGTGACACACATACAGATGTGTATATATATCTGTATGTGTATATCTGCATGTATGTCTGTATGTAGATATATACATATATACACATATATCTGTATGTGTGTATATATACATGTGGGTGAGATGATTCTTGACCTTTTTTTGTGTGTGAGAGACAGCTGCAGGGGAATAATTTAAAGACTATGACTCCAACTCTTACAAAGAAAGTATCTTTGAATACACTTTCAGTATTATCATTGTATAGACACTTTCTGTATTATCATCTGTATGTGTGTATGTGTGTTATAGTCTATCTGATTTTCTGTTGGAGAATATACACATTACTTCTTTTATTACAGAGAAAGCAAGGTTGAACATTCAGGACAGTAGAGAACATACAAACCAATCACTTAAGGAGAAAGTAGAAAAAAAGCTGTATTTTAACAAAGAGGTATTCTAATCGGCAAGACAATGACCAACCATTATGACCAACCATTATGAGAATATAGCTTAGGGACGTTTGTGCTCAGCTCCTCTTTTACCCAATGTCAATGCATGCCTCAGTGTATTTTCTTCTGGAGGAGAGTTTTGTGGATGCCATCTTTCCGTTACGGAAAACCAGTGGAGGAATAGACAGTTTCTTGCCGTGACCCACCATCATTTAAACAATTGGTGTTTGAGTTCGGAAATAAGCTCATTTATACTTGAATTCCATGGTTTAAATAAGCCATTGAGTTAAAGTGGTAAGAAATTAAAGGTAGAAAATAGAAGAATAGGGTGGGCTTGGTGGCTTATGCCTCTAATTCCAGCACTTTGGGAGGCCAAGGTGGAGGATGACTTGAGGCCAGGAGTTCAAGACCAGCTTGGCCAATATGGTGAAACTCCATCTTTACTAAAAATACCAAAAAAATTAGTTGGACATGGTGGCGTGTGCCTGTAATCCCAGCTACTAGGGAGGCTGAGGCACGAGTATCCTTTGAACCTGGGAGGTGGAGGTTGCAGTGAGCCGAGATTGCACCACTGCACTGCAGCCTGGGCAATGAAGTAAGACCCTGTCTCAGAAGAAAAAAAAAAAAAAGAAAGAAAGAAAATAGAAGGATTTACCAAATTAAAATTTGATAAGCATGTAAAAATTTGATTCAAGTGCTATAAATACATGGTGCCTTCTCACTTTCACCAGTATCATGACTAAATTCTTCACGTCATATTCTGAAAGCTGTTGAGTTTTCACAAGCTCATACTTAAGAAGAAACTCTGTGAGTTTGCACTTATATTCCCTTTTGTGCTAAATTCTGTACATTCTCTTAAAGAAAGGAAAGCCAAGTTGTGTGCATCCTTATTAAGTGACTTTGTGCTATGAAGTGGAAATCATCTCAGCCCTCAAGGAGCTGATTCTCCTTGCTGCCGCGTGGCTGGATAATGAAACTTTAGTGCTTAGGCCCCAGCTTCCCACCTCTGAGGTTTAGGCTGGGAGAATGTTGGGGCTCACTTTAAAGAGAGGTCAATAACACTTAATTCATGAGGGCTCTAGAGCCCAGACTTTCACCAAACCATCTATTTTTTTATCTTAAACCAAATTGCCATCATAAAGTATCACTAATGATAGCTGGCGGGAAAAGTGTTAAATAAAGCTCAAAATGATTGAAAGAAAAAGTAGAGAAAACACAAGCCTCCTCTTGGAAGCAAATATAGGTAGACTCCTATCCCAAAGAATCCTATAAATATAATTGTACACTTTAAAAGAGTGAATTTTATAGCACGTGAATTCTGTCCCAAAAAATAGGAAACAGAAGGAAAATACATCACTTTTTAACAGGCATGCTGTTATGGACTAAATTATGTCTCTTCAAAATTCATATGTTTAAGTCTTAACCACCAGTTATTTCCGAATGTGACTGTGTTTGGAGATAGGGCCTTTAGAAAGATAATCAAGGTAAAATGTGACCAGAGGGGTGGACCCTAAAGTAAATGACTGGTGTCCTTATTAGAGGAGATTAGAACACAGACACAGAAAGATGACCTTGTGGAAACAGTAGAAGCAGATGGCCATCTACCAGCCTAGAAGAGAGGCCCTCAGAAGAAACCAACCCTGCCGACATCTTGATCTGGGACTTCTCAGCTTCCAGAACCGAGAGGAAATAGATGTCTGTTGTTTAAACTATCCAGTCTGTGGTACTTTGCCATGGTAGCCCTAGAAAACTAATGCACATGCTATCTTAATTTTTGTAGTTTTAGTTGATTTCTTTTAGACCTAGTTATATAAGGCAGCATGTTTTGTGTGAGTGTGTTAGACAATGTAAGGTGTCAGAAATCACTGCCCTTCTCTTTTTAAGGTGTTTTATTTGTTTATATCCATTCAAATAGTGTCAGTAAGATGGCAGTCACTACTAATATACTTGAAATAATTTCTTTTGTAATTTCCCTTTCTTTGTAATTGGAGGTAGTGATTAAATTTTACCATAAGCTTAAATGATCTATTTAAATGGTGCCTTGTTTCTTATCTATTCTCATCATTTAAATTGCCATGATTAGCAGTAACACTAAAGAAACTAGGAGTATAGTATGAACATCTGAACATAATGTAGCAGCTCTTTACTGTTTCTCCCTTGTATACAAACTCCACTTTTTGGAATGGTTGTCAGCTTCTACCAACTTCAATGACTTTTCAGTAGCCTTGGCTTGCCTCAACATCAAAGGAAACATAACTGAGGCCTCCTAACACTATCTAACCTTTAGGTAAGGAAATTTTCTAGAATTTGTAATGTGCTGGTTTCTTTCAAGCAAACTCAAGTGAAAGGGTGAATTACTGAGCTTTTCTTCTTTAAGAAGACAATATGCAGACCTGATCTTTATGATTTTATCTTTACTTATTTCCTATATAAGTTTTTAAAAAATCAAGAAATGTTCCAGCCAGCTGTTCTCAGAATTTTCTCAGTGTGTGACTTTGAAACATGTTGGCAGGAGAAGAAGGTGTGAATATTCAAATGAATTTTCCTAGAAAGGATATAAAATCTACTTAAATGTTTAAAAAATCTATTTAATTCAACTTTTTTTCCCAGTGGGAAAGTACAAATACATTGGATGAGAGCAAATCCTCATTGTAATAACTACTTATGGGGGATTCAGAAATATTCATACTTTTTTTATTTGTATAGTAAATATTTCTCTTCTAAGTATAGGCCTTACCATATATACAGTGGGGATGAGGTTGGGGGAAATACAGATAGAGACTAGGTTTACGAGCAGCTTATAGTTTAGCAGGGAAGACATACATTAAAAAAAATGACAAATAATAGCATATATTATAACATAAATGACTAATTATTGGTCTCTTATGGTCATAAGGAGAGAAACACATTGCTTAGAGAGTGTGGAATATTGGGATTTATCCTGTCTATGTGCTAAATGTTTCCCAAGATTGGTGAGGAAGGCAGAGAGAGCCTAAATCACAGTGCAAGGTTAAAGATTTTGGTCTGTATGATAAGAAGAATGAGAAACCATAAAAAGACTTTAAGGGATGGCCATGAACAGAATTGCATTTAAAACATATTACTACCACAGCAATAAAGAAAATAGAAGATAGGGAGCAGGAGGAGATGAAGGGAAGCAAACGAGCTGGTTTTCCTACCAGTCCATGCTAGAGAGGATGGTGACTTCAACATGGGTGTTGACAGTAGGGCTGTGGTACAGGGAACACATTCTGAGATACTTAACAAGTGAAATTGACACAACTTGGGGTATGAGAGGTGAGGAATAAAGAGCAAAAAATGATACATCCATGATTTCTGGTTTGAATAATTTAGTGGATGAGAGTACCATTTATTGAAATAGAGTGTATCTTGGTTGTACTTTACTGACATGAAAGCAGTATGTTGAATGTTACAGACCCCATCAATCCAAGGTCATAAATAGAAGTTATGTTACTACTGCTACTCATTTATCTGGAGCTCTAAGTCTTACTTATAAATTCTAGTTCTTTGTAGTATTTCTAGAAATTCCGAGGGAATTTTTTTTTGTGTGTGTATGTATGTGTGTGAGCATGTGTACATCTATATCCATGAAACAATCTACAACACTGATATTTCCCAGATGTCAATTTGATGGCTCTACATCCTAAGGTAGAGGTCCCAGCCATCCTGTCCTTGTTACTCTCAGTTGCCCTCTGCTCCCACAATGCCCTAGTGTTCTTTATACTTGAGATCTGTTGACATGATTGACAACTGATGTGACATATTAGCTGGCAGTGTTAGCTACTCTAGACACTACTCTGAATTCCTGTTACCAGCAGAGAGTTCGCATGGCCAAAAATTGTCCAATGAATTCAGAAATGAACGCCTCTTTCTTTTTTTCCATCTCCAATTTATGGAGGGATCTACTGGCAGAATTACTCAAGTTCCAAAGCATTTCAAAATCGCCTCACTTCACACATTCAGCCTTGGGGGTGCACTCATGGTTGGGTGCTGGGTTAAGAAGGCTTTCTGTTCCTGGCAGTTCTATACTGGAATGATTCTGTTTGTCATAACGGACTTGGTTTTAAGTCAGTATCTTTGGGCATTAGTTTTTCTTGGATGCCTGAAATCACTCCTCTTCTGCATTCCACAGGCCTCACATTTTAGTTAGTAAATGACTTTAGTTAGTCATTTACGTTCCTTCTTGTCTTATGTTGAATTCCCTCTCAGGGACTCTGTTGTGCCTTTCTGCAGCATGGTTTATATTTTGGGCTTCCCAAGTCCATCAGAAGTGACTGTGTATCATGCATTTCTCTTTCTATAATGGCAAGTTCCAATTTCTCTTCCCTAATGCCCACAGTGCTCCCCAAGCCTCCTTGGAGTACATACAAACAAGTAAATACTGTTTTTATATTTGGGAGAATGAGTGACCTGATTCTATATGGCTCAATATATATGAGATAATTAGAAATTATATGAGAGTATTTTGCTTTTTAATTTCTCACATCTAATATTTAAAGATGACAGAAGGCTTAACAAAAGTTAACTAAACCACTACCATTTTAGAATAATAACTCAACAAAGTGGTGTGTGGGTGGGTAAGTCACAACTTTCTGGTGTTTTGGGAACTGGCAGGAAGTATCCAGTAAAACTAGGAGAATTTTTAAGGCTATGCAGGTGCAAATCCCGCTCCTAGCCCCTCTTTTAGACACTACTAGTAAGAATAGTATTTTGAATTTACTTTTCAGCTTACCTGAAGAAATTTAGAGTAGTTTTTCTATGTCACATGGGTTTCTATATATTTGCCATAACAGACTTGATTTTAAGTCACTATTTTGGGGCATTAGTTATTCTTGGATACTTTGGACAGGGTTTGAGCAGAAAGCTGTATTTTTATATGTTAAAATCTAAGAGGTGCCTTGGAGCCTTTAGAATCATTTAACTATTTATTTTTTGAGACTATTAAAGGTGATCTTTCTTTTCGCACTTTAAAAAACATATATAACAATTTAGGTCTCTAATGGAAAAAAATCCCAGCATTAGGTAATTATATAAAATATTAACCTGTATATTTTTCAACTCATAGGAAGCTGTAGAATTAATAATTATTGTAAAAAGAAATTTTTATATGTTTAATTTTTTTTAATTTTGAAAATGTAGGCCAGGTGCAGTGGCTCATGCTTATAATGCCAGCACTTTCGGAGGCCAAGGCAGGAGGACTGCTTGACACCAGGCCTGCCTGGGCAACAAAGGAAACCCTCATCTATACTAAAAATTAAAAAATTAGCCAGGTGTGGTGGCATGCACCTCCCAGCTACTTGGGAGACTGAGGCAGGAGGATTGCTTGATCCAAGGAATTTGAGGCTTCATTGAGCTATGATTACACCACTTCACTCTGGCCTGGGTGACAGGGCAAGACCCTATCTTAAAAAAACACAGCACAACACAACAAAAGAACTAATATTGTAAATTATCCATACCTTTCTATTATATTTATCTATTTATTTTTTGAGACAGAGTCTTGCTCTGTCACCCAGGCTAGAGTGCAGTGGCATAATCTCAGCTCACTGCAGCCTCCGCCTCCTGGGATCAAGTGATTATCCTTTCTCAGCCACCTGAATAGCTGAGACTACAGGCACATGCCACCACGCCAGGCTAATTTTTGTATTTTCAGTAGAGATAGGGTTTCACCATGTTGGTCAGGCTGGTCTCGAACTCCTGACCTCAGGTGATCCACCCACCTCAGCCTCCCAAAGTGCTGGGATTACAAACGATTATAAGCCACCATGCCTGGCCTATATTTAATAAGTGTCTATGTAATTACAGTTATAGAATGACTAATAATTTTATAGCAATAGATATACAAATAGCTTCACAACTAAAATGCCTTATGCCCTTTTGAAAATAGAAGATAATTTTTCTCTGTTTCAAATATTTTATGCACTTTAGAACTCTACACTACTTATGTTTCAGTATGGTTTTTTTGAGAAAGAAATGTATGTGTCTTTGAACTTATAATTTAATTAGACATTCATTAATTGTAATTATATAAGGGGCATCTGCAATGATTCCTTACAATAACTACATTTCAGCATAATTACATGGTAATAACTAAAGTTTCAGGATAATTATAGAGGAAAAAGCAAATAAAAGGGTATGATGGCGTGTCTGTACCTTGTTTGGTAAATTAAAATCAAAATATTAATTGAAATTTCATATTTTGACTGAATCCTAGCATGGACAGATAAAATACAAGGCACTTATTTAAATTTGAATTTTAGATAAACAATCTCTTAGTATAAGTATGTCCTAATGTTTGCATGAAACATACTTATTCTAAAAGCTTTTTGTTATTTATTGGAATTTCAAATTTAACTGGACATCCTGTATTTTTATTTAGTAAATCAGGTAACCTAATCAGAATTAGTATTTAGAATGACTGTGTGTTCTAATGTTTATAATTATTTAAAATATTATTTTTTTAATCCAGAAAGTTCCTCAGTTGCCTACATTTTTCAAGTGGCAAAGTAGCATTATTAGATACAAATCTTCTTGCGGCTAAGGAATATGGGGCAGTTCTCTGGGTCAATTAATAGAGTGCTATAGTGGCCTTTGCTCGTGGAAGAATTATAGTCCCAAAAGAGAGATCCTAAAGGATTTCTCTACAAAAAATTTTCTATGATTGCATATAGCAAAAATAATTCATGTGACTCATAATTTAGATTTTTGAGTTGTTCTAAAGATTAAGAGCATTAGTTTTTCCTTTTAAAATGTTAATTGGATTATGAAAATTTGTGAATTTTCTTCTACAAATAGCATTAATTACATCTTTGTATTAATTTTACTGCTTGGTAAACTATTTTTTCCTGCATATTTTCTTTGTAAAACAATAGATATATACAGGAATTAAAAAAAATTCTTAGTATGTGGGGTTTCCTTGAGTGAAAATGCAATATATCATGATGATTAAGTGTGAGGAAACTTGAGTCATACTGTCCAGGTTTATATCCTGAGTCTATATCTGAGAGCTGTGTGAACTTGAACAAATTACTTAAACTTGTTTGGCTTCATATTTCTTATTTTACTCCAAAAGATTGATGCAAAAATTAAAATCTCTCTCTCTATATATTTATCTATATATATAATATTTATGTAAAACATATTATGTATAATATATTTATAATAGTCCATGAAACTAGCAAATGCTATAGACATGCTGACATAATAGCCTAATTTTACTTTATATTTTACAGTTTTGTTGTAAGAAAATGTGGCCTCTATGATTTCTACTTTTTAGCCTTTATTTGTGGACTATGATCACACTTAGTACAAGTCCATAAATATGTTCCTTGCTCTATATGTAAAAGCCATCACTTCCTTTGCCTGGCACTATCAAAGATGAAGGGAAGCAGATCATTATATATAAAAGGATAGATGAGGGCATATCTTTTCTATCGCTTTCATTCTCCTTGAGACAGGAGAAGCAAACCAGTTGGTAATGGGAAACATGATAAGCAATGGCAAAAATGTAATTGCCACTATCAAGGGGAAAATACTATGTCTATTTGAATTATCATATAGCATTGAGGGCCCCCCTCAGGCTGGAGATCATTAATTTATAGTAGAAACAGTATGCATAGCATTGCATCATAGTTTTACTCAAACAGTGCTCAGTAATTCCATAGAAATGTGAGTCATTGGAGGATGTTGAAGTGAAAAACCCAAAACAGGTAATAAGTTAACAGCATTGAAATAAGGCAGTTGAAGTGATGGATAGGCAAGAAAGCAAAGCCAACCTCGAAAAGATGGGGGATTATGATGAAATTAAAGTGCAACTATGAGTGGAGAAAGGGACGTAGGAACTGGAAGCAAAGGAGCTGTGGTCGGAGACTGGGAAATTGTTAGGCAGAAGGGCCTAAGTGAAGTTCAAAAGTACTTTGTGAAAATGTGGTGTAGGAGCAGACATGAGAGTGCATTTCTGACTGGGAATGGAGAAAGTTGTAGAAATAATTAATTGTGAGATTAGGCTTTCACTGCTCCAGGATGAAGTCAAAGTCAGGAAACCGTAAAATTTCATTCCCTTTGTGACACTGTGGAGGTCTCCCTTTCTCTGGCTTCTGACACACCATTCTCTCTTTGGCAGCTTCCCTATTT
Organism: Gorilla gorilla gorilla; assembly: GCF_029281585.2. NCBI lineage: Eukaryota > Metazoa > Chordata > Mammalia > Primates > Hominidae > Gorilla > Gorilla gorilla. The sequence goes on along the minus strand of NC_073231.2, from coordinate 95,191,091 downwards.
TGGCTCAGCTTGTAATGATTTCTGAAGGCAAAGTCTTGGCTTTTTTTCTTTTTCACTAATCAAAGCTATTAACAAATCCTAGCTACATGGAAGCTAGTGAGTGTGGCAGTTGATGAAGAAGACCCCAAAGGTGTCACAGACTTGACTACCTGAAGAAAAGGATTATAGATTAAAAAGTCACCAAAAATCAAAGCCAACAACAACAAAATCACCAACAAAAGAGCAAGGATTAAACTGCGCCAGACCTCTCATCAGTCACAGTTAAAATGTCAGAGAATACAAGTGAGGAAGACTTTTAAAAGTTTGGGAGGAAAATAACTTTGCGTCTACAACTATACTCTCAGTCAAATTTTCAATCAGTTTAGAATTAAAGTCATCTCTCCATATGCAATAACAGGGAAACTTCACCTAGGCATACTTTATGACAAAGTTACTTGAGAGTATATTCCAGGAAAATAATGCTGAAAATTAAGAAAGGAAAAGATAGAGAATACAAAAGTGATAGGATTAATTCAGGCATAAAATAAAATAAATTACAATATAACAGCTGTATAGCAGAGCTCTTTCTAAAAAGTTGGTACAAATTAGAATGGTACAGTGGGCTCTAAGAATAATGTCTTCAAGAATAATATGCATTTTGAGAACTAGCTAGAGCAAGTAGGAAGCTGTAGTCATTAGGGATATTATGAAGAGAATGTACATTAATTCTCTCAAAAAGAAAAAAAGACAGCCTCAAAAATATATAAGAAAAATATAATTCAAATATGAGGTAAATTAACATAAAGCATGGTTTGAGTGAGGAGGATTTCCTTTTGATTTTGAGGCCAGGAATATACTTTTTTTGAGTGGCACAGGCGTACCATAAGAACCAAAAGGAAAAAGTTGTACCATCATTATATTACTTGGTAATGAACAATATCTTCATATTCATAATAATTTAAGCACCGTTTTATTGACTTTCAACTTTAGTCAATGTACAGGTAATGTATGGAATGTATTTTGAATACAAAACAGAATGTGAATTTTATTAGCCTTGATAAGGTGGAAAATTAAATTTATAATAATAAGGTACGAGAGGGAGAAGGCAGGGTACCAGTTCTACTAACTGCTGGGAAATAAAATAGTTTTGTCAGCAAAAACACTGCCCTGCCCTCCCGACCACAGCCTCCCATGCCAATATAGGAGAAAGAGAGAACACATTTATTAAGAAGTAAACATTAGAGATTTATATGCATGTAAAGAGAGTGTGGAAATATCTACAAAGTCTAGACAGGATTTCATACAAATTTATATGTAAAAGTAGAAGAGAGAACAATTAAAACTTCTATCTCCTTGAGAGACTAGAGAACTTGCCTTGTGGTTGTTTCCTGTATAATTTGAGAGACGTCTCTTAACCTTGGAGGTATGTGTTTGTTTACGTTCCAAATAGCAGATGGCCCACACCTTGCCTTGTAACATTAAAAGATCTGACTCCTTATCAGACTTATGTTTTCAAGGAGGCTCCCGAAGGAGGAGAGGAATGGGAGACAGTCTCCTTCCTTCTAATTATTAAAGAAAGAAAGTGTGATCACCTTACCCTTACAATTTGAAAGCTTGACTATTTTGCCCTCGTACAGTGTCATGTTACAAAGTGAGGTGTCAAAGGATATAGTTCACAGTTGATGAAATAAGAAATTGAAATTGAAGTATATTATATATTATGAAGGCACAGGTACTAAAAATAATGTTATAACCAGAAAAATTGAGAAGAGGTGGTGAGAGTTGTGTGAAATAAATCTTCATCAATCATAGCAGGAGCTAAAGGTGGTAAATTAAGAAGCCGCTGTATAAGCACTTATTTAGCAGTATGAAGATAACCTACCGAGGAACTTAACCCAGAAGTGCTAAAAGGTGATAGCTTTTAGAAGCATGATTGGGGTGGGGATAGATGGAACTCTTTATTATTATCACTCCTATTGATTTATAATATTTAATAAAGTAAATGTAAAAATTTGGTCATTTTAAAAAGAAGCATTTGAAAATGTAGAAGCCAATGTTCCCTGGTGCCACAAGTAAAATCATAAATGTAATGTGGATTTGACACGATGGTCAAAGGGTACAGCTTTAGTTAGACAGGAGGAATGAGTTTCTGTTTTTTTTTTTTTTTTTGCCTTGAGATATATTGCATAGCATGGTGAAGACAATAAATAAAAATTGTACACTTCGAACTCATGAGTACATTTCAAATGTTCTCACCGCAGAAATATTTAAGGTGATGAATATGTTAATTAGCTTGATTTAATCATTTTACATTATATTCATAAATCATAACATCACCTTGTACCCATAAATATATACAACTATAATGTATCAATTTATAATTAAAAATAAAACTGAAAGCCGCCCCGTCCGGGAGGGAGGTGGGGGGCAGCCCCCGCCCGGCCAGCCGCCCCGTCCGGGAGGTGGGGGCCGCCTCTGCCCGGCCGCTCCGTCTGGGAAGTGAGGAGCCCCTCTACCCGGCCGCCACCCCATCTGGGAGGTGTACCCAACAGCTCATTGAGAACGGGCCATGATGAGGATGGCGGTTTTGTCAAATAGAAAAGGGGGAAATGTGGGGAAAAGATAGAGAAATCAGATTGTTGCTGTGTCTGTGTAGAAAGAGGTAGACATAGGAGACTCCATTTTGTTCTGTACTAAGAAAAATTCTTCTGCCTTGGGATGCTGTTAATCTATAACCTTACCCCCAACCCCCTGCTCTCTGAAACATGTGCTGTGTCAACTCAGGGTTAAATGGATTAAGGGCGGTGCAAGATGTGCTTTGTTAAACAGATGCTTGAAGGCAGCGTGCTTGTTAAGAGTCATCACCACTCCCTAATCTCAAGTACCCAGGGACACAAACACTGCGGAAGGCCACGGGGTCCTCTGCCTAGGAAAACCAGAGACCCTTGTTCACTTGTTTATCTGCTGACCTTCCCTCCACTATTGTCCTGTGACCCTGCCAAATCCCCCTCTCCGAGAAACACCCAAGAATGATCAATAAATACTAAAAAATAAATAAATAAAAAATAAATAAAAAAATAAATAAAACTGAAAAAAGTCAGAAAAAATTCTATAGCTCTCTCCTAAGGGAGATATTAGTGAGTTAAGTTCTATGTTATCTTGTTAAACACCTTAATGTTTACTAAAATACTCATTGATATTCTGAAATATGTTTCTTTTCGTGTGGCTATAAAAATTTTGAAATTAAATTACTTGCTTTGTACTATTTGTCAGTAGTGCATTATTTAGGAGAGAGATCCAAATATATGTATTCCAAAGTCCTGTATTCTGAATTGTGACAATGATAGTTTATATGGAGAAAGGATGAGATTTGACTTATCTCTATTCTTATAAGTGAGGCAGATACTGAAAGAAAAAGAGGACAGGTAAAGGAAAATTTTGTTGACATATTTTCTAGCCAATGAAAAATGAGAGGTTATTGCCTGTGCTTGAAGGAAATAAAAGTAAGTCATTCTGTCAGAGGTGACTCTATATAATCTCCATCTATCTTCTCTATCTCTCTCTTCTCTCTCTCTCCTTCCATCTCTCTCACCATTCATTTACTACAGGTACACATGCCTTAATCCCCTTAGCTACCATAAAAAATATCTTCACACAATCGATGATGAGCAACATTTTTTAAAAGCAATAGTAATGTATTCTTCTATTTCTTCCTCTTTTTAATGCAAAATTTCAAGCAGTTTATCAATGTCAGACATACTTCCTCAGACACACTGTTTAACAAATGTATCACATAGAAAAGTTGTCTGGCTCAGTCTCCTAAGAAACCAAGGAGAAAAGAGCTAATAATTTTCTGGAAATTGTAGTTGATTTCAGTAAGCAGCTGCATTTTTCTCTCCATCCCCAAATTCATCATGTATGTATAGTCCTAGTATTTTCTGTCATTTAATTGTCAGTAAGCTATATTTTTCAGAGGAGATAACTTTGCACAAATTTAATTAATGTAACGGACATGAGAATCTACTGTGGAAAGATAGCACTTTTCTAATCACTGTGGTAAATAGAAGTATGTACATTTAGTTTTTGCTCTGAGTCATTTAATATGACTCAGGTAGTAAGACATATAATTAACTGTAATGAAGTATAAGATGCCATGTATCTTATAGGAATAATGTACTATGGATGCAAGGAGGAGAAAAAAGTGATTTAGGACCAAGATAAGGGATTTAGGGAGGTTTCTTGAAAGGAGATTGCACTAGACATAGTCTTTATGAGTACAGATGGGTTTGATGAGGAACACTTCCAGAAAGGAGAAATAGAGTGAGAATAAAGGTATAGAAATAGGGAAAAATGTGTTTGGGGAAGGGAGTACTCTAGTTTGTCTAACGTTTTAGATGAAAACATGAGTTAATGAGAAGCAAGACTAGATCAGTAGGTAGAAGTGAGTTTGTGGAGGGCCTTAACATCAAGCATTTGGACTTTATTAACCAGGCTCCTTCAGAGTTCTGAACAGGAGAGTTATATAAAAGAAAGGGAGAAGAACAGCAGTGGAGAAGAATAGGCAGGCTACATTAATAAATATTTGATACTTCTAATTTTCCTTGTTGCCCTTTGTTCCCTGAATCCATACCAGAAAAGCGGATCTAAAAGTTATGCCATGTTGGGTCCTAATCTGACCAGTATGAATTTACTCCTTGAGTCATTTAAATGAAGTTAATAGGAACAAAATGAAAGCGTAACCAATTTTGCTCTCTTCACATGTCCTGTGCATTCTGATTTCTTGTTTTGAGGATCATGCAGGGAGAGACTTGCCTGGCTAGCACATTATGTTCCTCTTTGCGTATTTACTTAGTTATTTCAGCAAACCCAAATCCTTCTTAGCTTTCTAGAATTTACAACCCTATCATGTTCCTTGGTCAGGCCCTGAAAACATCATGAGTAAAACAACCTGATCCACAGTCAAAGGAACAAATCATTGTTTTTTTGTAGCCGGAAACTCATGTAGCAAATTCAATTTTGGAAAAATACTGAAAGGGGGAGTTGATAGGTTTTTATTTTCCTAATTCACATAGTAATAGTTTAGGGGCAATTGGTATGATAATCCATTGTTTACTATTTTTCTGCAGTAACAATGTTCCTTGCAAAGAAGATGAGAAAGAGAATCAGAAATTGCATTTTATTGTAACTGCTCACAATTGCTGTAGTGACTACCTGACTTTTGATTAACAGTCTGTCAGTGATCTACTGTGAGGTTTTAGGATTGGCCTTTGATATAAAACTAGATAAAAACTGAAGAAATAAGGTTTCATATTGGTAATGATTTTTGAGAAAAGTCAGCTACTTTAAACTGATTATTTTGGTATAAATTTTCAAAGTGGTGGCTCTAATAGGATTATTGAGCAGAGAATTGAGTGCTTTTTCATTTTTAAAAATGTGCTATTAAAAGTTGTGGCTTTTCAGGTGGCTTGTTATTTCCTTTGCATCTGAGTTGATGCTTTCTGTGAAAATGCTTTGTGGCTTAGCATTTACTTGGTATATTATTAATAAGCTCTGAAATTTGGCATAAAAATAAAACCGTATTTCCTTGAAAGATAGATTTGAATTTCTATTTTTTTTTTAAGAAGTACGTTGAGATGGGGTAGGCATAGGATTAATCATAATGGCCTCATGGTACTAATTAAAATATCTCTGATAAAGACAAATTGAGCACAGTGATTTAAAAGGCATTTCTGTTACATATGATCTTTTCTTGTCAATTTTAAAGGTGGTAATAGAGTTTATTTGGGCATACTTAACGTGTAATTTTGAGACATCTTTCTCCAGTCAGATTTATTTACATTATTTTATTTAAAACACAGAAAGAAATCTTTCATACTAATAAAATTTATAAAAGAATTTTTTACATGTTTGTGTAAAAGTTAAGGATATTTTTTCCTTTGCCGTGTTACTGAATAATAGGCATGTTTTTGTTGGTTCAGTTTTATTTTTAATTGGCAGGGCAAATATTATTTTTTGTGCTGCATAGATAAGGAGACTGAGACCAAAGAAAATTAGGTGATTTATCAACATCATGCAAAGAATAAATAAGCCTACAAGTCAAATCTTTAGACCCTGGTCAATACTGCTTTTATAAGAAATGTTGCCTCCTGCGACTGAATTTAATTTACATGGCATTTTGGCATAATACTGTAGACACTGATTTGGGAGGGAAAACAGAATAACATTACAGCAAATTCTGAAATAAAGCATGTTCTGATGACATGAACACTGAGAGTTATTATTGCAATACTTCAGTGTGTTGATGATAAGAACAAAGCATCTTGGTGAAATTAAATAGGCCAGTTATTGCAGTTCTGAGATTTAATTGGAGCTATAATATGTATGGTGTATGTATGCATATATATATATATATATATATATACACACACACATATATACACACATACATATATATACACATATATATATACACACACACACACATATATATAAATGCATATCCAGACCATGTCACATGGATATGTAGATTATGGCAAAACTTATGATATGTTATTAAATGGCTTTATATATAAATATATGGCTTTATATATAAATATATAAAGCCATTTAATAACATATCATAAGTTTTGCCATAATCTGTGTATCCATGTGACATGGTCTGTATCTGTGTCCCGACCCAAATCTCATGTTTAATTGTAATCTCCAATGTTGGAGCTGGGGCCTGGATTGGATCATGTGGGTGGTTTCTCATGAATGGTTTAGCACCGTCCCCCTTGGTTGTGATAGTAAGTGAGTTCTCATGAGATTTGGTCATTTAAAAGGGTGTGACACCTCCTCCCTCTCTCTGTCTTCCTCCTATTCCGGCAATATGAGGTGCTGCCTTCCTCTTCATCTTCCGCCATGACAGTAAGTTTCTTGAGGCCTCCCAAGAAGCCAAGCAGATGCTTCCTATACAGCCTGCAGAATCATGAGACAATTAATCCTCTTTTCTTCATAAATAAACCAGTCTCAGGTACTTCTTTATAGCAATGTGAGAATAGACTAATACAACATGTTTCCATGTATCATTTATGTATTTTTAATGTATCTTGCCCTAGAAAAGCAGCAAGCTCTCTGGTGCTGGAAGTGAATATTGAATCTTCATGGCTTACCACTGGTGTTTATTGCAGTGCCTCTATCCATAGGCCCTCAATAAATATCAGTTGAAATAATTGTATTCATATATCATTATTCAGAGTGGAGAGAGCTTCTTGGTTTACTTTTATCCCTTAAAACTCTTATGAACATTCTTTCAGTATCTGCATATGATAACGTAACTGAGAGAGGACCTCTAAAGAGTGAATTAGCTTATAAAGGCCTTTGAAATTATATGCCCTAACATTTCCTAACAGGAGATCTGAAACTGGTCAGGATCACTTTTTACTACAGTCTAAGGCCTAAGCCAGATCTTCTCTGTCTTTTCCCCCAGTGCATGTTAAATAGCCAAGAGATCCATTCTTACAATGGATTTAATATTTGACATTTTCCACCAGTTCATATTCATATTCTGAAAGAGTTCCAGTGCCACCCAGACATGCATATAAAAGTGTTTCTATCCCATATGTTCATTCTTCACGGGGTATGTATTCCATTACTTGCAATAGAAAAGTAGAAAATGTGCAAATCCCTTATATAAGGTCCTTAGCCAGAAACAATTCTATCTCCATGGAATTTCGTAAATCTTTTCCAATTTATAAGCAAGAACTATATGACACTCCAGTGCTATTTCGAAAGAAATCCCTCATCTCTCTTCTGAGATTTCTTTCTCAGTTCTTTTCAGTATTTCCAGGAGGCTCAATGTTCCCAATCAGTAGGCTTTAGAGAAATTACAATTGAATTTAAAAACATAATAAATGCCTATTATTTAAAGTATGGAAAGGTACTATTATTAACACAAAGAGAAAATAAAGGCACATGCAGCCTTTTCCCCTTCAAGCTTGAAAAAGCTTTAAGTCTCTCTTTTGCAGGCAAGAGAAGATATTCTGGTGCAGGAGATACTGTAAATACCAAGGGATATCAAGGAGGGGTAAAGAAGACAAACTACGTATTTTGGCTTAGGTTCAGTCCTAACAAATATTCCCATAAAAGGTGAAGTTAGAATCACTGGACTGGATGGGTTATAGACCTGCAAAGGATCAAAAACATAATATTCAATAGATGAAAGAAAGAAAAAGCAAATGAAAAGTATAAATGTGACATCTCAATTTGGCTGTCTCCTGTCTCATCTTTCCCACCTCCTCAAACATTGTCCCATTTTATTGTAACTGATATTTTTTTCAGGAAGAATTAAATGTGTTTTTAAAAACCTCATTAAGTCCAGGCGCAGTGGCTCACGCCTGTAATCCCAGTACTTTGGGAGGCTGAAGCAGGTGGATCACCTGAGGTCAGGAGTTCGAGACCAGCCTGGCCAACATGGTGAAACCCCATCTCTACTAAAAATACAAAAATTAGCTGGGCGTGGTGGCACATGCCTGTAATCCCAACTACTCGGGACGCTGAGGCAGGAGAATTGCTTGAGCCCGGGAGGCAGAGGTTGCAGTGAGCCGAGATCGTGCCACTGCACTCCAGCCTGGCCGACAGAGTGAGACTCTGTCTCAAAACAACAACAACAACAACAAAAACCTCATTAGCCTTAAATGTTATTTATGTTTCCATCATACGTGTTTGACCCTTTAACTAAAGAAGCCTGTGTTTACTGTTGCTAGGGGCAACATCTGCTTTTAAGAGAATTGTGAGTGTATTTCAAGTAACACCTCTAGAACGCAGTTAAATTCTAGAGCTTTGATTTATAAGGAAAATATCTCTATTTTTAGAAAGAGCCACAGTTATTTTATGATTATAAAACAAATTACGGTGGCCATGATCTTAACATATGGATAGAAAAATTAGATGGCATTATTTGTTTGGATTGCAAGTTAAAAGTAAGAACTAGATAGAAGGAAATAAATATGTGTCCTTTTTTCATATAATTTATTCTGTTAGCTGAGAGAGGAGGACATTCAATTCAGGGTTCTAATAAAATGTAAGTTGAAAAACAATGTTCATTGCAGTCATATTACCCCTAACAGGGAATTAAGCTGTACCGTTCAAGGGTCCTTTATCACTGAACAACTTGAAAATTGAGGAATACCACAAAGATGAACGTGCGATGCCAAACTTATGTAATATCTTTGAACTGGGAATAAGTTCCAAAAGAGCTGTGACTGCAAAAATGATTTCAGCAAAAGTTATAAAAACATTAAATCAAGTCAGAGTTTAAAAAATGATTGTATACTTTAAAAATATATAGAATTAAAATAGGATACTGTTTCAAATATATAATCATGTTTATAAATTATCTATCAATGGATCATTATCTATCTATCTATCTATCTATCTATCTAATATACTTGATTCTCATCAGTAATGGTGGTTATGTTCTATAAAGTCATTTGAACACTGAATTTGAACATTTGAATACTGAACCACTCCTCCTAAGGGAAATCTTCTGAGTTTCTGGTCATAATATCTTTGTCCACTGATTAATACATAACCTTATTTTATGTATGTTTCTGAATAAAGACATCTTATTTAATATATGTTGATTCATTAGCATTGAACTTCTGGCCAACAGTGCTATAACTCATGCCTTGACAATGCCTATCTAACGCACACATATTTTCTTCAGAAGGCACATCATAGCCTTCTTACACTTGGGAATACTAGACAGAACTACAGTACTATGCTCTGGGGTCATTTGAAACAGCAAAATCACCAATTAAAAAAAACACACAAATCTGAAAAACATGGCACTAAGTTTATCCATCAAAAGGATATTCATTTATAGTATGAGAGCTGAAAGAAGAAGGCAAAATGTTTTCTTGTTTGACTTCAGCTGGGAACATGAATGGCCCAGCTGAAGAGATTCTAGTTTTTCACCACCCTGCACATGCATGTGCCTAAGAATGAATATAAAGGTGCTGTAAGTCTTGATTTTGAGGTTATAAGTAAATTTTAACTAGTAGGCAAATTCATCAATATGGAATCTATGAATAATGAAGATTGTATGTATCTATATCTGTGTGTGTGTGTATGTGTATGTATTTGCTAAAGAGGTTACTCACTTTCCAATGGTAAATGTTTCTGCAAAAAATAATTGTGTTAAGGAGAAAAAAACAGATTTTAAAATAGATTATGGATTTTGAAAAAAATTATACTGTCAGATGTTTACCACCACAGTTTTGTACAGAACAGTTTCACTATCCAAGAGTTCCCCTATGGTACACCTACATAGACAATCCCCCTTCCTGCCTCACAACCTCTAGCAACCTCTTATCTGTTTTCTCTACTTGTAGTTTTGCCTTTCCAGAATGTCATCTAAATGAAATAATATACCATGTAGCCTTTGCAATCTGGCTTCTTTCACTTAGTACAATGCATCTAATATCTATCCATATTTTGTCATTTTTCTTCAATTGTTTTTTTCCCTGTATTGAATGGATGTGCCACACTTTGTTTATGTGTGCGTTTGTTAAAGAATTTAGTGAGTACCATTTAGTTTTGGGCTACTCTGAATAAAGCTGCTTTAAACAATTATACACAGATTTGTCTATAAACTAAAATTTATTTATATTATCTATGTCCCTAGGTATGGGATTGTTGTTCCACTTTGCATTCCCCCCAGCAATGTATGAGAGTTACAGTTACTATATATTCTCACTGGTGGTTGGTATTGTCAGTTTTTTTTTTTAATTATACTTTAAGTTTTAGGGTACATGTGCACAATGTGCAGGTTAGTTACACATGTATACATGTGCCATGTTGGTGTGCTGAACCCAGTAACTCCTCATTTAACATTAAGTATATCTCCAAATGCTATCCCTCCCCCCTCCCCCCACCCCGCAACAGGCCCCAGTGTGTGATGTTCCTCTTCCTGTGTCCATGTGTTCTCTTTGTTCAATTCCCACCTATGAGTGAGAACATGTGGTGTTTGGTTTTTTGACCTTGCCATAGTTTTCTGAGAATGATGGTTTCCAGCTTCATCCATGTCCCTACAAAGGACATGAACTCATCATTTTTTATGGCTGCATAGTATTCCATGGTATATATGTGCCACATTTTCTTAATCCAGTCTATCATTGTTGGACATTTGGGTTGGTTCCAAGTCTTTGCTATTGTGAATAGTGCTGCATTAAACATACGTGTGCATGTGTCTTTATAGCAGCATGATTTATAATCCTTCGGGTATATACCTAGTAATACCCAGAATCTACAATGAACTCCAACAAATTTACAAGAAAAAAACAAACAACCCCATCAAAAAGTGGAGGGTGGAGGATATGAACAGACACTTCTGAAAAGAAGACATTTATGCAGCAAAAAGACACATGAAAAAATGCTCATCATTACTGGCCATCAGAGAAATGCAAATCAAAACCACAATGAGATACCATCTCACACCAGTTAGAATGGCAATCATTAAAAAGCCAGGAAACAACAGGTGCTGGAGAGGATGTGGAGAAATAGGGACACTTTTACATTGTTGGTGGGACTGTAAACTAGTTCAACCATTGTGGAAGTCAGTGTGGCGATTCCTCAGGGATCTAGACCTAGAAATACCATTACAAGTGGCCTGTACTTGTAATCTCAGCTACCTGGGAGGTTGAAGCAAGAGAATCGCTTGAACCTGGGAGGTGAAGGTTGCAGTGAGCCAAGATCAGGCCATTGCACTCCAGCCTGGTCAACAGAAGTGAAACTCCCTCTCAAAAACAAAAACAAAAACGAAAACAAAACCTATGTATCATGTTGGTGTACTGAAAACTGTAGGTAACTGCAATACAATGCTAACAACTTGTGTATCTAAACATATCTAAATATAGAAAAGATACTATAAAAATAAAGTAGAAAAGATACAAAGTGGTACATCTGTATAGAGTACTTACGGTGAATGGATCTTGCCGGACTGAAAGCTACACCGGGTGAGTGAGTGAGTGAGAGGCCAGTGAATGTGACAGCCTAGGACAATGCTGTACACTACTGTAGACTTTAAAAACAATGTACACAGAGACTACACTAAATTTGTAAAAAATATTTTTCTTTCTTCAACAATAATGTAGCTTACTGTAAGTTTTCTGCACTTTATGAACTTCTTAATTTAAAAAAACATTTTTTTTTTTTGTAATAACATAGCTTAAAACCCAAACATTGTACGGCTATACAAAAATATCTTCTTTGTTATATCTTTATTCTATAAGCTTTTTGGTATTTTTAAAATTTTTCCTTTTTTCCCTTTTTAAACCTTTTTGTTAAAAACCAAAACACACACATTAGCTGAGGCCAGCACAGTGTTAAGATCATCAATATCACTGTCCTCCACCTCAACATATTTGACTGGAAGGTCTTCAGGGGCAATAACACACATGGACATGTCATCTCCTATGATACCAGTGCCTTTTCCTGTAATACTTCCTGAAGGACTTGCCTGAGGCTGTTTTACAGTTAGCTTTTCTTCAAATCAGATAAGTAGGAGTACATGCTAAAATAACAATAACAAATATAGTGTAGTATGTAAACCAGTAACATAATTGTATATTATAATCATCTATTATATATAGTACAGTAAATGATACTGTACTTTATAGCACATGTAATCATCTCTTATATACAGTATGGTGAATAAATAATTACTGTACTGTATATAATAGACGATGATTATATATTCCATAAAGATACATGCTCTACTTTTATTTAGCTAGCAGTGTGGTAGGTTTGTTTACACTGGCGTCACTACAAACACATGAATAATGCATGGTGCTATGATGTTATGGCAGCTACCATGACATCAACAAGGTGATAACAATTTTTTCGGCTGGGCGCTGTGGCTCACGCCTATAATCCCAGCACTTTGGGAGGCCGAGGTGGGAGGATCACCTGAGGTTGGGAGTTCGAGACTAGCCTGACCAACGTGGAGAAACCCCATCTCTACTAAGAATACAAAATTAGCTGGGCATGGTGGCACATGCCTGTAATCCCAGCTACTCAGGAGGCTGAGGCAGGAGAATGGCTTGAACCCGGCAGATGGAGGTTGTGGTGAACCAAGATCACGACACTGCACGCCAGCCTGGGCAATAAGAGTGAAACTCCATCTCAAAAAAAAAAAAAAAGGATGTTTCAGCTTTATTATAATCTTATGGGACTGCCATCATATATGAGGTCTGTTGTTGATAAAAATGTTATGTGGTGCATATCTGTTTTAAACCACCACAGAAAGCTTTCCCTTTTTTCCCCAATATAAGCATTTTAATGCTGTAAATTTCCCGCAAGAACTGCTTTGGCTTCACAAAAATTTTATATGTTATTTTTATTTCCATTAAGTTCAAAATATTTTCTAGTTCCCTTTGTGTCTTCCTTTCTTTCCCATGAATTATTTAAATGTATGTTGTTTAATTGCCAAATATTTGAAAATTTTCCAGTTATTTTTCTATTTGCTGATTCTAATTTAACTCTGTTACGGTCTAAGAATATATTTCCTTTTACGTTTGTAATATCTTGTTTTGTGGCTAAGAATATTGTCTATGTTTGTGAATGTTCTAGGTATACTTGAAAAGAATGTATATTCGGCCATCATTGGGTGTATTCTATAAATTTTAATTAGGTCAATTTAGTTAATAGGATTTTTATATTTTCAGTATTTCTGCTTATTTTTCATCCACTTGTTCTATCAGTGATTGGAAGAGGAGTATTGAAGTCTTTGGGTATATGTGTCTATTTCTCTTTTCAGTTTTTATTAGATTTTTGTTTTATGTATTTTGAAGCTTTCTTACTAGGTGTGTACACATTTAGAATTTTTATTTATTCTTAGTGAATTAAGCTGTGGTAAATATGTAATGACCCTCTTTCTCCTCAGTAATTTTCTTTGTTGTCAGATTTACTTTATGCAGACATTAACATAGCTACTCCACCTTTCTTTGTTTTTAGTTTAAATGGATATTTAATAGTTCTACATATTTTGGGGGTATATGTGATATTTTAATACAAGCATATAATGTGTAATAATCAAATGAAGGTAAATAGGATATCCATCACCTCAAGTATTTATCATTTCTTTGTGTTAGAAACATTCCAATTCCATTCTTGTAGGTTTTTGACATATACAATAAATCATTGTTAACTATAATTGCCCTATTGTGCTACCAAACACTAGATCCTGTTCCTTCTATCTAACTGTGTTTTTATACTAATTAACCAATCTTTCCTTATCATCCCCTTCCCACTACCCTTCCTAGCCTCTGGTAACCATCATTCTACTCTCTGTCTCCATGAGTTCAACTGGTTTTTAGCTCCTGGATATGAAAGAATTGTGAGAAAATAAATGTCTGTTCTTTGTAAATTATCCAGTAGCAGATATTTTGTTATAGCAGCACAAATGGACTAAGACATTCTAACCAATATTTATTTTACTTTAATGTAATTTGACTTTGCATATTAAATTTCTAAATTTTTGATTTTTTTTTTTTTTTTGAGACGAAGTCTCACTCTGTCACCCAGGCTGGAGTGCAATGGCGTGATCTCAGCTTACTGAGAGCTCTGCCTCCTGGGTTCACGCCATTCTCCCGCCTCAGCCTCCGGAGTAGCTGGGACTATAGGTGCCTGCCGCCGTGCCCTGCTGATTTTTTTTTTTTTTTTGTATTTTTAGTAGAGACAGGGTTTCACCATGTTAGCCAGGATGGTCTTGATCTCCTGACCTCGTGGTCTGCCCGCCTCGGCCTCCCAAAGTGCTGGGATTACAGGTGTGAGCCACTGCACCCAGCCAATTTTTGATGTTCTATATACCTTTGGTTCAGACTCTTATAGAGAATATGACAAAAATGTTTATTTAACTTACCTGATGTGGTTTGGATGTCTGTGTTCAAATCTCAAATTGAAATGTAGTCCCCAGTGTTGGAGATGAGGCCTGGTGGGAGGTGTTTGGATCATGGGCGAGATCACTCATGAATAGCTTGGTTCTGTCTTTGCAATAGTAAATGAGTTGTAGTGAGATCTGGCTGTTTAAAAGTGTGGCACCTTCCCCCCTCTCTTGTTCCTGCTTTCACCATGTGATACACCAGCTCCGCCTTTGCCTTCTGCCGCCACTGTAATCTTCCTGAGGCCCTCACCAGAAGCAGATGCCAGCATCGGGCTTCTTGTGCTGTCTGAAGAACTGTGAGCCAGTTAAAATTCTTTCTTAATAAATTACTCATTTTTAGGTATTTCTTTATAGCAATGAAAAAATTGCTTAATACATTACTCTTCTATATATCCTGCAAAATAGGTATTCTCCTTATTTTTTGATAGACTACCATGTCAAGAAAATCATGGTCACAGGCTCTGTCTGCTACTCTTGTACAATTCCCTGTTTGGTAGATTGAATAGCAACTCCTGAAAGATGTCCTTGTCTCAATTCCCCAAATCTGTGAACATGTTTTCTTAAATGACAAAAGGGACTTTACAGATGTGAATAAGTTAAGGATCTTGAGATAGGGATATATATATATATATATATATATATATATATATAATTTTTTTTTAAGATGGAGTCTCGCTCTGTCGCCCAGGCTGGAGTGCAGTGGCATGATCTCGGCTCACTACAAGCTCTGCCTCCCAGGTTCACGCCATTCTCCTGCCTCAGCCTCCCAAGTAGCTGGGACTACAGGTGCCCGCCACCACGCCCAGCTAATTGTTTGTATTTTTAGTAGATACAGGGTTTCACCGTGTTAGCCAGGATGGTCTCGATCTACTGACCTCGTGATCCGCCCACCTTGGCCTCCCAAAGTGCTGGGATTACAGGCGTGAGCCACTGCGGCTGGCCTATTATTCTTTACTCTCTAAGTGGGCCCAATATAATAAAAATGGGCTTTAAGAGGAAGACAAACACAGCAGAGTGAGAGACAAAGATGTGAATAGATGTTGGGGTGATATAATTGCCGGAAGGGGACCATGAGCCGAGGAATGTGGGCAGCCTCTAGAAGCTGGAACAGACAAAAAAAGAAAGAATTCTTCCCGAAGCCTTCAGAAGGAATGCAGCACTGCCAACCATTTTGGACTTCTCACATTGAGAACTAAAAGATAATACATTTGTGGGTTATGGCATTAAGCTTATGATAATTTGTTACAGCATTAAAGAAAACTAATACAGTGATTAAATATATGGATATTCTGCTAAGTCTCAGAAAATAATATAAAGAGGAATGCAAATGCAACCACTAAGCACTGGCTCAAAATATTTTAAGACAAGATTCAGTCTGTAAAATAGAAACTTGTGGGATGATCTAGCTAATCAGATGAGTGGCTTACTAAACAACTGACATAAAGAAAGTCTTCAGGAAAATAGTTTGTGCATCAGGTTTACTGTGTACTTGTTACCAAGTGCACTTGTTATCTGAGTGGTATAAGGATGAGCATCCCACTCCCCCCACACACAAGCTATATGAAAGAGATTTATTACTTACAGATGGGCAACAAGGGACACTAGAAGCCAGGATTCAGGATAAGCCAGTCCCCCAAGACACAGAAAGCTTCCCAGGGTGGATATAGTCTCTCAACTGTTTGTGCCCCACTTGCGCTGCAGATGAGGGACCTTGGAAACCAGCCCATCCTGGGTTTTATATCCCAGGTCATGTGACTCATTGGGTTAAAGCATTGAAGGACATTCTGATTCTAGGAGGGACTGGAACAGAGCCTAGGATGTTCTAGCCAGTTCCTCTTTATCTCAGCACATTTTACAGTTACTTTGGGGAACTATAAGTAAAAAAATGAGGAGAACTAGGTCATCCCAGCCAACTGGAAAACTGTCCTGCATGGTTACATAGCAAAATAAATTTTAATAAAAATAAAAATTTCATGTTTTGAAAGCTATATCTTTTAAAAATTAAATTTACTCTGATTTTGTATATATATGTATACATACACACATGATATATGTATGTGTATGTGCATGTATTATGTGTGTACACCAATATTTCTACATATATACCTATATACAGACACCACAAACATACATATATACACATACACTTATTATCTGAGATCTCAAATTTGCCAATCAGAGGTGTGCAAATTATGAGATTTTTCAGGAATATCACCTACAAAAATTGGCAGAATTGCCTTAACTTTTGTATCAATGTTTCTTTTCTATTTCCACCTCTTTAGTTATTTATTCCTTTGTTTATTTACTCAACAAAATTTCATTGATCACCAGTTTTGTACAAGTCGTGTATTAGATACCGTGAGCAACAGAAACCAAGGCATTTAGCCCTTTCTGCAGAGTATTTTCTAATTTAGTGGGAGAGACCCAGATTTAACAAATAGCCTTAACAACAAAGCAGAACTGAATCAATATCACATAAAAGTATGTGCAATGGGCTTTGAAAGTATAAAGGGAGTAATTAATTATGCTTGGAAAGATAGAGGGAGAAGGAGGCACTTAAGTTGGATCCTTAGAATGTAAAGCATTTCAACAAGTAGAGAATGGAGAACGAAGAGTTATTTAAATTTTCCTACTTCTTACAGTCCAGTTTACTCTATTTCTTTTATATCATTTTCCTATATTATTGCTATAGTTCTCAAAAATGTAATATTTATAAAAAATAATCATAAACCATACTTTGCTATTTTATGTATTGTTAGGGCCTAATTAGACACTTGTAATAGAATGGAAAAAAGATAATTAGGCAATAACTATATGTTTTTATATACACATGATGTATAAACCTTCACTTAGAGTTGGTCACTGTCTTAGTCTGTTCAGGCTGGTATAATAAACTACCGTGGGCTGTGTGGCTTAAGCAACTCAAATTTGTTTTCTGATAGTTATGGAGGCTGAAAATTCCAGGATGAAGGTTCTAGCAGAGTTCTGTTTCTGGTGTGGGCTCTCCTCTTGGCTTTCAGATGTCTGCTTTGTCCTCACATGCTTTTCTTTGAGGGTGCAGAGAGAGAGAGAGAGAGAGAGAGAGAGGAAGGAAGGAAGAGAGAAACGGAGAGAGAGAGAGAAACAGGGAGAAAGAGAGAGAGAGAGAGAGAGATCTTTCTCTTTGTTTAAGACCACCAACTCTATTGAGTTAGGACCTCACTCTTACGACCTCATTTAATCTTAATTACCTCCTAAAAGTCCAACTCCAAATATAGTCACATTGAGCATTAGAGGTTCCATATATGGATTTTGTGTGGACACAGTTTAGTTCATAGCAGTCACAAAAAGTCAAATGGAATGAGAATACATGTTTTAAAATGTAGTAAGTGCCTACCCTACAATGTGCCAAGCACCATTTTTGACATTAGAAATAACCACAGAGACACCCCTAGTTATATGGATTATTATTTTGCCAACAAAATTGCCAAAGATTAGATGATGATAACCAAATAAACAAAATGTTTGTGGCTTCAAACAAATTCTATGAAGTAAATAAGTAAGGTGATAAGGTAAACTAACTAGGAAGAAAAAGGACTCCTGCTTTAAATAAGTTAAGACTTCATACCCTCTCTGAAGCAGTAATGTTTGAACTGAGATGAAAAGAATGAAAGAGAGCCAGCCAGATGAAGATAAAAGAAAATAATTTTCTAGTCAGAGGAAGCAAGTGTATAAAGCCTGAAGAGGGTTTATGTTGTAGGAAACAAAAAGCAGCCAGTCTGGCTGGAATATGATAAACCAGTAGAAGACAGTTTGGGGATGAGCTTGTACAAATGGGCCAGGGTCAGGTTTTGTAAGGTCTGAGAAGCAAAGGGAATTAGAAATTTTTTCAGGGTGTAATTAGAATTCAAAGAAAGATTTTAAGCAGAAGATTAACACAACCCTATATCAGTTTTAAAAAGAATATTCTGGGTTGCTGTGTGGAGCATGGGTTGTAGGGGGGACAAGAGAGGAAACAGATACCACTAACCCATACAATGCTTTACTGTAAATTAGAAAACGGTGTCCATTTCAAGAGGCACTTTACCTCCATCTGTCAGAAAACTGTACTATACAGATTTTACTAGAATAAGACACCTTATTTCCACCTTAGGAAAAGTGTCACTATAAAAAAATACCATGTCAATTATGGTAATGGTTCCTTTCATGTGTGTATGAGCAATACACTTGGAGACATTGATGGAAGCAAAGGGACCAACTGAGAGTCTGTTGCATTTATCCAGGGGAAGAGTGGGCATAAGATGCATTTCTATGTCCTATTCTCTAGTGAAAATGGAAAGAAGCAGAGTGATTCAAAACACATTTGGAGATAAAACTGCAGGGCTAACAAAGATTGAAGTTAGATGAGGAAAGAGAGAATCCAAGGTTATAATTAGGTAGAGATTTGAGCTATTGACAGAAAATAAATTAAGATTTTTTAAATTTTATTTTTGTTGTTGCTGTTTGTGGTGGAGGAGGAGGAATCAATAATTTTTTGAATCCACGATTATTGAAGGTTTAGTATTTCAAGAGAGCCATATAATTTACCATATAAATCACTGCTATTGAATATTGACAGAAATACAGTAATGTCAGAGTAATCAAAAACCTCACATCAGTTAGGAGGTAAGAATTATTATGAATAATATAACAAATTATTCATTACAAGCTGTAGGATATTTGCAAAAGGGAAATGTAAGATAATCTTTGCATTCAAAGATTTAACATTCTGAATGTTACAATCTGTAAGCAGGTAAACCATTTAAATTTGGTTGAAGAACAAGATGAAGAAGGAGGTGCTATAGGGCTGGCACACAGATGCCCATCACACTGCTGAAGTCTATGTCTTGCTGGTGCCCAGAAATCTCAGTTCAAAAGTGTCAAAAAGTGACCTAATGAAATCCTCATCATATTAATAACTGTGAAAAGTGTTATTACTTACATGTAACAGATAAGGAAATTAAGGAAATTGTATGCTATGATGTTAGTCACAAAACCAGGTCATAGAAGATCTTTGGGCAAATCTCTTGCTAATTACAAGGACTTACTAATCAAGGTATTTTTGTGCCACCTGAGAAATAAATAGTAGGACTTGCACTTCTGAATCATTTGACAAGGCTCTGTCACTGAAATGGGGCTTTGATGGAAAATTTTTGCTATCATGTATGGTTTGGGTACATTCTAGTTAAATAATACACTAGTCCACTGGGATTCCATCACGGTCAGATTTCTTAAACAAAAAGCACTGATGAAAACCCCAGATCCTTGCAAAAATGTTTCTGGGTATGCTGAGGCCTGGTTTTGCTTAGTATACAAAAAACTTTAATACACAATTGAGAAATGTTTTTCACTGAAAGGAAGAGCTTAGATGATCAAATAAGTAGGGTATCAAATACAAATGTTTAGAAGTTGTCAAAACAAATATTGTATTTACTAGAAGTGAAGTCACTCTCACCTAGAATTTCCCATAAGGGATTACTGCAAAGTTATATTAAGGTAGTATAGTTGGCTGCAAAATTGAAGAAAAACAAAAGACTTCTTTTGGACGAACAATAATTTGGTAAACTAAACATAAGGTTTAAAAAATTCTCATCAGCATTAAATACCTTATAAAACTTTCTGGAAGTATGTTTAAAGCTTTACTGAAGGTAAAAGAAAGTACACATAAAGAGAGGTTCTACCATCTTTTTTCTCTTGCTGTGAACTATGAATACAGTCCCAAAGATATCGATAAAACAGTTTTTATATTTATTCTTATCAAAATGAGGATTTTAGTTTGGACTCTAATGTCTTTATGGGTATGACTTTAAGGCATATCTCCATAAAAGGAAAAAATCTGCTCTTGTGAGGGTTATGTCAAATCTTCAAGTCAAAAACTATAATAAATTCTGCATATGAAATTGGAAATGTTAATCCATTATGATTTTATAAGTAACTCCATAGCCTCACTTTCAAAAAGGAAGAAAAAAGAAAACCCTTGACAATTAATATTTAGTTCTTTCTGAAAAAGTAGCTTTAATTTTTTTCTCATCTTTTTTACATTATGACTTCCTAAAATTGTGCTCCAAGTATAAGACCCAGTACCTGCATAGACTGCATAAGACCTAGTACCTGACTCAGCTAAATTATGAGGCTGCTGGAACCTGGAAAGATAGCTTTATTATCATTATTATTATTATTATATATTATATATTTAATATATCACATATTTCTTACACATTCATCTGTTGATGAACACTTAGGTTGACTCTATATCAACCTAAGTTGGCTTAGGTTCGCTATTGTGAATAATACTTCAACATGGGCACGTAGATATCTCTTTGATGTACTGATTTTATTTCCTCATAGTTTATACCGAGTAGTGGGGTTGTGAATCATATGGTAGTTCCATTTTAATTTTTGAGAAATCTTCATACTGATTTTCATAATAGCTGTACTAATTTACATTTCTACTGACAGTGTGCAAGGATATCCTTTTCTGTACATCCTTACCAACACTTTTGACCTTTAGTCTTTTTGACAGTAGCCACTTCAACAGATGTGAGGTGATAGCTCATTGTGGTTTTAATTTGCATTTCTTTAATGATTGGTGATGTTGAGCATGCTGTCAGAAACCTGTTGATATTTTGTATGCCTTCATTTGAGAAGTGTCTATTCAGGTCCTTTGCCCATTTTTTTTTTTTTTTTTTTTTTTTTTTTGCAGATTATATGTTCTCTTGCTACTGAGTTGCTTGTGTTCCTTACATAAAGAATAAACCCCTTATCAGATGTATGGTTTGCAAATATTTTCTCCCATTTTATAGGTTGTCTCATCACTCTGTTGATTGTCTCCTTGGCTGTTCTCTTTCCAATTTGGATGCCTTTAGTTCTTTTTCTTGCCTAATTTCTCTGGCTAGGACTTTCAGTAGCATGTTAAACAGAAGTGGCAAAAGTGAAAATCTTTTTCTGTCTTGTTTCTGATCTTAGAGGAAAAACTTTCAACTTTCCCTCATTAAGTATGATGTTAGCTGTGGGACTGTCATATATGACCTTTACTGCATTGAGGTACATTCCTTCTACACCCAACTTATTAAAATTTTTATCACCATAGTGTATTCAGTGTTGTCAAATGCTTTCTTTTCCATCTGTTGAGACAATAAAATAGTTTTATCATTCATCTGGTTAATGTGGCATATCAGATTTATAGGTTTGCAAAAGTTGAGCCATCCTTATGTCACTTGATCATGGTGAATGATTCTTTTACCGGTTGTTGAATTCAGTTTGCTAGTATTTTGTAAAAGATTTTTAAGTCTATGTTCTTCAGGGATATTGGCCTGTAATTTTCTTTTCTTGTAGTGTCCTTGTCTGGCTTTGGTATCAGAGTAATACTGGCCTCATAAAATGAGTTTGGAAGTGTTCTGTCTTATATACCTTTTTGTAAGAGTCTGGGAAGGATTGGTATTATTTCTTCTTTAAATGTTAGAGAGAATTCAGCAGTGAAGCCATAAGGTCCTGGGCTTTTCTTTGATAGGTAAGATTTATTACTGATTACATTTCCTTACTCATTAATGTTCTCTTCAGATATTCTATTTCTTTATGATTCGGTCTTGGTAGGTTGAATATTTCTAGAAATTTATCTATTCTAAGTTGTCTAAGTTGTTGGTATTTAACTGTTAATATTAGTCTTAGGATCTTTTGCATTTTCATGGTTTGAACTTTGGTCTTCTCTTTCATTTACAATTTTATCTTTTGACATTACTGTCTGTTTTCTTACTCCAGGTTATCTTTTCTAATTTTTTTTTTTATTCTCAGTTTCATTTTCTACTACATTATTATTTCCTTCCTTCTACTATGGGCTTAATTTGCTCTTCTATTTCTAGCTCC
Organism: Gorilla gorilla gorilla; assembly: GCF_029281585.2. NCBI lineage: Eukaryota > Metazoa > Chordata > Mammalia > Primates > Hominidae > Gorilla > Gorilla gorilla. Next base: position 95,168,308 of record NC_073231.2, on the reverse strand, counting down.
TTGAGGTGTAACATTAGTTCATTTATTTGTTATATGAGATCATTATTCTTTTTGGATATACACATTAATTACTACAAACTTCTCCTTTAGAACTGCTCTTGCTGCATCGTATGTTTTGATATATTTTGCTCCCATTCTCATTTGTCTCAAACAAATTTTAAAATACCTTTCAATTTCTTCTTTGGCTTCTTAGTTGTTCAGGAACATGATGTTTTATTTTCATATATTTGTGAATTTTCTGAAATTCCTCCTGTTTTTGATTTCTAGTTTCACACCGTTGTGGTCAGAAAAAATAATTTATGATTTTAATCTTCTTAAATTTGTTAAGACTTGTTTTGTGGCCTAATATATAATGTATCCTGGAGAATGTTTCATGTGGGCTTGAGAAGAATGTGTGTTTTGCTGCTGTTAGATAGAATATTCCATATGTCTGATAGGGCCATTTGGTCTGAAGTCTAATGCTTTATTATTGATTTTCTGTCAGGATGATTTGTCCATTGCTGAAAATGGAATATTTAAGTTCCCTATTATTATTGTGCTGCAGTCTATTTCTTCCTCAATTCTGTTAACATTAGCATTATATATTTATGTGCTCTGATGTTAGGTACATTACATATGTATTCATACCTGTTACATCCTGTTGATGAATTGACCCCTTTGTTATTACGTAATGACCTGTGTTTTTGTGACAGTTTTAGACTTGAAGTCTATTTTGTCTGGTATACATATAGCCATTTCTACTCTCTTTTGGCTTCCATTTGTGTGAAATATCTTTTACTATTCTTTTACTTTTGGTCTATGTGTATTTTTTTTTTTTTTTTTGAGACAGAGTCTCACTCTGTTGCCAGGCTGGAGTGCAGTGGCTCGATCTTGGCTCATTGCAACTTCTACCTCCTGGGCTCAAGCAATTCTCCTGCCTTGGCCTCCCGAGTAGCTGGGACTACAGGTGCCCGCCACCACGCCCGGCTAATTTTTGTATTTTTAGTGGAGATGGGGTTTCACCATGTTGGTCAGTCTGGTCTCGAACTCCTGACCTTGTGATCTGCCCGCATGGCCTCTCAAAGTGCTGGGATTACAGGCGTGAGCCACGGTGCCCAGCCAGTTTATGTGTATTCTTAAAGGTGAAGTGAGTCTCTTCTAGGGAACATATAGTTAGGTCTCATTTTTCAGTTCATTCAGCCACTCTATGTCTTTTGTTTGGAAAGTTTAATCCATTTATATTCAAGATAGTTATTGATAGGTAAAGACTTACTACTGAGGTAAAAATCTGAAGAATAATCAAAGTAAAGTTTTGAATTAAAACATTTTTAGGATAGATTACATGGCTACACATAAACAATACACATACAAATGTGCATTTGTGCCACATTTATATAGCTCGATAGATGTGAGCCTTCTTCCCCTATCCATGGTCCCCTTAGACCCAGAATAAAGTTAGAGAAGCCCACTGTTTTACTAATCCACCATCCCATTTTAGGAATTCTTAATGAAGAATGAGATGAAAGGTCATAAATTGCCATTAGGATTTAGATCAGGGAAGAGTAATTTGAGCATTTCAGATCTAGAGGCTATGCATTTGGAATGTTATTTAATTTATTTGAGCCCCAATTCCCTAGAAAATTAGGAGTTTTTCTTAACTAAATCAGCTATGCTCAGCATATGTCAGAATTGGCTTTCTTTTAACTGTGATTTACCTGAGAACACATGAAGATGTAACTGTGTATGTGATTATGTGTGTGCAGTGCTGAGTACAGAGTAAGTATAATATTTCAATTATTTGATGAGCAAATGAAAATACGTGAATGAATATATGTATGTACATATGTAATCAGGTAGTCTACATCAACTAGTAGGATACAATAATTAATGGGATATATTCACTCACTGTGATACTTCTAAATGACAAAGTGTGTGCCATGTTAGCATAACTCAGTTTTAAGAGAAACTAAGCTGTACATAAATGCTGATCACCAGAGATTTTGAAGTGAATATGGTGCTTGAACTAGAATTGCATTGCTGGCTATGTGACCATGCATCGGACTCCATAAAAGTGTGTAAAACTTCTGCTCTAACAAGCAAGCTGTCTGTCCTAACTCAGGGAAAAGACTACAGTGAGGTTCAAACCAAGAAACACTGAGCTGATACGGGCCTCAGTCAAGGCAAAGCTTAATAACTCACTGCAACTATCTAAGGGGTTATATGGGCAACCTGTATTGTTTAATAAATTTCATTCCTTTCTTTTTCATGAATGAGTGAATTACAAACTGATCCCAGTAAAATTATGCATTAGGCTTTGGGTTTTAAAATTGTAAATAGCAGGCTCAGTTGTTTTTGTTCAAGCAAGTATGTAAATCTTACAAATAAAATTTTCAAAAATTTGAGTAGAAAAGGAAATTTACTCTTCTACTCTTATGTCTATTTCAGGAATAAAACAGAGAATGAGAGCTTTGCTTTACAATATACTGTTCTCTTGCAGACAGACAGTGAGACCTAGATCTGAATACATATGGAAGTAATAGCAGTATTATTAGGCTATCTCCCGAAGACAATTTTTCTACTTCTTTTAATCAAACAATTTTATCAGCTCCTTTGTGCTTATTCCAAATAATAAGAAATGAAACAGAAGAAACCCCAGCAGTTTATCAGTGTTAGTGGATATGCATTTCTCCTCCAGTTGCCACAGATTGCTTTTATATCTGTAGTAACATTTCTGTAGCTTAAAATGTAATTTAATAACAATCCCTTGCAATAGATTTTTTTAAGTTTGCTTAAAATTTTCATCCCCTTCTGCTTCCTACTTGATTCTTTCAAAATTCAAATAATATGCATCAATCCGTTTGTGACAAAATAACTTTGAAAGTCCTTGAAATTTGTATAGATGTTCATACTATCTGTGAAATAATTTAAAAATATATATTAATATCATAAAATAATTCACATGATTTTTCAAAATTATGTAAGTAATATATAAACACAATATTTAAAAAGTATTATAATGTCATGGATAAGGCTAACCATCCTACATATCCACTTCTCTTTTCCTTTGATGTAACCATATTATAACTTTGATGTATATAGTTCTAGTCCTTTAAAAGTGGAATTTATAAAGCTATGAAAAGAGAATTTGTAACATTGTTTCAAGTGATTTATAAATTTGCCTAAATTTTACTATGAATCTCCTCAATGAATCTGTTTTTTTAAAATTTTTTTAGATTTATCTGTGTTGAATTAGCTCATTTATTTAACATATATATGTATTTGTATGTACATACCAGCTTTTATTTATCTAGTTCTCATTTGATGAATGCTTAGTTTGTTTCCAGGATTACTCTATTACTATGTGGCAGTGAATATCCATGTGTATGTCTTATTATTTTATTTGCCAGGAATGTTTCTAGGGTTAGATAAAAGATGGGGAATTAGTCACTTTTTTTTTAATAGTAGTCACACCTTCAACTTTTCTACACATTGCTAAATTGCCTTCCAAATTGATTGATCAATTTCTATTCTCAGAGGAAGGACCTGACAACATTTGACATTGTACTGACTTATCAATTTTTTTCAGTTCTGTGGGCAAAACTATTATCTTTTTGTTTTAATTTTAATTTGCTGGCTTACCAATGAGATTGACTATTTATTTATTAGATATTTGAATTGGATTTTCTAAAACCATAGGTTCATATACCATGCCAACTTTTTGATAGAGTTTTTCATTTACTTCATGTTTATATGTATGATTAGAACAATGATTTACAGATAATCTATGCAGCAAGGATTTTCTCCCAATCTGTGGTTTGTTTTAAAACATGAAGTTGACTTTATTATAAAATAAAACAACTTTTCAGTCAAACTTATATCTCCATTTTCTTTATTATTTAAACTTTCTGGGTTTTTGGTTTGTTTGTTTTGTTTTTTAAAGAAAGCTTTGTCTGTCATGGCCAATAGAGTCTTTCAGAGCTTGAGCTACTGAGACAAGAATACGTGATTTTGGATTCTAATTCTGTCTCTTGTTAACTGTGACACTTCAATAAGTTTATTAACATTGCTGTACCATAATTACCTTTCCTGTAAGTGAAATAATAATAAAAATAATAATTGGACTTACCTTACTCACAGAGTAATAGGATTATTGATAGAATTAATGCCTGAACAGCACTTACAGTGTCTAAGATATAACAAATATTCTACAAGTGTTAGTTAGCAAGGTATAGTATCATTAAAAGCTTTTTCTGCCATCTTTGAAGGTATTAATTCATCTTAAATAAAGTTTTGGATATGTTGTATTATGACCATATAATTTCATTGTCTCATATAGATGTATTATGGCCATATAATTTCATTTTCTCATATAAGAACATATATTAAGCAGCTAATTATTTGACCACTGCTTAGTGAATCCTATTCTGTTATTGGTTGCTATACAGGCATAGATTAATTTTTGGTTCATGATTCCATTCCAGCAACCTGTCTAATGATGTGGCAATATGACACTGCTTAAAATGTTAAAACTTTATAAAACATTTTTATATCTGGCAGGGCAATTTTGTGCCACTCCCAACAAACTTTGTTTTTATTTTTCAAAAATGCTATTCTCTCTCTTTCTTTGTGTATGTATATAATATCAATTGCTACATAAATCTTGAAATTCACATAATTTTATACATTTCATAATAAATTTTGTATAATGAAAAAAATCCCATTAAGTTTGAGATCACATTAAACTTAGAGATTAATTTGGGAAGAGTTTACTGTTTATAATATTTAGTCTTCCCATAAAGCATATGATAATTCTCTATTAAATTAAAAAAAAACTTTCTAGGTCTAAAACTTCAACTCTAAATCATTGATTTATGTATGTGTAGAATAAAAGTGCTGAGAAAAACTAGCAGATACCAATCCTACCCCCTTTTTTGACAGATGAGAAAATTGAGGCTGAATGAAGTATATAGGTGTATTAGTCCATTCTCACAGTGCTATAAAGGACTGTCCAAGACTGGGTAATTTATAAAAGAAAGAGGTTCAATTGACTCACATTTCTGCATTGCTGGGGAGGCCTCAGGAAACTTACAATCATGATGGAAGGGGAAGCAAACATGTCCTTCTTGACATGGTGGCAGGAAGCAGAAGTATGACAGCCAAGCGAAGGGGGAAGATCCATGTAAAACTGTGAAATCTTGTGAGAACTTACTATCATGAGAATAGCATGGGGGAACCTCCTCCATGATTCAATTACCTCCCACCAGGTTCCTTCCACCACACATAAGGATTATGGAAACTACAATTAAAGGTGAGATTTTGGTGGGGCCATAGCCAAACCATATCATTTTGCTTCTGTCTCCTTCCAAATCTCATGTCCTCAAATTTCAAAACACAATAATGCCTTTCCAACAGTCCCCCAAAGTCTTAGCTCATTCCAGTATTAACCCAAAAGCCCAAGTCCAAAGTCTCATGTGAAACAAGGCAAGTCCCTTCTGCCTGTGAGCCTTAAAATCAAAACTAAGGTAGTTATTTCCTAGATACAATGCAGGTACAGACATTGGTTAAATACACCCATTCCAAATGGAAGAAATTTGCCAAAAGTATAGGCCAATTTCTTGGGGTCTATGGGGCCCATGCAAATCTGAAATCCAGTGGGGCAGTCAAACCTTAAAGTTCCTAAATGATCACCTTTGACTCTATGTCTCACATCCAGGTCACACTGATGCAAAAGGTGCATTCCCATGGGCTTGGGCAGCTCTGCCTCTGTAGGTATGCCATGTACAGCTTACCTCCTGGCTGCTTTCATGGGCTGCCATTGTGTGTCTGCAGCATTTCCAGGTGCATGGTGCAAGTTTTTGGCGGATCTACAATTCTGGGGTCTGGAGAATGGTGGCCCTTTACTCACAGCTCCACTAGGCAGTGCCCCAGTGGGGACTCCGTGTGGAGGCTCCAACCACACATATCTCTCCCACACTATGCTAGCAGAGGTTCTCCATGAGGGCCCCTCCCATGCAGCAAACTTCTGCCTGTACATCCAGGTGTTTCCATACATCCTCTGAAATCTAGGTGGAGGTTCCCAAACCTCAATTCTTGACTTCTGTGTACCTGCAGCCTCAACATTACATGGAACCTTCCAAGGCTTGGGGTTTGCACCCTCTGAAGCCATTGCCCAAGCAGTACCTTGGCCCCTTTTAGCCATGGCTGGAGCTGTTGAGACGCAGGGCACCAAGTCCCTAGGCTGCACACAGCAGCGAGGCCTTGGGTCTGACCCATGAAACCATTTTTTCCTCCTAGATCTCCAGTCCTGTGATGGGAGAGGCTGCCATAAAGGTCTTTGACATGCCCTGGAGACATTTTCCCCATTGTCTTGGTGATTAACATTTGGCTTCTTGTTACTTATGCAAATTTCTGCAGCAGGCTTGAATTTCTCCTCAGAAAATGAGTTTTTCTTTCCTATTGCATTGTCAGGCTGCAAATTTTCTGAACTTTTGTGATCTGCTTCCCTTTTTTAACATAAGTTCCAATTCCAAACTACATCTTTGTGAATACATAAAACTGAATGCTATTAACAGCACCCAAGTCACTTGTTGAACACTTTGCTGATTAGAAATGTCTTACACCAGATACCTTAAATCATCTTTCTCAAGTTCAAAGTGTCACAAATCTCTAGGGCAGGGGAAAATGCTGCCAGTCTTTTTGCTAAAACAGCAAGAGTCACCTTTATTCCAGTTCTCAACACGTTTCTCATCTCTATCTGAGACCACATCAGCCTGGACTTCATTGTCCTTATCACTATCAGCCTTTTGGTCAAAGCCACTCAACAAGTCTCTAGGAAGTTCCAAGCTTTCCCATATCTTCCTGTCTTCTTCTGAGCCCTCCAAACTCTTCCATCCTTTGCCTGTTACCCAGTTCCAAGTCGCTTCCACATTTTTGGGTATCCTTATAGCAGCGCCCCACTCCCAGTATCAATTTACTGTATTAGTTTGTTCTCATGCTGCTATAAAGGACTGCCTGAGACTAGGTAATTTATAAAGGAAAGAAGTTTAATTGACTCACACTTCTGCATGGTTGGGGAGGCCTCAGGAAACTTACAATCATGCAGAAGGGGAAACAAACACGTCCTTCTTCACATGGTGGCAGGAAGAAGTATGAGAGCCGAGTGAAGGGAGAAGCCCTTATAAAACCATCAGCTGTCATGAGAAATTACCCACTATCATGATAATATCATGGAAAAAAACCACCCCCATGATTCTATTACCTCCCAACATGTCCCTCTCACCACGTGTGATGAACTTCAATTCAAGAAGTGATTTGGGTGGGGACACAACCTACCCATATCAAAGGTTATTTTTCAGAATCAACAAAATACTTAATGATCTCAGACATAAACCTAGATCATCTAATTTACTTCAAAGTTTTTGAAATTTTGGGTTATATTTGGCCAAACTCTTTTGCTTCCTATTTAAGGCGCCATACCCACCCAGTGCTTAGTGGGTCTATTCATAGCAGATGAATAGGATACTACTGTTCCCATTGAGAAGAAGTGATAATGAGAGAAACAAGCAGATACATTCAGTGCTATATGGTAACTATTAATAGTGACTAGGAAAGGGGATCTAGCAAGGAAGTACTGACAGAAAAAGGCAAGCTCTAAAATATTTAAAGATTATTTAGCCAAAACCATGGCTCATGGAATAGCCTCAAGACATCCTAAGAACATGTGCCCAAGGTCACTGGGTTACAGCTTGGTTATATACATTGTAGAGAGATAGAAGTTACAGGCAAAGACATAAATCCATACATGTAAGGGGTACACTGATTTGGCCTGGAAAGCTGAGACATTTTGAGGTGGGGGTTCACAGGTCATAGGTGGAGTCAAAGATTTTCTGATAGGCAGTTGGCTGAAAATCTTAAGCTTTGCCTACAGAATTGAAGCCAGCAGTAAGAAATGCTTCAGATAAAAAAGGGAAGTTGTGGAAACCAAGGTTTCTGTTATGTATATGAAGCCTCCAGGTAGCAAACTTCAGAGGGAATAGATGGTAAATATTATTTATGGAACTTTAAATCTCTCTTAGTTAAAATCTCTCAGCTAAATGTCTCCTGGATCAGGAAAAGACTTGGAAAGGGAAGGAGATCCTCTAAAGAATGGAAATTTCCCCAAGAGATGGCTTTGCAGGGACATTTCAAAATATATCAAAGAAATATATTTTGGGGTACAATACTTTGATATCCTTCAGGATGTGCTATCTGTCATGTGATGCTATATTGGAGTCAGGTTGGAACTGGGTATATTATTGCAATAAAGAGTTTGTTTTGTCAGTCTTAAGATCTCTATTTTATTGTTAATGCTGGTCAGTTGTACCTAAATTCCAAAAGGGAGAGGATGTAATGAAGCATTTCTGACCACCCTTCCTGTCCTGGCCTGAACTAGTTTTTCAGGTTTCCTCTGGGATCCCCTTGGCCAAGAGGGAATTTCATTCAGTCTTTTGAGGGGCTTAGATTTCATTTTTGGCTTACAGGAGGAAGCAATTGTTAGTGGAGTAACAGGGAAAGGAATGCCATTTAATACAGATATTGAACAACGGCTGGGCTTTCTTCAAAGAGAAGGTGAGGGGAAAAGCAACTCACATAGTGTACTATGAATAAAATCATGGCTGACTAGACAAACATGCTGGGCTCAGAGTTAGAACAAAGTTTGTCTAAAGGCCTAGGTGAAGTGTGGAGGAAGCGAATAGGCTTAGGACTGATGGAGATGCGTAGCATGTCTTTTAAAAGAGTTTGGATTTTTTAAATAGTTATTGGGAAGGTACTAGAAATTTATAGAAAGCAGTGACATAGATTTGCCGTTTAGCAAAACAGGAGGATGTGGAGCAGGTGACATGGAAAGAAGAATCTGTAGGTGGAGAGGTAAGTTAGGTGAGAAATGCCTTCTCTAAGGCATTAGTAGCAGAAATGGAGAAGAATATGTTATTTTTATTTTTTATTGTTACTATTTGTAGAGGTGGGGTCTCACTATTTTGCCCAGTCTAGCCTCAAACTCCTGGGCTCAAGTGATCCTCCTGCCTCAGCCTCCCAAAGTGCAGGTATTAGAGGCGTGAGCCACCATGTTTGGCCTTAAGACTGTGTTTTGATCTGAGCAGAATATATCATTTGCAGGCTTAGAGAGTAGATAGAATGTCTATGGATGAAGATGGCATTTGCCTTAAATGAACTGTTATTTGATGAAATAGGGATTATGAAAGAGTGTTTTAGGAGATGGAGGAGGGAAAGAGAATAATAAGATTGATTTAATGCAGGTAGAGTGTGAAGTACATTTAAGTCTTCCAGGGTTGTGGTCCAAGTAGGCAACTGGTGAAGCGGGTGTGGAGGACTCACCTGGGGAGCTATTAGCATAGAGACAGATTTGAAATCATGTATGTGATTGGCATTGCCTGAGAGAAAAAGGGTTAGATCAGTAAGAAAAGTGATCTATATATGGGATCCCAGGAAAATTCTTAGCATGTAAGCGCCAGAGAAATAGAAGTGATTAAAAGGCCAAGCAGAGGAGTAGAAGGATTAACAGGGAAGAATTCAATTGTAGGAGCAAGATAGGCAACAACCATTGTATTGTTAACTTCTATTTTCAAAAGGGCTCATGCTTTTATGCAGTGAATATATCTAGAATAACAAATTCATTGACTCAGACAACCTGCACAGCAAGTTCTCTTTAGAGTTCAGTGATGTGGATTTTGGGACATTTTAATTCTAGGCTTGTTCATAAGATGACCATAATTTATCTTCTCAATTCCTTTTTCTTGCTGCAGTAGAACGTTACATATCCTTTAATAATCATGCTTCATACTTTTATTCTTAACCCAAGTTACCAATTAGCACATATTTTTCCTATTCAATTTTCATATTTGATATAGTGACATAAGGGCACTATAAATAATAAATATGTATATTTCTACATAATATATCTACATCTAGTGTATGACATTACTATTGTCGTTATGTTACCAGTAATTTATGCCTTCCTACAGATGGAAGAATTCTAGCACAGGATAGCTGAGCAACTTTCTGTTGGTAGCAAGAGTGGGTGGTGGAGCCTTGTGGGTTCTTAATCCAACAGACCGTGCTGTCTCTGTTGCTCTTTTCTTGGTAATTGGGTATGTAACACCATCATTTCTAGTACCTCTGTCTTTAAATATGCAATTAGAAGCACACTAATAGACACAAAAGCCTTCATTACCCCAGTGGGCTTAAATCATTTCCCTAATAGCTCCTCTGCAGTGCAGTAAGAAACCAGTCTTGGGCAATGACTAAACATCTTGAAGTTTCTGAAACTGTTCATTTAAAAAATTCGGACAATTTTATACCTCTCTAATGAAAATGTTTTTCTGCACATTCAGAATCACATTACCCTATTTCTTCAGGCAAACTTGCAAGCAAAGCCCCCACAGGCAGACCTACTGAGAAACAGGCTCATAGCCTTGGGAGGTAAACAGCTCTTTTTCCATAGCCTGCTGGACTGTTACTTGAGACATTCATTAAAGAAGGTGCTTGAAGGCTACCAGGTTGGGTGGTTTTTGAGACAATTGTAATTCTCTGTTATTTTGTTCAAGAACAGCCTTGTTATTATTTCTGTCTCTGGTGGCAGTTGCTGATTGAATCAGCCTACACCAATGTAAATGGCTGACCTGCTAAATCTCTTCCAGAACATTTGTATGCTTTACGATTTGTTTTGATTTTCATGAAATTGTTGCAACTGTGGTCATAATAGTACCACTTGGGCTAGTAACTTCTACTTAGTCATTTCAAAATGGTCCCATTTTCCCATCTTATGAAACTCCTGAAATTTAACACCCTGGGTGCTTAATACGAGAAGTGATTGGCTAGCTCTGGTTAAATACAGGCACAGTAGAGAGAGTGTCAGTGAGGGGCTTCTGCTGACCTCTTCCAGGCCATCTGTACTAGACAGCTGCTGCTCATGCCTGCCTAGAATCCATTCTCCCTTTCTCTGCTGTCGGCATCTAGATTTTTTATTTTCTTTTTCAGCAAACATCCCTCCTCATATCTTAGTGTATGTGATTTGTGTGAGACTAAATTTCCAGGGTGGATATGTGACCAGTCATTAGGCAGCACACAAGAAATTGATTCAAGGATGGTAAACCTACAGGTAAATCCAAATGTATGTAGCCCATACAAAAAAAATGTAAGAAGAATGCCTAATTTGTCCAGTTAAAAAGTGATACAAGCACTGGCAAAAATAACAAACGTAAGGAGAAAGTGTTAGAAATTAAGGTATTTATGCTGGATGTGGTGGCTCACACCTGTAATCCCATCACTTTGGGAGGCCTAGGTGAGTGGATCATTTGAGGTCAGGAGTTTGAGACCAGCCTGGCCAACATGGTGAAACCCTGTCTCTACTAAAAATACAAAAAATTAGCTGGGTGTGGTGGTATGTGCCTCTAATCCCAGCTACTCAGGAGGCTGAGGCAGGAGAATTGCTTGAATCTGGGAAGCGGAGGTTGCAGTGAGCTGAGATTGTACCACTGCACTCCAGCCTGGGTGACAGAGCAAGACTCCATCTTGAAAAAAAACAAACAAACAAAAAAAGAAATTAAGGTATTTAAAGTCCTCATTTCATTCAGAAAGGGAATAAACACATTGACTGAATGCAAACTTTTTAAAGTTAAATGTACATATTAAATTTTTTGAGCAAACTTAAAAAATATAGAAATAGCATGTTATAAATTAGTATAAAAAAATGAAGTGAAAAAGATACAAATTCCAAAGGAAGTCCATAAGAAAGAAAAGAGAAGGAGAAATAGAACAAAATTAAATGCTTGATTAGATTAATATGTTTTAGTAATCACAATAAATTTAAATGGATTAAACTTGCTGGAGTTTCTATATCTCTAGAGGTATATTTGTTATATACTGATAATTCCAATTAATCAGCATGATATAGGAGTTTTCAATTTAATGTGCCTACTAAAATATTTTATTGCCATATTTTCTTCCCTTTGTTTTTTGGGGAATTTATTCCTCTATTTTCACAGTTTTCAAGATGAACGATTTAAATTTTAATATTTGTCATGTCCTGTGTTAGCAGTTTTCACACTGCTATAAAGATACTACCTAAGACTGGGTAATTTATGAAGGAAAGAGATTTAGTTGACTCACAGTTCCACATGGCTGGGGCCTCAGGAAACTTACAATCATGGCAGAAGGTGAAGGGGAAGTGACTACCTTCTTCACGGGGCAGGCAGGAGAGAGAGAGAGAGAGAGAGAGAGAGAGAGAAAGAAGGGGAAGCATGAGACACTTATCAAACAACAAGATCTGGTGAGAACTCACTATCATGAGAACAGCATGGAGGAAACTGCCCCATGATCCAATCACCTCCCTCTAGGTCCCACCCTTGACATGTGGGGATTACAATTCAGATTACAATTCGAGGTGAGATTTGGCTGGGGACACAGCCAAGCCATAACATTTGTGAACACTTCAGACTGTAATTCTCTAAGTCCCAATTTAGCTGTGTATCATAAGTTTTGAGATGTAGCATTTTCATTATAATTTGTTCTACTTCTCAGCATAGTTTTTCCTATAAAGAGAAAAATTCTTCCCAGAGGAGAGTAGGGCTTAGGATAAGAAAAGAGAGAACCAAAGAGGAAATGTAGTCATCTATAGTATCTACATTTGACAGAATAGAATAAAAAGACCAGGAAAGTTCCTGAAAACACTGGCTAAAGAGTGAGAAAACAACAGCAATAACAACAACAAAAACAAACAACGGAGTATTATAGAGGTCCCAGTTAGAGGAATTTGCCATGTGTGTGGGGAGCTTGCTCAATGAGACTTCTGCTACTTATTCCAGGAGGCTCACTGGCTTGCCTCTATTGTAATTTCCATGTTCTTTTCGTCTCCACTACCATCTTAATGAGTATTGCACCTACTTTATGCAAGTACAAATTTTCAAGGCCTTTCTATCATTCATAAACGTTTTGTGGCTGTAACACCCCTCAACATACTATTTTCATGAATCTCGCCATTCACTTGGAAGTTGTTCATAAGTGGCAACTACACTTTACTCAGGGAACATAGGCTCAAATACTTTGGTGGCCAGGCATATATATATATAGAAAATAACTGTGAAATAAGAGAGATATGGTCACATAAACAAGTTACCATGTAGAAGCATTTGAATGACATAAAAATACCCAAGCCAAGTACTTTTTTCAAGTAAAGTCAGTTGTGTTCCAAACTTGAACTACTGACTAGAGGGGGAGGATAGGAAGAGACACCAAGGATGGGTAGTTAGTAGGGTAATTGGGGATCCTCAAAGGCTAAAGATAAGAAAAATGTTCCTACCTATCCTTTCTTTGCTTTCTTTGTAAGATAAGGCAGTTGATGAAATATAAAGCATAATGAAAAAATAGAAAAAATCATTTTTATCATTATTAATGAGCTAGGTATCTCAACGTAATTTAGATGGAGAAAGTGGATTAAAATAAATTAAATTTAGAAAAACAAAGCAAAATGGTTGATGGATTTCAGTAAGTAGTCAGATTGCTTGAGTGGTGGGGAGTGTGTGAGAGCCAACATCTTCATCTGCATGAGAAAATTACAACCAGATCAGCTTCACCTAAGATATTTAAACCCACATTTAAAAATCATTAATGTTTACCAAAGTTAGAAAAATTTTCTCAAACTCCATGAACAGTTTTGTTCCTCAAGTACTAAATAAACACTTTCAGATAATGAATCAGACATGGGAAAACTGAGAAAAACACAGTAGATACTCAATAGTAGGTAGTCAGTAAGTTCAGTCGAATGACTAGACTTCCATTTAGACATGGTTCCAAGCCCGACTATTACTAGCTTCGTAACCTTAGAAACGCCACTGAACTGTCTTTATTCTCAATTTTTCAGTCTGAAAATGTATGGGATTTTCAATATTTTCAAGACTATAGAGACCCATGCAAGTAAAAATGATTTGAAATCTATCTATTGCTATATATATTAAAATATTAATGCTATGTCAAAAATGCCGTGTAGCCAGCTGTGTTTTGAAATTCAAATACTTTTGAATTTTAGATAATATATTATTATTTAGTACCAACAACAAGGACTGATGGCATTGGATAATAAACACATTAATGAAGTATTTCTACAGGAAAATTTGTGAGCATTCACACTAAGTAGGATAGGTAAATGTTATCAATATTTTTAATCATGTCAGTATGAATAATTTTATGTCAGTATAAATCAGATTGCATAGGTATTGACTCAAATAAGTTATACTTTATTGTCAATTTTCTCAGATTTTGGTATCAAAATTATAAGTGAGATAGGCAACCTCAATTAAAGTTAAAATAAAGAGGTGGACTCCAGGAGAGTTTCAATTAACCACTGGATCGCTCATAACATATTATCACTAAAGTTTGTATAAAGATGGATTTGGACATTTTTAACTCTCTTAAGTCTTAAGTGTCAGTGTGTGTGCATGGCTCTCTTGGTTATATCAGAGAGTCATCTATATGCCCTTTTTCCTTCTTTTATAAAAGTCTATTTTCCTTTCCTTTTAAAAATCTGATACAGATAGTGAAAGTTATCAAATTATTGCCTCAAATATTTTTTAATAAGTGGAAAATGAAGTATGATTTTAGTTCGCTTGAGACTAAAATCTGGTTTGTACAATTGTTTACCAGAATACAGTAGTGTTTCCTCTTGAGTTTCTTGGAATGGGGCTGTTGAACAAGGGTTGTAGTTTATTATTGAACAAGGTATTGCCTCGCTGGAGTTATGCAGCTATAGTATAGAAACATAATCTCCAATTGCTTTTATAATTAATTTTGCTTGCCTTTGTAAACATGAGTAGCAATGAAATCTTTTTGATAGATGTACCGTACACAAATATTTCATTTTCTGTGTAAATCCACATCCACATCCAATTCAGGGGCAGAGAAGAAATAAAAATTTTGAAGAACTAAGTGAAGAGAATGTAAATTGATAACAAGCAAAGGTAAGGAATAAAATGAAAATTATATCAAATTTAAGTCAGTAAATAATATATTTTTTAAGGAATTACAGTATAAGGCAAAGAGATAAAGCAAAATTCTTTAGGTAATGACATGGGAACATTATGGGCAGAAGCAGCTAATTAAACAATGTAATTATTTCCCCTCAGAGTTAACGATTAAGAGATAAAAGGACAAATCTAAAATATCAATCTCCAAGGTTGATATAGAGAAAATATGGAAGAAATGAAATAATGCACAACTGAAAAACACAAAACCTCTGGGCATTTATAAATTTGGTTCTTGAATGCTGATGAAAGAATACCTGAGTATAGAAAAGGGACAATTGCAAGGAATTTGTATGCACCATGCAATGACTATAGTTCCTTGATTAAGGCTTTTAAGTTCTTGTATTACCCCTCTTCATTTGCTGGATATAATAAAATATTATATTTAGTATTCCATGACTGTTTGTATATCTTCTCTCCAGTTAGATTTGATATTTTTTTAACATAGCACTATTGATGACAGAATGATTTTATAAGAAAATTGTGAATATTATGGACTATTCACTGTGGCATAATAATTCTGAAGACATAAATGCATATCCTCAGTCTGAGTTTTCTTATTTGTTTAGTATAGAGCCGCCCATTTGAAACCTTCACTTTGTGTTACAATATCTTTTTGTCTGGTGCATCATTCTTAGTCAGGATGTGGACCTGCATAATTCTGAGTGTTTGAAAAGCTTGAAACTGAGACATGTGGTCTGACAGGTAGTCACTCTAAAGGTTATTTTGGGGAAACTGGTCTGGGTTACCTTTTATTGCTATTAGAGCAGAAGAAAAGGAAAAGTATTGCTATTACTGATTTATACAATCCTTTCTCATCACTATGTTTAAGTCACATAAAACATAATTTAGGCTAGAAAATTCATTTGTTCATTCATCCAGCAAAACCTTTGTGTGTGTATGTGTGTGTGTGTGCAAGGTATTCTATTAGGCAGGCACTTAGGGAATTCTAAGTTGCACTTACTCTGATCCTGATTTCAAATAGCTTAAAGAGATTTCGTCTAGAAGAGAGACTTCTAGTTTTCTATAAAAGTTTCCAGCAGAAAGGTTTCTGATAAACAGAAATCATGTATATTTGGCATTCCAGGTGGGTTTACAAAATGCTTCTGGCTTATTGGCTGACATGCAGAGAGAACAAAGCATATGGGTATGCTTAGCAGTTTTCCCATCTACTGTTGCAGATTTAATTTGAGTGGTAAGGAGAGAAACTCTCAGCAGTTAATTTGGTCTCTAGTTGCAGTGATCACTTACATAGCATAATAAAATGCACAGGACTTTTCAAATTCAAAGCATTTCACCAGTGAAATATAATTACCACATGTATATGATATGGCTATTTTCCCTCTGGACTAGTTTGCACCCTCCCATTAGGTTTATTCTTATTTTTTGTGCATTAAAACTTTGGCCTTGTAAAGTAACTATGGATTCTTTCCATTTCAAGTCTGTTACTCTAAGATTTTCTACAGGTTGCAAACCCTTTTAAAATTGTTTTGATTTAGTGGGAATGGCAATGTATCTTGTGTTCTGTGGCCTTCAATACACAGTCAGAGTAATAGGAAAGCTTTTTCCTGAGAGCATCTTCTTCACTGAGAGCAAATAAAATTTTCAAGGTTATGAGACTACTATGTAAAGGTGTTACTTAGTAACACCAGTAGGGCATAGACATTCAACAACTGATAAACCATACTCTCTGCTCATGAGAAACACGCCACTAGAACGGCAGAGTGCGGGATGAGCAATCTGTAAGTCAAAATAATACATCAACAGATAAGTCAGCCTCAGCATTTGGCCCATTATTTCCTGCTAAATGTGTGGTCCTCTTATCCTGACTTTTGTCTTATTCTCAATGTCCTACCTTTCTTCTTTAGAATTCCTCTTTATCCTTGAAGCTTTCCCCAATCCTGTGGCAAGTAGGTAATGCCTCCACCGAATATGTAGCATTATAGCTCTTGGATTACCAAGTAGCCTAACAACAACAAAAGGAAAGAAATGTCATCTTTCATATTTAACTGTGAATATTTCCATCTATCTGTCCTTTCTCACAATGTCTGGATATTTGGTTATTCTCACTTGTAGATGAGATCCATCGGAGGACTCAGAGTACTTGTGGATGCAGAGCATAGGTTTTACTGAATAGTCTTTTGTGATTATTTCAAGCAGATGTGTTCATGTCTACAGTTTTTTTTTAAAACAAGTGTTACTTCTTATAGGAATGTGACATTTTGATTTATAACTAAAAAGAATGGTAGAAAATTGTTTATCCATCAGGTTTTAAAATTAACATTGCCTATTATGAAAGAAGAGAACAAATATTTGAATGCTTTATTTCATTAAATTTTAATGGTAAGGAGAGAAACTTTCAGCAAAGTTAATTTGTATTGTATTATAAACTATTTCGTTTGTTGATTTTAAGAATACATTAAGCCAATTGTTTCATATTTGAAATCCATTCAAGGTGTCTAATGTATTAAGAAAAAAAAGGCAGCTTTTAGCCCATTAACATTATTCATCTATTACTGGATTTCAATTGGCTGATAGCCCTCTAATGAACTTAGTCACTTTTTGACATTTTTCATAGGTGGAGGTAAAATTAACAATTATAAACAGTGCCAAGTCCCAAGAATTCACTAAAGACTCATTTATTTAAACAATGTTACCTAAATCTTCTCTATCTGGGGACATCACTAAATGTTGCCTAGCTGAGTAGCTTGTCAAGTATAATAAATAATACCGATTTATTTTTTATTAAAAAAAATCACAGCCCATTTTTCAAAGATGAAAGCTTGATATTAATTCATTGCTAAGTAAATGACAGGGTGATTCCAAAGTAGCATAGAAGCACATTGCTGAATATGTAGTCAGCCCCGAAAAAACTAGGAAAATCCACGTGATGGGAGAAGAGGCATAGTTGAAAGAGCAAGTTCCTTTTGTATAAACTTTTAGTATGTAATATTTAAAATCAGCTTATCTTTTAATACATTGAAAAACTTCAGAAATACAAGTCTGAAAATATGACAAATTTTTTTCCAGCAAAATCTAACACTGACATATTTCAAATTTAATACTTTGTACAATCCCCTGGCCCAGACTTTACATCTCTGAACCTAACAACTCATTTTGCTTATAAAAATTAAGTTCAATAAAGTGAGGAATCTTCTGTAGGGAGAAAAAAATGTGCATCGGGAACAGCTCTGCAAATATAATTTTCATGTGGGAAGTATGCTTTTTGTCTTCCTGCATTTTTTTTCTTTCATTAGAAATATTTTCTCTACTGGTGTCAAAAAGCTGTTGGAGGCCAGGTACTCTGACAAAGGGGACTCATTGACTTTGCTTGGTGGCTATCTTGACATGTTTGTTTATACTTTATAGTTTCACGAAACAATAAATAAGGGAATTTATTTTAAAGTAAAAACACCTCATTGCATCCAATGCTTATTTATTTGGTAGAGATGTGTAGAGGAAGAAGAGAATCTAATGTGTATCAAACATCCAAAGGCCTTTGAGCTAGGTTGAGATTCACAAATAACCCACCATATTGGTTTCCATTTTTCTCTTTCTTCACAAAAGTTAGCAATTGGAAAGGAAAACATCTGTGTACATATAAACTGCAAAATAGCTAATTGTTAAAATTGTGAAAAAATCATTTAATTAGTTCCATAAATTACAAAACTGTTCAAAGTAGGAAAAGGTGGAGACAATATTTAATTTTTAATAATATTTAAATAACTCTCTTTGTAATAAAAAACATGTGTCTGCTCATTTCCAAACTCAAAAGTTTTATTTTTCCATTTTGTGGAGCAAATATTAGATACAACGAAAAAAAAACCCCCACAAACTGTTGTATGCCTGAAGAACAAAGAGGAATGCTATAGAATTATGTTTTAGTAACTTACCTTTAAAGGAAATATTTATAATAAATATTCATTGCTTTTTACTCCAAGTGAATCCATTCAGACATTTTTTTTCTTTTAAAATAGTTATAATGGATTTAAACCAATAGGGAAATGGGAAAAAATAGACAATACTTATATACAACAATAGGAACTCTATACAATTTGAATAGATAAAACTTATAGTGTTGTTAATTGATTGATTAGCCATCAATGTGGGTGACTGAGGAATGTATTTGCCATATTTGTCCTTCTCCTTCTGGCTCAAAGTATTTGAAATGCCAGCTAAAAATGGCCATGACACCCAGAAAAAATTAGGAATCCATAATTTTTTGGAATTTAATGTTTAAAGATAGTAGGGAGTATCTATCTGGAATTATCTTTGTATCTCAAAACATTTATCATATTATTGGATGTAACAACCCTTGTTTCCATGTAACAAGGGTTACATGGAAAGGTTGGCCAGGAAAACCTTAGCAAAAATTTTGTTTGCTAAAATCTCCTTAGCAGCCCCTCAGCCAACACTTATAGGAACATTTCCCTCTGCTGAATCCCATCTTACCTATGCTCTATCTCATGACTCCTGGTAAGAACCTCTCACCTTGTACTGAAAGATGTTTAGTAATTCTTTCTATGAAGCTTTTTAATAGTCCATTACACCAAAACAAAATAATCATTATCCTAACACATTCATTTTAGTCATCCCACTTATTATGTGATTTTAATTTACCTGTGTGTCACTTATGCTGACCCTATCATGAAGACAGTCTTTTGTAAGCCAACTCAACTCTTTCTTTTCCTCTGTATCTTTCATATACAGCTCACCACCCTTTCTCTCATAGACTGCTCCTTCAGGATGGCAGCAGTGTCTCATGCCTTTGACCCAACTGCTCTTTGCATGTACATATTTTTATTGATTAACTTGGCCTCCTTCCCTCATTCATCTTTATCTTATCTGCAGAAAATTTACTAATCAATTTGTTCTTGGATCAATTATTAATCAAGAGACAGTGTCTTAGTTGAAATTTTAAAAATGACTTTCAGACATTGTATACTCTCATTTTTTCCCATAAAATTATTAGGAGGCTTTAAAATAATATCATAATTAATTCTATGTTATACTCAACATACTGATTTTTTTTTGAATTAAATACTCACTTTTCTCTACAAACGTGGGACACCTTCTATGTTGCTTTTAAAAAATTAATATAATACAGTCTCCAAGTGACTTCTTTCTGATGTAATCACGTTTTTATTTTCACCTTATAAAGACCTTTACTTTCATTAGTTTATCGCAAGTACATTTTGTATCCCTGTGTTCACAATCGTTTATGTGTGTGGGTTTTTAAAAAAAATTCCTTCTAATAAATGATTGTTTTTCTACTCTTAATGAGACAGGAATGGAATAATTGAACTGTCATTCATTTATTTAGCATACAGATATTCAGCACCTATTTGGTGCTAGCAGACTTTATGTTTTCATGGATATTGTGTTTGTATTACAGAGGCAGATAGCCAAACTGTGATCTAAATATTGGATAAGTTGAAGCACATAATGTTTTGAGACCATGTATGTGGATCATTAATTCTAGTCTTGGGAGAAAATTCTAGTCATGGAAGAAAATCTTGAAGAAGTATGTTTTTAAAATGAGTCCCAAATAACACATACAGATTCATATTGTGTTAACTTGCTGAACCTTAACTATCTTTCCAAGATCCCTTTCCCCAGCATTGTTTTGGATTACGGATGGCTGCAAGATGCATATGCATGTGACTTGGCAGGAAGAAGTGAAAGAGTGGTAATAGCATTTTATTTTTTGAAGGTTATTGAAGGGTGTCCAGCACTGTGGCAGTGTTGGCTTATCTTGTTGGCATGGGTAAACCTGCAGCCTGCAGCTCCTTTCTCTCCTGCTGGGTTTTCTCCCAAAGGTTCTCAAAATTCTAGGCCTGGCATACGAGCAGATCTATAGTCAAGGGAGACAGCTTCTACTGTGGATCAGTCCTGGCATTAAAGCTGACAGTAGAACCTATAGATTGATGAAGGTTCCAGCTCATCTTTGTGGTTCTAGTTTCTTATTGTTCTTCTTTATATTCAGCTTTTCTTACTGTCTGATGGCCAAGATCATCCATACCTCTTCAAGCTCAACCTCAACTCAGAGGCGATAGCCTGTGTAGAATTCTTGACCACCTCCTATACTTACTAAGAGCTGAATTCCCTGTATTAATTACCTTATTCCATATTATTTGTAGTAGTTTTGCTTATCTCATTGAACCCTTAGTGATGCAGAGAGGGTTTTTTTAAAAATTGGGTGTCTTGAGATTAGAGATAGTTTGAAATGAGGATGACAGAATTTCAGACTGAAGAAGTAAATATGATACAGGTCATAAGACACCTCATATTTCATGATAAATTTGTATAAATTTTGTACAAGAAGAAAGTGATCATTTTCATTGTAACCCTAAGAAGAAGAAAGGAAGTTGGAAGTGTGTAAATTTGCAGGTAAGTGTCAAGCATTTGGGAGAGTGCCTATCTTCCCAATGAGGTAGAAGGTGATAATTAGTGGCACATTTTTTCAGAGAAGAAACATAGAAGTGGAACTGTATAATTTTGTTTTAGATAGAACTATGTTTAAATTCTTTTCTAGTATACAGTAGGAAATGATTAAATTAGATTTAAGGTAACATAATAAGGACTGTGCTGTGATTGACTTAGGTTTATAATAAGCATCAAATTAATTATCACAGTGCCTGGTACATAGTAAGTTCTCAAAAAATGTTAACAATATATTTCCAACTGATCTTTGTTAACACATTGTTACAGTGATAAAATAATAATCATATTAAGTAGTTCCCACTGAGAAGTAGAGAAATTCTAAACACTATGCCAATTCACATTTACAACTCCTGTCTATATATTTTACATTTTTAATTTTCTTTTTTTCCTTAATGTCTACTGAATCAATCAAGATTCAGGTAACAGAAGGTACTCCAGGAATGCTAAGCAGAAAAGCATTTTTAAAGGGGGCTTAATTGATTTCAAAATCCTCAGAATTCTTGAAGTAAAAGTCAAGTGGTCATTGCTCTGCTTCTGATTTCAATTTTAGTATATGTGCTGCTGAAGCAAGCACTCCACTTCTGATTTAAAGGGCAAATGCTACTATAGCTATAACCCAGAGATCAGGAACTGGTTGTTGTCTTGACCATCACCCCTATTGATGTTACAACTTCTGCATACCCGAGTCTGGTAAGATGGAGAAGAACATGGAATCCAACTGCTGCCTAAGCCCATTTGACCAACTGCACCATCTCAGAAAAGAATAGTCTCCGCATCGTTGACACTTGCCAAATTTTATGGGCATTTGTCTCATTGAAATAATCTAAACTGCATTGAGAAGTCTAGGTATAAGGAAGTTTGGCAAAAGCAGCTTTAGATTTTCCATTTCTATCACATTCAAGGGTTGGGGAAACAGAAGAATATAGAAGTGGATGCCAAGTGCAGACTGACAATAACTAGCATGTGGAACATTCTTACTGCACCTATTAGAATGCCAACATTAAAAAGGTGGCAATTCAAATTTTAGAGAGGACATCAAATAAGTGGAATTCACAAACATGTTATCAAGTGTTAAATGATACAATCAATTTGGAAAATAGTTTCGCAAATTGTATAAAGTTAATAATACACTTACTATGCACCCTAGTCACTCTACTTTTGTTTATTTACCCAAGAGAAATAAAATTTGTTTATACATGAAGACTTGCAAATTAATGACCTTAGTAGCTTTATTATAGTGGCTCCAAACTGGAAAACCTCCTAGGTGCCTTTCAATAGCAGAATGCATAAACACATAGAATATTAATATACTGGAATACTAAACAGCAATTAAGAAGAATGCATTAGTGTAACAAGAAATGGCATGGTTGAATCTCAAAAATATTATGATGAGTGAATTTCATGATTCCATTTATATGAAACTTTAGAAAAGATTAATATAATCCATAATTATAGACAATATATCAGTGATTGCTTCTATCTGAGGGTCTAGAGGAGATTGACTGGGAATAAGCAAAAGAGAGCTTTTTTGGTGATTGAAATATTCTATATCATGATTGTGGTGTTGGTTACACATGTGTATATATGTATCAATGTTCATAAACACTACATTTAAAATAATTTCATTAGATGTAATTTATATCTAAGTAAAGTCAGAAAATGTGAATGGACTGAGATTTTATCTTGCTTGCAAGGTAAAACTTTTTACTTTAAAGTAAAAAGTAACTTCACATACACACACACACACACATACACACACACACACTTACTACTGTTCCCCCCATCCCTGAGTATTATAGCTCAGGAAATCTAAATCTGCTTTTCCCAAACTTTTTCTTCCTTCCTTCCCTTCCTTCCCTTCCTTTTCTTTTCTTTTCTTTTCTTTTTTCTTGTCTTTCCCTCACTCTGTTGCCCACACTGGAGTGCAATGGCACGATCTCGGCTCACCACAACCTCCGCCTCCCAGGCTCAATTAATTCTCTTGCCTCAGCCTCCCAAATAGCTGGGATTACAGGCCACTACCACCCAGCTAATTTTTGTATTTTTAGTAGAGACTGGATTTCACAATGTTGCCAAGGCTGGTCTCGAACTCTTGACCTCAAATTATCCACCTGCCTTGGCCTCCCAAAGTGCTGGGATTACCAGTGTGAGTCACTGCGCCCAGCCTCCCAAACTTTCTTATAGCTAGTGTACTTATAGTTAGTTATATATGTAGTTGCTGAGTTACACACACACACACACACACACATTTATATATATTATTATATATAATTATATATATAATAATATAATATATAATATACATTATAATATATTATAATATATAATATATAATTATAATATATTATAATATATAATATACAATTATATATAATATATGTTTATATATAATATATATTATATTATATATATTTATATATTATATATATTTTATATACATATAATCAAAAGACATCTGGGTCAGAGACAAAGGCAGTTTATTACTCACAGCAAAAGCATCATCAGGAGTAATGTTATTGTACCATTTCCGGTTCCTTGAGTCCCAGTCCCCACAGGGTGGTGTGCTGAAGTTCAAATCATATCTGCACACGTAGTAGGGTAAATTAAAGGAGAGAATGCCCGGAATTAGGAAACTCGAATCATATATACAACTACTGGGTAACTGAGCACCCACTCCAGAATGAGAGACACCTAATCTTTACTCTGGAGTGTAAACAAATCTCCTCTGGAACATCTCAAGGGCGGGAGACAGCTCTAAACGTTACTATCCTGCAGTGTCCCCTTATATTAAAAACATTCTTAAGTTGACTGTAAATATCTTCTCAGAATATCCAGATCGTGCAAAAATGTGAGATATTCATGGATAATTTTTTCCCAACATAATGTTGATAGAAAAGCTGACTATAATAATTGACCTGAAACATCATGTTCTCTTAGTTCAATAAAAAATTTTAAAGAATATCTACAATTTAAATACATAAGGCGATTTTGTGCCAATTATTTGTGTTTTATATTCAGGAAGTTCACATTACCTAATTGCATTTCCAAATGCTACAAAATGGCATCTGGATTATTAGAACTTTGGCAATTCCTTGGATCAGTCACTAATTTCCCAAGAAATCCTCTATTCAATTTACTGTATAATTGTTTTCAGAATTAAAAAAAAACTCATCATGCGTTTAAAATGAGAGAATTTCTCCTTCCTTTATGTTTATTCCTTTTTGTGGATAAAAGTTATGATTTGTAAAGCAACATCATTAAACACCTGAAAATATTGCAGTATTGTTTCTCATATGAAAATGTTCAAATAGCTGATCTTGTGTGTTTTGTAGTCATTCAACACTGTTTATTTAACTGAATGTATAGTATGCGTCTGGGCTAAAGCTTGCTTCTAAGGGCATTTCCCTTTAGAGAAGTATTGGGTAGTCAGGTCACTGGGGGCTCTTTAATTTGGAGGAGTGGTTCCCATGGCAGCCTGAAGTAGTACAGCTTGGATAAAAGAAAATGTGGCTGGAGAACCAGAATGTTTTTCAAGTGAACCAAATTTCAGAACTGAGAAGGAAAATCACAAATGACTAAAGCAAGGTTGAAAACTTGCAGGTAACTTAACAGGTTAGTGACTGGTACATATGGGAGTTGGAGGAAATAAGTTTTGACAACTGGTTAAGGCAAAATGTGAGTAAGGGATTTGGGATTAAATTGTGTGTCTGGCTACCCCCTAAGGAGGTTGCTATCTAGGGTTGAGGAGTCAGGTAGAACAGCCCTGAGGAGTCTTAAATGCTAAACTAGAAACCTCAGGCACAGGGGCAGTGAGGGAAGGGAGGTTAGGTGTTGAGGGGCATGTTGTAGCTCTATCTGTCCTTTGGACTTCTGAGGCTGAACTCATCATGGAGATAATAAATAACATTTAGAATAGGTAGACTAGGGATGTGTAAGAAAGAATAAAGATCCTAAGGATTGGTAAAATGAAGGGAATGAAATGGAATCATGGATAAAATGTAAAGGTGAGCAATAGCATAGCTATTTAAATGGCCTTTTATTGACCAGTGATGGCTAGGAGTTCTGGATATTCATAATGATATGAACACAATCATATTTTCCTGGTGTTTACCATATCTCAGGCAACATTCTGTAAATTTTATACATATCAGCTTATTTGATTATCAGAAACGCCTGTTTGATAAGTACTGTTATTATCCCCTTTTTACAAATGATGAAACTATGACAAAAAAATAAGTAACATGCTCATAATCACATAGCTAGTAACTGAAAGAATCATAGCATGTTCTGGTTTATAACCCCTTTGAAAGAGCTGCCCCTGCTTATAGAAATCTTTAATTGCTAAAAAAAAATTCCAGCCCAGTTTATATCTAAGATGTACAAAATATATACCTTAGATGAAATCCCTATCTAGAAAAGTACAGGACAATTGGTACTACTCCCTTCCTTGTTCCTGGTAGTTCTAGCTTCCTAAATGTTTCCAAACTAATTTATATCAAGATCTGTCTGTCAAGATATTAACCCCAACCACTGATTGTTTGGCATATACCTTTAAGGCTCAGAAGGAACTAGGGAGCACAGAATCCCTTTCTCAGACAATATTTACTAAAAATTAAATCCTATTGGATTTTTGTTTTGTTTTTGACATAGTACTGAGCTAGGCCATTAAAAGCATGAGCTCCAGAACAAAATTATTTAGTTCAAATTATGGCTTTACTACTTACAAACATTTAGCTTTTGTATGCCACGTAGTACCAGTATCTACTTTAGAACGGATGTTGTAAGAATTGAGTTAATAGAAATGTAATACTGCATTTAGAATAGTACTAAGTACCTATTAAGCATGCAATTCACTATCATTATTTTTCTCTCTAGATTCTATGAACAGGCTTACTTCTAGTGGCAACAAAAATTATGTTTCAATCCTTTTCTTTGAATATTAAGAATATATTAGGTATCTGAAGAACTTTTGGAAATTGTAGCTACTTATTATTTTATGGCAAAATTCAAGAAGTTTCCCATTTTGCTGGATATGTTTGATTCTGCGGCTGCCTCACTCTTGGAATGCATCCAGAAAAACTATATAAAGTGTCTATTAGTTGGAAGCACACAGGCCAAGTGTGAGCTGAGCAAGTTCTGTGTGGGCCTCTATGTGGCCCAGTTTTATTTTATTTTACATTTATTTTAGTAGTTTTCGAGGTACAAGTGGTTTTTGGTAACATGTATGAATTATGTATTGGTGAAGTCTGAGATTTTAGTGCACACATCACCCTAGTAGTGTTCACTGTGCCTAACATGTAGTTTTGTTTTTATCATTCAGCCCCCTACCACCGTCCCTGCTTCTGAGCCTCCAATGTCCATTATACCGCTCTGTCTGCCTTTTCGTACCCATAGCTTAGCTTCCATGTGTAAGTGAGAGCATACAGTATTTGGTTTGCATTCCTGAAGTTACTTCATTTAGAATAATGGCCTTCAGCTTCATCCAGGTTGCTGCAAAATACACTATTTCATTCTTTTTTGTATGGCTTGGTATTTTACGGTTTATATCTACCACATTTTCTTTATCCACTCATTGGTTGATGGACACTGAGGTTAGCCCTGTATCTTTGCAATTGTTAGTTGTGCTGCAATTAACATACATGTGCAGATATCTTTTTTTATATAATAATTTCATTTCCTTTGGGTAGATACCCAGTAATGCGATTGCTGGATCAAGTGGTAGATCTACTTTTAGTTCATTGAGAAATCTCCAAACTGTTTTCCATAGAAGTTGTACTAATTTACATCCCACCAGCAGTGTATAAGCATTTCCTTTTCCCTATGTCCACGCCAACATCTATTGTTTTTTGACTTAAAATAATGGTCATTCTGGGATAATGTGGTATCTTATGGTGGTTTTAATTTGCATTTCTCTGATGATTAGTGATGTTGAGCATTTTTTCATGTTTGTTGGCCATTTGTACATCTTCTTGTGAGAATTGTGTATTCATGTCATTTGCCCACTTTTTCATGGAATTATTTGTTTTTATCTTACTGATTTGTTTTAGTTTCTTGTAGATCCTGGATATTAGTTCTTTGTTGGATTCATAGTTTTCAAATATTTCCTCCCATTCTATGGGTTGTCTGTTTACTCTGCTAAATTTTGTTTTGCAGAAGCTTCTTAGTTTAATTAGGTCCAATTTATTTGTTTTTGTTGAGTTTGTTTTTGGGGTCTTAGTCATAAATTCTTTACCTAGACCAATGTCCAGAAGAGTTTCTCCTAGGTTTTCTTCTAGGATTTTTATGGTTTCAGATTTAAGTCTTTAATCTATCTTGAGTTCATTTTTGTATATGGTGAGAGAGAGGGATCCAGGTTCATTCTTCTACCTGTGGCTATCCAGTTTTCTTAGCACCATTTATTTAGTAGCGTGTCCTTTCCCCAATTTATGTTTTTGTAATTTTTGTCAAAGATCAGTTGGTTGTTAAGTATTTGACTTTATTTCTGTTTTCCTATTTCATTCTGTGTATGTATCTACATTTATACCAGTACCATGCTATTTTGGATACTGTGGCCTTACAGTATAATTTGAATTCAGGTAATGTGATGCCTGCCTCCAGATTTGTTCTTTATGCTTAGGATTACTTTGGCTATTCCAGCCATTTTGGTCCCATATGAATTTCAAGATTTTTTTTTTCCTAATTCTATGAAAAATGGTGTTGGTATTTTGATAGTAATTGGATTGAATCTGTAGATTGCTTTGGGCTGTATGGTCATTTTCATGATACTGATTCTTCCAATTCATTGGCATGGAATGTATTTGCATTAGTGCCAGTTTTATAATTTCTGTAAACTGTGGTTCTTGTACCATTGATTCATTTAAAAGACCACTAGACCCTTCTAGACCCTTGTCAACATAGGTGTATTATTGATTATCTCTTTATTAGCCATTGTTTAAGTGGAGACCATCTTTATAGGATGGGACGTCATTGGACAAAGCCATATCCAGGTAAGAGGTAGAGGATAGGCATGCATGAGGGCAACTATCTAGTAAATAGACAAGGGAAATGCTTGCACGACAGACAGCACTCCCTCCTCTGGCCTGAAACCAGGGGAAACATGCATGATCAAATCCAAGAGCAAGAGTACCTGTGCCTTCACAAGTGTTGAACCCCACAGATAAGACACTTCTTCGAATAGTTCTATATCCAATTATTGGTGGCATTCCTGAAGAAGAACATTTGGGAATTACCCAGACATATCAGAATTGTTTTGTAGGTGCTGCTAGGAAAATGAAGGTTAACTCTTAGAAAAGTCTAGTACTAAAAAGGTCAAAGTTAGAAGCATCTATTTTGCAGAAAGTACTTGTTACTCCCAGAAGAGAGAGAAGACACCCAACTGAACGAAATCACCGTAATGATAGAAATATTAAACTAATGAGAGGGCCTCTGGCCTAATGCACATAATAAACTAACTTCAGGATTTCCAGATCTGTGCAGATAGGCTCTCTTCTGGGTAGATGGAAATGTTATTTGTTTATTTGGTTTTAATTCTGGGGAAAACAGGCCCTAAAACTGCCCATCTCAAAGAAAAGAAGAGAGCTTCAGCCTTTTCCTTAGCTGAATGAAGATTTTACCAAACACCGAAGAATATGCCCCAGACGAACAATAATATATCAGATATCAGGTGATATAACTGGATTAAAGCATTTATATCAGCATAGAAGATTGAAACAAAGGCAAAGTCAGGGTCAGAGACTCATATAGTAAATTAGCCTCCAAGAGCGAATGTGATGTTAATAAGAGGGCTATAATAAAATGAAGGATAATGGGGTGAGAACAAAATAAGCTATATTTTTCCAAATGAAACCAAGACTGTGTCCATTTAGGAAATTATCCGTTGAATAAACACTGACAAACTAAGAAATTTACTTTTTAAAAAAGGAATACCAAATAGTAGTACCCAAATGAATTGTTTAATTTTACTTGACTGACTTACTTTACTTGACTGACGCACTTTACTTGACTGATGCATAAACTGAAAAACTATTACTATGGCGCTTTATTGTATGCTACTTAGACACAGCTAAGTAACAAAGACACAGTCAGTCATGGTGTTTGGAATCATCTGGATATCTTTTGCATCCTTTCCTAGGCTCTGGAGGACAGACAGGGTTAAGTTCTGGGAACTCTTGCTCTTTCATGCCCCATATAGCAAAATTCTTGGATCACTAATTTATAATGATTTTATAGCATAACTGAGCACAAGCAATTGACTGGAGACAGCATTAGCTATGGGTTTCTTTACTGCTTCCTTTAAAAATATTTTCTCAATATAGAATTAAATTGCTTCTGCGTGGAGAGAATCTTACATACAAAGTGAGCAAATCAGTTGTACAAGTGAAAGAAGATACTTCAGGATTTCATGATATCGAAGTCCTTGAGTCATAATTAGGAGTGACAGTTAATTATATTTGTTGTTAGAGATGCAATGCTTTGTGGGTTAGATTTCAGTTAATCTGGCTGCTGTATACTGTATACGGCTGATTGATTTCAAGTTGGTAATTAAATCAGTTAACCCCTGAGTCTCAATTACTGAACATTCCATCCGCCATAAACATGGATAAAGAATGCCAATGTTCCCAATCAAAGATCTACTTTTGTGCCATCAACCAACTGGCCAGGCTCTCGGGCATTTAAAATATTTAAGCAACTTAGAAGTAAGAAATGCTCAATATATTGTTCAGCCTGGAGACATACTGCCCTCTAGTTAAATGGTTTAGTTCCTGGAAAACATCTTTGTTGGAAGATGTAAATAAATATTCTGTCTGTTTCTGTAACAGACCCTTACTCTTATACATAATAAATTACAAAATTCTGGCTTACCAGCTTGTCTCTCTCTTTGTCCAGATCTAGCAAAGGTTATGGATATACTCTTTCTTTTCATTTTTTTCTCCTCTACTTTCTTCTCTATTTCCACTTGTTTCTGGTTCTTTTAGTTTACCATTTATCTTTAGTACGGGAACTTCAATAAGTGAGATGTTTTTTGCTTTTTAAATTTGTTTAAGGCAGTTTCTGTAGCAGAAGAACTTAATGAAAAAAATGAACTTGTGGCATGCTACCATTTTCAGTAAAACTACAACTAATTGCAAGGAAAGGTAATTTTAATAAATGTTACATCTGACACACAGAAATACACACATACGCACATGCATACACATGGTGGTATATATTTCCAAAATAAATGCAGTGATATTCTTTTGATGCATATTGTATAAATAGAACTAAGATGGAAGAAATAAAAATACATAATATAAGAGGTTGTTTAGTTGTTCAAGTTAGATAAAAAGGTAGTATTTAGTTGTGGTGACTCTTTTTCAAGTCTTGACTTTGAAATTTGAAAATCCGAAATTTGACTAAATAATATTCCAGGACCAACATGGTATTTCTGATTAGGAGCAAACTTTTATGCTGACCATAATAATCCTTTCTCTTATGAAGACCTCCATGGACCTACTACTTTAGAACTTAGGAAACTGTTTTTGCAACCACATAAAGAGCAAGTATGCTGATAATAGAATTAGTCAGGTTATGACAAAGCCTGGTTAAACAATGCTCCCTTCTCAATAGAGAATACCTCTCTGAATACTTGCGTTCCTGCATTACAGTGTGTCTCACTATTACTCATAGATGGGAACAATGAGTGAACAAATGATGACTCCGAAAGAACAAAATAGAAACTCTAAAAGTAAAATTCCTATTATCCAACTTGTGTTCTTCATGAATACTGTAAGATGTTTATTCCAATATTATATTAGATATATTTCTATATAATTGATAAGATTATAGCTTTCTTTGGTTAAATAATTCTATTCATCTTAATTTTACCAAAGGGATTCAAAAGTTCTTACAGATGCTTATACATAAGTCTCCTGTGTGTTTTGAAATTTAGAAGATGACTTTAATTATGATTTCTAATGTCATGCAATTCCTTTACTAAATACAATGGTTAGAAATTTGTAATTAAGATATCAAAGCATCAGTTTAACTTGGACTGGAATATAATTATATTAAAGTTATGTAGAATTTGTTTTTTATTGATAAACATTGTCATTATGAAATGCTTTTAGAACTCTTTTACTCAATAAGTCTTCTCAGGTAATGCAAATGTAGCATTCAACTCGATACTTTATACTCAATACTTTACACAATTCTCATGAATTCTGAACTAATGAAGTATTCAGAAATAAGATTTAAATATATCATTTTCATTTTCTCTAACAAACATAACTATATTTGAGTTTTAACCATTTGGCTGTGCTCATCCTGGCTAAACAGCTTGAAAGAGGAATAAAGGCTGAAAAACTATAAGTTAATATATCGGTAAGAGTACAAAATACTAGTTCTTTGCAACAGATCAGTGGAATCTGGTAGAAAAGAAAAGCAGCAATCCATTTTGTATTTGCTGTGTGAGCTAAAATAAGGAAAGATAGGGGCTAAAATATAGGATGGGCTCAGAATCAGCTATAGAAAAGAAATTACATCATGATTTACCAAATATTAAATGTAAAGAAAGGTGGAAATTTAGTAGGATCACTGCTTATCTATTTTAACTTTTTAATAAAAATTAACTGGCAAATCAAATAATATAACTATAGTATAGAGTTCTAAAAGCATTTCATATATTGAGGTTAAAAATGGCAGCATCTTTAAAAAATGGAGAAAATTTGTCAGAGCAGTTAAATATGTTCAAGTCTTATTGCATTAAGAATAATTAAACATAACTCCAAAAATAAAATAATTGTTGATTATAGGAAAATACTTTGAAGAAGTTTATGAATGCAAATTAGGTAGCTACAAATTAAATGAGCCCTAATTGTTTCAACTGCTACTATTTTGGATCTACCACTATGTTCTGGCCAAGGTCAACTTCACTTGACTGCTCTTTGCCAGTGACTGAAAACAGGAAGGTACTAGTGCCACCTCATTCCAGCATTTCAAAGAATTCCTCAAACAGCATTTTTTTCTTGAGTTTGCCCATTCTGCCTGGATGAGACTTTCTTAAAGCCACTGATTCAGTTTGGATTGCTTCTATTGGCTTACCATTAAACAAATGTATCATCTTTTTTCACTAGTGTCCAATCTGTTATTAAGCTATCCAACAAAGTATTCATATCTGGTACTGAATGTCTTATTTTTATTTCTGTTTTTTCTATAGAAATCTTTCATTAAATATACAAGAAACTTGAAGAATTTAGATAGTATAATTTCTTAATTCCTTACTATGATAATAGTGAAACTGCTGTGTGTGTGTGTGTGTGTGTGTGTGTGTGTGTGTATCAGCAGCTTGTTTTTATTGTTGAGGAGCATTCCATTATATGAGTGCTTTATAGTTTTTTTTTATAATTTCAACTTTTATTTTAGATTCATGGGGCACATGTTCAGGTTTGTTGCAAAGATAATAGAGCGTGATGCTGAGGTTTGGGGCATGAATGAGGTAGTGAGCATAGTATCCAATAGGTAGTTTTTCAGCCCTTGCCCTCCTCCCTCTCTCTCACCTCTAGTAGTCCCTAGTGTCTATTGTTTCCATATCTATGTCCATCAGTATCCAATGTTTAGCTCCCACTTATAAAAGAAAACATGCAGTAGTTTGTTTTCTGTTCCTGCATTAATTCACTTGGAATAATGGCGTCTAGCTGCATTCATGTTGCTCTAAAGGATGTTATTTCATTCTTTTTTATGGCTGTGTAGTATTCCATGGTGTATATGTACCATATTTTCTTTATCCAGTTCACTGTTGATGGGCACATAGGTTGATTCTGTGACTTTGTTATTGTGAATGGTGCTGTGATGAGCATACAACTGCATGTATCTTCTTGGTAGAACAATTGATTTTCCTTTGGTATATACCTAGTAATGGGATTGCTGGGTTTAGAATTTTCACATTTAGAATTTTCCACTTCTTTTTGGAGTTCCTATTTTGTTTTTTGAGATTCACTATATATTCACTCACTAGTCTCATCTATTCCTTTAAGTAACTGAACATATTTACATTAAATTATTTGTGTCTTTATCAGCTAAATTGCAACATTAATCATTTCTGAATCAGTTTTATTGAGTTTTTTAGATCAAGTTTTCCCGTTTCTTTTCATGACTAACTTTCAAATTTTATTCTTAACATTGGAAATGCAGAATTGTTGACAGTCTCTAATTTGTTATCCTTCTTATATTGGGGTGGTAAATTTGTTAGTTAACTACCTTTTTGTTTTATGCATTCATTGTGTTTCAACTTCACAAAGATAATCTTCATATTTTCTTTAAAAGCTTCTAAAGCTTTCTTCCTCCACTATTCACCTGGATTTGTTAAGTGTATATTGTGAATTAAGAATCTAAATTTATCTTATAAGTAAAATCATTTGCCTTAGCAAAATTTATTCTATGAAAAACGTTAAAAATTAAGCAAAAGACTGTGAGAAGATACTTGTAGTATGTATAAGCACAAGCTTTGCTATATTTAATTAAAAAACCCTCAATAATTGGGGACTTCAGCACCCAACTTTCAGCAATGGACAGATCATCTAGAACAGGGGTCCCCAAGCCCCAGGCTGCAGACCCTGACCAGTTATGGTCCATGGCCTGTTTGTAATCCAGGTGAACAGCAGGAGGAGAGCGGCAGGACAAGCAAGCATTATGGCCTGAGCTCCACCTCCTGTCAGATCAGCAGCAGCATTAGATTCTCATAGGAGCACGAACCTTACCGTGAACTGTGCATGTGAGGGATCTAGGTTGTGTTCTCCTTATGAGAATCTAGCTGATATGTTTAGGCTTTGTGTCCCCACCCAAATCTCATCTTAAATTATAATCCCCATAATCACGACATGTCAAGGGAGAGACCAGCTGGAGGTCATTGAATCATGGAGGTAGTTTCCCGCATGCTATTCTAGTGATAGTAAGTTCTCATGAGATCTGATGGTTTTATAAGTGTTTGATAGCTCCTCCTGTGTTCATTCTCCTTCCTGCTGCCTTGTAAAGAAGGTGCCTTGCTTCCCCTTTGCCTTCCCCCATGATTGTAAGTTTTCTGAGGTCTCCCCAGCCATACTGAACTGTGAGTCAATTAAACCTCTTTCCTTTACAAATTTTCCAGTCTCAGGCAGCTCGCTGTAGCAGTGTGAAAATGGGCTAATATACTAACTAACGCCTGATGATCTGAGATGGAACAGTTTCATCCCAGAACCATCCTTTCCTGACTCCCTGGTCCATGGAAAAATTGTCTTCCATGAAACCAGTCCTGGCACCAAAAAGGTTGAGGACCACTGATCTGGACAGAAAATCAACCAAGAAACACTGAAGTTAAATTGCACTGTAGACAAAATGAACCTTACAGACATTTACAGAACATTTTATCCAAAAGCTACAGAATACACATTCTTCTCTTGATCACATGAATCATTATTTAGGATAGACCACATGTTAGACCACACAGCAGGTCTCTACAAATATACAAAAATTATAATCATAACAAGTATGTTATCTGACCACAATGGAATAAAACTAAACATCAACAACAAAAGGGACATTCAAAAATATGCAAATATATAAAAACTAAACAACACGCAACTGAATGATCAGTGGGTAAAGAAAGAAATTGAAACTGGAATTTTAAAAACTCATTGAAACAAATGAAAATAGAAACATAACACACAAACATCTATGGGACACAGCAAAAGCAGTATTAAGAGGTGAACTTAAATCAATAAATGCCTATGACCAAAAGGAGAAAGATTTTCACTAAGTAATTTAAAGAGGAATCTCAAAAAACTAGAACACAAGAACAAACCACACCTAAAATAAGTAGAGGAAAAGAATTAGTAAAGATGGCCAACCAGATGCAGCCAGGAAGCACTGCTCCCACCAGAGAGTCCAAAAATTTGAGTAGACAACATAATTTGAACAGATCTGCAAAGAGAAAATGTTGAGGATGGAGACATGATGCAGACACTGAGGCTGAAGAGGGAGGAAGCTGGCAACCCTTCATGGGGTACCTGAATGCTAGAGCTAGTTCCTGGCCCCAAACAGCTCCTGAGGAAATGGTGAGTTAAAGGGCTGCCCACTCATGACATGGACCTCAGAGAGACTGGTTACGGAGGACCTGATTTCCCCTACGGATGTTTGAGCTGGCAGGAGGCTCTGCCTGGAGAGTAGACAGAGACATGGTTTCACCCAGCATGAAACTGAGGTCCTTTGTGCCAATAGGCACCCATCCCCTGGGCTCTATATCTCCCTCTGAGAAGCTCTAGCCCCAGCTAAACCACTGGGCCAGGAGAAAACAGGGCCAGATCCCCTGTAGGACTGGGGTATGACTGTTCTGCAGGCCCTTCTGTCCATCACTTCCTTCCAGGGCCCCTGCCTGGCCAGTCCACAGGAACATGTGCATAGTGCAGCTTCTGCTGGCCAGCCTGGGTGCTTCCCTCCACCTGGTTACATTCCTGGTGGCCTGACAGCACATCAGATCCCTGAAGGCACCTGGAACCTGATCCTGAGGGTGTGGAAGATGGAGCCACAAGCTGATCCTGGTACCCTAGGACTGTGACACATGGCTCAGGAGTGCTGAGCTGAGATCTGTGGCTGGTACACAAGCTGGGGAGTACACCATGCTCTCAGACACTGACAGGGGTGAGACATGTGGGTTCATGGTTTGGCATGGAAGCAGGACATGCCTCTCTCTACAGGGCCAGTCCAGGAAGGTGTCCTATCTGCTTGCCATGGCCCCTGCCCAAGGTCACCCTGTGGCCCAGAACACTTAACAAAAGAAATACCAGCTCAGTGTCAGTTATAAAAGGCGACTCTGCCAAGTCCCAGGAGCAGACTTGGTGAAGGAGTCACCTCTCTCCCTCCTACGTCTAAGAGCATTGCTGAAAATCAATACAAAGGAGCTGCAAGGAAGGCTAAGAGCCTATCTACTGCCCATGACTCTTATGTGCCATCTACTGGATAGTAATTCAAACTACAACACCAAAATATTTTGCTAACCCTCCCCTGTGAAACCAAGAGCATAACTCAGCCACAAACAAAGACCATGGACATACAGAGCCTTGCCCCTCTTAACATACAGAGCCTTGCCCCTCTTAAAACATTCCGGAAATGAAGCCAACTGACTATATTCAACTTACAGCTGAGTTAAAGGAACACAAACCTACTGAGATGAGAATCAACACAAGAACTCTGGCAATTCAAAAAGCCAGAGTGTCCCCTTACCTCCAAATGATTCTACTAGCTCCCAGCAATGATTTCTTAACCAGTCTAAAATCTCTGAAATGACAGACATAGAATTCAGAATCTGGATGGCAAGGAAGCTCATCAGTACTAAGTAGAAAGTTGACACTCAATCAAAGGATATCAAGGAAAGTAGTAAAATGATTCAAGAGCTGAAAGACAAAACAGTCATTTTAAGAGAGAACCAAATTGAACTTCTAGAGCTGAGAAATTCACTATATTAATTTCATAATGCAGTCAGCAGTATTAACAGTGGAATTGACCAAGCTGAGAAAAGAATCTCAGTGCTTGAAGGTTACTAATTTGAATCAACTCAGTCAGACAAAAATAAAGTTAAAAAAAAAAGAATTTTAAGAATGAACAAATACTCTCAAATCTATGGGATTATGTAAAAAGACCAAATAAATAACTCATTGGAATTAGTGGGAGAGGGGAGAGAATAAACAACTTAGAAAATATATTTGTGGTTATAGCCATGAAAATTTCTCTAATATCACTAGAGAGGTTAACATGCAAATTTAAGAAATACAGAGAACCCCTGCTAGAAACTATACAATAACGACCACCCCAAGGAACATAGTCATCAGCTTCACCAAAGTCAATGCAAAATAAAAAATCTTAGAGGCAGCTAGAGAGAAAGGTCAGGTCACCTACAGGGAAATCCCATCAGGCTAGCAGTGAACCTCTCAGTAGAAACCTTATAAGACAGAAGAAATTGGGGGCCTACTTTCAGCATCCTTAAGATAAAGAAATTTCAACCCATAATTTCATGTGCCACCAAACAAAGCTGTATAAATGAAGGAGAAATAAGATCTTTTTGAGACACTCAAACACTGAGGGAATTTGTTTCAATTAGATCAGCCTTATAAGAGGGCCTTAATAGGATGCTAAACATGGAATTGGAAGAATGACACCTGCTACCATGAAAGCATATTTAAGCACATAGCCCAGAGGCACTATAAAACAACTATACAATCAAATCTACACAACAACCAGCTAACAGCACAATGACAGATTCAAAATCTCACATATCAATACTAACCCTGAATGTAAATGGGCTAAACATCCCAATTAAAATACATAACAATGGCAAGCTGGAAAAAGGCAATACCCAACTGTTTTTGGTCTTCAAGAGACCCACCTCACATGTAATGACACCCAGTGGCTAAAAGAAAGGAAAGGAGAAAGATCTATCATGCAAACGGGAAACAAAAGATATTGGGAATCACTATTCTTCTACCATATAAAACCATTTAAACCAATAACAAAAAGGATAAAGAATACCATTTAAACCAATAACAAAGAAGAGCATTGGATAATGAGGAGTAAAATCCAACAAGAAGTCTTAAATATCCTAAATATATACAAAGCCAACATTAGAGCACACAGATTCATATAACGAGTTTTTCTTGACCTACAAAAAGATTTAAACAGACACATAACAACAGCAGGATAACTATGAAAACTCTCCCCAAACAAATTAGAAAATCTAGAGGAAATGAAAAAATTCCTGGAAATACTAAATCTCCCAAGATTGAACTGGGAAAAAAGTGAAAACCTAAACAGACCAATAATAAGTTCCAAAATTGAATCAATAAAAAAATACCTACCAACCCCAAACAACCTTGGACCGGTGAATTCATAGTCAATTTCTACCAGTTGTACAAAGAAGAACTGGTACCAATCCTAGTGAAATCATTCCAAAAAATAAAAACAGAAGGGGCTCCTCCCTAATGCATTCTATAAAACCAGCATCAGCCTGATACCAAAATCTGCCAAAGATACAATGAAAAAAGAAAAAAATTTGGCCAATATACCTGATAAACAATAAACATAGACACAAAAATCCTCAATAAAATACTAACAAACCAAATTCAGCAGCACATCAAAAAGTGAATACACTATGATCAAATAGAATTATTTGATTCTACTGGGCATTATTACTGGGCTGCAAGCCTGGTTCAACATAGGCAAATTAATAACTTGATTCACCACGTAAAGAGAATTAAAAGCAAAAACCATCTGATTATCTCAATAGACACAAAAAAGAATTTCAATAAAATCCAACAAATGTTCAATAAAAGCTCTCCACAGACTAGGCATCAAAGAAAAATATCTCAAAATAATGAGACATCCATGACAAACACACAGCCAACATCACACTGAAAGGGCAAAAGCTGGAAATATTCCCCTTTGAAAACTGGAACAAGATAAGGATGCCCACTCTCACCACTCCTGTTTAACATCTTACTAGAAGTCCTAGCCAGAGTAATCAGGCAAGACAAAGAAATAAAAGGCAACCAAATAGGAAAATAAGAAGTCAAACTATTTCTCTTCACTGACAATATGATTGAATATCTAGAAAACCCTAAATACTCTGCCAAAATCCTGCAACTGATAAATGACTTTAGTAACATTTCAGGATATAAAATCAATGTATATTAATTCATAGCATTTTTATACAACAATAACGTATAGAGTGAGAGTCAAAATTAAGTACACAATTCCATTTGCAATACCCATAGAGATAATGAAATACTTGGGAATACAGCCAACCAAAAATGTGAAAGATATCTGCAAGGAGAACTATAAAACACTGTTGAAAGATCAGAGAAAACACAAATAAATGAAAAAAAAAATTTCATGCTCGTGCATTGGAAGAATATTGTTAAAATGGCCATACGGCCCAAAACCATTTATATATTCAACATTACTCCTATTGAACTACCAATGTCATTCTGCACATAATTAGAATAAACTATTCTAAAATTCATATGAAACAAAAAAGAGCCTCAATAACCAAAACAATCTTAAGTGAAAAGAACAAAGTTGGAGGCATCACACAACCCAACTTTGACTATACTATAGGGCTACTGTAACCAAAACAGCATGGTACTGGTACAAAAATAGTCACGTAAACCAATGGAACAGAATAGAAAACTCAGAAATAAAGCCATATACCAGCAACCATATGATATTTGACAAGGCCAATGAAAATAAGCAATGACAAAAGGACCCTTTATTCAATAAATGGTGCTGAGACAACTGGCTAGCCATAGGCAGAAGAATGAACCTGGAATCCTATCTTTCACCACATGTAAAAAGTAACTCAAGATGGATTAAAGGATTAAAGATTTAAATGTTTTACATTACAGTTTAAATGTCAAGCCATAAAAATCTTAGAAGAAAATCCTGGAAATATCTTTCTCAACATTGACCTTGCCAAATAATTTTTGGCTAAGTTAGCAAAAACAATTGCAACAAAAACAAGAAATTTATGAGTGGGACATAATTAAATTGTAGAGCTTCTGAACAGCAAATGAAACTATTAACAGATTAAACAGATAATTCAAAGAATGGCAAAATATCTTCACAAACTATGCATCTGACAAAGGTCTAATATCAAGAATATATAAGGACCTTAAACAGTTAAACATGAAAAAATAAATAACCCATTAAAAATGCTCAAAGGACATGAACAGACATTTCTCAAAACAAAACATACAAGTGGTCAACAAAAATATGAAAAAATGCTCATCATCACTAATTGTCAGATAAATGTAAATCAGAACCACAATGACATAAAACGTCATGCTAATCAGAATGGCTATGTTTAAAAACATGAAAATCATTGCTGACAAGGTTGTGAAGAAAAAAGAATGCTTATACAATCCTGGTGGGAATGTATATTAATCCAGACACTGTGGAAATCAGTTTGGAGATTTCTCACAGAACTTAAAACAGTGCTACCATTTGACCCAGCAATCCCATATTGCATACATACCCAAAGGAAAATATATCATTCTACCAAAAAGACACATGCACTCATGTGTTCATTGCCACATCATTCACAAAGCAAAGACATGGAAGCAACTTAGGTGACTATAAATGATGGATTGGATAAAGAAAATATGGCACATATATACCGTGAAATGCAATGCAGCCATAAGAAAGAATAAAACCATGTCTCCTTACAGCAACGTGAGCAGAACTGGAGGCCATTATCCTAAGAGAATTAATGCAGAAATGGAAAACCAAATACTGCATGTTCTCACTTACAAGTGAGAACTAAAAACTGAGCACACATGGATGGGAGCATGGGAAAAATAGACACTGTAGACTAGTAGAGGGGGAGGAAGACATGGGGACATAGTTTAAAAAACTACCTATTAAGAAGTATGCTGACTACCTGGGTGACAGGATCCATACTCCAAACCTCAGCATCATGCAATATACCCATTTAACAAACTTGCATATATACCCTTTGTTTTTAAAATAAAAGTTGAAATTTGAAAGGAAAGAAATAATAAAGATCAAATAACTAAATAATTAGAAGTAAAAAATGGAATAGATTAACAAAATGAAAAGTTGTTTTATTTGCAGACATAAACAAAATTGAAAAACTACGAGCTAGAAGAATTAAGAAGAAAAGACCAAAATAAACAAAATTGGATATGAAGAAGGAGACATTACAACTGATACCATAGAAATACAAAGGATAATTAGAGACTATTATGAAGAATTATACACCAACAAATTGGAAACCCTGGAGGGAATGGGTAAATTCTTGGGACCATAAAATATGCCAAGATTGAACTAGGAAGAAATAGAAAACTTGAACAAGCAATGAAAAGTAATGAGATTGAATCAGTAACAGAAAGTCGTTCAACAAAAGAAAGCCCAGGACTGATGGCTTTACTGCTGAATTTTACCAATCTTTGTAACAAAAATTATTCTCAAGCAATTTTCAAAAATGAAGAAGGAATTATTCCTAACTCATTCCATGAGAGTAGCATTACCCTGATACCTACACCAGATAAGAACAGACAAAAAAAAAAAAAAAAGGAAACTATAAGACAATATCCTTGATGAACATAGATGCAAATATCTATGCTACAAAATACAAACAAAACAACACATCAAAAAGATAATACACCATAATCAAATGGGATTTATCTCAGAAATGCAAGGATGGTTCAATGTAAGAAAATAAATAAATGTGATACATTGCATCAACAGAATTAAGAACAAAAACTATATTATCATCTCAATAGAGACAAAAAACATTAAATAAAATTCAATACCCCTTCATGATAAAAACTCTCAACAGATTAGGTATTAAAGAAACATACCTCTACACAATAAAGGCCATATATGAGAAACTGACAGCTAACTCATACTGAGTGGAGAAAAGCTGAGAGCCTTTCCTGTAATGACTGAAACAAGACAAGGATTCTCACTTTCACCACTCTTACTCAACATCGTATGAGAAATCCTAGCCAGAACAATTAGACCAGAGAAAGAAATAAAGGGCTAAGAATTTGGAAAAGATGTAGTCAAATTGTCCCCCTTCATAAACTACATAATCTTATACGTAGAAAAACCTAGAGACTCAACTAAAATACTCATAGAATGATAAACAAATTCAGTAAAGTTACAGAATACAAAACCAACATACAAAAATTAGTGGCATTTCTTTACATCAATATTAACTAGCTAAAAAAATCAAGAAAGCAATCTCATTCACAACAGCTGCAAAAAAAAAAAAAAAAAAAAAACCTAGAAATAGATCTAACTAAGGAGATAAAAGATCTCTACAAGGTAAACTACAAAATACTGATAAAAGAAGTTGAAGGGGACACAACAATATGGAAATATATCTCATGCTCATGAATTGGAAGAATTAAGATGGTTAAAGTCACTATACTTCCCAAAGCAATCTGTAGATTCAAGGCAATTCCTGTTAAGATAGCACTGATATTCTTCACAGAAATAGGAAAACAAATACTAAAAGTCATATGGAACCACAAAAGATCCCAAATAGCCAAAGCAGTCTTGAGCAAAAGAACAAAACTGGAGGGATCACACTACCAGACTTCAAAATATACTACAAAGCTCTAGTAATCAAACAGCATGGTGTTTGTATAAAAACAGACAGATAGAAAAATGGAATAGAATGAATAACCTGGAAATAAATTATTGTATTTACAGCCAACTGACTTTTGACAATGGTGCCAAGAACATTAACTGGGAAAATTAACATTAACATTGTCTATTCAATAAATTGTGCTTGTAAAACTGGATATCCACATGCAGAAGAATAATACAATACCCCTACCTCCCACCATATACAAAAATTAACTCAAAATTGGCTAAAGACTTAAATGTAAAAATCCCAAAATATAAAGCTGTTAGGAGAAAGCATAGGAGAAATTCTTTAGGGTGTCGGTCCAGGTGAAGGTTTTATAATGAAGACTTCAAAAGCACAGGCAACAAAATTAAATTATACCAATGGGACCGTATCAAAGTAAAAAGCTTCCTGACACGCAAAGGAAACAATCAATAGAGTGAAGAGACAACCTGTAGAATGGAAGAAAATATATATAAACTAATTACCCAACAAGGGACTAACATCCAGAATATTCAAGGAACTAAAAGAAACAAACAGCAAGGAAACAATTGGATTTAAAAATAGTCAAACAAAACACAAAAACTGCATACAAACAGCCAACAAGTATATATTTTTTAAAAAGCTCAACATCACTAATAATCAGGGAAATACAAATGAAAAGTACAATGAAATATCATCTCACTTGAGTTATAATGGCTATCATTAAAAAGACAAAAATATTCCCGTCAAAAAAGACAAAACTAACAAATGCTGGTTAGGTTGTGAAGAAAAGGGTATTCTTATAAACTGTTGGTGGAAGCACAAATTAGTATACCATTATGG
Source organism: Gorilla gorilla gorilla (assembly GCF_029281585.2). Taxonomy (NCBI): domain Eukaryota; kingdom Metazoa; phylum Chordata; class Mammalia; order Primates; family Hominidae; genus Gorilla; species Gorilla gorilla. The sequence continues at coordinate 95,124,829 of NC_073231.2, read as the reverse complement.
GAAACAGTATAAACATTTCTCAAAAAAACAAAAAATGAACTACCACATGAACCAGCAATCCGAATACTGGATATTTATCCAAAGGAAGGGAAATTAGTATATTGAGGAGATAGCTGCATCTCCATGTTTATTGCAACTCTATTCACAACTGTCAAGACACAGAATGAAACTAAATGTTCATCAACAGATGAATGGATAAAGAAATTGTTGTATATATACAGAGAGGAATATTATTTAGCCAGAAATAATTATAAAAGATTGTTATTTACAGCAGCATGGATAAGCCCAGAGGGCAATATGTTAAGTGAAATGAGTCAAGTGCAGAAAGAGAAATGTTACATGTTCTCTTGTATATGTGGGAACAGAAAGAGAGAGAGAGAAAGAAAGAAGGAAAGAAAGAAAGGGAAGGAAGGAAGGAAGAAAGAAAGAAAGAGAAAGAGAGAGAGAGACAGAGAGGGAGGGAGGAGGGAAGGAAGGAAGGAAGGAAGGGGAAGGGGGAAGGAAGAAAGGAAAAGAAGGAAAAAAGGTGGTCACAGAAACAGAGAGTAGAATAGTGGTTATTAGAGGCTGCAAAGTGTAGGGAAGACAGGACAATGGAAAGAGGTTGGTTAATAAATATAAAATTAAGCCAGACAGGAGAAATAAGTTCTAGTGTTTTATAGCACTATAGGGTAATTATGGTTAGCCACAATTTAGTGTTTATTTTCAAAAAGCTAAACCAATGTTCATAACAACAAAATGATAAATATTCAAGGTGATGGATATGCTAACTACCATAATTTTATCATCACACATTGTACATACATGCATTAAAATATCACCCTGGGCCGGGTGCAGTGGCTCACATCTGTAATCCCAGCACTTTGGGAGGCCAAGGCGGGTGGATCACTTGAGGTTATGAGTTTGAGACCAGCCTGGCCAACAAGGTGAAACCCATTCTCTACTAAAAATACAAAAATTAGCCAGGCATGGTGGCACACACCTGTAATCCCAACTTCTAGGGGAACTGAAGCAGGAGAAACTCTTGAACCCAGAAGGCAGAGGTTTCAGTGAGCCAAGATCACACCACTGCACTCCAGTCTGTGTGACAGTGTAAGACTCTGTCTCAAAAATGAAATAAAATAAAATAAAGTAAAATAAAATATTACTCTGTATCTCATAAATTAGTACAATTATGTGTGAATTAAAAATAAAAGGAATAGAAAAGAAAGTCTCAAAACAATAAAAAAATTGCAATAGAACAATGTACAAAAGCTGTAAAAGGCAGGCTATGTAAGAACATAACTCAATGCCAAGTCATAAAAATATGCTCAACCTCACTAGTAATCAGCGAAGTACACATTCGGACAATAATAAGCTATTGTTATACATCTGGTTGATTGGCATTAATTACAAGTCTGACAATCCTAAATGTTGATGAGAATATAGAGCAATTGCTGCTGATAAGAGGACAGATTATATAAACAATTCAAAAATTAATGTTTCACAATGTAATGAATTTGGAAATGAGGAGCCTCTATAACTGACCAATTTCTTTTCTAGCATCTGCTCTAGAAAAAATTCTCCACATGTGTACAATGAGGCACAGATAAGAATCTTCTTTAGGTAAAGTAACAAAATATTGGATGCAACCTAAAAACCAGAGAATGGTAAGAAACATAAGTTGTGTTCTACTTAGCAATATCATATGAAGCTGTAGTTAAATTAACTGGAGCTACATGTATTGTCATAATTTTGAGCAATAAAGGAAGTACTGGATTCTGTGTATTATTTGGTATTCTATATATGCATGTGAGAGTGTTTAAATATGTAGAGCATCTGGTTTTCTAAGTATATATGTAGTAAAATTACAAAAATATACTAAAGGATGATAAAACTCAAAATGAGAATAGTGGTTATTTCTAGAGAGGTGGAAGGAAAGGAAATATGGACTAGTCATGGTACACCTGGAAAAAAAAGACAAAAAATTCCATCCTTGTGAGGAAATTATTTTTGGTGCTGAGTCTTTACTTATGTCAGTGGGGGGGTATGGTGTATTATAACTCTGTGGGAAACTAATCTTGATTAAAATAGTTTTAAAATTGTTTTTCAAGTGATATTTGAGTGACACTTGAAAGATACGTGTATTCCAAAACATCCCGCCATTGCCACAGTGTCTAGGATGCTGTCCACTTTCTTTTTTCTTAAAGGCATCCCATGGAAGATATGGAGTTTAAGCTTGAAATATGAATAGTTCAAGAAATATGAATAGTTCAGCTTATAGAAGGAAAATCCTAATTCCCAATCAGTTTACCTCAGGTCAGTCTCTGAAACGGAGGTGAACTCATAACAAGCCCAGGCTGTGTTATTCAGCTCCTATTTGAAACACAAGGCCAATGACTTCCCCCATGGCTCATCTGCTCCCATGGGACAAAGAATTGGTCAGAGAAAGTTAAGAGTTTTATATGTCATCTCCCACTTCCGTGATTACTCATTCAACCTGTATTTTGAAGACAAAAATGATTCCATGTTTAAAAGCTAAATTTTTCTGTTGCCCCATTTATTTGTTCACTTGTCTATGCTGTCTCTGACTAAAATTGAGCTGTGATTTTTGAGTAAGAGAGTCATATAAAAGAAATATGACAACATACCGCAACAACAAGGGAGCTCACTCAGTGGGTTTGATGTGGTGGATGCCGGCTCAGGAAGTTCTGTGCATGCGTGGCACCATTTCCTGTGAATACTTGTGGGAGGTCATGCCTGATCTCTACTTCTACAGAGATCCTGAAGAAACCTAAAAAGAAAAGCAGGCTCCTGCTGAAAAGGCTGTGACCAAGGAGGACTTTTAGGATGAATGGACTGCTCCAGGTCCTGAGTTCACCGCTACTCAGCCTGAGGTTGCAGACTGGTCTGAAGGCATGCAGGTGCCCTCTGTGCCTATTCAGCAGTTCCCTACTGAAAAGTGGAGGGCTCAGCCTGCCACGGAAGACTGGCCTGCAGCTCCCACTGCTCAGGCCACTGAATGAGTAGGAGCAACCACTGAATGGTCTTAAGCTGTTCTTGGATGGGCTCTTAAGCAACATGGAAATAAAGTTCATGGAAGATAAACATTAGTTTCTAAAACAAAAAAGAGAAAGAAAAAGAAACATGACATGGTCACCGGCTTTTACTTTTCAGAAAATGTTTTAGGTTTCTGGAAGCAACCTTTGTCCCACAAATAGTGGGGACCTTACAGTTAATAATTTATATCTTGGCCAGGCATGGTGGCTCTCGCCTGTAATCCCAGGACTTTGGGAGTTTGAGGTGGGTGGATCATCTGAGGCCAGGAGTTTGAGACCAGCCTGGCCAACATGGTGAAATGTCGTCTCTACTAAAAGTACAAAAATTAGCTGGGTGTGGTGGCCTACACCTGTAGTCCCAGCTACTTAGGAGGCTGAGGCAGGAGAATCACTTGAACCCAGGAGGCAGAAGTTGCAGTCAGCTGAGACTGCGCCATTGCACTCCAGCCTGGCGACAGAGCGAGACTCTGCCTCAAAATAATAATAATAATAATAATAAATCTCCAATTCATATTTACATCTCTTTCCTCAAATGATTCAAGGCAAGAAATATTCTTTCTTTTTCCCTTTAGTTCCTGGAAAATCTTCAGATAGATAGACCTTGTGGATTATGCACCAATCAGCTGGTCTATAGATGTTTACCATTTATTTGCCGTCACGTAGCAACAATTTGAGCAGTCAATTGCTATCTTCAGGGTAGAAGGTGAGCAATTATCTTTCAAGAAAATGGTACCTTCTACAGTAAAATATTATAAGATATAGGATACTTCTATCATGGCTTGGCTTATTATTGGTGTGGGTATTCCATGGGTAAAAGCATCTCCCCCAACGTATAGATATGTTAAAAGCTTCATATAAAAGGTTTAATCAGTAGTGTGCCTAAACCATCACATATCATGAGAGCCTATTTTTAGCATCTCTTCCTTATTCCATGGTCAGTGATATCATATTATAGCTTAAAATTAACCAAAACTACATAGAAACCATCAAACACTAAAATTCAGGGCTTCACATCCTCCCTAGGAATGCTGATTGTTAAATGGGTACTTTATCTTGTAATCAGTAGTACCATGCATATCATATCCATTATTATTTTTCTCATTCACAATATTTTCAATGATCCATGTGAGTGGTCTCTCATTGCAGCAAATGACTCCTTCAAAAACATAATCATTAATAAAAATTTAAGACACCAAATTAGAGAAAGAGAGTCTATAGTCATATTTTTTAGATACCCTATTCTTAGTTCAGGGCCACACTCATTTTTTTTTTTTTTAAATTATGGTGTAGGATAATTTTAGTGGTTCCCATGTAAAATATGTAGCTTAGTTCTCAAATGTAGCCTAAATTTAGTTTATTTACCTTACTAGTTAGGAATATGTAGGCAGGGTGAGAGAAACAATTATGGTTCTTCATACATAAAGAATTAAACTTTGTTCTGGAGCAAATCATTCTAGAGAAAAAGGGAGTCAATTCACTCTTGTTTTCAAGAACAGTGGCCAAGGATGGAGGGATCAACTGGTTCTTAAGGTGGTATAGCATTCATTGTTTTAGTTTGTATTCCCATACAGCTTTCTTAGAATCAATTTTGAGTACTAGGGTGTACAGTCAAATAGAACTGCTATGCATTAAGAATTAAATGCATTTAAGAGCTTCAAAGAAAAGCATTAGTGATATTGGGACTTGCAGCTTTGGCTATAATTGAAGACAAGTCATATGTTGACTCTGTTCAGAGGAGATGGTATATGAACAGCTTCAGCAGCACCAGGCAAGAGTTCTCTATGGGTAAACCTCAATATCCTCAGTAACAGATATCAGAAGCCTCAATGCAGACAACAGCAAGCACCAATATCACTAACATGTTTGTCAGGCAGTGGCACCTTAACCATTGTAGATCCTGGCATCAGTAGTGGGGTATCAGATTCACCACAGAGAGCTGAAATGGGATCATGAGAGAAGGAGATCTAAGGGAACTTGTATGTAAAGTAGATGTGAGACGTCTGGAGACTCTCAAAACTATTTGGGAGGAATTTGAGTGAAGCTGAGATTCTTCTAGTTCAGGGAAGCATACAACTGGAGAAATATTAGTTTCAGTTTTGACCCTATTTTGACTTTCAGGTTACTATGATCTTAAAAGTGTAAATTACATTTATATAATTTAATAAGGCATTGTAGGGCCCTGGAAGTTATTTAATACAGAGGGGAACCTTGTTTGTCTTACTCTTAGGCATGTCCTCATAAGGCTAATTGTCCTCTGTAATCCTAGCTGTTTATATAAGTCCTTAATAAATATATATTACCCTCAATTTTTGATATAGTTGATTCAAATGTCCCATGACAGTTAAGTCTAATATTCAATAAGGGCACTATATGCAAAGTGAAATTATAAGGTAGATGTAGTGCCTGAATTTCATTGGTTTTTGCTCTAAAATAGATGTTAGCTGTATTCTATTAATATATTCCTGTGCAATGTCTTGATGCCTTCAAGGGGCACCAGGACCTTATAAGAAATATATGTATATATTTATAAGTAAAATATGTTGAGTGAGAAGCAACTACATCTGCTTAGGACTGCTGAGTGGGACTAGCCAACAAAGTGAGATAGTGAAAGGTCTACTTGGAATAGCTCAGTGAATTGTACTATCACTTACCAAATTTTCAACCCAAAAACTCAGCAGTTTGTTTTAGCTTTTTTACACTCCCTGGCTCCACACCATCTAATCAGATACAAGCCTTACCAATTCTAAATTCTTAAATTTCCAGTTTCTTTGTTCCTTTCCATCAACACTGCTGCCCCTAGTTCAAGTATCCATACCTCTTTCTCCTGAGCAGGTGCTTCTTTGCTGTTCTTCCTGGCTCTAGGCTTGTCTCTCTAAGCCTGCCCTTCCACATGCTATCAAACTAAGGTGCAAACCTCATTTCCTTGCTCAAATTTCTTTAATGGTTCCTTCTTCATCTGGGTCCTTATCTTCCTTCACTTCCTTCTATAGTCAAATCAAGACCCACGCAGTGGGAGGAATAACCCCAGCTCTCAGCAATGCAGAAAAAATAAAATAAAAAAAAAAAAACTGGCCAGCAACCTAGCTTAAAGGATCTTCACATACTGCGGCGACGATTCTGTGAACAGACCAAGGAAGGAGAAGGGGCAGGAACCAGTAAAGTACTTCCCTGGTGGTCAAATTCTAGAGGGCTAAATGTATGTGTGCATGAGTGACCACAAACAACCCTGCTTGCGGTGTTGTTCTTGTGGATGGTGACAAGTCCTACTGCTGGACAGAGTGAGTAGGTCCTCTCTGCGGTTCCATAGCTACCTCATATGGCTTAGGGTGGATCCTGCCATGGGATTTATACTGGCACACCAACACTAAGAGGGGCCTAATTCTCCCTTGAGGGAGCAGCCAGAGAGGACGACATGAGTGGGAAGTGTGCAAGGGACTTTCAGAGGGGGAAAAGGAAGAAACAGGTCAGCCTTCCAGGGCAGCAAGGCAAGACACCCCCTGGTGTAAGAGTTTGAGCCTTCAGGGACAGACAAGGCAAGACATCCCTGGTATGAGGGGTTGAGCCTTCCACTAATTTCAAAGGTTGAACCTCACACAAACCCCCTCTTTCCTTTCTTCTCAGGGGAGGAAAGGATAGCTCCACTCCCACTGGTCCCTCCCCTAGGGGAAGGGGAAGGGGAAGGAGAGGGGAGAACAGAGCACATGTGGCTGGCAGAGAGAGGGGAAAGAGAGAGAGAGAAAAAGAGAGACAGAGAGAAAGAGACAGAGGGAGTCAAAGAGAGAAAGAGAGAGGCAGAAAGAGAGAAGAAGAGACAGAGAGACAAAGAGGGAGTCAGAGAGAGAGAAGGAGAGAGACAGAAAGTCAAAGGAGAAAAAAGAGAGAAAGACAGAGATAGAAGTATTAAGGAAAACAAACAGTGTACTCTATTCCTTTAAAAGCCAGGGTACATTTAAAACCTATAATTGATAACTGAAGGTCTTCTCCATGACCCTATAACACTCCAATACCACCTTGTTGTCAGTGTGAACAAGGGCATAACCCGAGAGCACTGAGGCCACTGACAACCCATAGCCTTCCTAATCAAAAATCCTTAACCCAGTAACCCGTGGATGGCCCAAGTACATTCAATCTGTAGCGACAACTGCTTTGCTAACAGAAGAAAGTAGAAAAATAACTTTTAGAGGAAACCTCATTGTGAGCACACTGCACCAGTTCAGAACTATCCTAAGTCAAAAAAAAAAAAAAAAAAAAAAAAGCGAAAAGGTAGCTTACTCACTCAACAATCTTAAAGTATGGGGCTATTCTGTTAGAAAAAGATGATTTAACATTAACCACTGATAATTCCCTTAACCCAGCAGGCTTCCTAATGGGGAATCTAAATCTCAATTAATTACCATACAAAGGTCCAACCAGACCTAGAAGGATCTTTCAGGACAGAATGATAGACGGTTCCTCCCAGGTGATTGAGGGAAAAAGACACAATGGATATTCAATAAGTGATAAGGAAACTCTTGTAGAAGCAGAGTTAGGAAGATTGCCTAATAATTGGTCTGCTCAAATGTGTGAGCTGTTTGCACTCAGCCAAACCTTAAAGTACTTACAGAAGCAGGAAGGAATCTATACCAGTTCTAAGTTAATATGGACTGAACGAGGTCTTAATAGCAAAGAATAATTGAAATCCCAAACTTACAAGGTTTTCAACAAAAGTCAAGTTTGCTAAAAGTTAACAGTGTAACATGTATTATCCTAACTTCTAATCTTGTGGCCTTAGACAGTCTAGTCCACAGACATGAAGGAAGTTTGCTTTTGAAAGGAATGGTTATCATCTTTGGGAAAAAAAAGGAGGGGAGGGAAGAATTTATGTAAAAAGAATGTTATATGATAAATTGTTGCCCTAAAATAAATTAACTGGTTGTTTAAAGAAAGCGATGTTTGCAACAAGTCAGAAAGTTGAGGCATGTTGAAGAATTGTCTGTAAAAGTCGTGGAAAAAAAAATTACAGAAGGGAATTTATGCAAGAAATGTTGTATAATTTAAAAGCAATTAGGCCTCCTGAATGTAAAACTATTAAAGAAACAGTTTATGTGCAAGGTGTGTAAGGAAAGTAAAATATACTTTTGGTAAAAGGATTATAATGTAACACCAAAGGTTCTTGCCTTAGCCACGCCAAAGACTTGGTGTGGCGGCAGCCGGTGGTGAGAGAGAGACACTGATTGGACTGAGAGAAAAAAAACTGTAGGCTTTATTGAGCAGAGTGACAGTACAAAGCTTCCACAGCGTGGAAGGGGTTCTGAGCTGGTAGCCAGTGTTAGATTTTTTGATCACCTTTGAAACTCTTTAAGGTGGGAAATAGGTGTGGTGGGAAGGTGTTACCAGAGGGAGAAACAAAGACATTTAACATGTCTCAGATCTTGAGAAAAACAGGAATTGTAACTTAAGTTTTATCTACTTTATAACCTTGCAGCAGCATGGCAAAGGAGACAGGATCTCACCGGATTTTACAAATTGTGTTTACAAGGAATTGGAATGGGGAGCATAGATAAGGTCTGCTGGTCACAGAAAAATGGGCTTTTAACATTGCTTTTTGTTTCAGGGGAGGGGGAAGGGAGAGAGGGAGAGGATACAGGGAAGCTTACAGCAAAATTTTTGCTGTTTATAGCTTTCTTGGGGAAGAAAACACATGCACAAATTCTGATGTTAGGAATATTTTAAGCATATATCTTCAATATTATTCATCCAGAACCAAAGTAAGTCCTGTTGCAGGAAATGAGTGAGTTTCACAGATTTCTGAGCCCCTACTCGACCCAGGAAGCCCAGCGGGCACCTCCTCTCAATAAGGAGGCATAAGAATGTGGATTTTTACCTACATTAAAAGGTTAAAAAATATTTTGTTTTAAAGGTTTAAGCAAGTTTTAAAATGTTAATTGTAAAGGAAATTATGTGTGTAAACATATTGGCTAAAGTTAAAGGGGTATCATCCAGTCTTTCTGTGAACTGGACATTAAAATAAAAGCACAACAGGTTTTTCTTAAAGCATTAACCTGCTCTTGAACAAAAATTATACAAGATTAAAGAGAGCCTATAAAAATCTTATCTTATGGTCAGATGTTAAAATTAGATAAATATGTCTATAAGGTTTTATTGAAATTGAGTTTAACATTAATAACACACTAATATAAAGGTAAAATTTAGCTTATCTGGTATAAAGATCATACAGGAAGCAATGTCAAATATAAAATGGTGTTTGGCTTTCTTTGGTCTAAAAACTAATAAAAATAGGTGCTAAAGGAAATTTCTCAGTAAGAAGGCGCCAAGGACTATAAAGTCCAGTGCTGATATCCCCACATTTAAAACAAAAGGTCACTTTCTTACAAATTATAAACTTGGTTTATCTTCCACTTTCCTTTCCCTCAAAACTAAAAGCCTTTTAGCATAGGTACCACCGCTAGAATTTCCAGTAAACCAGCACCAGCCTGAGGATCACATTCTCATCAATGGGTGGAAAGAAGGAAAACTCGATCCAGCCTGGGAAGGACCCTACCTTGTGCTGCTAACCACTGAAACTGCTGTTCATACAGCCAAAAGGGGATGGTCTCATCACACCTGAGTCAAGAAAGCGCTGCCCCCTCCAGAGTTGTGGGCCATAGTCCCAGGGGAAAACCCTACCAAACTAAAGCTAAGAAAAATTTATCTCTATTTCATCTATTCTATTACTCTTTCTTCTTTCCTTGCTTTATTGCTGACCATCTAGTTATTAACATAACTAAGTCAATTTTGCCTCAAACTATTGCATTTAATGCTTGCCTTGTTATACCCTGTGGGGACTTGCCAAGTCAAAGACAGCTCTCTACTTCAGAAAAGTACCTCTGTCCCTCCTGACTCTCCCCAGACTGTGTGTTAGTGAATTGGGATCATTTAATCTGGGGAGATTTCGATAAAGACCCCAGTGTCGACCAGGAGTCTTGCTCCCTGATGTAGAGCTTTTATGCCATAGTTGGTCCAACATTCTGTGGACCACTAAAGAGGAAGGATGGACTCCCCGAACTGGTTTTTGTAATTTCCTAAAACCAAATATTCATTTTACTAGAGGGACAGCACCCACCCACCCCCGCCAACTGTCAGCTAAACCAGTGCAATCCTATACAGGTTATTATCTCAAACCCTCAAAGTTCTTCCCCTTTTCTAAGCCGGTTTCTTTCTTTAAGCTAGTTTTATGGTATGGGGGGCTGAGGTTTCAGGGGCAGACCCTACTGGATTCTTTGAAATGCATTTCTTTGATCCACCCCTGCCTGCACCTTCCTCTAAGCCTTCTTACAAAACCTCTCACAATGGAACAATTGCTCCTCCTCCATCTAACGACAAGACTAAGATAGCTATTGTAGAAGTTAAAGACTTAAAACAAATTTTGGCAATTAAGATAGGATACCAAGATGCAAATTGCTGGTTGGAATGGATCAAATATTCTGTTTGTGTGTTAAACAAAAGCAATTGTTATGCTTGTGTGCACAGCAGGCCAGAGGCCCAGATTGTCCCTTTTCCACTAGGGTGGTCCTCCAGTCGACCAGGCATGGGCTGCATGGTAGCTCTTTTCCAGGATTCTACAGCCTGGAGTAACAAGTCGTGCCACACTCTCTCTCTCTGCTATATCCTGAAGTCCGGCACCCTGCGGGTCAGCCCCTGAGGGCCATCCGGCTTCCGTCTCCCAACACTAATTTCACCTTGTGTCTCTCATGACAGGGAGGAAACTTAGTGTTCCTTGGAGACCTGAAGGGATGCAGTGAGCTTAAGAATTTTCAAGACCTTATCAATCAGTCAGCCCTTGTTCATGTGTGGTGGTATTGTGGTGGACCTTTACTGGACACTCTGCTGAATAACTGGAGTGGCACTTGTGCTTTAGTCCAATTGGCTATCCCTTTCACGCTGGCATTTCATCCACCAGAGGAAGGAAAAATAAGACATAGTAAAGCGAGAGAAGCCCCTTATGGGTCTTTCAACTCTCACGTCTATTTAAATGCAATTGGAATCCCATGGGGAATACGAAATCAATTTAAATCCCGAAATAAAATAGCTGCAGAATTTGAGTCAATATTTTGGTGGGTGACAATAAGTAAAAATGTAGATTAGATAAACTACATCTATTACAACCAACAGTGATTTATTAACTATACTAGAAATGCTGATAAAGGAATATCTGAGCAATTAGGGGCTACTAGCCAGATGGCTTGGGAAAATAGGATAACCTTAGACATGATATTAACAGAAAGAGGAGGAGTTTGCGTCATGATTAAAACTCAATGTTGCAGCTTCATCCCAAACAACACTGCCCCTAATGGAAGTATAACAAAGACCTTGCAAGGTCTGACTGGTCTATCCAATGAGTTAGCCAGCAACTCAGGGGTAAATGACCCTTTATTTATAATGGCTAGAATGGCTAGAAAAGTGGTTCGGTAAATGGAAAAGAACAATATTCTCAATTCTTACTTCCCTTGCAGCCGTAATGGGTGTATTTATTCTTGTCAGGTGCTGTGTCACACCATGCATCCATGGCTTGGTGCAGAGGCTCATAAAAATGGCACTTACTAAAACCTCCCTTAACTATCCTCTGCCTTATCCAGGGAAGTGTCTTCTTTTGGAGAATCAAGCAGAACAACCAAGCCAAGACATGTTAAAAAGTTTGAAAAGAAAGAACTGTAAGGAAATGCCAGAGGAGGGGTTGTTATATATGAGTTCTACATTTCTTTTCAAAGAATCAATATGTCAGGCCAGGCACAGTGGCCCACACCTGTAATCCCAGCACTTTGGGAGGGCGAGGCAGGTGGATCACGAAGTCAGGAGATCAAGACCATCTTGGCTAACACGGTGAAACCCCGTCTCTACTAAAAATACAAAAAATTAGCTGGGTGTGGTGGGGGGTGCCTGTAGTCCCAGCTGCTCAGGAGGCTGAGGCAGGAAAATGGCGTGAACCTGGGAGGCAGAGCTTGCAGTGAGCTGAGATCACGGCACTGCACTCCAGCCTGGGTGACAGAGCGAGACTCCATCTCAAAAAACAAAAAAAGAAAAGAAAGAGAATCAATATGTCAGTATGTTCAATTCTTTGCCTTCTACTTTAAAATTTCATTTCCTTATAAAGCAACCTTTTTTGATTGCCTGCTCCACCCTGACTCATTCCGATTACCTACTCCAGCCTGACTCATTCCGATTACCTGCTCTGTCATAACCATTTTCCTGGCCAAACAATCTACCCCGTCACTCTCTTTAAATTAGTCAGTCAGAATTAGTTTAGCCTGTGCGGTCTAACCTTAGCCAATAGGGGAATGATACAGCAGCAGGGGCCACGTGTGTCAGGGATAAGAACCTCTTCCCCTCCCTTGTCCAATTGTGTGCTCACCATTGCTCCATCTGTAAGGGTGCACCCTTTTATAGAAGTAACTTGCCTTGCTGATAATTAAAAAAAGAATGTTATAATCCAGTGCTATTTCTTTTGCAGCACTGAAACTTTATTTATAACAACAGGAACAGGGGAGGGGGGTGATTAGACTTGCCTCATTATACTCTCCTCTCTTTGTAGTTCAGGCACATAACTGGTGAGTATTAACATTAAAATAGAGGTCCTAAAACTGACAGAACAGACTCTTCATCGCAATAAGATATCAACTCCAACCTAACACTGGTATAAGATCACCTGACAGGTAACAGGTCCTAAAAGGAAATCAAACAGTTTTACCCTAAAATATATTTCTTTGACGTATTTAGAACTAGCCCTGCAAAGCTGTCTCTTATGGGGGAAATTTGCATTCTGTAAAGAATCTCCTTCCTTTACTAGGTTTCTCAGGAGAATCTGACACCTTTGATGAGGCATTCACATCTATTCTGTCTGAAGCCTGCTCCCTAGAGGCTTCATCTACACCAGAAGAATCTTGACTTCCATGACCCACCCCTTTACCTTTACTCAAGTTGATTTAGACTTTTCAGGCAGAGCTTAACCCTTTCAACCAATTGCCAATAAGGGAATTTTTAAATCCATCTATGACACAAAAGATCTCTCAAGATGTCCTCCCTTTCTGTGCTGAACCAAAGTATACCTTATATGTATTAATTTATGTCTTTGCCTGTAACTTCTGTCTCCCTAAAATGTACAAAACCAAGCAGTAACCCAACCATCTTGGGCACATGTTTTCAGGAACTCCTGATGCTGTGTCACAAGTCATGATCCTTAACCTTGACAAAATAAGCTTCTAAATTGATTGAAATCTGTCTTGGATACTTCTATGTTTACAACATCTACAATATGATAGACTATAAATTGTAATAACAACAAATTAGAAAACTTAGAACTTTGATACCTTTGATGCATCAAAGATAAATGAATTCTATAGTGCTAAATATGTTGTTATGAAAAGTCCTTATCCTTTTGCATTCTTAGAAAAGGCAAGAATCACTTCAAAATAGTTTAATTACTGATTTTAAAATTATAGAAATGATGATGAATTCAAAATTCTTCACAAATAGTTTAAGATCAAGTAGTGTTATAGTTAAGAATGGAACTTGGGAACTATGGGATTTCAGCAGGCAGAAAGGAATCAGGACCATAAGAGGAATTGCCATAATGTCTACTCTATACATTGGGTGATAAAATGAAAGCTGAGAACGTACTAGAGGGCCATGGATCCTTCACTATTAACATTTTTCTGAGATCTATTTGCCTTTTCTTTCTTTTGCTCCTGACTCTTCACCTATTTCATTAAACCTTTATTGACCACTTCCTAACTTACTCTTCTCCCTAAAGCACATGCTGGATTCTTGCCATCAGTTGACTGTTCTTTTGACAGTCATAGGCATTTCCCTTTACATAGGGAAGAAATTTGGAGAAGAAAAAGAGATTTAAGTAAATCTGCCATTATAAAATTAGAAAAATACAGATGTGTTTATAGAATATCACCAGTTAAAGACGTTGGAGATACTGACAAATTTATTTCTGCTATAAAAAGTATTGTATTGAAATATGGTAACATGCATCTTTTATTTACAATGTGAACATACCCATATAGAGAGTATTCAAATAAAGAAACAAACAAAAACCTCCCGCTCCCAAGAGGCTTCCTATGTGAACCTTATATTACCTCCTGAATTTCTAATAGACTACATTAGTTTTACTCCTTTATGTATTTCATATAAATGGAATGCAGTTTATATTTATCAGTGTCTGACTTATTTCACTCAATGTACTACTGTGGAGTTCATCCACACTGTATAATGTAGTTGTACATAATTTATTCCCTGTTCTGTATACTGTCCAATTGCGTGAACACCAAAATGTATGTATGTATTTATTTATCGATGAACATTTAGGTGTTGCTAGTACAGACTATTACACAAGCATTACTATGAAAATTTTGGTACATGTCTTTTGGTTTATGTATTCCTTTGGTCTGAATGTTCATGTCCCCCCAAATTTATATGTTGAAATCCTAATCCCCAAGGTGGTGATATTGGGAAATAGGCCTTTGGGAGGTGATTGAGTCATGGAAATGGAGCTCTCATAGGCGAGATTGTTGCCCTCACAAGAGAGGCCCTAGAGAGACCCCTCCCACCATATGAGGGCACAGTGAGAAGGTGTGCCATCTGTGAAACAGAAAGCAGGCCCTCACTAGATACCAAAGCTGCTGGTGACTTGATCTTGGACTTCCCAGACTCTAGATCTGTGAGAAATACATTTCTGTTCTTTATAAGCCACTCAGTTTATGTTATTTTGTTATAGCAGCCCAAATGACCAAAATACGTGTGTACTCATTTCTGCTATACACTGCATTGGGTCATAGCATAAGCTTATCTTCAGCAATAGCAGACAAAAGGATTTCCAAAGCAATTTTTCTGATTCATATTTATACCAGAATCCATTAGGATTTTGGTATTCCAAATTTTGTGAGACTTACATTTTCTTCTTTATAAAATTGTAGCCTTTATGGAAATGTGTTGTGATATGTTTGATTTCCCAATTCATTTGCGTGATTACTAACTACCTTTTCACATGTATACTAGCCATTTGAATATATTCTTTTGTAAATATCTTTCAAGTCTTTTGTCCAATTTTCTACTGGGTTGTTCATCTTATTAATTTATAGATATTTACTAGGTATTCTGAATATGAGTTATCAGTTGAATATATAAATTATAAGTATCTTTTATCTTCTCCTAGTCTTTGGGTTGACTTTTCCTTCTTTTAATGGTGTCATTTATGTACAGTTTATCAATATTTTAAATCCCATTTTAGTATTTTTTTTGCATCCTCTTGAAGAAATCTTCACCTACTCTGAAGTCACAAAGTAGTCTTCCTCTATTTTTTTTCTAGAAACTTTGTTGTTTAACTTTCACATTTGTACCTATAATCCACCTGGGCCAGATAGTGGTTCAGACGATTTTCCCCAATGCATATTGAAATGATTTAGGGCCATTTTTCTAAAAGAATGTAGTTTTCCCTCCACTCTACTCTTAAGTTTACCTTTATCCTAAAATCAGGTGTTAGAGATGGAATGTTTGCATCCCCCAAAATTTATATGTGAAGTCCAATTACTTTTAACTTAATTATTGTTGTATTTGGGTTCATATCACTATCTTATTAATATTCTGTATTTGGCCCATTTCTTTTATGTTCCTTCCCAATTTCTTCTTTCTTTCTTTTAGATAACCAGATATATATTTTTAAACATTCCCTCTCTTTTATTTAATTAACCTGTTATACATTCTGTCACTGTTCTTTTATGCCAGCTCTAGAAATTATAACTTTATCCTTGTCTTATTATGATCTAGTATGGAATATGCTTTTATAATTTTCCCAGTAGTGCTAGAATTTTAGAACTTTTAAACTTCACTTATTCCTCTCCAGTTCTTTGTGGCTGCTTAGCACAATTTTGGTGTCCCTTTTCCCTATTGAGAACTTTCTGCTTGGGACATTTAGAAGCTTTAGACAAGCACTGTCATCCTACACACAAGATTTCCGGATTCCCTGCGGAGAAATAAACATCTGGTAATCATCAGCTTATCTTGAAAAGTTACATCTTTCTAGAAGTTTAGTTAATCGAATAATCTTCCTTGCTTTTAGAAATCCTTGAAGTCTTTTAAAATATGAATTTTAATTTATACAGCTTTCTTTAGTTGTGGCAGTAAGAGTTGACTTCACTGTGATCAACTGCATCTGATTGGGAGGTGAAGGTCTTTTTTGTGTGTGTGTGCTGTTTTAACACCGTAAAACAAGTTAAGTCAATATCTCTTACCAATGTCTCCAATTTTAGTCTCTTGTTATTTATATTCTATACCAACGAGGATTTCTATAGACATACACAAAGATTATAAGCTGGGATTTGATTATTAATATCTTTAGGATGTATACTGTAAAGAACAATAGTTGCTTTAAAATTCCCACACTATCTATGTAACTGCTTTTAAAGCAAAACAGTTTTGCTATTAGTTAACAGATCTTCAGTGTGTTTAAGTGTGTACAATGCATTTAATTTTGCACATTAGAAAATTGCATATGAGAAATCAATTCAAAATGGCTAAAACATAGCAGTGCTATTTGACCTCAAAATTGTTAAACGGCCCCGCACGGTGGCTCACGCCTGTAATCCCAGCACTTTGGGAGGCGGAGGCAGGCGGATCACCAGGTCGGGAGATCGAGACCATCCTGGCTAACACAGTGAAACACTGTCTCTACTAAAAATACAAAAATTAGCCGGTTGTAGTGGCGGGTGCCTGTGGTCCCAGCTGCTCAGGAGGCTGAGGCAGGAGAATGGCGTGAACCCGGGAGGCGGAGTTTGCAGTGAGCCGAGATGGCGCCATTGCACTCCAGCCTGGGCGACAGAGCGAGACTCCGTTTCAAAAAAAAAAAAAAATTGTTAAACGGACTCCAGCAATCAGTAATGCAAACAAAGTGAACAGGGAATCTAGTTTATTTTCTTTGTTATTCTACTTCAGAGTTTAAAACAAGGATTAATCATAATCAAATTTCCTTTTTAGAGACATTATTTTAGATTACTCTGGGTGCTTGTTTTCCAGACAGGTCAAGCATCCCTGCATATGGTGGCTATATTGGGGAAAAACTTGGAATTATCAGAAAATAAAGCTTTGAGAAGTATAAACAATGTGATGTGTATAGTATGTAGAGATGTGACATTCTTTCTTTTCTTGCCACAACAGGGACTGTAGTATTCCAGCGAGTTAGGAAAAGATTTATGTTGCTTTTTTCCCTGTTGCAAAAGTAAAAGTTAATTTAAAAATAATAACAGAAAATAATGGTGCTACAGGAACTAAATAACAGGAAGCAAGGAATTATTATTGCTCAATATGACTCCTTCCTCAGATTCCAGTCTGCTGGAAAGATATATTGTGGTATAAAATTAAATTTGAGGTCCCAAGCTTTTCTCAAATATGTATATATTTAAAAATTTTTAAGATATTAAGATCCTAGGATTAAATGAGAAAATCTGTATGTGTCTGCATGAGGCTGTGACTGTATGTTGAGGAGATTTTGCCAAATTTGACTTCTCCCTTTATGGGAAAATTTGGGAATCTGCACTATGCAAGACATCTTTACTTTTAAGTAAATCTAGAAGTCCTTTGAGGTGCTGCATTCTGGCACAGAAAGACACCCTTCATCCTGTACTTCTGAAATAGGCTCCCAAGATGTACCAACTGAGAAACACTGACATCTCTAGTAGGAGGGCTTTCTTATACTCTGCATTCTTGCCAAAACTCAAACTGCCAAACACTACTTTCAGAGCCTGCTTTTCTCACAGTTAATTTTTCTACAAAGATTTTTGACTTAGGGAATATCAAATGCATGGAATAGAAGTGGAATTCACTACTCAAAGCTTAAACATTCATCTCTGAGTACTGCAATGCTCTAATGTAATGAAAATGGTGATGTGGCTTTTACCCAGTGCTTATCACATACCAAGCTATGTATCAGGTATGTTATTTATTCCATCTCACTGACTGTTTGTTACCAGCCCTATTTGAAGGGTTTTAATTAAGATTAGGTTCAACTACAAGAAGTTGAAAACACAGGGCAACAATGGCTTAAATGAGTAGAATTTTTTCCCTCACTTATGTTTCTTATGGTAGAAGGTTGTGGTCATCCTTAGCAGTCCTCCTTGATATTTCTGATGTCTCCCCTTCCAGATATAGTGTAGGATTATATTTCTCCATATTCTTGATGATAGACATGGCCATATTATTTCTCTTAACCAATTAAATATGAGTGGAAATAATGTGTCATTTCTGGGAAGAAGCTTTGATGAACTAATGCACAGTACACTCTGTTCCCCTTCTCTCACCTTTGATGATGCTGTTCTAATGTGGTAAAGGCTTAATCAGCCTTGGATCTTGAGAGTTTTCTTATATCCCACGTGGTTCCTGATTCAGATCAATGTGGAGCAGAGCCTCGTGCTTTCTCCAAATGGAAAGTAGCATGAGCAGAAAATGAATCTTTTTTATTTAAAGCCACTGGGCTTGCCCTCTCTGATAGAGACACCAGGGGCTGGAACAATGTTCCATAGTATCAGGGACCTAGGATCCACGTATCTCATTGCTTTAGTGGGTGTGACTTCTATTCCCAAGAACACCTCATGGTCCAAATTGGTGCTTTAGCTGAAACCATAAGATCTGCATTCCACCCAGTAGAAGTATAGAAGAGATTGAGAAGAGTATTCTTTTTGCTCTTTAGGGATGTTTCTGTAAAATTTCATGCATCACTTCCACTTACATCTCATTTACTATAACTTACTGACTTGACTGCATCTAGAGCGAGAAGAGTCTGAGAGATTCTTTTCCCCCAGAACTGACCAACATTCAGCTAAATATTAGGTTTGTTACTTCGAGAGAGTGGGATAATTTATATCGAGAGACAACTAGCTGTCTCTACAAAGGCAGTTCCTACAATTATCCTCATTTTGTAAATGAGAAACGGAAGGGTTAATTTAGTGAAGATTATACAGCTAATAATCGGTGGTGCATAATTAAGAACACGAGCAATGTGGCTATAAAGCCTTTGTGTTAACTACAATTTTATACAACTTCTTTTGTTCACCTGTAGAAAATGAATTTTTTATTTAATATTGCAAGAAAAATGCTCTACAGCATCAAATTGTTTGACATTTCTGTTTTCTTCCCTTACCCTCAGACTGGTAGTTAAGATTAAGATGTGCCTGTAGCTGCCAGTCCTGATACTAATCAGGCACATTTTTGAAATTCACACGTTAGGAGCAGAAGCTCTGTGAGGTCAATCTATCTTCCTCCTTGGTTACACCAATTTTGAAATGCTAGTTTCAGTGCCATCCTGTAAGCAATGGACAGGCTTAATGGTTAAGGAAGAATATAAGCATAAAACACAATTTTTAATCTTAGAGATCATATTTTAAAAACCATTTAAATAAAAACTCCATTTCAGAAATAGATATATTTTAAATAAAAAGTTAACTTGACTAACAAGACTTTAATATCTTTTAACCAGTTTTAATAGAGTGTGGCTCATATTCATAATTTTTTATAACTATCTCTGAACATTTCTTACATTAATTCCTTTTCTATTTATATGCTATATTTATCAGTGTTTTCCAAATGTAGCAAAAAACTTTTTCTCACTATTCAGCAAATAATCAGGAAAACTTCAATGAAAGATCATATTAGTCACATTAAATGTACTAAATGATTTTTCTAATTGCCATTTAAATTATTCTGGCTATAGTCCATTTCCTTGACTGAGAATTCTATTATTGGGTGTAAATTTTGAATATGTTTTATATATTTAAATATAAAATTATGAAAATCAGTGTCACCATGTAAATACAGCTCATTTCTTAGTGAAGAGCTTGGCCCTATTATATTGCAGTATATAAAAATACAGGTAGATTACAGAGAGAAGACAGGAGGTATATGCAGAGAGAAAAATTACTAATTTTTCTTAGCTTCTGAAAAGTGTCTGAATCTATGTCAGTAATTATTTTCACTGATATGACAATGTTTTGATTCTAGGAGTCATATGGAGGTTGGTAGAAATTTTGCACCTTTTACAGCTTGTCCTTGGTGACCCTCTCTCAACCAGCAAAACATGAAGCTGTTAATTAGTCAGTGACTATACAGTGTAAGTTGATTTATGACATTAGAAGGTACACGAATTCCTCAGCTCAGCCAATTGCAAAGTAGTTTTATTTAATCTTCATTTACAGGAAATTTGCTGCAGCTTGGGCTAGTATTTATGGCATATTGCCTGACGCAGCAGCCATTGCAGGCCCTTTGGTGACAGGGGTATTGAGCTGGCAGTCTAGAATTCCAAAGCAGATGTAAATGGGAAAGGCATTTAGGAAGTGGCAATGAACCAGAGTTGTCACACTGAGATTTCTTCTCTGAGTACATTTCAGTGATTGCTCTGATACTGGGAAGTATAAAGTGTTTCAAGAAACACAAGGAGTTTGTGATTCATTTTAATGTTTGTTGAATAGCTCCAATGAATATCCTCCGGAGTCATATTATTGAGGTATGGTGGTTTAAACCAAAATTCTCTTTTTAAAATAATTTAAACATTTTTATCCAATTTGGAGTACATATGTAAATTTGTTATATAGATATATTGCTGATGCTGAGGTGTGGGGTACAAATGATCCAATCACCTTGGTAGTAAACCTAGAACTCAATAAGTAGTTGGGTACTACTAAAGATTAGGTTCAACTACAAGGTTCAACTACTTATTGGGTACTATGTTCACTACAAGGACCCAACTTGTAGTGAACACAGAGGAGAACAAGTCATTCCTTGTTTCCCTGTCTTTCTCCCTCCTCTAGTGTTTATTGTTTCCATCTTTATGTCCACATGTACCCAATGATTAGCTCCCACTTATATGTGAGAATATGAGTAAACCAAAATTCTAATCTTTAAGTTCAAACTAACATGCTAATTTGCATCAAGCATCAAGATAATTTGATAAAGAACAATACATCTTTGAAATAATCACATAAATTAAACAACAGGCTGGGCACGGTGGCTCACACCTGTAATCCCAGCACTTTGGGAGGCCGAGGTGGGCAGATCATGAGGTTAGGAGATCGTGACCATCCTGGCTAACATGGTGAAAACTCATCTCTACTAAAAATACAAAAAATTAGCCACGCATGGTGACACGTGCCCATAATCCCAGCTACTTGGGAGGCTGAGGCAGGAGAGTCGCTTGAACCAGGAAGGTGGAGGTTACAGTGAGCCGAGATCACGCCACTGCACTCCAGCCTGGGTGACAGAGCGAGATTCCATCTCAAAAACAAAACAAACAAACAAAAACCAAAAAAAAAAAAAAACCCAAAGTGAACCAATTTTTCATTTGATAAGTTGGAGCTATCATGTACCTCTATACAGTATGTTAGAGGTACCAAAACTAGAAAAAACAAAGCTCTGTTTGACCTTTCTTTTTTCTACTATGTCACTTTATTTTATGCAATCATCACAAAACACTATTTGGAAAGTAGGTTTGCAAGAGAAAATATTATTTCTTTCCTCCAATATGGAAACTGCATCTCAGAGAGATTATGTGGCAACACGAGGGTTCGAATACAGAACTTCAAATTTCTAAATTGAAAAGGGCATGACCTCCAAAATGTGTAATAGTGGTGCAAGGGTGTGCAAACAACACTGTGAAGCAAGAAAACCATGAACATATTTTTACATTTTCCCCTTTCCGATCTATGTCCCTCTCTTTTCTTTTACTACCTGCATTCACTCTTTTCTTCCATGTAATTTAAGCTCATGCCCTATAAAAAAATCTAGATTCTGAGGAGTTAAATAATCTGAAAAATTATAGTTTGTATTAAATTTATATTAAATTGTATGTTCAACTTCCATAATTATCTGCATTTTAACAGTGTCCTAGACTTCAGGTTGTATTAATCTCAGTGTATAAAGGATAAAAATAAGAATTGCATATTTTGTAGCTAATATACTTTCCATCATTTTGTTGTTTTGTTTCAAGATATTTCCACTATCATACTTACTTGCTCAGCATCCCTTTTCTTTTTTTTATTTTATTTTATTATTATTATACTTCAAGTTTTAGGGTACATGTGCACAATGTGCAGGTTAGTTACATATGTATACATGTGCCATGCTGGTGTGCTGCATCCATTAACTCATCATTAAGCATTAGGTATATCTCCTAATGCTATCCCTCCCCACTCCCCCAACTCCACAACAGTCCCCAGAGTGTGATGTTCCCCTTCCTGTGTTCACATGTTCTCCTTGTTCAATTCCCACCTATGAGTGAGAACATGCGGTGTTTGTTTTTTTGTCCTTGGTGATAGTTTACTGAGAATGATGATTTCCAGTTTCATCCATCTCCCTACAAAGCACGTGAACTCATCATTTTTTATGTGCATAGTGTTCCATGGTGTATATGTGCCACATTTTCTTAATCCAGTCTATCATAGTTGGACATTTGGGTTGGTTCCAAGTCTTTGCTGTTGTGAATAATGCCGCAATAAACATACGTGTGCATGTGTCTTTATAGCAGCATGATTTATAGTCCTTTGGGTATATACCCAGTAATGGGATGGCTGGGTCAAATGGTATTTCTAGTTCTAGATCCCTGAGGAATCACCACACTGACTTCCACAATGGTTGAACTAGTTTACAGTCCCACCAACAGTGTAAAAGTGTTCCTATTTCTCCACATCCTCTCCAGCACCTGTTGTTTCCTGACTTTTTAATGATTGCCATTCTAACTGGTGTGAGATGGTGTCTCATGTGGTTTTGATGTGCATTTCTCTGATGGCCAGTGATGGTGAGCATTTTTTCATGTGTTTTTTTGGCTGCATAAATGTCTTCTTTTGAGAAGTGTCTGTTCATGTCCTTCGCCCACTTTTTGATGGGGTTTGTTTTTTTCTTGTAAATTTGTTTGAGTTCTTTGTAGATTCCGGATATTAGCCCTTTGTCAGATGAGTAAGTTGCGAAAATTTTCTCCCATTTTATAGGTTGCCTGTTCACTCTGATGGTAGTTTCTTTTGCTGTACAGAAGCTCTTTAGTTTAATTAGATCCCATTTGTCAATTTTGGCTTTTGTTGCCATTGCTTTTGGTGTTTTAGACACAAAGTCCTTGCCCATGCCTATGTCCTCAAAGGTAATGCCTAGGTTTTCTTCTAGGGTTTTTATGGTTTTAGGTATAACATTTAAGACTTTAATCCATCTTGAATTAATTTTTGTATAAGGTGTAAGGAAGGGTTCCAGTTTCAGCTTTCTACATATTGCTAGCCAGTTTTCCCAGCACCATTTATTAAATAGGGAATCCTTTCCCCATTGCTTGTTTTTCTCAGGTTTGTCAAGGATCAGATAGTTGTACATATGCAGCGTTATTTCTGAGGGCTCTGTTCTGTTCCGTTGATCTATATTTCTGTTTTGGTACCATTACCATGCTGTTTTGGTTACTGTAGCCTTGTAGTATAGTTTGAAGTCAGGTAGCGTGATGCCTCCAGCTTTGTTCTTTTGGCTTAGGATTGACTTGGCGATGCGGGCTCTTTTTTGGTTCCATATGAACTTTAAAGTAGTTTTTTCCAATTCTGTGAAGAAAGTCATTGGTAGCCTGATGGGGATGGCATTGAATCTATAAATTACCTTGGGCAGTATGGCCATTTTCACACTATTGATTCTTCCTACCCATGAGCATGGAATGTTCTTCCATTTGTTTGTATCTTCTTTTATTTCATTGAGGAGTGGTTTGTAGTTCTCCTTGAAGAGGTCCTTCACATCCCTTGTAAGTTGGATTCCTAGGTATTTTATTCTCTTTGAAGCAATTGTGAATGGGAGTTCACTCATGATTTGGCTCTCTGTTTGTCTGTTATTGGTGTATAAGAATGCTTGTGATTTTTGTACATTGATTTTGTATCCTGAGACTTTGCTGAAGTTGCTTATCAGCTTAAGGAGATTTTGGGTTGAGACAATGGGGTTTTCTAAATATACAATCATGTCATCTGCAAACAGGGACAATTTGACTTCCTCTTTTCCTAATTGAATACCCTTTATTTCTTTCTCCTGCCTGATTGCCCTGGCCAGAACTTCCAACACTATTTTGAACAGGAGTGGTGAGAGAGGGCATCCCTGTCTTGTACCAGTTTTCCAAGGGAATGCTTCCAGTTTTTGCCCATTCAGTATGATATTGGCTGTGGGTTTGTCATAGATAGCTCTTATTATTTTGAGATACATCCCATCAATACCTAATTTATTGAGAGTTTTTAGCATGAAGTGTTGTTGAATTTTGTCAAAGGCCTTTTCTGCATCTATTGAGATAATCATGTGGTTTTTGTCTTTGGTTCTGTTTATATGCTGGATTACATTTATTGATTTGTGTATATTGAACCAGCCTTGCATCCCAGGGATGAAGCCCACTTGATCATGGTGGATAAGATTTTTGATGTGCTGCTGGATTCGTTTTGCCACTATTTTATTGAGGATATTTGCATCAATGTTCATCAAGGATATTGGTCTAAAATTCTCTTTTTTGGTTGTGTCTCTGCCTGGCTTTGGTATCAGGATGATGCTGGCCTCATAAAATGAGTTAGGGAGGATTCCCTCTTTTTCTCTTGATTGGAATAGTTTCAGAAGGAATGGTACCAGTTCCTCCTTGTACCTCTGGTGGGATTTGGCTGTGAATCCATCTGGTCGTGGACTCTTTTTGGTTGGTAAGCTATTGATTATTGCCACAATTTCAGATCCTGTTATTGGTCTATTCAGAGATTCAACTTCTTCCTGGTTTAGTCTTGGGAGGGTGTATGTGTCGAGGAATTTATCCATTTCTTCTAGATTTTCTAGTTTATTTCTGTAGAGGTGTTTACAGTATTCTCTGATGGTAGTTTGTATTTCTGTGGGATCGATGGTGGTATCCCCTTTATCATTTTTTATTGCGTCTATTTGATTCTTCTCTCTTTTCTTCTTTATTAATCTTGCTAGCAGTCTATAAATTTTGTTGATCCTTTCAAAAAACCAGCTCCTGGATTCATTAATTTTTTGAAGGGTATTTTGTGTCTCTATTTCCTTCAGTTCTGCTCTGATTTTAGTTATTTCTTGCTTTCTGCTAGCTTTTGAATGTGTTTGCTCTTGCTTTTCTAGTTCTTTTAATTGTGATATTAGGGTGTCAATTTTGGATCTTTCCTGCTTTCTCTTGTGGGCATTTAGTGCTATAAATTTCCCTCTACATACTGCTTTGAATGTGTCCCAGAGATTCTGGTATGTTGTGTCTTTGTTCTTGTTGGTTTCAAAGAACATCTTTATTTCTGCCTTCATTTCCTTATGTATGCAGTATTCATTCAGGAGCAGGTTGTTCAGTTTCCATGTAGTTGAGCGGTTTTGAGTGAGTTTCTTAATCCTGAGTTCTAGTTTGATTGCACTGTGGTCTGAGAGACAGTTTGTTATAATTTCTGTTCTTTTACATTTGCTGAGGAGAGCTTTACTTCCAAGTATGTGGTCAGTTTTGGAATAGGTGTGGCGTGGTGCTGAAAAAAATGTATATTCTGTTGATTTGGGGTGGAGAGTTCTGTAGATGTCTATTAGGTCCGCTTGATGCAGAGCTGAGTTCGATTCCTCGGTGTCGTTGTTATCTCTCTGTCTCACTGATTTGTCTAATGTTGACAGTGGGGTGTTAAAGTCTCCCATTATTATTGTGTGGGAGTCTAAGTCTCTTTGTATGTCACTCAGGACTTGCTTTATGAATCTGGGTGCTCCTGTATTGGGTGCATATATATTTAGGATAGTTAGCTCTTCTTGTTGAATTGATCCCTTTACCATTATGTAATGGCCTTCTTTGTCTCTTTTGATCTTTGTTGGTTTAAAGTCTGTTTTATCAGAGACTAGGATTGCAAGCCCTGCCTTTTTTTGTTTTCCATTTGCTTTGTAGATTTTCTTCCATCCTTTTATTTTGAGCCTACATGTGTCTCTGCATGTGAGATGGGTTTCCTGAATACAGCACACTGATGGGTCTTCACTCTTTATCCAATTTGCCAGTCTTTGTCTTTTAGTTGGAGCATTTAGTCCATTTACATTTAAAGTTAATATTGTTATGTGTGAATTTGATCCTGTCATTATGATGTTAGCTGGTTATTTTGCTCATTAGTTGATGTAGTTTTTTCCTAGCCTCGATGGTCTTTACAATTTGGCATGTTTTTGCAGTGGCTGGTACTAGTTGTTCCTTTCCATGTTTGGTACTTCCTTCAGGAGCTCTTTTAGGGGAGGCCTGGTGGTGACAAAATCTCTCAGCATTTGCTTGTCTGTAAAGTATTTTATTTCTCCTTCACTTATGAAGCTTAGTTTGGCTGGATATGAAAATCTAGGTTGAAAAATCTTTTCTTTAAGAATGTTGAATGTTGGCCCCCACTCTCTTCTGACTTGTAGAGTTTCTGCCAAGAGATCAGCTGTTAGTCTAATGGGCTTCCCTTTGTGGGTAACCAGACCTTTCTCTCTGGCTGTGCTTAACATTTTTTCCTTCATTTCAACTTTGGTGAATCTGACAATTATGTGTTTTGGAGTTGCTCTTCTCGAGGAGTATCTTTGTGGTGTTCTCTGTATTTCGTGAATCTGAATGTTGGCCTACCTTGCTAGATTGGGGAAGTTCTCCTGGATAATATCCTGCAGAGTGTTTTCCAACTTGGTTCCATTCTCCCCATCACTTTCAGGTATACCAATCAGACGTAGATTTGGTCTTTTCACATAGTTCCATATTTCTTGGAGGCTTTGTTTGTTTCTTTTTATTCTTTTTTTCTCTAAACTTCCCTTCTTGCTTCATTTCATTCATTTCATCTTCCATCACTGATACCCTTTCTTCCAGTTGATCACACATAGTTCTCTAGCCTTGGCTTTCAGCTCCATCAGGTCCTTTAAGCACTTCTCTGTATTGGTTATTCTAGTTATACATTCGTCTAAATTTTTTTCAAAGTTTTTAACTTCTTTGCCTTTGGTTTGAATTTCCTCCTGTAGCTCGGAGTAGTTTGATTGTCTGAAGCCTTCTTCTCTCAACTCATCAAAGTCATTCTCCATCCAGCTTTTTTCCATTGCTGGTGAGGAACTGCGTTCCTTTGGAGGAGGAGAGGCACTCTGCTTTTTAGAGTTTCCAGTTTTTCTGCTCTGTTTTTTCCCCATCTTTGTGGTTTTATCTACTTTTGGTCTTTGATGATGGTGAGGTACAGATGGGTTTTTGGTGTGGATGTCCTTTCTGTTTGTTAGTTTTCCTTCTAACAGACAGGACCCTCAGCTGCAGGTCTTTTGGAGTTTGCTAGAGGTCCACTCCACACCCTGTTTGCCTGGGTATCAGCAGTGGTGGCTGCAGGACAGTGGATTTTCGTGAACCACGAATGCTGCTGTCTGATCATTCATCTGGAAGTTTTGTCTCAGAGGAGTACCCGGCCCTATGAGGTGTCAGTCTGCCTCTACTGGGGGGGTGCCTCCCAGTTAGGCTGCTCGGGGTTCAGGGGTCAGGGACCCACTTGAGGAGGCAGTCTGCCTGTTCTCAGATCTCCAGCTGCATGCTGGGAGAACCACTGCTCTCTTCACAGCTGTCAGACAGGGACATTTAAGTCTGCAGAGGTTACTGCTGTCTTTTTGTTTGTCTGTGCCCTGCCCCCAGAGGTGGAGCCTACAGAGGCAGGCAGGCCTCCTTGATCTGTGGTGGGCTCCACCCAGTTTGAGCTTCCTGGCTGCTTTGTTTACCTAAGAAAGCCTGGGCAATGGCGGGCGCCCCTCCCCCAGCCCCGCTGCTGCCTTGCAGTTTGATCTCAGACTGCTGTGCTAGCAATCAGCGAGACTCCGTGTGCCTAGGATGCTGTGGGCCAGGTGAGGGATATAATCTCCTGGTGCGCTGTTTTGTAAGCCCACCGGAAAAGCGCAGTATTAGGGTGGGAGTGACCTGATTTTCCAGGTGCCGTCTGTCACCCCTTTCTTTGACTAAGAAAGGGAACTCCCTGATCCCTTGTGCTTCCCAAGTGAGGCAGTGCCTCGCCCTGCTTCGGCTTGCGCACGGTGTGCTGCACCCACTGACCTGCGCCAACTGTCTGGCACTCCCTAGTGAGATGAACCTGGTAACTCAGATGGAAATGCAGAAATCACCCATCTTCTGCGTCGCTCACGCTGGGAGCTATAGACCAGAACTGTTCCTATTCGGCCATCTTGGCTGCCAGACAGTAGCATCCCTTTTCTTAAGTAAATGATCCTGCTTTGATATCCAGTCTCCCTCCTGCTATCATTCTTTCAGAATAAAACTTCTTAGAAGAGTTTTTGTAGTCACTGTGTCTACTTAGTTTCCTCCTGGTCTCTCCTCAGCCCACTCTACTATGGTTTCTGCCCTGTTATACCACTGAGACTGTTCCTGTAAAGGTCAACAGGGACACCCATGCTGCTAAATCCAGGGTCACTTACTTATCTGACCTTCACCCCATCACCATTTGACTTAATTAACCAGCTCCTCCTTGAAAGAATTTCTTCTCATCTTGTCTTTCATTATCTAGCCTTTTTTCCCAGGCTCTGATTTCTCTTGCCTGTTTAACCTTTATTCTATGATCTCTTCTCCTTTTCACATACATTATATGAAAATGTTGAGAGATTTAGTATATATGATCTCTCAAGGTTTGACAATCTGTCAGTAGGTAGACAAATTAATTTCTATATCTTTCAATATCTTTATATGTACTTACGATTCCCAAATCTATATTTTCATTTATAATATTTTCCTGGTCATTATATTAATATCCAACTTCCTACTGGACATTTCCACATGGATGTCTTACAGGAATCTGAGAATAACCATACCCAAAAAAAACACTCTTGATCCCTACTTCCTTACACTAATCCACTACCTTTATTCTTTCCTATACCAAAAAAAGGTCCCTTAATTTACACATTAGCTCAAGCAAATAATTTAAAAGTTAACCTCAATTCCTCTATTCAGCCTGTTCTCCATATCAGAACAAATAAGTTTGACTCTATCTTCAAAACATATCCTCCTGTTTTTTCCATTAATTTTTTTTAGTTTCATCCAAGACATAATTATATTTTGTGTCAACTAAAATAATTGTTCTCTTTGGTGTTCTTGCTTCTACACTTTCACTAATGTAATCCACTCTTCACACAGTAACCTGAGTCACTTTTTATTTATTTATTTTTGTTGAGATGGAGTCTCACTCTGTCACCCAGGCTGGAGTGCAGTGATGCAATCTTGACTCACTGCAACCTCTGCCTTCCAGGTTCAAGCAATTCTCCCACTCCAACCCCTGGATTAGCTGGGATGACACGCACCTGCCATCATGCATGGCCAATTTTTGTATTTTTAGTAGAGATGGGGTTTCACTGTGTTGTCCAGAGTGGTCTCGAACTCTTGACCTCAGGTGATCCGTCTGCTTCAGCCTCCTAAACTGCTGGGATTACAGGCCTGAGTCACCACATGACTTTTTTATAATTAATCTACTTTTCAAAAAATCTGACTAAAGAGAATACCAGAGAGAAAATTTAAATTTCTCTCATTTAACTTTCCAGAAAATCAAGTCATTTAGGCATCTGTCCCCACCCTCTTCTGCTGTCAAATCCCATGGTTTGTCCCTAGACATCATTATTTTGCCAGAGCCATGGCATTTGACATCCTTAATCTTTCCTTCTTAAATCTTTTCCTCTTAAAATTGCCAGGGGGCACTTCCTGCCTGCCACAATTGTAGGCAAGCCAATTGCCAGAGAAAACCCTGAAGCTAAGTCACAGGTACTGACTGTTGGAAGTTGGACAAATGCAAGTAAAATGATAGATGATGAGAGGATGTGGTAAGGCATCAACAATGGCTGCCACAACTGCTATATATTCAGGTTGGTTCTTTTCAATGAACTCAACCATCTGTCCAACATCTTACACATCTATCAGGCACATTAAACTAGCACCCTAAAAACAAAACAGCTGATTCCTATTTCTCCAAACTTGTTCTCCCTTAAAATTCCCCCATTTCTGTCATTTGAAATTCCATTCTTCGAGTTGCTCAGTTATAAACTTTGAATTCATCCTTAATACTCTCTTTTCTTTCTTTCTTTCATACTGCACTTCTAGATCGTCAGCTCACCAAGACTGTTTCTCAACACTTCCACTGCCACCATGCTTTCTCACATGGATTATTACATTTGCCTTCTAACAGGTCTTCTCCTGTTTCCATCCTTGCAGTTGCCCTTGCAATCTTTTATGTATATACCAACCAAAGTGATATTTTAAATTTAAAGCATACTATACCAAATTTTCTAATTATGACCTATAATGTTCTAAATAATTTTACCCCCAGTCTCCAGTCTGACCTCATATTTGACCACAGTCCTTTTTGCTCACTCCACTCCAGCCACACTAACCTCCTAGCGTTTCCTTAAATATATCAACTGTGTTCTTAGGGTTTAACATTGTTGTTCATTCTTTTTGTATTACTTTTACACCAGGCAGACTGTACAACCAGCTTGTTCACTTATACTCTTCAGGTCTCTGTGTCAATTTCATATTATCAGAGAGGCTTACTAATGTTGCACCCCATGCATTATCATTTTTTCTCTTATTGACTTGATACCCTCTTCATTGCCTTTCTCACCACTTGACATGGTATATATATATATATATATATATGCCTATGTCTATGTCTATATCGCTAACCCTATATCTGTATGTACGTCTGTATTTATGCCTCTACCTATGTCTATGTCTTTATATGTCTAAGTCTATCTATATGTCTATCTATAAGAACAGAGAGGCTTTTCCGCTTTTTTTCATTGCTGTCTCCCTAGACCTAGAAAAATTCCTGGCACTGATGAATTCTGAAACAGGAAAAAAACCATGTTAGGACAAAAGGAACTATTTTCTAACACTGTAAATAATGTATTTGCCATTTGTGGCTTTTCCAGATAATGTATTCTGACCTCAAATTAGAATGGATGAGTGGAAGATATATAAAGAAAATATATAAGTAATTCATATATAAAATTATGTCTTCTATGCTATATCTTCGTAGCTTAGATATCCATAGAAGAAAATTAATTAGTAAAACAGGTTGATATATTTTGGTTTTGTGTCCCCACCCAAATCTTATCTTGATTTGTGCTCCCATAATTCCCACATGTTGTGGGAGGGACCTGGTGGGAGAGAATTTGAATCATGTGGGCAGTTTTCCCTCTACTGTTCTTGTGGTAGTGAATAAGTCCCATGAGAGCTGATGGTGTTATTGGGGGTTTCCACTTTTGCATCTTCCTCATTTTCTCTTGCCGCTGCCATGAAAGAAGTGCCTTTTGCCTCCTGCTATAATTCTGAGGCCTCCCCAGCCATGTGGAACTGTAAGTCCAATTAAACATCTTTTTCTTCCCAGTCTCAGGTATGTCTTTTTCAGCAATGTGAAAACAGACTAATAAACAGGTTTTACAATTTGGCCTTTTATTTTTATAATTTATAAATAAGAAAAAATATTCATTTGAAAGAAAAGGAGACTAGAATATATTTATTTTGTAATGAAAATATCACAACATATATAACATATTATGTTGGAATATACTGGAAATATTGGAAAATATGTGGAAGATCCTACAACAATAATTAATACTTAGTATCTGGTTAGAAATATAGTAGTAAATATATTAAAAGAAGGGAGCAAGCTGCCCAGTCAACTTTCACAAAAATATAGCAGGTGTTAAGTATAGTAGTTTCACAATACACTGGAATGTGAGAGGATAGAAAACTAGAAAGAAAAATACAAGAAAAATTCAATGACCAGAATCACTATAATTTGTCCTCTTTTATCATATTTCTCTTTGCATTTTAGACTAGTGAGTCTTGATAGAAGAAGGAGTTCTAGAAGAGTTTTCCTGGGTATTTGAATGAAGTCAGATTATCATTATTTAAAAAATTAATTACTGGCAATTAATTACTGGTATTGTATTAGGTACTGGTGACATAAAGTCCATTGTAAGAAATTACTTGTCTTACCATCTGTTGAAGACTGCAAAAAGTAATGGTAATAGTACAGTATAATAAACGCTATAGTGGTGAGGATTGAGTGTTTCTAAAGAGGTAAGCATACCATATCTGTTGGTATGTTGGAAAAGGCTTCCCAGAAGATGTGACCTTAGAACTGAGTGTTGGAAGAGAAATGTCAGCCAGCTCTGTGAAAAGGAGGGCAAGGTCAGTTTCTGGAAGATACACAAGGTTGTGTGAAGTTACCAACACATAAACCTGAAAGGCTCATTCAGGAAATTGCATACTGGAGCCCAGAATAAATATAGCAAGGGGGAGCAAGAAAATCACAGCTATGATCATGAAGGGCTTTTTTTTTTGTTTTTTTTTTTTGAGACGGAGTCTCGCTCTGTCGCCCAGGCTGGAGTGCAGTGGCGCGATCTCGGCTCACTGCAAGCTCCGCCTCCTGGGTTCACGCCATTCTCCTGCCTCAGCCTCCCGAGTAGCTGGGACTACAGGCGCCCGCCACAACGCCCGGCTAATTTTTAGTATTTTTTTTTTTTTAGTAGAGACGGGGTTTCACCGTGTTGGCCAGGATGGTCTCGATCTCCTGACCTCGTGACCGAATAGGTGTTTACATTTATACTAAAATTAATGAGGATTTATGAAGAAGAGTGATGTATCTGCATTTTAGAAATATCCTTGTAGGAGCAGTTTGGAGGCTAGATTACAAGAGAGGGCATACTGGAGGAAAGTCAGGAAAAATACATGATTCATGGTGGTACTAATGAATATCAAAGCTATGGCATTGTTACTGAAATGTTGAGGTGGGTAATTAACACATATTTAGAAAGATGGAATGTTCAAGATGTACACTGGTTGGATGTTAGAAGTTAGTGATAAATAGGCATCTAGAATAATTTTTAGGCTTCTGACTTGGATGACTTTTGAATAGTACTGCTATCTACTGTGACAAGGGATTTCAGATGTGGAGAGATTAGGGAGTGAGAGAGGGAAAGGGATGATAAAATGATAAGCTCAATTGTGGAAATGTTCAATTAGATGCACCATGGAACATTCAAGTGGAAATTCAATAAGCAGTTATTTCTGGAGCTCATTGAAAATGAAGGTGCTGGGTAAATGTAAATTTGCATATCATCAGAAAGTTACTGAATGTATAGGCCTGGGCTTAAAGAAGTTTACTGTGATAAAGCATGTGACCCTAACATTTAATGATGATTACAGGAAGACTAACTCACAAATAAGACTGATAATTAGCAGAAGTCAGACAAAGTACCACCAGGATAGAATGCAGAGAAAGTTAAATGTGCATGCATATAAATGTGTTTAAGTTTTTTGGCATGTGATTTTATATTAGTCAGAATTATCCAGAGAAACAGACTAATAGATTATACATATATATAATGGGAATTATCTCAAGTGGTTGTAGAGGCCAAAAACTATCATTTTCTGCCATCTGCAAGTTGGAGAAACATGAACACTCAGTGTAATTCAGTGGGAATCTGAAAACCTGAGAATAGGGCCTGGTGGTGGTATCAGTCCTAGTCTGAGTCCAGGAATACTTATGTCTTGGGACAGGAGAAAAGATGGATAGTCTCAGCTCAAGCAGAGACAGCAAATTCACCCTTCTGCCTTTTCATTCTATTTGGATCTTCAATGGATTGGCCCGCCCACATTGGTGAAGACTGAAAATGGATCTTCTTTACTTATTCTACTGATTCAAATGCTAATCTCTTTCAAAAACACCCTCATAGACATATCTAGGAACAATATTTTACCAGCTATCTGGACATCCCTTAGCCTAATCAAGCTGACATTTAAAGTTGACAATTATAGATTTGCTTTAGCTAATGCTTTTTATAATGTTGAAAAGATTTTGAGGCTTTAATAAAATGATTATTATGGGTTATATGAGTTATCTTCTTAGAATAGTGATTCTTAACCATTGAGGTGTTTAATACTCTCATAATAGATGTGAGGTTTCCACCCAGGGAAAAATCTACATATTGAATTGTATCTGTCAGAGTTATTGGCTCTTTGATTTGCAGAATGCATTCATTTTCATCCTTAGTTCAGAAAATAATCTATATTCTTGTGGGATAGGCAGCACTTTACACTTATTGTCTTGTTTAAGGGCTATGTTAACTTTTTTGCTCTCTGTCATAATACAATCCAAAAAAAAAGTGGGCTGTCTGGACATTCCTCAGAATATCGTGTTGGGACCAGATGAAAAGAAGTGACAAGAATATTGGAGCATATGTGCTTTAGCAGGTGTGAGATAAAGCCTATGAAAATTCATGGGCCTGACACATCAGTGAAATTTTTAGGGATCCAGTGATCTGAAGCATGCTGAGACATCCCTTCCAATGTAAAGCCTAAATGATTGCATCTCACACCTCCCACTATGAAGAAGGAAGTACAATGACTGGTAGGTCATTTTGGGCTCCGGAGGCAGCATAATATTATATTTGGAAATTCTTTGGCCAATTTACTGAGTGACAAGAAAAGCCACAGACTTTGAGTGAGGCTAATAGAATAAAGGAGTCTGAAGTTGGTCTAAGTTGTGTTGCAAACTGCCTTGACACTGTGCTATACTCCCCAGTAGACCTTGTGCTATTAGGAGTAACTGTGTTGGGAAAAGATGCCATAGGAAGTTTATGTCAAACCCTGCCTGGAGAATTACAACAAAGACTTTTAGACTTCTGGAGCAGTGCTGTGCCATCTACAGCAGTATGTTCTACACTAGTCAAACAGTGCCGAGCATCCTACTGGACCTGGGTAGATGAGGCACACTTTGATATCAAATGACAAAGTTGCCAGAACTTTCCATCGTGAGCTGGGTTATCTCAGGCGAATCAGTTGACAAAGGTAAAAGTTGAGGGACAGGTGTACAGCACCAATTGATAAGATGGAAGTGGTATTTCTGTGATGGGGCATGAGGACGGTCGGGGTATTGGGGGAACCCTCCCCCAATATTTCAACATAGGTTCTTTCTATTTTCCGTAAGTGTTGGCTGGCTGAGAAATAAAGAGAGACAGTACAAAGAGAGGAATTTTACAGCTGGGCTGCCAGGGGTGACATCACATATCTGTAGGACCATGATGCCCACCTGAGTCTCAGACCAGCAAGTGTTTATTAAGGGTTTCAAAAGGGGAGGGGATGTAAGGACAGGAAGTAGGTACAAAGATCACACACTTCAAAGGGCAAAAGCAGAACCACGAATAAGGGTCTAACAAAGATCACATGCTTCTGAGGGAACAGGACAAAGGGCAAAAGCAGAACCACTGATAAGGGCCCAACAAAGATCACAAGGCAAAGGGCAAAAGCAGAACCACTGATAAGGGTCTATGTTCAGCGGTGCATGTATTGTCTTGATAAACATCATAAACAACAGAAAACAGGGTTTGAAAGCAGAGAACTGGTGTGACCACAAATTTACCAGGGCGGAGTTTTTCCCCACCCTAGTAAGCAGGAGACCAAGGCGTATCTCAGTCCTTATCTCAACTGCACAAGACAGACATTCCCAGAGCGGCCATTTATAGACCTCCCCCCAGGAATGCATTCCTTTCCCGGGATATTAATATTAATATTCCTTGCTACGAAAAGAATTTAGCGATATCTCTCCTACTGGCACGTCCATTTATAGGCTCTCTGCAGAAGAAAAATATGGCTCTTTTTGCCCAAATCCACAGGCAGTCAAACCTTATGGTTGTCTTCCCTTGTTCCATAAAAATCACTGTTATTCTGTTCTTTTTGAAGGTGCACTGATTTTATATTGTTCAAACACACATGTTTTACAATTAATTTGTACAGTTAACACAATTATCACGGTGGTCCTGAGGCGACGTACATCCTCAGTTTACAAAGAAAACAAGATTAAGAGATTAAAGACAGGCATAAGAAATTATAAAAGTATTATTTGGGAACTGATAAATGTCCATATTAAGATGAAATCTTCACAATTTATGTTCCTCTGCCATGGCTCCAGCCAGTCCCTCCATTCGGGGTCACTGACTTCCTGCAACATGGGGGCACATGTAAGTTACATGAACAAGTGGCTCAACCCCTCATGTAATTCACCACTGTTAGTTACAGCACTCTCACTTCATACTAAAGTTCTTAGTATGAAAAAAAGTTCAAACTTAACTGAAATACAAATTGGCTTGATATATGAATGTGAACTGAAAATGGACTGCTGCTAAGTTATAACCTCACTCAGGCATGGTGCTGAAAGACAGTGATGAGGAAACTGAAGGACATTATACTAAATGAAGCAAGGCACAGAAAGACAAATGCTGCATGTGCTCACATATATGTGAAATCTAAAAAAGTCTAATTCATAGAAATAGGGTGGCTACCAGGGGAAATGTTGATCAAAAGATATAAACTAGGTTTTAAGATGAATAAATTCTGGAGACCTAATATAAATCATGGTGACTATAGCCAATAATAATATACTTTCTACTTGAGCTTCACTAAGAGAATAGATCTTTAGTGTTATTATGGCACACACACATACACACAGACACACACAATAGTAATTATGAGAAGTGATAGATATGTTAATTAGCTTGTGGTATCATTTTGCAATATATAAATATATTAAAACATCACATTGTACACATCAAACATTTAACTTTTTTATTTGTTAATTTTACCTTGATAAGGCTGGAGAATAGAGACCTAGAAGAAGAAAGATTGAAAGAAGTCTGAGGAGGAGGCATGCAGATGGGCTGTGGGAATGGGCACAAAATGTCCATATAAGCAGAAACCATCCATCACAAAACAGGCCCTAGAAGCCTAATAAGGCATATGACTAGGACAGCTGATATTAGTCAGACTCTTGTTCAGCCACCCTGGTGCTGGAATAATGGGCTTCTAGTCAGAGAAACCATGGTGGTAGAGATGGAGGCTATGTGTGGAACAAGGGGCATGGGCTTTCCCTGGCTAAGTCTGATCAAGCCACTGTAGGTATTGTACAACCTGACAAATATACTACAGAATCCCAAGTGTGTTCCCTCGTATAGCACCATCCTTCAAAGAGATCAACTAGCCAGCTTGCAAACTGGTAACAAGTTGATTTCCTTCTTGCTCATGGAGTCTCAGAAAGCACCGTTCACTAAGAGCTTTCAGAGTATTTGTCCTACAGTGACAACGGCTGACCTGCTAGAATTATTGAATGCTTTTTTGAAAGCAGAACTAATGAGCTAGTTTGGAGAAGACACCCTGCAGGAAGGAAACATCATCCTGTAGAGTATACACCTACATAAATAATCATATAATACTCTGTCACTAGTAGGTAGATTACACTGGCCCAAGAACCAAGGGGTTGAATTATGAATGGCTATACTCTTTATGATCCGCTTGGGGAAATTTGTGCATTATGGCCTCACAACCCTGGGATTTAAAGTTGATTCTCAGAAGGGGTACCCTCTAATAGGGGTCACAAGGGGATTCCCATTAAGTTTTATGCTATAGATGCCACTCAGTTATTCTGAGCTTCTTATGGCAGACTAGCAAGAAGTTAAGGAATCACTCTCATAGGACAGGCAATTGATCCTATAATCAGGAGTTGATAGGCTTCTGGGACATAATGGGAGAAGAAAGCATTTGGAGCATTTTTGAGGCTCAGAGGAATCCTAATAGGTAGTAGTAGAAAATGAGGAGAGAAATGATAAATATAGGTTGGTGGATGTTACGATGTGTTATCCAGATTCAGGCAATCATTCCCAAGTTGCTGAAAATATTGTGTACAGATATTTCACAGCTGTGTCACTCTCAGGGGATTGCCATTGGCTGAAGGAAACTGCTTCATGAAGGTTCTGCTCTTTCCCTAGAGACAGCTGAAATACAAAGTTTGGTTGAAGCAGAGGTGCAAATAATCAGATCTCTCTCATCAATTTGAGACAACTCCAAAGCTTCCTACTTCTCTGCTTTGTCACTCCTTCCTAGGTGTTTTTCTCCAGTGAATTACCGAATACATTTCTGCACTCACATCCCCTTTCAGAGTGTTTCTTGAGGAATCTTACCTAAGACATCACAGAAAGATTAAACGGCTTTATTAGGTTTCATTTACACACAATAAATTGCACATATTTCAACTACACAATTTAAGTTCTGACATAGGTATACATCCATGGAACCATTATTACAACAGCATATTGTACGTATCCATTCTTTCCAAAAGATTAATCATGCCTCTTTGTTGTCCCTGCCTGCTGCTCCACTCACCAAACTCCTGATCTGAATTCTGTTACTAAGCATTAGTTTATGTTTCCTGAAATTTTATGTATGTTGAATCACACAGTATGCAATCTTTTTGGTCTGGCTTCTTTCACTTAGCATTTGTATTTTGAGATTCATCCTACAATGTTGTACATATCAAAATGCATTTCTTTTTATTACTGAGCATCAGTAATCAGTGGAATGAATAAAGAAGATCCACCTTCACCAATGTGTGATTAGATGAGGAGTATCATCTAATCCTCTAAAGGCCTGGATAGAACAAAAGGCAGAGAAAGGGCAAATTCACTCTCTTCTGGAACTGAGACATCCATCTTCTACTGTCCTTGAGCAACAGAAATCCAGGTTCTCAGGTCTTTGACTTTTGGACCTTCGAGCAGCAATCCCTTAGGTTCACAGGCCTTTGGACTCAGACTGAATTACACCACAGGGATGTCTGATTCTCCAGCTTACAGATAACAGATTGTGGGACATTTTGGTCTCCATAATTGCATAAGCCAATTCCTCTAACTAGTTCCCTCTTATATATTTATGTATATGCTATCAGTTTTGTTTTTCTGGAGAATTCTGAATAATACAACAAGAATATGAATAGCCTCTTATACAGAGGTGGCCAGAAGATGAAGAGAGTAAGGGCAAGTGCAGTATAGTGCCAGAAGAACCTCAGAGTTAGTTGCAATGGGGTTCGAATTCCAACTCTGGCACTTGTTAATGTGGTGGGCTCAGGCAATCATTTTACATTGTTGAACCTTATTTTCTCTTCTGTAAAAAAAAAAAAAAAAAAAAGAAAAGAAAAATAGAATTGACCAGGGTGAGTCATTTTTAGGATTTAAGATTATAATCTAGGTGAGATATGTCTATATCTATCTCTCTATATACCTATCTATGTACTTATTTCCCCTAGTAGCAA
The DNA here is from genome assembly GCF_029281585.2 of Gorilla gorilla gorilla. Lineage (NCBI taxonomy): Eukaryota > Metazoa > Chordata > Mammalia > Primates > Hominidae > Gorilla > Gorilla gorilla. The sequence goes on along the minus strand of NC_073231.2, from coordinate 95,085,654 downwards.
TGGTTCAGTATTCCCTAAGTCAGTGTTCACTGACAGTTTACAGAACATAACTGTAGTCATGAATAAGAATTGACTGTTATTTTTTGGTAAAGTGTCTGTTCAAATATTTTGCCCATTTTAAAAAGTCTGTTTTTTAAAAAAATATTTTAAGAATTATTTATGTGTTCTAAACACGTCTTTTGTAGGATATATTCTTTGCAAATGCTTTCCCCTAGATTGAGGCTATCTTATCATTCTCTTAACAGTGTTTTTTTTGTTTTGTTTTGTTTTGTTTTTTGAGACAGAGTCTTGCTCTGTTGCCCAGGCTGGAGTGCAGTGGCGCTATCTTGGCTCACTGCAACCTCCACCTCACGGGTTCACTCCATTCTCCTGCCTCAGCCTCCCAAGTAGCTGGGACTACAGGCGCCCGCCACCATGCCCGGCTAGTTTTTTTTTTCTTTTTTTTTTTTTTAAGTAGAGACGGGATTTCACCGTGTTAGCCAGGATGGTCTCGATCTCCTGACCTTGTGATCCGCCTGCCTCGGCCTCCCAAAGTGCTGGGATTACAGGTGTGAGCCACACCGTGCCCGGCAACAGTGTTTTTTTCAAGAACAGGACATTTTAATTTTAATGAAGTCCAATTTATTTGTTCTTTTATTGATTGGACTTTTAGTGTTGTATCTCATAAATTCTTGCTAACACAAGTTTACAAAGCTTTTTTTCCCTAGGTTTTCTTCCAGAAATTTTATAGTGTAGGTTTTCTGTTTAGGTCTATCGCTCATTTTGAATTAATTTTTGTCTATCATGCTGTTTATGGGTTTAAATTTATTTGTTGCATATGAATATCCAATTGTTCCAGCACTGTAGTTGAGAGGTTATTCTTTATCTACTTTGTAGCTTTTGCACCTTTGTCAAAATCAGTTGTTCATATATGTGCAGGTTATTTCTTAATTTTCCATTGATCCATTTGTCCATCTGGAGGGCAATGCCACACTATCTTGATTAATGTAGCTTTATAGTAATTCTTGGAATCAGCTAGTGTTAGCCCTTTATCTTCGTTCTTTTTCAAAGTTGGTTTAGTGGCCGGGCACCGTGGCTCACGCCTGTAATCCTAGCACTTTGGGAGGCCGAGGCGGGCGGATCACGAGATCAGGACATCGAGACCATCCTGGCTAACACGGTGAAACCTCGTCTCTACTAAAAATATAAAAAATTAGCTGGGCGTGGTGGCGGGTGCCTGTAGTCCCAGCTACTTGAAAGGCTGGGGCAAGGAGAATGGCATGAACCCAGAAGGCCGAACTTGCAGTGAGCCGAGATTGTGCCACTGCACTCCAGCCTGGGCGACAGAAGGAGACTCCGTCTGAAAAAACAAAAAACAAAACAAAACAAAAACAAAGTTGGTTTAGCTCTCCGAAATCCTTTTCATTTCTATGTGAATTTTAGAATGACTTCATCAAATTAAAAGAAAAGCTTTCCGGACTTTGGATTGGGAATGCATTGAACTCATAGGTGAATTTAGGGAGAATTTGCTTTCTAACAGTATTGAATTTTCACTGCATGAACACCATATATAACACCATATATCTCTCTATTTAATTAAGTCTTCTCTAATTTATCTCAGTTATATTTTGCCATTTTCACATAAATTTATAATTTTTTAAACATATCTTTTAAGATTTATCCTTACCATTTTATATATATATATATATATATTTTTGCCAAAAATGGCATGCTCTTTAAAGCAGCATCTAATCACAAAGTTAATATATTTAGTATATATATTTTTCTGAATAATGTTCCCTGTTTGGCATGTTTTGAATTGGTTATAGGTTTTAGTTGCCATAATAAGTAAATACAAATAAGAATGTTAATAAATTCCAGTGAGTTTAGAATGATTGGACAGATGATATGGTTTGGCTTTGTGCCCCCAGCCAAATCTCATCTTGTAGCTCCCATAATTCCCACGTGTTGTGAGAGGGACCCAGTGGGAGATGATTGGATCATGGGTGCAAGTAGTTCTGGTGCTGTTCTTGTGATAGTGAATGGGTCTCACAAGATTTGATGGTTTTAAAAACGGGAGTTTCTCTGCACAAGCTCTCTCTTTGCCTGCTGCCATCTATATAAGATGTGACTTGCTCCTCCTTGCCTTCTGCCATGATTGTCAGGCTTCCCCAGCTACGTGAAACTATAAGTCCAATTAAATCTCTATCTTTTGTAAACTGCCCAGTCTCGGTTATGTCTTTATTCATAGCATGAAAGCAGACTAATACAACAGGTATCCTTTGTTGTGGATATTCTGTCCAGGGATAAATAAATAGAATAAGGTAAAAACATCCAAAAGTTGATAACGTTATGTGGGTTTTGATACAATGATAACTCCTGGACACTTAAAGTGCTTTTATCCACTTTATTTCCTTCTCTTGAAATGCTTATTGTTTTAATCCCATCATTTTTATTATGATGTCAGAATTGGCTCTAAATATGGTAACAAGTGGACATCAAATTTTTGTTCCTTACTCATTAAAAACCACCTTTTAAATACCAAATTTACATAAATTATCAATATTAAGAGGTGGTTTTCCTTGGTATTAAGGAAGTATATGAGTGTATATGTTTGTTTCTTGCATGAGTACTAGATTTTCTTTTGGAAACATAGATGCAGAACTGTAACTTTAATTTACATTAAAGGAGAAGCCTATCTTTTTCTTTCAAACTTCAATATCTTAAGAAAGATATTATTTTGATTATGGACTATATGATCAAGCAGGAAGTGCCTGTTGGCCTTGACTGGTGAAATGATATACTTTGCTTTCATTCTATGTATTTGTAAAAAATATTGGGATTCAGGACAAAAAAGTCTCTAAGTGTTCACACATAGAAATAATTGAAGAATCTTGTTTCCTCCCATCCACAAATTTGAGGTGCTTGGTTATCTTATTTTCTGAATCATTTCAGAATTGTGGCAGCATAGACACTCACTTTCAAAGGATATAGAAAATAGAGGCAATTATCTATATAATTCCATCCAAAATTCCATAAGACAATGAAAATGAGTATTCTAGGACCTGAAGTATATCAATGATGGGTACAATTCTCTCTTTGCCAAGGGTACTGTTGGTAGTCAATAGACACATGAAGACCATGGCTATATTTTCTGAATATCCTATTTATTCTTAGGGTTGAGCTATTTTGATATCTAACACTGTAACTACGGGCTAATGCAACTGAAGAAAACTAAGTGGACTAGTTTCAGTACCTTTAATATGGTCATGTAGATAAATGATACTAATATTTGTTAGTCCAGTTAATGTAATTATCCAACTGATCAAATTAGCAAGACAGCAATTATCTACCATACTTGAGCTACATAAATATGACCCTAGTCTAGCACATGATGGGAGCTACCAGTAATTTGCTTACATTACAGTAATGTGGATATTCACTTTGGGCTGGGTATTTCAAATAAATTGCAATCTTTAGCAGTCAAGGAAAAGCATATTTGCATTTTTGTTTGAGGGTATATTTGGTCATACGATTCAATAGATTATTTTCTTTGATTGTTTACTTTTCAATTACATTGAGAGTTTAGTTATTTAGGGTAATTGATGCATCAGGTGTACCTTATTTCAAGAGAGGATTATATCAAGGTCAATGATAATTACAATGACAGTTGTTTCTGAATAAGCACTGAGAAATTAAAAAGGAAGTATGTGCATCTAATTATGGGTAGTAGTTGATAGCATAATAGCTTATTTCTGTCACCGTAATGATTCTTTTCTTTGGTCATGTTAAATGCATGGGATGGGATAATGCAACAGTGTAATGTATAATTTAAAAAAACTCTCAGGAAATGAATTCTATAGTAAAGCACAAGATGTATTATTGTGTCATGCTGATAAAGGACCATTAGAGTTTATTTATTCATTAATTTAACAAATTTATTTAGTGTTGTCTCAGACACTTGAGACACTGGAGAGTTGGAGGTGGATGAAAGGAGAACCTTATTCTTTAGTTGTTTACACAGCAGAGTAAATATCACAAAGGCAGGTACCTTGTCCCTTTTGTCAACTACTGTGTCTGCAGCATCTAGCACCATGTCTGCCATACAGTAGGTGTTCGTTTAATTTTTTAAATGAATGTAAAGTACAGGTAAGTATAGTTTTACATATATTATCTTCCAATTATTTGGATTCCTCATTTCATTTCTCTCCTCATAGTGTGGGAAGAGGAAATATTTGAGATGAAATGGAGAAACATCAAGATGAAATGCAGAGTATTTAGACAAGATTATCCAAATTTGTTGAAATAAAGATTGGGATTCCTTGGAATACCTCTGATTTCTAACATTTCAAACTAGTGCTGCTATTTAGGCAATGATCATAGTTTTCAGTGACTTACTGGCATATACACCATAGTCCAAGTCACACTTGGAAAGTTGAGCAAGTTTGTCATTCTGGTCTGTGTAACTTTCATTCCTGAACAATGATCACCACCTCTTTCTCTTTCATCTAAGACATGTGGTGCATATTTCTCTCTGACAGGTCAAAGTCACCACCTTGTCACTCTAAGCTGATCTATTCTTGTACCCAAAATATATCCTCTTCCTCTGTAACTTGAGAATTCAGGCAGATAATATTATTTAATAAAGCTGCAGAATTTCACAGAAGCATGGAAATGAATTTAACTTTTGTAGTTATATTTTGGGGTTTGGTTGGGCTGCTACATGACATTACGGTTAGAGATAGCTTGATATATTCTGGGAATTTTAAATAGCTCCATATTACTAAAGAGCAGGAGTGAGGAGTACAATATGAACAAGTTGAGATATTTTTAATAATCCAGATTAAGATACCTGCTGGTACTCCTAAATTTCTAACTTGAAAAAAAAAAGAATAACCATAATATCATTAACCAAAGCTAGGGAAAAAAATTGAAGTCTTTGTGATAGGGTGTCTTGAGTTGAGTTCTCTGGAAGCAGATTTGGAGTAAAAGATTTGAGTGAAAGTGGTTTATTGAGGACGTATTGCCATAGGACACTGACAAGGAAGTGGGGGAAGTAAATAAGGAAGGTGAAAAAAAGCTCAGTGAGCATGCAACCTCAGGTAAAGTTCCTAAATGAGATTTCTGGAATATGAAGCCTCAGAGATAGCCTATCTGAAGGCAAGGCAACTAGGCTTCTCTACACCCTTGCTCACAGTCATTGGTAAAAAGCTGTGCAGGTGATTGGGGTGGTAATCATCCAGGAAGGTCTGTCTCCTTTCACCTCTGGGTACTGTGGCTCAAGAATCTGCAAGTGCTGGCCACTGAAAGCCCACCTTTTTGTGAGTGGTGCACAGATACTGTAAAAGAGAATTGATAAGAAAGATTGAAAGGAGATCTGCTGTGGTACTGACATTATTTAAAGTAGTAAATGATAGATTTATTTTGAGGATACCATGAGAAATCCAAGTTAACATGTCCAATAGGCATTTGTAGGTTTAAAGGTCAGGAGGGTGCAGAGGCATAGATATTTAGAACTATGAGTCATCGTCATGAATTTGATGCCATGCAAAAGGAGGGTGTTAAGATTGAGAAAAAAGTTGAAAGTGGTAGTTGTGGAACAGATGATGTTCAAGGCATGAATAGAAAATATTGAACCTGTTAAGGAGAAGATACAGAAACCAAAGAAGGAAAGCCAGGAGAAGATGCTGTTTCTACAGCCAAGAATAGAGGAGGTACAGTGGAGGTAGTGGTCAAAAATAGCAATTGCTTTTAATAATTCGAGCAAGGTAAATGAATATTGCCTATTTGATTTGGCAATTAAAGTAGATTCTTGAAGTGAGGGTAGATTTGTGGATATGGTGGGAACAAAAACCTAAACACTGTTGATTTTAGAGTGAATGAGTGATATACAATTCTTTTAAGAAGCTTGGCTATGATAGGAAGGTGAAAAATTGGGCTGTGGCTAGGGGAATAGAAGCCACTGTTTAAATGAGAAAGACTCTCAGATATGTTTAATAGAAGGAGCCATCATGGAAAGAAATATTAAAGATACAAGATGAAGGGCTGAGGACTGATAAAGCCAGATGAGTAAACAATTAGGAATGTGTGTGTTACACAGTCCTGGTCTGTCCAGTGCACACAAACCATGGGACACAGAGCACTGCGAGACAAAGGAAGGAAGAAAAAAAGAATGAAGGAAGGAAGGTAGGGGGGAGAAGAAGGAAGGACAGAAATGGGAGCAGATTTGTCTGTAGCTGTGCAATGGGAAATTGAGAGAGTTATTGCCTGATGCTTGCTAATTTCCTTGTGAGGTAAGAGGTAAGGATTTCTACTGAGAGCACAAACTGATTTACATTGAAAACAAAATATAATCAGCTTTCTTCTGAGAGGTTGGAACATAGATTTTTTTTATAATCAGCACTAAAGTTTTAAGGAAGTTCGATTTAAATTAAATTTAATTAAAACTTTTGAAATTAAAGTTATTTAGTAGCATATCAATATTTTCTCAAAATAGGCTGCGTTCCTAAGACTACTGTGCATTTTTGTAAGAACTGTGGTGTAGAACTTCATCCACTGTCTTGGCATCTGTATTTGAACCCAGTGAATTACATAAGAACTTAACTGGATAATTTTGAACAGAAGCATTTGATTTGTGGAGTTTCTATGAGTTGCTTTCCTTTTACCACTTGAGTTTGGAGGCAGTAATAATGACTCAGTTTTAGCTGTGTTTTATATTTTCAGATTACTTTTGAATGTGCCATTTCCTTTTGGCCTTGCAATGATTGGCCAGTTGAACTTAGCCAGGTGGGGATTTGAATGAGAATACAGAAGCAAACCCTAAGCAATGAAAGAGAAGGAAGTTGAAACCAGCCCTCTGAATACTAAGGAAGAAATAGAATGCATTTGGAGAAATGATCAGTCATCATTCTGATGACTTCTTAAGGGTGAACCTTAAATTTGTAGCTTTGGGAAATGGAATATAATCAGAAACAGAATGGAATAACATTGTATTCATGAACTGGAAAGTACCTTAGGATATACAGCACTGTGTAGTAAAATATAATTTTGCTGGTGAAGAAACATTGCCTAGTATGTAGTAGATACTCAATAAGTATTTGTGGAAGGGACAAATATGTGATTGAAGGATGAAACTGAGTTCCAAATAGTGAAATTATTTTCCTGAATTAGAGAACTCTTTGGTAGAAGGATTAGAAACTTTATTTCTCCAATGGCTAGACCAATCCTCTTTCCATTAAATTGAGAATTGTTTCAAGGGGTTATTATGGAGGAAAATAAAAATTACAGATGGAAAATGAGTCAGTGCAGTAAACCACAAAAATAATAAACTGCATTATCAGGAGTTTATAATGCAGTACTAATGAATTAGCCAGAAACATACTGGGCTGAATCCAGAGAGTCTGGGATGTTTTCACCCCTGATATTTCACTCTTGCCATTTTCACTGGTTACACTAAGAAGAAGAGTGCACTTTTTAGAGCAAGGTAGAATTTACCTTCATTGTGCTCTGTGATTTTTATGGTTGTAGCATCTGAGTGCAATGAAGATGAGTGTTTTCCCCAAGGCTGCTGAACTAATTAATGTCAAAAGTTGAATTTGAACTTATATCTCCTGATGACTGTTTCTCTAAAATACTTCCTTCCAAGATTTCACTCTTTCAATATAAAAAATACACGTATTTTTTTCTTCTCTGCCCTCTCCTGTATCTCGTCTTAACCTTTTTTGACTAAAATGGAGCAAAATGAGGGAATAAATAAAGACTTTGTCTTACTTTGTCTATTGTATGATTACTGGGATAGATTCTTTAATAATAATTGAGTAATACTTGGAATAAGTTGCAATTTATTATAAAAATAAGCAAAACAAATAGTTTCATAGCCTAGAGCCTAAAAAACCCTGCAATTGCTAAAGAGAATATATGTGTGTTTTCTCTCTCTTCCCCCTTTCTTCCTCCTTCTCCCTCCCTTTCTCTTTACTTTCTCTGTTTCTTTTATTCCCTCTTGAGATGCCAAATTTCTTTTACCCTCTGCTATTTATTTATCATCCTATTTCCAAGTTCAAACAATGCTTTATACATTCTGTCCTCAATGATACTTCACCCAAACTTACATATCAAACCACTACTGGGTTCATATGTAATTGAACAAACCATGAATTTTTTTCCATTTATTTGTCATTTCTTCACGAATATTTCTTAAAACCTACAGGCCAATAACTGTACTTATGATGTGACACATAGATGAAGAAAAGGAGGCAAACTTCCTATTCTGAAAATGTGCATATTATGTCTTGAATTAAATAATAAATGCAGAAATGTAAAATTATGGCTGCAATGACTACTATGAAAAAATTATCTTCTTATTTGTAAGAAGATGAACAAAATAGACCATTTTCAGATAGATATAAAGCCAATACAATTGTCCATCAGGCTACTTATCTGGAAGTCCTCAGAGATGCAGCTCAGCCACTTGGGGCCAATGGGAGCCTTCTGTTTCGCTTCATGGTTATCTTTGTGGCAGAAGGAAGGAACCTTAAGGAAGATGTATCAACCTGTCCTGAAGAATCAGAGGACAAAGAGTAAAAGGTTTGGTACTTCCAGTTTCAGAATTAAAAGTGGGGTCTCTAGTTATCATTCTGGACAGGAGGCAGGTGCTTGGGACTATGGATCTTTATCTTTTTTTCCCATGAAAATTAAATTTCACAAATCTGCTTTTCTTTATTGATTAGAGTTAAGGCCTGAAAAAGGAGAGGCCGAGAAGTGTAAAGGAAGGAAACAGTAGGGAAGATTATGTCCTATACTTGACTCAGAGATGAACAAGGTGCCCAAGAAATAGACTATGTGGCAGCAGATTTAGCCATTGAAACCAGAGATGAAGAGCAAAAGTAAGTTCCAGGTGTCTGGACTTGAAAATGAGTCTAAACTAGAGCATGACATAAGAAAGACTCTTGAAGGTTCTTCACACCAAAACTTCTCTTAGACCCACGGGTTCAGCTCAACTGCTATGAATGTTAAAACTTACAGGCATGTCAGTGGGAAGGAAGATGTATATAAAGAAAGCATGCATTGACACATGAATGAATTCAATTGTGGACTGGGTGCCTAAATCGCAATTTCCAAGGGTACTTTGTAAATTTATGTCTAATCTAAGTTCATACTGGTGGGAGAAGTATGATAGTTGGTAATTACAAGCTAGTGATGTTTACTTGATGACAGCATTAGAAAAAGGGAAAGGAGATTCCTTTAGTTTAAGTCGTGGCATCAGACAAAGACAAAGACAGTGTCCAAAGAAAAGGAGGTGATAATGGCTGGCAGATTCTCCTCCCAGTGGTAAATTGTAGTGCACATTAAAATAGAATGGGGATGGTCTTGTGACCCATGGTGAGGCTCACATGGGACTTAACTCAGTGGACACAGGGTATGAAGGGTTCACACATCATGAATACCAGATACCACACTCAAGAAAGGAAAGCTAACCCCAATCATGGGAGGAAATCGGTCCTTAATGTATTTTCAAATTCAGTGCATATTGACTCTGTAATTGGTTGGGGCTACACCAGCACTTTGAATATATTCTATAGCTGTTGCTCATCAGGGCTATCTTCCCTTCTGCTCTGGTTAAGAAAAAAATTGATAATTTTAAAATTTTCACAATGGCCTCATGAGATAATTATTGGTATTATAGTTGTTTATATTAAAAAAATCAAGACTCAAGAGATTAGGTAACTTGACTAGTTTACACAAGATTCAAATTCAGTTCTTTAGAGCTGTAAAATCCCCTTCTCTTTCCCTGATAGCTCACTTCATTTGCTTATAAGACCACTACCACTTTGTTGGGAAGTTTCCTTTATAAAAAAGCCATTAATGTAGTTTTGCCTGAAAAATTTGTCTATCATGCCCCTCCTTTGTCCCATGAAATATTTTTTATTCCCATTGAGTGTCATCTGTGGAATCCATACTTTTTATCATGAGAGAGGGCAGTTGACTATCTCTTTCCTGACTGGTGACACTGTTACACAATCAAAATTCCATTTGCTGTTCACTTCCCATCCTTTTAAATCTGTCTATCCTTCTAAATCATTCTGTTCAAATAATTACCACTGTTGCTCACTGGCACCCATATCTATTTTTTAATAGCTTTATTGAAGTGTAACAAATTTGACAAACAGCATGTATTTAAAATATACAATAGGCTAAATTTTGACATATGTATGCACCATGAAACCATCACCACAATCAAGATGATGAATATAACTATCACTCCCAAAAAGTTTTCTTTTACCTTTTAATAATCACTCTCTCCCACCCCTCCTGCATTCTAATATCCCCATATTTATCCCTAGGAGACCACTGAACTGCTTTTTCTCACTATATATTATTTTGTATTCTTAAGAATTTTATATAAATGGTATCATTCAATATGTACTCTTATATGCCCAGTTTTCAAAATACTGTGTAGTTACTTTGAGATTTATCTACATCTTTGCTTGTGTCAATAGTACTTTCCTTTTTATTGCAGAATACTATTTCATTGTATGAACATACCACAGTTAGATTATCTATTTACCTGTTTAGGCACGTTTTGGTTATTTCCATCTTCTGGATATTACAAGAGCTGCTACAGATATCCTTATACAAATCTTTATATATATATTTTTTGTGTGTGTGAGGGTAAATATCTAGGCATATAATGGCTGCATCATATGTTAGATGCATATTTAATTTCTTTTTATGAACCTGCCAATTTGTTTTGCAAAGTTGTACCATTTTACATTTTCGTCATCAGTGAATGAGAGTTTATTTCTCTACATACTTGACAACACTTGATATAGTCAGACTAATTTAGCCATTCTAAAAGATTTATAGTGGTATCTCATTGTGGCTTTTGTTTGCATATCCTTGACGACTAATGATTTCAGCATGTTTTCATGTGTTCATTTGGCATCTCTATGTTTTCTTTGGTGAAGTGTCCATTCAAATTTTTACCCGTTTTTTAACTGGACCCTTTATTTCCTTTTCTTCTCTTAGTTAGTGGTCAGAAACTTTAGTATCATGTTGAATACGTGTGGTGAGAGTGGCATCCTACGTTATTTTTGAACTTAGGGGAGAAAGCATTTAGTGTTTCACCACTAAGTTTGACATTAAGTTTAGGTTTTTCATAGATGTCTCTATCAGATTGAGGAAGTTTCTCTTTCTAGATTGTTGGCATGTTTTATCATTATTTATTTTCTTAATGTTGACTTTTAGGAGTCCATTATATAGTCTGGGTGCAACTGTTTTTTACACACACATGCACACACCCACACACAAAATGAAAAGATAAGCCAGATAGGGGGAATATATACATACATATATACATATATGTATACACAAATATATGTATATATAGGTATATAATTTGCATGTATATTCCCCCATCTGGCTTATCTTTTAATTTTCATAACAATATGTTTTAAAGAGCAGATGTTTTAAATATTGATAAAGTCCAATTTATCAACTTTTTAATTTTATGCATCATGTTTTGGTATTATAAGCTCAAGGTCATGAAAGTTTTTTTTTTCAGGAGTTTTTTCCAGGAGTTTTTTACTTTTAGATTTTTCACTTAAGTCTATGACTCACTTTTAGTTAATTTTTGGGTATTGGGTAGACTGTGTATTCATAAGTAATCCAATTGTTTTCTTGAAAAGATTATACTTTCTCCACTGGTTTGCCATTGCCCCTTTGTCAAAGATCAATTGTCTATATGTGGGTGGGTCTATTTCTGGACTCACTCTTTTGTGACACTAATATATATTGGTTTATTTTGAAGGAAATACCGCATTGCATTCATTAATGTAGCTGTATAATAAAATTTGAAATTGGTTAGCATTAGTCCTCCAACCTTATGCTTCTTTTTAAAGTTGTTCTATTTGATTTACTTTGCTTTTCTGTATCAATTTTAGAATAAAATTATCAATATGTATTAAAAATCCTATTGGAATTTTGATTGGGATTATTTTGAAGTTATACAGCAAATTGGGAGAATTGATGTCTTAATAATATTGTGTCTTCTGAACCACAAATAAGGTATATGTTTCTATTTATTTAGGTCTTCTTTGAATTTTTCCCAGGAAGATTTTTAGTTTTCAATGTACGTGCACGTTATCTTTTTTTTTGGTCTGATTTCTTTCTTAGCATTTTCCAGGTTTTACTGCTATTCTAAGTGGTATTACATTTTTAAGCTTCAAACTTTAATTGCTCATTGCTAGTATTGAGAAACATAATTTTTAATGTTGTTTTGCATTCTGCAGACTTGCTACACTCAGTTTTTATTTCTAGGATTTTTTTTTGTAGATTCCATTTGATTTTTTACATAGATTATCATCTTGTCTGACAATATAGTTTTATTTCTTCCTTTTCAATCTGGACCCTTTATTTCCTTTTCTTCTCTTAGTTAGTGGTCAGAAACTTTAGTATCATGTTGAATACATGTGGTGAGAGTGGCATCCTACGTTATTTTTGAACTTAGGGGAGAAAGGATTTAGTGTTTCACCACTAAGTTTGACATTAAGTTTAGGTTTTTCATAGATGTCTCTATCAGATTGAGGAAGTTTCTCTTTCTAGATTGTTGGCATGTTTTTATCATTAATGGATGTTAAATATTTTTCAAATCCCTTTTGTTCATCTAACCAGAGAATCATATGGCTTATCTCTTTTTGTTTCTTAATACAGTGAATTACATTTGACTGATTAAAATTTTTAAACCATACATAAATTCCTGGGACAAAACCAACTTGATCATGATACATTGTATGTGCATGTATGTGTATATATTTACATATATATGTGTGTATATAATGTGTATATATATACACACACACATATATATACATACACACACAGATATATATTTTATATATATGGGAGAAAGAGACTTGGTTAAAATTTAATTTTGGTAATAACTTTTACATCTATGTTCATGAGAATTATTTATATGTAGTTTGTTTGTAAGATCTCTGGTTTTGGAATCAGGGTTGTATTAGTCTGTTCTCACACTGCTGTAAAGAACTACCTGAGACTGGGTAAGTTATAAAGAAAAGAGATTTAATTGATTCACAGTTCCACAGGCTGTACAGGAGGCATGGCTGGGGAGACTTCAGGAACCGTACAGTCATGGCGGTAGGATGAAGGGGAAGCAAGCGCGTCTTCATATGATGGCAGGAGAGAGAGAGCGAGCAAAGGGAGGAGTTCCACACACTTTTAAACCATCAGATCTCCTGAGTACCCACTCACTATCATGGGGATAGAAAGGGGAAAATCCACCCCCATGATCCAACCACTTCCCACTTGCTCCCTCCCCCAGCATTGGGAATTACAATTAAACATGAGATTTGGGTGGAAACACAGAGCCAAACCGTACCAAAGGTGATACTTTAGAACTACTTGGAAAGTACCTTCTCCTGTTCAATTGTCTGGAAGATTTTTGTAGAATTTGTATCATATCCTCCTTAAATGATTAGTAGAATTCAAAGCGAAGCCATGTGGACTTGGAGTTTTGTACACGAGAAAGGTTTTCAACTAGATGATCAATTTCTTTAGAGATGAGAGGCTACTCAAATGATCTATTTCTTCCTGAATAAGCTTTGGTAGTTATGTCTATCTACACAAAAACATTTGTCAACTCTTTGAATTAATTTTGGTAAAGTGTGAAAAGCCATTTCCAGACATGAGTTTTTTTTTCTTTCAACTTTTAGATTCAAGGAATACATGTGCAAATTTATAAAAAGGTGATGAAGAGTTTTAGCAAAGCTCTAAAGTAGAATTATCTTACATCCTTTCATAAAATATCAGCCCCAAAACACTCACTTTTAGTTCCTTAAGTCAAGTGACTTGTCATACCTATCATATGGAGAGAAGATGGGAAGAAATTTGAAAAATGGTACAAATACATTCTGATTAATTCTGATGGGGTTATTTCACAGAAATTATGTGGGATTAAAAGGCTAGAAATTATCAAACTCTAAAGCAAGATTTCAAAAAATAAATAGACTGGGGTTTATTTAGCACTTTTTTGAATGTGTAGCACACAAGTCAGTGTTAGGTTAATTAATTTAGAGAATTCTATAATCTATAAATTGCAGGCATCTTTCTTGGATTATAACCAGCGTTGTGCTAGAGCCAGCTCACACTGGTTTAGGAGAGCCAACGAAGCATCTCTTTTCAATTTCCTGTTCAGCAATGCCAGTTTAGTCGCTTAAAATTGGCCAATTTGGGCATATTTACACCATGGAAATTGACAACTGCTACAAAGTAGGGCTTTTTAAAAAAGTCTTTAGAGGTGGTTGATAAACTTTTACTAGCATGCCATTAATTATAAACCCTAAGAAAATAAGCACTCTGAATCGATTCTAATATTTCTTTGGGGAAAGATATGACACTTAAATAGCATTTTGAAGTAAAAACAAAAGTTTACCATGTGGACAAAAGGGCATACTAAGTAGAGGAAATAGCATAAACAAAGTCATTTAAGACAAACAGTGTGTTTTCTTATGGAACTTCAAGTTTTATGACCAAGTGTTGTTGGACATTAAATATGGGATTGGAAAATGGCAATAGTAAGGTTGCCAGCAGCCAAATTATGGAGTGCTTTGTATGCCATCCCAAGAAGGTGGATTGTATTCTCTTACAGTGCCAGGGAATTATGTTTTCAAACTAGAACAGTAGCATATAATCTGTATTTTTGGAATGTTCCTCTATAAACAGTACCAAGAATTGGAATAAATGGACAGAAGAAAGACTAATCTGGAGACCACTGACAAAGTATAGAGAATTTATGATGAGGGTGTAAATGTATATGACAATATGATTTAAGTTGCTGTAAAATTTTAAATACGTAGTTATTCCTGCTCAAGTTCACAGTAAACTCTTTGAAGGTAAGATCTATGCAATATCTTTTTATACCTCACAGTATTTACCAAAGCACTTAGTACACTATGTGCTCAATAAATGTTTTTGTTATATTTACATATATCATTATTTACGTAAAATTTGATCTCCTCTATCTACACAGAAACATTGTCAACTCTTTGAATTCACTTTGGTAAAATGTGTAAAGCCATTTCCAGACATGAGTTTTATTTTTTTTTATTTTTATTTTTTTAGGTTTTTTTTTTTTAATTATTATTATACTTTAAGTTTTAGGGTCCATGTGCACAATGTGCACGTTAGTTACTTATGTATACATGTGCCATGCTGGTGTGCTGCACCCATTAACTCGTCACTTAGCATTAGGTATATCTCCTAAAGCTATCCCTCCCCCTCCCCCTTCCCCCCACCCCACAACAGTCTCCATAGTGTGATGTTCCCCTTCCTGTGTCCATGTGCTCTCATTGTTCAATTCCCACCTATGAGTGAGAAAATGTGGTGTTTGGTTTTTTGTTCTTGTGATAGTTTACTGAGAATGATGATTTCCAATTTCATCCATGTCCCTACAAAGGACATGAACTCATCATTTTTTATGGCTGCATAGTATTCCATGGTGTATATGTGCCACATTTTCTTAATCCAGGCTATCACCGTTGGACATTTGGGTTGGTTCCAAGTCTTTGCTATTGTGAATAGTGCTGCAATAAACATATGTGTGCATGTGTCTTTATAGCAGCATGATTTATAGTCCTTTGGGTATATACCCAGTAATGGGATGGCTGGGTCAAATGGTATTTCCAGTTCTAGATCCTTGAGGAATCGCCACACTGACTTCCACAATGGTTGAACTAGTTTACAGTCCCATCAACAGTGTAAAAGTGTTCCTATTTCTCCACATCCTCTCTAGTACCTGTTGTTTCCTGACTTTTTAACGATTGCCATTCTAACTGGTGTGAGATGGTATCTCATAGTGGTTTTGATTTGCATTTCTCTGATAGCCAGTGATGGTGAGCATTTTTTCATGTGTTTTTTGGCTGCATACATGTCTTCTTTTGAGAAGTGTCTGTTCATGTCCTTCACCCACTTTTTGATGGGGTTGTTTGTTTTTTTCTTGTAAATTTGTTTGAGTTCATTGTAGATTCTGGATATTAGCCCTTTGTCAGATGAGTAGGTTGCGAAAATTTTCTCCCATTTTGTAGGTTGCCTGTTCACTCTGATGGTAGTTTCTTTTGCTGTGCAGAAGCTCTTTAGTTTAATTAGATCCCATTTGTCAATTTTGTCTTTTGTTGCCATTGCTTTTGGTGTTTTAGACATGAAGTCCTTGTCCATGCCTATGTCCTGAATGGTAATGCCTAGGTTTTCTTCTAGGGTTTTTATGGTTTTAGGTCTAACATTTAAGACTTTAATCCATCTTGAATTAATTTTTGTATAATGTGTAAGGAAGGGATCCAGTTTCAGGTTTCTACATATTGCTAGCCAGTTTTCCCAGCACCATTTATTAAATAGGGAATCCTTTCCCCATTGCTTGTTTTTCTCAGGTTTGTCAAAGATCAGATAGTTGTAGGTATGCGGCGTTATTTCTGAGGGCTCTGTTCTGTTCCATTGATCTATATCTCTGTTTTGGTACCAGTACCATGCTGTTTTGGTTAGTGTAGCCTTGTAGTATAGTTTGAAGTCAGGTAGCATGATGCCTCCAGCTTTGTTCTTTTGGCTTAGGATTGACTTGGCAATACGGGCTCTTTTTTGGTTCCATATGAACTTTAAAGTAGTTTTTTCCAATTCTGTGAAGAAAGTCATTGGTAGCTTGATGGGGATGGCATTGAATCTATCAATTACCTTGGGCGGTATGGCTATTTTTTCCAGCTTTTGGATTCAAGGGATACGTGTGGAAGTTTGTTACAAAGATATACTGCCTGATGCTGAGGTTTGGAGTACAACTGAACCCATCACGCAGGTAGTGAACATAGTACCCAATAGGTAGTTTTTCCACCATAGACCCCTTCTCCTCCTCCCTCCTCTTGCATTCTCCAGTGGCTTTTGTTCCCATCTGTATGTCCATGTGTACCAAAGTTTCTTTAACTTCTCTCAAATGAACTAGAAAAGAATTATTTTCATTTCCAGCTAGAGAACAAGAACCCACAAAATTGTTAATTAGCCAAATTACCCTTCATCTAAAAACAGCGAAAAGCTTACAAGCCAATTAAAAAAGAATCACCGAGCTGCAGTCTGGTAGATTGTGGCAGTTGGGACCTTGGTCTGGGTTGACAGGAGATATGTTTTGCAGTTCTGTCATGGCATTTTAACAGCATACAACCCATTGTTAAGAATACACCAGTAGGTAATTTTATCCACGCCTATGGACCTACACATGCCACTATGTCATCTCAGAATAAAGAAAATGCCTAATTGCTACTATACTGTGAAGGTTTCTTCCAAAGGGGATTTTATGCATTTCTGTTGCTAAAGTTCTCCACACAGTAATGACACTGAAAGTCTGATTTAAACAAGTAGGTAAGTAAGATAAGTAAAGTTAATAAAAAGTAATTTCAGAACAAAGAAAAGATTACATATATTTTATCAATTTCATGTTGCATATTTCTCCATGGTGACAATCTTGCTTTTTTCTTAATGCATTATCTGTTTTTAAACTGTATTATTTTGGCATTTATTCAGTGTTTCCTATGTGATCTGTACTGTGCTATGTACTAGGAATATAAAGGTATTGCTTCATTTTTAAAGCTTTGAAATATAAGTGCATTTGTATTTAGTTTTAATTATTAATTGCAATATAATGTAACTGATGCTGTGGTATGGGTACCCATAAGTTGCATACACGTTTTTGTTTAGAACACAGGGAAGTTGATGAGCTTTATCAACATAAATGGTTAGTTTTCTGAAAGCATGCTGAAATTTACATTTTTATAGACAGCATACTTTTCTCTTTAAGCATTTGAATTCTACATTTTGCTCCCACAGTAATGTGGCTCTCTGGATAATAGTAAGTGAATTTTTAATGACAAACTTACTTGTACTTTCTTAATTATAATGTTTCTTGGTTTTGATACTGTTGAACATAACCTCCTTCTTGTCACTCTCTGGCTTCACTAACCAGTTCTTTGATCCTTTTCCTGTTTAATAATTCATAACATAAAACTGTAATAATAGTTAGCAGGTGCTTATTATGTGTCAGGCATTGTTCAAATAATTTTATTTGCATTAACTCATTTAACATATTTGAAAGCCCCATGAGCTTGCTATTATTATTATTTATATTTTATAGATGAGGAAATCAAGGTGTAGCAAGCTTAAGCTAAGGCTCAAACAGAGCCTAATATGGTTCAGAGTATTAATTAAATTGAAACATGTAAAGCTATGGTAAAAATTTTAGATTTTATGCCTTCATGTTGCTACATTTAAACTGTAGGTTCCTAAATTTAGTCCTACTTATCTGACACTCTGTATGCTTAATTACTAGTTTTACTTCCTCTTTCTGTCCCTTAAATAAATACAAATATAACTAAATTTCCTTTTGTGTACCTCGTTCAACTTCATACCCCTCCTCTTTATGAATGTGACCACTTTCACAACTTCAGTTGTCTCTATGGTGATGTATCCCCAAATTCTCAATTGAACTTTGCACTGTTTCCCAGCCCCAAACCTGTTTGAATCATTGAACAGAACACATCTACTTTTCCAAGCTCTCAATCTCACTTGTCAAAAATTTATCTTTGCTCACCAAGCTAACTCATCTAATTGACTTTTACATAATTTTTGGTTAAGGGCTCCAACATTATTTTAATTGTCCCAGCTTCAAATATTGCAGGTATCTTTACTGAAAACGGACCTTCAGTGACTTGTAACACCAACCCAACAGGCTCTGCATTCCTACTTCCAACTCTTTACTTGGCTCACCTTCTTTTTTTTTGCCGATGGCAACCTCTCCCCAAACTTATCTTTAGAGGACAAAATCAACTTATCCTTTAATGATCCTTTGAAATTACATTTTCTTATGGATTTATTGTTTTCTCTTCTTATAATGATTTGTACTCTTATCTCTTCTGTTTCTACACTTTGGAAACTCTTTGAGGGAAGAAGCTCTGACTAATCTACCTTTGACCCTCTGCAGTACATAGCCTAGCATTGGGAATGTATTTTGTAGCTGCTACTCAAACTTTGTCATATTACTGAAATAGTGAATCAGAACACCAGTGATGTTGTTCTGGTGTAATTTTCGAGATACATTACAAAGACTCCGTGAATGACTTCCCTGTTCTCTTGAAAAAATATCTTCTTTTTTTTTTTTTTTATCACAAGTGTGGCTGTTTTAAAGCAGAATGAAGTCCTCCCTGGAACTGAGTCTTATTTCAGGGCTAGATTTGTGCAGGCATTGATGGTAAGCTTTAGATTTGGTGTGTTTGCATTAGGACTGCTTTTGTCTCTATTTCTGGGATTTTTCTCAAATTGAGTGCTCTCTCCAGAACTCACACTTAAAACTTCATTAAAAATATCCATTAATTTATCTTAGTCTCTTTTTGTTGCTATAACAAAATACCTGACTGGGTAATTTATAAAGAACAGAGATTTACTGTACATTTCTGGAGACTGGGAAATCCAAGATCAAGGTGCCAGCCTTTGGTGTCTGGTGAGGGACTTCTTGCTGTGTCCTCATATGATGGAAGGCAGAAAAACAGAAAAGGATGAACACCGTGTCTTCACCTGGTGGAAGAGTGGACAAGCAAAAGTGCCTTAGTTAGTTCCCTCAAGCCCTTTTCATAGCACACTAATCCATTCATGAGGCAGAGCCTTTATGATGTGTTCACTTCCCAAAGGGCCCCACCTCTTAATACTACCGCAATGGGTAATAAGTTTCAACATGAATTTTGGAAGGGACACCTTCAAACCATAGCAGTCATATACAAGTTCCTTTTATTATTTACTAAGGGTTCAGAGTTTGCTGTGTTTCTTTAGCTCTCATTTGAAACACCTGTTTCTAGATCTATCAAGCTTCTCTGTTTTCCCACATGTATTCATAACACTTATTGCTCAGCTGGATGAAGAAATAAGAAATAAAACTCTGAAAGCTCTGCTTATTTTAGAACTCTGACAGCTGCATTATGGAAGGGTAATAACTAGTAATATTATAGAGCAGAGGCATCCAAGGAGTTTTCAGTGCATACCATGTCATCAGCAATACGTATGTATGCAGGTTGCTTAACTTTTTAAAAGACTGGCTATCCCTGCAGTTGACAGGTTTCATGTTTGGTGTTTGAACGTTGGTACTGTGTGTGAGGGTCTAGTAATATAACTTTTTAGTATTCTTCCTTAATATATTTACTACATCATGTGATTATGGTAGAATTGAACTTAAGCAACTTAAACAATATGATGTAACAACTGAACCTAAGATTCAGTCCATTCCTGGTTAAGATCTTGGCTCTTCCACTTAATAACTAAGCAACTTCATTCAAGCAACCTATGCCTCAGTTTCCTCTTCTGCTAAATAAGGATAAGAGTTTTCTCTTCACAGAATTATCATAAAGAGGAAAAAAGCATTTGGAAAGTAGTTAATACCAAACATTATATAGTTTATCAATAAACGGGGATTTATTTGCTTGTATTGCTGTTTTTAATGCTTTTATTATAATATACTTTAATTGCAATTACTAATTTTATTTCCAGAAATACTTGTGAGTTATTATGTACTAATATTTCAAGTCTTTATTTTTTTAGTTCTATCACAACACCTACAGCATTTGCTTTTTAAGAAATCTTACCTGTTACTTGTCTTTCCCGCTCCCTCAAAGAAATGGTTCAATATTCATAAATTATAGAATCCCATAATCTAGCAACATACTTAAGTGCTCCATAATGTGTGGTGAATAAATAAAAAATAGACATAATCTTGTAGCCAATTAGTGGTTGCAACAGGAAAGTGGTTAAACCCCAGGTATTTTAATAATTTATGGGTGATACCAGGGTTCTCAGAGAAACAGAACCACTGGAAAATATATATATATGAAATTGGCTTACTGGCTCACATGATGATGGAAATTGAGAATACCCAAAATCTCTTGACTGCAAGATGAAGATAATTCTGGAGAGCCGAGAGTAGTTGGTGTAGTTTCATTCCAAGTCTGAAGGCCTGAGATCTAACAGAGCTATTTGTATATGTTCCAGTATTATTGTGCGAGAAGACTGATGTCCAGGTTTGAAAACAGGCAGGCAGAGTGAGCAAATTCTCACTCCAACCTTCATTCTTTGTACTATTTCAGCCTGCAATGGACTGGGTAAGGACCACCCAGACTGGGGAGGGCCATATGCTTTACCCAATCCATTGATTCATATGTTAATCTCATTCAGAAACACCCTTACAAACATACTTAGAGTAATGTTTAATCAAATATCTGGGCACCCCGTGGCCTAGTCAAACTTACACATAAAATCAACCATCTCATCTGGTTAGGTCCATGTCTTGCTATTATTATTTGCTGTTGTTGTTTTTTTGTTGCTTGTTTAAAGTCCCCTGTGAATTATATCTACAGGCTTGGTCAGCTGTATTTGGGACAACTGGGATATTTGGGTTGTGTCTATACCTGTATTTGCAGAATATTGAATCTTGTAACTATTTTTAACCTTGAAACACCTGAATCACTTCTTTATGGCTGAGTTTTAACATATTCTGTTCTCATTTTACAATTCTTGGACGAGAGATACAAAGTTAAAATCAATGGACTACATTTCAAATTCAATTTTATCTCATGTTTTATCTCCAGCAGAAATCAATTTGATTGGTGTTTCAGCAATGGGTTCAATATTATTATTTAAAAAATAGCCATACTTTTCAATTCAGAGTGAGACATTTTCTCCATCTCAGATAAACTGTGATCTCTATAAAATAAGTCAAAAATTACTAGGGATTTTTCTAGTTCTTTAAATCTTTGCAGCAACAATGTGTGTAGAATTGGGGCTATCACATTTATATACACTTTCACATACATACACACAGCGCAACAGGAGCAAAACAAAACTTATTAAAACAAAAGAAAGAACATTTGATATTGGATGCCAATTCATTTATTTGGACCTGGGGATTGGAGACCGCTGGTTGTATGTCTAGAGTTTAATCTTGTTGGTATATCTTATCTTTCCTTTATGTCTACAATACAAACATTTTAATCTTTCTGAATGGTTGAATCACAGTAAAAAATATTTATGTCATGCTTACTTAATGACAGTTAAAGGCAAACAATGCTTAAATTAAATTAAATTGGGATCATGTATATTTATATGTGAAATTGAGATGACTTCTACAGAGGACTGGAAAGCTTTGGGCTAGTTTAGTTCACAATTAGAGTTTACACTTTCTAAGTCCTACCTAATTTTTCTCTTGCTACTTTTTGTAATATGCAGTCAGTCTTACACACACATACACAAATTTCACATACTTGATCCTTAAAAAACTATCTTTGTGTTCTCTATTTCAAAGTGAATTTTTTTTCTTTAATGCCATGTACTTAAAAGAGTAAATCTGTAAAATTCTACATAAAGTGAATAAAAACTTGAAAGATAACACATTTTTTTATTAAACAAGCTTTATATGAGCAGTTTTCTGGAACTGACGTATGCTATTAAACATCAGTGCTAATGTTCTGACATGCCTAGCTTTTAGATTGTAATAGATTTATCAAATGTTTGGCATGCCAAAGAAAATACATAATTCAATTTCTCTTTTAAAACAGACTTTTTGAGCCATCACAAGACACAGCAATATTGTGACTATATTAAAAGCTCTGTGGTGGTGGTAAATTACTTTGAAGCACTGATTGTGTTGTGATGCCAATTGCATTTTCCAAATCTGCCTGATGTATATGAGAGAAGATCATTATATTTCTGCTCCACGGCCCATGGAAATCCTGCAGTGCTTTCTGAATATACAGTCTATTCCACAAACACTCATCCCCACACGCCCGCCCCACTCCATTAATGGCCTACTGGGATATTTAGCCAAGACTGTGGTGCACGGTAGAGCTATAAGCTATTAATCAAACTTATGTTTCATACTAAGAGAAACTCAGATATATCTAAAATTCTAATCTGTTAATATATCTTCCTGACTTTAGATTTTTTCCTTAAACTTTATTAGAAGAAAAAGCTCAATAGATTAATATTACATATTGAAAATAATACATGTGGTTTATATGAAGAATTATAAACTTGGTAAATGAACACCCAATTGTGTAGGCATCCTACATGTCAGATAATTCATGCCTTGAGGCAGAAATATTCCTGGAGATAAATTGATATCACATGTGCATCTCATTATGGCTCACTTCACAATAGAGGTGATGTGTTGTAATATCTCAAATAAGTGGCTGGTGGAAAAGAATATGCCAAAATTGGTCAAAATTTTAGCTTTAGCAATTTTTCCCACTTGTTATAGTTTACTTTCTGCTTTGAATCTCTATCTCTGCACATATACGTCCTCATTGTTGTCTTATCATGGGTCTTGTTTAAGAGAGGAAAGCCTAGTGTTATCACTGAATAAGATAAATTTTTAGAAAATCATCAGGTTCAGTACATAAGTATTTTAAATATATTCCAGATCTTAAGACAATTTAGTATTTTAACATTTGATTGATGTTTCTGTTTACTGTGTTTATTAAAGATGAAATATGTCTCTACTGCTTTATTTATAAGAGACATTCTACTTGTTCAAGTAATAAATAAGAGCCCAGTAAATTTATAAAATAATAGTTTTTAAATTTTAGAATAAGAAAATTCAACCTAGTTGCATTTATATTTTCTATCCCTAGTAAACCAAAAGAAAATCTACAGAGAGGTAAGTCATCTTTATAAAACAGATAACTTTTATATAGTCTACTACTCTTTTCTATTCAACTATTTTCTAAAAACTAATGCCAAAATATGGGAAATTTTTTGTTGTGTAATTAGTTAAAAACAATTTCAAACTGAAATGAGAAAGTGTATTATTTATCTGCTGTTTCATAACAAATTATACCAAAACTTAACAACAAAGGATAAAAAACATCTTTTATTTCACATGGTTTCTGAAAATCGGTGATTTGCTGGGTGGTTCTGGTTCATCTCTTATGAGATTGCAGTCAAGCTATTGGGCAAGGCTGTAGTCACCTATTGACTCATCATGGGCTACAGAGTGTATTTCCAAGAAAACCCACTCACATGATTGTTGGCTGAAGGCTTTGTTCATTTTCACTTTGTTCTCTCCATAGAGTTGTTCATGACCTGGTGATTATATTCTGCCAGAGTGATCCAAGAAAGACAGTGAGTGAGAGGAAAAAAAAAAAAAAGAAAGGCAAAGTACAGTGTCTTTGATGACATATTCTTAGAAGTGACATAAAATCACTTGTACCATATTCTATTGGTCACTCAGACCAATCTTGATATAATGTGGGAGAGGCTTCATGAGGGTAAAAATATTAGAAGATTGGGATCATTGGAGGCCATCTTGGAAGCTGGTAGTTCTAATTTGGGAAAATTCGATACCATAAAATAACATTAAAATCAACTTTAATCATATTTGATGTGCAAGTTAACCTTTAAGAAATATTTATTCTTTTAAATGATGTTTTAGGGGCTGATGTGGTGATTCTACCATTTTGAGTCTGATCTCAGACTGTAGTTTTTAGCATTTGCCTCTTTTGAAAGATTCATTTATGATCATACATTGAGTAGTTTAGTGATACTGCAGATACTGTGTGCAGTGTACTGAGAAAGACAGGAAAGAAAGATTCCACCAGTGCTATTATACAGAAGGGGAAAGTGCAGCAAAAGAAACATAGGTCTCTATCCCAACATCACAAAGAAACTAAAAATTCTTTCAGATCCTGGTGAGACCTTACTAATATATAATAATCAATAAAAACTTCGACTTTCCGTACTGCCAGGCCACTAATATGCCATCACATACTTCCATAGTCACTGAAAAACAGTTGAGGCTCCTGGGCATTTGTTTTATTTTTCACACTCTAATAACACTTGGGGAACACAATTTGCTCTATGTTTTCTTGTTGACAAGAAAGGAGTTCCCTTAGATAAATTGATGACTCTCAGTCATGTCTTGATTTTTCTTTCTTAAATTTATCATATAAAGCTTTCTTAATCACTGAAGAGAGCAGTGATATTGTCAGTTGTTTGCTAATTGGTTTTTGGTCCAAGATTCCATTTTTAAAAGCAGAAATAATGTTAAAAACAAATTCAGGTATTTGTAATTGAACAAGTAATACAAAATTATTAGATAAAAATTTAAAGCTTATGTAGGTTAATAAAAATTTTAAAATAGGTGACACTCTAAGTCTACTGTGGAGATAACTATAGAAAACTGATTTAAAACTTTTGAGTGTACTCATTTATGTGGATAAAAAGCTCTAAAATTATATTCAAAAAAGTCTTCATATTACTTATTTTATAGGTATCCCAAAATTCAATGAACAAATCCCAAATTGTTCGAAATTTAGACATATTAGACATAAAATATGTTCACTTCTAAAAGTAGAAATAAATATTCTAGAATATAAATATATTTCTTATAAATTTCTTAAATATTTTCTTCTAGTAAGTTCTTAGAAATGTAATTGCTAAATCAAAGGTTATTTGCCAAATTACTTTCCAGAATCTCTACAATTTGCATTCCTACCAACTCTGCATCTTATCAACATTTAATGTTTTATCCAAAGACAAATGATACTTTTGTTTTAATTTCCAGTCTTTTGATAAATAGTAAAATTAATCTTTAAAAATGTTTTATGTTTGTATTTTATAATTTTATAAATTATTTGCTCATAGCGTTTATCCTTCTCTCTTCTTATTTATTGTTCTTAGTAACAAATAACTTGATTAATCAAGTTCATTAATCACAATGCATGCTGTCATCATTGGTTCATTGGTTCATTTGTGTTTCTGTTATTTTATGTATGTATGCATGTGTGTAATATTTTTAATAATATAATCAATCCCCAGGTGCCCACCACACAACTCAATAACTGAAGTGAATCCATAACTTTATTTTCTTTCTTTTGAGAAAGATTTGTTTTTTCTTTTGAGACAGGTCACCCAACCTGGAGTGCAGTGGTGTGATTGTGGCTCACTGTAGCCTCAACCTCCTGGGCTAAAGCAATACTCCCACCTCAGCCTCCCAAGTAGCTGGGAATACAGGCATATGCCACCATGCCTGGCTAATTTTTTTAAATGTTTTTTTAGAGACTAGGTCTCATTATGTTGCCTAGGCTGGTCTCAAGCCCTAGGGCTCAAGCAACCCTTTCATTTTGGCCTCCCAAAGTGCTAGGATTATAGGTTTGAGCCCCCATTCCATTTTGTTATACATATTTCATCCATCCTAAGAGTTAAACACTATCTTCATTTTACATTTATAATCCTATTGCCATTTAAAAAATAGATGTAGATTTGTATTGCATATAAATATATGCCTAAACAACATAGTGTTGACTTGTCCTTGTTATTAGAATTTAGAAAAAGTATATCACCCCATATGGTCTTCCAAGAATTCCTTTTTTTCAAACAACATAGTAGATAATCAGTGTTCAATACTGCATAACATTTTATCGTGTAAATATATCACACTATTATTATGTCTCTTGTCTATGCACATTTAGGTGATTTCCAGTTTGGGGCTATTATAATGAATTTTTATATGAATATTTTTATGTATGTAATTGTGCAGAGATACTCTGGAGTATATATCTAAGAGTAATATATCTGTCCAACTCTCTAAGAAAATGCTAAATTGTTTTCTAAAAGTGGTATAGCAATTTCCACTGCTAGCTGTATAAAAGGTTCACATCTCCAATTTCATATTGCCACATTCTTTGTTATTTGCCAATCAAATGGCTGTAGAAAAGTATCTATTGTGGTCTTCATTCGCTTTTTATTTGTGTTATTGGCCATATATATTTTCTTTTCTATGAAATGCCTGTTCATATCTTTTAACCAGTTTCCTTTGAGTTGTTTATCTTATCCTTGACAATATAAAAATAATTCTACATTTGTGGTTTACAGGTATAGCAACTATTTTCTCCCATTTTAGGGATTCTCTTTTCAATTTAAAAAAGTATCTATTTTTAATTGACAAAAGTGGCATATACTTATGATGTACAACATAATGCCTTGATATATGTATATATTTTGGATTGGCTAACTCAAGTTAATTAACATATTCAATACTCCATATACTTATTATTTTTGTGGTGAGAACACTTAAAATCTACTTTCCTAGCAATTTTCAATTATACAATACCTTCCTATTAACTATCATCATCATCTTGTACAAAGATCTCTTGAACTTATTCTGCCTGAAATTTTGTATCCTTTGCCCAACACTTCCCCGATCCCCACTCCTGGACCATGGTAACCACTATTCTACACCCTGCTTCTATGAGTCTGAATTTTTTAGATTCCACATATAAGTCAGATCATGCAGTATTTGTCTTTCTGTGCCAGTTTTATTTTACTTTGCATAATGATGTCTTCTAGCTTGATCCATTTTCAAACGACAGAACTTCCTTCTTTTTTACAGCTGAATAACATTCCATTGTGTGTGTGTGTGTATATATATATATATATATATATATATGTAAAATATTTTCTTCATTCACTTTTTCATTAATGGATGCTTAAGTTGATTCCATAGCTTAGGTATAGTGAATAATGCTGTAGTAATACAGATATCTCTATGACATACTGATTTCCTTAGATTTATACCCAGTATTAGAATTGCTGTAGTATATGATAGTTCTATTACTAATGTTTTGAGGAAACTTCATACTGTTTTTCATAATATCGGTACCAGTTCTCATTCCCACCAACAATACATAAGGATTCTCTTTCTTCACATCCTTGCTAACACTTATCTTTAGTCTTTTGGATACTAATCATTCTAAGAGTTGTGAGGTGATATGTCATACTTTTGGTTTGCTTTTCCATGATAATTAGTGATGTTGAACACTTTTTATACACCTGGTAGCCATTTGCATATCTCCTTTTGAAAAATATCCGTTCTAGTTCTTTGCTTTTTTAAAAATTTGATTTTTTAAAATATCGAATTATTTGAGTCCCTTATCTATTTTGGATATTAACACCTTATCAAATATATAATTAGAAAATATTTTCTCCCATTCTGTAGGTTGTCTGTTTACCCTGCTGGCTGGCTGTTTCCTTTGCCTGTGCAGAAGCTTTTCAGTTTGATGCAATCCCACTTGTCTGTCTTTACTTCTGTTGCCTGTATTTTTGGGGTCATAGCTCCCAAATCATTGTTTGCTAGGCCCAATCTGCAGACTCTGATCCAGCGACTGATGAAAGACGTACACTGACACAGATATTTTGCCTGTCAGCATGGCTAAGGGGCTCTGCTGCCTGAGTCTGTGTGATATCCTACCTTGTTTTAACCTGAATTGACTCTCTCTTAGCTGAGAGAGCCAGACAGGCTCCATTTTGGGTCCTTCACTTGCAGCCCCTTACCCACCCCCCTTCCTCAAGGACTTAACTTGTGCAAGCTGATTCCCGGCACATCCAAGAATGCAATTACTGATAAGATACTGTGGCAAGCTATATCCTCAGTTCCCAGGAATTCACCCTGTTGATAGCACCCAAAGCCCCCGCGTTTGTGTCTGGTCGATAGCACCCAATGCCCCTGCGTCTATCACCTTGTGATAGACTTAAAGACCCTGCACCTGGAACTGTTTGTTTTCCTGTAACCATTTATCTGTTTAACTTTTTGGCCTGTTTTGCTTCTGTAAGATTGCTTCAGCTAGGCTCCCCCTCCCCTTCCTAAACCAAAGTATAAAAGAAAATCTAGCCCCTTCTTCGGGGCCAAGAGAATTTTTGAGCTCTAGCTGGTTTTGGTCACTGGCAATAAAGGACTCCTGAATTAGTCTCAGAGTGTGGCGTTTCTCTATAACTCTCTCGGTTACAACATCTGCAGCATCGGCCTCAATAAGCCACTGAAGTTCACATTTATTTAGTACAGATTAAATGACAAAGGTCTCAAGTAAACACCACTAGAGGGTAATTAACATTGCCAAACTTCTGATTAGAGAGCAGTTGCACTCCCAAAGATGATCAAAGCTCGGTCTTAGGACCACATGAGTCAACAAGCTATTTAGATAAACTCCTCTACATTCCTATGCATCTACGTACTAAGCTTTTAAGAGAATTCAGCTGCCTTCAGTCAAGTCTTTTACTGAAGCTATGCAAACCTCCCAGCCTTCCAAGAAGGTTTGTGTCTATTTCCTATAACTTTATCTTTATAATTTCTCCCACCACCCTGACTGATCCCCTACAATTGCTCAATGTCAAAAAACTTTTTCTGTATGTTTTCTTCTATTAGTTTTACAGTTTGTTTTTACATTTAAGTCTTTTATCTATTTTGAGTTAGTTTTTGTGTATATTGTGAGATAAGGCTCCAATTTTATGTTTCTGCATATAGATATCTGGTTTCCCTAACACCATTTATTGAAGAGATTATATTTTCCTCATTGTGTGTTCTTGGCATATTTGCTGACAATCAAGTGACTGTAAGTGTGTGAATTTATTTCTGGGCTTCACTTTCTTTAATATATTTCTTAATGAAGATAAATTCTTAATTAAAAATGGTTGAAGGTATTAATCTTTTGGTTATGGTTGACACATTTGTGTCTTATTGAAGAAATCCTTTTCTACTCTCAGATAAAAATATCTTCAGCTGTATTTTGTTTTCCATGTTTTAAAATTCTGTGCTCCAGTGTCTGGTGCTCTTCTGGAAGACTTGAAGCAACACTGCTCTTTCCAGGATGCCCATTTTTTCATTTCCCTCCCCTGAGGCTCACCTTTTTTCATCTCTAGCACTTACTCTTGGGCATGGCTGCTCTGCCTCCATCTAAAAGAAGCCGAGGCCTCACATTGCTTTTGGCTTAGTTTAGTTGTTTGTTATTATGTTAGAGGCTCCCCCAGAGACTTCTTTTGGTGAGACAAGTGATGCCTCAAAGTGTAAGGCATAACCTGGGTGTAGCAGTTGGCAAGTGAGAGGCCTCCTCAGGATTTTTAGCCACTCATCTGAAAGTAAAAGACCATTTGGCATATTTCTTTATCTTGATGATTTGTAAGTGCTCTTGAATTTATTAAGATTCTTAACCTTCATCTTGTAATATCATATCTCATTTTAAAAATTGCTATTGGCGTTCAGATTTAATATCACTGTACCACACTTTTACATTTGAACGTGTCATCCAGGAAGCTTTCCTTTATGATTTGTCTTTCCTTTTAGTTCTCAAAAGCCTTTGTCTATACTAATATAATGTAAATTATTAAGTATATTTCACTCATATCTATATAGATTAATTTTCATATTTACATCATTTATACTTCACATGTTTGTTTCAGTGTAATGAAAGAGGGGAGGTCTTTTTTTTTGGTAAAGCATGCAGACTGATTTTCAAATATGTAAATATAAAAAGAAAATCCTTGGCTTAGAAATGCTATCTTCATAACATGGTACACAGGATCTCTTTTAGATTTCTATTCTGTTCTCTGAGTCTTGTTTATTCTGTCATCTGTGTAATAACCTTCATATCTGGTATGGTGTCTTCTCTGATTATTCCATTCTTTAATTTTTTTTATGGCTTGATTTATATTTTTATCTTTTCAAGGAACTTTAAAATTACTTTGTGAAGTCCTGGAAATTCCACTGCAATCTTAATTCAAATAACAATACATTTATAGATTGATTTAAAAGAAAACGGATAGCTTTACAACCTTGAACATTCCTGTCCAAGAACATAGTATGTCTCTTCATTAATTCACACTTTGTTTTATGTCTCTCAGTCACATTTTTCTCGTAAAGTTTCTTCAAATATCTTGTAAAATGTATTCCTAGACATTTCACAATTATGCTAATGTCTTAAACCTTCCATCAGTTATTCAGTAATATATGAGTTCATGGTCATTATAAATCATTAAACAATAGAAACATGTGAAACAGAAAGTGGAGCTCTCTTTGAACTACTCTACACAAATCATTATTGATAACATTCTTTGCATATTTCCAGACCTCTCTTTATGCACGCACACATACATATGTGTGTGTATTTGGGTATTTTTTAAATTTTTGCTATTGTTTTTAATAAAATGGGATTATACCTTATTTATTCTTGATTTTTTTTTTGTTAACCTGAGAGTATACCTTGGAGATATTTTTATAACAATTTATCCATCTTTACTGCATTTCTTAAATCACTGTATACATTTCTGATATATGGATATATCATAATTTATTAAACTACTCATATTTAGTGCCATATGTGTTTTTTTTCTTTAATTTTCAGACAACAGCAAAAATAAACAACTAAATACAAGTAAATTTGTGCTCATCTGCAACTGTTTTCTTTCTTTTTGTTGTCATTGTTGTTTTTTAATAGAGCTAGGATCTTACTCTGTCACCCAGGCTGGAGTGCAGTGGCCCAATTATAGCTCACTGAGGCCTCAAACTATTGGGATCAAGAGATCTTCCTCTCTCAGCCTCCAGAGTAGCTCGGATTAAGAGTGTGTGCCACTGAACACAGCTGGCAAATTTTTTTCTAAAGTAAAGTCTTAGAAAAATAATTATTGGGTCAAAAGATATAGTACTAAATTGATAGTTATAGCTAAAAGTTATTGCTATTTTGTAATCTCACCCACAGTATTTTGGCACCATTGCTAACATTAGACTTAGAGCAAACATGATCATTTATTGTTTTATTTTCTATTTACTAATTATTAATGAGGTTGAGCATTTTTATATATTTTTGGCTACGCACATATTTTATGCTTGCAATCTCTTTATGCATTACCATTCTTTACTAATAAATCGGTTTATTGCTTATTTACTTTTAGAAACTCTTTATATAGTACACATATAAATTTCTCCCAATTAAATGGGAAATAAATATTTTCTTCGATACTTATGCCTATGTTTATGGTAACTTCCATTTCACAGAAGCTTCCAAATTTATATAGTAAAATATATGTTCATAAGAGAGAGTAGTACATCGTTTATTTCATATATAGTGTTCAGTTTTTGTGGCAGGAATTTTAGCGCTTTATCAAAAATAAGCATTCTTCAACTATCTTTTTGCATGTCATTTTTCTCTCCCATTTATGTTGTAGAATCTTCATATTCTATGATGTGGAGAGAAAGGGCAGGATTTCTCTTTTCTCATATTTCAGGGACATATGTCATCACTTGTAGCCTTTCAGAAAGTGTTAAGAAGGAGGCTTCCACTTTGTCTTTCTACCCCAGCCACTGCAATGAAGATGATTGTGTATTTTACCTGAAAGCCTTTTCCTATTCAACCAATAGAGTTTTGCTGTGGTTTAGGAACTGTTTCTTTATGCTGGAATAAGCCACATTGCTTTTGAAATGCTTGATTAGAATGAAAAGGAATCATAACCTTAGAATTTCGGTTTATTGTTACCTATGCTTGTTCCTCTACCTCTATTAATAAACCCCTCCTCGTTTATGGTTGCCTCCTTTCTCATTCCTGCAGTTGAGGTTTTTGTGGTGCTTTGCTAGAATGTCCTTTATTTGCTCCACTTGTCTTACACTGCTTTCTTCAGAAAAGAAAGTTGTTGTTGTTATTTGTTTTTAATGATATCTTCCTTTGATCTTATGTTATTTGCATTATTTGAAATTCGTGGTTATATTATGTAGCTTACCTCAGTTTCACCGCTGATGATTTTATGATTTTTACTTCTATTTTATTGTTTACTTTTTTATCATTTTTTTCTGAAGAGTTTGGAAGATAAATTTTTCAGTTGAATTTCTCTTAATTTAATTAAATTTGCTTTCTTTATTTGCTGCCTTTGCATTCATAATTTTTGTTCCACAAGCTAATATTGCCAGGTACTTAATCTCTGCATCATTCAAAGTGCTAACTAAACCAGAAACTAGGTTAAACAGAAAAACATAAGTTGCCAGTAAAGAAGATATTTGTAACAGCATGTAGATTAAAATAATAATCATAAATAAATCTTTAAGATAGTTGAAGTTAGAAAAAGTAAAATTCTGCAGAAACTTTCTACTGCCTGGGATAATTTTATTCTGATTTTCAGTTCATTGAACTGCAAGAAAAGTTTTTTTTCTCCAAACGTTACTCTTTGTTGTTGAAACAGTGTCATACTTTGTTACTGTCATCAGGAATCTTGATAAGTCAAGGACTCGCCCTTCACAAAAAGGACTTTGTGTAGTTTGAGCTTTCTTGTTTTTTGAATAATCTTACTTATTACTTATTGTAATATATACTTATTCACATATTTGAAGCTCTATTTTAATTGCATATGATGTGGCAACTTTGTTAGGATTAGACTGTCTTAATGCAAGCCTATTAAATAGATACCATTTTAATCTCTCCATCAAATAAAAATGTTATTTCACACCGACTGGTATTTATCGAAGACAAATCTATCATAACTGGTACAGGAGATCCAAAAGGCATGGATCTTGTTCAAGGGAGCTTATAGTCAGACTAGCAAGAAATATGTGAGACAATGTTTAAATAACAAACATATATAACAAAATGCGTAGCAATGATGGCTCAATACTAGCTTTTGTAAGGAATCTCCAGTTTTGAGGTCAGGTGTTCCTTCTTTCAAGATTAATATAAACAAGATAGAGCGGTGCATTCAGTAGACATTGGCTCAGTGTTTGAAAAGTAAACTTATTTATATCATGGCTAAGGCAGTTACATTTCATTTCTTGGGCAACGGTTTCTGTTTAATTTTTTTCCTTTTCTGATACTTTTTTTTGTTTGTTTTCACTACCGCAAAAATAAGTCTTTAACTTTTTATGACCTCTTAGAATAGTGGTTATGAATGTTTTTGAAGTCTTAGACCTCTTTGAAAATCTGATGCACACTTTTACACTTTTCCTCAGAAAAATGTCTATGTGCATATACATTTTCAACACATCTAGTTTTGCATATAATTTTAGGATATTCATGGAAACCTAGCTATAGTGACTCGGGCTTCCACAGGTCACATGTTAAGAACCACTCTCTTAAAAGTACTTTTTCATAATGTTAATATTAGGATGTCAATATATGTGTGTGCGTCTAGTGTGCATGCCCACGTGGGTACACATACTTGTATGAGTATCTGTGTGTAGTATACCTAGTTGATTCCCAAGTATCCTTGTCATTTATCTGATTAGCATTTATTCCAAATATTTTCTTTCTTAAAAATAAAACTATTATTAATCATTGCAATGATAATTTTACCAATAGTTAAATAAAATAAAATAGTATTGTTGTTAATAGTTGCAATAAAATATGCCAGGTTGGGTTGGTACACCTCCACTTTGTCCTTCTAGCTTCTGGCACAGTCTCCCCTAATAGTGTAGGGACATGTAGAGTAAACTATTTTCACGTTGATATGTGTTTATATTTGAATAATGACCAACAACAATCTGTCTCTCTTTTCCCCAGCTGGTTCCAGGCATAAGAGTTTAACCCTATTTTTCAATAAGAGCATACAACCTGTCTCTAATGAAAACAAAGGGCAATAAAAGCTGAGTAAGAAAAGAGTCAAAGACATTTCCCAGAAAGGCCACTTGATGGACCAGTTAGTTGGGTCATGACTCATAGCTTGAGTTGCAAAAAGAAAAATGGCACACAAGGCAATGAGGTCCATTGGAAACAGGACATTATAGGTTAGGCATATGTGAAATTTGTGCAGGAAATATTTCACTGCAGATTTATCGAAGATAGTGTTTGTGCCCTTACTATTTACTTACTGCATGGTATAAATTCATAACTATTTTGCTTTTAATAGCTATTTTGTTTCATTTTGCCATAAAGTTTTTGACACTAATCAGTTCAAAAATAAAGTGCACATTAAATGAAAAATAACTACTGAATTTTGCTTTCTCAAGAGATTTCATGTTTAATGTGCCACTTGCACGTAATCTTTGACATTTACCATCTGCATCATCAGAGAAGCGTTGAAGAGCACATAAAAATGAGAGACACAAATCTGCTGATGAATCATCAATATCTATGTCAAAAGTTGTTACCTAATTTAACAAGACTGTGCCTAAAGATGATGAATACATTGAACTGCTGAAGGTTCATTTACATATCATTGTGTGAAGCATAACTTTTCATTTAGATCAATGATTAGGTTGGTCTAAATTAGGTTCACTCACTTTGGATGATCTTGCCGCACAAAATTAGTCTCTTTCAGTGATCTCTATCTTATTGACTAGCAACACCATCCATCATATTTTATCAGTTTTCTTGGCGTGTCCTTACTAATATTAAATAGCATGAGTTCCAATATCCTCTATTTGTAAATTGAAAAACAATTTCGACTTCATAAGGTTTTTGGAAAGATTACATAACATTGAGTTTATAAAACCCTATGTTTGACCCACAGTAGAGACTCAATAAATAGATATTCTTTCAATCATAGATTTTAACTCAGAGTGTTGGTATCGTTTTGTGTTTTGTCTTTGATGTCCTAATCTTAGAATTTGCTAAAAGGTATAATTTTAGTATAAAGCTGAGGATAATGAATTGTTGCTCTGTGCCAATTAATTCACTCTGGAATATAAGAATCAGACTTGTTCTTTCTTTTCTGTTATATCAAGCATGTAAGTAACTATATTTGCATTTGCATTTTTACCATGATTATTTGTACTTTGATTAATGATGTCATTTTCTCTTCTTCAGCCTGAATTCTGATATATCCTCACTCATTTGCTATTTTCATTCCTGTCTTCAAGAGGTGAAACTCGTTGATCAGACAAATTTCTTTGGAGAGATTATTCTTCTTATGCCTCAGCTTTAGATTATTTATTTATATTTTTATTCCAAACTTTCTGGCTTGGTTTTCTCAGGCTTCCTTTTCTTTCTGTATTTATTTTACCTTCATATTCATGTCACATGAATGGGGTTTGGAGGGACATTAGAAAGAGACTGATATGATTAGGTAGAACATAAAGAAAAAAACTAAATTTTATTTATGTCTAAGAAACTGTCCAATAATATAATTACATTAATATGAAGCCAGTCATATTTTGTTGATGCAATAGTAATTTGTAATGTAGTGACAAAAAGAACTGAATAGACTTACCCTTTAGTTATATAAGCTAGCATTCTACAATAGGTTTACTGGTAAAAAAAGTTTATTTAATTTAATTCACCCAAACAGTTGTTTTATGAAATATTATCTGTAAAAATTCTTACCTATTTCTGAATTGTATTTGCAACTTCTTTCAATTTCAAAATATATCTATTCTTTAAATTCTGTTCAGAAAGGTTTAGTGATAACAAAACCTTATTTTTGACAGACTACTTCACACTGTACTAATAACTGTTAACAAAGAGCTTAGTAGTTTTAAGTTTTCTGTGTTAGTACTGCTTTCTCTGTTGCTTATGTCAAATTTCTTTATCAGATAATGGTCTTTTATTAACCACTTGTGTTTCTAAGGCAAAGTCTGACAAATGTTGAAATTTGTTTGTTTTAATCTGTCGCAGCTTGAGCATGATTAGAGATTCTGTTTCAAGTTAGGCCTTCACTCTGATATGTCAGGTTTTGAATATTAGTGCTACAAGGCCTGGGCTGAGTATTTAGAGCACACACAGAACAAGATTAGAGAAACTGAGTACCTTGAATGAAACCAATAGTAATCCTGAGTTTTAGTTCGTACATATTCTCAGAAAGTACATTTGGAGAGAATGGTAAATGCTATCATTAAATAAATAACTAATTTAAATTTAAAAATAATAACAGCAGAAGTGGTAAACTTAAGTAAATTTAGAAATCTAATCAATGTAAACAAGAAAATTATGATTCTGAATTTTAGCCAAAACAGCTTTCCAAGGATGTAACCATATATGAGAGATATTAACAAATTCCAGCCTTTTGTTAGCTGATATATTTCAAGTAGAAATGGCACTTACACATCTATGTATGTAAAGATTCTTTGAAACTTTGAATATTAAAAGAAGAATCATTTCCAAAATTATTTAGTTCATGCTTTATGATTATCCTTAGGAAGTCATATTAGCACCTGACATTTCACTAAAGGCCATTCCTTAAATGCACTATCCTTTGCTATGTTTTGGATTTGAATCAATGAGGAAGCTTTCTAATTAATTGCTGTGATTCTTCAATTCCGATTTTCTGTAATTACTATATATCTAACCTCTGATATCCCAGCAACAAAAGCACCAATATCAGATATACACTTGTTCATTCACTCACAAATAGAGATTAGTTGAGCAGCAAGCACTTCACCCCAGGTACCCTACCGGACCTCACGGGATGCAATGATGAGCTAGCTGTTCAGGGTTTCAGTCCTTACCTCTCAGAGCTATGTTTTAGATGAGCTCATGAGTTAAATAATCAAATTATTAACAATGCAGCAGTCTTCCCTCAAAGAGTCATTCTATATATAGGTCAGTTGTTCAACTCTCATTTGGTGGACACTCTTAATTATTCACAATTTAACCACTAACTGATTTGAAAATTCGTTTCCCCCACTTGCTAAGTGAGTAAAGGAACTACCTGTTTAGGTTTTCTGTGATGTTTGAGTTAACCTACATAAAGTGTTTGGAGTTGTGCATTGTGCCAGTTAAGTGCTTAATAAATGCTAATTAATACAATCAATACTATTCTTTCATTTTCAGTAGCTTAATAATGCTTATTTTATCTTTATAACTAGAAATTGAACATTTCTCTTACAAAGATATATAAAACCGATATATAAAACCTTCCTCTGTCTAATTGGTCCCTATTAATTAACCATTATTCCAAATCTCTATTTTCCTCAGCCAGGGGCATAATTTGACTTAATAAGTCAAATTCCTTATTCCTTATTATGAAATAAGCCCTTCTCTAATTCTTTCCTGAACACTTTCTCAGGTGTGTTTGAATATCATGAACTAGCTCCTCTTGAAAAGTGATATTTTCAGCTGTACTAAATAGTATCCTGGGGTGCATTAAGACTAGGTGGCCTCCTTAGATATCAGTTAATGAAGAGGCCCAATGAAGTAACACCATGGTAGAACTGAATTCAGTACTCAGTATCTGAAAGTCAAAATGTAAGAAGGCAGGGTAAGTCAAACAGCAATCACTTTGACATCAAAGTCGTCTGAAATTACTACTTATTTATTTTTCATACTGTAGAAGTTTAGTATACATCATTTCATTCATTCAACAATTGTTACTGGAGAACCTACTATGGGTCAAACACTCCTAGGTAAATGGGATAGAGAAATGGATAAAATAGAATTTCTCTGCTAGAAAGGTTTGTAGTGTAGAGGGAGAATTGGTCTATATAAATAAACAAATGTAACAGACTGTTCCAAAGACCATGTGAGATTTTTATACAAAATAGTTGATGCAAAGGAGATATTCATCATCAACCAATGCAGGATTTCTCTTTAGGATCGGAACAAGTCTGATAAAGTCTATCTTTAGGACTGGCAGTGGGAAAAGCAGGTGAAAATCAGATATTAGAACTGGGGTTTGAGGTGAGATACTGGCCCAACTATAACCATGTAGGGAGATCAGATTCTGATTGAGCCAGGAATGGAAGTTGAGCCCACTCATCTGAAGTTGTAATTATGTCCAGTATTTACTGTCTCAGGTTAATATTGGTTTGCAGGCCAGAAAACAAGATAAGCCAGAGAATGGGATTAAATAATTTCTACTCTAGAGTAAGGGGTGCAGAGATAGGGAATCTGGAAGAATTCAATACTAATATCTTGAATTGTGTTTCTTTTCAGCCTGAAAATATTCATGAAAATAAAGAGGCAGTGAAGTTTTAGCCTCACTATTGTAATGTCATTTTTCACAAAATACTATTAAAAAGTTTATTACAGGCTAAGCACAGTGGCTCATGCCTGTAATCCCTGCACTTTGGGAGGCTGAGGTGGGCAGATCACTTGGGGTCAGCAGTTCAAAACCAGTCTGGATAACATGGTGAAACCCTTTCTACACTAAAAAATACAAAAATTAGTTGGGTGTGGTGGCACACACCTGTAATCTCAGCTACTCGGAAGGCTGAGGCAGGAGAATCACTTGAGCCTGGGAAGTGGAGGCTATAGTGAGCTGATATTGTCACTGCACTCCAGCCTGGGTGACAGTGAGAACCCGCATTTAAAAAAAAAAAGTTTATTACATTCTCTGTCAGATTGAGAAATTATTATCCGGCTATTTACTTGCTGTGTAGTTTTAC
This sequence comes from Gorilla gorilla gorilla, assembly GCF_029281585.2. Classification (NCBI taxonomy): domain Eukaryota; kingdom Metazoa; phylum Chordata; class Mammalia; order Primates; family Hominidae; genus Gorilla; species Gorilla gorilla. The sequence goes on along the minus strand of NC_073231.2, from coordinate 95,046,527 downwards.
TATTATTATGGATAACGAAGGAAATTGAAATGCTATTGGAAGAAGGGAAAGGGATTAATAGCCACTCACACCTAGTAATTACTGCTAATTTTTTTTAAGTTTTTTTTTTAATACTTTAAGTTTTAGGGTACATGTGCACAATGTGCAGGTTTGTTACATATATATAAATGTGCCATGTTGGTGTGCTGCACCCATTAACTCGTCATTTAACATTAGGTATATCTCCCAATGCTATCCCTCCCCCATCCCTCTACCCCACAACAGTCCCAGCTGTGTGATGTTCCCCTTCCTGTGTCCATGTGTTCTCATTGTTCAATTCCCACCTATGAGTGAGAACATGCAGTGTTTGGTTTTTTATTCTTGCGATAGTTTGCTGAGAATGATGGTTTCCAGCTTCATCCATGTCCCTACAAAGGACATGAACTCATCATTTTTTATGGCTGCATAGTATTCCATGGTGTATATGTGCCACATTTTCTTAATCCATTCTATCATTGTTGGACATTTGGGTTGGTTCCAAGTCTTTGCTATTCTGAATAGTGCCACAATAAACATACGTGTGCATGTGTCTTTATAGCAGCATGATTTATAATCCTTTGGGTATATACCCAGTAATGGGATGGCTGAGTCAAATGGTATTTCTAGATCTAGATCCCTGAGGAATCGCCACACTGACTTCCACAATGGTTGAACTAGTTTACAGTCCCACCAACAGTGTAAAAATGTTCCTATTTCTCCACATCCTCTCCAGCACCTGTTGTTTCCTGACTTTTTAATGATCGCCATTCTAACTGGTGTGAGATGGTATCTCATTGTGGTTTTGATTTGCATTTCTCTGATGGCCAGTGATGATGAGCATTTTTTCATGTGTCTTTTGGCTGCCTAAATGTCTTCTTTTGAGAAGTGTCTGTTCATATCCTTCACCCACTTTTTGATGGGGTTGTTTTTTTCTTGTAAATTTGTTTGAGTTCATTGTAGATTCTGGATATTAGCCCTTTGTCAGATGTAGATTGCAAAAATTTTCTCCCATTTTGTAGGTTGCCTGTTAACTCTGATGGTAATTTCTTTTGCTGTGCAGAAGCTCTTTAGTTTAATTAGATCCCATTTGCCAATTTTGGCTTTTGTTGCCGTTGCTTTTGGTGTCTTAGACATGAAGTCCTTGTCCATGCCTGTGTCCTGAATGGTATTGCCTAGGTTTTCTTCTAGGGTTTTTATGGTTTCAGGTCTAACATTTAAGTCTTTAATCCATCTTGGATTAATTTTTATATAAGGAGTAAGGAAGGGATCCAGTTTCAGCTTTCTACATATGGCTAGCCAGTTTTCCCAGCACCATTTATTAAATAGGGAATCCTTCCCCCATTTCTTATTTTGGTCAGGTTTGTCAAAGGTCAGATGGTTGTAGATATGTGGCATTATTTCTGAGGGCCCTGTTCTGTTCCATTGGTCTATATCTGTGTTTTGGTACCAGTACCATGCTGTTTTGGTTACTGTAGCCTTGCAGTATAGTTCGAAGTCAGGTAGCATGATGCCTCCAGCTTTGTTCTTTTGGCTTAGGATTGACTTGTCAATGTGGCTCTTTTTTGGTTCCATATGAACTTTAAAGTAGTTTTTTCCAATTCTGTGAAGAAAGTCATTGGTAGCTTGATGGGGATGGCATTGAATCTATAAATTACCTTGGGCAGTATGGCCATTTTCATGATATTGATTCTTCCTCCCTATGAGCATGGAATGTTCGTCAGTGATATTGGTCTAAAATTCTCTTTTTTTGTTGTGTCTCTGCCAGTCTTTGGTATCAGGATGATGCTGGCCTCATAAAATGAGTTAGGGAGGATTCCCACTTTCTCTGTTGATTGGAATAGTTTCAGAAGGAATGGTACCAGTTCCTCTTTGTACCTCTGGTAGAATTCGGCTGTGAATCTGTCTCATCCTGGACTTTTTTTGGTTGGTAAACTATTAATTGTTGCCTCAATTTCAGAGCCTGTTATTGGGCTATTGAGAGATTCAACTTCTTCCTGGTTTAGTCTTGGGAGAGTATATGTGTCGAGGAATTTATCCATTTCTTCCAGATTTTCTAGTTTATTTGCATAGAGGTGTTTATAGTATTCTCTGATGGTAATTTGTATTCCTGTGGGATTGGTGGTGATATCCCCTTTATCATTTTTTATTGTGTCTATTTGATTCTTCTCTTTTCTTCTTTATTAGTCTTGCTAGTGGTCTATCAATTTTGTTGATCTTTTCAAAAAACCAGCTGCTGGATTCATTGATTTTTTGAAGGGTATTTTGTGTCTCTATTTCCTTCAGTTCTGCTCTGATCTTAGTTATTTCTTGCCTTCTGCTAGCTTTTGAATGTGTTTGCTCTTGCTCCTCTAGTTCTTTTAATTGTGATGTTAGGGTGTCAATTTTAGATCTTTCCTGCTTTCTTTTGTGGGCATTTAGTGCTATAAATTTCCCTCTACACACTGCTTTGAACGTGTCCCAGAGATTCTGGTATGTTGTGTCTTTGTTCTCATTGGTTTCAAAGAACGTCTTTATTTCTGCCTTCATTTCATTATGTATGCAGTATTCATTCAGGAGCAGGTTGTTCAGTTTCCATATAGTTGAGCGGTTTGGAGTGAGTTTCTTAATCCTGAGTTCTAGTTTGATTGCACTGTGGTCTGAGAGACAGTTTGTTATAATTTCTGTTCTTTTACATTTGCTGAGGAGTGCTTTACTTCCACCTATGTGGTCAATTTTGGAATAGGTGTGGTGTGGTGCTGGGAAGAATGTATATTCTGTTGATTTGGGGTGGAGATTTCTGTAGATGTCTATTAGTTCTGCTTGGTGCAGAGCTGAGTTCAATTCCTGGACATCCTTGTTAACTTTCTGTCTCATTGATCTGTCTAATGTTGACAGTGGGGTGTTAAAGTCTCCCATTACTGTTGTGTGGGAGTCTAAGTCTCTTTGTATGTCACTCAGGACTTGCTTTATGAATCTGGGTGCTCCTGTGTTGGGTGCATATATATTTAGGATAGTTAGCTCTTCTTGTTGAATTGATCCCTTTACCATTATATAATGGCCTTCTTTGTGTCTTTTGATTTTTGTTGGTTTAAACTCTGTTTTATCGGAGACTAGGATTGCAACGCCTACCTTTTTTTGCTTTCCATTTGCTTGGTAGATCTTCCTCCATCCCTTTATTTTGAGCCTATGTGTGTCTCTGCATGTGAGATGTGTTTCCTGAATACAGCACACTGATAGGTCTTGACTCTATCCAATTTGCCAGTGTGTGTGTTTTAATTGGGGCATTTAGCCCATTTACATTTATGATTAATATTATTATGTGTGAATTTGATCCTGTCATTATGATGTTAGCAGGTTATTTTGCTCGTTAGTTGATGCAGTTTCTTCCTAACCTCGATGGTCTTTACAATTTGGCATGTTTTTGCAGTGGCTGGTACTAGTTGTTCCTTTCCATGTTTAGTGCTTCCTTCAGGAGGTCTTTTAGGGCAGGCCTGGTGGTGACAAAATCTCTCAGCATTTGCTTGTCTGTAAAGTATTTTATTTCTCCTTCACTTATGAAGCTTAGTTTGGCTGGATATGAAAATCTGGGTTGAAAATTCTTTTCTTTAAGAATGTTGAATATTGGCCCCCACTGTCTTCTGGCTTGTAGAGTTTCTGCCGAGAGATCTGCTGTTAGTCTGATGGGCTTCCCTTTGTGGGTAACTTGACCTTTCTCTCTGGCTGCCCTTAACAGTTTTTCCTTCATTTCAACTTTGGTGAATCTGACAATTATATGTCTTGGAGTTGCTCTTCTCGAGGAGTATCTTTGTGGCAATCTCTGTATTTCCTGAATTTGAATGTTGGCCTGCCTTGCTAGATTGTGGAAGTTCTCCTGGATAATATCCTGCAGAGTGTTTTCCAACTTGGTTCCATTCTCCCTGTCACTTTCAGGTACACCAATTAGACGTAGATTTGGTCTTTTCACATAGTCCCATATTTCTTGGAGGCTTTTTTCATTTCTTTTTATTCTTTTTTCTCTAAACTTCTCTTCTCGCTTCATTTCATTCATTTGATCTTCCATCACTGATACCCTTTCTTCCAGTTGATCGAATCGGATACTGAGGCTTGTGCATTTGTCATGTAGTTCTCATGCCATGCTTCTCATCTCCATTGGGTCCTTTAAGGACTTCTCTGCATTTGTTATTCTAGTTAGCCATTCGTCTAATTTTTTTTCAAGGTTTTTAACTTCTTTGCCATGGGTTCAAACTTCCTCCTTTAGCTTGGAGTAGTTTGATTGTATGAAGCTTTCTTCTCTCAACTCATCAAAGTCTTTCTCCATCCAGCTTTTTTCTGTTGCTGGTGAGGAGCTGCATTCCTTTGGAGGAGGAGAGGCACTCTGATTTTTAGAGTTTCCATTTTTTCTGCTGTGTTTTTTCCCCATCTTTGTGGTTTTATCTACCTTTGGTCTTTGATGATGGTGACGAACAGATGGGGTTTTGGTGTGGATGTCCTTTCTGTTTGTTAGTTTTCCTTCTAACAGTCAGGACCCTCAGGTGCAGGTCTGTTGGAGTTTGCTGGAGGTCCACTCCAGACCCTGTTTGTCTGGGTATCAGCAGCGGAGGCTGCAGAACAGTGGATATTGGTGAACAGTAAATGTTGCTGCCTGATCGTTCCTCTGAAAGTTTTGTCTTAGAGGAGTACCCAGCCGTGTGAAGTGTCAGTCTGCCTCTACTGGGGGGTGCCTCCCAGTTAGGCTACTCGGGGGTCAGGGACCCACTTGAGGAGGAAGTCTGTCCGTTCTCAGATCTCAAACCGCATGCCGGGAGAACCACTACTCTCTTCAAAGCTGTCAGACAGGGACAGTTAAGTTTGTAGAGGTTTCTGCTGTGTTTTATTTGGCTATATCCTGCCCCTAGGGGTGGAGTCTAAAGAGGCAGGCAGGCCTCCTTGAGCTGCAGCGGGCTCCACCCAGTTCGAGCTTCCCAGCCACTTTGTTTACCTACTCAAGCCTCGGCAATGGCAGGCTCCCCTACCCCAGCCTCGCTGTCGCCTGACAGTTTGATCTCAGACTGGTGTGCTAGCAATGAGTGAGGCTTCTTGGGCATAGGACCCTCCGAGCTAGGCGTGGGATATAGTCTCCTGGTGTGCCATTTGTAAGACCATCGGAAAAGCACAGTATTAGGGTGGGAGTGACCCGATTTTCTAGGTGCCGTCTGTCACCCCTTTCCTTGGCGAGGAAAGGGAATTCCCTGACCCCTTGCACTTCCCGCGTGAGGTGATGCCTCGCCCTGCTTCGGCTCAAGGTCAGTGCACTGCACCCACTGTCCTGCACCCACTGTCTGACAATCCCTAGTGAGATGCACCCAGTACCTCAGTTGGAAATGCAGAAATCATTCGTCTTCTCCGTCGCTCACACTGGGAGGGGTAGACTGGAGCTGTTCCTATTTGGCCATCTTGGCTCCATCAAATTTCAATTACTGCTAATTTTTAATTGCCCAAAGCTTGTCTTAGTTTAAAGGAATATATTTTTAATATATAATTTTGTATTTATATATAATATATGCTTATAGATAATTTATATATTATATATCATACATTATTTTGTATGCATATACTTGTACACATTATATATATATAATCCTGAAATATACTCTCTCCATTTCCCAGAAAAAACTACAAAATATTTTTTTTGTTTGTATAACAATCATGTGTTTATTTGGAGCTAATTGTGACTTGAGAATTTAAAAATTCAGCTCCAGAACAATAACTTCAGTACTTCACATTTCTATTTGTAATCATTAAACATAACACTTTTCATAGTAGTTTGAAGTTTTAACTTTGAAAAGGAAAGGTTTTTATAATTTCAAGTTATAATTAACCTATGTGTTCTTTATTTCTAAAAATCAGTTAAGTGTACAATCACGCAATTTTTTGAACTTCACCTTTCAGCTCTGGTAGGCTTCTACTTTAGAAAATATGAATATGATTTTGTGTAACTTATATTTCAAATAATAAAAACGGTGGTCTTTCTTTGGTCATGTTTGTTCTAAAGGCAAATATATATTATGAGATAGTATTAAATGATTTCTGTTTTTTAATTTTTATTTTCTAGGTTTAATTTTTATTTCCATAAGTTTTCTCAAAATACAGTATTTATATATTGAAAAGCTCATTAACAGTTTAGAGTCAGAGTATGTGTGCACGTCTGTACACAAGTGTGTGTGTGCAAATGTTTGTGCTTGTACACATTTGTGACAGCAAAATACACATAATTAGCAAAAACAAATTGCTTCCACAATTTTATTATATTATATTCTGGCTCCTGTTTTATTTTTGAGAAGTCTGTTCTCAGTTGACTTGCGGTTCCTCTGTTTAAGATGTTATTGTCTTTGCCATTCTGCTATTATTTCCTTACAAGATGTCCAGTTGTTTATTTTTTAAATCTAGCTTGGGATTTATGTTGAATCTGAAGATTTATGTCTTTAATCAATTCTGAATAATTCTCAACTATTATAATAATGTCTCTTTCCCATTCTCTACCATCTCCTTGGAGAATGTCTAAATATATATATATATTGGCCTGCTGCTCTGACTAGGAAGCCCCTGATTCTCTTTCCCATCTCTTTCTCTCCATGTGTTACAATTTTGAAAATTTCCTCATATCTGTTTCTGATCTACCATTTCTCTTTGTGTCCAATCTTTCTTTAACTCATTGAGTTTTACCTAGGTGTAATTCTTATAGTTTTCATTTCTAGACATACTATTGTCTTTTTCTCTTTTCGTCTAATAAATGCTTTTTTATGACAACTGTTAGAAATACCTTTAATTCATAGGTCTACTTTAATAAATCTGTAGGATGTGTCTGCTGACTTTCACTCATAGTGAGTTGTTTGCTCATGTATTTGTAACTTGTACTTGAACACATCTTCAATATTTTGCTTTTAAGACATTTTTGTGCAAACTGGTTTGAGGAGAGACTCTCCAGAAGGGTTTGGATATTAGAAAATGTTGATGTTCCACCTAGATGTCTCCAGGTCCCTTGTAGAGATTGTGTGTATTCATCTCCCATCTTCTGTGTGCTATTCATCTCCCAACTTCTGTGTGCTTTGCTTCTGTGGTACATACCTGTGTTCTCCTTGAGATGATGCTCTTTGGACCATTTTTAAAATTCTGTTTTGCAGGCTCAGAGAGTCAAACTGTCTAAAAGTTTGTTTCCCCACCTGAGTGGATTGTAGCCTATGACTCACATTAGAAAAGCTCAATTCACTTGCCTTAAGGTAGGATGAACTCAGAAGTATAATTTTCACTCTGGAGGATGCAAACACAGGAGCAGCTGAACCTGGGTCTTTGCCTAACATTGAAGGCTTAGTGAGCTTTTACTCTTTCTTGTCCTACTTCCCCTAGTTGTTTAACTGATTTCTCTGGGGAGCATTTCCTTAATACATCATTTGCAGATAAATCCTCATCTTCACATCTTCTACTGAGGAGCATGATAATAAGCCAGATTTTGTGTAGGTTCTCCTAAGTGCCACAGTGTTATGAGTTATGTAGTGTAATATAAATTTAAATGCCAAACTTATACATGGTTGGAGCAAGCTTGGGGCTATCCAGGAGTTCTGTTTTTTACTTCAACCTAAACTAAGGCTGAGGGAGGCATGCTTTTTATTATTTTCTTTGTCAGTTGACAGATTATTACTAGCCCACACTTTCATGAAGGATGTAGGTCTTCAACGTATGTGTGTTGTATGTAGTGACAGGATCTTTGGATTGTCTTGACTGACATATTGAGAGAAGTAGAAATGACTCATAACAATTTCATGGTTGTAATTACTGGATAGTACATTGATTAGAAATATGGCACAAGCATATTCTGGGAGAGGCTGAAAAATGTACTACAACAAAAGTGTACCATGATCACATGAGTTTGGCAAACTCGGCTTTTTTATTATAGGATTTTATGTCCTGTCATTCTTACATTTACATCTTTAATGTGAGTCCTATTTCCACTTTCCTGACAAAGACAACCTTTCTACTAGTGTGCTGAAACTTATTTCAGTTTCCTATTTTAGGATTTTAGGAATTCTTTCCTGAATTATCAGTTATCCTCTTTCTATTGGATTATTCACATCAACATAACATATTTTTGTTTCTCCCTCCTTAAGAGATAAAAAAGCCCCTCTGTCTTCCCAACCTAATTATATGGCTACTGATCCTTTTCTCTCTCTTTGTTTTATATGAAAAATTCATCTATGCTTTATTCAAGTCTCTGCTCTCATTCTCTCTTGAATCAAGTCTAGACAGACTTTTTTCTCTACTTCAACAGAGGCTGTTTTTGCCACTCTTAACAAAGTTTTCACATTGCCAAATCCAATAGTCAGTTTTCATTCCTCATTGTACTTTTTAGAACCCTCAAGGATAAGGCAGCAGTTTCTCTCAGGAATTTAGATTTTTAACACATCCTTCTTTGCGTGACTGGAAGCCGTCTGTGAAGCTTTTAGCCATTACATTTCCCTGATGTGATTGCGATAGCAATTTCCCTGTAATTTTTAGCTGTTCACTGACACACAGAGTTTGTAGGAAATAAGAAATCTATAGGTTCTAAAAAGCTTTGGCCTCCTAGTTAAAACCTGAACACTATTAAAAGTGAGAGTGGCCATTTATACTAATTATGTATTTTTTTTATTTTAGCTTTCCTTTTGTGACTGTAACTAATTTTAAGAGTAAGACATATGGTAACCATCTCTTGACTTTCATGCCATTGCTTTCTTCTACTTCTGGAGAGAACATAACATAGAACAGGGTCATGCTACCGATTCCATCCTTTTATGTTTCACTTCCTTGCATAGTTCATGGGTGGTGGCAGCTGGAGAAGATGTTCAAGATCATCAGTGGCCCCTTTTAGGAATAGGTAGCACTGGTATTAGGAGGTTCCAGATTCTGAAACTCAGTGATGCTTATTATTATATCCATCTAAGTACACCATGGGTAAACACAAGGCTGAAGCTGAAAATTTAGGAAAAAGAGGCAGTCCAAAAACAGTTTCTGTACTCTAGAGAGATAATCATAGGTCCTGAGATTGACTCTATTTGCACAACAAGATATGATAACGTACATTTTAACGTGGGAAGCACAATATGGATATAAGGACATGTCCTGAGCATGAAGTGGAAGTGTGATGCCGGAGCACAATGTGAGCACTGAGAAAACCAGACAAAGTTTTAATGGACAAGCTCTTTTTATCGTTACTGTTTCTCTTCAGTGCCTGCTGACCATGTTATAGTGAACCTTAATGACATTATACTCATGGTTTTGTTATTCCAGTTCTTATTCTTCCTTCCTTCAACATCTCAGACTTAAAATTATATAACAAACTCTTAACAGCACTGGAACATTTCCACATGACTTCATTAAATTTAAAACAAAATGTATTGAGATGCTACTACGTGAATTACATCAGTTTGAAACTAGACATAAGTCACTTCCTTTTAGAACTGTAAACTGTAATGGTAGTATTATATCAAAAAAACTTCAACTCTTTTTTTTTCTCTTTTTTCCTTTTATTATTATTATTATTATTATTATTATACTTTAAGTTTTAGGGTACATGTGCACAATGTGCAGGTTAGTTACATATGTATACACGTGCCATGCTGGTGCGCTGCACCCACTAACTCGTCACCTGGCATTAGGTATATCTCCCAGTGCTATCCCTCCCACCTCCCCCCACCCCACAACAGTCCCCAGAGTGTGATGTTCCCCTTCCTGTGTCCATATGTTCTCATTGTTCAGTTCTCACCTATGAGTGAGAATATGCGGTGTTTGGTTTTTTGTTCTTGCGATAGTTTACTGAGAACGATGATTTCCAATTTCATCCATGTCCCTACAAAGGACATGAACTCATCATTTTTTGTGGCTGCATAGTATTCCGTGGTGTATATGTGCCACATTTTCTTAATCCAGTCTATCATTGTTGGACATTTGGGTTGGTTCCAAGTCTTTGCTGTTGTGAATAATGCCGCAATAAACATACGTGTGCATGTGTCTTTATAGCAGCACGATTTATAGTGCTTTGGATATATACCCAGTAATGGGATGGCTGGGTCAAATGGTATTTCTAGTTCTAGATCCCTGAGGAATCGCCACACTGACTTCCACAATGGTTGAACTAGTTTACAGTCCCACCAACAGTGTAAAAGTGTTCCTATTTCTCCACATCCTCTCCAGCACCTGTTGTTTCCTGACTTTTTAATGATTGCCATTCTAACTGGTGTGAGATGGTATCTCATTGTGGTTTTGATTTGCATTTCTCTGGTGGCCAGTGATGGTGAGCATTTTTTCATGTGTTTTTTGGCTGCATAAATGTCTTCTTTTGAGAAGTGTCTGTTCATGTCCTTCACCCACTTTTTGATGGGGTTGTTTGTTTTTTTCTTGTAAATTTGTTTGAGTTCATTGTAGATTCTGGATATTAGCCCTTTGTCAGATGAGTAGATTGCAAAAATTTTCTCCCATTTTGTAGGTTGCCTGTTCACCCTGATGGTAGTTTCTTTTGCTGTGCAGAAGCTCTTTAGTTTAATTAGATCCCATTTGTCAATTGGCTTTTGTTGCCATTGCTTTTGGTGTTTTAGACATGAAGTCCTTGCCCACGCCTATGTCCTGAATGGTAATGCCTAGGTTTTCTTCTAGGGTTTTTATGGTTTTAGGTCTAACATTTAAGTCTTTAATCCATCTTGAATTGATTCTTGTATAAGGAGTAAGGAAGGGATCCAGTTTCAGCTTTCTACATATGGCTAGCCAGTTTTCCCAGCACCATTTATTAAATAGGGAATCCTTTCCCCATTGCTTGTTTTTCTCAGGTTTGTCAAAGATCAGATAGTTGTAGATATGTGGCATTATTCCTGAGGGCTCTGTTCTGTTCCATTGATCTATATCTCTGTTTTGGTACCGGTACCATGCTGTTTTGGTTACTGTAGCCTTGTAGTATAGTTTGAAGTCAGGTAGCATGATGCCTCCAGCTTTGTTCTTTTGGCTTAGGATTGACTTGGCGATATGGGCTCTTTTTTGGTTCCATATGAACTTTAAAGTAGTTTTTTCCAATTCTGTGAAGAAAGTCATTGGTAGCTTGATGGGGATGGCATTGAATCTGTAAATTACCTTGGGCAGTATGGCCATTTTCATGATATTGATTCTTCTTACCCATGAGCATGGAATGTTCTTCTATTTGTTTGTATCCTCTTTTATTTCCTTGAGCAGTGGTTTGTAGTTCTCCTTGAAGAGGTCCTTCACAACCCTTGTAAGTTGGATTCCTAGGTATTTTATTCTCTTTGAAGCAATTGTGAATGGGAGTTCACTCATGATTTGGCTCTCTGTTTGTCTGTTGGTGTATAAGAATGCTTGTGATTTTTGTACATTGATTTTGTATCCTGAGACTTTGCTGAAGTTGCTTATCAGCTTAAGGAGATTTTGGGCTGAGACAATGGGGTTTTCTAGATATACAATCATGTCATCTGCAAACAGGGACAATTTGACTTCCTGTTTTCCTAATTGAATACCCTTTATTTCCTTCTCCTGCCTGATTGCCCTGGCCAGAACTTCCAACAGTATGTTGAATAGGAGTGGTGAGAGAGGGCATCCCTGTCTTGTACCAGTTTTCCAAGGGAATGCTTCCAGTTTTTGCCCATTCAGTATGATATTGGCTGTGAGTTTGTCATAAATAGCTCTTATTATTTTGAGATACGTCCCATCAATACCTAATTTATTGAGAGTTTTTAGCATGAAGGTTGTTGAATTTTGTTAAAGGCCTTTTCTGCATCTATTGAGATAATCATGTGGTTTTTGTCTTTGGTTCTGTTTATATGCTAGATTACATTTATTGATTTGCATATATTGAACCAGCCTTGCATCCCAGGGATGAAGCCCACTTGATCATGGTGGATAAGATTTTTGATGTGCTGCTGGATTCGGTTTGCCAGTATTTTATTGAGGATTTTTGCATCAATGTTCATCAAGGATATTGGTCTAAAATTCTCTTTTTTGGTTGTGTCTCTGCCCAGCTTTGGTATCAGGATGATGTTGGCCTCATAAAATGAGTTAGGGAGGATTCCCTCTTTTTCTATTGATTGGAATAGTTTCAGAAGGAAAGGTACCAGTTCCTCCTTGTACCTCTGGTAGAATTCGGCTGTGAATCCTTCTTGTCCTGGACTCTTTTTGGCTGGTAAGCTATTGATTATTGCCACAATTTCAGCTCCTGTTATTGGTCTATTCAGAGATTCAACTTCTTCCTGGTTTAGTCTTGGGAAAGTGTATGTGTCAAGGAATTTATCCATTTCTTCTAGATTTTCTAGTTTATTTGCGTAGAGGTGTTTGTAGTATTCTCTGATGGTAGTTTGTATTTCTGTGGGATTGGTGGTGATATCCCCTTTATCATTTTTTATTGCGTCTATTTGATTCTTCTCTCTTTTTTTCTTTATTAGTCTTGCTAGCAGTCTATCAGTTTTGTTGATACTTTCAAAAAACCAGCTCCTGGATTCATTGATTTTTTGAGGGGTTTTTTGTGTCTCTATTTCCTTCAGTTCTGCTCTGATTTTAGTTATTTCTTGCTTTCTGCTAGCTTTTGAATGCGTTTACTCTTGCTTTGCTAGTTCTTTTAATTGTGATGTTAGGGTGTCAATTTTGGATCTTTCCTGCTTTCTCTTGTGGGCATTTAGTGCTATAAATTTCCCTCTACACAGTGCTTTGAATGCGTCCCAGAGATTCTGGTATGTTGTGTCTTTGTTCTCGTTGGTTTCAAAGAACATCTTTATTTCTGCCTTCATTTTGTTATGTACCCAGTAGTCATTCAGGAGCAGGTTGTTCAGTTTCCGTGTAGTTGGGTGGTTTTGAGTGAGATTCTTAATCCTGAGTTCTAGTTTGATTGCACTGTGGTCTGAGAGATAGTTTGTTATAATTTCTGTTCTTTTACATTTGCTGAGGAGAACTTTACTTCCAAGTATGTGGTCAATTTTGGAATAGGTGTGGTGTGGTGCTGAAAAAAATGTATATTCTGTTGATAACTCTTATTTAAGATGGATTGTGATAATTAAAAAAAAAAGAAAAACAGCTATAGTACCATGAGAATACTAACAACTTTCAAACCTCTATGGTGACTTTTAATACTGACACCATATACATTGTGAAATGGGTATAGGAATAAGACCCCAAACAAAGGGAGAGTTGTAAGTATTCAATGAGATAATCTATGTCAAGTGCTTAGCAATGTTCCTAGACCAGAGTGAACAGTCACTTGATATTGGCTTTAATTATTATTTTGGTTTAATTTTTATTTTGGAAGCCTTTTTGGAGGAATCTCTTCTTTTGTTTTCTGAAAGATGAGTAGAATTGGAGATTTACTCCTCTGTGTTTCTGTAACCCCTTGCACATGGTTTTATTATAGCACTTCCCACAGTATTATAATTGTTTGTTCAATTATCTGTCTCCAACAGACAACAAAATGTGAGCTCCTGAAGAGAGGGATAGTGTTCTATTTGTTTTCAATTCCCGAAGTTTAACACAGAGCTTGATGCACAATAAGAGGTTAATAAATGTTAAATAAATGTTATTTAGTTTTTGTAATTGTGTTGTGTTTTCATATAGAGTGGGCAACAGTGGCATGGATTGCAATATGTCCTCAAGTCTTATTGGCATAGTTATTTTGCTGTCATCTGTGGCAGTGTTTCAAGGATTCAGATGTATTTTCACACTTCATTTCACCCTGTGAACAATCTATCCTTTATTAGCTCACCATAAAGAAATAAGTTTTGAATGCAGCTGTTCTCCATTAGCCTGTCATAACGTACTCACTGAAACTGAATCTCTGTGAATGTTGTCCTTCCTTCAAAGGTATAAAAATATCTGGATTTTGGTTAGTTGCAGGGATAGAGGGTGGGCAGTTGTGCCATTGATTGGGACATATGAAGCAGGAGAATCTAGTTCTGATTCTGGGGAAATGCTCTGAAGCCTCATAATTCTTAGCTTCACCCAGAAAGGTAGGCAATTTCATTATGTTCATGCCACACTTTTTACTGCTTCTTTACTGAATTAGTGTACTTCACTTGGAACTCACTGGTAAAACTGGAGAAACGGGTGAATGTTCATTTTTCTAGACTATTTTAATAAAATAATACATGTAAAGATGTCCTTTGAAATATGAAGCAGTAGATCACACAACGTAGTGACAGTGATAGTGTAACCAATCTAATTGCATTTTGAATACAGTCTGCTTCTGAAGGAAGTGTTGCCCTTGCAAAATTTTAAAACTTATCTCTCAGTATTTTTGAGTTCTTCAGGGGTTGTATTGCCTATCCACAGATCCAACATTTGTGAGTTTCTGTGGGGTGGAGTGACTGCTCTGCTTCCTTTGTCATGGAGGTGTTTCCTCTTTCCATGCTGCTCCAAGAGCTGTGAACTCAACTGCTGCTCAGAAGACTAGTTGGTGACTAGTGACTGAGCTCTCTGAATGCCATACTGCATGGTGGTGTGAGTATGGAGGTACTGGAGAGATGGCTCCTCCCTTCCATTTCCACTCTTGGAGGAATTGAGGTGCCTTAATGCATTGCAGAAATTCCTGAAACAGAGTGGAGAGAAAAGTTCTGGGGACCTATTCAGGTGAAAAGTATTGTATTAGTCCATTCCCACACTGCTATAAAGAACTATCTAAGACTGGGTAATTTATGAAGAAAATAGGTTTAATTGACTCACGGTTCCACAGGCTGTACAAAAGAATGGCTTGGAGGCTTCAGGAAACTTATAATCATGGTGGTAGTCAAAGGGGAAGAAAGCACATCTTACCATGGCAGAGCAGGAAAGTGAGAGAGAGCAAGGGAAGGTGCCCCACACGTTTAAACAACCAGATCTTGTGAGAACTCATTCGCTATCACAAGGACAGCAAGAGTGAAGTCCATCACTATGTTTCAATCACCTCGCACATGGCCTCTCCTTCAACACATGGGAATTACGGTTCAACATGAAATTTGGCTGCAGACACAGAGTGAAACCATGTTAGGGATCTTTATGACACCAAATGCTACCTCCTCTCTTTTGTTTCTGAGACAAGATATTTGTGTCTGGATATTTTGCCACTTAAGATGAACTGTTGTGTACTAAGAAGGCCTTCCATCTCTGGTCTCGACTTCTCCATCCCCTAACAAAATGGAAAAATATATATATTTTAGTTGGGCTGCGCTGACAGTCATACCCAGTTTGTATCTGATTACAAGTAATATTCTCAGCTTGGATCATTTTTTTTTCAAAGAAGTAGAGAAAATATTTTTTATTTATTTTTATTATTATAATTTAAGTTCTGGGATACATGTGCAGAATGTGCAGGTTTGTTACATAGGTATACACGTGCCATGGTGGTATGCTGCACCCATCAACCCATCATCTATATTAGGTATTTCTCCTAACGCTTTCCCTCCCCTAGGCACCACCAAAAGGCTCCGGTGTGTGATGTTCCCGTCCCTGTGTCCATGTGTTCTCATTGTTCAACTCCCACTTATGAGTGAGAACATGCGGGGTTTGGTTTGGTGTTTGGTTTTCTGTTCTTGTGTTAGTTTGCTTTGGTTTATGTTCTTGTTCTTTCTGTTTTTGTGTTAGTTTGCTGAGAATTATGGTTTCCAGCATCATCCATGTCCCTGCAAAGGACATGAACTCATCATTTTTTATGGCTGCATAGTATTCCAATATGTATATGTGCCACATTTTCTTTATCCAGTCTATCATTGATGGGCATTTGGGTTGGTTCCAAGTCTTTGCTATTGTGAACAGTGCTGCAATAAACATACATGTGCATATGTCTTTATAGTAGAATGATTTATAATCCTTTGGGTATATACCAGTAAAGGGATTGCTGGGTCAAATGGTATTTCTAGTTCTAGATCCTTGAGGAATGGCCACACTGTCTTCCACAATGGTTGAACTAATTTATACTCCCACCAACAGTGTAAAAGCATTCCCATTTCTCCACATCATTTCCAGCATCTGTTGTTTCCTGACCTTAATTGTCACCATTCTAACTGGCATGAGATGGTATCTCATTGTGGTTTTCATTTGCATTTCTCTAATGACCAGTGATGATGAACTTCTTTTCATATGTTTGTTGGCTGCATAAATATCTTCTTTTCAGAAGCATCTGTTCATATTCTTCACCCACTTTTTGATGGGATTGTTTGTTGTTTTTTTTCTTGTAAATTTGTTTAAGTTCTTTGTAGATTCTGGATATTAGCCCTTTTTCAGATGGATTGATTGCAAAATTTTTCTCCCATTCTGTAGGTTGCCTGTTCACTCTGAGGATAGTTTATTTTGCTGTGCAGAAGCTCTTTAGTTTAATTAGATCCCATTTGTCAATTTTGGCTTTTTTAGCATTGCTTATGGTGTTTTAGTCATAAAGTCTTTGCCCATGCCTATGTCCTGAATGGTATTGCCTAGTTTGTCTTCTAGGGTTTTTTGTGGTTTTAGGTCTTACGTTTGAGTCTTTAATCTATCGTGAGTTAATTTTTGTATAAGGTGTAAGTAAGAGATCAGCTTGGATCATTGTTATGGAATCTTCTCAGCAACTGGCTGGGAATTTGTAAGACCTGCCCTACCAGTTTGCCAAACATTCCTGCAATGTTAACACTGGTTGACATCAGAAAGATGACTGACCAGGGGTCCTGACAATTATTTCCCCCACAGAAAAGGACCAAAACGATAAATAACAGCTATATTTTGATGAGAGTGTTTGAGAGAGAAAGTTGGAGTTCATCAAGGGACTTAGGGAGATGCTATGGGTTATGAAGACTAAGAATGGCCACATAAAAAAATGCCTCAGCTGAGCTACCAGCTAACTAGCCCTGTACTGTCAAAATGGGATCTTGCCTAACACCCAGCCCCCAGGGTAGCAGTGCTGAAACACAACCACCAGAGGAGGCACCTGCCTGATGCCCTGCTTCAGAAGAGCAGAGCCCAAGTATGTAGACCAGCCACACAAACTTCTTCAGGATAAGCCATTGAGGCAATCACGGGCAATACTGGCACTGCATATAGCTGAAGATACTGTATTAAAAACTATACTCCTGCACCCAAAAAGAAAAAACTAAGGCACCCTACCCAACGAATACCCTAGAAATATCTGCAAGTAAAAGTCTTTCTCGATGAAAGTCACTCTATAAAATTGGAAAATATTACTATTTTACCAGATGTACAGATGTGCAGGCATGTAAGAAACAAAAAGTAAGAAAACATGACACTATAAAAGAAACACAATAATTATCCAGGTACTAACTCCTAGAAAATAGAAATGTACAAATTGCCTGCGAATGAAGTCAAAATAATAATCTTAAAGAAACACAGTAAAACACAAGATCATATAGACTAAACCATATCAGGAGCACAGATACAAATTACTTCAACCAAGAGATAGAAATCATAACAAAGAACCAAGCAGAAGTCTTGGAACCGAAGAATTAAATGAATGAAGTAAAAAATGCAGTCAAGAAGTTCAATGTCAGACTAGATCAAGTACAAGAAAGAATCTCTGAACCTGAAAACAGGTCTGAAATAAACCAGTCACACACACACACACACACACACGAATAAGAATAAAGAAGGCCTCCAGGACATATAGGACATCATTAATCAACTAAACATATGCATTATGGGAATTTAAGAAGGAGAAGAGATAGGAAAAAAGGCATAGAAAAACTATTTAATAAAATAACAGCTGCTAACATACCAAGTCTTGGGACAGATATAGACAGCAAGACCAAAGAAACTCAAAAGTCACTACATATTTACAACTCAAAAAAGTCCTCTTTAAGACATATTATAGTCAAATTGTCAAAAGTCAAAGACAAAGTTAATTATAAAAACAGGTGAAGAAAAGAGTCAACTCACATACAAGAAAATCAGACAAGACAAGGATGCTTACTCCTGTTGAATCTAATACTGGAAGTCCTAGCCACAGTGATCAGGCAAGAGAAAGAAATAAAAGGCATCCAAACAGGAAGAAAGGAAGTCAAGCTATCTCTCTTCACTGATGATATATTTCTACACCTAGAAAAATCTATAGTATCTTCCCAAAGGCTCCTAGAACTGGTAAACCACTTCAGTAAATTTTCAGGCTACAAAATCAGTGTACGAAAACCAGTAGCAGTTTTATGCACTAGTAATGTTGAAGCTGAGAGCCAAATCAAGAATGCGATCTCATTCTCAAGATCCACAAAAAGAATAAAATACATAGTAATAGAGCTAACAAGGGAGATGAAATATTTCTACAATAAGAATTATGAAACTCTCCTGAAAGAAATCAGAGATGAAACAAGCAAATTGATAAACATTCTATTATCATGGATAAGAAGAATCAATATTGTTAAAACGCATACTGCCAAAAGCAATTTACAAATTCAATCCTGTTCTCATCAAACTACCAATGCCAGTTTTTAGAGAGTTAGAAAAACCTATTTTAAAACACACGTGCAACCAAGAAAGAGTCTGAATAGCCAAAGCAATCCTAAGCAAAAAGAAAAAAATCTGGAGGCATCACACTAACAACTGCACAATTTCAAACTATACTGCAGGGCTACAGTAATCAAAACAGCATGGTACTGAATGGAAAAAAAAGACTGAAATATATGCTGTCTGAAAGAAAACCACTTTACCTGTAAAGACACACACAGACTGAAAATGAAATGGAAAAATGGATTCTATGCAAATGGAAATTGTAAGTGAACAAGAGTAGCTCTACTTAGATAAAATAAACTTTAATTCAAAAACCTAAAGACAGACAAAAAAGGTCACTATGTAATGACAAAGGGATCAATTCATCATGAGGAATAACAATTGTAAATATATATATATATATATATATATATATGCACCCAACACTGGAGCATCTAGTGTATTTTGAATGTTACTCACAGAAAGAAATGACAAATGTTTGAGGTGACTGACACGCTAATTACTTTTAATTGATCATCACACAGTATATATGTGCATCAAAATATCACACTGTACCCCACAAATATGTAGAATTATTACATATCAATTAATAAAAAAATATATAATTAAAGTAACTTTTAAAAAGAATCACAATTACATAATATATACCCATACATAACAATGTCTTCAAATTTTTTCAGTTAGGTATGGCTATGTTGCCCAGACTGGCCTTGAAATTTTGGGCTTCAGCAATCCTTCCACATCAGCCTCCTGAATAGCTAGAACTACAGATGTGTGAAATGATAGCCAATTTAAATTTTTTTTGGTGTGTGTTTATAGTGTTCCAAATTAGCCTACCCTGCTGATTGACTATTACCAAATTTCTGTAAATTATTGTATGTGTTTTCCTTGTAGGATAAAATAAAATCAAGGGGTATATATTAAAAATAAAAATTTATTAGACTAGAAAAAAGAATGGGGTGTTGCTTGATTCTAGAATCACAAATAAAACCAATTAGGTCTTTAAAAAACCTTCAGCATGGGGCTTAGAAAGTTATGGCTGATGGGTATACCGTGGCACCTCTAAAATATTTGTAAAAATCTACAATATTTTAAAAAGTGATGGTATACCTAATGATATTCAGTTACATCAAGGAACAGGAGGAAATATCATTAGAGGACTGTTTGTATACTGAAGGTGTTGATCAGCACTGCAATTTAGAGAATTTCCCATGCTGCTTGCCTGACTCTGACCGGTATAAAAAGAAGATCAAGCAGTGGTTGGGTACAGGCAATCATCTTTTTTAAAGTCAGCTAGTCCTAAGGCAAATCATAGGACTTGGTAAAGTTAATGATGAAGCTAATATCTCTTCTGTGAGCTCCTGATGCACTAAGAACTTAATGATATCATTTTACTTAGTAACATTACATATCTAATTTTTGACACATATGTATCGATATTGTATCCTTGCCTTTACTATAAAGTAAAAAGAATAATTCTATTTCCTACTTCAGTGTTTCCCAAATACATAGCGCATTATTCATAGTCTTTTGCTTACTAGAGCCTAACAAGGTTAATAAAGTGTCTTAAGAAACTCTAAAAAGCACCTATTGGCATTTTGCTATTAACAATATCCCAAATAAACTGAATATTTTAAAAAACACCTAAGCCTTTAGATCACATTATTGTTGGGAAAAAGTATTTTTTGGGATTATGTCATCTCACTCAGAATGTTTAGAAGACATTAGGATTTCAAGTCATGTGTTGCTATGTAGCACAGCTGCACCTAGCAAATTTGCTGTTTTGGTGACATTGTCCATTTTGATGAGCCTTCAAACAAAATTATGCCAAATAGAATGCAAACTCTTATGCACAATGCACTTCATGATTATCAGTTTGACTTTGCATCAGTTTGCTTAGAGAGGAAAAACAATGAAAATCCAAAATGAATGATAAGGTGGATACACTAAAAAAATGCATTTAGATTATGTGGGTTAGTCCACTGTAAAAGTTGCATAATACATAAGTAAATGGAGAATTCCGGGTAAGTTTATTTAAGTCCAAAGGAAAACACATCTTTGTTTATTACTATCCAATGTAGAATCTATTGGGAACTGATTACCTCTTTGAAACAGTCTTTTATATTTGGTAGATTGTCTCTTCCCTCTGAGCTGCTAATTAGTTGCTCCTGAGGGATGGTGAGGGTGACGTGCACAGTAAAGTTGTCTCAGCAGTAAAAGATTATGTCGCTGTAAGATAAGTGTAGTTTGCTATAAATATTAAAGTCACTCAAGATGAATAGAACTTGCAAATTCCAGTCACAATCTTTTTCAAAACCATAAAGCTAGATCCTGAACTGAAGTTATGGTGACTTATAAAGAGAATTTTAGAGAAAAAAAATATTCTTTTTAAAAAGCAGGCTTTGATATTAGAGAAAGACTTTATGGGACAGAGAATACCTTTCCACATGTAAAAGTACACTTAAACATCATTAAATTATATAGATAGCTGGCCACTTAAAATTTTTCTACTTTAATTTACAAGTGTTGACATAGTAAAAGCAAATTGTTTAAGGATGCTTCAATGTTTGTATATTCAACTTCAGAAGCTTTCAACGAGTCTAATACACCTTCATGCATTTAAATTATGCATTATTTCCTATAAACTGGGACTGTTTTTAAAAGATAGTGAAATTCCAGCTTCAGCTCTTGGATAGTGAGGTCACTGAATACAGAAGAGAAATTGAGAAAATTATTCTGAGAGTTGAAGTAATGTGAATATTTTTTTGAGTGCTATTTATTTAAGTCTCAACATTTTTCAGGCTTAACAGAAAGTACGTATCAGGAGACTTTTAAGAAACCATCTACTAATTGTAATGATATGATGTATAAATCTAAAATTAGGAATCAAAGACTATGTCTTATATACAGTGGACTTAGTTAATATGTTTAGCCAACCAATACTTAGCATTTTTCTCTAAACCTCATAGGTGATTTTGACCATACTAGTTTGTAAATGTTGCTAGTGGTATTGTAGATGGACTGTAGTACAGCAGAATTGAACAATACAATGCAATAAATAATTTGGAAAGCATATTACAAAAGATCAAGAATTGTGCTTGGCAGGTAGGTAGAATGTGCGAGGATACTGATGTGAACCAAACATTATTTCAGTCCTCAAGAAATCTGTGATGTGAAATGAGAAATTTATAGTACACTGAAAAAAAGCAAAATGTGCCATGAAATACATGTGTAGCCCATAGGAAAGAGGATATGATCTGAATTACTTAGAATATTTAATGTACCAGCTTACCTAGGGTTTTGCAAGGTCTTTTTTGGGGAACGACTTTTCTGTCTGTTGATGTAATGCTGAGAACCTTGTGGCAGGAAAGAAAATGCCCCAGTTTCTTTCCCTTGTTATATCCATTGTGAATTTTTCTGAAGATTTTAACCAAATTACCACATACATTCTCCATTTTATTTGCCAGCATAATCAGGTAAATTATGTATTTTCTGGAAGCACAGCGTCTTAAGTTATCCCAAATAATCATGAGCTACACGTGTGGTTTCATACCATTCTTCTTCTTCTTCTTTTTTTTTTTTTTCTTGAGATGGAGTCTCACTCTGTCACCCAGGCTGGAGTGCAGTGGCGCCATCTCAGCTCACTGCAACCTCTGTCTCCCAGGTTCAAATGATTCTCCTGCCTCAGCCTCTCTAGTAGCTGGGATTACAGGCACCTGCCACCACTCCCAGCTAATTTTTTGTATTTTTAGTAGAGACAGGGTTTTACCATGTTGGCCAGGCTGGTCTTGAACTCCTGACCTCAGGTGATTCACCCGCCTTGGCCTCCCAAAGTGCTGGGATTCATACCGTTCTTAAATAGAAAGTTATCAAAATTAGTTTGATATATATATATATATATATATATATATAGTCCTGAACTCTCATTTTTCCCTAATCTTCAAATTTTCTTTATATTCTTTCCATCTATATTGTCCTGAAGGGCAATAAAACAAGTCTGAAAATCCTTTTTTACCCTTTTTCTGTATTTTCGTGGCTCACAGCCAGACTCTGCAGCTCTGTCACAGCTGGGCTAGATTCCTGGCAGGTGGTGATCATAAGCTGACTTGGAATTTTCCCTGAAGTGCTTGGCTTGTTAGAATGTAGGCCAAATGGACTTCACAAACCACTGTGTGGTATGCATCCAAACTCTCCATTTGATCTCACTTTGATATGAAGAATAGCTACAGAGAAACATGTACAAAAATGCTCTCCTAAGAGGCGTGTACACACAGCCAGGTCAAGCTGATACAATGCTGACAACAGTGGTTTAATATCAAAATTGCAGTATCATCCCTAGTTTAATTGTCTTGAAAGACTGAGATGTTTTTCCATGTTGTGTAATAGGGCTGATCCTAATTAAGTCACTAAACATTACTAGTCATGTCACAGGAAAATATTTATGTGGTCAAAGATTCATATTTTGTCATCATTTTCTATACTGTTATAAACTATACTTCTTTTTAGCATATCATTTGTTGCAGTTTTTATAATACTGTTTAAAATTTATTTATAATATTGAGGGCTGGACTTGACTCAGGTCTGAATTGGAAAAACTTACCAGTTTTATAGATTTTTTTAAAGTAGTATATTTTAAAATATGTCTCTTTTAAAATTTAAATCTGTTATGTGCTCAACACTGTTAAACTGAAGAGATAAAGGCAAAAAATATCTGCCAGGGAGAACATAAGAAAAGACATAACCATTTTAGACAGAAAGAATGACATTAGATGGAAATATAAATATATACAAAGAAATGAAGAAGGCAGAAATAGTAAAAACTAGGTAAATGGGAAAGTAAACTTTTTTCTATTTTTAATAGCTTTAAAAAATGTCACTTTCTAAAACAAAAAAGCAACGATGTATTTTGATGTTTTAACATATTATATATTTTTATGTATAATAGTAATAGCACAAAAATGAGCAGGAGAAAATTGAAAGTATAATATTGTAAAGTTTTATACTATAAGTCTGTTGGAAAGTAGGCTATGATAAATTCAACATATATATTGTAAGCCTTAAATTGGCCACTAAAACAATTTAAAAATATATATCTAAATAAGCCCATGATGGATATTAAATAAACCCATTAAAAAACACCCAGTGCAAAACAAGAAAAGAAAAACAAAAAGAAAGAAAAGGTAACACAGGCTGGGCATGGTGGCTCACGCCTGTAATCCCAGCATCTGGGAGGCTGAGGCTGGTGGATCACCTGAAGTCAGGAGTTCGAGACCAGCCTGGCCAAACTCGTCTCTAATAAAAATACAAAAAAAATTAGCCAGGCATGGTGGCAGGAGCCTGTAATCCCAGCTACTAGGGAGCCTGAGGCAGGAGAATCACTTGAACACAGGAGACAGAGGTTGCAGTGAGCCGAGATCATGCCACTGCCCTCCAGCCTGGGTGACACAGCGAGACTCTGCCTCAAAAAGAAAAATAAATAAATAAAGAAGAAAGAAAGAAAGAGAGAAAGCGAGAGAGAGAGAAAGCAAGAGAGAAAGGAAAGAGAAAGTAAGAGAGAAACACAGAACAAATGAGCTAATTAGAAAAACTACAGCAAGATAGAAGGTTTATATCCAACTGTATCAGTAATTATATAGCATTAAATGCACATGATTTAAAACATCCAGTTAAAAGTCAATGTCAGATTCAGACTGCATTCGAAAATAACACTGAACTATGTGCTGTCTACTAAAAACCCATATTATATTAAGATATAGAGAAGTTAAAGACAACAGGATTTAAAAAGGTATACCAGGCAACACTAGTCAAAGAAGGTTGGAGTAGTTATATTATCAAAGTAAAATTTATAGTAAGGAATATTACCAGAGATAAAGACAGATGATTCATAATGATAACAAAGATAGTGATTCAAGAAAAATAACAATTCTAAATGTGTATGCAGCTAACAACACTTCAAAATACATTGCAAAAAATTGATGGAACTGAAAGAAAACTAGGCAAATGGACAAATCTACTTTTATAGTTACAGACTTCAACACTGATTGCCCTATAATTAATGAACAAAATAAGAATACAGAGGACCTATCAACCATACTCAGAACATTCAAGCAACTGTAAATTGCACATTCTTTTCAAGGGTAAATGGAGTGCTTGTCAAGATAGACCATATTCTGAGCTATGCATCTCAACATACTTAAAGATTTTATATATATAATATATACAAAATGTCTACTGTAAAGAGTATATATATAATATATAGTATAATGTAATAAGATACAGTAAATATATGGTATGAATTACTTATAAGACTTCTGCATGTGTATATATAGTACATACTATATATATATACACTCACACACACAAGAACTATTTTCACTGAAAAAGACAGAAGCTAAAAATTAATTTTAAAAAGTTACTAGTAAATCTCCAAATATTTGCAGATTAAACAATAGCACACACTAGTGGATATAAAAATAAACCACAAAGGAAATTAGAAACTAATTTAAATAGAAAAATTAAAATATACCATATTAAAACTTCTGAGAGGCAGCTAAAGTAGTGCTTAGAAGGAAATTTATTGCAGTAATGCTTATATTAGGGGAAAAACATAATTTCAAAACAATTATCTAAGTTTCCTCAGGAAACTAGAAAGGGAAGAACAAATTACACCCAAAGTAAACAGAAAGAATAAAAGTAAATATAAGAGCAGATATCAAAGAAATTGAGACTGGAAAAAGAAATAGAGAAAAGAACTGACACCAAAAGCAAGTTGTCTGAAAAGATAGAAAATAAAATTATATTTGCAACACTCTTCCCAATAGTCAAGATTTGGAAGCAATCTAAGTGTCCATCAGCAGATGAATAGATAAAGAAAATATGTTACATATGCACAATGGAGTACTATTTAGCCATACAAAAAAAATGAGATTTTGTCATTTGCAACATCATGGATGAAACTGGAGGTCATCATTTTAAGTAAAATAAGCTAGGCACAAACAAACACTTATTTGTGGGAACTAAACATCAAAACAATTGACCTCATGGAGCTTGAGTACAGAAGGATGGTTACCAGAGGGTGCTAAGTGTAGTGGGAGCAGAGGGCATGGGGAGAGGTAGGGATGGTTAATGGACACCAAAAAAACAAAAGAAAAAAATAGAAAGAATGAATAAGACCTAGTATTTGATAGCACAACAGTGGGACTATAGTCGATAATAATATAATTGTACATTTTCAAATAATTAAAAAAGTATAATTGGATTGTTTTAACACAAATGATAAATGCTTGAGGGGAAGCATACCCAATTTTCCATGATATGATTATTATGCATTACTTGCCTTTACCAAAATATTTCATGCACCCCATAAATACATACACCTACTATGTACCCACAAAATTTAAAAATGTAATAAAAAATAAAATTATAAACCTCTAGTTTGATCAAGGAAAAGAAGACACAAATTATTAATATCAGCAATGATACAGGGGAAGCCATAACATATCCTACATATATTATAAGATGTTAAGGTCAGATTATAAAATATGCCAAGAAATTCGAGAATTTGGATGAATTGGACAAATTCCTTGAAACACACATCTACCAAACTTAAGAGGTGTAGATAATTTAATAAGTCCTGTCTAGTAATGGATTGCATTTAAAGATGCCTTCTCACTAAAGAAAGAAACAAAAAACCACTTCCAGCCTACATGGACTCATTGTTGAATTTTATGACACTTTTAAGGAAATGGTAATTTCCATTCTATACAAACTTTACAGTGAATGAAAGTACATGTTTCAATAAAGTCAATGAGGTGATTTACATGGTAACGATATTAACAGTTTGGCCAATCTGCTTATCCAACTTTATATTTTATGATAAACCAGTGCTCAACCCACCAGTTATAGTGTTTTTTTTTTTTTTTGCAGATTCTGTAAACCAAAACTAGACCAAAACATTGCAAGAAAACTGCAAGCCAATATCCCTCATAAAATAGACACAAATAGCCTTAACACAGCATAATGAAATTAATCTTGATAGTATGTAAAAATGGCAATATATCATGACCCTGTTGATTGCATGACTGGAATATAAGGTGGTTCAACATTTACAAATCAATCTACTTCCACAAATCAACAAACAAACAAAAAAATTCAAACACATGATCATCTCAATATACAGGAAAAGCATTTGAAAAAAGTTAACATCGGTTAACAATACAAACTCTCCAGAAACTAGAAATAGGAGATATAATCAACCTGAAGAAAGGGCGTTATGAAAACTGTATTTAACATCAGACTTAATGGTTGAAAGTCTAAATACTTTCTTCCTAACATAGATAACAAGTAAAGGTATCCATTATCACCACTTTAATTCAATATCATACTGGAAATTTAGCTAGTATAAGAAGGCAAAAAGAAGGAAATGGCGTACAGATTGAAAAGAAAGAAATAAAACTATTTGCAGCAACATCATTACTCATGTAGAAAATCCTACTATAACTCGTGCGTTTAGCACTAGTTTATCACAAATTATAAGGTCAAGTAAGTAGGTTGGTCAAACTGTTATCATACTAACCATGTTTATGAAAAAGAAGCACTTTTAAATAGGTAAATTTGATGTTGACAGTAAACATATTTCAATTTCATTGTGAATGTAAGGAATGCCCAATGTTTAAAATTAATTTTAATGTGTTTATTGTTGACATAAAGTGCCAAATAGTAGGTTAGAAATTACTTTTTTGTCATTACTTTTAATGGCAAAAACAGCAGTTACTTTGCACCAACCTAATAACTGTGCATTTGTACACACATATATAGTGATATACATCCTAGAATGTAGCATACGTTTGTATCTCAGGAAGCATCAATAAATGATGACTGGATGGATAAAGGAATGCATGATTGTAATTGCTCGATGTTAACCAATGCACCATTGAAATAGCAATGTATCATAATTAGAGTGTGAGAGCATTATGGTTAAACTGGAATACAAGAGTATAATACAATGATTATAATTTGCAATATGAGTTTTAAAACTAATTACTGTTTTTTCCTTAAGAAAATTCACTTCCAATTCTCTGACAAAACGTGTGCCTGCTCTTTTCCCTACCCACAATCTAACGTTTTAAGTTCCTTTAAAGTTGTTGAGGTCTGTGAGATGCTTTTCCAGCAAGTCAATGTTAAAATAAATCGAAGTTAGGTTTTGAGAGTTCTCTTAGTATCAGGTACCATCAAAGCTGTTTGACAGCTGGGGAGTAATCTTCCTTTGAGAAGTGCATTGGATTATTTTAAATTTAACTTCAGCCACAGTTTCATTAAGTTCCTCTTCAGCAGTTTCTGGTAAATTGTCTTGAAAATTAGCAAACATTTCAATAATGCAGTCTGGGAAATTCAATGCGTAATTTTTAGCATATTTTATTGCAATAATAAGGTCTTGACAATTTTGCTTTTGCTTAGCCATTATGCTCTTTGTTGGTTTTAATTGAGCATTGACAGTCTTGATTGCAGGTCAGTGCAGTAAGTCCCAGCAGCATCAGACTGAATGACTTGAAAAATTGTCCCACTGGAAATCAGAAGAGAAGTCTTTGTAGAAACTGATTAAAGTCGTATAAAAGGAAACTCTAAGTGTATTAAGCAAATTTTATTGAAAGCATAAATACAAAAGTGTACACAAATCATACATGCATAATTTTATGATGTTTTACCAAGTAAATAAACCTGTGTAATCAAGTGGTTCAAGAAATAGAAAACTGCTACTGTCGAGAAACCTCCTTCATGACCTTTTCAAGTCATTACCTCCATTTAAATGGAGCTGCTGTTCTGATTTATATCAAAATACACTTGCTTTGCCTACTTTGGAGATTTCTGTAAAAGGAAACAAAAAATAAGTGCCCTTTTGCTGGTTTCTTTCAGTCAACATTGTGCTATTGTGCTTAGTAGCAGTTTATTTATTTTTCATTGCTGTGTAGTATTTAGATGAATATATCATGGCTTATTTAACCATTCCACAGTTAATGGGCATATAGGTTGTTTCCAGTTTGGGGAAATTATAAATATTGGTACCAATTTTTTCATACTGATTTTTTTTCGCAGCTCATATTAGTCATTTATTTAGGAGTAGAAATATTTCAGAATAGGTAATTTGTATATTCAGCTTTATAAGATTCTCCAATACAATATTCCAATATGAAAGTTCCAGTCACCTCACAGCTTTACTGAGTTGTTATTTTCATATTTTTTATTATTGCCATTTGTGTGAATGTGCCATTATACTATATTGTGGTTTAACTTTCATGTTTTTAATTTTTATATCCCTTTTTCAGAGTGTTTGTACATTTTTTAAGATTAGATTGAGTGATATGTAGTAGTTATTTTTATGTTCTGAATCTGTGCTGTTCAGTATGGTAGAAACTAATGATATGTGACTGTTAAGCAATTTAAATGTGGCAGGTCAATATGGAGATGTGACTCATTTTTCTATAGGTCAGTGCTGTTATTGACAAAAATTCTATGTCAGGTACATATTCCATAGACATTTTCTCCAATGGCATTGGCTTCATTTTTATTATCTCATTATTTTGATCAATAACGATCTTTGTTTTTAATGAAGTCCAATGTTTCATTCTTTTCCTTTGTGATTATTGCTTTTTGTGCTGTGTGAAACAACTATTGTCTTCCCTAAGAACATAAAAAAATTTTAGTATCCTGAGACTTTGCTGAAGTTGCTTATCCACTTAAGGAGATTTTGGGCTGAGTTGATGGGGTTTTCTAAATATACAATCATGTAATCTGCAAACAGATTACAAGCATTCCTATATACCAGTAACAGACAAACAGCCAAACGATGAGTGAATTCCCAATCACAATTGCTACTAAAAGTATAAAATACCTAGGAATACAGCTTACAAGAGATGTGAAGGACCTCTTCAAGGAGAACTATAAACCACTCCTCAAGGAAATAAGAGAGGACACAAACAAATGGAAAAACATTCCATGCTCGTGGATAGGAAGAATCAATATCATGAAAATGGCCATACTGCCGAAAGTAATTTATAGACTCGGTGCTATCCCTACCAAGCTACCACATACTTTCTTCAAAGAATTGGAAAAAACTACTTTAAACTTCATATGGAACCAAAAAAGAGTCCGCATAGCCAAGACAATCCTAAGCAAAAAGAACAAAGCTGGAGGCCTCACGCTACCTGACTTCAAACTACACTACAAGGCTACAGTAACCAAAGAAGCATGGTACTGGTACCAAAACAGATATACAGGCCAATGGAACAGAACAGAGCCCTCAGAAGTAACACCACACATCTACAACATTTGATCTTTGACAAACCTGAGAAAAACAAGCAATGGGGAAAAGATTCCCTATTTAATAAATGGTGTTGGGAAAACTTGGTAGCCCATGCGCAGAAAACTGAAACCAGACATCTTCCTTACACCTTATACAAAAATCAACTCAAGATGGATTAAAGACTTAAATGTAAGACCTAAAACCATAAAAATCCTAGAAGAAAACCTGGGCAATACCATTCAGGACATTGGCATGGGCAAAGACTTCATGTCTAAAACACCAGAAGCAATACAACAAAATCCAAAATTGACAAATGGGATCTAATTAAACTAAAGAGCTTCTGCACAGCAAAAGAAACTATCATCAGAGTGAACAGGCAACCTACAGAATGGGAGAAAGTTTTTGCAATCTATCCATCGGACAAATGGCTAATATCCAGAATCTACAATGAACTTAAACAAATTTACAAGAAGAAACAAACAACCCTATCAAAAAGTGGGCAAAGGATATGAACAGACACTTCTTGAAAGAAGATATGTAAGCAGCCAACAAACATATGAAAAAATACTCATCGTCACTGGCCATTAGGGAAATGCAAATCAAAACCACGATGAGATATCATCTCACTCAATATTTGGCTGATCTTGTTTCTCAGCATTGTAACCAGCATTTAGCATCATTATTTTTAAATTTCAGCCATTTTGATGTGTGTATAGTGATATTTCTTTGTGTTTTAATTTGCATTTCCTTAATCAAGAATAATGTCAAACGTCTTTTCATGTGCTTCCTTGCTATATGAATATCTTTTGTGATGTGCCTATTTATGTTTTTTATTTTGATTTTCTAATGTTGAGTTTTGAGAGATATTTATGTTATCTATCTATCTACTCTATCTGTCTATCTGTCTATCTATCTACCTACCTACCTACCTACCTACCTACCTACCTACCTACCTACATATCTATCTATCTTTATACAGAGGTTTATTATAAGGAAGGGGGTCACATAATTATGGAAGTTTACATGTACTAAGATCTGCAGAGTAAATTGGTAAGCTGAGATCCAGGAGAGCCAATGATACAATTCCAGTCTGAAGGCTGATGGGTGCAGGACCAAGAAAGAGCTGATGTTTTAGTTCAAGTCTGAATGTGGGAAGAAGAAAACAAACAGAAAAAATGGATGTCCCTATAGGAAAGCCGTCAGACAAAAGGAATTATCTCTTACTCAGAGGAAGAAAAAGCTTTTTATTCTATTTAGGCTTTCGACTCATTGAATTAGGTCATCAGGGAGGAAAATCTGCTTTACTCTGTCTACCAATTTTAATGTTAACCTCATTACTAAACACTCTCACAAACATACTCAGAAAAATATTTAATCAAATATCTGGGCACCCTGTGGCCCAGTTAAGTTGACACAAAATTAGCCATTACATTTTTTCTTTTCTGAAGGACAGTTAAATCCCAGTCTACAATTTACTTATCCCAGTCTGCAATTTACTCTTTTATTCTCTGAATAATTTTGAACAGATCAAATTTTTTAAAAAATATGATAGAATACAGTTTATCAATGATTTCCTATTATGGATCATGTTTTTGGTGTCAGGCTGAGAACTTTTTGCTTAGCCCTATATTCTGAAGATTTATTCCTAGTTTTTCTAAAAGTTTTAGTTTTGCATTTACATTCAAATCTGTGATTTATTTAATTTTAAGTTAATTTTTGTATAAGGTTTGAGATCTAAGTTGAGGTTTTTTTTTCCTTCCTTATTTCCTTCCTTCCTTCCTTCATTCTTTCCTTCCTTCCTTCCTTCTTTCCTTCCTTCCTTCCTTTTCTTTTTTTCTTTTTTTTTTTTTTTTTTTTTGAGACAGAGTCTCACTCTGTTGCCCAGGCTGGAGTGCAGTGGCGTGATCTTGGCTCACTGCAAGCTTCACCTCCTAGGTTCACTCCATTCTCCTGCCTCAGCCTCCTGAGTAGCTGGGACTACAAGCACCCACCACCATGCCTGGCTAATTTTTTGTATTTTTAGTAGAGATGGGGTTTCACCGTGTTAGCCAGGATGATCTCAATCTCCTGACCTCATGATCCACCCACCTTGGCCTCCCAAAGTGCTGGGATTACAGGCGTGAGCCACTGCTCCCACCCTCTTTTCTTTTCTTTTTTCTTTTCTTTTCTCTTTTCTTTTTTTTTCTCTCTTTCTTTGTTTCTTTTTATCTATCTATGTCCATTTGCTATAATACCTTCTTTTTGTATTGGAATACTTTTGAATTTTGTCAAAAATCAGTTGAGAATATTTATAGGGTCTATTTTCATATTTTTATTCTGTTCCATTGATCTGTGTGTTTAATCCAATACTAATACCATACAATCTTAATTAGTATAGATAGAATAACTTTAGCTGATGCCTCCCAGCTTATTCTTCGATGTCAAAATCATTATAGCTATTACAGTTTCTCAGACATCCTTAAGAAATTTTAGAGTAATCTTGACTGTATCTATAAAAATTATCTTTCTGAGATTTTGATAGAAATTGTGTTAAGCTTGTGTATCAGTTTAGGGAGAATTGACATTTTACTGTGCAGAATCTTCTAATCCATGAACATAGTCTGTCTTTATTTATTTAAATATTTGATTTGCATACATTTTAAGTGAGTCATTTTCAGCATGCAAGTCCTACACGTTTTGTTAGATTTGCACCTAAAGTCATTTTTGAGCAACTGTAATTGCTATTATTTTTTAATTTCAGTTTTTACATGCTACTATACAAAAATACAATTGATTTTTGCATGATTTTGTATTCTGCAACTTTGTTAAACTCGCTTATTGTTCTGAGATTTGTATAGGTAAACAGGTGTCACAGGAGTTTGTTGTACAAATAACTTTGTCACCCAGATACTAAGCACATGTACTGTGCTTAAGTATCCATGTTGAAACCTGGATATTTTGGATCTTACATTATGAGACTCTGAATGTAATTTAAAACTTCTGTTTCACTGGCACCACCCAAGCAGGGGAAGGGTATTGCCATTTATTTCCTGGGATTTGATGTCCAGATTCTCAGTTTGACCTGTTAACACCCAAGGGTGTGTGCTCCTTATTATTGTTGGCTAGGTATAGAAATTGGGGTCTCAACTAGATCACCAGTCATACCTCTCTGCCTGAATTGGTTTTAGTGCCTCATTATTGCTCCCCATTGGTTTTCCAGTGGCACACAGAGGTCTGGTTTCTTTATTGCTGAGCTTAAAGTCCTGACTCTCTCCTAGGCCTCTGTTGACACTATTTCAGCAGGAAGGTAAAGAAGCTCCTCATTACTACTGGGGATGCAAGTCCATGTTCTCACTAAGCTAAATTCACTTATTAGTTATAATATTTTGTTATTTTTATTGTTTCTATATAAATATGATATCATCTACAGATAAAAACATTTTCCACTTTCCTACAGTCTTTATGCTTTTATTTGCTTTTCATTCTTTATTAAAATGATATAATGTTGAGCAGTAGCATAAGGTAGTGTAAGGAGTAGACACTGTCTTTTATTCATAGTGTTAAATCAGTAAATATACTATTAGCTGTATTTTTTTCATATCAGAATGAAGTGGCTCCATTTTATACATGGTTTTCTGAGTGGTTTTATCATAAATAGGTGTTGCCAAATGCTATTACTCCATCTATTAATTGAATCATTTGCTAATTTTCCTTTATTTTGTTAATATGACAAAATTAGATTCATTCATATTTTCCACTGTTAACTCAAACATATCCTTTATAATATTTTGCTGAATCTAGTTTACTAATGTTTTATATAAGATTTTTACAGCATATATACATGAGCTCTAACATTTTATTTTTTAAAATGTCTTTTTCATGTTTTGATACTATAGTAATGTTCGTCTCAAATAAACAGGCAGTTTTCTTCATCTGTTTTCCAAAAGACAGGCATATTTTGAGTGATTGGTATAATTTCTTTATAAGACTTCTGAATTTACTAGTGAAAGTATCTGTTTTTAGAAATTTATTTGCAGAAGGATTTATAATATTAAAATTTTATCAATCGATATACATTGACTTTTCATATTCTGTATTTAATCTTGCAGCAGGTTTTGTTTTTTTGTCAATAATTTTTTCAACTTCATCTAAGTTGTTGAATTTACTGTTGTAATTTTTTCTTAATATGCCTAAACAAAATGGTTACTATCTGTAGGGTTTTTACTGCTTTGATTATTGATATTAGTATTTTCTATTTTTCTTGATCAATATAAGTGTATATTTATTAATTTTATTATTGTTTTTCTATTAAAATATATGGGCTAATGTTCTGATAAAACTCTTAGCAAATAAATTCAGTGGTCTTATTAGAATAAAACTAAGTATTCTAACAAATGACTGGGCTGACAATAGTGTAAATGCATTTTTTGTGTCATATCAGTATATATTACTCATAGATACAATAACCAGTTAGAATTCAAGAAAATTGTTCAGTTGAGGACATTGTATTTTTCAATAATGTTTCCATTCAGTTCCTTGCTGAGGCATGAAATATCTTTAAGAACGTTTCACTAAGGTTCTTCTCCTTCACCTGGCTTCCCTCGGGGAATCTTTTTCGTAGCATGTTTCCTGACCCAGTCATTCTCTTCCTTTACTCCATTATCATATCTACTCTTTTTTTTCTGTCTGTATCTGTACATATGGACACCAACACATTAAAAATAGAGTTGTACAAAGATCTATGCCTCTCATGGTGCAGGTGTTGCCGAAAGACAATATTCAAAGAGCAAATGAAAGTATGGTATCTAGTTGTAGAAGAAAATTAAAAGATTAAAAAATGAATGCCATTTTAGTATTCTGTTACCACATCTTTACATATCAATATAAATTCTAGGGTCATATATAGGAAAGTAATTGTGATTCCAAAGATTGTCATTAGTAAAACTATAAATAGCATTGCTAATAATTAATAATGATCATTTGATGAATCTATGGTTTGAAATGGGCTTTGACACTTTACTGAATAATGTATACACTGTAAGGAGCTTAAAAATAAGACAATTTCCTACTACATAGTAAAAGTAAATGAATAAGAAAAGAATTGGCATCTGTAACCTTATTTATCCTTACCATTTTTAGTTCAATGTCAGGATAATTTATTTTGTGTATGTGACACAATAGTAGGTGCAAATGACTGCATATCTAAATGATTTGAAGGTAAATATTTCAAATATGGATATACCAGAAGAAAGATGAAAATCCAGTACAATTTCAGTCACTGTTAAGTAGGGTCATGATTTCCAGACTTCTCTTCTGTGGACTATTCTTTTACCTGGCTCCTCTGTCCTTCTTTCATTTACGTAGCCCCTTCTCATCCTTTGTAATCTGCAGTGAGTCTCACCTTTTCCTGGATTGCCTAGTGAATATTGACCTTGTCTCACACTAGTGACTGCTGCTTTGTTTCATTTTTCTGACACAATATTATGAATCCATCATAATTAACAAGATTTTAAGCTTCTCAAAGGAACAGTGAAATGGGACTAACATTTTTAATGAATATCTCTGTGTTAGGACACTTCTGTAAATTACTTTATTTAGTCGTATCATTACAACTATGTGAGGTGGGTTAAAAATGAATGGAAACTTATGAGTGTCTCCAGGATAAAAAACTATAAGTGCATTGCAAGATGCAGTAAGTCTATTACTCTCTAGAGAAGCAATATGACATAGGGGTTCAAAGTAAGAACTTTGGAACTAGAAGGAACTGAGTCTTGCTTTTATTGGTTATAAGTTATGTTACTATGGGAAGCATTTAAATTCTATGAAACTCTATTTTATCTATCTTTCAAAAGAGAATAATATTAATATTTACCTGGTAGGGTCCCTTCAGGGATTAAAAGACATATGAATGCAGAATTCCCATTTAGGTATTCAGTAAATGCTAATTACTCTTTCTATTATTAATATCTTTTTTCTCAGCCTCCAAACTATTTTTTGAAGCAGGTATCATGCCAAATAATGTTATATTTCTTATCATCTAGAGACATGCTGAGCTCAGAATAGATGCTCAATACCTCTCTCATTCACTGATAGTAGTAATATTACATCTCCTTTGACTTAGATAAGTCTGTTCTGAAATTTCTATTTTAGTCTATTATCTGTGAAATGGATCAGAATAGTCAGTGTCCCAAACTTATCTGAGTAGAATCATTAGCACTTGTAGTGGTTTATTATTCTTGTTACCCTTATCAATTTAAGCAGTTAGGGATCCAGATGTCATCAATAGAAAAGCCAGTGAAGCTCACCCTGACCCTGCTGTTCATGTGCATTCTTTACGTTTTTACTAATACCCATCTCAACTGCCATGGAACTCTAGGAATCATTTTGGTCATGTTGAATGTTAATAATTTTAAGAGATTGCTTTGGAAAAAAATGCACCAAATTACTTCGACCCATAGTGTTTCTAATATGTCCACAGAACAACCATGAATATATATGTAATATATACCATGAATAATACTATAAATGTAGTACTATTTTGGTGCCTGGGAGTACACAGTGAGCATTACACATGATTTCTTACTACAGTACCCTTGACTTCAAATTGACGGATGAAGCAGTCAAACATGCAATCACCATATGGGTGCTAAATATAAGAATGTCAGAAGAGAAAAGTCAATTCAAAACTCTGCTGGTAGAGTGAAGAAGGAGGTATTTTTTAAATAAATGTTTTACAAACTGAGATTTTTTAAAAAAAAAATTCAGTGATCACTTTTTAACCTTTGGTATTATCTGCGAACATCTGACACTGAAATCACTCATACCTGTCAGAAGATTTGGAAGTTTATTACATTTTGTCTTATAATCCTATTTTAGATTACATAGAAAAAATAAGTATTACACTGACTGCCACTTTTAATCATAAAAATTCTAATTTTCCCTGTTTTCTTGTAATCCATATCCATATTCACATATCATGTTTAAAAATTGGTAAGCATAAGATAGTATTGGCTACTCTGCTTTTAGGGATCTCGGAGTTCTTGTCTTCTTTACACATTCCAACAGACATAATCAATCAAAGTCTCTATTGACCAAAGTGCAAGGAGGCCAATTCTTCAGTGTATTATTCAATGAGGAAAAGATACATTGTTTATAAATGGGAAGTGTCATTCTTTGACAGCCATCTAGATACTTATAATTTTATTCTTTGGGTTTTTTTTTCATTTTCATCTTTTTTCCCTATTTTACTTTCTCTGTTTATTCACTCATTTATTGATTCATAATGTTTTTTAAGTACATGTTTCACACCAAATGAAGATACAGAATAAGACAATATAAGTAGTATTTTTAGCCATGAACCATACTGTCTTAAGTTTGTTTAATATATCTGCTGACTCAGCATTCATCCTAAGGCTTGGCATAAGTTATTTTAAACCCAGTTGTACCCCATCACCTTTGGCTTAGTTAAAATTTCCCCTCCCTATATGATATAGCTCACTTGTTTCTCATCCCACTGACTCAAATCCAAATACACAGCTGTTGACCACAGTAAAATCTAACAGTCAACAAGAGAGTCATGTAAGTAACTTTTCTCTTCTCAAGTGTTTATTTTATTTATGTATGTATAGTAATTAAATCAGTGTAATTTCCATATTCTTTATCTCAAGATTTTTATATTCATAATGATCATATTCATAATTTATGATTTATTTGTGTTTGAAACATTCAATATCCTCCTTTGAGCTATTTGAAGCTATATATTATTGTTTACTATAGGCATCCTATATTTCTATACAACACTAGAACTTATTCTTCCTATTTAGCTATAATTTTGTATTCTTTAACAAATCTCTCCCTCTCCCCTCTTTCCCCTACCCATCCCAGCCTCTAGTATAGTATCCTTTCATCTACTTTTTGCTTCTATGAGATGAACTGTTTTTTTTTAGCTTCTAGGTATGAGCGACAAAATGCAGTGTTTAACTTGCTGTTCCTGGCTTATTTCACTTAAATTACTGTCATTCAGTTTCATCCATGCTGCCATGAATGACAGAATTTTATTCTTTTATATGGCTGAATAGTATTCCATTGTATTTATGTACCACATTTTTTTTCAAATCCCTTCATCTGTTATTGAGCACTTGAGTTGATGCCGTATCTTGCCTACTGTGAATGGTGCTGCAATAAACATGGTGTTGCAGATGTTTCTTCAATATACTGATTCCTTTCCCTTGGATAAATACCCAGTGATGAGATTGCTGGATCATAGGATACTTCTATTTGTAGTTTTTTTGATGAACTTCCATAGCTTAAAGTGGCTTTACTGGTTTACATTCCCACTACCAGTATATAAGAGCTCTTTTTTCTCCACATCCATGATAGCACTTGTTATTTCTTTTTTGTTCTTTTCATAATAACCATCTTTACTGGAATGAGCTGATACCTCTTTGTGGTTTTAATTTACATTTCCCTGATACAAAAATCAACTAAAAGTATATTAAAGACCTAAATATAGGACATGAAACTTTTAAACTACTAGGAGAAAACAGGAGAAATACTTTGAGATATTTGTCTTGAAAAAGATTTATGAATAAGACCTAAAAACACAGGCAACAAAAGCAAAAATGAACCAATGGGATTATGTCAAGATAAACAGCTTCAGCACAGCACAGGAAACAGTCAACAGAGTGGAGAAGCAACCTACGGAATTGGAGAAAACATTTGCAAACTATTGATCTGAAAAGGGATTAATATCCAAAATATACAATGAATGCAACTATCGCAACAGAAAAAAATAATAATTAAACAATCTGAAAAAATGGGCAAATGATCTTAACAAACATTTCTCAAAGTAAGACATACAATAAATACATGAAAACATGTTTAACATCACTAATCATCAGGGAAATGCAAATTCAGTGCTTTCTTTAAACTAGCCCATCTTAAGCTTGAGGATTAATGCCCATGGCCCAGGATAAAGGCATAGTACCCTCTTTCTTTCTTGTCACCCTTTGGGTGAGCATTATTCCACCTTTGGACTTTCTGTCATCCTTGTGTAAGTATCCCTAACCTCTCTGTATCTGTGAGTAATACGTTTCTTCTGTTTCATGATTTCAGG
Source organism: Gorilla gorilla gorilla (assembly GCF_029281585.2). Taxonomy (NCBI): domain Eukaryota; kingdom Metazoa; phylum Chordata; class Mammalia; order Primates; family Hominidae; genus Gorilla; species Gorilla gorilla. Next base: position 95,007,687 of record NC_073231.2, on the reverse strand, counting down.
TTTCACTTCATTGTGTTCCAACTGACAAACACACTTGATCATTACTTTCTCTCAGACAGGGTTCCCCTAGAGAGTGGCTATACTGGCTTATGGCCACTCACAACAGAAAGTTCTCAAGACCAAATTAGGAGAAATCATAACAAATTAAATTCAAACACATCCATTTCACAGGGGGATAAAATAGACAAGTGGATACTAAACAAAAAAAAAGTGTCAGATGTCAACCATAAATAAAGATAAATGAAGGTCAATAGATAGAAAGTACAGGAAATATTTTAGGTAGGGTAGTAGGTAAAATATTAGCTACAGGAAGACCTTTCTAAGATGAGAATAATCCTGTGATTATCAGGCTGAGGAAAGAGTAGAACAAAAACTCTGGGGCAGAAGCATGCAGGGAGGCTAGTGTGACTGGAAAGAGCAGGCGTGGAGGTCAGAGACATAGCTGGAGTCAGATCAGGCAGGATCTTGTATTTAATGGGAAGAGTTGGGTTCTATTTGAAGTGCACTGGGAGACACCAGAGAGTTTTGAATGGAAAAGTAACGTAATCTGACCCAAATTTTAAAGAGTATCAGTCCTGCTGTTGTATAAAGATTGTAGATGGTTTGAAGGCACAAATGGAATCACAGAGGAAAGACTGAGACCCTGATAGGATGCAAGAAGATTTCCTAGTGGTTTAGATAGAGTAGGAGTTTTGGACATGTGATCCAACTCTAGATGTACTTTGACAGTAGGGCTCATCATTTTCAAGGCCATAGAAAAGCATGGTTGTAAAGGTCTTATTTCATCTAGGCAAAAACAACTCTCCTAACATTGCATTTGAATTAGTTGTGTTACCTAGAGTGAGAGACCATTCAGAAGTGTGTGGCCAAAGGCTTGTAGTTGCTTTCCCATGCAGCATTCCTTGGAACAATAGAGAAAATACTTCATGAATAAAGGTCATGTCAAAAAAATGTTTAAAATGCAGAAAATCCCTTTTGTGATTGTTAAATCTCTGAGATACTGTAACATAAAATAAGCTCTTTTTTATTTAGTATCTTCTAACATGATTTAACCTGGGAAATATATTGTGGCTTAGCATGTTGGTAAATGGTTCCCTAAAGTTTTAAATAGTATGCCTTTACTTGGTAAAGTCTGCAAAATCTGACTTCTTCAGAACATACAAGAATAGCGATCAGTTCATCAAAAATAGAAATATTTAAGCCTGTTAGTTCTAGAAACATACTCTTCAAACAAATACAGTTTTACATTCTTGAACACTTTTAATGACTTTAGAACAATTTTTCTTGATGCTAGGTAACCATAATTGTTATATTAATTTGAAACATATGATATTGCTATTTTAATAGGTTGAAAATACTCTAATATTTGCAATTTTATATGTTTCAAGTTAGCAATTTTTAAGACTCACGGCAACTTCAAGATTCAACATTTTGGAAGTACTTTCTATTTTCTAGTCACTGTGCTTAGTGATTTATATACATATAACCTAGTTAATACTCAAAATGACTGTCAGGAAAGAATTGTGAGAAATTTTGATACGAGCAAAAGAAGATGGTTGACTGACTAGGCAAGGTCATTCATTAGGTTTGTCTCTACCTTTCATTTTTTGACAATTTTATAAGTTTTAAAAAATAAATAATAATGAAAATCACTCTTGCCCATAGATATGCAAAGTAGCCATATCTAGTAGAATGTAATTAGCAATTGCATAGACACATTTTCATCTATTTACAAATGTGTCTGATGTGTCTGTATATCTGGTTTTTGAATTTTTCTTTGACATAGTTATAACATCTAAATTGTTCTTTCATTAACAAGGAGTTAAATAAAATATTTAACATATTTTTACTTTATATATCTATATGAGTCATGATTATAACTATTTTAAAATACTTTCCTTTTACTATCCTTTGAAATAGATATTATTACCCCATTTTATCAATGAGGACACTGAGACTCAGAAATATTTTTTAATTTGCTAAAAACATGTTAGTAAGCAGTAGATCCAGGATTTCAGCTTCTTCCTGAAAAATGTCACAAATTGCACCATTAACTACCATGATAAAAAGCCAATATTCCATTTCATTACTTTAATAATGAATAAAACCAACTATGTATATTGATCTTGAAGGGAAGTCTCTAATCATTAAACAACCATATTTCTTCATATTTTATTTTTTGAGAAAGAATAGAGTGGAAGAAGAGTGGCAAGGAGCAATATGTTCTCATCTTATCAGTGAGATTGCAGTAGTTGTGGTGGGTCCCCGACTGTCTCACCCCTAAAGAAATTCTCCCACTAGTTTTTCTCATTTCTATTCATTAATGCTCACATAGAGAGTTTCAATTCCCTGTCTTTGGTTCAGCAGGCTTGCAAATACTCAGGACTGTTCCAGAGCAGGTGGTCTACAGGTGAATTCATCATGGAGTCCACACCATCCTCAGAGTCCCTACCACTCTGGTTTCTGTTTCTTTGAATTAAGAGGGTTTTCTTCCCACTTGGATTTTTCCTTGTGCTTCCACATTCTGCAATGGCCTGTTGAAATTTCCTCCCTGCATTTCAGTACAAACTTAAGAGGGCAGTGATTCTTATTTGCTTTCTTTATGGCTTTATCCTTTAGGTTTTAAAAAAGTTCCAGGTATATAGTAGATGCAAAAAACTATAGTTGAATTAATAAATGAGTTATCTTTTCTTCCATTCTTCTGGGCCCTGCCTTATCTAGGGTCTTGTAGGTGGAATACAAGATTGTCGGGTAATAGGCACTGGAAGCATGTCTCCCATAAAAGAAGCTTCCTCTAGTGAACAAACTGACTTTTTCCTTAACCTTTTATTTTTTGCTTTCATGTGGACTTAGGGTAGAGGGTCAATGCCCCTCATGGTAAAATTATAATAGAAAAAGAATTTGGGAAATAGAAAGAGACTGTCATTGCTACTTGTAGATAAAACCTTGCCACATATTTATCCCTCTATTCGTATCATATATATTAAGAACTAAAACTGCAGGGCATGGAGTTGTACGAAGAAACTAGACCAAGAAGGAACTCCTGTCCTCCAGGTATAAGTGAAATTATAAATTTAATAATACCTAATACTAATCTCATAATTACCTATTCCTGAAGGTTTGCTGTATGCATTGAAGCTACATTAAGTATAATAAATATATAATTTCTCATATTTTAACTGCCTTTAAGCATAATTGATATTATTTCTATACTGTGGATGAAGAAACCAAGGAACAGAAAGAGATATGTCAGAAATTACAAAAGTAAGTTACAGAGCTGAAATTTGAACTCAAGTTTTCCTGGTTTCAGTTTTTGTATTTTTCATTTATGAGATTCTCAAATTTTGCATAGTTTGGTACCTAATGAATATTTGTAATACATTCCTAGGAAAATTATATAGCTATATTACAGTTTTAAAATTAGAAATGAAATACATTATTAATAAAATTATTGTTATTACCATTAGTTTTGTAAGTGACTGGTGAGATATTATTTGTAGTGTATCTCCAAAGAATGTTTCAGTCTCAGTAATGGTTAACTTGAACTGGAGGTCAGTTTTACAACTGATTGACTTCTATTACTACATTTGGTTTCTACTAAATTAGAAAACCCCCACTCACATTATTCATTACCATGTAGCAATAATCTGAAAACTTTAAATAGCTCTAGTATTCAAATAAGAGAATTAGCCAGAAATTATGGAGAGTTGTCTCATGGGACTTCTTTCATCAATTCATCAAATGAAAGTCAAACAAGTATATCACGCTCCAAAGCTAAAGAGTTGAATTTACAACTGAGGAGCTAGGTGTGAATTGTTCCTAATCCAATCTTTGATGGCAGTAAGGTCGTAAGTATTTCTACATGTTTTGTAATAGCAGTGGGATGTGTTTTGTAATAGCAGTGGGATGTGTTTTGTAAATATGCCCTAGAGTTGTACTTCATTGATTTTTTTTTCTTAACAAGTAGAGGAAATTATTTATGGGAATTTTGTCTCATGGTTTGGTGGTGTTTCAAAAATCCTGGTACTTCATTCAAAGCATTAAACCTTGTGGTATTTTAGTGCTGAGGAAGCATATTTAGAGCACTTAAGATTCTGAGTATATCACTTAGATATGCCACTTGAACAAGCACTTGAAATTATAGATGTGGGTTTAAAACAATGTTTTTTAAATCTCATTTCACATTTCATAAAGTCACATGAGCACCTTTCCCCTTGGCAGCCAGCATGTCATGTTACCAAAAAAAGGTCATGTACTCAGTGAGCATGGTCAGGTCATTTTTATTATTTCCTTCAATACTGAATCGGCTTATGTGGGACATTGTTGACAATGAAATCAAATGGGTGTTGGGCTACACAAGTAGCTTCCCTTATTTGTGTATGAACATGATTCCTTGCTCCTATATAATGGATACTCCCTCAGAACCAAACTAATTCCATTTTTTTCAGCCTCAGTTGTATCTCATAAAATTAAGTCAACAGGGATACATGAAGGATACATGAAGGATACACATGCCCACATCTATTCACGTGATGCACATTAGTCATTCCTTACTTTTGAAGAGACACTGCTTTCTCATGTTATATGACATTGATATTGTATGACTATCCAACTCTGTTATATGATGAAGGAAAGTTGCCAGTGGCTCATTCTGCCTTCTTTCCATGGATAATATTTGATAAATACTTTCAGATTTATTTTACATGTTTCTTCACAATAGTGTGAATCATCCTTGTCTTTGCCACAAAGAGTATGACTTTGAATGATGTCTGGGTATTTTCCTTCTCTTCTCTACTTTTAATGCCATAGAGTACTGTTATCCAGGCATGCTGTTGAATGCTGAGGATATGTTAGTAAACGAGGTAAAGATGTTCCCTGTGCAGCCAATTCATCAGCCAATTTGTCAGCATTTCAGGTTGGTACTCTCTCTGAAATAAACAGATTTGTTGATTTTTCTCCATTTGTATCATTACCACCTTAGGTCATTTGGACCGTGGTAAAACCTCCAAATTACTCTCCTTGCTTTTACTTTTACTCTAATATTCTACTGTAACAGAACAGACTAAATAATCTTTTCGAAGTATAAATTAGACTGTTTCCTCCCTACTTGTAGCTCTGTAACAGCTTCCCATTTTGATTCAACTTAAATTTAAAAACTTTTCAGTGGAATTCGAGGCAATATGTATCGATAAGTCCTCACTTAATGCCATTGATAGGTTCTTTGAAACTGCTACTTTACATGAAATGACATACGACAAGTCCTCAAATAACATTTTGTTAAATGTCCTTTTGCTGTGAGGGAAAAAAATCATTTTGTTATACATTGTTTCACTTAAAGTTACAGTTTCCAAGAACCCATCAATGATGTTAAGAAAGGACTTGCTGTACTCAGTTTCCTATCTATCTGACCTAATTTCCTATACATCTTTATTTACAGTGAAATAGATACACCCACTTTCTCATTCCATGTCAAAGCCTTTGCTCTTGCCTTTTCTTCTGTCTGGAATGTTCTTCTCTGCATATTTCCACATTACTCTCTTTTTTGTCGTTCTCCAGCTGTCGATTCAACTGCAATTTCTGCATTGAGTGCCTCCCTGACAATTCTTGTTTATTTTCTTTTTTAAAAAAACAGATACAGGGGTCTCACTTTGCTGCTTAGGCTGGTCTTGAACACATGGGCTCAAGTGATTCTCCTGCCTTGGCCTCCCAAAGTGCTGGGATTACAGGCGTGATCCTGTCCAGCCCCTGGCAATTCTTTTAGATGGGAGCATGGTCTATTTAATAGTGCTTGGCACATATTAGATGCTCAATAAGTAAATATAAATAATAAATGAAGTAACAAAAATAATGTTGAATTATGGTAAGAAAGAAACAAACAGAAAACCTGGAAGAAGGAAATCACTTTAGTTAAGGTAGTTAGCCCAAGCTTTTAGGAGATTACAGCCCCTGACAATTCTTTTAGATGGGAACATGGTCTATTTGACAGTGCTTGGCACATACTAGATGCTCAATAATGAAATATAAATAATAAATGAAGTAACAAAAATAATGTTGAATTATGATAAGAAAGAAACAAATAGAAAAACTGGAAGAAGGAAATTACTTTAATTAAGGTAGTTAGTCTAAGCTTTTAGGAGATTTGGTAGTTGAGTTCAAATCTCAGCTAAGACTCGAAAGATGAGAAAGAACCAGGGAAGAATATTCCAGGCAAGGCACACAGCAAATGCCAAGGCCCTGATTTTGAAAATTATTTGTTTGACACTGAGAATACTCAGTGGTCCAAGGTGGCCAAATAGCAGAGAGTGGGGAAAGCAGCAGTGAGGAATGAAATTGGAGAAGTGTGTAGAGTCTGCTAGATACATACAGACCATGGTAAGATGTTAAATTTTATTCCAGCTGCAATGAGAAAGTAAATTAAAGGTTTATGGGCATAGGAGTAACACGATCTGATTAACAAAAAGAAAAGATTACTCTGTTTGCTCAGTAAAAAATTGATTATACAGAGCAAAAGAAAAAGAAAAGATTCCAGTTAGGATATTATAAAGTAAATCAATTAGGAATATTACTAGCTTGTTTTTTCTATTCACATTTTTTTCACTGCTTTAAAAATGCAAACGTTAAGAATTCACTTTTCAAAAACACTTACAGATTCTAATTTTACTTTTGTACTGGTGTCCATCTTATTATCTAATATTGTGCTGTTTTGAGTCATAATATTGACAGATTTTTTAAATTTATTTTTTTTTGTCAGAACATTTTACTAAATTGGAGCTATTGATTTAGTTTACAAGTTGGAACTGCATTTAGGGTGACTAATGGTTCAATCTTCCAGGAAAGTTCTGGTTTATACCTGTTGTCCCATATAATTACTAATATTAAATTCTTTTATTTTCAAGATGTTCCTCTTTGTGTGACATACTATCTGATTATTTCGATACAATATTAACAAAAATGCTGAATTAAAAGAGATAAGTAAATGCATGATATAAATCTGTGTATATACAAATAAAAATAGCTCATTATTTTGTGATACTGAATATTGATATAGGATGCCATGAGGACCTAGAGATGAGATGAGGAATGATCAACATAGCCCTTTCATGCTCAAAGAGCTATGACAGACCTGTTCCTAGCTATGAGGCATTCATAAGAAGCTTTGTCTCTAAGGTGGCTTTCAAGCTTTGAATGACAAGGAAAACCAGACCTAGTAGTGCGGTTTCACCCAACTCTACATATCACCCCATCACAACACATATAACTGTGCATCTTCAGTGTGTTAACTTTATGAGCCCAGACATGCCAGGCACTGAATATTACTCGCCTGCTGCCACTTACATTTCTTGGTCATGGGGACATCAATAATTATTCATCACTGCCCTCCAAACCTGGCAAAATTTTCGAAATCCCTCTATACATGGCATTCCAGGCACTCACTGTCCACCCACTAGTGGGCTGCAAGAAGAAACTGTTAGCCATTTATGCATTAGCCCATTCTCCTCTCTACTCTCCCTGTGGGGCATCACTCATGAGAAGTGAAGAGAGGAGATGTGCATATTTTACCCTAATATTTAATCTTTATTATAAAGATATTAATCTTAGCATGAGCTACTTTAGGTCAAAAATATTTATAATGTTGTCTTTATAGATAACAGAAGTTAAATTTTGACTTCTAATGAGGCACATTCTGAGAGAAATTTTAACAATTTCTATGAAACTATAAAACAGTCCAGTGACACTGATTATTTAAGAGGATTTCAAGGGTTCTTAAATCTTCTAACCTCTTTAATGCCTGGGCCGTTTCTCCAGAGTCTGTGCTGTCGTGGTTTCCTGTTCCATTAAAAATACAAGGAAAATATCATGAATGACTTACTGCAATTTCCAGGTGTTTTCTTCTTGATCTATGTGACCTGTTTTAATAATGCTCTAGAGAGATTTTTCAAAAAATAATGTCAAAGTACTCTTGCAGAAAACTGATTGTTCCCCATGGAAAAACTGGAAGGCAAAGAGAAAAACAGTGTTGCTTCTGTGTATAATATGACAAAGCCTAGGCACTGAAAATCTCCTTTTTCTCTTTTGCCAGTTACTTGTGGTCGCCTGAATGGGGCAAAATGGAACTTATAAAAGCCATCTTATGTATATTCTTCCTTTTTTCCTCATAGCAATTTTTATTTTCCCCCCTTGGTATGACTCACACTCCATACCCCACAACCCTCTACATGCACTAATATAGGAGAAAAGAATCTTACATACAATCCGTGAAGGAACAGATGATTCTACAACTGCTATTATTTTGTGCTCTGTGCAACCAATATGCAGACCAGGACAATTAAACTAAAAAAATGTTCTCTCTAAAATTCTTGCCAAAGAGGAATCATATTTGTTACTTCTTAGGAAAGAAAAAAATATTTTTTTCTCACCTGAAATTCCTTGCAAAAATAAATAGTCATTTTCAACTACTACAAAAGGGCGTCTTCTATTGATGTAGCTTTGGAAAAAAATGCTAAGCTAGTTCACATTTTTTTAAATTTCAGCTTTCATGTTCTAATTTGGGATCAGCCACAAGACACACAGCAGCACTCTTAGCTTCAATAATCAGAATAGAACAGTTATTCATGATGTGTAATATTCTGCCTAATGAAACGCATGCTTTCCTCGTGAAAATAGAGTGTAAGTTGGCAGCGAGTGTTCATCCTTGCTATCTCAGCCACCACATTTTAGAGGTTACCCAGGGACACTTGCTCTGAAATCGGGGATATATAAGGGATACGTACAAGAGTAAAATATCCTAAAGGAAAGACTGAGGCCATTGCGAGGGGAGGCCTGAAGGAGGAATTAGCATGCAAACAGGCAGAAGCTCTTCACTTCACTAGATCAACTCTCTCTGTGTTTCCGGTGTGATGTGGAGCACTAAAAATAACTCTTGCTATGTGTTTTCACTACACATACTTTGAGGCAAATGGAAATAAGGTAAATGCTACATATGTAGAATATTCATAGCTTGATGTTAGTATTTAATATTAGATGTAGCTAGCAGATCTAGATCATTTATAACTGAAGCTGATTACTTTGACATTTGCATTAGGGTATGCTAACTGCAGCATATTCCAGGTCCCCATGACTCAGAACAATCAAGGTCTATTCTCACATAGGTACTGTTATCACAGCTCAGCAGGAAAGCTGTGCTTCAGGCATCCAGGTTTCTTCATGCTGTGGCTATACAATTGATTTGGCTTTAAGGAGAGCAGAAGACAGGAAGACCACGAAGGATCTCACAAGAAGGTTTAGAGGCCAGATCTGGCAACTAGCACTTCTGCCCAAATTGTATTTGCCAGAACTCAATCACATAGCTCCACCTAACTCCAGAAAGACTGAGAAATGTCATAAAAAGTGTATTCTCAGAAAAAGGAAGAATCAATACTTACCTGCCATTTTCTGCCATAGCTATTTAGGCAGTGTTAGGCTATAAAATATAAGCTGTTTGATGATCATGTACTGGGTTTGGGTTATCACAGAAGTCTCAGCATTTAGCTATCTGTGATATTTTATACATTTCATATATATATACAAATTTCATATATATATTAATATCTATCGTATTTATCATATGTATCTCATATATATATAATATATACATATGAGAGAGAGAGTCTCTTTTTAACTAGTGTGATGGATTTCCCTTTGTAGAATTGTGCACTCATGTTTACCAGAAGTACCAAGACTTTTTTGATAGTGTAACAGAATTCTGTATCATCATACTATACTCTGAACATGGTTTTCACATAATTACTGCACTGAAAACAGAAGTTGTTGAGGACTGTGACTTCATTACAGATAGTCCACTTTTCACTGTTTAAGTAATAATCTTATTTTCCAGACTGTCTTAGTTCATTCTTTGTTGCTATAAAGGAATGCTTGAGGCTGGGTAATTCATAAAGACAAGATATTTATTTGGCTAGTGGTTCTGCAGGCTGTATAGGAAGATGGCACCAGCATCTACTTCTGGTAAGGACTGCAGGAAGCTTCCACTCATGGAAGAGGGTGAATGGGACCAGCTATTACATGGCTAAACAGGAGGAAACAGAGTGGGGAGGGAGGTACCAGACTCTTTAACAACCAGATCTCATGAGAATTAAGAGTGAGAACTCACTCTTTTCTGGCACCAAGCCATTCATGAGAGATCTGCCCTCACAACCCAAACACCTCCCACCAGGCCCCATTAAAACATTGGGGATCAAATTTCAACATGAAATATGGAGGGGACAAATATCCAATCTATATCAAAGACCTTACCTCAAAAATACTTGAAGGCAGTAGCATCTCCAAGGATCAATTTCTTTTTTAAATAGGTATATGTGCCTAGGAGTGATAATTATTTTCAATGTGCTAAAGCTATTTCAGCCCCATGACTTTTCTGTCCTTAATATTAAACCTGGCTAACATTCAATTAAAATTTTAATTAAATTAAATTGTAATTAATTAAATTAAAGATTTTAAAAAATTAAGTTTTAATTAAATTAAAGATTTAAATAAAATTAAATTTTAATTAATTAAAGATTTAAATTAAATTAAATTAAAATTAATTTTCCCCATATCCTCTCCAACACTTGTTACCTTTTGAATTTTTGATAATAATGTGACTTAATATTAACCCTGAGTTTCACATAAATATAGCCTGAGCAAAATTGAATATAGATTTAAATGCCTCATAGTAATTCATATGATATTGGCGGTAAAATATGTATACTTAGAGTCCACGATGACTCAGCTTTTCTAATTTGAATTATTTTGGGATGCCCATTTATATACTCCATCAAATAGCATATAAATTTCAAAAGAGAAATAGCCGTTTAATATACTTGTTCCATAATACCTGATTGTCTTATACTGAATGTTCTTAAAATGTAGGACTGCTTTATTGATATGTTGTCAAATGGTATACAAAGACAAATTTACAAGCAACAATTTCTGACAAGAAAAATTTACTTAACTTCACATATATCATACAATTTAAAATTTGTGTTCAGAGTATAATTGTAGAATATAGAAGACTACCGGACAGTGAATGTAATATGGACTTTGGAGTCATTTTACCTAAATTCAAATGCCAATTTCTCTACTTCTCAAAGAAGAACCCAGAAGAAGCTGAGTTGATTTTTTAAACATCTGAGTTTTCTCATCTGCAAAATTGGAATAATGTCTCTATTACAGTGTTCTTGTAATGATTCAATGAGGTAAAACACTGGCTTCCAAATGTTTAAAACTGAAACCCACATTAAAAAAATAAAGCTTTCATATCATCACTTGGAATGTACACAAATATATCTTATGTGTATGTATACAAATACATAAATAAAACAACCTTAAAATAATACTTATATTTATTGCGAGATGAATTCATATATTATGTTTTATGTCTTTTTATTAAAAATGTTGAGATAACTTCATAATCAATAATGGGTGAATACTTTAAGTTTTTAAGCTTTACTGAGGTATAAATGACAAACAAAAATTTTATATATGTGGTATATATTGCAATGTTTTGCTATATCTATATAAATGTATATAGTGAAATGATAAGCACAACCAGGCTGATGTACATAAACATCAGCTAACATAGTTATCTTTTTGTGTGTGTTGTGAAAATGCTGAAGATACACTTTCAGCAAATTTCAAATATGCAATACATTGTTATTAACTGTAATTACCATGTTTTACATTAAATATAAGGAACTTATTTTGTAATGACTGAAACTTTTAACCATTTACCGACATCTCCCCATTTTCCCCCGTCCCTGACCCAAGGTAGCTACCTTTCTACTTTCTGTTTCTACTTTTTTAGATTCCACATATGAGTGAGTTCATGCAGTATTTGTCTTTCTGTATCTGGCTTATTTCATTTAGTGTAATGTTCTCCAGGTTTATCCATGTTGTTATAAATGGCAGGATTTCCTTCTTTTCTAAGGATGAATAACATTCAATTATATTATGCTGTATTTATTATATTCCATATACAAATATATAAACCACATTTCCTTTATTCATTTATCCAGTGACAGGCACTTAAGTTGTTTCTATATCTTGGCTACTGTGAATAAGGCTGTAATGAACATGGGAATGTAGATACGTCTTTGTGATAATGATTTTATTTCCTTTGGATATATACTAAGAAGTGAGATTGCTCAATAGTAAGGTGGTTCTTTCTTCAATGTTTTGAGGAAACTCCATGCTGTTTTTCATAGTGCTATACCAATTTACATTACCATCAACAGTATACAAGTGTTGTCTTTTCTCCATGTTGTCTACAACACCTTTTAAATGTTTGATAGAAACCATCCTAAAAATTGTGATTTTAGGATGATTCTGTGGTGATTCTAAGGATCATAGTGGCTGAGGTGTATCTAAGACTCATTGTGGCTTTAATTTGCATTTCCCCAAATTAGTGTTGTTGAGCACCTTTTCAATAACCTATTTGCCATTTGTATATTATCTTTGGAGAAATGTCTGTTCAGGTCCTTGGTCCATTTTTAAGTTGGGTTATTTGGGATTTTTGTGAGTGTTGTTTTTGTTTTTGTTCTTTTAAAATTGAGTTTTATGAGTTCTTTAGATGTTTTTGAAACTAATCCTGTATCAAATATGTTTTGCAAATATTTCTCCTTTTTGGTAGATTACATTTTAATTTTGTTGATTGTTTCCTTTTTTGGCCAGAAAATTTTTGGTTTGATGTAGTACTACTTGTTTATTTTTTTCCTCTATTGCTTGTGCATCTGGTGAAATATATTTTTAAAAAATCATAACAACTGAGACCAATGTCATGGAACGTTTCCCATGTTTTATTCTAAGAGTTTTACAGTTTTGGATCTTAAGTTTTTATTGCACTTTGAGTTGGTTATTTGTATACAGTGTAAGATAGGGATCAAATTTCATTTTTTTAACGTGTAGATATCTAGTTTTCTCAACACCATTTATTTATGAGACAATCCTTTCTCCATTGTATATTTTTGATGCCTATATTGAAAAGAAATTGACAATAAATGCGTAGATTTATTTCTATGTCTTCTATTCTGTTCCATTGGTCTGTGTACCATGCTGTTTTAATAAATATACTTTTTATATACAATTTGAAATCAGGAAATATTATGCCCTCAGTTTTGTTGTTACTCAAGATTGCTTTGGGAACTTTTGTGATTTCATACATATTTTAGGATTTCTTTTTCTATTTACGTGAAAAATGCCATTGGACTCTTTATAGGGGTTGCATGGAATCTATAGATCACACTGGGTAGTTTGGATATTTTGGCAATATTCATTCTTCTAATCCATGAACTTGGGATATCTTTTCATTTATTTGTATTTTTTTCAGTTTCTCTCATCAATGTTTCATAGTTTTCAGCATACAGATCTTTTACTTCCTTTGTTAAATTTATTCTTAAGTAATTTATTATTTTTGATGCGATTGTAAATGGAATTGTTTTCTAATTCCTTTTTCAGATAGGTTTTTGTTAGTGTATCAAAATGCAACTGATTTTTGTATGTTGATTTTATTTCCTCAACTTTACTGAATTCATTGGTTTACTGAATTCATTCATTGGTTCTAATAGTTTTTGGTGGAATGTTTAGGCATCTCTCTATTTAAGATCATGTCATCTGCAAACACAGGCAGTTTTGCTTCTTCCTTTCGGATGTCTTTTATTTATACTTCTTGCCTAATTGCTCTGTCTGGAACTTCCAGTATTACGTTGAATGAAAGGGGGAAGAGTGGGCATCTTTGTCTTCTCCCTATCTCAGATGAAAAGCTTTCAGCATTTCACCATTGACTATATTAGCTGTGGGGTTACCATATCTGGCCTTTGTTAAGTTTGAGTATGTTCCTTCTATGAAAGGATACTGAATTTGTCAATTTTTTCTGCTTTTATTAAGATGATTATGTGATTTTTATCCTTCATTTCATTAATGTGGTGTATCCCTTTTATTGTTTTGTGGTGTTTATTCCCTGCATTCCAGGAATAAATCCCACTATATAAAGGTATATGAATATTTTAATGTGATGTTGAATTCAATTTGAAAATGTTTTATTGAACATTTTTTCAACTGTGTTCATTAAGAATAATGCCTTGTAATTTCCTTTTTGCGTAAGTCCTTATTTGGCTTTGGTATCAGGATAATACTGTCTTCATACATGAGTTTGGAAGTATTCCCTCCCCTTCAATTTTTTGAGAGAGCTTGAGAAAGTTTGATAAAAATTATTTTTTATACATTTGGTAGAATGCATCAGAAAGCCGTCTGGTTCTGGACTTTTCTTTGCTAATTTTTTTTTCAACTTTCATTTTAGATACAGGAAGGTATATGCACAGGTTGTTACATGGGTATGTTGCACCCAAGTAGTGAGCCTAGTACCCAATAAGTAGTTTTTGAACCCACACCAACCTCCCTGCCCACCCCTAGTAGTCTGTGGCGTCTATTATTCTTATGTTTATGTCCTTGGGTGCTCAATATTTAGCTCCCACTTATAGGTGAGAAAATGCAGTATTTGGTCTTCTGTTCCTGTGTTAATTCATTTAGGATTATGGCCCCCAGCTCCATCCATGTTGCTTCAAGGGATGCGATGTTACTATTTTTTGTATGGTTGTGTAGTATTCCATGATGGATATGTACCCAAGTAGATTCCATGTATTTGCTATTGTGAATAGTGCAGCAATGAACATATTAGTGCATGTATCTTTTTGGCATAATGATCTATTTTTCTTGGAGAATATACCTAGTAATGGGATTGCTGGGACAAATGAAACCTCTGTTTTAAGTTCTTTGAGAAATCTCCAAATTGTTTTCCACAGTGACTGAACTAATTTAAATTTCTGCCAAGAGTGGATAAGCATTACCCCTTACTCCACAGTCTCGCTAGCATCTGTATTTTTTTTTCCTTTTAATAGTAGCCATTCTGACTGGTGTGAAATGGTATCACATTGTGGTTTAGATTTGCCTTTCTCTAATAATTAATAATGGTAAGCATTTTTTCATATGTTTGTTGGCCACTTGTATGTCTTCCTTTGAAAAGTATCTGTTCATATCCTTTGCCCATATTTTAATGTTCTTTGCTTGTTGATTTAAGTTTCTTATATATTCTGGATATTAGATCTTTTTCAGATGCATAGTTTGATTTCTGCCATCCTGTAGATTGTCTATTTACTCTATCGATAATTTTTTTTGCATGCAGCAGTAGGTCCCACTTGTCAATTTTCTGTTGTTGCAATTGCTTTGGGGAACTTAGCCAAAAATTTGTTGCCAAGCCATAAGTTTTCTTCTAGAATTTCTACAGTTTGATGTATTACACTTAAATCATTAAACCATATTGAAAAAATTTCTGTATATGGTGAACTGTAAGGTCCAATTTCCTTCTACTGCTATGGGTAGCTAGTTGTCCCAGCACCATTTGTTGAATAAGGAATCCTTTCTCTATTGCTTGTTTTTGTTAGCTTTGTTGAAGATCAGATAGTTGTAAATATGCAGATTTATTTCTAAGTTTTCTATTCGATTCCATGAGTCTATGTGTCTGTTTTTGTGCCAGTACCATGTTGTTTTGGTTACCATATATACCATATATATACCCTTATAGTATAGTTTGAAGTTGGGTAGTGTGATGCCTCCAGCTTTGTTCTTTTTGGTTAGGATTGCTTTGGCTATTTAGGCTCTTTTTTGGTCCCATATGAATTTTATAATTGTTTTGATTATTGTGTCAATCACCTTACTTGTTATTGGCGTGTTCATATTTACTCTTTCTTCCTGATTTTGTCTTTGTAAGTTGTGTCTAGAAATTTATCCTTTTATCTAGGTTATTCAAATTGTTAGCATATATTTGTTCATAGCAGTTTCTTTTTATGCTTTGTATTGTTTTGGATGCAATGTTTCTTTTTTTCATTTCTGATTCTATTTATTTGAGGCTACTCTCTTTTTGATTTAGTGTAGCCGAAGATTTGTTAATTTTATCTTTTAAAAAACCCAACCCATGGTTTTGTTGTCTATTCTATTGTCTTAGTAGTTTTTGTTACACTTAGGTCTGCCTTAATTTTTTATACTTCCTTCCATCTATATTCATGGGCTTAGTGGGCTTAGTTTGTTCTCTTCTTTTCTTCCTTCTTTCATTCTTTCTTCTTTTTTTTTTTTTTTTGAGACAGTGTCTTTCTCTGTTGCTCAGACTAGTCTCAAAATCCTGGCCTCAAGCAATTGCCTGCCTCAGCCTGAAAAATTGCTGGAATTATAGAAATAAACCCACTGCCCAGCCACTTCATTCTTATTTTTAGTTCATTGAGTATAAATTATTTGAGATCTTTCTTTTTCTGTCATGTTGACATTTATTGCTTTGAACTTCTCTCTAGAACTACTTTAGCTGAATTCCAGAAATTTGTTAGAAAAGATACTTAGTATGATTTCAATAATTTCATTGAAACTTGTTTTGTGGCATAATGTGTTATCTACTCCAGAGAATGCTCCCTGGGTATTTGAGAAGAATGTGTATTCTGTTGCTGTTGGATGAAATGTTCTGTATACGTCCGTTAGGTCCATTTTGTCTAAAGTGTAGTTCAAGTGCAATATTTCTGTATTGATTTTCTGTCTGGATAATCTATCCATTGTTAAAAGTTGGATATTGAAGTTTCCTACTTTTATTGTATTGATTTCTATTTCTCCTTTCATTTCTGTTAATATTTGTTGAATATGTTTAGATGTTCTTATCCTTGCTGCATATTTACTTACAATTGTTATAGCCTCTTGATAAATTGACCCCTGTATTACTGTATAATGATATCCTTTGTCTTTCTGGAAAGTTTTTAACTTGAAGTCTATTGTTTCTGAAGTAATAGATACCCCATTTTCTTTTGGCTTTCATTTGCATGAAATATCTTTTTCCATCCCTCCACTTTCATTGTATGTGTATCATTAAAGCTGAAGTTAGTCTCTCATAGGCAGTATATAGTTGTATAGTTGGGTCTTAATTTTTCATCCTTTTAGCCACGCTATGTCTTTGATTGAAGAATACAATCTTTGCATTTGGAGTTATTATTGATAGGTAAGAACTTACTATTGCCATGTTGTTAAATTGTTTTCTGTCTTGCAGTTCCTTTGTTTCATTCTTCCTCTCTTGCTGTTTTCTTTTGCGGTTTGCTACTTTTGTGTAGTATTATGCTTTGATTTCTTTCCCTTTATATTTTGTGTATCTACTTAGAGGTTTTTTTCCTTTGTGGCTACCATGAGGTTTACATAATTTTTTATAGTTTAAAACCATCTGTTTTAAGTTTATAGTAACCTAACTTTGCATACAAAACTATACTGTATTAGTCCGTTCTCACACTGATATAAAGAAATAACCAAGACTGGGTTATTTATAAAGAAAAAAGGTGTAATTGGCTCACAATTCTGCAGGCTGTACAGAAAGCATGATGTTGGCTCAGCTTCTAAGGAGGATTCAAGAAACTTAAAACAATGCTGGAAGGCAAAGGGGAAGCACACACATTGCATGGCTGGAGTAAGCACAGGAGAGAGATAAGCAAGGGGAGATACCGCACACTTTTAAATGACCAGATCTCATGAGAACTCACTTACTCAGTATCATGAGAACACCACCAAAAGAATGGTGTACAACATTCATGAGAAAACACCCCCATGAACCAATCACCACCCACCAGGCCCCACCTCCAACACTAAGGATTGCAATTAAGCATGAGATTTGTGTGGGGACACAGACCAAAATTATACTGTGTACTTTTACTTCCCTCTTTCATTTTGTGTTTTTGATGTTCTGATTTATTTATTTTTATATTGTGTATTCATTAAGAGATTATTGTGGCTACAGTTATTTTTAATTTTATTAACCTTTATGCTAGAGCTATAGGTGACCTATACACCACTATTATGGTATTAAAGTATGTTGAATTTTACAATACACTTGCCTTTAGCAACGAGTTTTATACTTTCATATGTTTTCATATTACTAATTAGCTTCCTTTTATTTCAACTTGGAGAACTCCCTTTACCATTTCTTGTAAAAGAAGTTGAGGGATGATGAACTCTTTTATCTTTTGTTTGTCTGGGAAAGTCTTTATTTCTGTTTCATTTCTGAAAGATAGATTTTCTGGATACAGTAATTTTGGTTGACAAGTTTTTTCTTTTCATCACTTTGATATATCATCCCAATCTGTTCTGGCCTGCAGAGTTTTGCCAGGAAATCCACTGATCGCCTTATGGATATTCCCTTGTGTGTGATGAGCTTCTATCCTTTTGCTAATAAAGACCTTCAAAATTCTTTATTTGTCTTTGATTTTTGACAGTTGACTATAATGTATCCTGTTAAAGTCTTCTCTGGATTTAAAGTGTTTAGAGGATTTTGAATTTTATGTACTTGACTGTCTTTGTATGCAAATTTGTGAAGTTTTTAGTGATTGTTTCTTTAAATATGTTTTCTGCCCTATTTTTCTATATATTTTCCTTCTTAGAGTCACTTAATGTGAATGTTAGCTCCCTTGATGGTATCCAATAAACCCTGTAGGCTTCCTTCATTCCTTCTCACTTCTTTTTTTTTTAATCTTCTGACTATTTTACAATGACTCGTATTTTAGTACACAGAGTTTCTTCTGAATGATCGAGTCTGCTGTTGATCCTCTCTATTGTATTTTTCATTTCATTTGTTGTATTCTTTAGCTCTAGAATTTGTTTGGTTCTGTTTTATAATTTCTGTCTTTTTATTGAACTTCTCCTTTGCTTCGTGCATTTTTTTTTCAGATCTCACTGAGTTGTTTTTCTGTGTTCTCTTGTAGCTTGCCAAGATTCCCTAATACAATTATTTTGAATTCTTTGTCAGACAATCTATCAATTTTCGTTTATTTAGAGTCAGTTACTGGAATATTATTGTTTTCTTTGTGATTTTATATTTCCTTTATTTTTTCATGTTCCTTGAAATTTTACATTGCTATCTTCACGTTGAAGAGCAGTCACCTCCTCTTGTGTCTAATGAATGGCTTCAGAAGAGAAACACCTTCACCAAACAGCCCATCTAGAGATTCTGGGGCTCTCTCAGACTTTATCTGTGGATGTTCTCACTCTATACATCTTGTTTTATCTTGAAATGAGGGATTAAATTTTGTGCTTCTCTCAATCTTGCAAAGCTTGATTAGATGCAGGGAGCTCCTGTTTGTTTGTTTTTTTATGGAGTGGTGCCCTGAATTGCTCAGCTGTTTGCCTTTTTGAAATCTCATATAGTCAAGCTGGCTGTCTGTGTGAGATACTTGCACTTGCTGTCCACAGTGGCTCACTTGAGAGGCTGTCTTCTATGTGGGAATTTAATTCCCATGAGGTTATTTGGGGTGCCCATTGTCATTTTGGGTGGGGTCCATAGGCAAGACATCGCT
Organism: Gorilla gorilla gorilla; assembly: GCF_029281585.2. NCBI lineage: Eukaryota > Metazoa > Chordata > Mammalia > Primates > Hominidae > Gorilla > Gorilla gorilla. The sequence continues at coordinate 94,988,293 of NC_073231.2, read as the reverse complement.
GACTTATATCAGCATTCTCGATGGAGTTTGTGAAGCAGTTATTAGAGTATGCAGCCATTCCTCCCTGCTCCCAGCCCCTGCAACTCACCTTAACTTTCTGAATGGCATGAGAAAGAAGTGTGTCTCTTGGGCAGTATGTTGCATGGCTGTGGAAGCCTGGCACTCATTTCTTGTGCTATTGCTTTCCTCTGTGGGAGTAATCATCCTCTGTTCTTGGGGGTTACTTTTGGCACTAAGTTATGCTGCCTTTGGGAAGGGATGATATGAGTAAAACAAAATTATTTTTTTCTACCCTTTTCAATGCATTTATTCTCAGATTTTTCCCATTGGTGTGTTAAAACTTATCTTCTAGTCTCCTAGACTCCCACAAAAGTACACTTGCCCATGGGTAGTTGTCATAATTGATGCTTCTGTGGAAAAATAATGGTAGAAATGTCCTACACTGCTATCTTGATGAATGGCTTAAGATTTTAAATTTGAATGACAGCACAATACTCTGGCTCTTTGTATGAGGATTGCCTTTGTTGATGAGGCTTATACTTTTGACTGGTTATCAAACAGTATGGAGCTTCACAAGGAGATGATCACTGTCTGTTTCTCTTTATAAATTATAGACAGTCCAGGAGAAATAAAAATTATTTTGGCCCATATTTCTTCTATAACTGCCTAAAATTTCTTCTTCAATTTTATGCCATGGATTGATCCAAGATTACATACATTGACATTATATGAACATTTATATATTTCTTCCCCACTTAATTGATTAAGAGTAACCTGTTTAAAGTCTCGGACACTACTGAGGAATTATCTAGAGAGCACAAATTTTGGAGTGATTAACATGATTTTTGATGACATTTATAAAATTTTTAATCTTATATTAGATAATAACATAACGCTTTCCAGGAAGATTAAAAGCCACTCTCCTGATAAGAGTTTAAGGGGCATTTTGGGGAGTATTGCTGAAATAAAGTTAAGTAAAATGGGAAGGAATAGATTAAAAAGGAACAAACCTAGTAGAAAAAAACTGAACTTGTTTTACAAAGCACATACAAGTTTTGAATAGGGAAACTGCAGTGGAGGAGATTGTTAGGGAGATTTCTGTCAATTGAATGTTCATTTTTGGGCTTCTGACAAAATATCATAAACTGAGTAGTTTATAAACAACATAAATTTATTTCTTACAGTTTGGAATGCTAAAAAGTGTAACTAACATAAAGGTGTTGGCGGATTTGATGTCTGGCAAAGTCCTGTTTTCTGGTTGGTTCATAGATAGCACCTTCTCACTGTGTCCTCACATGACAGGAAAAGTGAGGGGTCTCTCTAAGAAATATTTAATAAGGGCAATTATCCCATTTTATAAGAGCTCTTCCTGTATGACCTAATAACTTTCTGAAGGCCCCATTTCTTAATACAATTACCTTGGGGTTTCAACATATAAATTTTTGGGGTACACAAGTATTTATACCATATCAAGTACATAGCTCAACACATGACATATGGAAAGTACTCAAAAATTGTTTTAATGAACAAATTTTGTTCCAAAAAGTAGTTCTCCAGACTTCAAAGAGCTAGGACAACATAGGGAATAATATAGGACTGTGTTTTGGCATTGTGATGTCACTGTGTGGTTTGGGGTTATATAGGCAGCAAAACTTAAAGCAGGGGGATCTGAAAACTATGGCTGTTTATTCAAAACACTTAGAGAGGTTTGAAAAATGACCATTGTGCCCTCGAAAAATTGAAACAGAATTTCTGGCAATGGGGCTCAGGCATTGGTATTTTTATAAAGTGTCCATACTGATTCTAACAACATTGAATATACTGTCAGGGTTGAGAACCGATGTGTTAAAGCAAGCCTGTGAGATAGAGCTAGTTGTTTATACTAAACTTAAATAAGCAATGTATCAAGAATCGAGGAGGAAATGGATTTGCCTTGGGAAATTTGCCAAGGGATTTGCCAAATTTGCCAAATTTGCCAAATTTGCCTTGGGATTTGCCTTGCTTTCTCACTAGAAGGGATTAAATGTGCTGGGTGAGTGGTTTATAGAGTAAAGGATTTTTTTCTTTACAGAGAAATCTACACATCATATAGGAGATCAAATAAGCTGACCAGTTTTTTTTTCCTCTGGCTATTTACAGACTTAGTTTGTGACTACTCATACTCATGAAAAGCTAGCCAGAAGAGACAAGGTAAAGATGAGCTCCTTCCCTACTTCATATTTTTTTTCCATCTATTCTGGGCTTACATGATGAAATACTTAACCCCTTCCTCTATCTGTGAGCCTATGTGAACACTGGACTGTTTCCTACTATTCTAATCTCAAGTATTTAACTGACCTGCTTGTTTAGGTTCCAGGACCCTGTCAATTCTTCAGTTTAGTCACTTGAGTGAAGCCCAAATGCTATAAGCATGATGCTACGCTGATTAGAAGGGGAAAAGAAGTGTTGGGAAGCACTTGCCTAGCATCTTCTAGCCCTTCACCTCAGGTTGAGACCTTCTTCTAGGGTGTCATATTCTTCCTTTAGATTAGACTTCTTGGATATTGTGACAAACTCAGCATAAGTCTGACTTTGCCATAGCCCCTTAAATTCAGCACCCTGGACAGCCTACCTTTTTCTGGGTTGGGGAAATAAAATGGGGGAAAGTGGCTATCTATGTTGCCATGCTGTGCATTTTCACAGTCTTTTCTGGTACCTGTTCAAATTTATCCCCCATTCTAATGGAGGTTTCTTAAAATGTGTTTTTTTAAAAGCTGAAACTAAATCAAAAGTGTGATTTAAAAGGAGTATCCAGATGCATGAATATGAGAGCACCCAGTTGAAGTGAGCAGTAATACAACAGATTTAATGCAGGCTGCTTTAATCAGATATTTTAGTCATATGTGGATTCTGCCAATAAGGAATGGAAATAAAAATAAAAACTCAAGACTGGAGGCCTAAATTTGGAAGGTACCCACCTAAATAGAAAGCCTGAAGCAACAACATTGAATATTCATATAAGGGTGAGATGCTTGGGCAGACTCACAGTAGGAGCAGAATTAGGCAGAACAAATACAAAGGAACAATGGGACCAAATCATCTAAAAATGTGAAAAAAAGAAAAAAAATCCCTGGTATTTAAAAATATATATATATTAAAGAACTATGAGTGGTTGAATGTTGCAGGCGGAGGAGCAATGAAAGAAGAGAAATAGAAAAGCCAGAGAAGAGTGGTGGAAATGAGGATCTGGAGAATGTGGGAAAGAACAAGATTCAGATCAGCAGGACAGGAATTATATGTAGAAGGTAAGAGAAGAGCCAAAGGATTATGAGAAGATTAACATAGAAGCAGTGATGTGCTGCCACACAGAGAACAAAAAGGACACCATTTGGATGCTTTATGTCTTTTTAAATTAAAAGGCAGACCCATATGTGGGAAGGTTTTGGACTCAGGACTTAAATAATGATGCTGAAGTATGTAGGCCAATGTTATATCTCCATAGAGACTTGTAAAATGGAGAACTCACAAATATCTGTTTCTGGTAAAGTATGCATCAAAAAAATTGTAAATGGTCTTTTGTACCTTTAACTTCATATTTCAATTCTAAAATTGGTTACCTGAGATTTTCATTGTACATTGAGGATTTCACTCAATTTGCAGAGGTATTATTTCTGTTATATTTTTAACACTAAGATATATGTGTACTTCTTCATTAAGTGTATAATCCAAACGTGTGAGAAAGTAACATTTTTGTTTTCTTCCCTACTAGTAAGTAATGAGGTAGTTTGTCATAATCTACTGTTACTGGCGCTAGTCATCTCAGCACTATTATAATTAAATATGTCTTCTGCCACAATTGAATTGGAATAGAATTGCAAAAGTCACTATCGTATTAGAAGCAACGCTGGTTCTTGTCTTTTCATTATGTAAATCTAGCTTTTGAGAAGATGTCAGATCAGCAGGAACTGTCAGGCCACCTGCAATTACCTGCCATAATGTCTACCTCCCCAACTAGCATAAGCTTCTTTCTCTGCAGGTGCTATAATGTCCTCAGGAGGAAACTCATTATCAAGTAAAATAATCTATCTATATTTTCTCACCCAGATTTTTCCAGAAGAACTTAAAACTACACTTTTGATTTTTGTCTTTTTAAAAACTTTTTCCTTTTACTGATAGATTCCACAAACATTAACTGAGCACTTACTATATGAAATGTATGATATAAAATGGCATAATATAATTATTTAGTTCTTTAAAATCATATAAGAACTGCCACAGGTAGCATCTCCTTTTGGCTTCATAACAATTTTATTAAAAAAATAGCTACTTATGTTTCATAGTTGAGGAAATTAAAATTTATACATGGTAATCAATCTATATTTCATTTTTCTCACCTCATATAACTTTGGTACAATACCAGCATCACTCAGTATACCTATGTATTATGAATTCTAAAGAATTTTAACTACATATGTGGAATCTTTATAAGATTTCACTTGGAATATGGTAGGTATCACAATTGTTGAAATAAATTAATAGCACTAGAATAAAGCAATTATCCTGGACAGAATTGTTTTGTAGGTAATGTCCTTCTGTGACATGGTATCCATTATAATAGGGCGTATATTTTATTTTCTTTTTTAATTTTAGTTTTCTTATTCTTTGCTTTGTTGAACTATAACTGACATACAAAAACTTATACACATTTAATGTAAACATACCAGTGAGTTTGTATATATAAACACACCCATGATAACATCCCACAATCAAGGTACTAAACATCTCCATCAGCTGCAAAACTTTTCTGTATTCTTGCACATCTGTGCAAAAGTAATTGCCATTTTGGAACATGAATTTTAAATCACTATAACTAGGCTCAATCCCATCTTTAGTAATCAAAATAGGAAGCATTTCAATCAATACACTTTTGCCAATGAGAAATAAGTTTGTTTATTCCTGTAGCATAAAAATCCATGCTTTGGGTTTCCACGAACCTTGGAAAGCATTTTCTGCATCCTGCTCGTTGTGGAAGCGTTTTCCCTGCAAAAAGTTGTGGAGGTGCTTGAAGAAGTGGTAGTCGGTTGGCGAAAAGTCAGGTGAATATGGCAGATGAGGCAAAACTTTGTAGCCCAAAAATCTGTTCAATTTTTGAAGCATTAGTTGTGCAACCTGTGCTCAGGCATTGTTGTGGAGAAGATTTGGGCTCTTTCTGTTGACCACTGCCAGCTACAGGGGTTGCAATTTTCAGTGCATCTCTTCGACTTGCTGAGCATACTTCTCAGATGTAATGGTTTCTCTGGGATTCAGAAAGCAGTAGTGGATCAGACTGGCAGCAGACCACTAAATAGTCACCATGACCTATTTTTTAGGTGCAAGTTTGGCTTTAGGAAGTGCTTTGGAGCTTCTTCTTGGTCCAGCCACTGAGCTGGACATCACCCATTGTATAAAATCCACTTTTCATCACATATTGCAATCCAATTGAGAATTAGTTCCTTGTTGTTGCGTAGAATAAAAGAAGAAAACGCTTCAAAAACAACGATTTTTAAAATTTTTGTTCAGCTCATGAGACACCCACTTATTGAGCTTTCTCACCTTTCCAATTTGCTCCAAATGCCGAACAACCGCAGAATGGTTGACACTGAGTTCTTTGGCAACTTCTCATGTAGTTGTAAGAGGATCAGTTTCGATGATTGTTCTCAATTTGTTGTTGTCAACTTCCAATGACCAGCCACTATGCTCCTCATCTTCAAGGCTCTTCCGTCCTTTGCAAAAGTTCTTAAATCGCCACTGCACTGTACGTTCATTAGCAGTTCCTGTGTCAAATGCGTTATTGATGCTCCGAGTTGTCTTGGCTGCTTTACGACCCATTTTGAACTTGAATAAGGAAATTGCTTGAATTTGCTTTTTGTCTAACGTCATTTTCATACTCTAAAATAAACATAAAATAAACAGCAAGTAATAAGTCATTAGCAAAAATAAAAATAAAGTGAGAAATACCCACGAAAATGATGCATAAAATAACCACATTTATTTAAAATATATATAATATAAAACAGAAAATTCCAGCAATGCAGAAACTGCAATTTCTTTTGCACTCACATCACAGTATGAATACTTAATGTGGAATCTATCTTCTTAACATATTTTAAAGTAAACAATATCATATTGTTAACTATAGGTACTATGTTGTAGAGCAGATTTCTAGAACACATCCATCTTTCATAACTGAAACTTTATACCTATTGAGCAATAATTTATAATTTTCTTTTTCTCCCTGTGCCTGGTAGCTACCATTTCGCTCTCTGCTCCTGAGTTTGACTGTTTTAGATATGTCATGATAAGTGGAATCATGCAGTATTTATCCTTCTGTGACTGGATTATTTCACTTAGCATAATGTCCTATAGGTTCATCCATATTATCACATATTGTAGAATTTCCTTCTTTATTTAAGGCTGAAAAATACTCTATTGTATGTATGCACTACATTTTCTTCATTCATTTTTGGGTGGATATTTGGATTGTTTACATATCCTGTGAATAATGCTGCAATGAATATTTGGATGCAGATATCTTTGAGATCCTGATTACAGTTTGTTTGGATATGTATACAAAGGTGGGATTTCTGGATCATATAATTGCTCTATTTTTAAACTTTTGAGGTACCTTCTACTGTTTTCTATAGTGGTTGCAACATTCTATGTTTCTTTCAATAGTGTACAATGGCTCCAATTTTCCCATATCCTCATTACCATTTGTTATCTCTCTCTCTTTTTTTAATAATAGACATTCTAAATGGTGTGAGTTGTTATCTTATTGTGGTTTTTATCCACATTCCCCTGATGATTAGTGATGTTGAGCACTCTTTCATATACCTGGACCCATTTGTTTGTCTTCTTTCCAAAAGTGTTTAAGTTCTTTTTGTATTTAAGTCAAATAATCCTTTAAAAATGTTGTTGTTGTGGTTTTTATAGTATGTTAGGAAATACTTCTATATTTAGGACATTGACTCTTTATCAAACAGATGGTTTCAAATTTTTTCATTTTGTAGTTTGCCATTTACTCTGTTGATTATTTCTTTTGTTATATAAAGCTTTTTAGGTTGATGCCGTACTACTCATGTCTTTTTTTTTGGTCTATGTTTTTGATGTCAAATCTAGGAAATTATTGCCAAGAGCAATGTCAAGAAAATGTTTCTTATGTTTTTCTTTTTGGCGAATTTTACAACTTCAGGTCTTACATTTAAGTCTCTGATCCATCTTGAGCTGAATTATATGTTATGGTGTAAGGTAGTGGTTAAGTTTCATTTTTTTTCCATGTGTATGTTCAGTTTTCCCAACACCATTTGTTGAAGAGACTATCTTTTTCCCATCAGATGTCCTTGACACTCTTATTGAAGATGAGTTGAATGTATATCTCTGAAGGAAATTAGAAAAACAATCTCATAGCAGCATCAAAAAGAATAAAATGCATAGAAATAAACCTAACAAAGGAGGTAAAAGACTTATGTAGAAAAATTATAAAATACTGATTAACAAAATCAAATAAGACACAAAGAAATTGAAAGACATATTATGTTCATAAATTGGAGAAATTAATATTAATTGATTATTAATTAAATTAATATTATTGAAATATCCACATTACACAGTGATCTACTGATTATAGCATTTTTTAAAGAAGTAGGAAAAAACAATCCTAAAATTCATATGAAACCACAAGGACCCTGAATAGCCAAAGTGACGTTGATGTTGAGAAAGAAAAGCAAAGCCAGAGACATCCTAATTTTTACATATATTACAAGACTAAAATAATTTTAAAAATACAGTACTGTCATAAAGACAGACACTAGACCAACGGAACAAAATACAGAATTCAAAAATAAGCCACTAGCATATTTCTTGACAAATTATAAAGGGAGTAAAGACAGCCTAAAAATTATAGTTCTGGATAATGTCTGCAATGTGAGAAGAGGAATTACTCATATTACTTTGGTTTACTCTTCTATCATCAAGACCAATTAATTATTCAAAATGGATCTCTCCAGTTTTAATGGTGTCATAATCATATAAAACTCTGCTGGAATAAGAAGTCGGTGCAAATCCCACATTTTCTGACTGACACTGTCGGTATTAATGGGGCCAGAATGCATGCTAGATTTCTGATTTAGGCAAACCGAGAAGAGCTGAAGTGACAGAAAAGGCCCACAGGAGCAGGGTTAATATTTAAACTGGAGGCCACAGATTCAAGAAATTATTTAAAGGCATATAGGAAATCCAGATATAATCTGCAATTGATATCAGAGTGTCATCTCTGGCTTAAGTGGCATTTCCAGATAGGATTTTCCATGCTTCCTATGTGAGAAGTAGGCTCGATTATAGAACTAGTTTGTAAAAGCTCATTATGTCTATCTCTTCTCAACTCCGTGTTCAATGAGGTCAAGTTTGTGAAGTTTGTGGCTTGAAGTCAGCTATGGTGCAAATATCTACAGTATGAATATCAGCAGCAGTTACAAATCAGTCTCTAGCTCCATGCCTGCCACTTGCCTCACCAAAAAGCTTTTTTTTTTTTTTTTTTTGACGGAGTCTCACTCTATCGCCCAGGCTGGAGTGCAGTGGTGCGATCTCGGTTCATTGCAACCTCCACCTCCTAAGTTCAAGTGATTCTCCTGCCTCAGCGTCCCATGTAGCTGGGACTACAGGCCCGTGCCACAATGCCCAGCTAATTTTTTTTGTATTTTTTAGTAGAGACAGGGTTTCACCACATTGGACAGGCTGGTCTCGAACTCCTGACCTCATGATCAGCCCACCTCACCCTCTCGAAGTGCTGGGATTACAGGTGTGAGCCACAGCGCCCGGCCGGTTCTTAAACATTTGCCAGTACATCGTTCTCATATCTCTCAGTTCAAGGTCTTTACTCTGTGTGAAGCTGGTCACAGCCAATATAGCAGCAACTGAGGTCAAGGTGCATGTTCTTAGCTAAGGAGTGGGGTAAAGTTGTAAGAGATAGATAGGGGATGGCAATGGCTATCTTGCAAAAGCCTTTGCCAAACAAGGGATTTATAAAGTAAGGATTATGGACTTGATAATTACCTTAAGAGTTATGGATGAGGCTGAAGTTTACTAAGCTTGTAGGTGTTTAGTAGGCATTGCTTAAATTACCCAAGTCTTTGGAATGTAAACTCAGTCCAGAATCAATTCTCTAGTTACAAAAGAATTTTTATTATGCTTCCAGTTTTTGCCAAGATTGGCTTGGGAATGCATGAGTCAGAAGTTGCAGAGGATAATCCTTAAACTCATAGTTGATTAAGATTTAAAAAAAAAACAATATGGATTTTTCTAGGCACTATCTATATGCTTTTTAAATAATTACGATAATTTTTCAAAGTCAGTGGAATCATTCAGATTTTGTTGAGTATAAAACAGAGGCTCACAGTGGCAGGGTCCTTTTTCCAAAATCACCCAGTTGGTAAATGGCAAGCTTGATTAACATAATGGTTTTTTTGGTATTTTCTCTGTGGTGCCAGGTTGCCGTAATAAAATTATGGATCAGGTACCATAAATATCAAAAAGATAAATCTCTTATGTCTAGTTGGGTGTGGAGGTTATTTTATAGATGATAAAAGTTTATTTGTGGAGGATGTCTTAGAGTTGGATAGGACTATAGGCCAGAGATTGTTAAAGAGAATAATTATGCAGTTCAGACGAGAACTGATGAGAAACGGAATATGATACTGGGGAAAGAATGAAGAGAACGGGTCAGATTCAAGAGATGTACAGATTATAAAATTAGATTGATATGATGGCAGTAAAAAGGGAAAGTACTCTTGGAATGACTTCTGTTATACACAAAAGTTGTCCTGTTCAAATATACTGTCAGCATCTATCATTGTATTTATGCATATTTACATTTCTACGAGGAACTTAAAATTATCCTATGTCTAACCTTTTTATATCCCTTCTGAAAAGACTAATAAGACATCCAGTCTTTATTTCCACCCTGCAAATTCCTTAAAATAAGTGAAAGTCATTCTACATGCTCTTGGTCACCTCACTGCTTCCCTCTTCTTAATTTCCCTGATCTTCTTAGACATCCAATCTGTTCTTATGATAATTTTGTGCCAGTCTTACTCTGTATTTTCCACTCTTACAAAATCAAACCCAAAAAGAATAGGCCTGTCCCTATAGCTGTTATTTATGAATGTTTTCTCTGTATTGAAAAATAAATATACATGCCTTATCTTATTTAATATTTAGAATAACAGAAAATATTTGTTGAGCTCCTCCTATATGAATGAGCAGATATTATCATTACCTGTTTTCCAGGATTTAAATTAAGACATAGAATGTCAGGGATAGCAATGTTCCTGGGGTTGCACAGGTAGTTAGCAATAAAATGAAAGTTGAACCTGGGTGTATTGACTCTGGGCCTATAGTTTTAACCATTGTGCATGTTGCTGGAGTAGGCATTCTGCAAGCATGCTACATATTATAGACACTCTAAATGCTTGTTGTATAAATCAATGAGGCATATATAAGAGTCCAGATTCTGTTTCTCTTATATACCTAAGCAGAGTGAAATACATTGCTTTAAGTAATTATAAAAGACTTTTGTTGTTATTATTATTATTATTTTTGTAGGATTTTCAATTTTACTACTTTTCAGAATTATCAGAGTTGTTTTAAAATCTCTTTTAATTATTAATACTAATTAGTGAGGATTATTTTAAGAACAGATCCATGAAGAGAACAATTCAGGAGTCACAAATCTGTTTTTGCATTATGATTTTCACATATGCCTCAGAGACCATTTGCTCAATGTGCATTGCTACTTCTCATTAAGTTCACTTTTTAATTTATGGTCTTTACGTATGTGTAATTTTGTGCAAACCCCTGTGAAAGGCAAGGCATTTCTTAAGATGTAGCAGAAAAATTAAAGGCTATAAATTTTACATAACAAAATCATAAGAAAATTTATAGTTGTTTAGAATGTCTGTAGTGAGTGATACTCTATATTTTACTTCTTATTGTTAAACAAGTTTCTAATATAGTAGCATTTATATTCTTAGTAACTACTGGGCTATGAAAAAATAAAACAACATTTAGATATGGGGATTAGTGTTGCTAGAGAGATAAGTAAAAGTGGGAGTTACAGGGCACTTTGAATGTTATCTATGGTGAAGCTAGATAGGTCTTATCTTAAGATGTGTAAGATTCTTTGGTTATGATATTGTTTATTTTCCTCCATTGGAATACTACAGATATTAAACTTAGGTTTAATAAACATTCTAATAAAATTATTGATTGCTTTCCCTTATAAAAACATCCTTATATATATATATGTATGAATAAACACATATTTATGTTTGTGTATATGTGTGTGGTGTGTGCATACACACATACACAATAGGCAGTTACCATCTGGCCAAACAACAATAGCAGAAAGCTACTCCAGACAAATGCTAAAGTGAGCAGTGAGTTTTAGGCTTATTCTCTTGGGAGGAACAGGCATAATGAGAAAGACTTCTGCATAGATTATTGTTTAAAATTCATTGAAACTCTCGATCTAGAAGTAGCTTCCTATTTCATTTGTTTGTCATCACTGATCATTGAAGCCAATAATTAAAGGAAAAAAGAGGTTGTCCTTTAGTCGACACTTCAGTCTTTCTACATGTTTTTCTCCAAAATTTCAACATCTGAGACCACAAAAATTCAAAACCAAAAAAACTATGAGTTACATAAGACTCTTCAGAATGACTCAGCCTACTACCTTTTGCCTTTTGTACTTTTTTTTTTTTGAGACAGTCTTACTCTGTCATCCAAGCTGGAGTGCAGTGGCATGATCTCAGCTCACTGCAACTTCCACCCCTGGGGTTCAAGCAATCCTCCTGCCATAGCCTCCCCAGTAGCGGGGACTACAGGTGCCCACCACCACGCCCGATAATTTTTTTTTTTTTTTTTTTGTAGAGATGGGGTTTCTCCATATTGGGCAGGCTGGTCTTGAACTCCTGGCCTCAAGTGATCCACCCACCTTGGACTCCCAAAGTGCTGAGATTACAGGTGTGAAGAACTGCACCTGGCCCCTGTACTTTTTGAAGATAATTTTTATGCTCAGAGATACTGCTTACTAAGAACTAATGAAAAGTTTCATGTTTCACAGAAAATGTATATACAGTATTGCATATATTTTTAGCCACATTGCAATAATTTTTAATTCAAGAGATTTTAAATTGCCTGTCATCTTTCAATAAGTACTCTTTTGGTACATTTCCCATTCTGATCCTGTCTCAACAGCTTGCTAGTTATCAGAATTTTTGTCAAGCATCAGCATGCTTTTAGTTTTCTCTTTGTGTAGCCATCTTTCCTCTAATCAATATATTACTAAGGCACTTTATATTGAAACTTAAATTAATCCAGTACAGGACTATGTTAGGATCCCATCATATAGTTGGCCAAAGCAGCAGAGCTGGATATGATTTACTTCTTGCTAAATAATTAGACAATGTCAATGATTAAAGAGCTAACCTTGAGGGGAGGCTGTGTTAATGAATGAGTCTATTATTTTAAGAAGGATTAGCAATTATGTATTCTCTAATATTGATTTTCACTAAATTCTATATTGAAATTGAAGAGATTGATAATAATGTCTTTTATTCAATTTCACTATAATAGATTTAACAAATAAAGTAATTGTGTGCATATCCCCACAACCAGCTTCATTTAGCAACAAATGGCATAACGTAATAGATGATGTTATAATTTAACAAAAGTAAAAACATAAGTATAATTGAACTCACAAATATTTTAATCAAATAAAAAAGTAGAAGGATGGCATGCCACACATTCTTCTTTTTATATTATTTACATTTCTCTTTAGAATTTATTTTCATATTTTATAGAGTTGAAGTACATTTACATATAACTGTGGGCTGCCATCCATGAGTAGATTCTTTTTTTCATTACAATACATTATTAATAATTAACTCATACAGGTATCCTAGACAACAAATACATGGCAAGTGCTGTATATTTCTCCTGTGTCGTTACAATACATAATTATACAGGGAGCCTATGCACTGATTAAAAGAGGTGGAATGATTAAAAACATGTGGCCTATTACCACATAAAATAGGTTTGGGATTAATTCTATAACTGATATTTAAAATGAGTGTATAATTCACTATATTAAAGAGTTTTATGTATATACAATAGGAAATGATTTAAGATTTCTTAACATTAAAACATAATGCAAGAAGGAGGTAGAAATAAATTATATTAATTCTCCCAGAGAAAGACATTATAATAAGCCGAATCATATAATTTTTAATTTTAAATGTATGGGTTAAAAGGAATGAAAGCCCTCGGGACAAAATGGAATAAAATAAGATTTTGATTCCAGCAGAGAACTTTTTGGAACTCTCTTCTACAGATATCGTATCAAGACCTTATGGAAGAAATGGCCTTTCAATCATATCTCCTGAAGTCGTAGAGATTTTATCATGTCTCGTGTATAATGAAATGTTAATCTGATTTTTCTTGATTGATATCATTCTGAGTAATTCATATTGAACACCAGTTCTCACTCATTATAAGACTGATTTAATGTGGTACTTTAAAGCCTGTTTTTAAAAATGGCAACTGAATCCACAGGAAGTATGAACATTTCTCGTTTGGAGGAGTTTTCTTTAGAGAATAGTATTCACTGGACTCTGCATTCATTGAACTAAACTTTAGACAGAGATAGAAAAGGGTTAAGCAGACAGTCTTCAACTCATCAGAACCGCTACTCATAGTTTTCCTATTTCTGATTCTACTTCAGATTTCTAAATGATATTAAAATATTTTAAGTCTACATAGTCCTATATGAAAATTATAACCGTTAATACATTTGTAGTAGTGAAAGCAGATAGACAGATAAATAGATTGATTGATTCATTGATTTATTGATCCACCTCAGTAAACTGCCTGAAGTAGTGGCAGAGATGTGTTAGCTAGAAATGTTCATCATAAGTTGGGTTTTGAGACCGTGCCCAGAGAAAAGTTATCTGACACTTAAAAACAACTGTCTAGAAAGAGGCCCCAGAGTGCTGTGTAGACAGATGAAAGAGTCTCTGCACACACGAATGACAGGCTGACACATATCATCTACTTTCTGCAACGTAGACCCAACAACCAGAGCTGATAGTTCAGGCTTGTGGCTATGACCTCATAAATCATACACACAACTGAGGGAATAAAAACATTTGAGGAGCCATAGCTTCATAGCTCACATCCCATGGGATTCTATAAAGGACAACCAACTATTGGCAAATCTTCCTACAAGTCTAGAAAAGCTGCTTAAACTCATCAGTTGTTCTGGCCATATTGTAATAAGGCTGAGTAAAGCCAATAGCTAGAATAGAGGCTGTAAGACTTCCCCTCCCCTCATCAGTAGATTCTTGAGGAAAAATGCCATAAAAAAATGAATAAGATAAAAATGTGAACATTAATATTTTAATATGCAGATATGACACATTAGATGAGAAATTGCCACTTTGAGCTACTTGAGAAAATATATTCACAGGGCCAATTTCATGAAGAGGTGAAATCTGAAGATGAGTTACTTCTCTAACCTGTTTTCATCTGTTAAAACTAATTGAGTTCTAGTCCCTCATAAACATTGTTAAGATGTTTCAATTTATGATATATATCTCATTAGTTCTTCAGATTAAGAAACTTTATCTTATAGTTAACCTTCTCTCTTTGGGAAAATTAACTCACTCATAGATCAATATGATTAGATAGGTCTGATAGTCTTTACAATGTTCATTTATTTTTGTTCCTCGCATGTAGCAATTTCTTAATGAGTATTCATTCAGTGCATAAATAAAATTTATAAATAAGTGAAATATTTTTGACTCTCAAAAAGCTTTGTATTTCTTGAAGAAAACAAGACAAGAAAATAACTACGGAAAAATTAAGAGCAAAACCAGTGTTGAAAGATATGTAAACAAAATAATATGAGTGAAGGAATTCAAGAGAGGAGGTAAATATACCAACTTCGTTGAAAGATTAAGTTAGACTTGAATGTCTTATTCTTTCAATTATTTTACACATATATTATGCAATTTTCATGTAGTTCAATGTTATTCTGTCAGAATACCTATTTGTTCTCAAACAGAAATTATACAGTGTTTGGTTAAATGTGACAGAATTATCTTCAATCTGATATAGAAAAAATTCAATTGTAAGTACCATCAATTTAGTAGGGAACTCTAGCCTTTCTACCAAAAGTATCTGAACTGCCTTACCTTTGTCTAGGTTCTAGTACATTTCCTATAGGCCTGAGGTTGAAAAGGCATGACACTTTTATTCTGGATTCTAGACTTCCTCCCTTTCCCCAGCAGAGCCCATAGTACAAGGGATCAATCATATCAGCCATACTTTGGGTTCATATAGTTTTCCACAGTCAGCCTCCTTGGTTTAAGAAACTTGTTTTATAATTCCTGCTATTTATGGCTTGGGACACATCAGAACTTTTAAATAATATGTTCTCTTTTTGTATTCTTTCTATTATATAACAAGTTCAGGAGAAAAACTCAACACAGATGAAACAGAGCAATTTGGTTGACACACTTAATCAAATGAGAGGTTCAATAATGGCATTTGAAGTGAGATAATATGGGCTTAGATTTCAGCTTTGCTACTTAATATGTATGAATGTCACACTAATCTCTTACCTTTATGCCATACGCCATGGTCTGAATGCTTATATACTCCCCAGATTCACAAGTTGAAACCTAATCACCAATGTGATGCTATTAAGAGGTGAGGCTGGTGGGAGGTAATTAGGTCATGAGAACAGAGCCCTCATGAATAGGAATAGTGCCCTTATAAAAGAGGCCACAAAGAGTTTCCTTGCCCCTTCCACTAAGTGAGGACGTAGTGAGAAGGTGGCATCAGTGAACTAGAAAGCTGGTTTTCACTAGACACCAAACATGCTGATGCCTTAATCTTGGAGCCTCAAGAACAGCGGTAACAATAGGAAATAACATTAATGTAGTTTATAAGCTATCCAAGTTTTGGTATTTTTATAAGTAGCCTGAATGGACTATGACAATATATAATAAGATATATTTCTTGCAACAGTACTAAGAGATATACATTTTATACTCATTTTATCAATGTATTTGAAGCGCAGAGGAGTAAAGTAATATGTCCAATCTTGCATAGCTACTGAATACACAATAAATGGAAGCTTTAAAAATGTATTGTAAAGGCCAGGCGCAGTGGCTCACGCCTGTAATCCCAGCACTTTGGGAGGCAGAGGCGGGCAGATCACAAGGTCAGGAGATCGAGACCATTCTGGCTAACACGGTGAAACCCTGTCTCTACTAAAAAATAAAAAAAAAAATTGCCCGGGCATGGTGGCGGGTGTCTGTAGTCCCAGCTACTCGGGAGGCTGAGGCAGGAGAATGGCGTGAACTTGGGAGGCGGAGGTTGCAGTGACCCGAGATCACGCCACTGCACTCCAGCCAGGGCAACAGAGTGAGACACTGTCTCAAAAAAAAAAAAAAGTATTGTAAAGTCATATCGGCTATGTCATTAAGATGTAGATTATCAGCTTTCTTTTGTACAATGCAATATAGCCATGGTGTTGTTCAGGATATTGGTGTGGTATCTAAGACTTCCAATCTCTACCACTTGTGAAAAAAAAAAGCGCCAACATTTAGTTGATAATTAATATGATGGCTACTAATTTAAAATACTTATGTGAGCATTAAATACGTTTATTTCTTTATAACGTGAACTAAACAAAAGATTTTACTATATAACATGTCAGTAATTAGTGCATAGTTTACTCTGGGTTATAACATTTTGTCAAAACAATGTTCTCATTTTTAAAATTAAGTTCTTAGTAATATTTTTATCTATATTCTAAATGTTTCTATTATGTTTTAATTTACATGCTCTTCTGTGATATTTTATAATATGAAGATAACTTTTTAACTTTTGAGGTATTCTAAGATTAATGATAGTGATAGTAAGCATAGTTAAGTTGTTCCATTAGCAGAAATCAAGTACATATAGGGTATATGTTCACATGTACAGTTATATGTAACTCTTGTATTTTGTTTTGTTTTGTTTTCATAGAGATGCTACAAGAACAATTTTATATACAGGAACATTAGAAATTTTATTCTGGTATTAGTTTCAGAAGGTAGTAAGAACTGCAATTTGGTCTTTTCAAATTATAAGGAGAAAGATCCTTCTATAGGCATTTGAAGATAATATTTTATTGATAAATCCAAATCCATATTAATGTATGTGGGTGGTAAAGAGACTTGTGATTGTTAAACATTCCATTTACCTGAAAATCTCATGTGACAAATGCCCATATAGAAAACTATCATAAATGATTTCAAAAATGGTTACATCAAAAATTAGCTTCTTCAAGTGAAGAAATTCCTTGGAGTAAAAAGAAAACACACACACACACACACTCACACATACACACACACACACACACACACACCCCTTTAGAACTTGAGAAGCCTCATTTTGGAATTACTAGTAGTGTGACTTTGGACAAGTGACTTAACTTTTCTGAAATTTCTACTTTTCTAAAGTAGTTTTACACTGAGTTTTGCAATGAGAATTAAACTACGTAAAGCCCCTAGTTTTGGAGACTGATATGCAAAAGACAATTAGGAAATAGCAGATACTTGTAAAATCCAGACACTGGATGCTTGAACAGTAGGAAAAAATGATGCCATTATTTTTTGTGTAATGCTGTTTAACTTAGCTCCTGCTGTAGAATATAGTGAGGCCTTTATTAAGGTAGCCTACTCAATAAAAATAAAGCAAATATGTATTTACCAGTAGCATTGCAAGGATATTTTGGGTCAATTTTGGCTAATGTCATGGAAAGCAAAGATTTCATTATTTCTTTACACTTTTGACTTGGCAGATTGCTGACTCCACAAGGGCAGATTTGACCACCAAAATTAGAACCTATGAGAGGAAAGTGGCATTGGAGGTCTGGTACAATCCTTGCTTCCTTTGTATCCACTAGATTTATTGTTATTTTGAGATTACTTACTAGATTTATTGCTTTTCTGTTTTGAGCTCATTTATACTTTTATATTAATTAATTTCTTCTTCCTGCTTTCCTTTTTTACATTAAAAAACTTTTTATTATGGAAAATATCAAACATAGGTAAAAATAGAAAAATATAACAAATACCATGTATCACCCAGAAGCTCCATTGATTATCATCATTAGGTCCTGTTTCCTCTTCATATCCTTCCACTTCCTATGCTTTAATTGTTTGAAGCAAATTCTAGGAAGTATATTGTTTCCTCTCTAAACATTTCTGCTTGTATAAACAAGAACCCCTTTAAAAACGTAAGCACAATGGCACTCTCACATCTAGAAAAAAATGTTTCCTTAAGATAATAAAATGCACAGTGATTATGTTTCCCACTAGAGAATTCTGCTACCTTTTTTAAAAATCACTTTATTGAGGCATTAGTGACATACGAAAAGCTGTACATAGTTAATACATACAGCTCAGTGAGTTCGGTGATGAGCACACACCTGTGAAATTGTTACCACCATCAAAGTCATGAATGTATTCTTTGCTACTGCAAGTTGATTCCTGCCTCCTTTACTGTCATTGTTATCATTTTGGTCAGAATATTTAAGGTAAGATCTACCCTCTTAGTAAATGTTAAATATAGAATATAATATCATTAGTTATAGGAGCAATGCTGCATAGGAGATCTCCAGGACTTATTTATCTTGCATAATCGAAAGTTTGTACCCTTCGCCTCCCGACTGCCCTCTCCCCTGAGCCCCTGGCAATCATGATTCTACTCTGCTTCTATTAATTTGAATATTTTAGATTACATATATAAATGAGATCATATTGTATTTGTCTTTTGGGTCTAGCTTGTTTCACTTAACATAACTAGGTTTATTTTGAATTGTATGCTAGTTACAATTTTTTAATTCTTTGTTATTTACCAATGTAAATATATTCTTATTTACCAATGTAAATATTTAAAGCTATGAACTTTCCTCTGATCCTTGTTTTTATTATATCCAATTGGTCCATTTAGGTAATTGTTTCATAATGATTTTTTTCCAGTAAGTTTGATATTTGAATTGTGTTTCTCCTATGACACAAAAGATGTTGAAAGACTATGCCAAAACAAATACATCCTTCTCTGCCAGATGTAAGGGCCTCTGGGACTCTTCAGTTTTGTAATTTGGTATTAATTTCTGCTTTTCTTGTATTTGAAAATATTTCTAAAAATTAATTTTACATTTTAAAATATATTAAGGTATTTTTATTGCTTAATTCATAATTTTCCTTGGGAACTTAAAAGTATACATACACAACTACATATACGCTTACTAAAATAAAGGTTTATATATACATTTTATGTACTTTATATTTATAAAATGTATGTATATATCTATGTATTTCTGTTTGTATATCCATATCTATATTTTCATCCTGAAACTTCTAACTACGTTACTCAAGGGTTCTGTATTCCCCGCATGCTTTTTCTTTACTAGCTCTATTATGGACTGACTGAAAAGATTAAGTAATATCCTTCACTCTTTGTGATTTCCATCTCAATTTTATTGCATTTCCTGTAGGTTTTTTTTTTCTTTAAGGAACTTGCTGCTTTATAATTTGTTATATAGATTTTCAGTTTTTCTGTTATTTAGGTAGTCTTACATCATTTTATGATTTTGAATAATCCATTTAGTCTTTAATTTCTTGGATATTGTCTATTTTCTATTCCAAGGAATTCTGTAATGTACATATTTCTCTTATTCCCTCTCCTCTGCTTCCTTTTTCATTAGTCCATTTTAGTCAATAATGTTAACTTACTCTGTTTATTTTTGTATTGAAGCTTCTGAAAATTATGTTCTAAAGAACCCTGGATAGCTTCTGATGATATTTAAACCACTCATTTAATGTTATGTTAACATAGTAAATTTGAAATTATAATCCTGTGATAAAGGCAAAAAAAGGATACTCCCTCAGAAAGTCTATCTGGTCATTTCTTTGAGCAAAGTCTAAGTGACAGAAACAGATTCAGAACTCAGAATTGGGCTTCCCACTTACACAGCTCCATTCTTCCTACTATACCCTGCACTGCCTTTCATAAAAAGTTTGTTTTGTTAATTATTAAAGGCATTAATGAAAGAGTCCCTTTGCTTCTCTGCTAAATAATCAGATAATTAGTAAGGTTTCATTTTCTCAAGTTATTCACCTTTCAGATTTATGCATTTTAAATGAAATTGTGTTCATTTTTTAAACTCAGTATTAAATACATATGATGGGAACTGACATTCTTTTCGACTTGGGTTTAACCATTCTTGAAATGATAATCTGTAACCATCTTTCAACACCTGATTAAATTTAATGGACTTGTTTTGGTGCATTTATTTAGTTTATTTAGAAATGGTACCTCTAAGACAGAAAAAATATATATTCCTAACTGACTGAAGAGAAGGAGCAAATAATTAGCTCAGGTAACCAAAAGTGTGGATGTAGAAGTGGTTTATCTTATGCATTGATGCCAGGACCTAGATTCTGCCTAGCAGACTCATTCTACATTTCCATTCCTAAGTCCCACTTCCCCTGGACCAAAGTTTCCATAACAATTAGTTATGGTTTATGTGTAGTTTCTGTTCATCAGTGTAGACTTCCCAAGACATTGCCTTTCTGAACTGTTATTCATCCACAGGGAGAAGTTGTTAAATTCATTACTACTTAAAGCACAGGCAGCATTAAACTCTGAAATGGAATGTGGCCAGAAATGTGGCACTGGAGAGAATGAGAGAAAATAACTTCCAATATTTGAATCCTGGAGTCATTTCTCTAGGTTTTTATTCATATTTTTACATCACTGGTTAGATTTTCTGCAGTGCTTGCAGGCAGATTTTAATTCTATTATCATAGTTTCCTCACAAACTTTCCTTAGTCAGCTTGGTCTCTTTCCATTTTAAGTTATACTGCCATTTAAGATTCCCATCACGCGTCTCAGTTCTTATTTCTTTGGTTTCTGTTTTAATTGTACTGAAACCACAAAAAAAGATGATTTCTGAGAATTTTATCTGCTTTCTGTACTAAATTATTGTCACTATTATGCCATTCCTATGCATCTTCAGAACATTATTCCGTTTTTCTTGTGCTACAGAATCTTTTAATGAGCCCCACGGTGTTGTCTTTTCCCTCAGTCTGTCAATCTTTAAATGGTGTATACAATTGTATGGCCCTTCTTTTTGTGTAGCATAGTGTTTGTAGAGAATCTTTGTCTGATATTATCTGGATGATAAAAAATTATCCAATACACTATTTAACAAGCAACTAAGAAACAAAAAATGCTGTCAGTTAACCAGTATATTATTTTCCTGTTACTTAACACTGTTATTCCTTTTACTGAAAATACAATAGCCAGTTTAAAAATCATCTTAAAAATTATATAGCATTGTTTGGAAACCCTGAAGGACGATGTAAGAGACCTAATTTGGATAAAGAATTCCTAAAACTTGTTCATAGTCATTGTCCTTTTTAATCAGAGTCATTCCTGTCTATTTTCCTGTACATTTTCACACTCTGTGCTCTAAATTAATGTGTTATGTTCACTATTGTCCCAGGAATGTTCATTATTGTCCCAGGGAATATTTTTTCAAACAGCTGACACCTATTTTGTAAGTTTTGATGTTAGTGCTTACCAGAAGGTGTTAATAGTAAGTTTCCAGGCAATTTCCTGGATATATATACATGCACATTCCCTCACCAAATGCCTTCAAATGTTTGAAAGGCTGAAATGTTGAGTAGCTTTAAGAATGGCTCCAAGAAAAAACACAAGATTCATACATGGACAAGCAATTTACAATTGCACCAGCAGTGCTACCATGCAGACAGAGTTGTAAGATACCATAGATTGTGGAATGAACTCTTGATTTCAGAGGTGGTTTCTAAAAACCTGTGCATCTTGAAATCAATGAAATGCAATAATTATATATGGCTATAAAGATACATAACCCAATTTACTGAACTAGTTATACGCGGGAAAAAGATACTGGACGTATGTGCTACCTTCCTTTAAACTCAACTCCAGACCTCTTCCTTTTCACGAACTTGACATAGT
The DNA here is from genome assembly GCF_029281585.2 of Gorilla gorilla gorilla. NCBI lineage: Eukaryota > Metazoa > Chordata > Mammalia > Primates > Hominidae > Gorilla > Gorilla gorilla. The sequence goes on along the minus strand of NC_073231.2, from coordinate 94,966,156 downwards.
CTTCAGTTGTGCGATGGGGAGAGGCAGTCACTTGGTAGTATTACTTCTGTAATCTAGCAGTGCAAGAAAGGACCCTCTTCCACGAAGCCAGAGAGTATAGTTATTTGTACACTTAGATAGTTGGGACAAACTTTGCTTTGCCTCTTCAGTGTTAGGTGTGACTTTCTTCATGTCTGGCCTCTTTCTTTTGATATTCATAATTTAATTTTGTACATTCCTGTGCTTATTTCATAACTTAAGCTAAGGTCTATTGTAAAATGTTATATAATATTAAAATAGAAATAAAAAATTTAAATATTGAAATGTAAAAGAGAAAGAAAAGAAAGAATAAAAGTCACTGTACTTATCCAGTTTCATTGTTCTAAAGAAATTTCCAGTTCAGAATAAATTTAAAATGTTGACAAAATGTACATTAAGGACTAGTTTTATATCACTTTATGATGTGCATGCCCATGATTTTCCTTTTCCCTAATGAAAGTGCTTTTGAGCAAATTATGTATTATTAGTGTTACAAATGAAAACATTTAAATAAGCCTGATGCCCTGCTATTCATACATGAATCTGCTTGTAAAGTCAACAATCACCTTACATATTTTGAGGGGGAGTATGGGGTGCATTTGAAAGAATTTTAGATCAGGTTTGCTTAAAATAGGCTTACATCCATTTTTGCTTTTTCCATTTTCTATTGGTTATCATCATTCACAAAACTTGTAATAAGCAGTTATCCAAATGCAAAGATATATTATACCTAATTAGAAGGCATAATTTTCATTTTCTCATCTTTGGACTTCATATTGCTTTATTTACACTGAGAATCAGATAAAGTAGGCCGATATTTAATCTAGGGTAAGGTTGATGCTTTATCCACTGATTACTGTATCAGAATCACAAAGTCATCACCTGTAGACTATTTCCTTTATATATTAAGTCAGATCCTAGTGAACTTGGTGCCTGAAATCTTTGTTATCAAAGAGCCATGTTTGTTTTTGTTCAGATATCACCAAAAGTAATACCTAATTTTGTTCACAGCAATGCATAAATGCTTTAGGTAATTCTTCTAGGGGAAGTTCGAGAAATATGTTTCTACTGTGCAAGGAAGCAGGCTATCCTCTAGGAGTTTTACAGTTTCGTGTTTTATATTTATATCTTTAAACATTTTTTGAGTTGAATTTTGTATATAGTATGTGACCTACTTTGGGATACTTTTCATTACAAAAAAAAAAAATGTATTTGCTGATGCCTTTTCCATACAACCCAGATGGTTAATATCAGACTGCAGTGGAAACCTGAGGGAACACATGTGACCTTGAAAACATCTAAATCAAGTCTGTTCAGAAATGATAGGCTGCAACGCCAGGTCTTTTTGCCCCAATGGACTTTGCAAATAAAATGAATAAATGAGAGTAAGAATAAATGCCTAAGATTCCGGGGAGGAAGGGGAGGACCCTTGCAGACTTACTGAAGTTGTCATCAGAAAATCTAGTATCAGGATTTTCCTTCCATTCTGAGTGAGCTTGTGTGTGTGTGTGTCTGTGTGTAGATGAGTAGGTGTAATTGGAACAGTTGACCTGACTCAGATATTTTTCTTTTACATTTTTAACTTACCTAAAATGTACTATAAATATTGAGGTAACACTGATCTTCTCAACTATTTTTAGCTATTTGAAGTCTCATAGGTGTTTATTTTATAATTAAATGACGATAAGTAATTTGGAGCAACACAAAGATCCAGAATAGGAACTTTTATTGCTTTTTCTCTTAGCCATGCAGTTTCTGCCTGCCTTATAATGCGCCTGAGAAAGAGAAAGAGAAACCCCATTAAAATAGGAAAAATATCCAACATGCAAATGACTTCACTTTGAAAGGAATAGAAATATAAAGCCCATGTCTCCCCTCTCTTTCTTTTACACTTTTTTTGGCATAAGCAAGTGGGGATATGCTTTCATCATTGTTAAACCTGGCCAAGGGGATAGCTTGGGCTGCCTGTCTATGGTAAAATTGATAACAATAAAACCACTGTTGAAGGATTAACCTGGTAAAAAAGAAAAAAGAAACATCCAGAGGTAAAAGGTTGTTTAAGGAGTGAGTTTGGAAGGCAGTTTTCTAAAAGCATTTCAATATTTAGTGGCCTGGGAATGTGATTCAGGGAAATTATTCTGTCAATGATGTAAAGAAGAATAGTGAGCTCCAGGTTCTATTTTTCTGTCCTCCTTTCTGTTTAAAAATTAAATTGGTTTCAAAAGAGATTTAGTAAGGGGTCACAGTGAGTGTAAACACTTGTGCATACACAACATTGGTAGGTCTCAGTTTAAGAAGATGTGGAAGATGCTGAGAAGCATGCCAATTTCTCTACAAGGTCTCTTGGGTAAGGGTTGGGAATCTGAATGAGGTGAAACAAACCCCAGAGGAAATAACCCAGCGGGCGAAACTGAGGCATTAGTTCAAGTCCTCCATAAAGTAAACACCAAGATGGGATTATAGAAATGCAAGTTTATTAGTGGCAAAACCTATCAAAGGAATTGGGGAGGAAGTCAGGAGAAACTGGGAAAGCCTTTCAGATTATTGTATAGTTTTTACCCTGAGAGAAGTAAGGAAAGAAAGAGGAAGGGAAAAAAGAGGGGCAATAAGAAAGGTAGGTTAAGTGAAGCATGCACAGTATAGTTCTAAGGGAAATTTGGCAAGGTCTTTAGTAGTAGAAGTAGGAGTATAGTTGTTGAGTCAAAGTTGGCCATCACAAGAGTCCTGCACCTCCAAGATATGGGCCTGTCTTAGTCCCTGCCATGCTCAGCTATTGTCAGGGAGAAGCTATGGGAAATCTGGCCTCATAGTAGACTTGTATTTTAAAGACCACTAGCTGGAGCCATTGGCCAGTTACTCTCCTTGCAGTTGGCGAACTAAAAGACATGTTTTCATAGCCAAAATACTGTCCCCTGCATCTGAAAATTTACCTCACAAGTTAAGGGATAAAAGTAATCTATTTCCAAGGGGAGTGAAGACATAGGCTTGGTTGAGACTCACTTTCTCTCTTTCTTCCTTCTTTCCATTCTTGACAGCTTTGACTGGGAACCACCTCTCTGACAGATTCTATGCTACATGCTTTGATAAAGTAGGGATTCAAGCTAAAGATAACATAGGAAAGTTGTCTAAGCAATGATGGTACAGACAGTTAATAAACTAAGAGTTCCTGACTTTGTCTACTATTTGAAAGAATTCAATTGCTGCCTATAGGCATATGAAAAACTTATACTGCAATTGCTGCCTTTAAGTATATGAGAAACTTACAGTTGTTTACAAGTATAAGTCCTTGTAATGAAGAATGGCCACAAATGGCTAGATAGGAGATTGATTATAGGCCTGGCCAAGTGAATTGTAGTTGAAAATACTCCAAGTAGGAGCTCAAAAAGGAATCAAGACCACAACTAATTCAGCAATTCCCAAATTTTTTTGTGCTTAGGGCAACTTTGCACTGCATATTTGGTTATATCTATTGATATTTGCCATGCTGATATTTGCCATGCAGACAGATTTTCACAACAAAAGAATGCACAAGCACACATTCCACTGTCCATCAGAATGAAAATGTCAAGATGATAATGACCTAGTACTTTCTGTAACCTCTCGAAAGCTCCACTATACAATTGTGAGATGGAGTGAAGAACAATGTGTTAATGTTTTCATGAATCTGAAAGGATCTCAGGACTCCTTGGGGGTCCCTGGGCTATACTTTGAGAACTATTTGTTTAATATACATGGACTACAAAATCCTGCTGGGGTTTAGACAGCTTCAGGTCATTGGGCATGTGTGTGCCAAGTGGTTCATGCCCATGGACAGCTGCTGTTAGCCTTAGGGCAGGCCCTGCCTTGGTGAAAATGGGGTTTCTGCTATACTTTCCATCTAGCTCATGTTTTATCAAGAAACTGTTTGAGGATAAGTCTATAGGTTGACAGTTGCCAAAATCTACACTTGAGAGATGATGATATCAGATAATTAGAACTGTCAATGATAGAGTCTCCAAATGTATCTTTCTACTTGAAGCAAATAACAATCCAGGAGAATTTGTTGCAGCCCAGACACCTATCTACTGGAAGAGGGTAGGGCAAAGTCACTGAGTGTCAGATATTTCTTGGCAATAGAAAGTGATTTTGATAAAATAAAACTCATTGTACATTTATTCGAGTGATTACTATTTGATTCATTCATATATCAGTGATTAAACTATAAGCTCCTTGTGGGTAAGAATCATGTTTATTTTGCTCAGTCCATTTTACTGAGAATCCAACACAATGCACATAGTAAATGGTTACATTGACTGAATGCATGGATGAAAGAATAAATGAAAAAATGTACTTGGAGTTGAAAAAAGTGCTAGGTAAAAAGTGGTGAAAAAAATTGGCATGGACTTTGTTGTAAAAATCACAGTCAAATGTGAAAACAAAATAAATAAGTTAAAACTGGCCTTCCTTCAAACAGGAAAGTTCTAGCTCATTTTCTGTCTTTGAACACATTTTTTTCTCTGCCTGGACGGTTCTTTCTCAACATGTACTTCTTGTGAAAGGCATAACTCACTACTTATAAAATTACATGTTAAAATTGTCCTGTGTGCAAGTCTACCAGTCTCCTTACAAACTGTAAACTCTTAGAGATTAAGCAGTTAACCTGTTTTGTCTTGGAACTCCCAGTGCTATGCACAACATTTGGCAAACAATACGCAATAAATATGGTTTTGTTGAACAGGTAAATAGATAAATATGCTTTACAAAAGGATTATCAGCAGATCATTTTAACAAATATATATGAAGATAATACGTAAAACTAACAAATCAATGTTTACATTACTTCTCCTGGTATTCCTCTCATCAATCCACCACCAACTTTCTCATCACTTTTTAAAACTTTATCTTTTATTTTTAGTTTACACATAATAATTGTCATATTTATGAGATACAAGTGATATTTAACACGTATCTAATATGTAATAATCAAATCAGGGTAATTAACATATCCATCACCTCAAGCATTTATCATTTCTTTGTATTGTGAACATTCAAAACCCTCTTTTCTAGCTTTTTAAAAATATACACTAAATTATTGTTAACCATTTTCATTCTAAAGTGCTATGGAACAATAGAAATGTATGACTGCTATCAGCAGTTACTTTGTGTACACCACCTTCTCCCTGTCTCCCCCCCACTCAGCCATTCCCAGTCTGTAATGACTACAATTCTACTCTTCACTTCTAGGAGCTCAATATTTTTAAATTCTCATATATGAATATTAACATGACGTATTTGTCTTTCTGTGCCTGACTTCTTTCACTTAACATAATATTCTCCATATTCTCCATCCTTTCTAAAGCTCGTTTTTGTTGCCTTGAATCACAGGATTCCATTCTTTTTCACATGCAGGATGTAGCTGGTATCTCAGATTAGGCAGTTAATGAATAACAGAGAAGCAGACCAAGCCAAGTATAATTCATAGGATTTTATAGACAAAAGAAGATAAAAGAAAGTCTTTCACTTTTAGACTTTTATTTCAAAAACCTAGAATCCAGACACATATTTTATGATTCTATCTATATAAAACTTCCTGAATAGGTAAATCTGTAGAGACAGAAAGCAGATTAGTGGATTCCAGGGGCTGGCAGTGGGGGAAGAGACGGGGACTGACTGAATAATGGATAAAGTTTTTCCTTTTGGAGTGATATAAATTTCTCAAAACTAGATAGTGTGTGACAGTTGCACATTGAGAATGTACTAAGTGCCACTGAATTTTACATTTTAAAATGGTTAGTGACTAATATTATGTAAATTTTAACTCAATTAAAAAAAATAAGAATTGTAGAACCCAAAGTTGAGAGTGCTTTACAAGGTGACAGCAGGAAGGGATGCTAGCCTTTGGTAAATGAGGAAAAACTTTGTATTACATTTTACCTCATTTATTCCTTCATTCAACAAATATAAACAGGTACCCTGACCTGAGTACTATGCCATGGTTTCAGAAGAATGGCATGAACAAAACTGATATGATCCTTATCTTCATACAAATTATAGCCTTGTCAGAGTTCTATATACTCAGTTACTTGAATACCTTCTCAATATTTTCTTTACATGATTGAGTTAAATACTACATTAAAAATTAGGAAAGATATCACTATTAGAGAAGGTACTCTGATAATAAGTTCTGAATAGAAAGTAATTCTTAGTATCAATTCCATAAAAAATATAGTTAAATGTATTTTTGCTTAATCAGTACAGAATTCTCTTAATCTTTGCTTAAACTTGGAATCCTAAAGTCAAATATACTCTACTTCAATTTTTCTCTACAATGACTTTATTTTCATGCCTGTCTTTAAAAAAAATTAACTATACTGTCAAAATTTTCCCACTTTCCAAGTGTATAGAATCAATAGGTTATCTAACTTTTGCAATCTGGAGTCTGTAGTTGTAAATATAATTCTAGCAGTTCTTTTTTATATTTGATCTGCTCAGTAACAGTGCTGAAAATTCTAAGATAATGAAATTCAGTATGGATTTACTAAGTAATAATATTAAGTAATACATACAGCCATAAGTCCTATGGTAGAGATTCAGGGAAGAATAAGATTTAAGTCTTGTTCTAGGTAACTTTACAATCTTATCATCAAGTAAAACAAATCTGATAACCACATAAATATAATAGGAAGTGCAGGAGACAAAACAACATCTTAAGAAATATGTAGCCCTAAAATATAGACTGAAAAGAGAGAGATACTCATTCAGCACATAATAACAAATTTCATTAAGGGGTGATGTCTGGTGGCTAGTAATATAATTTTGAGGGGAGATTTAGCACAGGAGAGAGGCTATTACAGTGACAGAAAACACAATGAGAAAATACAGTGATGAGAAACAAAAGATGTATAGAAGGCATAGAAAGTAATTCCGAAGACTGTTGCAATATTTTTCAAATGTCAGTCATACTTGTTCTACCTTAATAATTTTGTCATATTTTCCATATTTGCACATACATATTTATAATATTTGCATGTTTTTAAAAAACTATTTAAAATATTTCCTGTCACATCATACAGTTTTATTCCTTAAATATATTTACTTTTAGACAATTTTGGCTCAAGCAACATACACTTGCCTCTCACAGTTCTGGAGGCTGAAAAGTTAAAGATGAAGGTACTGGGAGGTTCACTTCTCAGTGAAGGCCTTCTTCCTGGCTTGAAGACAGCTACTTTCTCTCTGCATCCTCACGTGGCAAAGAGAGGAAGAGCCGGTGTTTTTCCTTTTGTTATAAGGACACTAATCCCATCATTGAGGCTCTGCTCTTATGACCTCATCTAAGCCTAATTACCTCCAAAAGGCTCCACCTCCAAATACCATTATATTGCATACTAAGATTTCAGCATATGAATTTTATGTGGACACAAACATTCAGTCCATAATACAGACACTGATTAAATATTTGTTGAATGAATAATTGACTGCATGAATGAATATTTTGTATTTAAGTTATAATCTTCAAGTCAGGACATGCTTGTATTCATACATAAAAGTGTATCAGATCTATAAAGTTTGTAAGACACAAGTTCTTACAACAAATAACTTAGCCTATGTACATTTTGAAAGTGCATACATGTTTTCCTGAACAATTGATATTTTTGTTTATTTTTCTGTGTCTTGTTTTCCTTTTAGACATGTTAGTCCTTTTTTTTAAATTTATTTTTGTAAATTGACAGAACTGACAGATATATAGATATGGATTTTTTATTTTTTGTAGAGAAAGGGTCTCACTATGTTGACCAGGCCACTCTCAAACTCCTGGGCTTAAACAATCTTCCTGCCTTGGCCTCCCAAAGTACTGAGATTATAGATGTGAGCCACTGTGATAGATAAAATTGTATTTACTATGTATAATGTGATGTTTGTTTTAAAGTATATGTACATTGTGGAATGACTAAATATCACTAATTAAAAAATGCATTATGTCACATAGTTATAATTCTTGTGGTTAGAATACTTTACATCTACTTTTTTAGAACTTTTTGAGAATATATCATTCACTGTAATTATATAGTCACCATGTTGTACAATTGATCTCTTAAACTTATATCTTCTAACTAAGATTTTGTGTTCTTTGACCAATATCTCCCTAACCACCATTGCTTCCTACTGCCCCAGCCTCTGGTACCCACCTTTCTACTGTCTACTTGTATGAGGTCAACTGTTTTAGAAATAAGTCATGCACAAAAAAGACAAATACGATACAGTATTTGTCTTTTTGTGACTGGCTTATTTCACTTAATATAATGTCCTCCAGATTCATCTATATTGTCACAAATGACATGATTTTCTTCCTCTTCATGGTTCTATAGCAGTGGTCCACAACCTTTTTGGGACCAGAAACTGGTTTCATGGAAGACAATTTTTCCATGGACTGGGGTTGGGGGCTGGTTTTGAGACGATTCAAGCACATTACATTTATTGTGCACCTTATTTCTATTATTATTACATTGCAATATATAATAAAATAATTATGCAACTCATCATAATGTAGAATTGGTCCCTAAGCTTGTTTTCCTGCAACTAGATGGTCCCATCTGGAGATGATGACAGTGACAGATCATCAGGCATTAGATTCTTATAAGGAGCACGCAACCTGGATCCTTCACATGGTCAGTTTACAATAGGGTTTGCCCTCCTAAGATAATCTAATGCCGCTGTTGTTCTGATAGGTGGAGCTTAAGTGGCAATGCAAGCAATAGGGAGCAGCTATAAATACAGTTGAAGCTTTGCTTGCTCACCTACCACTCACCTTCTACTGTGTGGCCTGGTTCCTAACAGGCCACAGGCTGATACTGGTCCATGGTCCAGGGGTTGGGGACACCTGCTGTATAGTATTCTACTTTGTATATATATCACATTTTCTATATCCATCCATCCACTGATTGACACTTAGGTTAATTTCATAGCTCGGCTATGGTGAGTAATGCTGCAGTAAATATGGGAGTGCAGGTATCTCTTCAATATTCTGACTTAATTTCCTTTGGATATATACCCAGTAGTGGGAATGCTGGATCATGTGGTAGTTCTATTTTAATTTTTTTGAAGAACCTCTATACTTTTTTCCATACTAGCTGTACTAACTTGAAATCTCACCAACAGTGTACAAGGGTTCTCTTTTCCCCACTTTCTTGTCAACACTTATCTTTTGTCTTTTAGATGATAGCCATTCTAACAGATGTGAGGCGACATCTGATTGTGGTTTTAATTTGCATTTCCCTGATGATTAGTGATGTTGAACTTTTTTATATATCTGTTGTATATCTTCTTTTGAGAAATATCTATTCAGGTCCTTTGCTAATTTTTTAATCTGGTTATTTGTTTTCTTGCTATTGAGTTGTTTGAGCTTCTTATATATATTGGAAAGTATCCCCTTACAAGATGTATAGTTTGTGAGTATTTTATCCCATTCTATAGATTGTCACTTTACCCTGCTGACTACTTCCTTTGCTGTTTAGAAGCTTTGTAATTTGATGTAATTCCATTAGTCTACTTTTGCTGTTGTTGCCTATGGTTTGGGGGTAATATCAAAAAGTCATTGCCCAAACTATGTCATAGAGCATTTTACCTATGGTTTCTTCTAGTAATTTCATAATGTCAGGTCTTACATTTAAGTATTTAATATATTTTTTATTGATTTTTATATGGTATTTGATGAGGGTTTAAATTTATTCTTTTGCATGTGGAGATCTAGTTTTCCCAAAATAGTTCATTGAAGAGACTGTGCTTTTCCCTTGCACATTCTTGCAAGGATGCCTTGATCAAAAATCAGTTGCCTGAAAATATGTGGATTTATTTTGGGTTATCTATTTTGTTCCATTGGCCTTTATGTCTGTTTTTATGACAGTATACATAATATCTCTTTTAAATAATCATACGACACTTTGATGTGATTATTAGGGAACTTAAAGTCTTCATACCCTACTTTTGTACTGCATAAGACACCGAAAAATTTTCATCAGTAAACTTTATTTTTTAAAGGGAATTTTAGATTCACAGCAAAATTGAACAGAAACTACAGAGAATTTCTATACACCCCCATTTTCACCTACATACAACCTCTCCTACTGTTGACATTCTTTACCAAAGTCATACATTTATTACAGTCAATTAGCCTACATTGACATATCATTATCACCCAAGGTCCATAAATTATATTAAAGCCCACTCTCGATATTATAAATTCTGTGGATTTGCACAAATAAGAACATGTATCCACCATAGTAGTACCACACAAAGTAGCCTCAATGTCCTAAAAATTTTCTGTGCTCAGTCTATTTCTCCCTCCCTCCACCAACAACTGGCAACCACAAATATTTTTACTGTCTCCCTAGTTTTACTTTTCCAAGGATATCATATAGTTTGAATCATACAGCAAATAGTCTTTTCAGCTTGGCTTCTTTCACTTAGTAATGTGCATTTATTTTCTTTTTGTTTTTTCATTGCTTGATAGATCATTTCTTTTTATCAATGAATAATATTCTACTGTCTATATGTACCATAGTTTATTAACTTACTGAAGGATATTTTAGTTAATTTCAAGTTTTAGCAATTATGAATAAAGCTGCTATAAATATCAGTATGTAGGTTTTGTGTGTATGTAAATTTTCAACTTATTCGGGTAAATATTGAGGGGTGCAATTGCTGCATTGTATGGTATGTTTAGTTGTGTATGAAACCACGGAACTGTCTTCCAAAGTGGCTGTACTAGTTTGCATTCTCACTGGCAATGAATGAGAGTTCCTGTTGCTCCACATCCTTGCTAGTATTTCGTGTTGTCAGTGTTTTCAGTTTTGATTATTCTAAAAGTTGTGTAGTGTTATCTCATTACAGTTTTAGTTTGCAATTCTCACTTTTTTCTCTGATGACATATTATGTTAAACATTTTTGCATATGCTTCTTGCCATCTATGTATCTTCTTTGATGAAGTGTCTGTGCAGTTTTTTGCTCATTTTTAATTAGATTGTTCTTATTTATTGAAGAGTTTTTAAAGTTTTTTTTATATATTTTAGATAACTGTCTTATATAAGGTGTGCCTTTTGCAAATATTTTTTTCAGTCTATGGCTTGTTTTCTTATTTCCTTGACTCTTTCACAGAGCAAAATTTTTGAATTTTAGTAAAGTTCAACTTATGATACATTTTTCATGGATTGTATCTTTATTGTTATGTCTAAAAAAGTCATTGTCATGCCCAAGGTCATGTAGGTTTTCTTTAATGCTACAATCTAGAAGGTTTTACAGTTTTGCATCTGAAATTTAAATGCAAATATTTCAAATGGAATCTGAGATCTTAAATGAAATTGCATTGAATCTGTAGAAAAAGTTCGGAAAAAAACTGACGTCTTAACACTATTGAGGTTTCTTAAATCCATGAACATGGAAGAGCTTTCCATTTATTTAGTTCTGTGATATATTTCAATTTTGTAATTTTCCTCATTGAGATATTATACATATTTTGTTACATTTATATGTAATTATTTTCTTAATGTAAATGCTAATTTTTAATTTCATATTCTACATGTTCATTGCTACTATATAGGAAAGTAGGTGACTGTACATTAATTCTGTATCCCAAAAGCTTACAATAGTCGCTTATTAGTTCCAGAAGTTTTTTTATTAATACTTTTGAATTTTCTACACAGACAATCTTGTCATCTGTGAACTAAGACCATTGTATTTCTTCCTTTCCAATTTGCACACCTTTTATTTCTTTTTCTTGTCTGGTTGAATTATCTAAGACTTTCAGTAAGATGTTGAAAAGCAGTGGTGGAGGAGATGGAATTCCTGCCTTTTTTCTGATCTTAGCAGGAAAGCTACAAGTGCAACCCCTCTATTCTTTCTTTGCTGAAATAATATTTACTTTTAAAGAGTAGTTTAGGGTTTTTTTGTTTGTTTGTTTGTTTTTTGTTTTTTTTTTTAGCAAGCTGAGCTGCCTATACCCCTTCCAGTGCAGAGATCATGGTGCAGCAGGGCCTTCTCCACTCAATGCCCATGCAGATCTCCAGGCACCTGGGGTACCCACCCTCCTGTATTATGAGTTTAGGCCGCCCCACCTCCAACCATATAGAGAACTTGGGGCCAGGGAGGTTTCTCAGCTCCACATCTAGGCATACCTCTGAGCACTTGGTGATCACCCACTGAAATCTCCCTCATTAATGGTTCTTGTGACTGCCATTGAGGGACCTATAGGTAGGCCTTCCCAGTCTAGCCACACTCATCTTACCCCCAACCCTTAAAGGCTGAGCAGGGAGCTCAGAAAACTGTGCAATCCATAGGTTAGCCCATTGTCTTAGGCAACAGAGAGCTTTTCCCATTAAACAAGTATAAACTATATACCCAGCCACCTTGGCCACAGCCAGCTGTTACCCATAAGTGCCATCTACTGGCTTACAGGTAAAATGCACAACCCAACATAAAAATATGCTGACAGAATTGCATAAGGCTTTAGAAGCAAACCTCAAAGCCCCTGCACAGCATTCTCTACAGCCCCACCTCATAGAGAGGAGAAGAAGGAAAAGGGAAGGAAGAACAAAAACAATATTATAGAGAAAGAAAGAAAAAGAATAAATCTGACCTACACAAAAATCATTACAAATATTAGAAGTGCCAGAATTTTCAGAGGAGAAGGAAACAGCAAAATAATTCTGGTGCTATGAAAAATCTGAAAACAGTGATATGACCAAGGATCATAGATATCACCAAAGGATCATAATATCTCCACAGCAAAGGCCCCTAATCAAAATGAAAACTCAGAAATATACGATAAAGAATTTGAAACATGAATTTCAAGGAAGCTCAACAAGATCCAAGACAGGGTTGAAAATCAACATAAAGGAACATTTAAGTCAATCCAGAAAATAAAGGAAGAGATAAACGTACTCAAAAGAAAACAATCAGAACTTTTGGAAATGAAAAACTCGCTTAAGAAATATCAAAATACAATTGAAAGCTTTTTTAATAGACTGGACAAAGCACAATAAAGAATCTCAGAACTTGCAGATCAGTCTTTTGAACTAAACCTGTCAAAAAAATAAAGAAAAAATAATATAAAAACACTAACAAGTCTTCATGAAATAAGGGATTATATAAAGTGACCAAACCTATGAACTACTGGCATTCCTAATAGAGAAGAGGAAAAACCTGCAAAATATGTTTGAGAAAATTATTTTTAAAAATTTCCCTAATCTTGCTAGACTCAAGAAATCCATGGAACTCCTGCAAGATATTATACAAAACGAACTTCGCCAAAGCATATAGTCATGAGACTGTCCAAGGTCCATGCTAAAGAAAAAAAATTTTAAAGGCAGCTAGAGACGAAGGTCAGATCACATAAAAAGGGAATGCCATTGGGGTAACGTGGAGTTCTCAACTGAAGCCTCATAAGCCAGGACAGATTGAAGGCTGTTTGGGAAAGAAATCCCAAACACAAAATTGATATCCCACCAAACTAAGCTTCATAAGCAAAGGAGAAATAAAATCTTTTGCAGAGAAGCAAGCATTAAGGGAATGAATTACCACTAGGCCAGACTTACAAGAGATCTTTAAGATAGTTCTAAATAAGGAGAGGAAAAAATGATACCTTCTACCACAAAAAGAGACTTAATTACATAGCCCACAGACCATGTAAGGCAACTATACAGTAGAAACTGCAATGCAACCAGCTAACAAATTCATGATAGATTCAGAACCACACATATCAACATTATCCTTTAATGTAAGTGGTCTAAACGTCCCCACTTAAAAGGCACAGAGTTGCGAATTGGATTAAGAAACAAGACCCAACCATCAGCTATCTTCAATAGACCCTTATCACACAGGTATTCACCATAAGCTCAAAGTAAAGGGCTTGAGAAAGATCTGTCATGCAAGTGGGGAGACAAAAATGAGCAGGGATCACTATTTTTGTATTAGATGAAACAGACTTTAAAACAACAATGGTAAAAAAGGACAAAGAAGGGCATTACATAATGATAAAGGTTTCAATTCAACAAGAAGATTTAACTATTTTAAACATTTATGCATCTAATATTGGAGCACTTAGATTCATAAAAGAAGTGCTTCTATGTCTATGAAAAGACTTAGACAGCCACACAATAATAGGGGAAGACTTGAACACCCCACTGATAGTGTTATACGGATTATTGAGGCAGAAAACTAACAAAGAAATTCTGAACTTAAATTTGACACTTGACCAATGGGATCTAAAAGACATCTACAGAAAACTTCACAACCACCTTGGAATATACGTTCTTCTCATCTGAACATGGAACACACCCAAAGATCAACCACATGCTCAGCCAGAATGCAAATCTCAATAAATTAAAAAAAAACCCTGCAATCATCCCAACCATATTCTCAGACCAGAGTGGAATAAAAACAGAAATCAATACTAAGAAGATCTTCCAAATCCACACAATTATATGGAAACTAAACAACTTGCTCCTGAATAACTTTTGGGTAAAAAACAAAATTAAGGCATAAATCAAAACATTTTTTGAAATAATGGAAAAAAGAGATACAACATACCCAAATCTCTGGGATACATCAAAAGGAGTAATTAGAGGAAAATTTATACTGCTAAATGCCTACCTCAGAAAGTTAGAAAATTCAAATTAATTATGTAACATCATACCTCAAGTATTGAGAAAAGAACAAACTAACCATGAAGCCAGCAGAAAAGAAATAACTAAAATCAGTGCATAACTGAACAAAATTGAGGCCCAAAATTCATAAAAAGTGTCAACAAAACCAAAAGTTAGTTATTTAAAAGTATAAACAAGATCCATAGACTGCTCACTAGATTAATAAAGAAAAAAATAGAGAAGATCAAAATAAGTGCAATCAGAAATGACAAAGATGACATTACAACTGATCCCACAGAAATACAACAGATTCTCAGAGACTATCATAAACACTTCTATGAACATGAACTAGAAAGTCTAGAGGAAATAAATAAATTCCTGAAAATACACAACCTCCCAAGATTGAATCTGGAAGAAATGGAAATTTCTGACAGACCAACATTGACTTCCAAAATTGATTAAGTAATAAAAAACCTAACCAAAAAAGTCCCTGGAACAGATAAATCCACAGCCACATTTTACCAGACAAAGTAAATCCAGTACCAATTCAATTAAAACTATTCCAAAAAATTGAGGTGAAGAGACTCTTTCCTAACATATTCTATGAAGCCAGCATCATCTTGATACCAAAACCAGGCAATGACAGGCGGAGAAAGAAAACTACAGGCCAATATCCCTGATGAATAAAAACACAAAATTCTTCAACAAAATACTAACCAGTTGAATAGAGCAACACATCAAAAATTTAATTCATCATGATCAGGTAGACTTCATTCCTGGGATGCAAATTTGGTTCAACATATGCAAATCAATAAATGTGATTCATCACATAAATAATTAAAAACTAAAACCATATGATCATCTCAATAGACATGGAAAAAAAGTCTTCAATAAAATCCAACATCCCTTCATGATAAAAACCCTCAACAAACTTGGCATCAAAGGAACATACTTCAAAATAATAAGATACTTTTGACAAATCCATAGCCAATATCATACTAAATTGGCAAAAGCTGGAAGCATCCCCCTTGAGAAATGAAGCAAGACAAGGATGCCTACTCTCACCACTCCTACTCAACGTACTACTGGAAGTCATTGCCAGAACAATCAGGCAAGATAAAGAAATAAAAGACATCCAAATAAGTAAACAACAAGTCAAACTATCTCTCTTCATTGACACTATAATTTTATACCTAGAAAACATTAAAAACTCCGCCAAAAGGCTCCTAGAACTGATAAATGACTTCAGTGAAGTTTCAGATGGAAATCAACATACAAAAATTAGTAGCATTTCTACACATCAATAACGTTCAAGTTGAGAGCCAAATTAAGAATATTCAATAGCTATAAAATACCTAAGAATACATCTAACCAAGGAGGTGAAAGGTCTCTGCAAGGAGAACTATGAACACTGCTGAAAGAAATCATAGATGACACAAACAAATGTAAAAACATGGATTGGAACATGCTCTAGGATTGGAAGAAAATGTACACCACAGAATACTACACAGCCATAAAAAATAATAAAATCATGTTCTTGGCAGCAACATAGATACAGCTGGAAGCCATAATTCTAAGGAAATTAAAATAGAAACAAAAAACTAAATAGCACATGTTCTCACTTATAAGTGGAAGCAAAACACTGGGTACTCATGGTCATAAAAAAGGCAACAATAGACACTGGGGACTACTAGAAGTAGAAGGAGACAGAGTGGGAAAGGCTGAAGAGCTATTGAGTACTATCCTCACTATCTGGGTGATGGTGATGGGATCATCTGCATCCCCAAACTCAGCATCACACAATATACCCATGTATCAGAATTGCACATGCACCTCCCAAATCTGAAATATAAGTTGAACTTAAAGAGGATATATCATGACTTTAAAGTCCCAGGAATGAGATATAATAAAAATTAACATAATTAAAATAAACAATGTTATTCAATGTAAAGCAATAAATGTAAGAATAATAATAAACAGCAACCTGCAAATAATTATAAAACACAACTGATTTATAAAATGCCTATGTGAACTCAAATTCTTCATAAGAAGATTGGAATATTTTATAATTAGTTGGAAATAATGAAATATTTTGTAATTATTTGTTTAAGATAAGTATATCTGTAGTAGTTCTATATCGGGAAAACGACTCAGCAGCTAGTTGATATGGCATCATTTTAATTTCCTATCCTAGGCTATTATCCTTAGCAAACTAATGCAGGAACAGAAAACCAAATACCACATTCTCATTTATAAGTGGGAGCTAAGTGATGAGAACTCATGAACACAAAGAAGGGAACAACAAACACTGGAGTCTACTTGAGGGTGGCAGGTGCAAGGAAGGAAAGGAGCAGGAGATAACTATTGGGTAGTGGGCTTAATACCTGGGTGATGAAGTGATCTGTACAACAAACCCCCATGACATGAGCTTACCTGTGTAACAAACCTTCGTGTGTACCCCCAAACCTAAAAGAAAAGTTAGAAAAAAAAGAAGAACAAGAGACCAGACACAGAGGATTAAGTCCTCAGAGAGAGAAATAAAATGATTACGAGATACTAAAATAATAATAAATAACAATAATAACTTCCAATCCAAAGAGCCTGGGATCTTGCAAATTGATTTTCATCAAAAGTATTTATTGAACAGTTTTTCCAAAAATGGCATCTTTTCAACAATTTTTATGTGTTAATATGTTGACATGATTGATGTTAACACTGATAGAATGGTGTTACAGTAAGCTGTGTAAAGCATGACTAAGAGAAATATAGAGCAGGTTATTACCTTTTTCTTAGACTACTTATAACCAAAGGATCAGACTGCATCTTGGCCTGGCCTCACAAAGCTCTCACTCTGAGGTGAGAAACCAGCTAAATCTCTTACAAAAGTGTGGGAAAGGGTCAGAGCAGGAGGGAGAATAAAAGCTAATTCTTTGGTTTGGAATCTGCATGAGAATGTCATTAATGGAAGTACAGTTGACCCTTGAACAACACAGGCTTGTACTTTATGGTCCATTTATACATGGATTTTCGATAAATATATTGGAAAAAATTTTTTAGAGTTCCAACAATTTTTGAAAACTTGCAAGGTGAGTCACATAGCCTAGTAATAGAAAAAAATTAAAATTAGATATGTCATGAATGCATACAATATATGTGGAGACTAGTCTATTTATC
The DNA here is from genome assembly GCF_029281585.2 of Gorilla gorilla gorilla. Taxonomy (NCBI): domain Eukaryota; kingdom Metazoa; phylum Chordata; class Mammalia; order Primates; family Hominidae; genus Gorilla; species Gorilla gorilla. The sequence continues at coordinate 94,948,349 of NC_073231.2, read as the reverse complement.
ATTTACTACCATAAAATCGATACAAATCTATTAGAAAGAGTTAAAATTTCTCAAAACTTATGGACACAAAAACTATATATAGTACGAGGCACATTATCATTTGCAGTTGAGAGAAATGTAAGCAAATGTAAAAACACAGTAGTAAATCACAACTACATAAGACTAACTGTAGTAACACTGTACTACTGTAATAATTTTGTAGCCAGCCCCTGTTGTTATTGTGGTGAGCTCATGTTGTGAGTATCTGTTTAAAATGCCATGTCATGCTAATCATTTCTATAGGAATAGTTCATCTCTTTAGTAAATTTTGTATCTCAGTGAAAAGGGATCTTTGCAGTTCTCACATATTTCTCATCGTTTTTTATATAGTACAATCCGGTAAACCTTGAGCAGCACAGTGGGATGCACATGAAATGCTACTAGTAATGCTGAAAGTGCTCCTGAGAAACAGAGAAAAGTCACAATATTACAAGAAAATGTTTAATCGCTTGAGGTGCGTCATAGACTATGGTCTGTAGTTGGTGTTGCCCATTTCAAGATAAAGTAATCCAGCATAAGATCCACTGAAAACGAGAAAGGGAAATTTGTGAAGCCACCACTGCAGCCATGCCAGCAGGTGCAAAAACCTTTCATGGTTTATAAAATATGTTTTTATGTTGTACTGAAAATGCAGCTTTAATGTGGGTGCAGGATTGCTGTAAGAGTCATACTTACAGTCTCTAATATGATTTGAGAGAAGCAGTCATTATATAAAAGCATAATGCAAAAGGAAGTGGAAAGAGCTAAAGCTGGATAATGTAAAACCAGCAAAGGATGGTTTAATAATTTTAGAAAGAGTATTGGCTTAAAAATATCAACATAACAGAAGAAGCTTCTACTGACCAAAAGGCAGCAGATAACTTCCCAAATGTCATTATGAAAACCACTGGAGAATATGGATACCTGCCTGAACAGGTTTTTAATGCAGAAAAAAATGCCCTATTATGAGAAATCAATTTATCCTTTTTTTTTGCAGATGATATGATCTTATATTTGGAAAAACCTAAAGACCTCACCAAAAAAACTATTAGAACTTATAAACAAATTTAGTAGAGCTGCAGGATACAAAACCAACTACAAAAATCAGTAGCATTTCTATGTACCGACACTGAACAATCTGGGAAAAAATTAAAAAGTAATTCCATTTATAGTAGCCACAAATAAAATTAAATACATAGGAATTAACCAAAGAAGTGAAAGACTCTGAAGTGAAAACTATAAATCACAGATCAAAGAAATTTAAAAGGACACAAAAAAATGGAAAGATATGCCAAGATAATGGATTAGAAGAATCAACATTGTTAAATGTCATTCTACCCAAAGCAATCTGCACATTCAATGAAATCTCTATCGAAATGCAAATGACATTCTTCACAGGAATAGAAAAAATCCAAAAATTTATATGGAACCACAAAATACCCAGAATAGCCAAAAACATCCTGAGAAAAAAGAACAAAACTGGAGGAATCATATTACCTGATTTCAAATCATACTATAGAACTACGGTAACAAAAACAGCATGATACTGACATAAAAACAGAGAAATAGATCAATGGAACAGAATGCAGAACCCAGAAACAAATCCATACATCTACAGTGAACTCATTTTTGACAAAGTTGCCAAAGGCATACATTGGGTAAAAGACAGTCTCTTCAATAAATGGTTCTGGGAAAACTGGATATCCATTTGCAGAATAATGAAACTAGAATCCTATCTCTTGCCATATACAAAAATCAAATCAAAATGATTAAAGACTTAAATCTAAAACCTGAAACTATGAAACTACTAGAAGAAAACATTCAGAAAAATCTCCAGGACATAGTTCTGGCAAAGATTTCTTGAGTAATACCCCACAAGACCAGGAAACCAAAGCAAAAATGGACAAATGGGATCACATCAAGTTAAAAAATTCTACACAGCAAAGGAAACAATCAACAAAGTAAAGAGACAGTCCACAGAATGGGAGAAAATATTTGCAAACTACCCATCTGACAAGGGATTAATAACCAGAATATATAAGGAGCTCAAACAACTCTATAGGAAAAAATCTAATAATCCAATTTTAAAATGGGCAAACTATATTAATAGTTATTCCTCAAAAGAATACATACGAGTGGCAAACAGGCATATAAAAAGGTGCTCAACATTGTTGATAATAAGAGAAATGCAAATCAAAACTACAATGAGATATTGTCTCACCCTAGCTAAAATGGCTTATATCCAAAATACAGGCAATAACAAATGCTGGTGAGGATGTGGAGAAAAGGAAATCCCCATACACTGTTCATGGGAATGCAGATTAATATAACTGCTATAGAGAACAGTATGGAGATTCCTCAAAAAACTAAAATGAGAGCTAATACACCCAAAGGAAAGAAAATCAGTATATCAGAGAGATACCTGCATTCCCATGTTTATTGCAGGACTATTCACATTAGCTAAGAATTGGAAGCAACCTAAGTATCCATCAACAGATGAATGGATAAAGAAAATGAGATACATAAATACAATGGAGTACTATTCAGCCATAAACAAGAATGAATGAGTTTCAGCAATTTGCCACAATATGGATGGAACTGGAGGTCATTTTGTGAAGTGAAATAAGCCAGACACAGAAAGACAAACTTCACATGTTCTCACTTATTTGTGGGAACCAAAATTATTAAAACAATTGGACTCATGGAGAGAGAGTGTAGAAAGATGGTTGCCAGAGCCTGGAAAGGGTTGTCAGGTGGTGTGGGAAATTGAGATGGTTAATGGGCTCAAAAACATGGTTAGACAGGATGAATAGGATCCACTATTTGATAGCACAATAGGGTAACTATAGTCAATAATAATTTAATTGTACATTTTAAAATAACAGTATAATTGGTTGTTTGTAACACAAAGAATAAATGTGTGAGGGGATGGATTCTCCATTTACTATAATGTGATTATTATGCCTTGCATGTCTGTATTAAAACATCTCATGTAACCCTTAAGTATATATACCTACTATGTACCCACAAAATTAAAAATTAACAAATAAATTTCCCTATTGTGGAAACAAATTGCAACAAATAACATTTATTAGTAAGGACAAAAATTGTATTTTTGGACAGGAAAAAGGAAGGGATAGGCTAACTCTACTGTTTTGTGCAAATGCAGTTGAGTTTATAATCAGAACTTCTCAAATCTGTAAAGCTGCTACCCACCCCCAACCCCCCATCCTTGAAGGGAAACAATATAGCACCAGCTGTCAGTCTTTTGGTTGTACAAAAAGAAGGCCTGGAAGATGAGAACCCATTTTCTGGATTGATGCTTTGTCCCTGAAGTCAGGAAATACCTTGACAGCAACGGACATCCTTTTAAATTTCTTCTGATACTGACAATGCCTCTGACCACCCAGAGATCCAGGAGATCAACACCAAAGACATGGAAGTTGTCTACTTGCCCCTAAACACAACCTCTCTAATTTAGCCTCTAAATCAGGGGTCATAAGGACTTTTAAGGCTCATTACACACAATACTCTATAAAAAACATTTTCAATGCTATGGAAAAGAACTTAGAACATCATGAAAGTCTGGAAGATACTCTATTTAAGAAAAAACATAAAAGTCATCAAGCCAAGTTGGAGAAAACTGTGTCCAGATGTGTGTGCTTTCACAGGATTTACAACAGATTCAATCAAGGAATTCAGACGATATTGTGGGTTTGCCAAAAAAGGTGGAATGGAATGAAGAGTTTCAAGATACAGATCTTGAAGAAATTCAAGAGCTAATAGAAACTACACCAGAGGAATTTGCAGAAGACAACTTGATGGAGATGAGTGCTTTTGAACCAATGCCAGATGATGAGGAAGAAGACATAAAAGAAGTAGTACAAGAAAACAAACTGACATTAGACATCTAGCAGAAGGATTTCAATTATTTAAGACTGTATTTGATTTCTTTTACAACAGGGACTCTTCTATGATATGTGCACTGAAACTAAAGCAAACAGTGGAAGAATTGGTAATATATAGAAACATTTTTAGAGAAATGAAAAAAAAGTCAGACAGAAATTACAATATATTTCTATAAAGACACACAGAGTATGCCTGTTTCTCCTGCCTCCCCTTTCATGTCCTTCAACTCTTCTGCCTGCGTCACTCCTGAGGCAGAAAGACCAACTCCTCCTTTTCTCTTCCTCCTTACCCTATCTCAGTGTGAAGACAATGAAGATGAAGAAATTTAGGATGATCCACTTCTACTTAATAAATAGTAAATACTGTATATTTCTTTTTCCTTATGATTTTCTTAAAGACATTTTCTATTTTGCTTACTTTATTTCATGAATATTGTATATAGTACATATAATATACAAAATCTGTGTTAATCAACTATTTATGTTATTGGTAAGGCTTCCAGTAAACAGTAAGCTATTAGTAATTAAATTTTTGGAGAGTCAAAAATTATACATAGATTTTGACTGCACGGGGGAGTCAGTGTCCCTAACTCCTGCATTGTTAAAGGGTGAACTGTATTTGAACTAGGGTTCTGGATCTGTCTGGTGGACAGCATCACAGAGTATAAACCCAAGTTCTAAATATAAAAGCAGTGTAAGTGCCTAAGCAAGACTGGAATATGATACTTGGAGTTAAAACACTATATATGCAATGGTATTTTCCAGATTTGTTTGTGTATTCTCATATTTCACATACTCACAGATTTTTCCTTTTTTTTTGCTTTGAAATAATACCTGTTACTTCCAGATACATTCTTAATTGCATTAAATAATTTTATAATTGACATATTAAAAGTGGACCTCAATAATCTTTATCTATTAAGAAAGGGTAAATTAAAGCACACTATTAAAGCTAATAGCACACGATTACCTATTGTTTACTCGGGATGGGACTGGGAGGAAGGAAGGCTGAGTCAGCATTGGTTCTTCCTTAGCCAGTTTCCCTTCCTCTTTCTGATCATTTTCTTACGTCAGTCTCCCTCCCAAATCGATAATATGACAAAAGAAATGTGTGGCTATTCGAAAGCTTACCAATTTATATAAAAGATCAGAGAGCCTGAAACTAGCCTAAGATATTTACCTAGTCAAGAACCAAAGGAAGATGTAAGTGAGGGAGAAAAGAGTATTGAGATGTAGCTTCTTATGAATAAGGGAGAAGTAGACCACATCAAGAAAGTATTTTTATGCATGTTTATCTTTCATCAAAACTCTGGACTGAAGAATGGAGATGAGAGCAATTGTGCTATCTTTCCCTGCCCTGTGGAATTGCTTGGTATCAAGTTGTGAACCTGAAACTTTTAAGTAATTAACTATGTATTACAGTTATTTTTTAGGTTTGTTTTGCTTCATTATTACAATTATATTCTCTTCGGAGGCAGGAACTTAGTCTTAAACTTCTGAATCTGCTAACTAGTGGATGGATATATGATGGTATTGAATGAATATTAATTTATGTGATTAAGGTCAAGATGCAGAGTTGAAATTATTCAATTAGCAGATAATCCAGATTGCCATGTTCAGAAAGAGAGCTGAAACTATATTAGTTTTTTTCTATTACAACTATGTGCATCAATGTATTTTCTAAAAAGTAGTATTATTGTAAAAATAAAACTGGTATTGCTTCTAGTAGCAACCTGAAAGTGAATTTTATATCGTAAGAGCAACACATACTAAAACAAAAGCATGGTAAGCTTTTATGTGGTTCTATCTTGATTATTGTCAAGACTGCATACAGTGAAAGGAAAAGTTGTCAAATGTATAGCGTTAGAAAAAATAGAGATAACTCATGGCCCAGAGTTACTCTTCTTTAAATCAAATGTCATGTTAATTGTCCTGTTTTTGCCTGAATTTGCAGAACTGCTAGGCTAACAATATTTTGACTTACTCTGCATATTTAACTTTATAGTTCAGTTTATTGGGGAAGAGGGAGACTGAAAAATATGCTATGTCTCAGTGCTGACGTTTCCTTCATAATAACCTTTGGGCATAAAACACAGGGTCATCTATGGCAGCAGCAAGAGGTGGCTGACAAAATCTCAGAAGTTTTTGGGAAAGTGTTTTAGCATCTCTGATTTTCTCCTTCTTTCTTTCTTTCTTTTCTTTTCTTTTTTTTTTTTTTTTGTTTTTTTTTTTGAGACTGTCTTGCTCTGTGAGCCATGCTGCAGTGCAGTGGCGCTATCTCAGCTCACTGCAAACTCTGCATCCCGGGTTCAGATAATTCTGTCTCAGCCTCCCGCATAGCTGGGAATACAGGCACATACCACCACACCCGGCTAATTTTTGTATTTTTAGTAGAGAGGGGGTTTCACCATCTTGGTCAGTCTGGTCTCAAACTCCTGACCTCAGGAATCCACCCACCTCAACCTCCCAAAGTGTTGGGATTACAGGAGTGATTTCCTTAATAATATAATGTTGGCATATAATCTACCCTAACAACAGAAAAGGAGCCAGGGTGTGCAAAGCTGGATAAAAAGGAAGTTTTGGAAATGTCTCCTTTTCTCTTACTTAAGTGATTATCTCTACAAAATACATAATGGCAGTGGTCCTTTGACTCTAAATCTAATTCCAATTAACAATGTTTTTGATGGGCCACAGCAATAATATTTTGTTGTAGGGTCATTTATTTCTCCTTCAATGAAAAAGCTCTCTAAAAGACAGCTACAACCAGGCTACAGGACACAGACAGAGAAATCAATGTTAAGAATAATGGCTCGAGTCCAGAGAATAGGATGCTGTGGTGTATGAGTTTCCTTCTTTATTTAATGTTTTTATTAATAGAAGAAAAATTAAATTAATAACTGCTCCTTCTCTTCTCTTCTTCCCACCCCTCTCCTCCTTTTCTCCACTATCCTCTCTAACTAGAAAAAGAGAGATTAGGAAACTTGATTAACATGTCCTAATTCACTGGCTCACGCTCGTCTTTTTGAAACATACGTTTTCTTTCCCTAAGTGTGCTCTGTCATGCGTATGTTCATGTGTATTACTGGACAATGCTACTGAGCTGACATGTGTACACATGATCGGGCCAGCTGAAGGGACTTAGCCCTCACTTGACAAGTGCTGCAAAAGACAGCCTTGCATCAGCAGCTTAGTAAAGGTGAAAGGCAAAGAAGTTAAAGGTCTTCTATTGTTCTCTAACCAGAGCATCTTTAACTACTGGGGACTCAGAGCTCAATGCTGTTTGCAACCTAGAAAACTCTATGCACTTAACCGGCTCACTGCTTTTCTTCCCTCCTCCACCCCCATCTTATGAAGGGTATATTTCATTATATAGTTTTGTGTCTAAGAATTGTTTCATTACATTTTGTTATACCTATCTATTCTTTTTCTTTTCTTTTTAAAAGATAATTCACCATCTTGAATTACCTCTATTTCTGAAAATTTGATCACATATTAGAGTAAAAACAAATAGACTACTTTCACTATATAATACACCATAAAAGTAACAATATATTATAAACCACAAAATTAACTATTTCTATGCTTTTGGTGACATCCTTTTTTCATTTTGCTTTGTTTTTCAAGAAAGCATGAGAAGCACAGAGTAGCTACTTGTACTGGCTGTTGAATGAACTGTTGTTATATTTATGTTGTCTATAAAAAAGAGAAAGCTATTAATTTATTATTTTTGTCTCTAAAGCCACTGACCATATCAAGCCTTATATTTTTTCAATATTTACTTTCAAATTTTATGTTTATATTTTAATTTTGATTGAAAAATTTTAATTGTATATGCTTTTGGGATAAAATATGATACAATGATGTATGTATACAATGTGTACTGATTAAATCAAACTTATTAACATACCCATCAGCTTCCTTACCCGTATTTTTCTTATGGTGAGATCAATATGCTACTTTAACTGGTTTTCTTCTGCTTCTTTTACTATATTTTACAACATATCTTTATAATCTATATAATAGATATATTATCCATATAATATTTCCATGTTAATATTTTGTTTATTTTATACTTTTCAAAATGTATTGCTTTACAATTAATGATTTTGACTTAGTTTCTATGTATTAAATTTTACTATGCATGTTTTTTCAATTTTTAACAAATTTTATTCCTTTGAAAATATAAAAACATTTTATTGATTATATTTCATTTCTTATTTATTTATTTTCATTTTTAACCTCTACTACCAGTGTTATTTATTTTATCTTATTGATAGTGTAATGGTTTCCATTTATTTATTTATACTTCTTTCATTTTATTTTTAAAAAGCTTTTGGTTTATTCCATTTTAAATTTTAATCATTATATTAATTAACTTTAATATTTCTATTAAAATTTTTTTATGCTTTCTTATCTTAATGACCAGCAAGAGGCTAGTGCAAGTAGGTGGTATTGTTGAGTATTTGATAGAAATTTACATTAAAAATAAGACTTGATTGTAAGACCTCCTTTCAGCTGCTGCTACCATTGTTCTGACTCCGCCGGGGAAATGTCATTTTTTTCTAAACATAGGACTACTAAAGCGCAAAGCTCATTGTAATTCACAGACACCTAATTAATAATCCTCAGTACAAAATGACTCTCTCCATATAGACAATATATTGAATTACTTTGAAGGTGCTGTTTCTAAATTTATGAGGAAAACAGTGTCCTAAATTTTAAGCTGTACGATAGGCCATGCAAATAAAATGTCACAGTACAGAGGGAGAAAGTACATGAAAGTTGTATCAGGACAGGATTATTCTCATATGTATTCCTGCCCTGACCCTGTGTAGGAATCAGGTAATGCCAGCCTTCAAACATGTGTTAGCCCTGGGAAAAGGGCACTGCAGAGGGCCATGTGCTGTTATCTCTGTTCCTTCTCACCAATATATTGGTGTTGGATATTTGTTCTCTACCACTGCCTCTCTGGATGCCAAGACTCTAACATCTGTTTTAGATGTTTTTGAAAGGGGATAGGGTGTCCACATAGGGCGGTTCTGGTAAGACTCATCAAAGCTTTAGAAGAAGTGTGAAGATCTCTTCTACTTCACTGAATAATCAATAGGTAGCAATCACAGGAGTCAGACAACAGGAAAAGCCAGAGCTGCAGTGGCTCTCCAGCAAGTAAATTACTGTACATAGTATTCTGGCTTCGGTTTGTTCACCACATGTTTCTCAGTGCTAGACTGATTTGTTACAACAATGTGGGACTCTGAAATTGAGCTGACTTCTGTGGGACTCTGCTTCTCCTCATGTGTTATTCCTATAGCCATTCTCTTCTTCTGACTCCCAATCTTTTCTATAGTTACTTTATTCTGATCTTCCCACACAGCCCAGGTGACATGATTCTATTCTGTGTATCCAGCAAGGGGACAGTAGCTACACCATTTTATTTACTGACCTTCGTAACTTCCTGCAATTTTCTTCCACTGCCCCTCAGAACATGAAAATTATTACATATGATTGATCCACTTCCCAAGTAGTCTTATGAAGTGGCAAATTCTGTATTATCTTCTTGAATGAGTACTCATACCTGTATAAATTTTTCATTTCTTTTAAAATACTCCTCTTTTGTGAAAATAATCGTGAATTCTATCCTGTGAAAGAGAAAATTATTCAGACATCCTGGAGAATCCTCCAATAACCAGGTAAGTATGTCTATGATGACTTGGTCTAGAGAAGTTGGTCTGCTAAATTCCAGCTCAGGTACTAGGAGAATAGACAGATTGTCAGTTGATGGAAATTATGCTACATACTGAAATATTTATCTAAATCCAGATTTTACGCGGCATGCCTTGTTGTAAAAATGATACCTTTTTAAAAATTCAGCTCTTACAATAAAGATCCTGGTTGCTGTTTAAAAATAATGTTTTATATATATAAATTATGTATATAATTTATATATATATTTATATTTATTTATATTTATTTGTAACATATATATAATATATAATATATTATATATAATATATTATATATAATATATTATATATTATAATATATTATATATAATATATTATATATAATATATTATAATATATAATATATCATATATTATATATAATATATAATATATGATATATATATCATATATTATATATTATATATAATATATGATATATATATCATATATTATATATATAGAGAGAGACAGAGTCTCGCTTTGTCGCCCAGGCTGGAGGGCAGTGGCACGATCTCGACTCACTGAAAGCTCTGCCTCCGGGGTTGACTGCAAGCTCCGCCACCCGGGTTCACGCCATTCTCCTGCCTCAGCCTCCGGAGTAGCTGGGACTACAGGTGCTCACCACCACACCCGGCTAATTTTTTCTATTTTTTAGTAGAGACGGGGTTTCACTGTGTTAGCAAGGATGGTCTCGATCTCCTGACCTCGTGGTCCGCCTGCCTCGGCCTCCCAAAGTGCTGGGATTACAGGCGTGAGCCACAGCGCCAGGCCAAAAATAATGTTATATTTTTAAAAGAAGACATACAAATGGCCAAGAAATATATGAAAAAAAGTTCGACATCACTAATCATCAGAGAAATGCAAAACTACAACAAGATGTCATCTTACCCCAGTTAGAATGGCTATTATGAAAAGATAGAAAAAAATATATTGATGAGGGTGCAATACACACCATTGGTAGGAATGTAAATTAGTACAGTCATTATGGAAAGTAATATGGAGTTCCCCCCCAAAAAAAACTAAAACTAGAACTATTGTATAATTCAGAAATTCCACTACTGAGTTTGTAATCAGAGGGAAAAAAATCAGTTAGTTTATAAAAGTGATACCTCCACTCCTATGTTTATTGCAGCACTATTCACAATAACAAAGATGTGGAATCAACCTAAGTGTCCATTAACAGATGAATGTATAAGTAAAATATGGTATGTATACACAATGGACTACTATTGACCCCTAAAATGAATGAAATCCTATCATTTGCAGCAACGCAGATGGTACTGAACATCATCATGTTAAGTGAAACAAGTCAGACAGAGAGAAACAAATATTGCATGTCTTCGCTCATATGTGGGAGGTAAAAAAGTTAATCTTATGGAGGTAGCAGGTAGAATGATAGATACCAGAGGCTGGGAAGGATGTGTCAAGGGGGCTAGGGTGGGACGGAGAATGAAGAAAGGTTGGCTAATTGGTAAGAACATACAGTTAGGTAGAGGGGATACTTTCTAATGTTCCATAGCACAGCAAGGTAACTATAATTAGGAACAATATATTATATATTTCAAAATAGCTAGAAAAGAGAATTTTAAATGTTCCCAACACATAAAATTATACATGCTTGAGGTAATGAATATACTAAATACCCTGCCTAGATTATTACACGTTTCATTCATGTAACAAAATGTTACATATTCTATAAATATGTACAAACATTATTGTTAAAATACAAAGTTACATGTTTGAGGGTAAAAATAACATTTGTTAGATAAGAAAAGAAAATAATTTGTACATACATGTATACATATCAGAGGTAAGGGCAGGTTTCCAACCTGGTCTCTCCAAACTCCAGTGAATGATCCTTGAGAGCCCTATGTATAGGACAGTACTCTTGTCTTCGGTAACTTGCACAGTTTCCTAGTAAGGTGGGCATGAATCGGTGAAGTGTTTGCTCCCTTCCGTCTCTTTTAGTTGATTGGTATAAGCATGGGCATTGTAGTGATGCAGATTGTTTCAATTGTGTTTCCACCACCTTCTAGGTTTGTCATCTCAGTGTTTTCATCCATTAAATGGAGGGAATAATAGAGTTATTTTAAATGTTAAATGGAATTGTGCATGTAAACAGCTTAGTTCAGTGTTTGGTATATAGTAGATGCCTAATAAAATGTTAGTTATCATTATTTATTTTATATGTTTCTCAGCAGAAGTAAAAATTTCCGGAGTATTGAACATCAAGAGGGTCATTCAGTGAATCTGAAGGGAGTCTTCTTGGAATTATTAAAGATTAGGAGAATTGCCCTCTCAAAGATATCTGTACTGGGGGAGCAGATAGGGAAGTGAGAGGACATAATTTCCCACTTACAAGCCGCGCTAAGAATTGCTGACATTTTGGCACACAGGATGTGAAATCTGGAAATTTTTTTTATCTCTATGATGGTGACTAGTGTCATAGACACCATTGTATTTACGCCCTACATATTCATCCTTAGAATGGATATTTTGGATTTGGGGAATGAAAATACTTTTGTCTCTCTAACCTTGCCAGAGCTCTTTCAGCATCTGTTTTTTTTTTTTTTTTCCTATTATTGGACTGTGATTTTCAAGGACTGAGAAACATGAAATGGAGTAAATGGCAGTATGTTTGACTGATTAACATTTAATGACTGAGTATTTATTAAAATTTTCACGGATATTTTTAGAGAAAAGCATTCACTCCATTTCTTACTAACAAATAATGGCATTCTGTTTTATTTGTTTCATATTTGAGAAAACATAGGCACAACCTTCTAGACACTACTTTAGTAAGGATGGTTACGTGTAAAATAATAGGAAAATAAAATAGAGATACATAATTGAACATTCAGACTACCTGAGATCTTACTAAATTTAAGTTGCTCTGTAAATATATTGTTGCTTTTAAGAATCTCAAGAATGATAAACCCTTATGCCTGAGGTTGGAAAATAGAATCAAAAATATAAGTGAATCCACAGTTACACCTGTAATAAACATACATATCAGTTATTATATTCCGGATAGAGTTCCAAGCTATTTATAAGTATTTGCTCACTCATTTTTCATAAACTATAAGGGAGGAATAATTTTTATCACAGTTTTTCAGATAGGAGACTGAAGAATATTTAAGCTATTTGGTGGTCAGACCTTTAGTAATCAAATCTGTGCTCTTAATTCATATTGCAGGTTTCTTTCAGCCATTTACTTCAAAAACTAAATTCTTAGTGTTTGTTAGACAGAGACTGCTCCCTGGACATATTTCATTTATCTATTCATTCATTCTTTCTTTTATTCATTCTCTTTTAAAGCCCATATTAATTGATTACCTATTATATATCAGGTATTGTATTAGTCATAGGGAATCACAAAACAAATAAGACAGGGTCTTTTCCCCAGGCAAACAACTTTACTTGTTTGCTTTCTATCTTTATATTTCTTTCTTGTATTTGTTTCAAAAATCATCAAAATATGACTACATATAGCAGATATGTACAGTTTAAATAATACAAGTAAAATAAACATCTATGTACTTAACACCAAATTTAATAAACAGAAAATTATCACAAACCTTAAGCTTCTTCTTTCTCCAAAAGACAAATACCTTTCTGTATTAATCAAATCATAGTTTTCTCATAGGTGTACTGCATTTTTAAGTTAACTAAATATTGTATTTTTAAGTTTGCTTATTTTTAAATGTTTCATAAATGTATTGGTTTGGTACTTATTGTTTGCTATCTCCTGTACTTTTTGTACGTTCAACACCACATTTTTTTGTTGCTGAAGGTAACATTAGTCCATCCCACTCTAAGAATAAGTAATTTATCCGTTCTGTTTTGGTTGACATTTGGATTGTTTTCCATTTTTTTCTGCTATGAAAGTTGCTACATAGAGTATTTTTATAGTTTTTTTCTAGAGATAAATCTAGAAGTCAAATGACTGAGTTGTAAAGTATGCTCATTTTCCACTTTATGCCCCAAAGGAATTTTAGCAATTTGAATTCACATTAGTATATAATAGTTCCTATCACAATATTTATATTTCAGGGTCCTATCAAGAAATAAATTGAGCACTCAACTCGGTAATTTGAGAAGAGTTTAACTGAGGGATTATTTATACTCGATATGGTCAAAAAGAAGCCAGTGAGGCATAGTGAAATACTCTAAGGTTAGCAACATCAAAGAACTGTTTCCATCCCTATCCCTAAAGGTCAAAGAAGGAGAGGTTCCTGGAACTTGAAGTGAGTTGCTATATGGAAAGGGTCCCCTAATGTGAGTCGTACTTAAGCTTTGAGATACAGTAGAGGGACACCAAGACCTGCAATGACCTGGTAAGGAAGCAGCTCGGGGAAGAAGTACTCTGAGCTCACTCTTCTTGCTCTCCAACCTTACATTTGAAATTCTCTTTTTTTGTCATTTGCCTTCTAATTTTATTTATTTATTCATTTTTAAACTTTTTTTATTTCCGTGGGTTTTGGGGGAAGAGGTGGTGTTTGGTTAAATGAATAAGTTCTTTAGTGAGTGATTCCTGAGATTTTCGGTGCACCCATCATCTGGGCAGGGTACACTGTACCCTATTTGTGGTTTTTTATCCCTCACCTGTCTCTCAAACTTTCCTTTGAGTCCACAAAGTGCATTGTATCCTTCCTATGCCTTTGCATCCTCATAGCTTAGCTCCCACTTATGAGTGAGCACATATGGTGTTTGGTTTTATATTCTTGAGTTACTTCACTTAGAATAATGGTCTCCAAATCCACCCAGGTTGCTGCGAATGCCATTATTTCATTCCTTTTTATGGCTGAGTAGTATTTCATGAAATACTATCCATGGAATACCATAGAATACTATACCATGAAATACTACATGTGGGCACAATAAATTGATTGTGCCATCAATCAATCTCATTGACTGATGAGCATTGAGGCTGGCTTTATAGTTCTGCAATTGCAAATTGTGCTGCTATAAACATGTGTGTGCAAGTATCTTTTTGTATAATGATTTCTTTTCCTCTGGATAGATACCCAGCAGTGGGATTGCTGGATCAAATGGTAAATGGTAGTTCTACTTTTAGTTCTTTAAGGACACTCCACACTGTTTTCCATAGTGATTGTACTAGTTTACATTCCCACCAACAGTGTAAAAATGTTCCCTTTCACCACATCCCCACAAATATCTATTATTTTTTTATTATTTTTTGATTATGGCCATTCTTGCAGGAGTAAAGTGGTATCACATTGTAGTCTTAATTTACATTTCCCTGATCATTAGTGATGTTGAGCCTTTTTTCATATGTTTATTGGCCATTTGTATATTTTCTTTTGAAAATTGTCTATTCATGTCCTTAGCCCACTTTTTGATGGGATTACTTGCTTTTTTTCTTGCTAATTTGTTTGAGTTCCTTGTAGATTCTGGATATTAGTCCTTTGTCAGATATGTAGATGGTGAAGATTTTCTCCCAATCTGTGGGTTGTCTGTTTACTCTGTTGATTTGCTTATTTTGCTCTGCAGAAGCTTTTAATGGCTGATACCAATAAGGCATTGAAAGACATGGTAGTACACCAATCTGTCCACACACGTTAGCCTCCCAGACACAGAGCCCAGTAGCATTGAGAAGCAAGAACATTTGATATTCGTAGCTACACTTGCTAGCTTCAGACATTTTCATTTGTGTCAAGCTGGTGGGTGTGAAACAGCCCCTGATAATTAATGACATAGAATATCTTTTCGTGTCTTTATCAAGCATTCATTTTTCTTCTATAAAATTACTATTTGTAGTTTTGATCATTTTTATAGGTTGTTTGTATTTTCTCTTATTAATTTAGAAGAGTTATTTATATAGTCTGTGTAATAATTTGTGTTGGTATTAGGATTAGAAATGCCTTATCTCAGTGTTTTGCTTGGGTTTTCATTTTTATTTGGAGTTTTTTGAAGAAAAAAATAAGTTTTAGTATTTAAAGAAGTAAAATTTACCATTTATTCTTATAGTCGTTGCATTTGAGGTCTTTCTAAATCATCTACTACTTCAAGATTTTTTTCCTTGTATTTGATGTTAAAAGAGTTAGATAGTGACTTCCTTACTCACCACTTTAACTTATTCAGAATCATTCTTTCCACTTAAATTCCACTATTCCACATAAATAACAAGTTATTTCATTACTGTTCGTGAAATAGTCCTACTTAGGTTTACATTTGTGCATCAGTCTGGTTTGAGTTTTCCACTATCTTCCACTGATTTCTTTGATCCTCCCTGAATCAATAGTATGTTATCTTAATCACTGAAATTTTACCATAACGCAATATTTGGAAGAGAAATCCTCCCATCTTGTTCTCATTCCTTAGGAGTGTCTTAGTTCTTCTGGGCCATTTGTTTTATTACTTTAGAATTAACTTGTCAAATTTCCTGAAAAACCCTACTGTTATTTATAAATAAATCTAATCTATAAATCCATTTGGAGAGATTTGATCATTATAACACTGCTGTCTTTCAATTTATATTTTTAATTACTTTTCAATAATGTTTTATATATTTCTGCATAAGTATTTTACATATTCGGGTAGGTTTATTCTTATGCATCTTATTTTGTTGCTATTATGAATGTTCTCTATTTAGTTGCATACTTTTTCTGTTTGTTGCTTTGGTGCAGAATTTGTTCATTTAAATTGATCTTACATAAAGCAACCTTGAAAAAATCTCTTAATTCTAAAAAATTAATTGTTGATTCTCCTGGAGGGAACTTCAATGCATGCAACTATTTGTAAGTAACAATAGCTTAATTCATTCTTTTCTCATTGTGATATTTTCCTTACATTTTTCTTAAATTATTGTACAGACTAGGCAAATGATCAAAAACAGTAATCATAATGAGTATCATATTTTGGTCATAATTTGAAAATGAATCTAGGTAATATTATACTAGTAAGAGCAATATTTGGTATAAATATTATTGTACAAGTTAAGGAAGTTGGCTTTTTATTATTAATTTGCTAAGATTTACTTGCACATGGTTGTTCTCTTCTGGCTGGGTTTCTACAAATATCCAGTTCCAGATTCCAGGAAAAATAATTAAGATTAATAATTAACAGTTACGATTGTTTTGCCACTAGATTTACTGAAAAATTGCAAAGTAAAAATTTAGTTAAGAATTAAACTCGATTCTCCAGCCAAGATGGCTGACTAGAAAGCAACTAGAGTGTGCCACTCTCAGGGAGAGAAGAAAGAATGGTGAGTAAACACAAAGTCTTCAACGGGATCATCCAGGGGTGCGCACTAGGCTTCACCAAGAAATTAAGGTGACTTACTGAGAACAGAGAGGAGTGAGATAGGACAATGGCCTGAGAGTGGCATGGAGCCAGGGGAGGCCCCCCACCACAGAGAAAAGGTGAGCAAGTGAGAGTCCCCAAGGAGCCACACTTCTGCCTTGAACCTTTGCAACCTTGAGCTAAAGAGATCCCTCATGAGCTCCTCAGTGGGGCCTTCAGACTGACATGGAGAGCTGTGTGGTCTCGGCAGAGCTGCCATTCAGGCACACAAGGAGTTCCAGGAGCCATGGATCCCTGAGCACCGTGGCACCAGTGGCTACAGCTCTAGCAAGGGGTGAGGCCAGGCTCCTTCACATGCCCCAAGAATAGGGGCCATATCCACAGGGCTAGACAATAGATGGACTGTGGGCCTAGTCTTCACTGAACCTCATCAGATGGTGCCCACTGCACTGGCACCCTAGCACAGCCACCCCAGGTCCACCTGAGCTCTCTGGCCAGGAGCAGCTTTGCACTTCCCTGGTGTGGAGCTCCCAGGGAAGTGGGAGTAGGCAGGTCACCATTTCTCCTGCTTTGCAGCCCTAGCTCCTATTGCCCTCAGGCTCAGGGGGGAGCATAGTGATCACAGACTAACAGGGACACCCAGCACCTTGCAGCTGCCTTACGGAAAAGCAGTCAGATTGTTTTCCTTATAGGGCCTCCTCTACTACGCCTCACTGGACAGGGCCCTCTGACTTGGTACCCCAAGGACCCTTCCACCAGGGCTTTGGGTCGGTAGCAGCTCTGCGCTTCCCTGCGGGGGAGCTCCCAGAGGGAGCCAGCAGGCTGCTATTTTTGCTGCTCAGCAAATCCTATGAATATACACACCATGGAATGCTACACAGGCACAAAAAAAGAATAAGATCTTGTCATGTCAAGGGAGGTGATTGGAATATGGGGGCAGTTTCTTCCATGCTGTTTTCATGACAATGAGTAGGTTCTCATGAGAACTGATGGTTTAAAAGTGTATGGTGGTCCCCTGCCACCTCCTGCCACCATGGAAAATATACCTTGCTTACCCTTCAACATCTTCCATAATTGTAAATTTCCTGAGGCCTCCTCAGCCATGCAGAACTGTGGGTCAACTAAACCTTGTTTATTTATAAATTACCCAGTCTCAGGTAGTTCTTTATATCTGTGTATAAACAGAGTGATACAACTACCAAACAGAACAAGCCCAGCACCAGTCAGAATGACTGCCAAATTTTACCGGCTATATAAAAAAAGAGCTGAAACTATTCATTCAGAAACAGTTCCAAAAAATTGAGGAGGAAAAATTGCTCCCTAGCTTATTCTCAGGCTAGCATCATCTTGATACCAAAACCTGGCAGAGGCACAAGAAGAAAAAAATAAAACTTCAGGCCAATATCCTTGATGAACTTCAGTGAAAAAAAATCTTCACAAAATACTAGCAAACTGAATCCGGCAGCACACGAAAAAACACCAATCTACCATAATCAGGTAAGCTCTATCCCTGAGATGCAAGGCTGGCTTAACATATGCAAATCAATAAATGTGATTTATCACATGATCAGAACTAGAAACAAAAATTACCTGATCACCTCAATAGATGCAGAAAAAGCTTTTGATAAAATTCAACATCTCTTAATGTTAAAAACTCTCAGCAAACGAGGCATTGAGGACCACACTTTAAAATAATAAGAGCCATCTATGGAAACTCAATAGCCAGCATCATACTAAACAGGCAAAAGCTGGAAACCTTACCCTCAAAAACCAGAACAAGACAAGGATGCACTCTCTCTCTCATAATTCCTATTCAACATAATAGTGGAAATCCTAGCCAGAGCAATCAGGCAATAGAAACAAATAAAAGGAGGCCAAGCACGGTGGCTCACGCCTGTAATCCCAGCACTTTGAGAGGCTGAGGTGGGTGGATCACGAGGTCAGGAGATCGAGACCATCCTGGCTAACATGGTGAAACCCTGTCTCTACTAAAAATACAAAAAAATTAGCCAGGCGTGGTAGTACACACCTGTCATCCCAGCTACTTGGGAGGCTGAGGCAGGAGAATCGCTTGAACCTGTGAGGCAGAGCTTGCAGTAAGCTGAGATCATGCCACTGCACTCTAGCTTGGGCAACAGAGTGAGACTCCATCTCAAAAAAAGAAAGAAAGAAAAGAAAAAAGAAATAAAAAGCATACAAACAGGAAGAGAGCCAGTCAAACTATTGCTGTCTGCAGACAATATGCTTTTGTAACTAGAAAACCTCATAGTCTCTGCCCAAAATCTTCTTGATCTGATAAGCAACTTCAGGAAAGTTTCACAATACAAACATCAATGTACAAAACTCGGTAGAATTCCTGTACACCAACACTGTCAAACTGAGAGCCAAATCAAGAATGCAATTTCATTTAAAATGCTCACAAAAAGAATACAATACTTAGGAATACAGCTAACCAGACAGGTTAAAGATATCTACAATGACAATTGCAAAATACTGCTCAAAGAAATCAGAGAAGAAAGAAGTAAATGGAAAAACACGCCATGCTCATGAATAGAAAGAATCACCATCATTAAAATGGATATACTGCCCAAAGCAATTTACAGATTTAATACTAATCCTATGAAACTACCAACATTTTTAACAGGCAGAACTAGAAAATACTATTTTAAATTCATACGGAACCAAGAAAGAACCCAGATAGCCAAGGCAATCCTAAGAAAAAAGAACAAATCTGGAGGCATCACGTTATCTGACTTCAAACTATACTGCAAGACTATAGTAACTAAAACAACATGGTACCGGTACAAAAATAGACACATAGATGAATGGAATAGAACAGACAGCCAAGAAATAATGCTGCACACCTATCTAATCTTTGATAAAGTTGACAGAAACAAGCAAAGGGGAAATGGCTCCCTATTCAATTAATGATGCTGGGACAACAGGCTAAACATATGCAGAAGATTGAAGCTGGACCCCTTCTTACACCATACACAAAAATGAATTCAGGATGGATAAGGACTCAAATGTAAAACCTAAAGCTGTAAAAATCCTGGAAGTTAACCTAGCAAATAACATTCTGGCCATAGACCCTGGCAAAAATTTCATGACAGACATTGAAAGCAATTGCAAGAAAACCAAAAATTAACAAATTGGATATAATTAAAACAATGAGCTTCTACAGAGCAAAATAAACTATCAAGAGAGTAAAAAGACAATGTACAGAAAGAGAGAAAATAATTGCAAACTATACATCTGATAAAGGTCTAATATCCAGAATCTATAAGGAACATAAATTAACAAGCAAAAAACAAACAACTCCATTAAAAAGTGGGCAAATGACATGAAAAGATACTTTTCAAAAGAAGACATACGTATGGCCAACAAGCATACAAAAAAATGCTCAACATCACTAATTATTAGAGAAATGCAAATCAAAACCAAAATGAGATACTATCTCACACCAGTCAGAAAGGGTATTATCTAAAAGTCAAAAGGTTGTGGAGAAAAGGGAAGACTTATACACTGCTAGTGGGAATATAAATTAGTTCAGCCGTTGTGGAAAGTAGTATGACAGTTTCTGAAAGAACTTAAATTACCATTCGACCAAGCAATCTAATTATTGGGTATATAACCAAAGGAATATAAATCATTCTACCATAAGGACACGTGCACTCATATGTTCATCACAGTACTATTCACAATGGTAAAGACATGAAATCAACCTAAATGTCCTGTCAACAGTAGATTAGATAAGGAAAATGTGGTACATATACACCATGGAATACTGCACAGGCATAAAAGAGAATGAGATCTTGTCCTTTGCAGCAACATGGATGCAACCAGAGGCCTAAGCAAACTAATGCTGGACCAGAATACCAAATATAGCACGTTCTCACTTTTAAGTGGGAGCTAAATATTGAGACCATGTAAACACCAAGAAGGGAAAAACAGACACTGGGGCCTACTTGAGGGTGGAGGGCAGGAGGAGGAAGAGGATCAAAAAGCTACCTTTTGGGTACTGTGCTTATTACCTGGGTAATGAAATAATCTGTAAACCAAACTCCCATGACATGCAATTTACCTATCTAACTGTCCTGCACATATACCCCTGAACCTACGAGATAAGTTAAAGAAATAAACAGACAAAAGAAGAAATTTAAATGTGACATAGAAAATAATGAGAAAGCTTAAACTCCTTAAGAGTCAAAGGAATACTAATAAAGCAAAAAAGGATTGTTATTTTTTACTTCCAAAAAAGTTAAGTTCCACTTTGAAGGTGTTGATAGTTTTGAATTTTTTATCGAAAATTTTGACAGTTTTTTATGTTTTAGGAAGTGAGTTAAATCATTTTATTTTTAAAAAGCCAGTTTCTTGATTTACCCAAAATATCAGATTATTACCTAGGATTGTTTAACACTGGTCTGATTTCTTTGTTCTATAAACAGAATGCAGTTGCTATTACTACAATTTCAAAAGTGTTATATTCTCCCTTCAGGAAAGATGTGTATAGAATAGTATGTGACCGTTTGTATTGTACTTGATTTCCTCTTGGATCTTGACTCCATTTGAAAGAGCTAGTTATAGTCTCAGCATAATCCTGTGGTTAATGACTCTTTCTTTTTTGGTAATTAAATTACATTTTTAAATGACTGCAAGGACCAAAGGGCATCAAATACCCAAGAATATATCTAATGAAATCACAGTAAGACTACTACACTGACAATCACAAAATATTCTTGAAATAAGTTAAAAGCATAAATAAATGAGATATATATCATATTCATAGGTTGAAAGAGTCAATATTTTACAACGTTACTCTTACCCAAATTTATCAATTAAGTCAATACAATGCCAGTCAAAATGCCAGAAGTTAATTTTTTTTTGCAGAAGTTGACACCCAAAGTGTAAAAATTATATGGAAATACAAAAGCCTAGAATTGCCAAAACAATTTAGAAGAAAGTAAACAAAGCTAATGAAAGTCTACATTACCAGATATTAGGACCTATTATAAACCTGTAATAATTAAGAAAACATGGAATTTGTGCAAGGATAAATAAACTAACCAATGGAACATAATAGAAAGTCCAGAAAGAGAGCCACATATTTATTCTTACCTGATTTGTGAAAAACATGACTCACATGTTATGGGAAAAGTATATACTTTTCAATAAATGGCCTTGAGGCAACTGAATACCTTATATCAATATTATGTGAAAAAATAACTTTAAATGGATTTTATAATGAAAGATAATACTTTTTTTGTGAAAAGCATAGGAAAAACTTTGCAACTCTAGAGTAGGCAAAAATTAGTAAAACAAGAGAAAAAACACAAGTCCATAAAAATGAAAAAATGAAAATTAGATAAAACTAAGAACTTGTGTTCATTGAAACATACAATTAAAAAAGTAAAAAGGCAAACCAAAGTTAGAGAAGATATTCACAATACATCTATCTAACAAAGAACTTGTATCTAAATAGGCATGCACATATATTTATGTGTGTCTCTACATACAGTTCCTATGAATCAGTAAGCAAAAGAGAGACAACCTCCCTCACTCAAAAATGGGCAAAAATGTTGAACAGGTACTGCATAAAGGGCAACATCAAAATGGTTAATAACTATAATAAGTCTTACAAGTGTTGGCAAGGGCATAGAGTAATTAGAATTTCATACACTGCTGATGGAAATGTACATTGGTTAAACCACCTTGGAAAATTTTTAACTATTCCTACTAGAATTAAACATATGTAAAACATTAACATTACAGAAAAATCTCACACAGCTAGTGTGGACAACAAAAGTGAAAAAAAATAGCCAAATACAAACCAATGCATTCTATATTTTTTCAGATACAAAGAGTAGGAAAAAAAAAGGTACGACTAGTATATACTTGTTAGAGGTAAGGGTGGTGGTTAAGCAATGGAAATGGAGATGACTAGAAAGGTACATAAAGGCAATTGCTGAATAAGTGCTAATGTTCTGTTTCTCAACATACTTGCTGGTTTCACTTTTGTGTTAAATTAATCCAAATTCTCCAAATTGGACATTTACAACATATGTGCTCTCCTGTATGTATGTTATCCTTCAATAAAAAGGTTTTAAGATCTATAAGGGCCAGCATTAATAAAACTGTTCTCTTTATATATCAGATGGTTTTCATCACTTTGAAATATCTTATTTTTTTAACTCAAACATTAATTATCACCTAATGAACACACTTCTGATCGAGATAAATACCTGCCGACTGCCACTGAGAGTAGAAAAGCTTGCACTATGCTGATTATAATATTTCATTGTCACCAACTGGATTTGACCCCAACAGATCATTGCCTCATTCTTTATTGTCAGAAAGAAGCATTCAAAGACAATTATTTTTCAACCCAAATCATCATTTTTGAAAAATGTTCTTCACAGTTAGGTTGACTTATAGCCAAAACCTTTGTTTAGCAAATCAGGTAATGCAGTTTGTTATCATATATTTTGCAACTAACCTAGCTTGGAGGGGGTTTCACAAAGTCCCACAAATATTTCTGAAATTTAAGATTGCAAGGATACTTTTTGGAATTTATTTATCATTATGCTGAACATTTGATTTAATATGCTTTGAATGTTCTATGCTAAAATTATTTTGACCATGGTTTATTATCGGGGGAATCAGCCCTCACTATGTCAACGTAGGTTCTTTTCTATTTTCCCTAAGTGTTGGCTGGTCTGAGAAATAAAGGGAAAGAGTACAAAGGAGAGAAATTTTAAAGCTGGGTGTCTGGGGGAGACATCACATGTTGGCAGGTTCCCTGATGCCCCCTGAGCCACAAAACCAGCAGTTTTTATTAGCGATTTTCAAAGGGGAGGGAGTGTATGAATAGGGTGTGGGTCACAGAGATCACATGCTTCAGGGGTAATAAAAGATCACAAGGCAGAAGGTCAAGGCAAGATCCCAAGGTCAGGGTGAAACTAGAATTGCTAATGAAGGTCCATGTCCCACTAGGCACACGTTACCATTGATAAACATCTTAGCAGGAAACAGTGTTCAAGAGCAGAGAACTGGTCTGACAAGAATTCACCAGGCTGGAGTTTCCTAATTCTAGCAAGCCTGGGGGTGCTGCAGGAGACAAGGGCATGTTTCATCCCTTACCTTCAACTGCATAAGGCAACACTCCCAGAGCGGCCATTTTAGAGGCCCCCCCTCCAGGAATGCATTCTTTTCCCAGGGCTGTTAATTATTAGTATTCCTTACTGGGGAAAGAATTCAGCAATATTTCTCTTACCCGTTTTCGGTAACAAGAGAAATATGGCTCTGTCCTGCCCGGCACCCAGGCAGTCAGACCTAATGGTTATCTCCCTTGTTCCCTGAACATCGCTGTTATCCTATTCTTTTTTCAAGGTGACCAGATTTCATATTGTTCAAACCCACATGCTCTACAAACAATATGTGCAGATAACACAATCATCACAGGATCCTGAGGCGACATAAATCCTCAGCTTTCGAAGATGACGGGATTAAGAGATTAAAGTAAAGACAGGCATAGGAAATTATGAGTATTGATTGGGGAAGTGATAAATGTCCATGAAATCTTCACAATTTATGTTCAGAGATTGCAGGAAAGACAGGTGTAAGAAATTATAAAAGTATTAATTTGGGGAACTAATAATTGTCTATGAAATCTTCACAATTTATGTTCTTCTGCCATGGCTTCTGCCGGTCCCTCCGTTTGGGGTCCCTGACTTCCCGCAACAGTTTATGGTGCAGAATTTTGGACCCTGATTACTCAATTTTCTTATTTTGAAGAACATTTACAAATGTCTTCTGAGGAAATTAACCACATCTGAAGTAAGACTTTTGAGGAAATGAGCTATATCTTACTGTCTGACTCATCACTCAACACTGTTTCTCAGAGTCCACATGCAATGAATATTGAATAAAATAAATAACATAGTTAAGGCATGTATTTAGACCTTTACCTCAGTAGATTTTTTAATTTTTAAAGCAAATCTTTATTCTCCTTTTGACTAGTTAATATGTAAAATTTTGTCCTCCATAGACTTTACAGCCTCACTATATTAATGTAAAATTAGCTTCTCTAACAAATAATCCCAGATATCTACAATGCCTTCCAAGGGTGTCCAGAGGTGGGAATACAGTCATTGGTTCTTAGTTTCTGTTTCTGTTTGGGCCAGTAAAGCCTCTTCCTCATGCCTCTTTTCTGCTTACCACTAGAGACAGAAACTAAAAACCAAGGCTTCAGGCTGCTAAAAGCCTAAAACAAAACAAAATAGAACAACAACAAAAAAATAAGGTTGGTTGGACAAGCTTGCAAAAAAAGTTTATTTCTTGCTTACATCACAGTCAATAGGTGGCTTATAAAATCACTTCACTCATTTACATTCCAGCCAATCAGAAGCTGACTAAAGCAAAAAGAAATATGCTTAGGAGATTCTTATGAAGCGAGCTTGGAAACGAAATGCTTTACTTTCATCCCAGCGCATTATCTATTGCTCAATTAAATGGCTACTGCAAGGGAGACTGAGTGTGCAGTCAAGCTGTGTGTCCACAAAGTTAAAGAGAATATAGATTTCAGTGAATAATAGTTCCTGCAACACAACTAATCCTCAAAATATCTTAAATTTTTCTATTTGTTAAACCAGTGGTTGGTTAAATCAGTATTTTCTTTTAAATGTAATGTTTTTTGGCACGAGGGACCAGTTTCATGGAAGACAATTTTTCTACAGACCAGGGTGTTGGTGAGTGGATAGTTTCAGGATGATTTAAGGGAATTACATTTACTGTGCACTTTATTTCTATTATTATTACATTTACATTGTGATATATAATTAAATAATTATACAATTCACCATAATGTAGAATCAGTGGGAGCCCTGAGCTTGTTTTCCTGCAACTAGATGGTTCCATCTGGGGATGATCAGAGACAGTGACACCCGAAGTGTGTTGCTTATGTTCACTCTACTTTGTAATTTCATTTTGGTTACTGTCACTACAGAAAACCCTTCTTTCGAAAATGGGATGCTGGAAATGGAAACAAGCTCTTTAGTGTTTTTGTAGCAATCTCAGGATATTCTGCCTTGACTTTAACCTGAACATATGGAGATTTGAAGTTGTCTCAAACATACTTTTAAGGCCACCATCATTTATGATCTCAAACAGTTAATCCTCTTACCACGGACAAAGGTGATTTACTGGGCTTATTCACAAATGGGTTGTAAATCCATTCCTTCCCAGTTTGGGGAAGTTTCTGGTTTGGAAGTAATGCTCACACTCTTTTGAAAGCTGAGACAGGTGATCATTCACCAGATGGGAGCAAGAAGGCCCTGGTTCAATCTCTTTCAGAATTTCTGCTAATGTTTGAAACGGGTCAAAAATGTTTACTCGTCACCCCCATAACTCCAGTTTGGCTTTGAATGCAACCACTTCATCTGCTAACTTAAATGCAGTAGTTGTTCTCCCCTAAAGTGATAGATTGAGTTTGTTGAGCAGGTTGAATATGGCACACAAGCAAGCAAGTTTTGTGACTCATTCTGTGTCACTGGAATGTACTGCCAGTGGTGACTGTCTGTCTAAAAGAAATCTCTGGAACACCTCTAATAACTCAAAAACTCTGGTCAGTGATCTACCTTTAGAAACTTCTCTCACTTCTGTGTATAAGAGAGGACTTATGTGCTCTACATCTGTCTCCTCACAGAGCTGCATCAACAGTCATGAATTAAGGGAATGTACTTTAATGTGGTTGATAGTTTTAATCACATACTCCATGAAAACCATCTGATATATAAAGAGAACATTCTGAAGAATTTTGGCTCTTACAGATTTTAAAAACTTTTTATTGAAGCATAACATACATACAGGAGAGCACATATGTTATGAATGTCCAATTTGGAGAATTTGGATTAACACAAAAGTGAAACCAGCAAGTATGTTGAGAAGCCAAACATTAGCAGTAATTAAGAAATTGCCTTTATGTACCTATCTAGTCATCTCCATTGTTTAACCACCACCCTTACCTCTAACAAGCACAGACTCTGCAGAAACAGAGATAAATACTTCACTGACTTTGACACATCTTTTTAATTTTTGCATTTTTGTCATTGGAATGCATCTTAATCAATGGCATCTTTGAATCACAGTTGCTCAAGTGGCAATTTTGATGTGGTTGTCATTCTTAGTGTTTTCTTAGTTGTTATTCCTGTTGTCATGACTGGACATCTGCAATTTTTTAATGTTTCAGATAAAAACCATGTAAGAGATATTTGTGAAGGCTCTTACGTGAATACTGATTGTTGTCTTAGGAACTGTTTAATGACATCTTGTAAGTTCAAGAAGGTATATGCATCAAATTTTGCAGAATTGTATCCAGAGTTTGGAATAATATTTCTGAGATACCACTAAAGCACTTAAAAATGCTGTATTACCAGTACTTATGATGGTATGGAAGATAATGTTATAAGGGAAAACTCAGACATTAGTAAGTCTGAGTAAAAAAATTATTCAGAAGTGTCTGAATGTAAAATTATTTTAGAAATTCTTAACCCACTAATTTCACTAGAAAATTTTTATATATGCTCGACATTGATATATAGTAAGACATTTGTATAAATATGCCTAAAATATATTTTAATAAGCATAATAAATATTAAGAAAAACTTACTGGAGTAATTCGACAGCATTTTTTAAATAGACGAAATAACGATGTGTCTTAAACTAGATAGGATTTTGGCTTCAAAGAAATATAATGTATGAGTACAAAGCTCACGAGAGCTCAGTTATGCCTGGAGTTAGATAGATAATAATATTTAGTAGGTGACATATCTTAGAGGAAACAGAAGACCTTGAGTTGAGCCTTGAGAAACAGAATCATTTAAGGAAAAGCTAAGAAAAACAAGATAAATAAAGAGATGATCAGAGAAGCCTAAATAAATTAGGTCAGTCATGGAGGCCATGGAATGAGAAGGAGTTGTCAACAATGTCAAACATTTCTGAAAGTTAAGGATAAGGATGAAAGAAATTTGGTTGAAGTAATATAGATACAAAAATCTTGAAGAAACAAAAAAAGAGAATATGTACTAGATTGATCATTAACTTAACTTGGCCATTAACGTCATCCAGGGTGATGAAGTTTGGGGTGGAGAGGATGACTGTGAGTTATACGTAGGGACCTTGAGAATTGGCAAGGATGGGTTATGGCTCAATGGAAGTGTTTACAAGAGAACTAAGCCCTCCTTTGAAAATGGTAGTAAGGAAGTCACTGATCCCAACTGTAGACTCTGAGTATGTATATTATTCTTTAATAATTTATTTTTCAACTTTATTAATGATACAATTCATTGTATATATGTTGTATGGATATATAAAATAGTGTCGGTATATTCTATGTGTCCCAGGTTTTGTGACAGTCAGTGCTTTTCATTTTATTTTTTTTTTTAAAGAGTGTCTGCTTGGAATTTTGTCTCTTTTCTGGAGATATAATGACAAGAAATGAAGTGACCACAATTAGGAACATTTTACCCATGAGTTTGAAATGTAGACAACTAGAATACTGTCATGTGTCACTTAATTATGGAGATACATTCTGAGAAATGCATCATTAGATGGTGTCATTGTGCAAGCATCATAGAGTGTACTTAGAAAAACCTAGATGGTATGGCCTACTACACACTTAGTATACATGGTCTAGCCTATTGCTCTTAGGCTACAAGCTTGAACAACATGTTACTGTACCGAATAATGGTGTAGGTAATTGTAACATAATGGTAAGTACTTGTGTATCTAAACATAGCTAAACAGGAAAGTTACAGTAAAAATACAGTATTATAATCATAGAGGACCACCATTGTATATGTGGTCCATTGTTGACTAAAAAATTATGTGGTGCATGGCTATGTACCCATATCCTTCTTTCAAATATTCACTAAAAGCTACTTTTCAAAAATTTCATTACTTTACATCGTTTAAACATGAATTCCTTCTTTTTATAGGAATATATTTCATGTAAGTGGTAATAAAAGCTTATTTATTCCATTTTTTATGTATTATTTACAGCAGATTTACTTTCCGAACTGATTTCCACTGGCATCCCAATATCCTGTCACAGAACATATGGGTATGTGTGTACACACACTAGGACATGCATATGTAATTCCACATGTCAATATTGACTCTCTCTTGGAAAAACATCCAACATTCAAATGGTGTGCACTTATCTGTGGTTTTGACTTCCCATGCATCATTTTCCTCTACTGGTCTGTATTATGATGAATTGAAATTTCCTAGAGTTTTTATTCCTTTAAGATTTCAGTATTCAAATAGTTGCCTGTTGCCTAAGCAATTGGTTTATTCTAGTTTCATGCAGTGTAGCATGAGCACCAGGGTATCTTTCTGACCATTTTCTATATGTTTGTGTTGTTATTTCAATAGCTTTATGAAAGATTTGCCATACTGAGGTTTAAATATTGGGAGTGGTAGAATGATGGTAGTAGTAGTTTGACTTTGGCCAAGTTTGTTGATCTTTCTATCCACACTTTATAATTACCTACAGAAAAGAAGCAATCATCTTGCCTGAAAAATACTTGATAAGGCTTATTGTGTGACAGTGGAGTACATGCTACTCTGTCCAAGCTGTCAACACATTTTTTACTATGACATTTGTGAATGTTTTAGGCAAGAAGCTGTCTCAGTGAATTTAATGGAAAAGAGATCACCTGGAAAATGACTCGTTTGCCCATAATTCATTGCCCCTTCCTTCTGGTCCTGTAGTAAGATAGTCTGACATACATTTTGTACTCTCTGAAAAAGGATGTCTTGCATTTAGGATTTTGTAGTAGCTACAACAAAGCTACAACAAAGGAGAAAATAAGAAATTCTTTAGTCTCCCTGTCTAACTTATTACTATCGAAAGCTGTCCAGAATTAAACTCTGGTTTTCTCTTGTCAGGTTGCATTATAGAGCCTGGTCTTCCGACAGGAGAGATGAGTGTGACAACATGGACTGGGGGTGGAGGTAGATAAATCAAATTCAATTGATCACTTTCATTCCAGAGGACAAGCTAATTCCCTATAGAGAGAATTAGCTGATAACTGACTCAAATCGTGATAGGGTTTACAGAAACGCCTAGTGGCTTATGAAGCGCATGTGTGTCTGAGTGTCTCTGTGTATGTTGTGTGTGTGTATTTATGTAGGCGTGTGGTGTTGCCTTAGAGTTGCTTATTGTCTATATCATTCTCCTTATTTGGCATGGTTTAGATCTTTATTTGGGAATCCTTTTTGTACAACCTTTGTGATTTGGGTGCTTCTAGAGTAATGTGAATATTGAATACTCTCTTTAGAAATCTTTATCTTGATTCCGTGTATTCAAACTTTGAATATTTTTAATTTCCAACTTTTATTTCAAAATGATCAACACCTTCTATTTTTGTTTCCCTGACAAAATGAAGGAGGCACATGGTCCACAACAGCAACTACTTGATTGCGTTTTTTTTTTTTTAGTATTACTCTTTCACTTCTCCTCTGACTACAGGCAACCAATGCAAATAGTGCAGTACATTTGTTTCCGCTCTGTTTTTTTCCATGCTCAGATAAGCACATAAAAATATACAGTTTCTTGTTTGCATGGCTTTATGTAAATTCATCCGTATTGCATACATTTCTCTGCATCTTGCTTTAGTCACTTAAAATATATTAAGGAAATAGCTCCAGCTAACTAGTATAATTATAAACCATCTATGGTATGAAAATATCCTAATTTATTAATTTATTAAACTATTACCCTTTGGTAGCTTTCGATTTATTTCTAGATTTTTGTTTTGTTTTGCTGAATACCTTGTTATGATAAACTTCCTTGTTCCTAGATGTTGTAGCCTTTCCATTTCATGTGGTAGCTTAAGAAGAATGCCATTGTGGGGTTGAACATTATGTGTATTTTTAATTTAGTACACATAGCTATATTTCTTCTTCTGAAGGCTTCTACTAATCTTATTTTCATCAGCCATATAGAAGAGCACATTTTTCCCCATATACTATCAGCAATGAATGTTACTATTTTTAATCAATTTCAGTGGTAAAGTGACACCTTATAATTGCTTTAATATACATTTTACTAATTATTGAGGCTGAGCCCCGTCCTAATCTGTAAATTAGCTTTCTGCATTGTTGCCTATGTTTGACTATCTTTTATCCCTACCCATTTAAAGATTTATTTCTATATTATAGAGACAAATTCATGTTTTATAGAACTAAATGTTTTCACTTCTAATGTGACCTCTCTTCTAATGTTTTTTGTCATACGACATTTTTTACACTTCCATACAATCAAATGTATCTTTTCCTTATTTTCCTTATTTTTACAGCTTCTAAGTTTTCTGTTTTGCTTCAGAAGGTTTCCTTGATCTTTAACTCGTTTGTGTTTTAAATATTTTTAAAGTAGTTTATCAAGAGTAAGGTCTCTTTGAGAAGCTCCACAATAAATCAACAGGTCTGTAGTACTCTGATTTCTGCGCTTATTTGAATATTTATAGGTGTGTTCAATATGCTAAGAACTGTGGCAGATAAAAAGGCAAATCAGAGTAAAGCCAAAGCTTCTGAGAAGTTATAATAAAGGAGGTAGAAAGGAATATTTAAATTAGGACTGGAAATGACAAGTACCCTAGAGAAAAATTGATAAATTACTGCTCTCAGAAGAAATCTCTCTCTCCTGTTTCAGTGAACTGATTGGTTTTGGCAGGAACAGTCAGTTGTAACTTGTGAAATATTTGATTCTGAGAAAGTCACATTATACCATAAAGCTGATATTATAAATCCATTGCATTATATTTTTTATTTTATCACTTATAATGATATATCTTTCATTCTGTATATATTTATTATTATCTCTCTGGGTCTCCCACTCTAGATAGATAGATAGATGACTATTTTACACTGGATATGTGTATATAGATAAATTCACACAAATATTATGACCAAGAAATTATAGTAAATAACACAGACATACATTTATAATTATTAAAATCCATTCTTTGTTTTGCAATTACCATATACCAAATTATTTCTATACATTATTCTAGTCATTCCTTGGAGTAGTCCTGTGTTGGGTTTTATCACTCTCATTCAATATTATAAACTGAGATTTATAGGGTAATTTAGAGGGTAACTTGTCCGCTAGCACATGCATGGGCAGCTAGACCTGGCATTCTGACCCATGACATTTGACTTTGTGTCCTGTGTTTAACCACATCAATATATATCTGTCATGAGTTGTCCAAACCATGGGGTATGCAGTAGATCACTCCAGCTTGGTTATTTGTTTCTATATTTTATCCTCTATTTTCCCTTCAGGAAACACTATATGCTTTTTGTCAGTCATGGTGTTAATGGCACAATAGAAATATTCCAAAAAACCCAGGAAGCAAAAATGAACAAATGTTTATAGAATAGCAGATAAGCTCTAACAATTTTTAATGCATATTATTTAATGTACAGAGCAGCTAGAATTCATACAGTCACTTCCCAACTAAAATGGTAAACAATTAAGATCAAGTGCATGCTGCCTTCTGCATTTTTGAAAAAATGATAATGGGAGGCAGATTAGACCAAGAAAAGGCAAACATTTTAAGAAAGTTGCTGCTTAAGAACTTCCATCCACCAGTAAAGGAGCTGCTGCTGTAGTCAAAAGCCACATAAAAATATTAGTTTCCAAACCTATGTAATAGACAGAAACTTAAATTTTAATTGTAGCTGAAAGCTGTGCTTATTCAGAAACTGCAAGAATCTCTATTGCCATGGAGTTGAGGATTAAAGAAAACAGTTCATAAATGACATATTGCTGAACTTTTACTAAGGGGATTTTACTCCCCAGTGAGTTTTACTGCCAGGTGTTACGCACATTTATTTTGAACAGATGTTCTGTGGCCTGCTCTTCTCAAATGTCACAGTAACTCTGGGCATCCTTCCCTAGAATCACTTTTTTCCCCTAGCCAGGGCCTCTCAGCTGGGAAATGGGAGAGACAGGGTTCAAACTCATGTTTGGGAAGCCTCTGAAGTCTTTCCATTTGAGGCTAGTGATTTTTCCAGACAATATCAAGTGCCTTTTTCCTTGCTCTTGGTAAAGCTGATTCTAGGTTGTTTCTGTCCTCTGTAGTGTGAGATAATATATTATTTCCAGAATCATTACAGGGATCAAGTGAGCAGGAATATATATTCTTAGATATACACATATGCACTAATTTAGGCCTCTTATGTAATAACACACAATGTATATTGAATTTTCTATCTCCCAGGAAAAATTTGGATTATCTGGCAGTGTTTTAGAATTGATGATCCCCTTTATTATTTCTTTCTTTCTTTTTTAAATCATATCAACTTTTATTTTAGATTCAGGGGGTACATGTGCTGGTTTGTTACATGGCTATATTACATGTTGCAGAGGTTTGAGGTATGGATCCCATCACCCAGCAAAGTACCCAATTGGTAGTTTTTAAATCCATGCCCTCCTCCTCCCTCCCCTCCAGTAGTCCCCAGTGTGTATTGTCCCTGCCTTTATGCACATGTGTACTCAATGATTAGCTCCCATTAATAAGTGAGAACACATGCTATTTGGTTTTCCATTCCTGTGTTAATTTGCTTAGGATTACGGCCTCCAGCTGCATCCCAGTTGCTGCAAAGGATATGATTTCTTTTTATGGCTGCATAGTATTCAATGGTGTGTATGTACCATGCTTTCTTTATCCAATCCACCACTGATGGGCACCTAGGTTTATTCTATGTCTTTGTTATTGTCAATAGTACAGTAATCAACATGAGTCCTTACGTCTTTTTTCATTAGAATAATTTATTTTTTCTTTGGTTATATAGCCAGTCAAGAGATTGCTGGGTTGAACAGCAACTCTGGTAAGAACTTTGAGAAATCTTTAAACTCCTTTACACAGTGGCTGGACTAATTCACATTCCCACTTATAGTGTATAAGTGTTCCCTTTTCTCTGAAGGCTTGCCAGCATCTGTAATTTGACTTTTTAATAATGATTTAACATTTTGACTGATGTGAGATAGTATGTCATTGTGGTTTTGATTTGCATTTCTCTGATGGTTAATGATATTGAATACTTTTCTATGTTTGTTGGCTACTTGTGTGTCTTCTTCTGAGCACTCTGTTTATGTCCTTTGCTCATTTTTAAATGAGGTTACTTGTTTTTTGCTTGTTATTGAATCTGAAGTTTCTTATAGATTCTGGACATTAGATATTTGTTGCATGCATAGTTTGTAGTTTCTTTGTGGGTTGTCTATTTACTCTGTTGATAGTTTCTTTTGCTGTAGAGAAGCGCTTTAATTAATTAGGTCCCACTTTTTAATTTTTGTTGTTGTTGCAATTGCTTTGGGGAACTTAGCCAAAAATTCTTTGCCAAGGCTGTGTCAAGTAGGGTATTTCCTAGATTT
The DNA here is from genome assembly GCF_029281585.2 of Gorilla gorilla gorilla. Lineage (NCBI taxonomy): Eukaryota > Metazoa > Chordata > Mammalia > Primates > Hominidae > Gorilla > Gorilla gorilla. Next base: position 94,913,992 of record NC_073231.2, on the reverse strand, counting down.
TCTTCTAAAATTTTTATCGTTTGAGGTCCTACATTTAAATCATTAATCCAACTTGAGATAACTTTTGTATATTGTGGAAGGTAGGTGTGTTCGTCCATATGTATTCCTATGAAGGAAAACTTGAGACTGGGTAATATTTAATGAAAAGAGCTGCCACACTCTTTTAAACGACTGGATCTCACATGAACTACCATAGTGAGAATTCACTCATTACCACGGGGATGGCACCGAGTCATTTATAAGGAATCTGCTCCAATGTCCCAAATATCTCCCACTTGGCCGCTCCTCCAAATTGAAAATCACATTTCAACATGAGATTTGGAAGGAACAAACATAAAACTATATTGGTACGGATCCAGTTTTATTCTTCTGCATATGGCTAGTCAGTCGTCTCTGCACCATCTATTAAATAGAGAATCACTCTCCATTGCCTGTTTGTTATTGGCTCTGTGTAAGATCAGATAGGGTAAGTGTGAAGCTTTATTACTGGGCTATCTATTCTGTTCCATTGGCCTATGTGTCTGTTTTTGTATCAGTACCATGCAGTTTTGGTTACTTTAGTCTTGTAGTATAGTCTGAAGTAAGGGAGTATTATGTTTCTGGCTTCTTCCTTTTATTTATGATTGCTGTGTCTGTTTGGGCTGTTTTTTGTTTCCATATTAATTTTAGACTAGTTTATCCTAATTCTGTGAAAAAATGACATTGGTAGTTTGACAGGAATAGCATGAATCTGTAAATTGCTTTCAGAAGTTTGGTGATTTTAATGAAATTGAATCTTCCAATCCATGAGCATGGAATATTTTTCCATTTATTTTTGTCATCTCATATTTCTTTCAGCAGTATTTTGTAGTTCTCCTGTAGAGATCATTCACCTTCTTGGTTAGCTGTATTCCTAGATGTTTCCTCCTTTTTGGGCCATTGTAAATCTGATTGCATTCTTGATTTGACACATAGCTTGAATGTTATTGGTGTATAGAAATAGTACTGATTTCTGTACATTGATTTTGTACCTTGCAACTTTACTGAAGACGTTTATCAGTTCCAGGAGCCCTTTGGTGTAGTCTTTAAAGAGTTTTCTAGGTATAAAGTTTTAGTGTCAGCAAAGAGAGATAGTTTGACTTCTTGTTTTCCCATATGGATGCCTTTTATTTCTTTCTCTTGCCTGATTGCTCTGGCTAAGGGCTTGTAATACTATGTTGAATAGGAGTGGTGAGAGTGGGTATCATTGTTGCAGTTCTTAAAGGGAATTGTTCAAGCTTTTGCCTTTTCAGTAGGATGTTAGCTTTGGCTTTCTCATACATGGTTCTTACTATTTTGAGGTATATTCCTTAAATGTCCAGTTTATTGAATGAAAGAATGTTGGATTTTATCAAAAGCTTCTTTTGCATCTATAGAGATGTTCATATGATTTTTGCTTTTAATTACGTTTTTGTGGTAAACCATATTTATTGATTTGTGTATGCTGAAGAAGCCTTGCATCCAAGTAATAAAGCCTCCTTGATCATGATGAACTAACTTTTTGATGTGTTGCTGTATTTGGTTTGATAGTATTTTGTTAAGGATTTTTGAATATATGTCTATCAGGGATATTGGTCTGATGTTTTCTTGTTTCCCTGGGTATGTGTCAGATTCTTGTTTCCTTGGGTACCTGTCAGGTTGATACTGGGTTCATAGACTGGAGGAGCTCCTCCTGCTCAATTTTTGGAATAATTTAATAGAACTGGTACCAGTTGTTTCTGGACATATGGTAGAATTTGTTTATGTATCCATCCAGGGATTTTGCTGGTTGGTAGGTTTTTATTACTGATTCAACTTCAGAATTCAATATTGGTCTGTTCAGGTTTTTATTTCTTCCTGTTTCAATCTTGGGAGGTTGTGTTTTTCCAGAAATGTATCCATTTCTTCTAGATTTTCTAATTTATGTCCATAGAATTTTTTATAACGCTCTCTGATGATCTTTTGTATATCTGTAGAATCAGTTTTAATGACATCTTTGTCATTTCTGATAGTACTTATTTGGATCTTCTCTTTTTATTTTTTTATTATTGTTTTGTAAATTATTATACTTTAAGTTTTAGGGTACATGTGCACAATGTGCAGGTTAGTTACATATGTATACATGTGTCATGCTGGTGTGCTGCACCCATTAACTCGTCATTTAGCATTAGGTATATCTCCTAACGCTATCCCTCCCCCATCCCCCCACCCCACAACAGTCCCCAGAGTGTGATGTTCCCCTTCCTGTGTCCATGTGTTCTCATTGTTCAATTCCCACCTATGAGTGAGAATATGTGGTGTTTGGTTTTTTGTTCTTGCAGTAGTTTACTGAGAATGATGATTTCCAATTTCATCCATGTCCCTACAAAGGACATGAACTCATCATTTTTTATGGCTGCATAGTATTCCATGGTGTATATGTGCCACATTTTCTTAATCCAGTCTATCATTGTTGGACATTTGGGTTGGTTCCAAGTCTTTGCTATTGTGAATAGTGCCACAATAAACATACATGTGCATGTGTCTTTTAGCAGCATGATTTATAGTCCTTTGGGTATAATCCCAGTAATGGGATGGCTGGGTCAAATGGTATTTCTAGTTCTAGATCCCTGAGGAATCGCCACACTGACTTCCACAATGGTTGAACTAGTTTACAGTCCCACCAACAGTGTAAAAGTGTTCCTATTTCTCCACATCCTCTCCAGCACCTGTTGTTTCCTGACTTTTTAATGATTGCCATTCTAACTGGTGTGAGATGGTATCTCATTGTGGTTTTGATTTGCATTTCTCTGATGGCCGGTGATGGTGAACATTTTTTCATGAGTTTTTTGGCTGCATAAATGTCTTCTTTTGAGAAGTGTCTGTTCATGTCCTTCGCCCACTTTTTGATGGAGTTGTTTGTTTTTTTCTTGTAAATTTGTTTGAGTTCATTGTAGATTTTGGATATTAGCCCTTTGTCAGATGAGTAGGTTGAGAAAATTTTCTCCCATTTTGTAAGTTGCCTGTTCACTCTGATGGTAGTTTCTTTTGCTGTGCAGAAGCTCTTTAGTTTAATTAGATCCCATTTGTCAATTTTGGCTTTTGTTGCCATTCTCTGTCAATCTAGCTAACAGTCTTTCCATCTTGTTTGTTATTTCAAAGTACTAACTCTTGGTTTCATTGCTCCTCTCTAGGTTTGTTTTTCTCAATTTAATTGAGCTCATCTCTAATCTTAGTTATTTCTTTTATTCTGCTAGCTTTTGGATTGGATTGTTCTTGTTTTTTAGTTTCTATAGGTACAGTGTTAGATCATTAATTTGAGTTTTTTCTAACTTCTTGATGAAGGTATTTAGTGCTATAGGCATTCCTCTTAACACTGCTTTAGCTTTATCTCAAAGATTTTGGTAAATTGTGTTCCTATTTTCATTAATTATTTTTTATTTCTGCCATAATTTTGCTGTTTGGGTAGGAATTATTCACGAGCAAGTTGTTTAATTTTCATACATTTGTATAGTTTTGAGGGATCTTGATGTTGATTTCTATTTTTATTTCACTGTGGTCTGAGAGTGCACCTAGTATGATTTCAATTTTTTAAAAAATTTGAGACTTGCTTTATTAATGAGCATGTGGTTGATCTTAGAGTATGTTCCATGTGAAAATAAGAGAAATGTATGTTCTACGGCTGTTGGATGGAGTATTCTGTAGATGTCTATTAGGTCCACTTGGTCAAGTGTCAAGTTTAAGTCCAGAATTTCTTTGTTAGATTTCTGCTTCAATAATCTGCTTAACACTGCTAGTAAGGTGTTGAAGTCTCCTACTATTGTTCTATGACTGTCTAAGTCTTTTCATAGGTCCAAAAGGACTTGTTTTATAAATGTGAGTGCTCCAATGTTGGGTGCATATGTATTTAGGATAAATACATTTTCTTGTTGAATTGAATCCTTTACTATTATATAATGTCCTTCAAATTGTTGTTGGTTTAATGTCTGATTTTATATGTGTGTATATATATATATCTGTACCAACTCTTTCTCTTTTTTGTTTTCTGTTTGCATGGTAGCTCTTTCTCTCTTACTTTACTTAGAATGTCTGGGTGTTGGTACATGTGAGATGGGTCTTTTAAGAACAGCAGATGATTGGCTCTTGTGTTTTCATCCAGCTTGCCACTATATGCCTTTTAAGTGGGGCATTTGGGTCATTTACGTTCTGGGTTAGTATTGATAGGTGAAATTATGATTCTGTCATTATGTTGTTTTGCTTGTTTTGTAGAGTTGATTGTGTAGTTGTTTTATAGTGTCTGTAGTCTATTTGTTGAAGTGTGTTTTTGTGGTAACATGTATTGTTCTTTTGTTTCCATGTTTAGGTTCCTTAAGGACCTCTTGTAAAGCTGGTTTAGTTGCAACAAATTCTCTCAGCATTCACTTCTCTGAGAGGGATTTTATTTCTCTTTTGTATATAAAGCTTAGTTTTGTGTATATGAAATTCTTTGCCAGGGTTTCTTTACTTTAAGAACACAGAAAATAAGCCCCAATCCCTTTTGGCTTGCAAGATATCTGTTGAGAGTTCCACTGTTAGCCTGACGTGGTTCACTATGTATGTGATCTTACCCTTCTCTCTAGCTGGCTTGAAACTTTTTCTTTCATGTCGGCCTAGGTGAATCTGATGACTATATATGTTGAGATGATCATCTTGTATAGTATCTTGCCAGGATTCTCTGTATTTCTTGAACTTGCATGTCAACCTCTTTAGCTATATTGAAAAGTTCTTTTGTGAACTATATCCTCAAATAGGTTTCCCAAGTTGCTTACTCTTTCCTCTCTCAGGAATGTCAGTGAGTCATATGTTTGGTCTTTTTACATAATCCCATATATGTTAGAGGTTTTGTTCACGTTTTAAGTTTTTTTTCTTTATTTTTGTCTAACTGAGTTGATTCAATAAACTGGTCTTTGGGCTCTGGGATTCTACGCTCAGCTAGGTCTTTTCTGCTGTTAATACTTCTATTTGTATTATGAAATTCTTATAGTTAATTTTTCATTTCCAGAATTAAAATGGATATTTTATTCATTCTTAAAATGGATATTTCTTAAAATTGATATTTTATTTTTCAGCTCCTGGATAATTTTATTGGACTTTTTGGATTCCTTGGGTTGGGTTTCAACTTTCTCCTGAATCTTGATGAGCTCCCTTGCCATCCAGATTCTGAATTGTATGTCTGTCATTTCAGCCTTTTCAATTTAGATAAGAACCATTGCTGGGAAGCTAATGGGCTTAAGTGGATGTTTAGGTTTTTTGAATATCAAGAGTTCTTGCACTTATTCTTTCTCATCTGAGAAGGCCGAGGTTCCTTTAACTGTGGTGTGTGGTGATTATACTTAATTGGCTTAATTTCTAGGTGCTTTCAGAGGGCCATGACTCTGTAAAGGACCTTTAATTTTGGCTGAATTTCTGTCCTGGGTTTCACAGAAATGTATATTGGCAGAATGTTTTTTGGTGTTATAATTCTGGCTGTGATCCAGTAGATGGCCCTTAAGAGTAGTGGCCACCAGATAGGCTTTTACTCAGCCACATGAATCTTTTGTTTTTCTTCACATTCTCAGTCATACTTTGTGGTGAGGGAGGGGAGAGACATGACCCCTTCTCCAGGTTTGCTCCCGATCTTTGGGCAAGTCCCCTCTGATCACTGGTGCTGAGCCTACATTTCCTTTTTAAGATGTTCTGGGATATGGGACTCCCTTGGACAGAGGCCAGGCCTGGAAAATAGGCCACACTTCTTCTGGACTAGCCCTACAAAGGGATGGCTTCCCTGCTCCCTTGTTGGCCCATGAGCCCATGTTTCTCAACCCTGTCAGTATTCTGAGAGTGAGGGCTCCTTTCCTGCTCAAGTGTCAGGCACAGATCTTAGCTCAGTACTCTGGAGCTGTGCACTGCAACCCTGAGGCACAGGAACCAGTTCATAGTTATTTTTTTCTGGCCCCTTGGGATAAGGTACTGGTTACATTTGGAGGTCCAAAATGATCCAGGCCCCCAGCAAAGTACTTAAGTGCATCTGTTAGTGAAGCACCCAGGCTGGACAGTGGAGGCTGCTGCTGTGCACACCCTCCTTCCTGTTTGCAGGCAGGGGCCCTGGGAAGAGCTGTCTGGCAGGAGGGCCTAAGGAACAGATGTACCCTAGTCATCTGGAAGAAAGGATATCACTGACTGAAGATCAAATTAATGAAATGAAGTGAGAAGACAAGATTAGAGAAAAAAGAGCAAAAAGAAATGAACAAAGCCTCCAAAACATATGGGACTATGTGAAAAGACCAAATCTATGTTTAATTTGTGTAACAGGAAGTGATGGGGAGAATGGAACCAAGTTAGAAAACACTCTGCAGGATATTATCCAGGAGAACTTCCCCAACCTAGCAAGGCAGACCAACATTTAAATTCAGGAAATACAGAGAACACCACAAAGATACTCCTCGAGAAGAGCAACCCCAAGACACATAATTGTCAGATTCACCAAGGTGAAAATGAAGGAAAAAATGTTAAGGGCAGCCAGAGAGAAAGGTCGGGTTACCCACAGAGGGAAGCCCATCAGACTAACAGCTGATCTCTCGGCAGAAACCCTACAAGCCAGATGAGAGTGGGGCCCAAAATTCAACATTCATACAGAAAAGAATTTTCAACCCAAAATTTCATATCCAGCCAAACTAAGCTTCATAAGTTAAGAAGAAATAAAATCCTTTACAGTCAAGCAAATGCTGAGAGATTTTGTCACCACCAGGCCTGCCTTACAAGAGCTCCTGAAGGAAGCACTAAACATGGAAAGGAACAACCAGTAACAGCCACTGCAAAAACATGCCAAATTATATATGGATGCTATGAAAAACTGCATCAATTAATGGGCAAAATAACCAGCTAACATCTTAATTACAGGATGAAATTCACACATATCAATATTAACCTTAAATGTAAATGGGCTACATGCCCCAACTAAAAGACACAGACTGGCAAATTGGATAAAGAGTCAGGACTCATCGGTGTGCTGTATTCAGGAGACCGGTATCATGTGCAGAGACACACATAGGCTCAAAATACAGGGATGGAGGAAGATCTACCAAGCAAATGGAAAGCAAAAAAAAGCAGGGGTTGTAATCCTAGTCTCTGATAAAACAGACTTTAAACAAACAAAGATCAAAAGAGACAAAGAAGGCCATTATATAATGGTAAAGGAATCAATTCAACAAGAAGAGCTAACTACTCTAAATATATAAGCACCCAATACAGGAGCACCCAGATTCATAAAGCAAGTCCTTAGAGACTTACAAAGAGAATTAGATTCCCACACAATAGTAATGGGAGACTCGAACACCCCACTGTCAATATTAGACACATCAGCGAGACAGAAAGTTAACAAGGATATCCAGGACTTGAACTCAGCTCTGCACCAAGCGGACCTAATAGACATCTACAGACCTCTCCACCCAAAATCAACAGAATATACATTCTTGTCAGAACCACATCACACTTATTCTAAATTTGACCACATAATTGGAAGTAAAGCACTCCTCAGCAAATGTGAAAGAACAGAAATCACAACAAACTGTCTCTCAGTCCACAGTGCAATCAAATTAGACTCAGGATTAAGAAACTCACTCAAAATCACACAAATACATGGAAACTGAACAACCTGCTCCTGAATGACTACTGGGTACGTAATGAAATGAAAGCAGAAATAAAGATATTCTTTAAAAACAATGAGAACAAAGATACAATGTACCAGAATCTCTGGGATGCATTTAAAGCAGTGTGTAGAGGGAAATTTATAGCACTAAATGCCCACAAGAGAAAGCAGGAAAGATCTAAAATTGACACCCTAACATCACAACTAAAAGAAACTAGAGAAGCAAGAGCAAACAAATTCAAAAGCTATCAGAAGACAAGAAATAACTAAGATCAGAGCAGAACTGAAGGAGATAGGGACACAAAAGAGCCATCAAAAAATCAATCAATTCAGGAGATGATTTTGTTAAAAGATCAACAAAATTGATAGACTGCTAGCAAGACAAATAAAGAAGAAAAGAAGGAGAATCAAATAGACACAATAAAAAATGATAAAGGGGATATCACCACCAATCCCACATAAATCCAAACTACCATCAGATAATACTATAAACAACTTTACGCAAAAAAAAAAAAAACTAGAAAACTTAGAAGAAATGGATAAATTCCTGGATACATACACTCTCCCAAGACTAAACCAGGAAGAAGTTGAATCTCTGAATAGACCAATAACAGGCTCTGAAATTGAGACAATAATTAGTAGCCTACCAACCAAAAAAAGTCCAGAACTAGATGGATTCACAGGTGAATTCTACCAAAGATACAAAGAGGAGTTGGTACCATTCCTTCTGAAACTATTGCAATCAGTAGAAAAAGAGGGAATCCTCCCTAACTCATTTTATGAGGCCATTATCATCCCGATACCAAAGCCTGGCAGAGACACAACAAAAAAAGAGAATTTTAGACCCATATACCTGATGAACATCAATGCGAAAATATTCAATGAAATACTGACAAACTGAATCCAGTAGCACATCAAAAAGCTTATCCAACACTATCAAGTCGGCTTCATCCCTGGGATGCAAGTCCGGTTCAACATATGCAAATCAATATATGTAATCCATCACATAAACAGAACCAATGATGAAAACCACATGATTATCTCAATAGATGCAGAAAAGGCCTTTGACAAAATTCAACAGCCCTTCATGCTAAAAACTCTCAATAAACTAGGTATTGATGGAATGTATCTCAAAATAATAAGAGCTATTTATGACAAACCCACAGCCAATATCATACTGAATGGGCAAAAACTGGAACCATTCCCTTTGAAAACCGGCACAAGACAAGGATGCCCTCTCTCACCACTCCTATTCAACATAGTGTTGGAAATTCTGGCCAGGGCAATCAGGCAGGAGAAAGAAATAAATTGTATTCAATTAGGAAAAGAGGAAGTCAAATTGTCCCTGTTTGCAGATGACATGGTTGTATATCTAGAAAACCCCATTGTCTCAGCCTAAAATCTCCTTAAGCTGATAAGCAACTTCAGCAAAGTCTCAGGATACAAAATCAATGTGCAAAAATCACAAGCATTCCTACACACCAATAACAGACAAACAGCCAAATCGTGAGTGAACTCCCATTCACAATTGCCTCATAGGGAATAAAATACCTAGGAATCCAACTTACAAGGGACGTGAAGGACCTCTTCAAGGAGAACTACAAACCACTGCCCAATGAAATAAAAGAGGACATAAACAAATGGAAGAACATTCCATGCTCATGGATAGGAAGAATCAATATCGTGATAATGGCCATACTGCCCAAGGTAATTTATAGATTCAATGCTATCCCCAACAAGCTACCACTGACTTTCTTCACAGAATTGGAAAAAACTACTTTAAAGTTCATATGAAACCACAAAAGAGCCCACAGTGCCAAGACAATTCTAAGCAAAAAGAACAAAGCTGGAGGTATCACGCTACCTGACTTCAAATGATACTACAAGGCTACAGTAAGCAAAACAACATGGTATTAGTACCAAAACAGATACATAGACCAATGGAACCGAACAGAGGCCTCAGAAATAACACCACACATCTACAACCATCTGATCCTTGACAAACCAGATGAAAACAAGAAATGGGGAAAGGATTACCAATTTAATAAATGGTGCTGGGAAAACTGGCTATCCATATGCAGAAAGATGAAACTGGGTCCCTTCCTTACACCTTATACAAAAATTAATTCAAGATTTATGGAAGACTTAAATGTAAGACCTAAAGCCATAAAAATCCTAGACAAAAACCTAGGCAGTACCATTCAGGTCATAGGCATGGGCAAATACTTCATGACTGAAACACCAAAAACAATGGCAACAAAAGCCAAAATTGACAAATGGGATCTAATTAAACTAAAGAGCTTCTGCACAGCAAAAGAAACTACCATCAGAATGAACAGGCAACCTACAGAATGGGAGAAAATTTTTGCAATCTACTCATCTGACAAAGGGCTAATATCCAGAATCTACAAGGAACTTAAAAAAATTTACAAGAAAAAAACAAACAACCCCATCAAAAAGTGGGCAAAGGATATGAACAGACACTTCTCAAAAGAAGACATTTATGCAGCCAACAGACACATGAAAACATTCTCATCATCACTGGTCATTAGAGAAATGCAAATCAAAACCACAATGAGATACCATCTCACTCCAGTCAGAATGGCAACCATTAAAAAGGCAGGAAACAACAGATGCTGGAGAGGATGTGGAGAAAGAGGAACGCTTTTACAGTGTTGGTGGGAGTGTAAATTAGTTCAACCATTGTGGAAGACAGTGTGGCAATTCCTCAAAGATCTAGAACTAGAAATGCCATTTGACCCAGCAATCCCATTACTGGGTATATACCCAAAGGATTATAAATCATGCTGCTGTCAAGACACATGGATGCGTATGTTTATTGTTGCACTGTTCACAATAGCAAAGACTTAGAACCAACCCAAATGTCCATCAATAATAGACTAGATTAAGAAAATGTAGCACATGTATACCATGGAATACTATGCAGCCATAAAAATGATGAGTTCATGTACTTTACAGGGGCATGGACGAAGCTGAAAACCATCATTCTCAGCAAACTATCACAGGGACAGAAAACCAAACACTGCATGTTCTCACTCATAGATAGGAATTGAACAATGAGAACACTTGGACACAGGGCAGGGAACATCACACACTAGGTCCTGTCAGGCATGAGGCTCTGGGGGAGTGAGAGCATTAGGAGAAATACCTAATGTAAAGAATGAGTTGATGGGTGCAGCAAACCAATATGGCACATGTATATTCATTTAACAAACCTGCACGTTGTGTACATGTACCCTAGAACTTAAAGTATGGAAAAAAAAAAAGCGTTAAAAGTAGAACTACCATTTGATCCAGTAGTCTCACTACTGGGTATCTACCCAGAGGAAAAGAAGTCGTTATTCAAAAAATGTACTTGCACATGCATGTTTATAGCAGCACAATTCACAATTGCAAAATCGTTGAACCAACCAAAATGCCCCTCAATCAACGAGTGGATAAAGAAACTGTTTATATATATATATGATGGAATACTACTCAGCCATAAAAAGGAATGAATTAACAGCATTAGCAGTGACCTGGATGAGATTGGAGACTATTATTCTAAGTGAAATAACTCAGGAATGGAAAATCAAACATTGTATGTTCTCACTGACATGTGGGAGCTAAGCTATGAGGACGCAAAGGCATAAGAATGTTACAATGGACTTTGGGTACTTGCGAGGAAGAGTGAGGTGGGGCGAGGGATAAAAGACTACAAATAGAGTGCCGTATATACTGCTCCGGTGATGGGTGCACCAAAATCTCACAAATCACCACTAATGAACTTATTCATGTAACCAAATACCACCTGTACCCCAATAACTTATGGAAAAATGAAACAACAACAACAATGAAAATATAATAAAATAAAAAATAAAAACCTAATGCCCAGGAAGCTTGCTACCATAGCAAATCCAAACTATTCTTATAACTTACTAAGACAGAGTCAACATCAGCAGATGAGATGATAATTTTGAAGACTCTCTTGCCCACCATAGTCTTGAGTAGTATTGAAATCTCTAGTTGTTACCTTAATTTTAAGACCTTTGAGCACAATTATTTGTGTTTGCCTCTTTAATTACCTTGAACTGTATGGAGATCAGACTGAGTCTGCCTTTCTGAATATTCACCCACCATTGGCTGCCAAATGTTTTCTTTTCTGAAACTTCATTGAATGATAGAAGTTAAGTTGAAACACTATTGGGAGCAAAGCAAATGAAACTGAAGAGAAACGGAGAGAACACTTAATTTATCTTATCACAGCAGACAAATTCTGCGAGAGGTCAGGTGGTTAAACTAAAATTTTCTTCTCTCTTCTTTGCTTGTGCAATAAAATAGGATTACATATTATATCTTCGTGTAGGTTTTAACACTTAATAAATTATAAAGACCCAGTAGTCTGTCTCCTTGGGCAAGCAAAATGGATCTACCCCATGTTTAGATAACTACACACTGCAGACCACAGGCCATTGGTTCTAGGAATCAGTCAAATAGCTCACAGATACAGCCGGTGTGTAAAAGGCACCATCTCATGAAGTGAGACTGCTTCATCACTTTTTATCCAAAAGTTCCTCTCTGAGAAAGAAAACAAAAAGTTCTCATTCTTGAAGAGAGAGATAAAGCAACTGGATTTTATTGGCAAGCTGAATAATAAAGATGTTAGAAATAAGTGTTGAATAGGCTTTTGTGGACTTTCAAAATTCCTATTTTCATCTAAAGCATCTAGTAGTTTGTGACTAAAGATTTAAAATGAAAACCGTTATTACAAATGGCAGTGTAAATTAAAATCAAATGATATTTTGTATCAAAACAGACCATTTTCTTTGATCTGTTTAGAGGCTCAAACCCATACACTCCGTAGTAAGACGTCTTCTTGGGACTTATGAAAGACAACGGCAGTAGAAGACATTTTTGTCCTTTATGCAGGAGGAAAATGGCTGCCCTCACATCTCCTTGTTGCCACCCTTGCAGTATTAGAACATTATCTGGATAGTTTAATAGTTAAATAGAATGATTATTCTTAATTATTCTATAATTTATTTGAATAGGCATGTGCTTTCCTCTTCTTGAATTGTTTGGTTCCTTTCCTGAGAGTGTGCACCGGTTCACCTTTGGAAATGGCCATGTTACATACCGAAGTGAAGGAGGGAGAATCACTTTGAGCACCACCAAAATGTCAAAGGTTTGCCTTGTTCATTTATATCACTAAAATAGCAACTACCCAACAGTTTTCAATTTGTGATCAGAATTTTCCCACTTCTGCAGGTAGAGAAAAGGGATTTCCCTGAAAGTGTTCAATACCCTAGGTGGAAACATGTATCACAGATATGTAGGGTCAGGGAGGAATCTCAATCACTATTTTTTTTCCAGAGACAAAGAATGACTGAGCAAGGGATTCACTAGTGAATCTAGGTGTGCATGTTATTTTTCATCATTTTTTAGTTTCATAAAAATCTCCCATTTTCAGTATTTTATTTGCTTAATTAAAAAAGTATTTTGCTGCTTTGGCATGATTTTTATCTTCAAACAACTATCAAAAAGCAATCTAAGATAAAGTTATATCTGGAATTCCAGCTTTGCCTTCAATAATAATAGACAGAAAATGTGAGGACAACACAAGTAGAGTGTGAAAATCATCATATTTGTATAGACTTAAAAATTTCTGTGATTATAAAAATAACTCATTCATTTTCATTAAATTCATTTTAAATTGTATTTTTTAAAGATGAGGGATATACAGGATTCTCTAAGATTAAAGTGTATGAACCTTACCATTTTTATAAATAAGCCCTTTTTTAAAAATTATGTTTTGTTCTCGACTTTTCACATGATTTAAGAAATCTACCCCATTTGCAATACTAAAGTTTGTGAGAATTTCTTAAATTCTTTAAAGAAACCAGAACTTTCTGTAGTAATTCAGGTTTTTTCCTGTAATTGTAATTTGTTTGCATTTATTTGCATTTAATGTCTTGAAATTGTTCCTTTTTTTTTTTTTTTTTTTTTTTTTTGAGAGAGTGTCTCTCTTTTTTGCCCTGACTGGAGTGCAGTGGCAACAATCATAGCTCACTGTAGCCTGGAACTCCTGGGCTCAAGTTATTTTCCTGCCTCAGCCCTGTGAGTAGCTATGACTATAGGCATACACCAAGTTGCCCTGATAATTTTCTTTTTTGTAGAGATGGGGTCTCACTATGTTTCCCAGGCTGATCTTGAGTGCCTTGCATCATGCAATCCTCCTGCTTTGGCCTCCTAAAGCACTGGGATTAAGGCATGACCCACCTTGCCTTGCTTCACATGGGCTAATTATTTTCTAACATAAACTACTGATATCAATAAAACATATTTAAGAATAAGAAATAATTTCAATTTTGTTAGTAGTGTTGGTGGTGGCAGGACATGAGGTTGAAAAAGTAATAAGACCAAACTAAAAGGCGTTTGATACCTGAGAAAACAGTTTAGACATATTTTAAATTATAAAAAAGAGGAGCCAAGAAAGTTTTCTAAGGAGGACAGTAACAATTTAACTTTAACTTTAGATCCCTTCTGATAAACAAAATGGAGTCGGGGAACAGGGAAAAGCAGTTGCAAAAGTCTAAGACATAGACACTAAAAATATTTGATCTATACTATTATAATTTACTTTTCTTAAAGAACTCTATTCATAGGAAACTTGGCATCTCTTTTTCTCTTTTTGACGTCTTATAAACTTTGGAAGTAAGGTGGATAAGTGCATGTCCCAAATATTTGTGTGATGAATGATCAAAGTCAATGTAATAATTTTCCATGAAGAAAAGAAGAAAGAATATCAGAGAGGAAAAAAGAAAATGAAAATGAGAGACACAAAGAGAACTGGAGAGAGAGAGAAAGAGAGTCAGAAGAAAAAGACAGAAGTTGAAAAGACCCAAAGAAAGAAAATAAGGATGGATGGAAAGAAAGAAGGGAAGAAGGAAGGGGAAGGAAAGTAAAATAAATAAGACCATATGGGAAGGATGAAACCAAAATTTTATTCCCAGCTTAATAATGTCAGTATTTCACCATGAAAGACTATTTTTTCGATGAATATTGTTTCTGTTCTTAAAATACGGCAATTTTATATAAGATGGTTCATACAGTTTGGCCGTGTCCCCACCCAAGTCTCATCTTGAATTGTAACTCCCACAATTCCCACATGTCATGGGAGGAACCTGGTGGGAGGTGATTGAATTATGGGGGCAGGTATTTCCTGCACTGTTCTCATGATACTCAATGAGTCTCATGAGATCTGATGGTTTTAAAAAAGGGAGTTTCCGGGCATAAGGTATTTTTTTTTCTTTTTTTTCTTTTTTTTTCTTTTTTTCTTTTTTTTTTTTGCCTGCTGCCATCCATCTAAGATGTGATTTGCTCCTCCTTGCCTTCCTCCATGATTGTGAGGCCTCCCCAGCCACATGGAACTGTGAGTCCAGTTAAACCTTTCTTTTGTAAATTGCCCAGTTTTGGGTATGTCTTCATCAGCAGCTTGAAAATGAACTGATATGATGGTGTTCTCTGCACTTATCTTTGGGTACAGTGGTTTTATACTTCTTTTAACAGCTGTTGCAGCAAGAGTTGAACCACCTCATTTCATTTTTTTTTACAGACATTTATTTTATTTTGGATTCAAGGAGTACATGGATATATTGCATACTGGTAGGGACTGGGCTTCTAATGTACTCATTACCCAAATAGTATACATTATACCTGATAGGTAATTTTTTAGCTCTTATCCCCATCATCTCCCCCATTTCAAGTCCCCAGTGTCTATTATTTTTATCTTTATGTCCATGTGTACCCATTGTTAGCTCCCACACATAAGTGAGGACATGCAGTATTTATCTGCTTCTGACTTAGTTCACTTAGGGTAATGACCTCCAGCTCCATCTATTTTGCTGTAAAGAACATGATTTAAGTCTTTTTTATGGTTGCATAGTATTTTATAGTATATAAAATATATATATGCCCCACATTTTCTTTATCCAGTCAACCATTGATGGACACTTAGCTTGGTTCCATGACTTTGCTATTGTGGATAGTGCTACACTGAACATACAAGAGCAGATTTTAAAAATATGTAATTACTTCTTGTCCTTTGGTCAGATATTGTAATTGCTGCACCAAACGGTAGTTCCATTTTTAGTTCTCATAAATCTCCATACTGTTTTCCACAGAGGTTGAAGTAATAATTTATGTTCCCACCTACAGTGTATAAGTGTTCCCTTTTCTCCACATCCATACCAATATCTGTTGTTTTTTGACTTTATCATAATAACCATTCTGACTGGTGTAACATCATGATATCCCATGGCAGTTTTAATTTGCATTTCTCTCATGACTAGTGATGTTGAGCATTTTTCCATGTGTTTTTGGTCACTTGGATTAGGCTGGTCTTGTGTTGCCATAAAGAACTACCTGAGACTGGTTTAATTTATAAAGAAAAAAGATTTAATTGCCTCATGGTTTTGCAGGCTATACAGGAAACATGGCACCGGAATCTGCTTGGCTTATGGGGAGGCCTCAGGGTGCTTTTACTCATGGCAGAAAGTAAACGGGGAGCAGTCGTCTCACATGGCAGGGCAGGAGCAAGAGACAGAGAGTGGTGGGAGAGGGGAGTGCCACACACTTTTAAATGACTAGCTCTCATGATAAGTCACTATTACGAAGACAGCACCAAACCATGAGGGATCTACCCCCATGATTCAAACACCTCTTACCAGGCCCCCCTTCCAGCATTGTAGATTACAATTCAACATGTGATTTGGGTGAAGACCGGTATCTAAACTATACAACTGTTTTTAATTTCTTATTTTGAGAAATGACTGTTCATGTTCTTTGCCCAATTTTTAATGCAGTTGGGTTTTTCTCCTTGTTGTTTGAGTTCCTTGTAGATTCTGTATGTTAGTCTTTTGTCAGAGGCACAATTTTCAAGTATTTTCTCTCATTCTGTAAGTTGACTGTTTATTCTGTTGACTATTTCTTTTTCTGTGCAAGAAGCTTTTTAGTTTGTCACATTTTTCAATTTACTCCCCACTTCCTTTTTTTCCCCAAATAAGGTTTTAAGTGAAGTCTTTCGATATAAACTACATGAAAGTTGAACATCTCTGTTTGAAGCCAGGGTTGAAACTCTGGCCTCCTTCTGGTTTCACCCTCATTTTATGCAGTAGCCTTCAGGTAATTGTGCAGAAAGCCGAGCTCTAAAAAGTGTCACTTATAAACCTCTTCCTTAGGTTTTATGATTCCATTAGCTAGTTTCATGAGAGCAACTTTAGGTACAAATGAGGCAGAGTGTGAAGGCCCTGGCAGAGTGAGAGATGTGCATTGGCAGAGTGAAATGGTGAAGTGGCTCAAAAAGGTGGCTAAAAGAAAATAAGGGCTTTCTTTACTAGAGATGCTTGGTTTATTACTTTTCAGTTTTGCAGAGTTTAACTCTGGGTTTGGTCTCAGGCAAGAAGTAAACAGCTATTGAATGTCTGCTGCAGACAGAACAATGGTCTAGCCTCAGCTTTTATTTTCATCAGCTTAAAACAAAGCATCTTGTTGTCCCCTTTTCTTTCAAGAAATTTCCCCCTTAAAATATCTGATGATAAACAAATAACAATAGAGGAGACCTGAGCAAGCAAAATGATTATATTTAAGCTGATAAACATGCTTTTATGCCTCTGTTCAATTAACAGGTGATATAAATCTAGATGCATATTTTTATAATTTACAGTCATTTTAAAAAAAATATTATGCAGTGGATTTTCTCTTAGAGCAAAATACCTTTGATGGGGAACCAGAACAACAAACTACTGAGACAGCATGGCAGAGTTTTGAACTTTTTTTTCTTTTGTCATTTTTGATCTTTTATTTAACAAACTCATGTGCTGACATTCAATATCAAATTGATTTTAACTTGTTTGTTCTAGGTTTTTTTCTCTGTCTCTCTCTGTCTCTTTCTTTCTAATTTTGTTTCCTGAAATATAAAATGTTATGATTTATTTGAATTTCCATATCTCATGGAATATTTTTGGGAGACTTAAGTTCTCATTATGAATTGTTGAATAATACATGGCTTTGATGTGCTGATAAAAGTGTGTTTTTTTCTGGTGTCTGAAACAATATTGAGGGCTAAAATATCCCTGAAGCATAAGTCACTACCTGTTATTAAGTTAAGCAACTAGAAAGGAGTCCTTTTATCTGAACCATTTCAGTTTCAGGTGACAGAAATTTAAATTGAAGATGGTGAGAGACAGAGAAGTGAGAGAAAAATAATATATTGACTGGCTTGTGTAACAAAAAAGCCTACAAGTAGACCTTGATTTGCATCTACGATAAGCTCACACAGTGTTGTCGGAACACAATTTCTCTACATTTTTTAGCTCTGCTTTGCTCTGTGTTAGGTGTAGTCTCAATCAGCCTCTCTCTTTATAGTGAAAGGATATTTAGCAGCAGTTTCACATATACTTCCTACAAGTTCAGCATATTTAACTGAAAGGCAGTGCATCCTTCTTAAAAGATCCATAGTCTTGGAATTTATCCTGCTTAGCCCATACAGAGCCACTTCATTTCTGAACTAACCACAGAGGCCAGGGCCTGGGTCATGTGGGAATCAGTCAGATTAGGCTAGTGTGAAATGCATGGAGCATGAAACTAGCAGGAATAGGGTAGGAGTTGGATAAGTTTCCAGGAAATACAGTTTGTTTGCATAAGGAAGTGCAATGTTGGACAAGCAAAAACAACGCATACATTTTGTAGCTGCCTTAAAGTGCGATGCTTCCCTACTTTCATTATTTTCTTTTCTCTAGACATCGATTGCTTATGCTCTGTCCTTCTCTTACCATTATGAAAAGAAATGGAATGGACAGATATTAAGGATGTGTTCATGTGAACGATGAATAATTTCTTTTTTACAATTAACACATACAGAAAACGGTCAAGACATACCGGTTGGATAGCAAGAAGTGTGTTCCTTTAAGTGTCAACCTTCATCAAGCCATGGGTATCACCAAAGGAGAATCACTGACTATCCAAAAGTGATATGTAGACACAGACACAGTATAAAGGATCAATTATCTTAGGGTCTTAGGGGATCTGGTTTCCAGGTTACCTTGAGACATCATTTTCATTCTGGTGTCTGAAAAATTGCCACACCTTTTTTTTTTTTTTTTTTTTTTTGAGACAGAGTCTCGCTCTGTTACCCAGGCTGGAGTGCAGTGCCGTGATCTCAGCTCACTGCAAGCTCCACCCCCCAGGTTCACGCCATTCTCCTGCCTCAGTCTCCCGAGCAGCTGGGACTACAAGTGCCCACCACCACGCCTGGCTAATTTTTTGGTTTTTTAGTAGAGACAGAGTTTCACCGTGTTAGCTAGGATGGTCTCAACCTCCTAACCTCGTGATCTGCCTGCCTCGGCCTCCCAAAGTGCTGAGATTACAGGCGTGAGCCACCCGGCCAAATTGCCACAACTTTTGAAATCTCATGCATGGTATTTGAAAGCCTACAGGGTGATACCTCAGAAATTCTTGGGTTCTTTCTGTGTTCTGACACTTAAATGCTGTGTTACTAAGTACAGGCCACCGTATACATCTGCTTTAGTCTATTCTAAGACTGCAATTCTGATAGCTTTACTCTGTCATAGTCTATTCTAAGACTGTAATTCTGATAGTTTTACTCGCTGTATATGACTTGAAGAATGGGGAGAAAATAACTCCATTTAATCACACATACAACTTTAACGATTTGATTTATACTTATGTGAAACATACATGCTTCAGTGGAAGCATATAACATAAGAAATCATGCAGTAAAATGGATCTTTATGAAAGAGAACAAAAGGAGGAAAATAAAACAGAAAGATTAGAAATATTATTTAGATAAGAACTTTTAATCATGTTTCTACCTCCTTTCTCCTCTTTCCAATATATTTACCTGTAATGTTTGGTGTCCTTGGATCTGTATATATTAGTGACATTCGATATATAAAATAAAAAATTGTTATTTTAAAATACTATTATCTGAAAAATTTTGCAGAGACTCTAAATGCAAACCAAGACTATTGATTTAAGACATCACAATCTTTAGAGACATAAATTATGACCATTTAGTAACTGATTTACAAATCTTCAGAATCTTATCCTTGGAATATATGAAACAGTAAATTACTACATATTAATAACAGAAAATGCATTTATAATTACCTCAAATAATAGAAATCGTACACTTTGTATTTCATCCAAATTTTGACTGATATGGAAAAAATACATCAACCTTAAAGACTATATTAGTAAATTGCTGGATAACTTATTATTTTTTCATTTCTTTATTTGGCAAAAGAAGGAGTTACAACTAAGTTTTTTGGGTGATTTCATCCAAAAGCAAGGTTTTGTTAAAACAAATAAATAAGTAAAACAAATTCTGTGGAGCTTGGCAGTTCAGATATTCAGAACCTAAGAATCTCTTAAAAGAATACTTCAGATTTCATGGAAAAACTCTTTCAAAAGGCACTCAGATTGAGTGAAGATAGAGATCTCAAAGGCACTCATATTGAGTGAAAATAGAGATCTCAAATAGATATCTCAAAAGACCTACTATATTTACATATAATTGCTATTTCAGCTCAATCTTTTTGATCTCTATGAGGCAGCTATTTGTCAAAATACTTATATTTAAATATCTAGTTTCCCTGATGCAATCATAACAAAAAAGCCTATCTTCCATTTATTTTTTGTCTTTTTCTGTATGTTTAGTATGTAAAGTATTGTGAGTCCAAAGAGGCACTTAGCACATTAATTTGTTTAAATGAAGATAAATTAAATATTATCCTAGCAATCTTTGTATGCACTTATTTGTTCTGGGTCATTTATTGGGACACCAAGTACTTAAAGTATTCTTTAGAAGGACTCTTCTCTCATTGTAGTATATCCATGAACATGCTCACCTGAGCTCTTTCCTGAAGTTTGATATAGATATTAATTGTTTGTCTAGCTCATAAAGTATTTTTATCCACTAGCATCAAAGCCAGCAACTTTCTAATTATACCCTAATCTCTGCCATTTGTTCAGTCAACACATGATTATTTAACGTCTCTATATATGCCAGAAAACATGGTGGCCATGATACTGAATCTAGTGAAGGACCGTGAAACCATACTCTGAGAAATGATTTCATGAAATAAACGCAAGAATAAGTGATGAGTCGCAGAAAGAGCTAGAGAAGACCACCGAGTTGTGTCTGTTTCATAGGCAGCCATCTTGAATTGCCATGTGGTTTCTCATCTACTTTGTTCTGATCTCTCTTTGGCTCCAATTTGCATATAGGTGCTATCCTTCACAAGTTCCTTGTCCGTGGCTTATTCTTTGGCTTTTAACTCTTTGCCATTTTCTCAGCAGATTCCTCATTTCAGGGGACAGGTTCACATGGTTTGCACTTAAGAGCTTCTTCTGAGAATTTCCCACAAACAGATACACCATTTCTTAGGGGTTAGGGCTCCCCGCAAACTTAATACATAAGAAATATTTTAAAAGGTTCATTCAAACAGTTTTTCATACAACGTGCTAATGTTCTAAAACAAGAAGTACGGACAGTCAATCAGTAGAATGTATTATGAATGCATTCTATAGGAGTAATGTTCATTCTGGGAGCTGCAGCTATCGTCATGTGTTGTGATAAGCTACCTGCTCCAGAATCTGATGATTTGTATTTACATTAAGATAAGTGCTAATTTTACTTTGGTTTGGTAAATTTGCTTGTGCTCAGATATTTGCACCATCTTGAAACTATGGTAAAGTAATTCATTCAGTCATTGTTAGTCATTAAGGTAACAAGGGCTGCTTAGAATTTTTACTACAGAAATTTTATTTTGCTTAGAAATTTTACTTATCCACTTTCTAAAGGCCCTTAGGCTTGTAGGTTCTCCTTGCAGCATCACACTCTCAGAATAATTAATTGAGCTCATTTTCCATAATTAGCACCGTTATTCCACCACCAATTAAAAACTGAAGTGCTGAGATTGTTGACATTTTTATACCTACGGTTATACTTCAGCAATTTTGTCTTGTAGATGGTGTGTTTCTTAAATATACAAATGTTTTACATATCAAATTGTGAAGTAATCTATGAAGAACAGAGAGGTATTTGCAATGGAGACGTTGTTTTGCATATATGGTATGTATAGTCTCTAATCTTAATGCTGTCTATTGGTGCTTTCATGCTGGGTGACGACCAATTAAAATCTGCCCACATGGGAATAAATGTTTTAATAAATAAATCTTACTGTAATTTAAAATCTTTATATGATGAGTGGGTGCCAGAATGCTACAACCTGCAGGATTCTGAGCCTTTTCCAGGCCTTTTACTTTACTTTTTTGAGAGCAGGTAATGGCAATATTTAATAGCTGAGCATAGTATGTGCCAAATCAAGTTTAACCATTAATACAGGAAAATTTTATTTGCAAAAGCAACACATTCACATACATCAACGACAGACTTATGTAAATATTTAATGGGTCTACTGACTCCTATTTTGTAGAAATAAATGCTTGCTGACTATATTTTTGACGGAGAGGGACAATAGATTCTATAAAGCATGAAACTTCTGTTTAGGAATTCTGTATGTCACTAAGTGTTTTGCACATATCCAAGAGAGATTATTAAAACAGATAATTCAGTCTAATTGTTAGTGGACAAGTCTATCTATACATTTATACTGGATGAGTTTGCCTTTATATTCCTAAAACTTATTTACATAAGTTTTACATATAACATGAAATTCCAGCTCAATTCAATTTGTATTAAACAATGTGGCACATTGTCTGATTCCTAAAGACGTGAGAATAATATATTTAAGTATAATCCAGGAAATAATTTAAATTATGCCTCTCTGTAATGTTATATGAGCTGAAGGTAATATTTTTATGTATGTACCTTAGATTACATTTAACTTCTTATCACCTTTATTGAAAGTATAATTTGTGATCAATAAACTTCATCCAGTTTAAAAGCTTTTATTTATGCTTATTTGATTTATTCAAAGAATAGTTAGTGAGAACCTATAATATGTAAATACTAAGTCAGACACAGAGAAATCAAAGATGAAATAAGTTTCCTGCTCCCAAAATGTAGGAGATGGAAATATGTACAATCATCAATATATTTAATAATTATAAAAAAGTATTGTAAAATATAGGAAAGATCTTTTAATCTGGAAAGGAAAAAAGTTTCATTGAGTCCCTACTTACATGCTAGTCACTCTGCTAGTCATTTCTTATACATACATTCATTTAATTCTCTCCCATACCCTCTCAGTTTAGCAGGTATTACTTTCATTTTGGTCTTATATAATTTACAAATCAGGAAAATTCTCAATTTTTTCCTTAAAGTTCTAAGATTCGAGTAGATAAAATATTTTCAAGTGACTCATCCTGTTGCTAGCTTGAATGGCCTGTCTGGCAAAAATAATAATTGAGAACTGGAGAGGAACATGTTTCTGTGTGGGGAGAACTGTGTGGTTTCTTATACATGCTACAAAATAAGTGCAGCAATCTTGTATACACCTTTAGTAATGCTGCAGAATACGGAAGACACAGCTTTAGCAGGAGCCTGGCCCTTTTACTCAACATAAAATCAAAATGCGAAGAAGTTTTTAGGTAACTGGTTTGTTCAATTCATCTTCTATTTATCTAAATTTTCAAATAAATTCACATTGGAAAATAGGATTGCACTAATTTGTTTAATTTAATTAAACCAAGTCATCAATCTGTGCTGTGAAAGGAAACCTAAACAAAATCATCCAAACAATGACAACAAAAGAATGCAAGAGTGAGTGAGAATAAAAGAAAACACTTTTTCTTCTTTCCTGATAAATGTCTCCTCTTTAATGAATTCACAAGATTGCTGATAGAGACAAGAGAACATTGTGGGAGGACAAGTGTCCTCATATGTAATGGTAGAACCATTTCTGGGGGCTTTGCACTGGTGGCATTTTCTACCCTGTGGTTTTTTTCAATAATAAATAAAGTGTTGGAAAAATTAAGTGTTACTCAAATGTGGATAAATACTTGCATACCTCAGTGAACTAAAGTCAAAACTACAGTTTGAGGAACTGGTGTTTGTTAAATTCCTATTAACTTCCTTAAAATATTGGGTATTTCACTTCATTTAACTGATTTGATTATCAATGCGGATAATAAGATGATGTCCTTTGTAGTGATATTAAAGTTTTTCTAAAAGGCACTGATAATTATGTTGATGTTTTGTTAGATCCTCCACAAATTATACCTGAATAACAAATTTGGTGACTGTAGAGAATTACTGTTTTTTTTATGTTCACTTTTAATTTTTTTCCATAGGTTATTGGGGTACAGGTGGTATTTGGTTACATGAGTAATTTCTTTCGTGGTGATTTGTGAAACTTTGGTGCATCCATCACCCAAGCAGTATACAGTCCACCCTATCTGTAGTCTTTTATCCCTCACCCCCCTCCCACTCTTCCCCCCAAGGCCCCAAAGTCCATCGTATCATTCTTATGCCTTTGCATCCTCATAGCTTAGCTCCCACGTATCAGTGAAAACATGCGATGTTTGGTTTTCCATTCCTGAGTTACTTCACTTAGAATAATAGTCTCCAATCTCATCCAGGTCGCTATAAATGCAGTTAATTCGTTCCTTTTTATGGCTGAGTATATATATATATATATATATATACACATTGGAATACTAATGCAACTCTAATGATTGAAATTCCGAAGTGTGTGTGTGTGTGTGTGTGTGTGTGTGTGTGTGTGTATGTGTGTGTATACATATATATGACATATATATGTGTGGATATATATACACACATACACTCACACACATATATATGAATCCCTAGGTATTTGAAAATATGTGTACATACACGCACACATACACACATACACCATGATGTATACGGTCTGTTTCAGATTCTGAATAGGAAAGAATTGTTAAAATGTCAGAGTAATTGCAGCTTTTAAGGTTTGTTAATATACTTTTATGTCACATATTAATTTCAGACTTTTAAAAGTAATACTCTTAATGAAAAGCATAGGGGAGGTTCTAACTTTTATAGCTACATAATGAAAACCTGAAACATGCGTTTGTTTAGTTTCCACAGATACTGTTATTTTATCTTATTTTCTTTGCCTTTAGAGTTGCATGTGTTGACCACATAAAAACTATATGTTTTATGAGACTGCTAATAAAAGGCTGTCACTTATGTTCAATGTTTGATATAGTTATATTATGGAACAAATTAAGTACTAGGAAAAATGTGCTTAACAATAAGGCACACTTCTGTAAATAGACAATGAAAAGTGTGAAAAGCATTTCTTTCCCTTTTTGCCTTGGCTGCTAGAATGCCCTGAATTAAATGTACTTGTATGATTTCACACATTTAGCCTTGAGTTACTGGTATAATTTCTACTCTCTGAACCTTTTATTCTCTTCATAAATCTTCCCCGCCCCAGATATTTCTCATGCACTCCTATTCTTTTTACCTTATTTAATGTTTTGTTGAATATGGGCTTTTACTATAAGCTGTCTCAAAATCATTTTGGAAGTAAGATGTGTGTGAATAATTAATAAATGGAGGTCTGCATAAAGCCTTTGTTAAAAAAAAAATGCCTTATGCTTTTTATCAGTTGCTAGTTTCCAGCACAGCAAGGCAGTGCTACATTGCTTAAAGTCACATATCTTTGCATCTCTGTAATATTTATTACATTCACAGGCTCAATTTAATAATTTTACTTAAATACATTTCTACATGTGATTTTGTGGATGTGGTCATGATTCAAATATGACAATATTCACTTCATCAGGAAAATATTTTTGAGGGAAGACTTTAATTTTTTAATTAAAAATGTTTTTATTATTTAACATTTAATTGGCAAATAAAAACTGAATATATTCAAGGCATATAACATGATGATTTAATACATGTATGCACTGTGTACTGGTTACTACAGTCAAATTAATTAACACATCTATTACTAGCTATAGTTAACATTTTTGGGGATGTATGCGGTGATAACATTTAAAAGATGTTTTCTTATCAAATTTCAAGTAAGCAACACAGTATTATTAACTACAGTCACTATGTGGTACAATAGTTCTCAGAACTTATTCATCTTATAATAGAAATTCTGTACCCTTTGACGAACATTTTCCTATTTTCGTTACCCAAAGTACACATGATAAAGAAACTTAAACATCGCATCGCCTGTTGTGTTAGTCAGGGTTCTCTAGAGGGACAGAACTAATAAAATAGATGTATATCTGAAGGGGAATTTATTGGAGAATTGACTCACACTATCACAAGGGGAAGTCCCACAATAGGCGGTCTACAAGCTGAGGAGCCAGGAAAGCAGTCCGAGTCCCAAAACCTCAAAAGTAGCAAAGCCGATAGTGCAGTCTTCAGTCTGTGGCCAAAGGCCTGAGAGCCCCTGGCAAATAACTGCTTTAAGTTCAAGTCCAAAAGCTGAAGAACTTGGAATCTGATGTTTGAGGGCAGGAAGCATCCAGCATGGGAGAAAGATGGAGGCCAGAAGACTCAGCAAATCTGCTCTTTCCAATCCTACTTTTATGCTGGCAACTGATTAGATGGTGCCCACCCAGATGGAGGGTGGGTCTGCCTCTCCCAGTCCACTGACTCAAATATGGCAACACTCTCACAGACACACCCAAGAAAAATACTTCGCATTCTTCAATCCAATCTAGTTGACACTCAGTATTAACCATCACGCCTGCCTTGTCTGTCTTTAAAACTCTAAGTAACATTTTTAATTTATCTTATCCACATTTCCAAGATAGGGCTATACCTTGGCCTTGTGAGAACAAGCAGAATTTAAAGGGTAAAAAAAAGAGCAATTATGGAAGACTAAAAATAAAAATAGAAAACAAATTTTGAGCTACTTTACTTCAGTGAGAGTTATTGAGCTACTGGCTAAACTGAGCTCTCCCGACTAAAAATGGAGTAAATATGGGCAAGCAATTTCAGCTCTGAGTGCAATGGCGCCTTATAAATCAACTGGGAACAAAGGACAGGCTTATGCTTTGTGTCCTCGAGTAAACTGACTTTCAGCTAGCAAAGATCTGATAATAGGTCTAAAGAAATCAGGTAATAGGCCCTAAAATAAATGAAAGTATTACTGCTCTATTATTTTACTCTCTCCTTGTCTAAAACTTTAATTGGAATTTTTGTAAGGGAACTAAAATCTGTGTTTACCTGAAGTAACAATGAATATTTTTGATAAGGATAAAGTACCAAAAATGTTTATGAGAACCGGTGACTTGTCATCTAAAAGGCAAGAAGGATTTAGTGGAGTCCCATCATGTTTTTCACACCCATATATAAATGGCTCCATTTATCGATTTTGCTCTTGGTGTTCAACCCGGTTGTTTTGGGACCCATTTTGAGCTTGCCATAAGAGCCATCAGGTCCAAGGTGTCATCAAGGTGTAATTGTGATGCAATGTGAAACTGGAGAGATTCACCGCCTCATTGTAGATGCAGTGACAAGAAGATTTGAATATATTTATATGATGGGGATGACATTATGAAAAAAAAGATAGATTAAATGAAAAATAAAGATATAAAGCATACTTTATTACTTATTACTACTGTTATTACAATTATAATCACTAACTGTTCCATCTCGATTTTACACACCGTGATTTCCCATATTGCATATTCAACTTTAGTCTTTATCAGTATCTTACATGCTCCATCATAGCTCTAAACCACCTTTCTTGTGCAGAAGTCAGTGTTTCATACAACATCTGCTAATTGATGATTTCAAGCTATTGCAGGCTAATGTTGCCCGCTAGCAGTGTTATGAAGGCAAAGATATTCTCATCAACCTGCTAAATTGCCATGGTATGAATGTTACAAAATCTGTTGAAGCCACAATTAGGGTTTTTAGTATTTGTTCAGCTCTCTGACAGGTTTGTTATCTAAACTTTAGGTCCGTGGTTCTAGTTTTATAGATTTGAGTTGCCTTACATATATTTTGAAATAAATTATACAGTAAATAGAAATACATTGATAATTACATGTTTTTAACATTTACTTGGGACTAATTACAGAAGAATAAAATGAGAAGTAAAAGGTTAATCTGTAAGAAGTGATAGGAAACTTCTTTGCTGCAGTATGAAGAATGCAGTAAGAAATAGTTGAACATTAAAAGAATAGGTGACCAGCACTTTGGGAGGCCAAGGCAGGTGGATCATGAGGTCAGGAGATCAAGACCATCCTGGCTAACACGGTGAAACCCCGTCTCTACCAAAAATATGAAAAATTAGCCGGGCGTGTTGGTCGGCACCTGTAGTCCCAGCTGCTCGGGAGGCTGAGGCAGGAGAATGACATGAACCTGGGAGGTGGAGCTTGCAGTGAGCTGAGATGGTG
The DNA here is from genome assembly GCF_029281585.2 of Gorilla gorilla gorilla. Classification (NCBI taxonomy): domain Eukaryota; kingdom Metazoa; phylum Chordata; class Mammalia; order Primates; family Hominidae; genus Gorilla; species Gorilla gorilla. The sequence goes on along the minus strand of NC_073231.2, from coordinate 94,885,944 downwards.
CCACTGCACTCCAGCCTGGGCGACAGAGCGAGACTCCATATCAAAAAAAAAAAAAAAAAAAAAGAATAGGTGAATATGAAGCAGCATCATTAATGCTGAGTAACAGACAGAATCTGTTGAAGAATCTGGAGTTAGCAAGGTGGGCAAGGTATAAAGCCCACGGGATTTGAGGCTCCCAGCTACATCATCACTAGGTTTGAGGCTCGCAGCTACATAATCACTAGGTTTACTGATTTTCTTTTTCTTTCTTTTTTCTCAAATTTTGACAAAATGGTTCATGTAAGAAATATCAGATAATTTCTGGGGAAATTTAGAAAGAATTTTAAAGAAGCCATAGTTTTTCCCAATAATAAAGTGTATTGTGATATCATGATCTTGAAAATAGTTAGAAATTGATATTATTACAAATTGATGAATCAATTATAAATTGATTTATTATTTACTATCGAGATAATAGTATATAATAATAAAATAGTACAACTACTGCTAGATAATAAAATAGTACAAATAGCCTCTCTCCTCTTAAAAATATGAGCATATAAACATATAATTTAGTCTGCAACTTGGCCACATCAAAAACAATAGAGAATGGAAAGATTATTTAGTAATGATGTGGGTACAAATGGGTTTTGTTATTTAAATTGTCTACTCATGTTATACATGTGTACATTTTTTAAGTCATACAGTTCTATGAGGCTTTTTACATTGAACAATTGCCCTCTGCTTGCCTCTTCCCACCATATCCCCCATTCAAAATAATAATCATCTTCAAATCTCTTAGCTCTTTCTGTGGTTTCCTTGATTTTTCTTAGGTTTTCATGGGATCTATCAACTGCCTTCTACAGGCTGTGTGAGGCTGTGAGAAACATTTTGTTTTTTTAGAGCTTCCCCTCCCCACTGTCCTAACCTTCCCCTATTCTCCAGTATCATTGTATCATAATTCTTGTTTAAATGAGTTCTTACATGATCATAGTTATGTAAATGTTAGTCACAACAGACTCATGATTTCATTTACCTTGCTTTACAACTGATAGTTTTACCTGAAGTTAAGAACTGACATTATTTTTATTATTTGCTTAGTTTTTTTAAACAAGTTTTTAAATCACTAATTCATTCCCAAACTCTGCCTTTACTGCAAGGTGTTTTCAGTACATTTAAGCCTCTCAAGTACCCTGTTAATGTCCTCTATTCATTCCTCGGACCTGGACTGGTTTTATTCTAGGCATGGTGTGCACTTCTCATCCTGGAATGCCCTTCACCATCATCCACGTGACATCCTTCACTTTTCTGCGTGTTTTATGCCTTACTTCCTGCATCCCACAGCTTCCTCATTCTTGGTTTTCTTCTCTTTCTGATGGAGAATCTCCACTAAGTTGTCAAAAAAAAGTGCATGGACAATACATAATTTGAGGTCTTGTGCATCTATCAATGTATTTATGTTGTCCTTATACATGACTGATAACTCGTATTGATATAGAATTCTAGTTTAGCTATCACCATCTGTCCGATTTTAAAGCGTTTTTCACTTGTCTTTCTACTCTTAGTATTGCCTTTCAGAAGTCAGGTGAAATTCTGATTTCTAATCTATCTTTTGCATGTGCTCATTCTTTCTGGATTTTTTTTTTTTTTTGCCAGTGCTATGAAATTTCATAAAGTGCCTTATCATGGGCTTTTCTTGTTGTCGTTGTTGTTCATTCATGATATTGGCACATGATGGATTTTTTCAATTTGGTCATTATCATTTTTGAGATATAAAATTTCCTGAACTATTTTTATTAGTTTCTAGGGCTTCCAAAACAAAGCTCCACAGACTGGGTGGCTTAAACAAGAGATATTTATGTTCTCATAATTCTGGAAGGCAGTAGTTCAAGATCAAAGTGTCTACAGGATTGGTTCCTTCTAAGACCTCTCCTTGGCTGGAAAATTGCCCTCTTCTCTCTGTGTCTTTACATCATCTTTTCTCTGTGAGTGTCTGTCCCAATCTTCTCTTATAAAGGCAACAGGCATATTGAATCAGGGCCCACTCATATGACTTCATTTTACCTTAATTTTGTCTTTAAAGGCCCTATCTCCAAATACACCCAAATGCTGAGGTGCTGGGGGTTAGGGCTTAATAAATATACATTTTGGAATGGCACAATTCAGCCTATAACCCTATGGTTTTTGATGTTTTATTTACCTCTGTTTTTCTGTCTGCTCTTTTTGGAACTCCTTTTACTTAAGTGATGTAACTTCTGGACTGATACTCTAATAGTCCTCCCTCTTCCATTTTCTACCAATTTATCCTTCTGTTATATGTGTGAAAGGATTTTCTCAAGTTTATATTTTCTCCATTCTATTTAATTTTTTTAACTGTTCTAATATCATGTTTTCAATTTCCACAGTTCATTTACTCTCTCATTTTCTCTGGATTAAAAAAGTACTACTTTATCTTTTGATAGATATTAATAATGGATGTTTTAAAAATAACATTTTTTTCTTGCATTGTCTGTGTTTCTTAAACATTTTTCGTTGATTCTGTCTCCCTTCTAAATATAGAGGCTTTTCATCTAGTGCCTCCTGATCCCTGATCATAGATGCATGTTTCAGAGTGACTCACTGAAGAGCTCTGTGGGTGGGAAGAACTTTTGGACATTGACATTCTCTGTAGGATCATCTGGCATGACAGTTCAATTGAGGGAATCCTACTTTCAGTATTTCTAGGTCTTCACTTCTTAAGCTATGCAGATTCACCAGAGGAAAATTTCTCTGTTTTCTGCCTGGAGGGTTTAACAGAGGTGACAAAATTCTGTGAACTGAATAGGAGAAGTGGGCTGGGGTCTGACTATTTGATATGTAGAAAACTCCTTAACTTTTGTGATAATTTTATGTGTAAACTTGACTGGGCCACACAGTAGACATATATTTAGTTATATATCATTTTGGGTGTGTCTGTGAGAATGTATCTGGATGTGGGTACCATTTGAATCAGGAGACTCAGTAAGGCAGATTGCACTCCCCAGTGTGGGTAAGCCTCACCTAATTTGTTGAAGGCCTGAATAGAACAAAAATCCTGAGTGAGGAAAATTTGTTCTCTCTCTGTCTTTGAGTTGGGACATTGGTCTTCTCCTGTATTCAGACTCACAGTGGAACCATACCATCAGCTCTCTTGGGTCCTCAGCTTGTGCACTCACTCTGCAGATCTTGGGACTCCTCCATCTTCATAACTGTGTGAGCCAATATCTTATAATGAATCAATGTCTCACTCTCTCTCTCCTTCCCTCTCTTATTTTCTCCCCTCAACCCATCGTCCACCATCAACACACACACACACACACACACAAACAATACTATTGGTTCTGTTTCTCTGGAGAACTCTGACTAACGTAACCCTAATTACTTTCATTTGCTCTCAGCTCTCCTTATGGCCCCCAGCACAGATATTTTCTGATTTACTCTTACCAAAGAGAAAATGTTGTGGTAGGGAGATGAACACCCATCCATCCAACCATACAAGACATCTGGAATTCTAATTGTTTCCTAAATAGAAGTTTTAACCTTGTATCTTGGTTTGTATTTCTGCCTTGATTACTGCTTAGTAGTAGGTCTTGCTGCCATCTCTAAGCTTTTCTTGAGCTTTAAAGAGTAAAGTGGTTTACATGTGAAGTTCACTAATTTCATGTCTGAGTTTCAGCATTCCCAAATCTGCCAGTTTAATTACCTAATTTTACCTGTTTTCTAAACTCCAAAATGTTGTTTTCTTTCTCCCTTTCTCTTTTCCTTTGTGGGTTTGTATTATTTTATCCCCTTGTCATTTTGGTAGGGTGTTAGAAAGAATATGAAGATATGCATTCAATCTGTGTTCTTTAACTGAACTACAATTAGAAATCTCAAACTATATAACAAAATGATATTCAGAAAATTTCAGAGTTAAAATTGACAAGTAAAACCATCTTGACTAAAATAGGAAAGTTTAATGTATCTTTGGATATGAAAGGACTTTTAATGTCTAAAAATTATTATAGAATTAAGAAAGATGTTACACAAATATAAATCTCATGTGTGAAATACTTTTATGTCAAAATACACTAAAAAGCAAAAATGTCTTAAATCAACAATATATTGATTTTTAACACGGATTTATATAAATTATAATATAAATATAGGACCTAAATAGATAAAAGGAAGAAAACCTAGGATCAGGCTATTGACAGAAGTAGAATTATAACCGAATTTGTCTTTATAAATATTTACAATTAGGATATAATTTTAAACCCAGTATTAATCAAGCCTTACAAATTAAAAGCAAAAATATATTTTTAAACCTATTATATTAGAAAAGGCTTTTAAAAATTTCAATATTGAACAACTTGGAAGATAGGGTGAGGTAGAGCCTCATAGATTATTGGTAGAAAGCCAAATTTCTATTCTCTTTTTAGAAAGCAATCTGGAAATATGTATCAAAAGCTTTAAGAACATGATTTTTTTATACATCTTATTCTTGGAAATTTCTTTCTCAAGAAAATTTTAAAACACTAAAATAGATTGTATTCAAGATATTTTTTGATAATAAAATATGTAAATGACCCAAATAGCCATAGAACTAGAAATGGTTAATTAAACTTCAGAAAATTATTAAGCAACCCTTAAAAGTCATCTCTGTTAGACGTGATGCTTGTTTTTATCATGATTAAGCCTGTTGTGAGAGAGGAAAGTTCATAAACTAACTCTAAAATTAAATGCAAACAAATACCAAGATACATGCAGGGAAGGAGAAACACAGAACATTATGAGGGGTGGGTGGAGAATGGTCCTAATCAGGAATTATCATATTGATAAAGGAATTGGGGATCATGGGATTCATAATATGTGGAGATGTGTAGATAAGCAGAACATCAATGACTTTGAGGAATAGGGAGGTGCCAGGGGACTTGAGGCCACTATGAGGAAAAGGAACAAGCGGCATGAAGAAATTGGAAGAAAGAACATTTGAGGGAGCAAGTTTCAGAATTCAAATTAAGGCACTGGAACAATTATGAATGCTAAAACGTAAAATAGTATGGTGCTGATTAAATAACTAGAAAGCCTCTGAGAGCTAACAGGGTCACACTCCATAGAGAGTGAAAAGCATTAAACACAAGAGTGTGAAGGTGAGCTTGAAAACCAGTCCTGTCACCAAGCATGAGGGTGAGGAGAATCAGATAGAATCTAATTATCATCTTAAATACGTTTTTTTTGGAGTCTTCTATAGGCACTGAGCAGCAGTGATTACTGTGTTTGAGATGGAAGAACAATTTCATTATCCAGATGGCTGTATCCTGGGTTTAACGACATTTATGTCATGTTGAAGTATCAAAATACATGGCAATTTAGCCATTTGTTTAAGTAGTTTTAGAAATCCAGGCATAGCAGTTTATTCTGGTTTTCTTTTGTATGGAAAATTTTGACTTCCCTTTGTGGAACATTTATCTTGGTATGTCTAGAAGAGACAAAATGCAAGTATTATATTCTGTGATACTGGAATAGAGAATATTGGAATTTTCTTTTTAGTTTAATGATCACAACTTGGCTTGACAGTGAAAAAATAGTCAAATTCTAGGTACTTAACCTCATGTCTTCAAGCTTCTAAGACCTTCATATATTCTAAGCTGCATATATTATAATTTTCTTTCACAATAAGATTTAATAAGCTCTGTCAATTAAACTTGTGAGCTGCACGCACCATTATTTTCTTTCACAATAAAATTTAATTAGCTCTATCAATTTAACTATGACATATTGTCAATTTTTTCTGTTCATTCCTAGTTCAAAAATGTTAAAACACTGAAAAGTGCACCATTGAATTGATTAAAAAGTGATAATGAAATATTATTTTTGAATAGATTAATAAAGAAGGTACAGTTTTGAAGTGAACATGAACGCATTGATGATCCTTAAAGCAGATCAGAATGAAGACCATGTTATATTCTCTTTCTGAGTCTTGAATCCTTTAAAAAGTAGTACGAGTTTTCCTGAGTTGAAGTAATATTTTAAATTAATGTCATATGTTTTGAAGTCAATTATAAGTTTAGCATTATCTCCATTATTAACTTTGGTGTACAGATTTCAGAATGTGAATAAAAGTTCACAGCTGTATCTTCAATTTCCTCTTTGGTATCGTGACTATTTGAAGGAGGATTATTTTGCAGTTTCATAAAAGCTTATTTTAAAACTAATATGCAAGCTTTTATTTGGATATAGTTTTTGGACTGCCCTTAAACTAAAACTTTCCTTGTTCATTTAATATCAAGTCAGATAACAATCATAATTTCCTTTAAAGTGAAAAGGTTAGAGAACTTGCAAGTGTATAAGAATTACACAAATACAAGCTTTCATCTATTCAAAAGTATCTTGCAATTTTACCATGACTAGTTTCCATTCCTCAAGAAAATTCAAGCTCATTTACTATCATAGCTTTTATTCTACTTTGAAGGACTACATCTTGATTGATTCTGTTTCTTTCACATAAAATTTCTGGACATAACATTAGTATTCTGTGATTTTGTAAAGTGTCTACCTCATTATTAAGGGCACAAGTATATTATAATCACATTTATTACCTTTCTCTATATAAAGTCAAAACACGCTCTTATTTTGTTGTTCCTTTGTTATAATCATTGTTGGATTTACCTGCATCTCTAAAGTAAAATTCACTCTGTATTTATTCATCTGTTCATTCACCTCCTAATTCTGCAAATATTGATTGGGTACCAATGATAGCGTGATATCGGAAAGACAAATAAGAACACAAATGCAAAAAAAAAAAAACCATACTCTAAAGTACTCAGAATTTAGGGGAGGAAATAAACTTGAAGACTACCATTTTTAATAAAATGTACTATTTATAACAATAGAGGTGTGCTTAAGACATAGCACAAAAGAGGAAGTGATCACTTTAGCCTGCAGCAATCAAGGAATTCTTAGTGGAGAGGGTTATGATTAATCTGAGGCGTTGGAAATGAGGAGAAATTCTCCAGAAAGGTAACTGGTTTCTCATAGGAAGAAAGGGCACGACATTCCAAGTGGAGTCAAAACATGTGCAGATATATGAAAGCACAGGATTTAAAATGGTGGAGTACGCCAAGTGCTCGAAAATTCTGACATATGATATTAGAGATAGAAAATGTTGAGTTATGATGCTCACTAGAAAGAAGTCATAACGCAAATGACCACACATGCCATTTTCATGATTTTTGAGTTATTCTTTAGATAAACTATTTTTGAAGGGTTTTAGGTGTATTTACAAATTAGTTTGTAGGAAGAATTAAAGGGGAGAATCTTAGGTAGTAGTAGTCACGAGGTTAGCTCAGTGAGACCAGGTAAGAGCTAATGAGATTCTGAACTCAAAAAGACATTCGGACATAAAAAATATATAGATTTGAGGGTGTGGGGTGGCAAAATTGACAAAATTGTTGGTATTTAATTATGTGGGGAGAAAAAGAAATCTGGATTGACTCCAAAATTATCCTTTTAAAAAATGTTATTAATTTATTTTTAATTGAAAAATAGTAGTTGTATATATTTATGGCATACAATTTGATGTTTTGATCTACATATACATTGTAGAAAGATTCAATCAAGATAATTTTGAGTATCTGGATGGATGGTAGATTAAAGGAAGAGAAACACTAAAATCATTGAGTTAAAAAAGGAATTGCCAAACAATATTGGGTTAGACATACACATAAATACATGTAAATACTCTTGAGGCCCTCATAATTGAGTTAAAAGTTTTTACACAAATTTTAAACTTATTAATATGAAATAATAAAAGAAGCTAAGTGTTCGCTCTGACCTGTCTTTTCTAAAGGAAGACATTATCATCATTATTATTTTTAGCCAATATTCTGGAAACCCTCAAACAATATTTGAAAACCACATTACCTAGAAACTGTGCCCTGTCAACTTTTAATAATCATAATTATAGCAGAGAAAAATGGGCTATTATGAGAGTTTTTTTAATATTTCCTTCATGTTCAGATGGAAAATTGAGCTACAAGATTTGCTACATGATGAATTCAGACATATTTTGTGTAGTGGTCAAGCCATAATTCTCTCCTTCCTTTATAAGCCCTTTGCTTGGAATTATAGCTTCAGTGACAAAGAGACTGTGTTCTAATTTAAAATGAAGTGCTTCTTTTTTTTTTTTTACAATTAATATTTCTTCAGTAATAATATCATTGTATCATCATTAACACTGGAGCAGCAGACTGTGAATCAAATCGGAAAGTTGTCCATGACTCAAGTGTAGTGACAAGATGACTTTCGGGTGATGGTAAAAAGGAAGTGCTGGTGGTAGACACATACATTCCATTGTAGGCTCAGAAGCACAAGCTTTTATCAAGAGTTTTCAGCAAATAATAAGCTGCTTATGTCCTCCTCATCTCTGGAAAGGTTTATGCAGATGCTAGAAGAAAATCTTTTAAATGATATAATAATTTACTCAAACATTAAATTAGCCAGCTTTTAGATTTCCTCCCAATAATAAGATGCAGTATTTCTTTGAATACACAGGGCAGCAGCTATTCACTATGGTAATGGTTACAAAATTACTATGTTTGTAATGTAAACTCTGTGGATTGAATCTGAATTTTATAGTCACACACACACACACACACACTGCTCACTTTGCACAAGGCATTGTGTATAACTAGTTCAAAACTACATTTGCAAGACCTCTTCTTTTATCGTATTTAATCTTTAATAATTAATCTGAGATTATTTTATGTCAAGGACTATTGCATGAGAAAGCTTTGTTATTTGGTTTTGATAACATGCATTTTCACTGCTGATAAACTGTAACTAAGAAAATATGGAAATGAATTATGAAAGCAAAGATAAAATGGCCTGGCGTGATTTGTGTTTGGGATGATCCCTTCCAAAGCTCTACTCCATTGGTTTGGATAATCAAAAATTGATTATATTTGGAAATAGAAATTTATATAGAAAACAAATCATCTGTGGGAATTATTGATATGATTACTGAAGAAATATTAATTGTATAAAAAGAAGCACTTTATTTTAAATTAGAACACAGTCTCTTTGTCACTGAAGCTATAATTCTAAGCAAAGTGCTTATAAAGGAAAGAGAGAATCATGGCTTGACCAGTACACAAAATATGTCTGAATTCATCACGTAGTAAATCTTGTAGCTCAATTTTCCATCTGAACATGAAGGAAATGTTGAAAAATTCTCATAATAGCCCATTTTTTTCTCTGCTATAATTATAATTATTAAAAGTTGACAGGGGCCAGGCACAGTGGCTCATGTCTGTAATCCCAGCACTTTGGGAGGCCAAGGCAGGTGGATCACAAGGTCAGGAAATTGAGACCATCCGGGCTAACATGGTGAAACCCCGTCTCTGGTAAAAATACAAAAAAATTATCCAGGTGTGGTAGCGGGCACTTGTATTCCCAGCTAATTGGGAGGCTGAGGCAGGAGAATGGCATGAACCCAGGAGGCGGAGCTTGCAGTGAGCCGAGATGGCACCACTGCACTCCAGCCTGGGCGACAGAGCGAGACTCTGTCTCAGAAAAAAAAAAAAAATGTTGACAGGGCACAGTTTCTAGGTAATGTGGTTTTCAAATATTGTTTAAGGGTTTCCAGAATATTGGCCAAAAATAATAATGATGATCATGCCTTTCATTAGTAAAGACAGATCAGAGCTAAACTTACTTCTTTTATTATTTCATATTAATAAGTTTAAAATTTGTGTAAAAACTTTTAACTCAACTATGAGGGCCTCAAGAATATTTATTCTCAGCATTAGAATGCTTTATCGATTCTATTTACCCTCAAGTATCTGTATTGTCACTGATAAGAATGCCAGAATAAAGCATATAGGGATAAGAAAGTCCTGACGTTTTTTCAAAATTAATATATTTATAAATATTATTAAGATTATTTTTGCCAGATTAAGTACTTAATGGTGGCTCAATTCTTCCTGAAACTTCAGCAAAACCCCTTGGAGTCTTCCTTGCTTTCTCTCTTTATCATACTTCACTCACTCTGTTGAGACTACCTTGAAAATATATTTAGAATTCCATCGTTTCTCAACTACCTTCTCCACCCATACCAAGTCCAGTCACCATGTTGTGTCATAAATTACCAAGAAGTTTCATTAACTTGTCCCGTTGCTTCTGCCTTACATATATATTCAACACAGCAGGAGTGGTTTGTAGTGTCAACCAGATCATGGTACTCATCTATCTGCTTAAGCTCTCTCCTAGCTTCCTTTATCACCTATGAGTCTAGTGGTTCTCAAGCTACAGTGAGTTTTAGAATCCTCTAAAGGGCTGGTTTTAATGCAGATTGCTAGACACTGTCCCTAGAAGCTCTGATTCTATAAGTCTGGAGTAGGGCTTGCAAATCTGTATTTCAAGTTCCTAGGTAAGGGGTGGTCATTCTGGGTGTGGCTTCTGATGCTGATCCAGGAACCATGAAAGTCCTTACCATGACCTATAAAATCTTACACGATCTGTACCATTACCTCTTTAATCTCATTGCCTGTTTGATTGCCCATTGCACATTCTGCAATAACTACCCCCAACCCCTGTCACATTCCTGCCCCAAGGCTTTTTTCTTTGCTCTTCCTACACCTGGGATGCTCTTCCTCCAGGTATCTACATAGCTAGTTTCCTCACATCCTCTAGGTTTTTACTCACATATCTTCTCAGGGAGGACTTTCCTGAATATAATGTGTAAATGCAGTTATATCTATTTTCACCCCACAGTGCCCCCGACATTTCCTACTCCCACTTATGCTTTATCTTCTATCTTTTGACATATATATTATCTGTATATACTATATAATTTATTTACTTATCTTGTATATTTTCTACCCTCTATAAGAAAGTAAAATCCATGAGGACAGGAGTATTTTTCATTGTTGTATTTACAATGCCTAAAATAGTGATTGGCCCACAGTAAGATCTCAATATATATTTGTTGATTGAATAACAAAAGAATGAGAAAGTCAAGAGAACACATGGAACAAGGAGAATGGACATGTTTGATTGATATTGCCGTTGTGGCAAGAAGGAAAATAATATTAATGTCTGACTTACTATTAGAACTTCGCATTGTTCGTTGAATTTTTATAGCAGTGTTACACTGCAAGGTCCACATAAACTTGTCGAACTTGTACATGCAGCCACTTGGTCAGATGATCAGCTCAGAGAAAAAAGTAGAATAATTACATATATATTTGCTGCCTACTTAATATGTCTTAGATACTATGCCAAGTGCTTCATCTATGTGATCTTATTCATTCCTCAAAACTGGCCCATGAAATAAGTTTTACTTAGTCATATTTCATAGATGAGGAAACAAATCTTACATAAATTAAGCAACATCCCCAAGGCTGCACAATTCATAAGTGACCATCAAGTCCTCAGGCCTAGGTCAGTCTCTCTGCAAAGCCCAGATGTCACTGGCATCATTAACCTTATGAGCAAGAAAAGAAAAGGGCAATGCAACGGTGAGGGATTCAGAAATCATGTTTTATAAACATAATTATGTCTAGGATGCTCTTAGTCCAGGTATTCATATGGCTAGTTTCCTCACATCCTCTAGGTTTTTATTCAAACATGAACTTGATTAAGGGACTGCTATGTATATCCTAGGAAAGTGGAAACTCAATAACAATACATCTTTAAATAGTTGAAGGTCTTCCATGTGAAAAATAGAAAATAAATGCAGTTACCCCTAAGAAAAAAACCTAATAATAACAAAAGATAAAAATTACAGACAAGACAATGATCTTTGCAAAGAGTATTTTGATGATTTTTTCTATTCAGCAACAAAACAAGTGGCTGCATTATATGCAGAGATTGAGCCGCCCTTCCCTGGAAATGTTGAAACAGAAACATATGAGCACAATTCAAGAATATTTTAGATTCAATTTCTTTATTGAGAGGAAGATTGGCATAGATAGTTATAAGATCTTCTCCAACTCATTGGATCCATGAGTTCAGAGAAACTGTTGGTTTCTATGAGTAATTAAAGTGACTCCTTAGTTCAGTCAACCAACCCTTAATTCAGTGAAAATTAAATTCATTTTAATTTTGATTGAATTTCACACTACTGCTCAATGAACCCTCTAATTCACTGAGAAAGCAAAACAAAACAACAAAGCCTTCAGACAAAATCGCGAATTTCCTTTTGCTCTTTGCTTACTATTTTACTTACATCTATATTCTCCCATGTTCTTCTTTACTTCTTTCTTTTCTCTGTAAGTGTAAGCGTTGTTCCTTCTTGAACAAAATATGCAAAACAGCTATTTTTCTTCTGGCTCTGATCTTTTCTATCTTCACTACTGATCCTTTTGTTTAGTCAGCATCTTCATGTTCTTCTTCGTTGGTTCTTCCCTTCAGCATGTTCACATATTCAAGTCTTTCTCAACTCTGAAATTCTTCTAAACCATATACCTTCTCTTGTATTTCCCTAAGTAGTTCCTTTTTATTTAAAGGCCAAGTTCTTGAAAAAGAAATCTGTACTCCATCCATCGCTTCTTCACTCTCATACATTCCTAAACCCACTGAAATATGGTTTCTACCTCTACCACTCTTCCAAGAAATGTACCTGTGTGGGTCCAGAGGTAATCTTGCATATTCCTGTCTCAAAGCTCCCCAAGACCATCCATACATTCTGCAATTCACTAGAAAGACTTACTGTATTAAGCATGTAGCTGTATGCCACATGGCTAACATTTATTATAGAGTAAGGGTTTACCAACAGATCAGTGAAGGAAAATTACACAAACGGATTCTGGTGGAATCTGTGCTCAGTGTTTCTATGTTCTCTCCTTTCCAGGAGAAGTCACATAGAGCACACTCTCCCTCCAGCAGTGACAGTGCAGCCACACGTGTGCAGCATTCATGTCCAGGGAAGCCCAATTGAGACTCAGAGTTTAGGATTTTTATTCAGGTCTGCTTAAGTAGGCATTCTCTGCCTAGAAACTACCAGAATTCCACATTCCAGAAGAAAAGCAGGTATTCACCATTGACACACTTTTTTGCACAAACAATGTAGCCAGAGCAAAACAAACTTCTCTGGGAATGCTTCAGAGACCAACTTCCCAAATGCTAGCAAAGGGCCAAGCTTACAAGCAGGCCTTTCTAAAGATAGCCATCTCAGGCTCCCTGTATTCTCTCTCCTGCACACTTCCCATAACTCCAAAAATTCTCCTGATGAATCCTGTAGCACTCTGTGTATCTTAAATAGTGCTCCTTAGCAAAACTTACATATCCACATGCCTACTAAGAATTACCATTAAAATGTCCCACAAAACCTCCGATTCACCCCATGCATATCTAATTTAAAACCTTTGCATCTAGCTCTTTCAAATGCTCGCCTGGAATTCACTGCCTCAGCAAATGGCAACACCATTCACCCAATTTATAGAGCAAGAAAGTTGATAAACACCCTATGCTGTTCCATCTCCCACACCCAACACAACTAAGTGAATCTCTGAATCACATAGATTCTACCTCCTTAATTTCCGTATAATCTGACCTCTTTGTTTTATCTTCACTGCCACTGCCTTCATTCATGTTCTATGTTGTCTTATCTCAATATTTCTTACCTAATTATCTTAGCAGTCCTCTAAATGTTTATCTGACTCTGGACAGGACCACTTCAAATTCATTCTTCACACCACTCAGACCCTGGACAAGTTACTCAGTCCTTGTGAATGCCCTATTTCATGTATGTAAAGTAGCAGTGCTAATAGTCCTGGCCTGTGACACAATCACTATGAAGACTAATTGAGATAGTAAGTGAAAATAAGCATGCATATTAGTTATTAACATTGTCAGAGTTTTAAATACTTTAAAAACTAAAGCATTTTTCAAAACACAAATCTGATCATGTTACATCACTTAAAATTACCAATGGCACTACAAGGCCCTCAGGATAGTTCAAGCTCTTTACCTGGTGCTGCCTCTCTCATAATTTCACACTGACACTCTTAGCTTCAGTCACAGTGACCACTTGAGAGTTTCAATGTAGGTCAGACTTTCCCTTTTCTCTCTAAAGCCTTTCTACAGTCCTTTCATCTGGAGTTCTCCTACCCTATTCATCTCCTCCTCCTGACCCCTTTTATCTCATAACTGCTTCTCATCTAAAAAGAATAAACCTAAAACATTATCTATCCATGAAGATTTTCTCATCTCCCAGCTGGGTTATGTGCCTTTGATATGCACTTTCATAGCAACTGATCATTACCTCTGCATACACATATCACACACTATTGCAATTAACTGCTCGGGTGTTTATCTTTACAATTAAGCCTGTAACATTTGAGGACAGAAACTATATCTGACTCAGCATTGTATCTTTGCCTCAGTCTAGAGACTGGCACAGGTAAATGTTTGATAAATATTTTCTTAACAATAAAATCAACTGAGTGGGTTGTAACTGTAGAAACAGCTTCAAAGTTTAATAGATGAATCAGTGACTCATATCAGAAGAATCTAAAGTATAAATTAAATGTGTTTTAAAGGCAATATAGCTTTATCTTTCTAAATAGCTGAAGCTTGGATGTAGCTCTTTAGAAAATTCAAATAGGCTAGGTTAATTTGAAGGGGAAAACTCTTTTCTTGAGCAAATTTTTCCTGAATGGTCGAGAATGATCTGCTTTTTCTATTATCTTCACGAAGTCCTAAACTCTGTTTTAATGCTCATCAGCATGGCCCAAACATCTTACCTGCTGTGCCAGAAGCCGTGAAGATAGAAATTGCAGCAGTGCCTCGTCCATAACTGGCCTGGGTCTCAAAGGGCCTTTTAGTGAGAAGAGTAGCCTTAAGCATGATTATCCATTGGACAAAGACAGATAATCTAGGGAAAAAGAGTGAGCAAGCTAACCCTAGACCTATTACCATTACGGAGTGGAAGGGAAGATGAGGATTATACCCTTGTGTAATATATGTGGACACTTCTAAAAATTCCAATAAGAGCCATAGGACTTCAAAAATACCAGCTGCATCTGGCTTTCCATTCTGAGCTATCTTTAAGAAGACATAAGCAGGAATGGAATAGAGAGTATCTTTGTGTAAGCTGACTTTTACTCATCAAACTTACTTTGTAGACTGTAAAATTGATTAGGTCAGTTTAAAGTTCAACTCAAAATGTCATAAGTAAGAGTCATGGTTCCCACCCAGTTCAGTAATCTCAGTGCCTGTGTTCCATGTGTTCTACCACATTCTAGCACTCCTTGCCACCAGGTGTCGTGGATATTGTGGTGCACTTCTCAGCAGTCCCTTTTCAGGATCCAGGCCCTTATTCCCATCCTGCAAGGGATGTGGGCTGCTGACAGCTCACAGCTGTTTCTCTCAATAAATTGACCTCAGAAGAGGGTGCTGCTACGCCCTCAAAACCCGTGGCTTGGGACAGCCTGCATCCATTGGCTGGTCAAGGAGTTATATACAAAGGGACAACTCTGAAAGAACATCTCAATTTAGAGCTCCTAGTGTGATTGGCTGAAGCTTTTGTTGCAAATGGAGCATAGTGGGATTTCTTCTGCATACACATATTATTTCTCACTTACTTACATCTGCTGTTCCCTGGAGTGTACTTTCACCAAACTGACCAAAGCTAGGTTACTTTTGCTAAGTAATATAACATCCCAGACATCTAAATTCCATGGAGAACAGTTAAGAAAATGATGGAATCGAAGTTGCTGCAGTCTTTATTGATAGCTATTCCATCTTTATCTAGCAGATCAGGAAATAGAGATGAATAAGTAATTGAACCAAAGTGACTTGCATTTTGGAATATAGAATGATGAATAAAAACTTTATCTTTTTTGAATAAAATATATTATATGCAACAATTCAAAGAAAAGAAATATAGCAAAGTTGGTTTGTTTAAGTTGCTAACATGTAAGAGGCAGACTGTATTTTCAATTACATTTTTGCCTTATAGTTAAATATATCTTTTGATGACAGTTATTCAAAATCACAGTCACTACTGAATTCTTATTATTTCTTTTCCATTGTGGGCACACCATTAGTCATCTTGGGTTTTCCTTGGTTTATCCTCTTGTTCTTCCTATATGTTAATGAGATTTTATCTTTCTGAAACATGGAATCATGTGGTCAGAGCAACTGTGGTGGGCAGCATAGATACAACACTTTTCTACCACCACAGAAAGGTCTGCTGGTCAGTGTTGATTTTGATGGATTCATTCACACAATTAACAAATATATATTAAATACTAAGGGCTATGTTCTAGGCACTGGGGATGGGGATAAAGCAGTGAACAAATTAGAATTGCTCATGGAATTTATATTTTAGAACTGGAAGTGTTCTTTTAATTCATTTTCTCCAGATACATAACTTTGTAAATGAGAAATGAGAGTCCTGGAGAGTTTAGGAAGCTTGACATGATCTGGCTCCTGCCTACCTTCTTCCCCCTTTCGCATTATAATCCAACTATACTGTCTGTTGGAAGCTCCAGGCACATTCTTTTCTTCTGTTTAAAAACTGATATATTTTATTTGTAGATTATCAGCAAAATGAAAACATAACATTAAAACATGAGTCTCAGGGACTCATGGCTCCTGGGGACAGTATTGGCTCCTGAATATACATTCTTATGTTACACTTCGAGAAAAACTTTCATAAATAAACTATAATGATACAAGAGAAATTTGTCCCATTTGAGAATTCAGAAAGAAGATGATGTTTTATATGAGTCTCTTAAGGATAAGGGGAGATGATGAAGGGAGAAATATGGTGGGAAGAGGAAACAGCAGTTGGTCATGACAGCAACCATTTTTTTTTTGAGAGCACATAAAATGTCACTGTAAGAACTTATCTGCATGCACATATTTGAGGGCATGACATGTTCTAGGAAGTGTGGGAAGTCCAGTATAGCTGGGCTGTAATGTGTATTATTGGGAAGCCACTGGAGAGGACAATGATATAAGTGGTTACTTTTGAAGGAGCTTGAATGTATATTAAGGAGTTAGGATTGGATTAAGTCAGCCAGGCACATTCTTGACCTTCTCTCTCCCTGGAATGCTGAACTCACAGGAGCTGTCAGTGGCCACTCAACTAAAAAACCCCTTAGTAATTTGCTATTTCATTTAATTCTGAGATTTCTCTTGTTTATGTATTCATGTGTTCGTTTGTTTCCTTACTGTCTGGCCTGTCTGTACCCATTCCCTTTTAATATAAACACCATGAGAATCCCCATAATCTGGCTGTGTGCCTGTCATAGAGTAGGAGCTCAAAAAATATGTAAATGAATGAATGTAGTTGAATGATGGGCCCAAAGTCACATACCTGATTACAGTCAGAACTGGACCTGAAAAACCAAAGCTCTTAACTAGAGTTTAGTGTTTTGACCCCTATCACATGTTACATAGAAAGAATTCCCTCATATTTATGAAAACTTGTTATGCAAAAGACACATGTTGTTAGTCATTGGGGATAATTCAGATATTAAGATGCTGTCTATGTCATGTCTATAGACTTTGTTCATTGAGATTATTTTTGCCTTTTAGCTTATCTGAATCTGTCCTGTATATTTCACTATTTCCTGATATTTGCCACTGTTTCTTTTTGGTTTCACTTCACTTCATTAATGGAAATGGCTACTCCACATTTACACAACATATATACCTAATTGCCTTTTAAGAAGTACCTTAGAGGCTTAAACCCCAGGTGTTTCATCCTGAATAATTAATTAAGTGTAGAACATTGAGTTTATTTACAGAATGCCATATCTTTACTGCTTTTATTTTTCTTACCCTTGTTTTAGCTAACAACTTATATAGAAAAGTCTATATTTAAACTGATAATCTACAAAGGAAATAGGTGAATATAAGACAGTTTGTATGTGTTACAAAATCCAAAAGCTACAAGGCAAAAATTTAATCAATTCTCAGCCCAGGTTCATAAATGACAAACATAAATGTTAAAGTGGCAAAAGTACAGAGCTCTATATCTCCCTAGCCCATTGTTCTCACTCCACAAATTAAACCTACCAATGTGAAAATGCCAAATGCCCACTGAACCATTTCCAAGTTAATAACATTTCTGTATGAATCCATTTGGATTTTTTCCTCAATCTGGCACATTTAATATCATTTCAAACCCAGTCAGTTTGATTATAAATGAAATGCAGTGGCATTTCCAGGGTGCAAATTCCACAAACTGGATCCAATCACCAAATTTGCAAAAGTTTTTTCAGCATAAAATAATTTGCCTTTGCCTACCATAATATTGCAAATGAATTTAAAATGAGGGAGATAATTTTTGTGTGCCTGCACTTATTTATCTTTTCTTTAATTTTCAAGATATTTGCCTTGGGTTTTTGCACCCAGGAATGTGCCCAAAGACAATGGATGAAAAGTACAAAAACTAGTTTATCTGTATGTTACACATACAGAATTTTCAAACTATACATAGCTTATCTTGATCGACATTTGAAAATTATGTTTTATGTAACACTACTTCCATGAGGTATTTGTAGATATTCCATGGAAAACAAAATAAAACAACACAAGCAAACAAAATGGTTCTTTGAAAAATAACTAGGGACATGCTGCACACAATATTTCTCTATTTGAAATCTACACTGTACTTTAGCATATTAAAGACCTTGAGGATTTCTGCAGACAAGAAATTCTTGCTGGGACATCTTTTTCTGAGATATTTTTTAAATATTATTTTTTAAAAATTCGAACTTTTAAATATCTTTTTGACTTTTACGAGTCAAGATCCAATCAAGAAATTAGAATCCACTATACAATAGACTTGCCTGGAGAGCTGGGAGCATGGTGGGAACGTTGTCTCATAAACAAACAACCCTATTAAAAAGTGGGCAAAGGACATGAATAGACACTTTTCAGCAGAAAAAAGCTCAACATCACTGATCATTAGAGAAATGCAAATCTAAACCACCATGAGATATCATCTCACACCATCAGAATGGCCGTTACTAAAAAGCCAAATAATAACAGGCACAAATGAGGTTGTGGAGAAAAAGGAGCACTTATATGCTGTCGGTGGGAGCGTAAATTAGTTTAGTCATTGTGGAAAAGTGTGGTGATTCCTCAAAGTCCTAAAAACAGAATTACCATTCTACTCAGTCTTCCCATTACTGGGTATATACACAAACGAAAATAAATTGTTCTACCATAAAGACACATGCATGCATGCATATGTTCAATACAGCACTATTCACAATGGCAAAATCGTGGAATCAACCTACATGCTCATCAATGGTACACTGGATAAACAAAATGTGGTGCATGTACACCATAAAATACTATGTGGTCATTAAAAACAATGCAATCATGTCCTTTGCAGGAATATGGGTGAAGCTATAGGCCATTATCCTTAGCAAACTAATGCAGGAACAGAAAACCAAATATTGCATTTTCTCACTTATAAGTGGTTGCTCAATGATGAGAACAGATGGGTACACAGAGGGGAACAACACACAACGGGGCCTACTTGGAGGTGGAAGGCTGGAGGAGGGAGAGGATTAAGAAAAATAACTAATGGGCACTAGGCTTAATACCTGAGGGACAAAATATCTGTATAATAAATCCCCATAACAGGAGCTTACCTATATAACAAACCTTCACATGTACCTCTGAACTTAAAAGTTAAAAAATAATAACAATAAATAAAATGAAATTAAGAAATCAGCCAGGCATGGTGGCTTATGCCTGTAATCCCAGCACTTTGGGAGGCCGAGGCAGGTGGGTCACGACACGAGGTCACGAGTTCGAGACCAGCCTGACCAACATGGTGAAATGCGGTCTCTACTAAAAATACAGAAATTAGCTGGGCGTGATGGTGGGCACCTGTAATCCCAGCTACTTGGGAGGCTGAGGGAAGAGAATCACTTGAACCCAGGAGGGCGAGGTTGCAGTGAGCCGAGATCACGCCACTGCACTCCATCCTAAGCAACAGAGCGAGACTCCGTCTCAAAAAAAAAAAAAAAAAAAAAAAGAAAAGAAATCAAGGGAAGTAAAATTCCAGTTGGTATTAGGGATACCACTCTAGGCAGAGTAAGGGCTGGAAATACTTTGCCCCCCCGGATTGGACACTTCCAACTCTCACCATATCTCCCATTTGCAGATTGTAGCCAGAAGCCTGTTGGCACAAATGTCTGGGAAATGCAGTTCCCTGTGTTACAGAATATATTATAAGAACAAGGGAGGATTTGAAAAGACATGCTAAAGACCAGCATGGTTAACATCTTATCATGGTTAGTATTTTATGGAACCCAGCTGGGAAATATTAATTTTGGTCATTTTAACCACCAATGCAGTCAATTTTCAAAAAATGTATTTAATGATTATGATGCCACTGAGTATCTTTCATGAGCAAAGCTTATCTACTTTTCAATTTTTTGCACATATATGTATGGCTTTAGTTAAGAAATATAAAAAAGCTAATGAATACACTTATAGTTAGAGCAAGCCTTTCCAGAATCAATCAAAAAATAACCATGTTTATTTACATGCCATTTTGGAGAACATTCTAGCTAACCAAAATATAATTGTATATGTTTGTATTCCATTTCACGAAGTTCAGGTACCTGACAGAGAACACTGCTTGTTTGGGGAGTGCTTTTCCTCATGTGTACCTCTCTAACTGGCCTACCATGTAGTTCCTGTCTTGGCTCCAAATCATAGCCAGATGGACAGTTATGTCTACCTGGTTCAAGTATGCCTGATTTACAACACCTGAAGTTGTATGATAATTTAGACTAATGACAGTAACAAAAAGAATTAGATGAGGGAACATGAACAATATTATTGATAAATTACATATGGGTTTACCTAACAAACAACTTAGACACCTGGATCCATTAGCAATATGTAGGCCATCAGTGTGATCTTGTTTATATTCCAGTCTCTCTTCATCAGGGATCTGTAAACTCTCCTCCTTCCTTACCCTCAGATATTATTTTCTTTATTTCCACTTAACTGCTGATATTTATTGAAACATTAGTATATGCTAAACTTGAGATATTCTAGAACTTTTATACATTTAAAATCCTTATTAATACCCGTGAGGTAAGAATTATCATCCATTTTTTACAGATGAAGACAATAAGGTTCAAAGCAGTTGTGCCATAGTACAATGAATATTAGACCTCATATTTACAACCATGCCCCTTTTTATACAATAGCAAATGTTAAATCACACTATACAAAGCCTCTTAAAGTTCCCCTTCATACTACTGATGTGCTAGTACTCTGTGTTCATTTACACATTGGAGAAGGAATGATTAAGTGTCAACTCTGTCAGTCTTGCTGACCTTACAGTGACTTTAACTTTATAGTTACTAAGGTTTTTGTTTTCTTTTATTAATACTCTTTGCTTTGGACTTTTGAATGTACGCATGTTACAATACCTAGTGCTAGATTTGTTTTCTCCTGTAATTAATTTTCTTTGTTGCAGTTTGCATGTTATCCTTAAATATGTACTTCTTTTCTTTCTTTTTTTTCTTCTTAGAGATGGGATCTCACTATGTTGCCCAGGCTGGTCTTGAACTTCTGGTTTTAAGGGAGTCTCCCATTTTAGCCTCGTAAAGTGTTGGGATTACAGGTGTGGGCCACTGTGCCTGATCTAAGTATGTACTCCTTATGACACTCTAAACTCAGGCAACCAATTAAACAGTTAATTACCCAATTAACAGATCTTAGACTTCCCAATCCCCTGTGAAAACTTATTCTGCTTCAAGGCAGCAAGATAGGTACTCTCATTGTTATGTTTTCCTCTTTTTGGTTATTTTGCCTAACATGGCTAGATTGGCCACATAATAAAAGTGGCAGTCAGTGACCACTCGAATCTCATAACCAGTGGGTAATTAAGCTGATGATCTCTTCTTTCAAATTTCACTAATTTCCACTGTGTACACAGATTGAGTCACTCCATGATGTCTGTCACTAATCAAATATTTACGAGCCAAGCTCTGCCCTAGGCATTTTCCATATATTATCTGATATAATACAACAATACACCAATGTGAATATTATTATTTCCATCTTACCCTGTAGAAAGAGAGGTAATCTTGTTATAGCGTGTAATAAAGTTCTTTCAAAAACCTGGGGGTCCAACTCAGGTCCTTTCTTCCTCTCATACTCACATCTAATCCAATAGTAGATTCCACTGGAGCTACCTTCAAAACATATCTAAAATCCAAATACTTCTCACTACCTTCACTGCCACCTCTGTGTTCCAAAGCACTGTTATCTCCTAGATTATTAATGTACTCTCCTAACCAGTAGTTTTGCTTCTGACCACTGCCCCCACCTCTTCTCAATCCATACCACCAACTCCAGCTCTTCATCCTAAGTAGCAAGGGGGCAGTGGGAACAGGCAGAGAGATTTGAATCATAATTTGCATAATTACACATTTAAAAGAGAAATGTTTATTGATGATTCAAATTATTTTATTTTTATACAGTATAGTAAAAATATAATAATTTTACATGTGACCTCAGTAGTTCACAAATATTTGAACATTTATACAGAAGCAAATGAGACCCCCAGAAAAAATCTTTTATTCATAAAATATATGAACATCACAAAGGTGGTAAGTGTCTTATTAAATTGCTTGATAAACTGTTCAGGTGATTTATAATTGAAATGCATATGACAGTGTTTGTTAACTTTCACTGCAGACTAGAATCATCTGGGGAGAGTTTAAAAATCCAGGTACCAGGAACATGCCCCAGACAAATTAAATACACATGTCTGGGAGCTGGAGGTGAGGCTGAAGTACCAATTTTTTTTAGGCTAAGTCCTATACTCAGTTAAGTTTGTGAAGCACTGATACAAGAGGAAGAAGCCAGAGACCTGGGAAGTGTGGATGGAGAAGGTCGGGCTTAACTAGGGATTCATGATTAGCACTTAGAGTTGAAAAGAAAAAGGAGAAGACCACCAGGTAAAGAAATTCTGAGGCAACAAACAAAAGGTTTGTTCCAGTCCTCGTGGGATAACCATTTGCCTATACTGCAGAACTTGTGTAAGAAAGAGACCTTGAGATCTGTCAACTGTGAAACCATTGAGTGCCAAAATAAGGTCTGGAATTCAACCTATACATAACTAGGGAGTAGCTTGTTTACACTGACTTCCAGGGGCTAGTGCAGAATGATGTAAGAGTGGAGGAAATCCATTCAAGAGATAAGGTAGGAATTTATTGCAGTTGTCCTGACATGAGGTGGTAAAGGTTTGAGTAAGAAAGGGAGCTGAGAAAATAAAAATCAATGAATATACACTTACTAAACTAAGGAAAAATTACCAAATCTTCACTTACTCCCAGCTAGGTAGACACCATTTAATAATAACTTGCAGATAAACATCTCATTTGCAAGGCAAGCTCTTTACATCTCAGTCATTAAGGCTGTCTGGGCCCACTTTGAGTCCACATCACAGTGCATCCATCACCTAGGGAAATGAAGAGTTTGCAATTAAACAGTGAGCAGTCCAACCAGTTAATTCAGGACGAGAACTCCACAGGGAAAGTATCCTGAATACTGTGCTTCCTAAGTACTTGTAACATCTTGGAAAACTTTATCAACCCAGTCCTTGACTTCTGAACTAAGCATTTTCTCCCTTTGAAGTTGGAGTGGCTATATTTCTACTATCAGTTATGTATTGATTTTAGAAGGAGGAGATAACATAAAGTATGGGAAATTCTGATAAAGTATGAGAAATTCTGAAGTTACACACAAAAAAATTTTCATAGGATTAAAAATCAGAAAAAATATTTACCAGCTGTTAAAGTTGGTATTTCTGAAATTGACTTATTTAAATTCCAAGAAATATTGGGGGTTTTGCTGTTGTTGAAGAGTTGAGAGTCTCTTAGGTAATAGAGTGAATATAAACAGTGTCTATAAAATATTACAGAGGATGAAATGAGAAAGTAAACAACATTGACTACCTTTGAGTTGCTTACATTTTTTCACAGTGTCCCTAAACCAAAACTATAAAGGAGCTATGATTATTCCTACTTTACAGATGAAGAAATGGAGTTTAGGTAAGGTGATATAACTTGCTTGAGTATATAAAAAGTGCCCACATTGGATTTAAACTTAAGGATATCAAACACTATATCTTTATTGGATAGACTCTTTACTCTTAATATTCAGATATTAGAAACAGACATTATTATTTCATCTCAAAGAACAAATGAAATAAATTACAGTTAGCTTATATAGCAATTATACAGTCATGCATTGCTTATTGACATGTTGGTTAACAACAGACCATATATATGATGATGGTTCCATAAGATTATAGTCTCACATTTTTACTGTATCTTATCTATGTTTTGATATATTTAGATACATAACTACTTATCATTGTGTTACAATTGCCTACAGTATTCACTATAGTAACATTCTGCACAGGTTTGTAGCCTAGGAGCGATCGGCTATACCATATAGCCTAGTTGGGTAGCAGGTTGTGTAAGGATACTCTATGATGTTCCCACAATGACAAAATCGCCTAACTATGCATTTCTCAGAATATATCCCTGGTGTTAAGCAATGCTTACAATTAACACATTATTGGAAAATTTGGTCATTGTGAGAACATCGTACAGTGTCCTTACATGAACCTAGATGGTAGAGCCTACTACACACCTAGGCTATATGGTACAGCCTATTGCTCCTAAACCACAAATCTGCGCAACATGTTACTATACTGAATACTGTAGGCAAATGTAACAGAATGGAATTTGTGTATCTAAATATATCTATAATTAGAAAAGGTACAGTAAAAATATGATATTATAATCTTGTGAGACCATCGTATATATGGCCTTTTGTCAACTGGAACATGGTTATATGGCACGTGACTGTACATTAATATGACCTAAATGTAACTTTTTGTTCTTATATCAAGTAAATCTCTTAGCTTTTAAAAACTGCATAATATAGAAAAAGAAATGAGGGCTAACAGATATTTGAAGATGATAGTTCATTCCCGTCCTTCCCATGCATACGCTTTATGTTTCAGTGTATCACACTTCACTAAATTGAAATAATTGAATTTGAAGTAAAAAATAATTAGTTACTACTGTAAGGAAAGCAAAATAAACCCCTCAAAGTCATAATAAATCTATTATTAAAAATAGCTATAAAAAGTGCACTAGACTCAGGAGAAATATCTGTCTGTATTTATCTATTTATCAATTTATCTACACACACAGAGTAGTGCTTGAAAAAATTATTGAATGAAAAAGTCATTCCTTTTCACTGAAGCACATGGGCGTGGAAGGATGAAAAGCAGGGCTCCAGGTGCTGCTCTGAGATAAACTTGAAATCTGACCTTAGGTACTATTTCACCTTTTCATGCTTCAGTTTAGTGATCTAAAAGACAAGAGATTGGGACTTTATGATTGTTAATTTCTACATAGGTCTATAAATCTATGTAATTTTTCCTGATGGTATGAATATTGTCCCTCTTTCCGAGTTCTTAACAGCATTATATAAGCTGGCATAAGCTGGTGTTCCAGCTGGCTGCCACAGTGGCTTGGGCAGTTAATGGAAAGAATCATAAAAGAAGATTAATTTTCAAGTCTGGATTTTCATCATGGCATTCACTCTTGACATGTTTATATGAATAGAGTGAAGCTACAGAGTTCGAATATGACTTAAGAAGTTTGGATCACAGCCACTGACTCTGCTTGAAAGTGTTGGGATATTTAAAATTTCTTTACTAAAAGAAAAAAAAAGCTAAACCAAAAATAGAGTTTAAAGTTAAATTTAAATAGGCTTCGTAGTAACACATTTAGTAAAACTGCTAAATGATGATATAAAGAGAAATCAACTCACCTTTTTACATATATTTTCCTTCATATGCAACCATAGAGACTTTTCAACCAAATGCCATCAACAATGACTTATATGGGCAATCCCCCCAATTTTTTCTACTTCATGTTTTGTTACTCATAGTTCTGTGATTAATAAAGACCTTAATTAGTACATTCACCCATTGATTTAGTGGTATCAACTGATATCTGAACAGCTAAATTAAGAAGATGACATTGTTAAGATTTTCTGATTAAGGTGGTGCCATGAAAATATGCTCCCCAAAAACGCATTGCTGCTGACATTGTGATCCATCTAGTAATTATTTCATGTAGTAAATGTATTGTAAGCATATGCTGACCACATATAAAAAAGAAAGCAAGACTACATAGACATGCCTTGGTATTAAGTTTGAGTCAAAAGAAAACTCAAAAGTAGGAGATTTTTTTAAAGCAATGTTTAATGAGAAATGCCTCATTAGACAATATCAGATTGGCAGAATTTCAAAAGCTTTCAAATACAATCTGTCGGTAAAGTTGTAGAGAACCCATCATTCTCATTAATTACTGGTGTGAGTTCCAAACAGTACACTGAAAACAGAGAAGAAAGTAGAAATATCTAATATGGTCATTTATGCATCTACTTTTTGACTCAGAAATCTACTTCTAGGAGTCTATCATGATGATACTCCTCCATAAAAGCAAAAGTCTATGAATACAACATTTTTTCATTGTGGCATTTGTTATAGGAAGACATTGGAAAAAATCTAAATATCTATCAACAGGAAGCTGCTTGAGTAATCAATGTGATATTTTCCAAAAATCGTGGCTATGCAACTGTTTTATTTTTTTTTTAAAAAAAGAGGAAGAACTGATAGCAAGTGATTTGTGGTTAGTAGGTGAAAACAATACAGGACTCTATGTATATTAGGTACCTTTAATGTAAACATGAACATCTCTTTCTCTCCATCTATCAGTGTGTCTGTCTCTCATCTCTCTCTCTTCTTTTTGCTTATTTTTGCAAAGTGAAATACAGAATGGGTTAACCAGAAAGAAAAGGTCAACCAGAACCCAACAAAAATAATTACTCTACTGGGATGGTAGAAGGAAAGGAAAGAAATAGGGATGGAAGTAACAATTTGTTACACAATTCATTATGTAAAATAAAGGTAAAAATACTATGTTAAAAAAATTTAAGGCTGAAATTCAAGGGAGATAGACTTTATAGCAAATTGATAATATATACACAGAGCAAAATATTAAAATAACTATTGGGTAATATTTTGTATATATATATATACATGGTGATATATGTTTTAAGGTTAAAAAGAAGTGCAAGGAAATCTTGAACCTCTAATCAGTATGTTTGTTTCATGGATAACCTGGTATTGTAATTTTAAAACAATTTTGTGTTTGTTGTAAGATAAAGAAAATAACTAGATAACTAAATATCACTGTGAGAAATGAGGTTTTCCAGTTTAAGAAGAAAACATAAAAACATATTGGAGTACATAGGAGTGAAGTATCTTAATATATAAACTTTCTTTCAAATTGTTCTGAATTAAAGAGTGTACCTGGCAAAATTGTAATGATAATTAATTCAAGAGAAAGGTATCTAGGTTTTTATTGTACTATTCTTTTCAACTTTCTATGAATATAACTTTTTTTATAATTGAATGTTGGGAGAATTAAAAAGTAAAAAATATCTGAAGATAACTGTATTGATTTGAACAAATCCTAACTTGACCACAAATTGGCATAAAACTGAAGTCTTAGGTAAATAGGTTTTTAAAATACTGAACTGTTCCCCTAAGAATCATATATCTTTCATGAAAGGAATGTGGTATATACATGTTTTAAGAACTTCTCACAGCGAGGTGTTCAGAAATTGTACACAGTTATACCAAGAGAGAATGTTAAAATAAGCCAAGAATTTCTAGATATATCCAGGTAAATCCATATATTTGAATAATATATTTTTCTTGCTCTCTCAAGTGACTTAGACTGTATAGATTTTTCTGTAAATATATATAAATGTCATATTTCATTTCATATTTTATTTTAATTTGCAGGAATCATATGCATCTCATGCTAAGGCCATATTTACATAGGTGTCTAGTTGAAAATAATTTGCTGTGTTTTTATTTTGGTAAATTAACATTTGTTGAATTCTTTTATAGTAAATACAGTAACTAAAAAACTTTTAATTTTGTAATGCTCTAAATAAGTAGTATCTACCAGAGATCAGCAAACTAGAATATTATTTTCTTTATTTTTATTATTATACTTTAAGTTCTGGGGTACATGTGGAGAACGTGCAGGTTTGTTACATAGGTATACACGTGCCATGGTGGTTTGCTGCACCCCTCAACCCATCATCTACATTAGGTATTTCTCCTAATGCTGTCACTCCCCCTACCCTGATGACAGGCCCTAGTGTGTGATGTGCCCCTCCCTGTGTCCATGTGTTCTCATTGTTCAACTCCCACTTATGAGAACATGTGGTGTTTGGTTTTCTGTTCTTGTGTTCGTCTGCTGAGAATGATGGCTTCCACCATCATCCATGTTCACGCAAAGGACATGAACTCATCCTTTTTTATGGCTGAATTGTATTCCATGGTGTATATGTGCCACATTTCCTTTATCCAGTCAATCACTGATGGGCATTTGGGTTGGTTCCAAGTCTTTGCTATTGTGAATAATGCCACAATAAACATATGTGTGCATGTGTCTTTATAATAGAATGATTTATAATCCTTTGGGTATATACCCAGTAATGGGATCGCTGGGTCAAATGGTATTTCTAGTTCTAGATCCTTGAGGAATTGCCACACTGTCTTCCACAATGATTGAACTAATTTACGCTCCCACCAACAGTGTAAAAATGTTCCAATTTCTCCACATCCTCTCCATCATCTGTTGTTTCCTGAACTTTTTAATGATTGTCATTCAAACTAGCATGGGATGGTATCTCATTGTGGTTTTGATTTGCATTTCTCTAATGACAAGTGATGATGAGCATTTTTTCATGTGTCTGTTGGCTGCATAAATGTCTTCTTTTGAGAAGTGTCTGTCCCTATCCTTTGTCCAATTTTTGTTGGGGTTGTTTTTTTTTCTTGTAAATCTCTTTATGTTCTTTGTAGATTCTGGATATTAGCCCTTTGTCAGATGGATAAATTGCAGAAATTTTCTCCCATTCTATAGATTGCCTGTCCACTCTGATGATAGTTTCTTTTGCTGTGCAGAATCTCTTTAGTTTAATCAGATCCCATTTGTCAATTTTGGCTTTTGTTACCGTTGCTTTTGGTGTTTTAGTCATGAAGCCTTTGCCAATCTCTCTGTCCTGAATGGTATTGCCTAGGTTTTCTTCCAGGGTTTTTATGGTTTTAGGTCTTACATTTAAGTCTTTAATCTATCTTGAGTTAATTTTTGTATAAAGGGTAAGGAGGGGATCCAGTTTCATCTTTCAGCATATGGCTAACCAGTTTTCCCAGCACCATTTATTAAATAGGGAATCCTTTCCCCATTGCTTGTTTCGGTCAGGTTTGTCAAAGATCAGATGGTTGTAGATGTGTGACATTATTTTTGAGGCCTCTGTTCTGTTCCTTTGGTCTATATTATCTGTTTTGGTACCAGTACCATGCTATTTTGGTTACTGTAGCCTTGTAGAATAGTTTGAAGTCAGGTAGCCTGATGCCTCCAGCTTTGTTCCTTTTGCTTAGGGTTATATTGGTTATGCAGGCTCTTCTTCGGTTCCATGAAATTTAAAGTAGTTTTTTTTTTTTTCCAGTTCTTTGAAGGAAGTCAGTGGTAGCTTGATAGGGATAGCATTGAATCTATAAATTACTTTGGGCCGTATGGCTATTTTCACAATATTGATTCTTCCAATCCATGAGCATGGAATGTTTTTTCATTTGTTTGTGTCCTTTTTTATTTCCCTGAGCAGTAATTTGTAGTGCTCCGTGAAGAGGTCCTTCACATCCCTTGTAAGTTGGATTCCTAGGTATTTTATTCTCTTTGTAGCAATTGTGAATGGGAGTTCACTCATGATTTGGCTCTGTGTTTGTCTGTTATTGTTGCATAGGAATGCTTGTGATTTTTGCACATAGATTTTGTATCCTGAGACTTTGCTGAAGTTGCTTATCAGCTTAAAGAGACTTTGGGCTGAGATGACGGGGTTTTCTAAAAATACAATCATGTCATCTGCAGAGATAATATGACTTCCTCTTTTCCTGATTGAATACCCTTTATTTCTTTCCCTTGCCTGATTGCCCTGGCCAGAACTTCCAATACTATGTTGAATAGGAATGGTAAGAGAGGGCATCCTTGTCTTGTGCCGGTTTTCAAAAGGAGTGCTTTCAGTTTTTGCGCATCCAGTATGATATTGGCTGTGGGTTTGTCATAAATAGCTCTTAATATTTTGAGATAAATACCTGGTTTATTGAGAGTTTCTAGCATGAAGGGCTGTTGGATTTTGTCAAAGGCCTTTTCTGCATCTATTGAGATAATCATGTGTTTTTTGTCTTTGGTTCCATTTATGTGATGGATTACCTTTATTGATTTGCGTATGTTGAACCAGCCTTGCATCCCAGGGATGAAGCTGACTTGATCATGGTGGATAAGCCTTTTGATGTGCTGCTGGATTCGGTTTGCCGGTATTTTATTGAGGATTTTTGCATCCATGTTCATCTGGGATATTGGCCTGAGATTTTCCTTTTTTGTTGTGTCTCTGTCAGGTTTTGGTATCAGGATGACGCTGGCCTCATAAAATGAGTTAGAGAGGATTCCCTCTATTTCTATTGTTTGAAATAGTTTCAGAAAGAATGACACCAGCTCCTCTTTGTACATCTTGTAGAATTCGGCTGTGAATCTATCTGATCCTAAGCTTTTTTTTGTTGGTAGGCTATTAATTGCTGCCTCAATTTCAGAACTTGTTATTGGTATATTCGGCAATTTGGCGTCTTCCTAGTTTAGTCTTGGAAGGATGTATATGTCCAGGAATTTATCCATTTCTTCTAGATTTTCTAGTTTATTTGCATAGAGATGTTTATAGTATTCTCTGATGGTAGATTGTATTTCTGTGTGATTGATGGTGATATCCCTTTTATCATTTTTTATTGCATCTATTTGATTTTTCTCTCTTCTTTATTAGTCTGGCTAGTGATCTATTTCATTGATATTTTCAAAAAACCATTTTTAATATTAGTCTAAATCAAACTCTATTTTACTAGTAATTTCTGTCATCCTGAGGATTCAGTGTTACATTACTAGAATGCTATTTGTGAGTCTGTGAATGTTATACTGTACTTTTCCTTTAGTCATGCTTGTTGGGACATAATTTACCATGGGTCTCTCATGTTTCTGCAGTCTTGCAAATAAGTAATTAACTGCCCTTATTATACACTATCTTTTCAATAATTTTGATATAGCAAGCAACCTTGATTGATAGAGATAGTATCTCCCTCTAGGTCAAAAAAGGGAATTTTCACTGTGCAGTAGGATAATGTCTTTCTTCAGAACAAAGGGCATCAGGCTTACTGCCCGTTAAAAATAATGTGTGCTCCCTAAGCTTAGAGTTTCTCTCCCGCACTGA
This sequence comes from Gorilla gorilla gorilla, assembly GCF_029281585.2. Classification (NCBI taxonomy): domain Eukaryota; kingdom Metazoa; phylum Chordata; class Mammalia; order Primates; family Hominidae; genus Gorilla; species Gorilla gorilla. The sequence goes on along the minus strand of NC_073231.2, from coordinate 94,854,540 downwards.
AGCTACTGCATGTGCAAGCACTTATTTGAGCTTCTTCACTTCACCCCTATGCTACTTGTGGGTAAAGAAGTATTACACAAATACCCTGTTCATGCCGCTTTTCAATGAGTAATGATGCCCTTTATCTCTGACCCAGGTGGTTTGTGTCTGTTTTCAATACTCATGAAACTGGCAGCATCCATGAGTACTACTCGTTATTAGGTTGGTGCAAAAGTAATTGTGATTTTTGCCATTACTTTTATGAAAAACTGCGATTACTTTTGCACCAACCTAATACCTTACAAGTAGTGCAAAATCTCAGAGCTTTCCTAGTTCCTGACAATGTCCTGAAAGACAATTTATAGAATTTGGGAAAACTTTCTTTCATAGTTATATCTAATGAAGATTATTAAAACACACACATACACACATTCAGGCGAGAAGAAAAACATCAACATAGCACAATACATATAGATATACATATAGACATTGATAATTTACTGTATATACATATGTATCTTTTAAAATACCTTATTTTTAGAAAACATCTCCAAACCAAAATTTTTGAATATTTTGGTTCATTTAAACTGTTGAGGTTTTTTCACTTACCATACTTTAGAAATAATTGAATGTAATAGTTCAAAATATTATAATGGCCTAGATACTTAAGGTAGAAATCTCTAGAAAGAATAATGTTTGATATAAATAAATAAATGCTTGATATAAATAATAACATTTTAAATATTATTTTACTGAAAATTAAGGTACGATTACTAAGTTAATAGTAGTGTTGATAGAAACCTTTACATTTATACTTTGCCATCTACTTTACAATATATCATTTTATTTATCTATGTTGTTATTTTAAGGACATTTCAGGACAGTCACATGTCCCTTAATGATAGGAATATGTTCTGAGAAAAGTGACATTAGGCGATTTTGCTCTTGTGTGAACATCATAGAGTGTACTTACAGAAACCTAGATAGTATATCCTGCTACATGCCTAGGATATATGGTATCGCCTATCACCCCAGGCTACAAACCTGTGCAGTATATTATTGTACTAAATAGTGTAGGCAACTGTAACACAATGAGAATTATGTGTGTATCTAAACATATCTAAATGTAGAAAAGGTACAGTAAAAATATGTCATAACTTTACAGGATCCCCATCATATCTGCTGTTCACTGATGAATGAAACAACATTATGCAGTGCATGACTCTGCTTTAAATCTCTTCCTGGAAGATCAAACAATTTCTGGTACTACAGAGGGTCATGTTATTAAAATAGCTTAACAAAGAAGAACTTGTTTAAATAAAAAAGATACATTAGAAATGCTCAACTTTTAATACCACATAACTGATGGCCATTATCCTTAGCAAACTGAGGCAAGAACAGAAAACCAAATACCACATGTTCTCAGTTATAAGTAACAGCTAAATAATGAGAATACATGGACAGAAAGAGGGGAACGACAGATACTGGGGCCTACCTGAGGGAGAGGAGTGGGAGGATAGAGAGATTCAGAAGAAAAAAAAAAGACTTTCTGGGTGATGAAATAATCTGTACGCCAAACCCCAAATCACGAATTTAACTATATAATAATGCACATGTACTCTGAACCTAAAATAAAAGGTAAAATATTAAAAAAATAGTAAGTTTAATACTTTTACCATTTGGGCTGATATAAATTGTGCTACTAATATAGACTCCCCCACTAATATTGCAACAGGTGTCAGCATTATGTTATTTTAAAAAAATTAGGCTAGAACATTTATTTCCATATTATTCAGGACTAGCTAATGGAGATGAAACTGTATTTTGTCATTCATAAACTTTTCTTGCACAGCAAAAAGTTTAAGTAGAAATTACCATCATTGAGGGATGTTTTCTTAGATATTTAATACAAAATTAAAAAATACTTTATTAAAGATTTATAGAAAAATTCTCCACATTCAAATATATCTATATGGACAATCTTATTCTGGTTTATCAGTCCTCCTATTTAGCAGTAGATGACTCTTTAAAACCAAGCCCTGTTCTCTGCTGCTGCCTTAGCTTATGCCTTTCTCCTGCTTTGTCTTTATGCCACCAATATCTATCCACTGTTAAGCCTCTTCTATGCCTTTCTCACAATTATCATTGAACAAATTGTATTACTAATGGCAGTGTCCTCTTTTAGATGAAAGATACATTCTAAATATTTTAGCTTGACTTAGGTCCACTCTTTCTTTCCAAATTCTCTGTATCCACCCAACATTTCCTTAATATCTCATCTTAAATGCCATATATTCTGTGAAGAATGTCACATTCCTATATGCAGAAGGACTTCATCCATCAGCTATGTTCCCAGTGAACTCTGTACCTAGTCCATTCTATTATGAATACCGTGAATTTCAATCAGCATTTTGGCTTTGAATTCTCGACTGAGACTGCTGTCTGGCTGCTAGCATTTTGGTAATGGTGATTTCATCTGGAAATAAAATTGAGCTGTTGGTGGACTCAGAGGGAGGTCATTTAGTTCATCTTTTCAAAACAGAAAACATAGCATTTTCTGGCAGTATCAGTGAAAATATAAAATAATTATTTTAATATCTAAAGTAATGCGAATAAATTTTCTAAATAGGGCTTAATTTGAGCCACCAAGGTCCCCTGCTAACCAAGATGGTAGAAAATTTTGAACATGGACACTAAGAAGAGACATGCACCAAGGGCAAATCTGATGAAACTACTCAAAGACCACATCCTTGAAACTGCCTGCTCAAGCATCCCCAAAACCTGTCCAAATTATTCTTTAGGAAAACCCTGATCTAGATAAAATTGCCATATACAAATATAATTAACAATTTAGAAAAGAATCAACACTATGTAGTCCATACTATATTCCAAGAACTATTATAATCCTTAAATTATATTAACTCATGAATTTTCCAAAAATGCCTATAAGGCAATTACTACCTAACTTATAGGGTAAGTTGCAGTCACAGAGTAACCTATCCAAGGTCACAGAAAGAGTGGCAGAGAAGAGATTGAACCTAGCAACTGGCCCCAGAGTCAACACCTTAATGTCCAAACTATTCTGCTTAAATATAGAATACACATTTCTGAAAATTCTGTCAATATCAGGGTGGAGAGTCTTGAGAAAATTGAGCCAAATGAAATGGAAAATAATGCAAGAGTAACAGCATTATTTATTTGGCAACTTTACATATCGGCACATTTAGATATACCCTATTTTTGATAAAAGCCACAAGGTATTCCACTTCATGTGTGAACCATAATTAATATAATCTGTCCTTAATTATTGGGCATATATTTTGTGCAGATACTCTTAGAGATAAATTGCTGGGTAAATGAGGATGAACATTTAAAACTTTAGTACACAGTGATGAATTATCTTCCCTTTAAAAATGAACCAAGTTACACACTGTAAGCAGTAGCATGCGTCTTTTTCCCACACATTATCAACATAGGGCATCATTAAACTTCAATCTTTGTCAATATGATATGTGAATAATTATTTCTAATAGCTTTAATTAATATTTTAAGAATTATGAAGTTTGTTAATTATCTATTGCTATGTAACAAATTCTCCTAAAGCTCAGTAGCTTAAAACAACAAACATTTATCATCTCCCAGTTTATGTGGAAACAGGTGGAACAAAACAGGTGCGGGTTTGCTGGGGGCCTTTCCCATAGGCTGCAATCAAGGACCTGCAGTCATCTAAGGCTCAAATAGAGGAGGGGCTGCTTCCAACCTCACTCGCTTGCTGGTAGGCCTTGGCTCTTTGCCACATGAACCACTCTACGGGATGCTCAAAGGTCCTCATGACACGGATGCTGGCCTCATGATGCTCAAGGATCCTCGTGACATGGATGCTGGTGATCTGAGGGGTACAGAGAGACAGAGACAGAGATAATAGAGAAAGAGAGAGTGAAAGAGAGAGCCAGAGACAGAGATAATAGGGAAAGAGGGAGCGAAAGAGAGAGCCAGAGAGAGAGAGAAAGACAAGAAAAGAGAATGAGCCATAGTCTTTTTGTAAGCAAATAATGGAAGTAAGATCCATCATTTTTGAGATTTTCTATTTGCTAGAAACTAGTAACTAGGTCCAGCCCACACTTAATGAAAAGAGAATATACAAGGATGAAGACCACTGGGAGTCACCTCAGAAGCTGTATAACATATGAAGGATGTAGGGCATTTTTTCTATGGATTTGCATGTTTATTTGTGTCCATAAGGACTCTTTTAAATGGCTTATATTTTCAGAATGATCTTTTATGTTGTCTGAGTTTATTGCAGGCCTTCCTCACTTTTGGAATATTTTCAAAAACTTAGAAACTAATAAGCTTTCTTACATTATTGTAAAGACTATCTTTATATTTAAATATTTTACCCACCTGAACAATTTGGATGGCATCTAGAATGAGGTAAAGATACTACTGTATTTATTCTATCCAAATGGTAAGCCAGTTCTCCCAAAACTATGTATTCATAATTCAGCTTTCTTTACCCCAATTTGAAATGTACAATGACAGTATTTTACCCCTTTACATTAAAAATAAATAAGTTCTCCTCAAGTTCCTGTAATTGCTTGATACTACAAAATAGTTTTAATAGATAAGAACAAGTCTTGTTTTTCCAGAATGTTTGGAAAAGATCATCTAACTCTACATGTCAAAGAATCATTCTGAATCTTGAAAAGAACATACACATTGTCCATGCTATCATGCCTCATGTAGCATGAACTCTTAGAGAATTAGTTACTTAACTTACATAGGTACAAAATTTATATCTACTAAATGAAACAGTGTTTTATAAACCATCAGCAGTCCCTCAGTTTTTGTAACTGTGAAAAAATATTTCATAGTCAAAATGAGAAATTAATGTGTTTTTTTAGACAAATTGTTTACACATCAAGATCCTTACTCCTACTCACCCAAGACCTAGGAGCGTTGTGGAGGTGACCTATTAGGCCTACTTGACAGCTATCATTTGTCAATTACATACTTATTAATTGAAAAAGTAATCAACTTCCTTCAGTTTCTCAATACTCTCACCATACCACCTGTCTTCTTGCTGAAAACTCCATTCAATAAAGTGGGTATTATTTTGTCTATAGAAACATGATGGGCTAATAACGGCATAATAGGTTTTACAATTCTGTGGCATGGTTTCACAAAGTGGTCTACTGCTCCACTCTGAATGGCAGGGTTCTTATTACCTGTTGTGTCTTAGTACGTTTTGTGCTGCTATGACAGAATACCTGAGACTGGGTAATTTATAACAAAAAGAATTTTTTTTAATAGTTCTGGAAACTAGAATGTCCAAGATCAAGGTGCTGGCATCTGGCAAGGGACTTCTTCCTGTGTCATCCCATGATGGAAGGTGGACATCAACATCGAACTCACTTATTAATAATAGCATCAATCCCACCCATGAGGATAGAGCCTTCATGGCCTAATTATCTCCTCATCTCTTAAATATTCCACCTCTTTACAGTGAGCCTGGGTGACAGAGTGAGACTCCGTCTTAAAAAAAAAAAGATTTTACCTCTTATTACTGTTAAAATGGCAATTACATTTTAACATTAGTTTTGGAGGAAAGAAACATTCTATCGCATTCTTCCCCTGTACCCAAAATTCATGTCCAACTCACATACAAAATACATTAATTCCATCCAAATAGCCTCAAAGTTCTTAACTCATGCCAACAACTTTCCCTCCAGATGTAAGTAAGCCTATGAAATTTAGTAAGTCCTTCCAAAATACAATGGCAGTTCAGGCATAGACGTAGACAGACATTCCTATCCCCAAAAATGAGAAACAGGAAGGAAAAGAAAGGGAGTAATCTTTCTCAAGTAAGTCTCAAATCCAACAGGTTGGACAATATCAAATGTTAAGGCTTCACAATAATATTCTCTGACTCGATGTCCCACCTTCTTGGCACACTGGAGTGGGGATTAGGCCCTGAAGGCCTCCGGCATCCCTGCCCACATGGCTTTGCTGGGCTCGGCCTACACAGTGGCTGTCATAGATTGGAGTCTTGAGCCTGCAGCTCTTCTAGGCTGGCATTGCATATTGGTAACTCTAGAGTTCTGAGGTCTTGGGGGTGGTCCCACCTTTATAGTTCCACTCTATCTAGTGGGGACTCTCTGCAGTGGCTTTACCCTGCAACGCGTCTCTGCCTAGGTTCCCAGGCTGTTTATAATATCCTTTGAAATCCAGGTAGGGGAAGCCACACCTTCACAGCTCTTGCATTCTGTGTGCTGCCGAATCAACATGTGGATGTTGTCAAGGTTTATGGCTTGTACCTTCCAGAATGGCAGGATGAGCCACACCTATGCCCAGTTGAGCCAAGGCTGGGGAAAGCAAGGAGTACTGTGCCAGAATGTGGGGAACTGAGACTTGAAGCAGCCCTGAGTCATAAGCCCCAATGTCCCAAGGGTGCTCTAAACCTGTCTGTTAACATATTTTTTCCCCCAAGGCTGTCACTGTAGGCCTGTGATGGGAGCAGCAGTACTGATAATCCCTAAAGTGCCTTTGGGTTTTTTTTTCTGATAGTCCTGGTGAATAGCCTCTGGCTTTGTTCTATCCATACTAATCTCCTTATCAAATGGTCCTTCAGCTGCACCCTTTATTTTGTCTCCAGAAAATATTCTTTCACTCTTTACCACGTGGCCAGTGTGAGAATCCTTCAAATTCCTAAACTTTGGTTGCCTTTTAATTATAAGCTTCATCTTTATATCACTTCCCTCTTCATTTGTCTTACTAAATGCAGTTAAAAGAAGACAAACAGCACCTGATGTCTTGCTTCTCAGATACTTCTTCCACCAGATACCCTAGTTCATTGCTCTTAAATTCTCTCTTCCATAAAGCCCTTAGCTTGGACACAATTCAGCCAAGTGATTTGCTACTTTCTAAAAAGGATGGGCTTGATTCCAGTTTCCAATATCTTGTTTCCTCTTTCCACCTGAGACCTCATCAGAATGGCCTTTGCTGCCAGTATTTCTACCAACATTCTGACCATAACCATTTAAGTAATCTTTGAGAAGTTTCAGACTTTCCCTACAGCTCTTCTTTTATTTCAAGTCTTTACCAGTGTCACCCTTAATGCTCCATTCATGGAAATGAAAGCTTTTTCCAGCATTCACTTCAAAATTGTTGCAGCCTCTATCCATTACCCAGTTCCAAAGCTGCTTCCACCTTTTCAGTTATTTGTTATAACCATACCTCACTCCTGGTATTAGTTTTCTGTCTTGTTTCATTTTGTGCGGCTATTAACAGAATACCTCAGTCTGGCTAATTTATAATAAACAAATAATTTTTTCTCACATTTCTGGAAACCGGGAAATCCCAAATCAAGGCGCTGGTATCTTGCAAGGGCCTTTTTGCTGTGTCCTCCAGTGATAGAACATGAAAGAGTAAGAGAGGCCCAGGCGCAGTGGCTCATGCCTGTAATCCCAACACTTTGGGAGAAGACCAAGGCAAGGCAGATCACCTGAGGTCAGGAGTTTGAGACCAGCCTGGCCAACATGGAGAAACCCTGTCTCTACTAAAAGCTGTAATCCCAACTATTCGGGAGGCTGACGCAGGAGAATCGCTTGAAACCGGGAGGTGGAGATTGCAGTGAGTCAAGCTAGTGTCATTGCACTCCAGCCTGGGCGACAATAGCGGAACTATCTCAATAAATAAATAAATAAATAAATAAATAAATAAATAAATAAATAAGCACGCAAGACAGGAAGGACTAACTTGACCTTCTATAATGGCACCAATTTCACCCATGAGGATGCAGTCCTCATGCCCTAATCACCCCTTAATGTTTTCACTTCCTAATATTGTTAAAATGGCAATTAAATTTCAACATGAGTTTTAGAGGTGATACACAGTAAAACCATAGCATATTGTATTGTTCTCAGCTTCTTCTAAAGATCTGAGACTGAAAGGGTTCCGTTCATTATCCAACTAGACTAGTTTATTTGTATTTTTCTTATTGTTACTATACTTACCTTATTATTATATTTATCTTGCTTTATGACCATCAATGATTATGTCATTTCATCTATATGACTGTTACTTTCTTGAGATCAGGGTGCATTTTATAATTTTTATGTGCTCTGCAGAACTTAACACAGTGTCTTGCACATAGTAGACAATGGAAAACATTTATCAAATAAACTAAATCATAACACACAAATTGGTGCATACTGTCTATGGATGAAAAACATATCTTTTTTTATACTGAGGATACATGATGTTTGATGCCCCACATTATTTTTTGCTTAATTCATGGTCTATTTTAGCTGACAATGCTCTCTGTTAGAATACAAAAGAGTTTAAACTTTTATTTGGAAAGAGACACTGATTTTTTTAGGTGAAAACTTGAAGAGTTTTCAGATTGTAGATACTCTTTGCCCAGTATAATTATGTCAGGTAGCTAGAAGCTACAGTAAGTCACATACACAAACTCCCTGACTCTAATACTGTCATCTTTCTTCACACGTTTCCTGTCTAACAAAGTAAGGTTATCATATTTATCAAGTTAATGTTTGAGGAATGACTACATTGTAGGGCTTTATTGGTGGTGATTTTTGCCAATCGCTTGAAATTTATCAAGGCTTCAAATAAATTCGAGCTCATTAGATTCCAGTTTAATCTAACATTGACTTCCAAAGTTGTGCCTTCCTCTTAAATTTCATGATCCTGTCCATAGCACAGCATTATAACATTATAATATTCTATCATGAGAGCAATTTCAGAAATCGTGCATACAATATGCACTCACTATAAACATTTTAAAAATATAGCTAAATGGGAAGAGAAAATCAAAATGAACATAGTATTTTGGTGTTTTCTTCTAGATGTATTTATTTCATATAATACAAATATATAATGTACATATACACTTATTCATTTAATGTGTCATGAGCATTATTTTATGCCAAATAAAATAATGTGTGTCATGAACTTTACATAATCAAATATACTTCTTAAAAATCAAACTCAGTAGCTTCATAAAACTAAATTGTAGCATATTTGTTTGCTTAATTCTTGATTTTTGACAATTTAAACTCTTTCCAGGTATTTGTCATTATGCAAAATCTTGCAATTAACTCATGTGCCTAGGTCTATTCATACATACACACACTGCCCATTGTAATATTCCTGATGCACAATATTGCTATAATTCTTTTACTTAACTATGTTTGTTTATATTAAAATCTATTCCCTTTCCCTTACTCCATGATTACAATCTCTCTTCACATTACTATCAGTGTGACCTTTTTACAATGTCATTTGTGTAATGCCATTCTAAAGTTGAATAATCTCAAAGGCTCTCCATTGTAAAATTGCATGCTTGAAAGATGAAACCATCATCCTAGCCTTTATATTCTGCCTCCTCCCAGTTAGGATCTCTTGATTTTTACCTGCAGGCTTATCTTTTTTCCAAAATATCCAAGAAAATCCTGAAGATTTTATATTTGGAAGCATGCATTTCCCCACAAATGCTATTAAAATTCAGTACCTTCTTACAATGACAAAAAAAAGATGTAGGTAATTTATGATAAAGCAGAATTTGAGTCTCAGTCATAAATTCAAATTGCTTTGTTTGAAGTAGACATGATTTGGATGATGTGAGCATTTCACAAAATAAGTAGTAGGAGATAGTTTTGATTAAAAAAAAAGGTAGTACCCAGAGGAAGCATTTAATTCTACCTTTTAGATGTAAAAGCAAAAACTAACATGCAGAAGAATAAACTCACTTTTTGTACTGCTTAGCTATGCAGTCTCTTTCTATGGAAAGCAGTAAATATTGATTATAGGTTAAAGGCAATTAAAATAATGGACCTGTAGCTGGCAGCCATGCCAGATAGTTCTTGGCACTGACAACATTTACCACATAAGCAATGACTGTCAAATTTAATGAGCAAACACATTTTCCAGGAAAAAGCATTTAATATTCATTTGCCAAGCACAGGCTGTATTCAATTTGTTGGTTAACACTTCACAAAATAAAGACAAGATGCAGGAAATGTTGATTTTAAAGGAAGAAAAAGAGGACCTTTTAAAATCCATTTAAAGTTAAAACTTTTTCACAGACTCTATAAAGGTATAAAATAAGCTTTTGTCTCAGTAGAAGAAACAGGCTCATTTATGCTGTCTAAGACTATTATGCAGACCCTTCTTTCAGGTCATGGCACTTTTACCAATTTGGCACAGACTTAAGAAGAAAGGAACCCTTGTTTTCATGACTTATGCTTGTAGGATAAAAGATTGCTGTTATTTCTTTCCAAAACTTCTATTTAAAAGTTTTTATTGTTGTATTTATGTACCCCACCATGCAAGGGTTTCAAAAACACCCCTTGCCCCCCATGCATCAGGTGAATAACTATTGGCATAAAACAGAGGATCCATAATTTTTTTACGAGGGACCTGGCTTCAAATTGGATTCAATTAGAAGAAAGTTCCTTTTATCACCATCTGGGAAATAAGCTAAAAGTAATTAGAGACAGAAAGGCAGGAACAAGCTAGGACTATGAGCTAGAAGCAAAAGCCATTGACAGATTAGTAAAACCTGGATAAAGACGATTAACATAGATTATTATGTGAATTTAGCTAACTATAAATTCAGCAAAAATTTGTCTTAAAAATATACTAAGAGCAATTTCAGACTAGAGGAAGACACTTTTATATAATCACAGGAAATTCTATCCCTATAATGAAGGGCAAAATATAATGGTATAAATGGAATTAAAATAATAACTACTATTTTGAACATTTGCATAAGAGAAACATTACATATATTTTATAATTCATGGAGAGTACATTTTATTTTCAATCACTCCTTACATGCTTTGAAGCACAAAATTCTATTAATTTTACTTCCATCATATCACTAGTATCTTCCCCCTTCACTCCACTTCCTCTCAATGTTTCTAGATCAGACCTCCATCATCTCTCACTCAGAATATATTAAAATGTCTTCTTAGCTGAATACCATTTCCCCAGTCTTGAGCACTCCTAATTCATTCTCTACAACACAACTAGAAAAATCTTAGTAAAACTTTGTACCTTTTTAGGTAACACTCCAGTTTAACAGTTATCAGTGGTATATTTTACTTTCAGTGAGGACAAAATCAATGGTGTGACATCTGAGACCTTTCATGATGCAAACTTTGCTTACTTTTTCAGACTCTTGCCCCCCAACTCTATCTCAAATTTACTACCCATATGTCACCTCTGCCAAGTCACCTGCAATTTCCTCAAAGTCCCAGTTTCTTTCTCCTCTGAACACTTGCCTGTTCCATGCCTTCTGACACCATTTGTTTACCTCTACATTTTGCCCGAATTCCTCTTGATTACCATCATACTTTGCTTTATTACACTTCACAGATATTGCATTTTCTACAAATTGAAAGTTTGTGGCAACCCTGCATTAAGCAAGACTATTGGTGCCATTTTTCCAACACCATGTGCTCACTTCATATCTCTGTGTCACATTTTGGTAACTGTTGCCATATTTCAAAGTTTTTCATTATACCCTATTATAGTGACCTATGACCAGTAATCTTTGAAGGTATTGTAATTGTTTTTGGGCACAACAAACTGTGTCCATATAAGGTGGAAAACTTAATAAATACATGTGTGTGTTCTGACTGCTCCACTAACCAGCTGTTCCCCATCTCTCTTCCTCTTCTTGGAGTTTCTGATTCCCTGACACACACACACACACACACACACACACACACACACACAAAATTGAAATTAGGTCAATTAATAACACTACAATGGCCTCTAAGCCTCCAAGTAAAACAAAGGGTTGCAAGTCTCTCGCTTTAAATCAAAAGCTGGAAATAATTAAGCTTAGCGAGGAAGACATGCCAAAAGCAGAGATAGGCAAAAGCTAGGCCTCTTATGCCAAACAGTTATTCTAATTGTGAATGCTAAAAAATGACTTATTGAAGGAAATTAAAAGCGCTACTCCAGTGAACACACAAAAAACAATAAAGCAAAATAGCCTTTTGCTGATATTGAGAAAGTTTTAGTGGTCTGGATAGAAGACCAAACAAACAACAGCATTCCCTTAAGCCAAAACCTAATCCAGAGCAAGGCCCTCATCCTTTTCAGCTCTGTGTAGATGAAAGAGGTGAGGAAGCTGCAGAAAAGTTGGAAGCTAGAAGAGGTTTGTTCATGAGGTTTAAAGAAATAAACTATCTCTCAAACATAAAAGTGCAAGGTGAAGTAGTAAGTGCTAACCTAGAAACTGTAGCAAGTTATCTGAAAGATCTAGTAAGATCATTGATAAAGGTGGCTATGTTAAACAATAAATTTTAAATATAGCTGAAACAGTAAAAGAAAGAAGATGCCATCTAAGGCTTTCATAGCTAGGAGGAGAAATGAATGCCTGGCTTTGAAATTTCAAAGGACAGGATGGCTTTCAGTAAAGGACAATTAATGACTTTAAGTTGAAGCCAATGCTCATTTACTATTTTAAAAATCTCAGGGCCCTTAGGAATTATGCTAAATCTACTCTGCCTGTGCTCTGTAAATAGAACACAGCCTGAAGGAAAGCACATCTGTTTACAGCATGGTTTATGAATATTTTAAGCCCACTGTTGAGACCTACTGCTCAGAATAAAAAATAAGATTATTTTCAAACTATTATTGCTAATTGACAATGCATCTGGTCAACCAAGAGCGCTGATGGAAATGTACCATAGATTAATGTTCCTTCCATGCATGCTAACACAACATCCATTCTGTAGTCCAAGAGCCATGGAGTAATTTTGAATTTCAAGTCTTACTATTTAAGAAATACACATTATAAGACTATAGATAATAATTCCTCTAATGACTCTGGGCAAAACAAATGGAAAACCTTTTTTAAATGAATCGCCATTTTAGAAGCCATTCAGATCATTTGTGATTTATATGAGGAGACCAAAATATCTACACTGACAGTAATTTGGAAGAAGCTGATTTCAACTTTCATGAATGATTTGAGGCTTCAGTAAAGAAAGTAGTGAACTTTTTAGCAAGAGAACTAGAATTAGAAGTGGAGCCTGAAAATGGTGACTGGACTGTTGCAATCTCATGATAAAACTTTTAACACATGAGGACTTGATTCTCACAAATGAGCAAAAAAGTGGATTTATGAGATGGAATTTGCTCCTCATGAAAATGCTGTGAACTTTGTTGAATAACCAAAAATTATTCTGAATATTCCAAAATATTAGTTGATAAAGCAGTGGTAGGTTTTGACAAAACTGAATCAAATTTTGAAAGAAATTTTACTGTGGGTGAAATGCTAAAAAGCAGCATTGCATGGTACAGAGAAATTTTTTGTGAAAGAGTCATTGATTCAGCAAATTTTATTGTTATTTTATTTTAAGAAATTTCCAAAGCCACTTCAACCTCTAGCAATCACCATCAACAATGAGGTAAGACCCTCCACCAGCAACAAGTTTAGGACTCCTGAAGGTTCAAATGGTTGTTAGCATGTTTTAGCAACAGAGTATTTTTAATGAAAAAATGTGCATTTTTTAAGATATAATGCAATTGCCCACTTAATAGACTACAATATAGTGCAAACATAACTTTATGTGCACTAGGAAACAAAAATATGTGTTTGACTGACATTATTGCAATTATTATAGTGACCTGGGACTAAACCCACAATATCTCTGACATATATCTGTGTAATTTTGGATTAGTCTTAGGTTTCTTCTACTATATCATAGCTTTTCATAATTACTTGTAGTTTGGGCTTGTTGTTTCCTTTAGAGATTCCCATAATACTATCCTGACCAAATTCTCATAATACTTATTCCAACTATTTAATGGTCTCATTTGAGGTCATGGACATAACTGAATAATCAGAAATGAGGAAGGCACTGAATGTCCAAAGGCATTTGAAGAAAATTACACACAGAAGGAATTTGAAATATGAAAGCAATCTCTGTCAACATTATAACTTGTCTTAAGCATTGCCTTGGTGACTAACATAACAGTGCATGTGGGAGATATTGAGGCTTTAGGCTATGAGTCAAAAGAGCAACAAATATTGATTGATGTAAAACAAAGAGAGTAATAAAAATGATTCATTAATTTGTGAACTAAAGAGTAAAATACTGAAGAGAAGAAAGCTCTAAAGTATCCAGGTTTGGTTAAAAAAAAGGTTTTTTTTTGTTTCTATTTTACAAGCTTACATAACGTAACACAATTTCCTTTCATGAACCACTCATGGGAAAACAGGCTGTATTAATCCATTCTCATGCTGCTATAAAGAACTGCCCAAGACTGGGTAATTTACAAAGGACAGAGGTTTAATTGACCCACAGTTCTGCATGGCTTAGGAGGCCTCAGGAAACTTACAATCATGGTGGAAGGCACCTCTTCACAGGACAGGAGGAGAGAGAATGAGTGCAAGCAGGGGAAATGCCAGATGCTTATAAAACCATCAGATCTCTTCAGACTCACCCATTATCACGAGAACACCATGGGGGAAGCCACTCCCATGATTCAATTACCTCCACCTGGTCTCACCCTTAACACGTGGGGATTATGGGATTACAATTCATGGTGAGAGTTGGGTGAGGACACAGAGCCAAACCATATCACAGGCTACATTTTTCACTAAACGTCTTAATAAAGTGGGTTACCTGTTATTCATACCACTACTATGCTGCTTTTACAAATGTAACAGTCTTCATTAAATACATTTATCTTTAAATATCTAATAAATTAAGATGTGGGAAATGAGAAATCTTTAAGAAGTATTGCTAAACAATAAACGCCACCAAACTGTTAATGGATAGGTTTAGAGTAAAATTTTAAAAAATGATTTCAGTATGTGGTTTAGAATGATCAGTGGCATTTTGTTAGTCAAACCTCATGCATGCCTAGAGCTCTCCATAATTTGGTACAAACTATCAACCTAATTGTGTTTATAACACTTCCCCTACATATTTTTTTTCAGCTTACATTTATTCACTCTCTCATGAGCAGAGCTTGTGCTGACTTCCAATGATATCTTTGTTGACACATTTGTCCCTGCATAGAGTGATACCTACCTCTCTCTACATAGTTCCAAACACTACTGGTATTCATGTCCCAGTTTAAATTTTACCTCTTTCATAGGTCAAATTTTGGCCAATGCCTATTGAAATGCTTTCTTTTTGCTCTGAACTACATACAGTTTGAGTTATCTTTTCCTTTAGTGTGCTACGTTAACTATAACCAGACAAAAATGACAAGTCTTTTGTATTATTGGCAAATTGGGTCTAAAGAAAACTCGAAACAGAGATTTCAAGAATATTTTAGCTAATCATAGTATTTTATTGCTTCCTGGGGTGATTTTGTGAAGGAAATTACTTATGAATGCACACATTCTGCTAACAATTTTATAATGCGAAAAATACTTTTAAGATATTACCTTATCATTTTAAGATATTTCTTAAAGCACTGAGTAGGCTGCTGTGCATAGATGAGGTACTCCTGTCATTCTTTGCCCAATCCCTAATTAAATGATTTTGTCCTACTCTAAATTGCTGTAGGATGATAGATCTTTGTGTGTAATGACCTCTATTAGCTACAACTATGCAAACATGAGATTGAGTATTGCATGACTTGTATATTGGGTTATAATTTCAAGTGAATAGTTTGAATATATTTTTAGCTATTCTAGTATCATCAGAATAAGTTTCACTTCTTTAATGATTCTATGAAGGAAATCACTTACAGATGTACTCATTCTGTGAACATTCATGTAACTAGCTGATTATTTTAAAGGGGTTCCCCTAAAGCACTGAGCAGATTGTTATGCATTGAACAGATGACTATCCCCTAAATATTAGTCAACTGGTATACTGAATTAGGTAAGTGCTGAATTGAAATATGAAAAGGCCTCTTCTGACTCCCCATGATGAAAGAGATCTGGGTATGAATAGCGCTGTAACAATAATGTCCATAGGACCTTTAGCTCTTCAGTGAATCTCATACCAAAACTCCGTAGTTACTTTCCATTAAGTGTCGAATATCTCAGCTGGCTATGTCCCTAAAAAAAAGCTGAGAAATCAGAGTCCTGGGTCTTATCTTAGTAATTTCAAGAAGTGGTGGAGGTTGACATCTGGAGACCTTCCAATTTTTTTTTCTCACAGTCAGAAATCAAAGATGTCTGAACTAAGCAAAGGTGCAATGAAAGCATAGGAAGAAGCAGAATGCCAGATGACTCCATCACGACAGTCAGATAGTTCGATGTGTGTTTAACATTTAGGCTAGATAAGGGATATTTCTTATGTCTGAGGCAAATGGCATAATACTTTCACTCAGGAAAAGTGACAGGGGATGAAAAGAATGGGCTCTGTTGGG
Source organism: Gorilla gorilla gorilla (assembly GCF_029281585.2). NCBI lineage: Eukaryota > Metazoa > Chordata > Mammalia > Primates > Hominidae > Gorilla > Gorilla gorilla. The sequence continues at coordinate 94,838,187 of NC_073231.2, read as the reverse complement.
AGAAAAATGAATCGTTCATTATCTGCCAAGAAATAGAGAGGAGAGATCACTCTTCTTAGTTAAACATGCTTTCTCTTTGTTTGCTTTGTCTTGTCTTCTTGTCTTATTTTTAACTGCTCTCTCTCTCTCTCTCTTTCTCTCCCTCCCTCCCTCCCTCTCCCCCTTTGTGGTTAACGCTAAAAGGGTAACATTGGGGGGTTGGTACTCTCTTAGGTGTCTCCCATCTGAGGTCTTTAATTATCAAATATATCGTTAAGTGTAGCCAAGTCTACTAATAGCTTTTATGATGACAAACAGGTTTCCTCACACAGACACAGACACAAATATGCATATCTATGGTAATTCCTTAATAACTCAATGCATGGTCATGTCTTTACTTTGGTTTATCTCAGATGACATTGTAGTGTTTAATAATACTCAGCTGAAAATAATGAGAAATTGAAAGTTGACTGTAACTCCATGATTCTACCTACCCCGCTGCCACGTTTCTCTATACCCATGTGTTTTCAGTGTCGTTTTTCACAATGGTAAAGTTTATACAGAAAGAAACAATACCATCTAAACACTATTAAATTGGAGCATTTCAATTAAGAGTTTCTCAAAATGTGTCTTGCAGAACAACAGTCTTGGGCTGCTATTTGAGGAAATGGTTCCATGGTCTACTAACTTTGAAAAATTATAAATTTTACATCTCCATTCTGAGAATTCATAATGTACATTAGCATATTACAGTATCTGAGAAGTCTTTCAGTAAAGACACCTTTATTTAATTCAGTATTTTCCCAATTTACTTGATGATACAACTATTTTATTGCACATAAAAATTATTATTGTCTTACTGAGCTGGTGTTACTTGGGACATAGTTAGAGAAAAACAGCTCGAATTTTTCCTTCATTGTGCAGCTAGCTGTTTTCCTAAAATGCAGATTAGTTACATTGTTCCTCTGCTTGAAATATGTCACTAACTCCCCATTATCTGCAGGGAGCTAAAAATCTAATTTGCTTAACAGACAAAGACTTTACATATGGTTGCTACCTATATATCATCTCCACATCTAATATTCAGCCATCACACATATGAAATTATAGATATGCTGAAATGACTATGTGTTTTCTGATCATTCTGTTTACTTCTTCCATCTTTGTGCCAATACACATTTTGCTTCCTCGAATTTTATTTTCCTCCTTGTAGATAAGAAAAACTTGTTTATCCTTCGAAATCTAGCTGAATCACTGTATTCCAGAAATCCTTCCTGATTATTCTAGGCAGATTTACACCAAATCTGTGATTTTTATCGTGTAGCTGACTGAGCTAGAAATAACACAATTCCTCAGAACTTTTTTTATCTTAAGAATTTTTAATATTTCTACTCTACATTCCTCCACTTGATATGATTTACCTTATCTGCTGTCTGTTAGACTAGGACACCTGCACTTTGATTGATTTCTACTTCGTTTTTCAACAGATACCTTCAGCTTAACATTTTTAATGAAGATCATTTTTTTATTCCTGTTATCCCTCTGATCATCTAGTGTTTTCTATCTCAGTTAATATGGTACCACATTTCAATTATTGCTATAACAGAATACCTGATACTGGGTAATTTATAAAGGAAAGAAATTTATTTCTTATAGTTATGGATGCCTAGACGTCCAAGGTTGAGGGGCCACATCTGGTGAGAGCCTTCTTGCTGGGGTAGGGAGGACTCTGCAGAGAGTCCCAAGGTGGCTCAGGGCATCAGGTGACAAGGGGGCTGAGTGTGCCAGCTCAGCTCTCTTTTCCTCTTCTACGAAAGCCACCAGTCCTACTACCATAATAATACATTAATCTATTAACTTATTAATCCATGAATAAATTAATTCATTCATAAGGACAGAGGCCTCATGTCCCACTCACCTCTTAAAGGCCCCACTTCTTAACACTGCCACTTTGAAAATTGAATTTCAACGTGAGTTTTGGAGGAGACAAATGCTAAAACTATAACACAAGACACACAAGCCAAATACCTGGAAATTCTGCCCCACTCTTTCCTTTCCCTTGCCCCCTCCATGAGTCAGATATTAGCTTTCTCTAATCCACTTTTCAAATAGCAACCAGATTAATCATTTTTAAACACTCCCAATTTACAACTGCTGCTATGGTTTCTACTTACTCAAAGGATAAAATTCAGATTCTTAACATAGCCTAAAAGCTGCACATTTTTGCTCCTGTCCACCTCTCCGGCATCATCTCATACCACTATTCAAATTTCTTCTTTTCTCCATATAGTATAATTTATTTATGTGCTTAGAAGAGCTATTTGTTGTACATATACAAATTGCTAAAAAACTTTAAACCACTGCTAGTTTCCATTTGCTTTCTTTCCAAGTCGCCACAGCTATCTCATTTGTGGACTATTCTAAACAGCAGAAATATTAAAATGACTTTCAAAACAAGCTGCAAAGAGCTTTTTAATAATTTCGCTTAATAGTTGTAACAATACAATAGGAAACAAGGGTTACAGTATATTGACTGAGATGAATATAGAATTTTGTTGCTTACAAATTCAGATATCTTAGTATTTTTTAGCCACTGGTAATCATTTTATATTTCATAAATAAAAAGGTTGTCAAAAGGAGGATTTTGAAGGTAAAAATACAATAATACAAAATTTTAAAAATTACCAATGACGAAAAGAAATACAAATTTTCCTTTGGGCAGAACTATAGAATTTATAGAGACTAAAATATATTCCTAATAAAAGTTTCATTATTATAAATACTTATTTTAAGTCTTACATAACTGTACATCTTCCTGAGTTTGAGTTTTTTTTTAATTTGTATGTTTATTTTAGATACAAGGGGTACATGTGCAGATTTGTTATATGGGTATATCGCACCAAGATAGTGAGCATAGTACCCAGCAGGTAGTTTTTCAACCCACGCCCCCCTTACTCTCTCCCCTACTGGTAGTCTGCAGCGTGTATTGGTTCCACTTTTTGTGTCCTTGTATGTTCAATATTTAAGTGAGAACATAAAGTATTCGGTTTCCTGTTCATGCATTAATTTACTTAAGATTATGGCCTCCACCTCCATCCATGTTGCTGCAAAGGATATGATTTTATTCTTTTTTATGGCTATATAGTATTTCATGGAGTATATATGCCACATTTTCTTTATCCAGTCCACTACTGATGGACACATAGGTTGATTCCATGTCTTTGCCATTGTGAATCACGCAGTGTTGGACATATGAGTGTATGTGTCCTTTTGGTATAATGATCTATTTTCCTTTGGATATACACCCAGTAATGGGATTGCTGGGTCAAATGGCAGCTCTGTTTTAAGTTCTTTGAGAAACATCCAAACTGCTTTCCCCAGTGGCTGAATTAATTTACATTCCTACCAACAATGTACAAGTGTCCCCTTTTCTCTGCAACCTCATTAGCATCTGTTTTTGACAATTTCTATCTTGACTACACTTCTACTGGAATTTTTCTAATACTTTGAGCCATGGTCTCTTCTAGCATGGGAGCACTGAAAATTCTATTACTTCTGCTTGGAATACTCTTTTAATTGATCACACAAATAATCCTATTAACTTCTATACTCCTTCATTAGCTTAGATGTGTCTATATTATGCTTCCTTACATAACATTCTCCAACATCTCTCTGTCCTGGCTGTAGAATATTAAAAAGTGGGAATTATGTCTAATGCTTTTCTTTAGCTTAGTTTAGTTACCAACCAAAAAAACCATGAAGTGCTCAATAATTATTTGTTAATTAATATATTGTTCTAATTTTCAGTCACTATGCTGAAAGTTCTGTTCATTTTTAAAAAACCACTTGTTTTTGCAAAAGGGCATACATTCTTTTCGCTTACTAGTTTTTCTACTGGTATTATCAACCCCAGGCTACTTTCTATCTTAATTTCTTCATGTAGCCATTCCCAAGACTCAGGTATTATAAACAGAAATTTAAATGTAAGTAGCAAGAGAATGGTTTAGGGAGTATAAACGTTCATGAGAGACATTTTTTAATGGAGTGCAGGCCAAGATAGCGGATCATCTCTGTTGTGAAAGCATGAGTAGCTAGTTTCTGAGGGGAATTTAGTTATTGTTTCCCTTATTGGGGCAGATGCCTCATTTTCCATTCTGTAATGTTCGTTAAAATTCAAGGATATTGTTATTCATTTGATCTAGCTAAACTTCTCAGGACAGTTCCAATGTCAGATTGTGCCCATTATGGCGGTCTTATGGTAATGCATTTGAAAATTTAGATAAAATGAAATTTCCAGAAAATAGAATATGTCAAATTTATAGAGAAAGAAAAATGTTTTAATGTCCATTAAATGAATTTAAGATATTACAAATAATATGATCAGAATGTTATTATTACTAACTCTAGAAAGAAAACCTCAGGTAAAAAGGCAAATCACTTCTCTCTGTCACAAATTCTCATCCAAGAAGATTTACTTATTGTATTAGTCTGTTTTCACACTGCTGATAAAGACATACCAGAGAGCAAGCAATTTACAAAAGAAAGAGCTTTAATGGACTTAAAGTTCCACGTAGCTGGGGAGGCCTCACAATCATGGCAGAAGGCAAGAAACAGCAAGTCACATCTTACATGGATGGCTGCAGAACAAGAGAGAGAGCTTGTGCATGGAAACTCCCCTTTATAGAACCATCAGTTCTCATGAGACTTATTCACTATCACAAGAACAGCACAGGAAAGACCCGCCCCCATGATTCAGTTATCTCCCACCAGGTCCCTCCCACAACATGTGGAAATTATGAGAGTTACAAGATAAGATTTGTGTAGGGACACAGAGCCAAACCATATCACTAATGTAACAAAATATGGCTTTTTCTTACTCAAATGTTATTTGGGAAATATCAGAATTCTATCTGACTTATTTCAGAAATTTTTATTATAACCTAAATGCTACTAGCTTTACTCCTTTAGAAAAAATTATTTTTGTATTTATATGAATTAAAGTGGAGTGGGGGAAATAAATAAGAAGTAATGTTATCAATCTTAAATCCCATATCCCAGTTAATTCTAAACCTATTGCTTTTGAAGGCCAGTAAATTGTTTTACTATCCTGAAAGCTAAAAATAAACATTCCTTCCTGGATTCAAATTTTAAAATCAGTTTTTTGTTTTTATGAACTGTTAATTCTCATTTTAAAGAAGCTGAGTTTTGCATATTTTCTTCAATTTTTATTTATAAAACTTAAAACTAAATAAATTCTGGAAATATACCATAATGAATTGACGATTAAAATATTTTCTAAAATAGACACAATCTATTTTTTCAGGTAACAAAGACATCTGTTATAGAGGTAATTGGAAAGAAATATGCACAATGGTCCTGAGAATATCTAAATCTTATATGTTCTTTCTCTTTGTACTGTGTTATTACTAATGTGGCAATCAACATGGGTCTCTGCTTTAATCACTCACCTGACATCAGCCTGTTGGGTATTTGCCCCATCTATATATCAGCATTTTCCAGGCACCTGAAGAATGGGATTTAACATTCAGCAGAATAACATTGAGTATTTTGCTCAATTTAAAAATTCTAACAATTGAATTTCCACCTCTACTTAAATTAGATGAAATAAAGCACCAGAAACTATACTGTAGAGAATAATTCTCCAGTGGCACAAGGAATTTCTTAATGATTGAACATTTTGGAGTAGAAATATGTAAATTTATTATTTCTGTGTATCAACTTTTTTTTCTCATCTTGAGATGTATTTTCTTTAGGAGCACAAATCATCTAAATAATATCATAGAATAATTAGCATAGAACTGTTAATTTTAGTAAGATACTACTCAGAAATTCTAAGTAATATGTTCCAAATAGTCATATTGAAACTTCTTGTCTAGGCCTCTGTATTTCATAACACAGTCTGATTTTTGGCTTATTCTAACTACCAAGTACTGATTTTTAAACTACTTTTATTCTGTCACCAAAACCTTTTATTTCACTCAGATTAAATTACTGCTTCATCAAACCCAATTTGCATGTGATAGTCACGCTACTGATAATAACAACTAACATTTGAGTAGCTTTTATGGAAGTTTAGCATTTTTAAATATGCCACCTCCTTTGAGCCCACCATCAATGGCATGAGACATAAAAGGCAGATGTGTTAAATATTCTCAACTGAAGGATAAAGACATTAAAGTTCAGAATGTGAAAGTGACTTGTTTAAGGCATAAAACTAATAGGTAGTGGAACCTAGACCCATGTACTTTTCACTTACACAACATTGCCTGTATTCTCTTTGGCTCACATTTTCTTCTGTACTGTTATTACTAATGATTGTATAAAATAACTTTTGAAGCACAATAGTTTCAGAGACATCAATTAATGACTCTTATAGTCCTATTCTTTTTCACATTTTAGACTAGGGTTTCTAAACTTTAAGAAGTAATACTTAAGTTTTCTTGAATATAAAATGTCACTTATTGAAGGTGGGAAGATATTAAAAGTGAATTTATTGACTGCTATTTCTTTATTCCATCTTTCATGTTTTCTCCATCCCCATCTCCACCCCATACATGGTGTTTGGGAAATTAAAGAGAAAATCAGACCACTTGCAATAAGCAGTGCTTATTTAGAATATTCTAAATATTTACCTAAAATTGTTGATTTATATGAAATCTATTCTAATTGCATTATTGTTTTAGGTAAGCTTAATCATTTAACACATTATAATACTCAAAAAATGTACAGAAATGTTGTGTTAATAAGTAGTGTGTGATATTTTTTATTTTTAATCTGCATTTCAACAGAATTCACCCTTTGTCAGTAACTTCTCTAAAATTTACAATCATTAACCCACAAAAGGCTGACTCTGTGAAATATGTGACCTAGCTTTTAGCCCACAGAAATTCAACTGAAGGACAGCTGTCAGATAACAAATTTTAAACAGAGGTACAGGTCTCCATGGTATAGACAGTCACTTAGACCTGAAATCCTGAATCTGTATCCCCAGGTAAGTGTGAGCTTCTTGTCGTGGACTGATCCAGAACCCAGATTAAATGTTGACTGTGGGTGGAACAATGTCACACAATCGTGGCCTCTAAAGTGTTTACTATCTAGGTAGAAATAAGGAAAGACAATATAAATGTTCTATTTTACTGAAGTTATTAAAATGAAAAGCTTAGGAAAAATTTATCATGGAAGGATTTTCAGGGGATAATTGATTTTGAAGAACAGGATAGACTACATAGAAACATAATAAAAGAGTTCATTTTTCTCCTTTCTTCAGAAACTCTTACTAGCCTCCATCCTGCTTTTATTTTGGGGGCATATTTTACATTTCTAACTTGGTCAATAAGTTTAAAGTAGGAATTTATCACTGTCGGTGCACTAGTGCCATCCTAACATTCTGAGTCAATACACATTTGAAAATTTTTGTCATTTGAATACCTAAAATAATCACAACATACAAAATCCAAAATGTGAAATATAAAAATTTAGTTTTTCTCACTTTCCTAACCCAAAGCTATCAAGGTCCCTGTTATGGAAATAATTATAATAAACTGTGTTTTGAAGATTTTTCTTAAGTATTATTTGCATTCTCTAGCATGTGCATTCAAAATGCAATATAAAGTTTTGAGAATTCTTCACTAGTTAAAACTTCCTTTATAGAAAATTTTAATATACTCATATTTACTATCACACATTTTTGAAGTGCAATACCTTTCAACTTTACGAAACTCTTATTAGCAATTATTAGAAACAGAAGGCCTGGAAATAGCATTAGAAAAAAATCAGAAAATAAATAATGGAGAAGTAGAGTTTTTTTTGAAATGAAGATTTAGAAAAAATAAAATAAAATGAGGAAAAAATAAACCCGGGCCCTAAAACTGCACTACTGCATTTGGCAAACAAAAGGGAAGGAACTGAGATACAAAGGCTTTGATAATGGATTTCTTGCCAAAAACAATGGAACCACGGACAGTGCGCAGAGGATTAGAAACATATATTGAGGCTGGGTATGGTGGCTCAAGCCTGTAATCCCAGCACTTTGGGAGACCGAGGTGGGTGGATCACTTGAGGTCGGGAGATCAAGACCAACTTGGCCAACATGGTGAAACCCAGTCTGTATTTAAAAAATACAAAAATTAGCCAGGTGTGGTGGCAGGCACCTGTAATCCCAGCTACTTGGGAGGCTGAAGTGGGAGAATTGCTTGAACCTGGGAGGTGGAGGTTGCAGTGAGCCAAGATCACACGACTGCACTCCAGCCTGGGCAACAGAGTGAGACTCCATCTAAATATACATATATATACACACACACACAGAGAGAGAGAGAGAGATGTTAATCTATGGCTTTTTCTGTCACAGGACTCCATTGTATTCTGGAATTGGCCATCTAAAACTCTGTATATATACTCAGGTATTTAACATAAACATGTTGTAGTGAATGTTTGTGTATTCTTCCTCCCTCAAATTCATATATTGAAATACTCACCCCCATGGTTTTGGTATTTAGAGTTGGGGCTTTGGGAAGATGACTAGGCCATGAGGCTGTAACCCTTATAAATTGGATGAGTGCCATTAGAAAAGGGACCCCAGATAACTCTTTTTCCCCTTCTACCATGTGGGAACATAGCATAAGGGCTTCCTTCTACCTGTGAGCCAAGAAGTGAGCCCTCACCCAACATCAAAGTGCCAGTGCATTGGTTTTGGACTTCCCAACCTCCAGAACTGTGAGAAATGAATTTCTGTTGTTTACAAGCCACCCAGAATATGGTATTTTTTTTAATAGCATCCTGAATGGATTGAGACACGGGCCCATAAGCAAACACTTACTAACTTAAATAATGCAACACAAACACGTGCTCTTTGTTGAACCCATGAGAGGTAAGAGCTTGTAAAGTTTCTAACAAGGAAAAGGAGGCTTTTCCTGAAATATTCCCTTTTATTGGTTTCAGGACCCCCCCAAATATACTGAGAAGACACTCTTTCTTTGTCAACCATTCCATGAATTTGTTGAAGCCTGTAGGCAATATAACGAAAGTGGCTGATGTAGCTTCTTGGATGACATGACAACTTTTTAGAATTGGGCATCACAGTTATGTTTGATAGGGAAGGGTGAGGTTAGCTCTTGATTGACTGCATGATTATTCTGCCTGCGAAGGTTTGTATGTGAGCAATCTCTGATGTGATTAAGTGTTCCCCAAATCATACTCTCTTCTTCCACAATTCATTTGAGTTGGTTTTGACTTCTGCTTCCCTGGCCACTCCCATGAGGAATCATACCCAGCTTGTTCTAGGGAGAAGTGCCAGGTACTGTAGGGTGCTGCTTCTCCCAGTGACAACCAGAGTTATCAGGAAGTGCTCTCTTTCCCCACACTGCTGCAATGAACCTGAAGGAAATTCTGGCCATCTCCTGGCCCTCTATGACCTAGTCAGTGTTCGGATTACTTATTGTCCTCAGAACAACTATATCTTTTCCCTTCTTCACCTGCATTCATTTATCTACAATGAGGGGCTAGAGCCTGTTGGTCTTTTGGCTTGAACTCCCCTTCATTTGTTCTCCTCCATGATTTGGTAGAAAAGGAGAAAGTATAAAGCCTGCCTTTGTTTTTGTCATACTTGGTGAGTCCAAGAGTTTCTAGAAAGGTGCATGGAACTAAAGAAAATAAAATCTTTTTAAACTCTAACTTTCGAACCAGAAAATTGGCATTTAATAAAATCAACACCAATGCCAAACACAGATTACTATTATTACACATTTAAAAAATTGTAATTGTACGATGCTTAAGAACATATTAAATACTTTTCCTATGGTATCCTATGTTTACTGAGGACATATTTCTCTAATCCTAGTTTTGAATAAGGATTCCTTATTGCTTTTTCTTACAGTAGAAGAAGTAGAAGCGTTTTCAGGAACCTAACTCTTCTGGTTGTGGTGGGACTTTTAATCTCATCTCCTACTGGTAGTGTCAGGCCTAATGTACAAACATTATAGATAGTGCTTACTCTGGCAGTCAATACTATTTTGTGTTAAAAGAAATTCAGTAAAAGTTTAATGCACTTACATTAGATCTTTAAGCCTTGTAGTATTACTTGGGAGTAAAATAATGACTATGACATAAAACTACATTAAAAAGATTTAGAGTCATCGGGGATGTAAATGTTAAAAAATATAAATACTGCTCACATTATGGACACAGAGCAGGGATATTTGATAGGGGTTGGAGGAGACAGAATATCAGAGATCCCCTCAGGAAAGGAATTATTTGTGGTCATTCTTCACATGCAAGCAACAGTAGTTACCTAAAAGAAGGAGACACACATGAAGGGTATCATTTACTTAGGCAATAGTAGGAGTGAAGAGTTTGTATATATTTGGCATTTCTCAAGAAGTTTGATGCTGCTTGATCAAAACTAATGAGGTGGAATTCGTTGTCAGACAGACATGAGAGATAAACAAGGGTCAGTTCATGGTGGATTTTTCATGTCATAGAGAGATACTTAGTTTATTACTTATGTAGCCTACAAAAAGAAATGAAAGAATTGTATTCAGGCTGAATTCAGACACAGATTTTTTTGTGGGCTGGTTGGAGGATGGGGTAAGGCTGAGTAAGAAAGTTTCAAGTGCTAATACAAACCTGTGAGTTTAATTTTGCCAATGTCCATTTAGAGGTACAGAGAGATCTTTAGCTAGATGTGAACATTACTAAAGTAATATTTCCAGGTTTAAAATATTTAATTTTCTAGCAAATATGGCAACAGTGCATTCCTAAAACGTCGACAAGAAGATTAATCAAAGTAATGTCTTTGAAAACTCTAAACAGTCCTCAAGGTACCATTTTAAAATGTAAAACATTAGCTTGAATGCTCAAAATGTAATTTCTATAAAATACTTTTTAAATGAAAGAAAAATAAGCCATTGTTGGTTAAATGAAATACCAATCACTGCTCTAAGCTCAACTTGTAGGAAAGTTTACTAAATAAAACTATGAAATAGATTACGTAGGGAGGGCATATTCTTTCTAACACTAGATACATCAGAATATAAGACAGGCAGTCATTTCTTTAAACTGATTTATGTATATCTCTGACTAATATAGTAAAATGGAGAAAAAAATAGCCATTTCTGCTCTCTTTCTTTTCTATTATTCTATTTCTGTGACAGCAAGCTCATTTTCTATACTGATAATCTTTGAATATAAATTTCAAAGAAAATACCTCATGTGTTTGGGAGGCAGCCTTATAACTGACACTGAGACTTTTCTATCTTTTAGTGCTACTGTATGTAGAATAAATATTTTAATAATGTGTTTCTGTGGGATGAAAATATTTATATCAAAATGCAAACACAAGAGTACAGTTTTTCTTCACTGTTTTATTCAACCGTTCAGTCAGCAGTAATTTAATATGAAAATAAAGTACATATTATTTAATTCTAAAATGCTTCTTGGCTGTTCTGATGATAAGTTGCTGGCTTTGAATAGAAGCTGAGTTTAAAAAACAGAATTACTAATTCCAATTTAAATACTACCAGGCATTTTGAAATTACCAACAATAGCAGGGTAAGATTAGCATTGTTGATCCCAGTGCAGTGGAAGAAGAGCTGTATAGAGCCAGAAGCCTGGGAGAGGAGTGTGTCAGTTCTATACAATATGCCTTTGGCAGAAAAGGGGCAGGCAGGAAAGGGCTGGGTTGTAAGAATAGGTGTATACATGGGCCCAGAATCCATCAAAGGCACTCCAAAACTACAATCAGTCAGAAAATCAAAATCCCATCATGGAGAAGAAAAGCAGATACTGTTGACATGAGGATGTACCTATTTATAATTAGAACAATTCTGCCCAAGCCATATTTATCTCATTGTTACATATATTGGGCTGTTACCATTTCATGGGCACATATTTGGTCTCTGAAAATTATTTATTACAGTGTAAATGTTCCACTTCCACATTTAAAAGTCCAGGTTTTGGCATGATTCAAATGCTTTTTTTTTTTTTTGCAATACAAATTTACTGTTATAGTATCTAGAACCATCTAGAACCTTACTATCTGCCAGGAACTAAACCAAGAGGTTTCTGGGCAGTATCTAATTTATTCTTCACAATAACCATTGCAGGAAGATACTGTTGGAGAAAAAGACGTTATTTCCCCAAGGTCATAAACCTCACGGTTGATAGAATCAAGATTCAAACTAGGTCTATCAGAACTTTGAACATAAGAATTTAACTACCAAGATTTAACTATACTGCTAAATCTCATTCCTTAGGAATTAATATCTTGAAGCAATTTCAAGTGGTTCCTTTATTTGTGATGAGTGAGAATACTATATGGGGGATAGAAAAAATAGAAGCGTCAAGGAAACGAGCAATCCAATTTCAAGAAAATATACCTCATTTTCATTACTAATAGCATTGCCTATAATATGGTAAACATAAATGAATATTCCATATATGATAGTTTACCTGTAAGACAATGGTTAGGACTTCTCGATCAAGCTGGTAATCCCACGATTCAAATTCGCTGCCCTTCATACTTCAAATCACATTGAGGTACAATAAAAATAGTAACAAAATTATAGCTGTGCTAGAAAACAGAGAAGATGGATATCCATCAAAAATAACATTTTAAGATTTGTGTGGTTTATGGCAGACATTATACAAGTGACACTGAAAACAGGCAGCAAACCAGCATTGTAACTCTTGTGGAGGAAGAGAAGTATCAGAGTTAACCCAAATGAAAACTGGAAAACAAAAAATCCAACCTCAGAGTCAGCAAGAGCTGGGAGTAGGAGTAGGCCTCAGGGCGAGTAACTGGATAATTAATTGTAAAACAGCTAGATCTGAGCCAGCACAGGCCCAGGGTACAACGGCAAAACTGCTGAGGTATTTGCAGCAGGAAAAGCTTAGTAAACACTGCTCTGTAATTAATTGTTCAATGCAGTCTACTTTCAGGGGATCTTAGGATGTGCATTAGACGAGAAAGGGAAGAGGAACAGAGTGCTAGACACTTAAGACATACACCAGGACAAAGAAGGAGAGAAGTAGTGAGGGAAAGAGAGTTCCACCCCACAGCAAACAACACCAAAATTCTGTCTCAAGCTAAGAATCTTGCATAATATGGCAGTTGTGAAAATATTCAATTTTACCTGGATTATCCCAATCCATTTTTCCTGAGAGAAAACCAACTCTTGGTACAGCCTGTCCTACATCTGCAGAGGCATATAGTGGGAGCCTGTATCAGAAGAGGCCTGAAGGAAGAATAGATCCCCATATCTAGTGAGTCATTTCATCTTAGTTACCCATGCCAGTAAGGTTTACCAATCTATCGGTATCTGTTTATCTCAATCTATCCACCAAATCTCCCTAGATACTGACAGTAATTGATGAAGCATCATCTATATTGATGTGTTCATGTAAATATGAACATATATTAAAAAGCACATGCAAGAAAACAGAATCACCAGACACTTATGAGAATACAATATAATAAAAGGAAGGCACTTCAGAAAAAAAAAAAAACAACTAAATAACTGAGTGGGAAAATTTAGCTAATGTTAAAAAAAAGTTTTAAAAAATCCAAGTTAGTATAGTCAAGAGATTCAAAAAAATACTATTTTCATAAATGTAAAAATACCCACTTCTCTAGAATAGAAGCAATCACAAAAATTAAAGAAAATTATCAGTATTAAATATGTTTACTGAAATAAAATAATAATAATTCAATGATGAAATAGTAAGAGATAATATAACTGAAAACTCAGTAATCTGTAACATAAACTCTTCTTAGACCTCTACCAAAGAATTCAAGTAATGGAACTTATAATAGAAAATAAAAAGAAAAATATTATTTATAATATCTAGTATTTGTTTGAATATATATAATTATATATCTAGTATTTGTTAGAATATATATATATTTGAGGCAGAATCTTGCTCTGTCTCCCAGGCTGGAATGCAATTGCCCAATCTCAGCTCACTGCAACCTCTGCTTTCCAGGTTCAAATGATTCTCCAGGCTCACCTTCTCGGGTAGCTGGAATAACAGGTGCACATCACCACGCCCGGCTAATTTTTGTATTTTTACTAAAAAGGAGGTTTCACCATGTTAGCAAGGCTTGTCTCAAACTCCTGACCTCATTATCCACCCGCCTCGGCCTCCCAAAGTGCTGGGATTACAGGTGTGGGCCACCATACCCCACCAAAAACTATATTTTCATTCAAGGAGCTCAGAAAATCAAGAAAGAATACATTTTGGAAATAAATGAATATATAAATAGACACACTTTTGTGAAAATTTTAAATACTAATAAAAAATACAAATCCGGCCAGGCATGGTGGCTCATGCCTGTAATCCCACCAATTTGGGAGGCCGAGGCGGATGGATCACTTGAAGTCAGGAGTTTGAGACCAGCCTGGCCAACATGGCGAGACCCTGTCTCCCTAAAAATACAAAAAATAATCAGGTGTGGTGACGTGCACCTCTTGTCCCAGCTACTTAGGGAGGCTGTGGCAAGAGACTAGCTTGAACCTGGGAGGTGGAGGTTGCAGTGAGCCAAGATTCCACCACTGTACTGCAGCCTGCATGACAGAGTGAGACTGTCAAAAAAAAATTCCAATAATCCAATAAGTTTCCAGAGAGTATGCAAAAGACATCTATTAAAAATTAAAAATTGTAGTGAAAATTGGCTTTTTTAAATAACAGTAATGTTAGAGTACAATGAAGGGCTATCTATATAGTTTTGAAGGACAATAAACTGAACCTAGAAATTTATAAAACATTCAAGCAACTAACCAAATGCTATCCAAATAGGAAACGCTTGTGAGCAAGAAACCAAGAAAATGTATACTAGTATCCAAATAATTATTGATGATGCGGGCATACTACGAATATGAGTATTAAGAAAGTATCCTTCAAATGAAAGGGCACATGTAAATAATAACAGTAGTCTTATAGATAGCTTTTATGATTCGTATTTGCAGACTTTCTTGTGAATATAGCAGACCTCAGTGAAAATTTTGCAGTCTTATAAGCCTTTATTTGGAAAAAGACAAGTTGGTTGTGGCAGGGGCAGTGATGTGATTCTTTAATCTTGAATCATCACACAAGAACAGACAGAATAATTGGTGTAATAAATCAAAACCCTAAAGATAACATCTCCAACAAAACCATATGCTAGTATCTCATGAATGTCTGTATCAAATGGGGAGGAGCCAAGTTAGCAGTAAAGTCATGTTCAAACTGAGAGGATGCGGAAGACAGGATTATGATGGCCCTGAGAGCCATATATCATTGATAAGCACCCACTTCCCCAATGATGGAATTTCATTTGTGAAATGAAATTCAGCAGCCCGAACCTTTTCAGTCCATTTAGCAAGGGACTTCACAGGCTCACAATCATAGACGAGGGCCATGAGACCACAAGAAGACTGAAAACACTGAGGGAGTCTTGATCTGAAATCTCTAAAATGTAACCAGTCCAAGTTTACTTCCTACAAGGCTCACAGTGAAATGACATGAGTAGAATGCAAATTAAGCATGGCTTAGAATTTAAGACAAAGGAAAAAAAGAATTGTAATTCAATGGATAAATGCTTGAGGGAATAAATACCCCATTCTTCATGATGTGCTTATTTCATTTTGTATGGCTGTATCAAAACATCTCATGTATCCAATAAGTATATACACCTACTATGTACCCACATTTTTTTTAAGTTTATTTAAAGTGAAGGAGAGAAGGGAAGCAGATCTCACTTTTGAGTAGGCACTTAATTTACTTCTTGGTAACAACAAAACAGAGAGACTTCAAACTATGAAGCTAGAAATGCTCTATTTGTTCACCCCAACCACTTATACTGGTACCTCTTCCTAAAAGTAGAATAAACCACCACTTTAATTAACGCAAACACCAGAAAACAGCTGCAGTCAATTATCATGTAAAATTCTTATTTAAAGAGAGAAAACAATAAAATAACTTGATACGAAGACATGCTAAAGTATATGCCAACAAAGCAGATGGTAATAATTCAAAAAGTGGATTGAAACACATAAAAACAGTTAGATACATTGGTTCATATACACTAGTTGCAACTCATACATCACTTTGGAGGATACCATGAAACCAACACTTTATTCTGAACACTAGTAAATAAAGGGAAATAATCATATATTTATCCTTACTATACACACGTAACATTATATAGTGAAATAAACAGTTCATAAAACAGCATTTATGCGTACCATGTCATACATTTTATTTTCCTATCTTTTAAATTTTATTTCTTCATAAAAATGATTTCATGATGCTCTAAATTGTTTTCCCACTGCCCTAATAAGTAACCTGAGATTAAAAAATGATACATTTATCCCAACTCTTAAAATTTATAAATATTCAAATGTGATTTAATAATTTATGTATATTTAGTCAAAATAATTTGAAAATATTTAGAGGTAGTAGAATATGGATTTGTCTAAATAATTAAATAAAAATGAATAAAATAAATTAGGTCTACTTCTGGAGATTTTAATCCATCAAAGAAATATAGAAGGGAATTACAATAAAGGCAAAAGTTCCTGGATTGCAAAATAAGAAAAGAAAATAGAAAAAAAAATAGAACCTTAAATTAATTAATTCACCAGTGACACAATAAACCTGTGAAGATTCCACCAAATATGACATTTAGAAATATAAAGTAAAAACAGTAATCAACATTTCTATTCAGCAATTATTTTGAAAAACAGTGCATCTTTATAATAAGCAAAATGAAGAACACTCAGAAAAATAAACTATCAAAGTGAAACAAGACAATAAGAAGCAGGACAAACTAATCCAGGCAAAAACAAATGGAAAATGATCAACTACTAAAAAATGCCAATACAAGCATTTATAACCATATGAGAAATGTTTTAAACTTCCAAGGAAGTTTTTATTATACAAATCTGATCCTAAATAAAAAGAAGGATGAAATGTCTTTCAAATACAGCACTAATCCTAGAGCCTGATGATGATGGCAGTAAAAGAAAATTTATAGTTTAATGATCTTTAGAAATGAAAAATATAATACAACAGACTTAAATAAGATCAGAGTAAACAGCAGTCAGAACTACTTTAATGAAGACTTTACCACCCAAAATTGCAACTGGCATAAGTGAAATCTTAAACATAATACTATATGTCAATATGACTGGTATAGGTAAGCTTATAATTTTACCAATGTCATGTAACAAGCACTCAATTAATCTATTTAATTAATGAAATTTAATCATCATTTATGCTGAATTCATTCATTATAAGTGAGTCACAAAGTTCAACCCACACTCAAAGGAATGGAATTACACAAGACTGTGAATACCAGGAGGCAAGAATCATAGGGGGTTAATTTAGAGGCTGCTTACTTCTCTCTCTCTTTCTATCCCCACAGTAGGTGGTGACTGCCCAGGCAATGCCATCCCTGGATTCCTATACTATTGCTCATGCTTCAGATATATTTTATGTTTTTTAAATTCAACCCATTTGAGTTATCAAAACAGGAGGGTGTGATCTATGTCCTGGTTTACCCTGAATGACAGAAAAAAACATTGTATTTATGCATAGGGGTTTCATGAAAGCTCTTATGTACTATTAAATATAAATACACAATTTTGTGAAAATGAGCCTATAAAATCAAGATGGTCACAGGCTGTTTTTAAGTTTATAAGTTCATTTCACTTAACTAGCACATTTACCATTTTGTCATTATGATTAGCAGGTGTTTCATCAATTGTAGGAGCTATTAATTTTATTAAAACAATTATTAATATAAAACCAGGCATGCATTTATTTATGTTCACCAGCTGCTGGTTCATACGTTGTGAACTTTTTACATATCAAGTAATATTTAATCTTATTCAAAAGCAGGGTACTATTTCATTTAATAGATGCGGTGAATTTCATTCCTGTGATAACTGTGGAAGTCAAATTGCTAGGTCAGAGAATACTATGGTATTTAGAGCCAATTTTCTCTGAAGAAAAGTTTTTCTAATATATATTTCCACAAGATGAGTGTAAGAAAGATTGTTTTCAGATATCCCTGATGGTATTATTAACTATCTTTCTTTAAGATTTATCAATTTGATATTTAAATTTCTTCCTGTTATTTTAGCAGGACATGTAAACTTCTTCCTCCTATTTTAGCAGGACATATAAACACATAAATAGCCTCTCTGAAAATTGTCAAAAATGTTTGATTGTTATGAAATTGAACAAGTTTTCAGAGAGGCTATTTATATGTTTTAGATGTTAGTAAATTCTCTGTAGTACTTATGGATTTGTAAAAGTGTTTATTGATTTTCTTACTGATTTGTAAAAGTCCTTTATTTATTACCCATCACCTATTTTGGTAATGCTTTCCCCTGAGTTTTATGTTATCTTTCCTCTCGATCTTCTGCGTGTCTCTATCAAAATATATTTGAAATTTTCCAAGTTCATATATGTTAATTGGTCAGATATAACATATCTTTATATCTTTATTTGAAGCTTAACAACCCTATACCTTCCTAAAATTCACTTATATATTTTTTCTAGGCTGTTATAATTTAGTACAAGGAATTTAAGCCTTTGAGTTTGCTTTATATTTAATTAAAATCAAAACCAAATATATTGTTGCTGTTGTCAGAGATTTTTGAGTTTTTATAAACACTTCATTTTCCCTTGTCGCCCTTTCCCACATCTGTTAAAGCTCAGATGTGCCCAAATCTTCAGTCTTCTCTTCCTTTACACCACCGAATAGAGATGATGTCAATATAAAAAGATGATGTGAAATAACATTTTGAAAGGTGTGAATTTTTAGCATGGATGATAAAGAAACCTATTTTGTGCTAAGCTACTGAAATATCTTTGTTGATTATTACCAGTACAAAACCTATTCTGTCTTCTGACTAATGTAGGTAGCAAACCAATCATAAGGCAATTTAAAGCGAGTCTCTCTAAATGTTAACATAAGGAAATGGGGATCGGTTTTCACAATTTTTTTAGGAAGGCAAGACATATGGCTGA
This sequence comes from Gorilla gorilla gorilla, assembly GCF_029281585.2. Taxonomy (NCBI): domain Eukaryota; kingdom Metazoa; phylum Chordata; class Mammalia; order Primates; family Hominidae; genus Gorilla; species Gorilla gorilla. Next base: position 94,819,176 of record NC_073231.2, on the reverse strand, counting down.
CTAATCAAAACTCTGCATGCTACTAATAAATGTAAATGAATGTCACGCTTTCCTCTAAAGCAAATTGCCGAGTGACAACCTTAAGGAACATTAAGATTAATTTTAAAAGTTTGTCAATCAACTCTATAAATATTCATTTAGCAAAACAACCTGATCACCTGTTATTGGCACTCTACTGGGTCTTAAATTCATAACTTGCAGTTGAAGTCAGTTCATATATTAACTTTGCTTAAGGTATAGTCTGTCTCTTGATAGTTTGTGTTCTTTTCCTGTTACAGGTAGTGAGGCATACACAACTCATCTGAGAGCCTTGGTTCCAGCTAAGTCTAAGGAGAGCCTTGGTTCTAGGGTTCAAGCTAAGTCTGTCTATCACCAACAGATAAAATCCTTTTCAGCTCTTTCAGAGAAACATGAAAATGAAGTTCAAGTTTGCCACTGGACACATGAAAAGATTTAGAAGACTGAGTAGAGTTCACTCAGGAAGAGCTCTGAGGTTAATTGTGAAGTATAGCTATTAGGTGGGTTGATTCTTCTGTGTGGCTAGCTGTTGCTCATGTCAATGGACACAATGAGTGGTGATGGTGGAGTGTGAGGTGATGTGAAAATAAAAATACAGATTTGGTAATATCTAAAAATATTTGGGCTTAACTTGGGAATCAACATAATGGTTAACGTTGGGGAAAACAGAGTTTAATTTTTATATCTACTTGTAAACATACAGTTAGGGGAAATTTTTTATGTTATTTAGCCTTTCATAAATAAGTACTCTATGTTAGTTTTTAATTATAATTTTATTAATATTCAAATTGAATATCCTGGAAACTAGGGAGAATCGACATCTAATTAGAATCTCATATTTATTAGTAACAAACCAGGAAATTACTCATTAATTTCTTTTCTTCCATTTAATAAGTGCTGATTTAAAGAAAGCTCAGGAATGCCAAAATATGCACTTTTATTAGCCTGTACAGTCTCAAATGACTCTCAAACTGGCTTAGATATCATTAGTTTTTGAGAACTGTTATGTGAGAATATTTTACTTCGATCATTGTTCTAGCTACTTACAGGCACTCCCTGCTATAATAGCAGCGTCCTATAGAAATACAATGCAAGTCACAATCTGATTTTAAATGCTTCAGTAGTCACACTAAAAAAAGTAAAAAGAAGGTGAAATTAACTCTAATAATATATTTTATTTGACTCAATATAACTAAAATCTTATTGTTTTAATACATAATCAACATAAAAGTATTAATGATATATTTTATTTTTAAATTTGTTTGGAGGTGAGTGGAAATCCAGTGTGTGTTTTACACTTGCAGTACATCTTAATTTGAATGAAGTATTACAAGTTCTCAATACCCACGTGTAGCTACTAGCTACCTTATTGGACAGTACAAACCTACTTTATCCTATTTTTTGTGTCTTTTTTAATCCATGTTTGCCAGCCTAAACTGACATTCATTTTCTGTTTTCTCTTTTCTGTATGCCATCAGTAACTTTCTTGTTCATACAGTTCCCTTGGTCCACAGTCCTTAATGCTGTATTTATTAATTATTATTTTAAAATGTATTTATGGCATTATGAAGGAATAATTAACATGCAATAATCTGCAGCAATTTAAATTGTATCATTTGATACATTTTGACATATAGATATACCGGAGAAATCATCACAATAATCAATATAGGGAACACATCTATCATCCTCTCCATTTTTCCTATCGCCCTGTAATTTTACTTTACCTGACCTTTCTGTTTTCCTCTCTCTAGGCTCTGCCTACTGTTAGTACAGTTTAGCTTGCATTTTCCAAAGTGTTATATAAATAGAACCGTGATCCATGTAGCTTATTTTCTTCTGCCTTGTTTTAGATTAATTAATTATCTTTATGCCTCCGTTTTATCTTCTTTTTTGGCTTACTAGTTTAAAGATTGTTTTGACATTTTTGTGGTTGATTTTGGTTTACAGTATACATCTTTAACTTAATCTCAGTGATACTGTATCACTTCACATAAAGTATAAGAACCTTACAAAAGTATACTTCCATTTCTTTCTTCTCAGTCTTTATGTATTGTTATGGTATATGTAAAACCTATGTGAGCAATCGCTCAGTGCAGTCAGCCCAAGATGGAGGGTTTGTGCTGTGGGCCCAAGCCAGGGGTTCCCTGTCTGGTGATGTGCCATGCTGAGTGTGTAGGACCCATGGGAGACAGAAGGGCCTCCTCTCCTTGGGTCAACTGTAGCCTGTTGGAGCTGTGGATAAAGCAGTTAGGGTCTTTGCTCCTTCGTTAGTTTCAGGGTGGCAAGGGCAGTTCTACTGCAGATGCAGTGGCAGAGAGGCTTTCAGTCGCTCCTGGAGGCTCTGTCCTGGGAGTTGCTGAGTTGGCACTGGCTTGATAGCTCTGGCAGGGGGTGGCTGGAGGCCCAGGCCTGGAGGACCTGTCCAGTGAGGAGATATGGGAATAGCCACCCATGTAAGTCTGGCCACTTTTCAGTAGGGCTGCTGCAGTATGCTTGGGACCCACTCCAGTCCCTAGTCACCTCAGATTTCTAAAACCTGGAGATGTCACCAGTGAAGGCTTCAAAACAGCAAAGGTAGAAGACTGTCCCTCTCTCTGGGAACTCTGTCCCAGTGGGTATGGACCTGTTACTGGTCCAGAGGCACCTGTAGGAAGTGACTGGGGACCCTGGTTGGGAGCAGTTGCTGACCTGCATCTCTATGGGATGGAGTCCCCAGGAGCCAAGCAAACAACCCTTGGCCATGACCCTACTAAGATCTCTTCCTCTGCTGCCTCTAAGCTGAGAAAGGAACGGAAACACTGAGATTACCCCAAAGCTGCAGTGGGCAACCCAAGAGTGCCAAGTCATGAAGAACAGCCAGCACTCAAGGGGCAGAGGAACCCACACTTTCAGAGCACTAATGGGGAGCAAGGCTGCAAATGTAAGGAAACATAGCGGAGCCCCACAACCAAGCAAGAGTCTACCAACCGACAAATAAGACTATGTCACCTGCTAAATCACACCCCCAAACTTCAACATCAAAACATTTCACTAGCATACCTCTCTCTGAAACCAGAGATAAGAAATCAGCTTCAAATAAAGAACCTATACAAAGCCTCAGCCTGGTTAAAACATTTAGAAAAGAATCTATCGGCTGTACTCAATCTACACTGCAGTTAAAGGAACACCCACACTCAGGGATAAGAAAGAACCAATGCAAGAACTCCAGTAACTCAAATGGCCAGAGTGTCATATGTCCCCTGAATGATCGCACCAGTTCTTCAACAACAGTTCTTAACCAGGTCAAACTGGCTGAAATGACAGAAATAGAATTCAGAAAATGGATCAGAACAATGAACATTGAGATTCGGGAGGGTGGCAAAATCTAATCCAAGGAAAATCATGATCACAATAAAATGATACAAGAGCTGAAGGATAAAATAGTCGGTACAAAAAAGAACCTAATGGGTCTGACAGAGCTGAATAACACAATACAGGCATTTAAGAATGCAATCACAAGTATTAAGAGCAGAATAAACCAAGCTGAGGAAACAATCTCAAAACTTGAAGACTCGTTCTCTGAAATAAGACAGTCAGACAAAAATTTAAAAAAGACTAAAAAGGAGTGAACAAAACCTCCAAGAAGTATGAGATTATGTAAAGAGGCCAAATGTATGAATAATTGGCATCCCTGAAAAGGAGGGGGAGGAAGTAAACAACTTGGAAGATATATTTCAGGATGTCGTCCATGAAAACTTTCCCAACCTTGCTAGAGAGGTTAACAGTCAAATTCAGGAAATAAAGAGAACTCCTGCAAGTTTCTACACAAGAAGATCATCCCCAAGAAACTCAATCATCAGATTTTACAAGGTCAAAACGAAAGAATGTTAAAACCTGCTCGAAAGAAAGGGCAGATCACCTACAAAGGGAACTCCATCAGGCTAACAATGGACCTCTCAGCTGAAACCCTACAAGCCAGAAGAGACTGGGGGCCTATATTCAGCATCTTAAAGAAAAAACTTTTCAACCAATAATTTTATATCTAGCCAAACTAAGCTTCCTAAGTGAAAGAGAAATAAGATCCTTTTCAGATAAGCAAATGTTGAGGGACTTTGTTACCACCAAACCTGCCTTACAAGAGGTCTTGAAAGCAGCACTAAATATAGAAAGGAAAGACTGCTACTAGCTAATACAAAAACACACTTAAACACAGAGATGAGTATCACTGTAAAGCAACCACAAAAACAAGCCAACATAATAAGCAGCTAACAGCAAAATGACAGGTTCAAATCCACACATATCAATAGTAACCTTGAATGTAAATGGGCTAAATGTCCCACTTAAAAGGCACAGAATGGCAAATTGGATAAAAAAAAGCAAGACCCAATAGTATTATGTGTTGTCTTCAAGAAACACATCTCACACGTAATGACACTCATAGGCTCAAAATAAGGAGATGGTGAAAAATCTACCAAGCAAATAGAAAGCAGAAAAAAGTAGGGATTGCAATTTTGATTTCAGACAAAACAGATTTCAAAACAACAAGATTAAAAAAAAAAGACAATGAAGGGCATTACATAATGGTAAAGGGTTCCATTCAATAAGAAGACCTAACTCTCCTAAATATACATGTACCCAATACAGGAGCACCCAGATTCATAAAGCAAATTCTTAGATAAATACAGACACAGACTCTCACACATAATAGTAGGATTCTTCATCACTTCACTGATAGTATTAGACAGATCCCTGAGGCAGAAAATTAACAAAGATATTCGGGACCTAAACTCAACATTGTACCAAATAAATATAGTTTTAAAGACATCTCCACCTCAAAACAACAGATATATATTCTTGTCATTGCCAGATGTCACATACTCTAAAATTGACCACATAATTGAACATAAACAATCCTCAACAAATGTAAAATAACTGAAATCATAACAAACACATTCTCAGACCACAACACAATAAAAACAGAAGTCAACAGAATGAAAATGTCTCAAAACAATACAATTACATGGAAATTAAACAACATGCTCCTGAATGACTATTGGGTAAATAATGAACTTAAGGCAGAAATTAATAAGCTCTTTGAAAATAATGAGAACAAAGAAACAACATATCAAAATCTCTGAGACATGGCTAAGTAAGTGTAAAGAGGAAAATTCATAGCAATAAATGCCCACATCAAAAGCTAGAAATATGTCAAATTAACAAACTAACTTCACAACTGAAATAATTAGGGAAGCAGTAACAAATAAACCCCAAAGCTAGCCGAACACAGGAAATAGCAAAAATCAGGGATGAACCAAAGGAAATTGAGACACAAAAAAAATCATTCAAAAGATCAACAAATCCAGGAGTTGTTTTTTTGAAAAAATTAATAAAATAGGCCACTAGCTAGACTAATTAAGAAGAAAACAGAGAAGATCCATTAAAAAATACAACTAGAAATAATGACAGGAATGTTACTACTGACCCCACAGAAATAAAAACCATCAGAAACTACTATGAACACATCTATACACACAAACTAGAAAACCTAGAAGAGATGGGTAAATTCCTGGACACCCTCCCAAGGTTGAGCTAGGAAGAAATTGATCCCTGAACCGACCAGTAATGAGCTCCAAAATTGAATCAGTAATGAATAGCCTACCAAGCAATAAAAGCCCAGGACCTGATGAATTCACAGATTTACAAAGAAGAGCTGGTACAATTTCTACAGAAACTATTCCCACAAATTGAGGAGAAATGATTTCTCCCCAACTCATTCTATGAGGCCAGCATCATATTGAAACCAAACCTGACAGAGAAAAAACAAAAATTGAAAACTTCACGCCAATAGCCTTGATGAATATCAATAAAAAATCCTCAACAAAATACTTGCAAATTGAATTCAGCAGCACATCAAAAAGCTAATCCACATTGATCAAGTAGCCTTCATCCCTGGGAGGCAAGGTTAGTTCAACATAGTAAAATCAATGTGATGTATTACATAAACAAAACTAAAGGCAAAAACCACATGACTATCTCAATAGATGCAGAAAAGGCTTTTGATAAAATTCAACATCCTTCATGTTAAAAACTCTCAATAAATTAGGTGTTGAATGAATATACCTCAAAATAATAAGAGCCATCTATGACAAACCCATAGCCAACATTATACTGAATGGGTAAAAGCTAGAAGCATTCCCCTTGAAAGCCAACACAAGACAAGGATGCCCTCTCTCACCACTCCTATTCAACATATAATTGGAAGTCCTAGCCAGAGAAGTCAAGCAAGAGAAAGAAATAAAAGGCATCCAAATAGGAAGAAAGGAAGTCAAACTATCTCGGCTTGTGGATGACATTATTCTATGTCTCAAAAACACCATAGTCTCAGCCTAAAAGCTCCTTCAGCTGATAAACAACTTCAGCAAAGTTGCAGGACACAAAATCAATGTACAAAAATCACTAGGATTCCTATACACCAACAGCAACCCAACTGAGAACCAAAGCAGAAAGGCAATAACATTCACAATTGCCACAATAAAATAACTTAGAAATACAGCTAACCAGAGAGGTGAAACATCTCTACAATGAGAACTACAAAACACTGCTCAAAGAAAGCAGAGAAGAAACAAATAAAAAAAATTGCCATGCTTGTGGATAGGAAGATTCAATATCATCAACATGTTTATACTGCCCAAAGCAATTTACAGATTCAATGCTATTCCTGTCAAACTACCAATGACATTCTTCATGGAGCTAGGAAAATTATTTTAAAATATTTATGAAAGAGAACATTCGGTGTTTGGTTTTCTCTTCTTGTGTTACTTTGCTGAGAATGATGGTTTCCAATTTAATCCGTGTGCTTGAAAAGGACGTGAACTCATCCTTTTTTATGGCTGGATAGTATTCCATGGTGTATATGTGCCACATTTTCTTTATCCAGTCTTTCATTGATGGGCATTTGGGTTGGTTCCAAGACTTTGCTGTTGTGAACAGTGCTGCAATAAACATACGTGTGCATGTGTCTTTATAGCAGCATGATTTATAATCCTCTGGGTATATACCCAGTAATGGGATTGCTGGGTCGTATGGTATTTCTACTTCTAGATCCTTGAAGAATCGCTATACTGTCTTCCACAATGGTTGAACTAATTTACACTCCTACCAACAGTGTAAAAGCATTCCTATGTCTCCACATTCTCTCCAGCATCTGTTGTTTCCCGACATTTTAATGATCACTGTTCTAACTGGCATGAGATGGTATCTCATTGTGGTTTTGATTTGCATTTCTCTAATGACCAGTGATGATGAACATTTTTTCATAAGTTTGTTGGCTGCATAAATGTCTTCTTTTGATAAGTGTCTGTTCATATGCTTCACCCATTTTTTGATAGGGTTGTTTGTTTTTTTCATGTAAATTTGTGTAAGTTCTTTGTAGATTCTGGATGTTAGCCCTTTTTCAGATGGATTGATTGCAAACATTTTCTCCCATTCTGTAGGTTGCCTGTGTACTCTGATAATAGTTTCTTTTGCTGTGCAGAAGATCTTTAGTTTAATTAGATCCCATTTGTCAATGTTTGCTTTTGTTGCCATTGCTTTTGGTATTTTAGTCATGAAGTCTTTGCCCATGCCTATGTCCTGAATAGTATTGCCTAGGTTTTCTTCTAGGGTTTTGATGATTTTAGGTCTTACATTTAAATCTTTAATCCATCTTGAGTTAACTTTTCTATAATATGTGAGGAAGGGATCCAGTTTCAGCTTTCTGCATGTGGCTAGCCAGTTTTTCCAGCACCATTTATTAAATAGGGAATCCTTTCCCCATTGCTTGTTTTGGTCGGGTTTGTCAAAGATCCGATGGTTGTAGATGTGTGGTGTTATTTCTGAGGCCTCTGTTCTGTTCCATTAGTTTATATATCTGTTTTGGTACCAGTACCATGCTGTTTTGGTTACTATAGCCTTGTAGTATAGTTTGAAGTAAGGTAGCATAATGCTCCAGCTTTGCTCTTTTTGCTTAGGATTGTCTTGGCTATGCGGGTTCTTTTTTGGTTCCATATGAAGTATAAAGTAGTTTTTTCCAATTCTATGAAGAAAGTCAATGGTAGCTTGATGGGGATAGCATTGAATCTATGAATTACTTTGGGCAGTGTGGCCATTTTCACGACATTGATTCTTCCTATCCATGAGCATGGAATGTTCTTCCATTTGTTTGTGTCCTTTTTTATTTCCATGAGCAGTGGTTTGTAGTGCTCTTTGAAGAGGTCATTCACATCCCTTGTAAGATGGATTCCTGGGTGTTTTATTCTCTTAGCAGCAATCGTGAATGGGAGCTCACTCATGATTTGGCTCTGTGTTTGTCTGTTATTGTTGTATAGGAATGCTTGTGATTTTTGCACATTGATTTTTGTATCCTGAGACTTTGCTGAAGTTGCTTATCAGCTTAAGAAGATTTTTGGCTGAGACGATGGGGTTTTCTAAAAATACAATCATGTCATCTGCAAACAGAGACAATTTGACATCTGTTTTCCTAATTGAATACCTTTTATTTCTTTCTCTTGCCTGATTGCCCTGCCCAGAACTTCCAATACTTTGTTGAATAGGAGTAGTGAGAGGGGACATCTTTGTCTTGCACTGGTTTTCAAAGGGAATGCTTCCGGTTTTTGCACATTCAGTATGATATTGGCTGTGGGTTTGTCATAAATAGCTCTTATTATTTTGAGATATGTTCCATCAATACCTAGTTTATTGAGAGTTTTTAGCATGAGGGGCTGTTGAATTTTGTTGAAGGCCTTTTCTGCATCTGTGAGATAATCATGTGGTTTTTGTTGTTGGTTCTGTTTATGTGATGGATTACATTTATGGATTTGCGTATGTTGAACCAGCCTTGCATCCCAGGGATGAAGCTGACTTCACCGTGGTGGACAATTTTTTTTATGTGCCGCTGGATTTGGTTTGCCAGTATTTTATTGAGGATTTTTGCATCAGTGTCCATCAGGGATATTGGCCTAAAATTTTCTTTTTTTTGTTGTGTCTCTGCCAGGTTTTAGTATCAGGATGATGCTGCCCTCATGAAATGAGTTAGGAGGATTCCCTCTTTTTCTATTGTTTGGAATAGTTTCAGAAAGAATGGTACCAGCTCCTCTTTGTACCTCCTGTAGAATTCGGCTGTGAATCTGTCTGGTCTTGGACTATTTTTGGTTGGTAGGCTATTAATTACTGCCTTGATTTCGGAACATTGGTCTATGCAGAGATTTGACTTCTTCCTGGTTTAGTCTCGGGAGAGAGTGTATGTGTCCAGGAATTTATCCATGTCTTCTAGATTTTCTAGTTTCTTTGCATAAAGGTGTTTATGGTATTCTCTGTTGGTAGTTTGTATTTCTGTGGGATCAGTGGTGATATCCCCTTTATCATTTTGTATTGCTTCTATTTGATTCTTCCCTCTTTCTTCTTTATTAATCTGGCTAGCAGTCTATCTATTTTGTCAATCTTTACAGAAATCCAGCTCCTGGATTCGTTTACTTTGTGTCTCTGTCTCCTTCAGTTCTGCTCTGATTTTGTTATTTCTCGTTTCTGCTAGCTTTTGAATTTGGTTGCTCTTGTTTCGCTAGTTTTTTTAATTGTGAAATTAGGTTGTTGATTTTAGATCTTTCCTGCTTTCCCTTGTGGGCATTTAGTGCTATAAAGTTCCCTCTACACACTGCTTTAAATGTGTCCCAGAGATTCTGGTAAGTTGTGTCTTTGTTCTCACTGGTTTCAAAGAACATCTTTATTTCTACCTTCATTCCGTTATTGACCCAGTAGTCATTACAGAGTAAGTTGTTCAGTTTCCATGTAGTTGAGTGGTGTTGAGTGAGTTTCTTAATCCTGAGTTCTAATTGTTCTAATTTGATTGCACTGTGATCTGAGAGACCATTTGTTGTGATTTCTGTTCTTTTACATTGCTGAGGAGTATTTTACTTCTAATTATGTGGTCAATTTTTGAGTCAGTATGATGTGGTGCTGAGAAGAATGTATATTCTGTTGATTTGGGGTGGAGAGTTCTGTAGATGTCTATTAGGTCTGCTTGGTCCAGAGCTGAGTTCAAGTCCCGGATATCCTTATTAATTTTCTGTCTCATTGATCTGTCTAATATTGACAGTGGGGTGTTAAAGTCTCCCACTGTTATTGTTTGGGTGTCTAAGTCTCTTTGTAGGTCTCTAAGAACTTGCTTTATGAATTTGGGTGCTCCTGTATTGGGTCAATATATATTTAGGATAGTTACTTCTCCTTGTTTCATTGATCCCTTTACCATTACGTAATGCCCTTCTTTGTCTCTTTTGACCTTAGTTTGTTTAAAGTCTGTTTTATTAAAGACTAGGCTTGCAACCCCTGCCTTTTGTTTTGTTTTGTTTTGTTGTTTTTTTTTTTTTTTTTTTTGCTTTCCATTTCGTTGGTAAATCTATAAAAACGATAAAAACCCTGGAAGACAACCTAAGCAATACCATCCTGGACATAGGAATGGGCAAAAAATTCATGACAGAGACACTAAAAGCAATTGCAACAAAAGCAAAAATTGACAAATGGTAACTGATTAAACCGAAGAGCTTCTGCACAGCAAGAGAAACTATTCGCAGAGTAAACAGACAACCTAGAGAATGGGACAAAATATTTGAAAACTATTCATCTGACAGAGGTCTAATATCCAGCATCTATGAGGAACTTAAATTTATAAGAGAACAAACCACTCCATTAAAAATTGGGCAAAGGACATGAACAGACACTTCTCAGAAGAAGACATAAATGCAGCCAGCAGACATATGAGAAAAGCTCAATATCACTGATTATTAGAAAAATGCAAATCAAAACCACAATGAAATATGATCTTACACTAGTCAAAATGGCTACTAAAACATCAAAAAATAACAGATGCTGGAGAGGTTGTGGAGAAAAGGAAACCCTTATGCACTGTTGGTAAGAGTGTAAATTAGTTCAACCATTGTGGAAAGCAGTCTGGTGATTCCTCAAAGAGCTAAAAGCAAAACTACCATTTGACTCAGCAATCCCATTACTGGGTATACACCTAGAGGAATATAAAGCATTCTACCATAAAGACACACACATGCAAATGTTCATTGCAGCACTGTTCACAATAGCAAAGTCATGGAATCAACCCAAATGCCCATAATTGACAACCTGGATAAAGAAAATGTGGTACATATACAACATGGAATATATATTTTTTCTTTGTTTATTATACATTAAGTTCTGGGATACATGTGCAGAATGTGCAGGTTTGTTTCATAGGTATACACGTGCCATGATGGTTTGCTGCCCCCATCAACCTGTCATCTACATTAGGTATTTTTCCTAATGCTATCCATCCCCAAGCCCCCCACCCCCCAACAGGCCCCAGTGTGTGATTGTTCCCCTGCCTGTGTCCATATGTTTTCGTTGTTCAACTCCCACTTATTAGTGAGAACATGTGGTGTTTGTTTTTCTGTTCCTGTGTTAGTTTGCTGAGGAAGATAGTTCCAGCTTCATCCATGTCCCTGCAGAGAACATGAAGTCATTGTTTTTATGGCTGCATAGTATTCCACGGTGTATGCAGCCATAAAAAGAATAAGGTTATGTCTTTTGCGGGAACATGGATGGAGCTGCAGGCTATCATTCTTAGCAAACTCGTACAGGAACAGAAAACCAAATACCACAATGTTCCCACTTATAACTGGGAGCTAAATGATAAGAACTTAACAATACAGAGAAGGAAACAAGAAACCCTGATGTCTACTAGAAAGAGGAGGGTGGGAGGATGAAGAGAGCAGAAAAGATAACTATTGAGTACTAAGCCTAGTACCTAAGTGATGTAATAACATGTACAAAAAACCCCTGTGACATGCGTTTATCAATGTAAAAAACCTTCACATGTACCACCAAACCTAAAATAATTTTTTAAAAAACATGTGTGTGTATATATGTATATGTTTGTACTAACTATACACACACACACACGCACACACACACACACACACAATAAACCCAACAACATTTCGATATTATTTTTGTTTAAAGAGTCAATTATCTTTTGGAGAGATTTAAAATATAAGAAAAGAATTCTGTATGTTAACACATATCTTTATCATATTTTGTGTTTTGCATTTCTTTGTGTAGATCTATCATTCTGTTTACTAATTTTCAGCTTCTGCTTGAAGGAATTTTATTAACATTTCCTAAAGTGTTGGTCTGCAGATAGTGAATTCCTTCAGCTTTTGTATTTCTGAACATGGCTTTATTTTGCCTTTGATATTGAAAAATATAGGTGTAGCATTCTAGTCTGACTTTATTTTTATTTCAGTGCTTCCATAATGTTGCCCTGGTTTCTTCTTGCATGCATTGTCTCTGATCAAATCTGCCAACATCCTTGTCGTTATTATAATGTATGTAACATGTCTTTTCTCTGGCTGCTGTTAAAATTCTCCTTTTTATCCTTGGTTTTGAACAGTTTAATTGGATATTCTTTGATGTAATTTTCTTTAACATGTCCCGTGCTTGGAATTTTTTAAGTTTCTTAAATCTGTGGATTTATAATTTTCATCAAATTTTGAAATGTTTGGCTATTATCTCTTCATTTTTCTTCCCTTACTAATGTTCTAACTGTCCTTTCACATCCTCAAGAAAGAGATAATGACTGGATTTATCTCTTGCCGGATGTTCATTTATAGGGCTGAATGGTGTAGGAGAATGGGAAAATTGTGTGGAGTCTAGTGTCCTCTCTCTCTCTCTCTCTCTCTCTCCGTTTCTCTTTGTTTTTCTCTTTTTTGTGTAGTATGGTGCTCTCATGCATTGGTGGCCATTTAATGGTAAGCCTGAAATTTGGATTAGAAAAATATTTGCTTAGGTCTTGAGCATAAATTACATACACCAACCAAGTGTCATCACTGTTTTGTTTTAGGAGTTACTGCCACCTATTTTAAGCAGTATAGTGGTTTGATTTCCTGTTAAACATTGTCCTTCATGTGTGTAACTCTACTGGAAACCTTATGTGTAATATATAAGCTGCGTTTGAGAATTCTTTGGTATTCCAGAGGAATACTAGTGAAATTCAATCAACATCCCAGGGGGAAGGTAAGGCGTTAAGAAGAAAATAAGGGAGCATGAAAGAGAACATTAAACTTGAAACACTGAATTTACATTTTATGCACAAGAAAAGGAATATGTTGGGGACTGTTTGAAATGAAATTAAAGAGTTATTGAGGAAGTATGTATTTTATCCATAATATAATGCAGAAATATTTAAAATAGTATCATAACAATGTTATAATATTCAGATGAGAAATAATAAGAATAATAAAGGCAGTAGCAGTGAAAATAGAAAGAAGAGGCAGTATTTGAGAATAGAAATATTAGTCACCTAACATTTATGAGATTGGTTGGAGTAGACAGTAAGAGAAAAACGGTATGGAGTAATGCTTAACTTACTGGCTTGAACAACTGCGTAGGTTGATGCCGTCGATGATCAGGTTTGGGAAAAAAATGTTAAGCATCATTTGTGAGAGCTTCAGAATCATGTGAGTTTATATAGATAGAATCATGCACAATTTATGATGTGCTAGTTATAACATCCATCTTCTCCCACTTAAGAAAACATAAGTGAATAAGATGATTTTTATTGCAAGAATGGACTTGAATCTTCTCTAAATAATTTTTTAATTTTAGTACTTTATTAGTAACAAATTATTTGTGACATTTCTTGCAGCTTCTGGAAACAGACCAACATATTACTTTACCACCAAATTAGAAGTTATAATCTCCTCACTTGTCTCCTTACTTCCAGCCTAACCTGATTTAGGACTATCTTCTATTATGGCCATGCTTATCCTAAAAGTTCCCAGGACATCGCATCTTTCAGTTAGATTTCTCAGACTATTGATTAAAATAAAAGCTTCATATCTTAGCATACATATTTCTTTAATGTGATTCTTAATCTATTATTACAGCCTCATTTTAAGTGTCTCTCTCTTCTTGTGTGACACTTCCAAGATGTTGCAGATCGTTTGCAACTCCATACCTTTGCAGATGCTGTCCCTTTTGACTGGAATAACTCATTCTACTCTTTCAGCTGCTCGTAGCCTTAAAAATATCTACTCATCTCTCAACTTTCAGCTCAAATACCACCCCTCTAATAAAATCTTCAACTTCCTTAACAAGAGTGAACTGCTCTGCAACAAACTTTGGCCACATCTCTGCAATAGCACCTCTTAAAATGTATTTAATTTATTAAAATAGGCAATGGCACAGTTTATTTTATCTGTTTCTATCTGTCTTGTGGTTAAAAATTTGAACTTCTCAAAAACACAGTGTGTGATTAATCATTGTAATGATTAACACATTGTCATGTTCAATATAGACCCAATGAATTATTGAGTGGATGAAATTTAAAAAATTTAAATTAAAAAATTAGTGATTGTGTATTTTTCCAATCTTCTATATATATGTGGTGCTTTTGATTACACTACATATGAATTACTGAATGAGGCATTTTAAAGTTCCTAGTAATAATTATTGATTCATTCTGTTTATTTTTAGTTCTGTCAATTTTTAGATTTTGACATTGATTTTAAGTGTATACATATTTGGATTGCTCTATTTTCTGGAGGAATTTCCTGTTTTATAGTTTTGAAATATGCTTCCTTATCTTAAATTGTACCTTATATGACAGGAACATAAATTTTATGACATGAGTTACCATCGGATACATTTTCTATGTATTTACTTTCCATAAATTTTCCCCATAAATGTACTTTATATTTAAAATGATTCTCTTATAAACTTCTTATAGTTAGGACTTAATTTTTGTCCAGTTTGACATTTTTGCTTTTTAATTTGAGTGTTTATTCTTTATACATGTAATGCAATTAACAATAAGGTTAGTTTTGTTTACCATCTTGCTATTTGGTTTCTTTTGCCCTGATAGTCTTTGTTTCTTTGTCCCTCACTGCTAATTTCTTTATTAATCTATGTATTTTAGTATAAAATTTTATCTTTTATTGGCCTTTTAGATATATCTCTCTGATATGTGAAATAAATTTATGTAAAGATGTGTCATCCTTTATAAAAGTGAATATAAACATCTTTGTTGTGCTTGATATCGTAAACAATTTCTTGCCCACAGTGTTCTTTTGCTTGTAAACATGTTTTCCCAAATTTCTCATTAATGTCTTTCTCCAAAGAATTGAAAATCATGTTTTCCTTAAAAAGCCTGCAAAATTGCAAACCCACACTCCCATCTACTGATAATTATAATTTATTCATGAGAACTTGTTTACTAGCACTGTTATAAACAAGTGGCTACCTTGATCAAAAGAGATAAGTTCTCCAAAAGTTATAAACAATTTACATAACCCATGATTTAATGTATGAGATGACTGTGGGTGTAACTAATTAGAGCTGGATGATACAACTGTGAGTCAATAGACTAGGAGGGATTTTGGCTGCCCAAGCACCCCAGTCAGCATATAAGCCCACAGTCCAGAACATGTTGAACGTCAATTGGGCATGAATTCCCTGGGCATCTCTCAAGTGCACTACATTGTTTGACGACCTAATACACACCAACCATAAGGAAACTGCAACTCTCAGTGCAGATGACGGTAACCCATCTGCAAGAAGATGTCACTAGACAGACCAGCTGTGAGCAAGTAACAGACAGTAAAGGTAGTGAGAGAGCCTGCCAGAAAAGGCAGCATGTGCCTTCTTGCCCTTCCCCTTTTTTTTTCTTGTAATTGACAGCTTTTTGAAGAATTTATTTAAACGTAGTGGTTTTCAGTTCAATCTTTCTCAGTATGCTTTCTTAGAGATATTTTGAAGCCAAGGTTCAGTTTTGATCTTCAAGTGATATTACCTAGCATAAAACAACCTTGTTTCTACTGAGTAATATCAGTATATTTTACAGATGCATATTATATTGAGTAATATCTTCTTTTCTTTAAAATTTTGTAAACAGTTGCTCTAGCAGTTGTAATATGTGTCCTGAACTTGTGCTTATACTAGAATTAGTATTTTACCACTGCACATATAAGACACTTCTATTTATTCTTTCCAATCTTTGTGTTGCTATGGTAAATACACTTCTATCTATTTTATGAACACCATAATACATTATTATTATTGTTGGTTCAATTGTTCTTCTTGAAAATCCAAGTTTATAGAGGTCTAATTTACATACATTAAGAGTTACCATCAGTTTTTTATTAAAGATGTTAAGAATAGAAAATACTTAGTCATTTATATTTACTCACATATGTACCATTGCTGGTATTTTTCCTTTATTCCCTTAGATCTACATTTCCATCTGGTATCATTCTCTTCAACCTGAGGAATTCCCCTAGTATTTTTTTTTTTTTTAGTCCAGGTTGGCCAGTGACAAAATCAGCTTTCACAGTTAAAACTTTATTTATATTACACACGTTTTGAAGGATAGTTTCACTGAATATGGAATTCTAGTTTTCAGCTTCCTTAAGAAAAAATAACTTTAAAAATGTAACTCCACTCTCTTCTGGCTTGCCTTGCTTTTGATGACAAGGTAGCTCTCATTTTTTGCATTGTTCATCATATTATAATATTTCTTTGTCTTTTAGCTTCTTTTAAACCTTTCTTGTTCTTTGCTTTTTGGAAATTTGACTATAATGTGCCTAGTTATGGTTTTCTTTCCATTTTTTTATTCTTGCACTTCATTGAACTTTTTGAATCTGTGATTACTACTTTTTATCAAAATTGTAGCATTTCTATTAATTTTTCAAATATACATCTTTTCCCTACACCCAATCAAATGACACATATGCTATATATCTTGATAGTATCCTATAGGTCATGGTACTCTGTCCTCAGGCAATCTCCTCAGCACCCATAAACTTAACTAGTGTTTATATTTTCTTGTGGCAAATACATTGCATTTTAATGTAGTTATTACAAAATTTTCTTATTTTCACTACTCTGTAAGCTCATTGATGGTAAATGATTGTATTTTTTTCTTTTACTGAAAGTTATTTTTAAACCGCTAGTACTTTAGAAGGTTTTTTGAATAAATATAAGCAGTTTGAGGCTGAAAAACCACAAAAAATGTATACCATAGTATTTGTTTTCAGAATAAAATTAAGCAGCTAAAATCAAATCAAATTATTTCATAACAAATTTAGAAAACGTATGTCAAAGTTATCTTCTTCTGAGTTACACACAAAAGAAAATGGCAACTACTAATACACTGTTTTCTAAACCATATATGATAGAGGCTCATGGAAGAGATTTCCCCTCAAAGGAGACTGTAAATAATGGGGATTTTTCTCAGACTAATCACATTTGCCACAGTGATCTATGGTTTATACTCTCATGTCAGATCAACTCTCCATAGGATTAAAAGGTTTACTGAAAATACAGTCATTTATTGCCCACCAGTCATGGGCCTCAGAATTCACCACCTGGAATTTGTTCCAAGTTATACAACTTGACATGAACCTTAAGATGTATTAAAGTGTCTGTCAGAGGTTTGCCACTGTGAGTAAGTGCACTATTAGGGTGTAAAGATAACGACAGTGATTTATTGGTAGCAAATCAACCTGGGAAATATTCCCTTTTTCACTTCGTGTCTTTGATTTTCGAGTTTTCTTGGTGGCATCAACAACAGATTTAACATGTAATTACCACATGTAATATTTAAAAAATAATGTACCTTACCACCAGACCACCAGATCTAAATTACTTTTCTCTTTTCTACATTTATCCATAGTGCAGTAAATTCAACATTTATAATAAGTGGTAGTTTGCATTTATTCTGTAAATTGTAGTATTACATTCGAATCTTACAAATATTCAGGATGTTTTTTTCTTTTATGAATTATACTTCTCTTTAGAGGAATCACAAATATTGTAATACAGGCTGTTTATCTGGCACATTTGAGAATATACTAGGAAAATTAAAGCTACATTTATAAATAGCTTGCAAATAGGGGCATAGAAATCTTGTTTATCTGTTTTGTTTGTTGTGTAAAGCTGCTAGAGAGTTCCAAATTATAAATGCTCTAAGAAAGCTTCTTTTTGTCTCTCTGCTGAAGGAAATAAGTATTCAGCTTCTTATGATGAATTGAGAATTATTCTACCAGGTATTTTGAGATGTCTTGCACCATTATATATTTTAATTTTGATTCTTCTATCTAGTTTTGATTTCTTCTATCAGTACAAGAGAATCTGTATGAGAAATACTAAAAAGTTCTGGTGTATTTCCTTTATAATACTATTTTTTCTTGAATTATTTTGTTTATTTGTTTATGTTATCTTCTTACTCCCAACAAGAATATAAAAATTATGATGCAAACGCATTTTAATATTTGTTCATTAGGTCAGGCACAGTGGCTTATATCTATATTCCCAACACTTTGGGAGGCTAAAGCAGGAGAGTAGCTTAAGTCCAGTAGTTTAGACCAGCAGGGACAACATGTGAGACCCCTGTCTCTATAAAAACATTTTTTAAGTCATTGATTAATATATTCTCTGCACTAACAGTGGTTTTCATATGAACTAAAAATTATTTCTTAGGCTGGGCGCAGTGGCTCACACATGTAATCCCAGCACTTTAGGAGGCTGAGGGGGGCAGATCACCTGAGGTCAGGAGTTTGAGACCAGCCTGGCCAACATGGTGAAACCCTGTCTTTACTAAAACTACAAAATTTAGCTGGGCATGGTGGCAGGCACCTGTAATCCCAGCTACTGGGGAGGCTGAAGCACGAGAATCACTTGAACCCAAAAGGTGGAGGTTGCAGTGAGCCAAGATCGTGCCGTCGTGCTCCAGCCTGGGCGACAAGAGCAAGACTCTGTCTCGAAACAAAACAAAAGAACAAAATTATTTCTTAAATAAATGAATGAATGAATACAATGGTTGATACTAAGTGACTTACTTTCAAAACAAAGTAACTTTCTATATCCTCATTAGAGTATCACCCATGAAATATTGGTTCTGATGAAATAAAATTTTATGTCAGTGAGAATACTATAATTAGGTTCTATGATGATGTCATAGTGGAATTATTTTTTGGTGGGGGGTCATGGAGAGGATGTAGGGATAGTACAAGGAAGCAGTATTTTCTGCAAAAAGTAAAACTTGGCTTACTTTTCCTCATGAAAGTCAGTTTTTATTGTTCTTGTGTACATTCCTTTTACTCTTTTCTAAGTATATATTAATCCATAAGTCACTCATGGATTAATACCATTTACTAAATTGGTATTATACTGTATTTTCATATTGAATAGAATTGTGGCTGCCTAAAAGTGCAAATTGCCATGAAACTAACATATGTGTGTCTGTTTGTAATATGTATTTAAAATTACATATTTAAAATTATATATGTATACACTTAAAATGTTAAAGTGTTAATGAGTGTCTTAACAGTACTTATATAGAGTTTATAATTTGGCACTATTGTGAAGAAAAAGTCTGAACTGAATATACTTTTTAAAAATATTTCATAGAAGAAAATGGTACTAAAGTTCTTTTTTTCCTCTATTTTTTGTTCCTTTTGGAGGGTGGAAGAGAGTAAATATAACACATGCAAACCATAGCCCTGAATCTTGAGAATTTTTTACATTTACTTAATAGTCAAAAGAATATTTAAAGGGAATGAGTTAAACTTATGTATAGTCAAAGTAAAATGGCTTTGAGTTTCAACCCCAGCTTTACTATCTAGCAACTGTTTGGCTTTGGGAAAGCTTCATGGCCTCTTTTAATTTCAACTTATTCACTCTGTAAAACGGTGATTATAATCTCTAGCTCAAAGATTTTTGGTAAGCTTAAATGATCTTATTCATAAAACAACTAATATAGACACAATAAATATTACCTAATGTATAAATATGATGATAATAATAGACAAATGGTTAAGCCAGTGACTAAACGACCAACAGCCGATAGACAACAGTGGTTAATAGACCAATGGCAGTTTGAGAGATTAGTCTACTCTGTTTGGCTTTGGGGCTTTATAGCACTACAGAGGAATAGAATCTGTAGAGTAAGTTAATTACCATGTCCTTGCAAAGCATGACAGGAAGGATGCTGATTACTTGTGAACATATAGCTTACTGAACAGATCAAATTTAGTGGCAGTTGACTCAATGCAATTCTCTAAATTCATGTTACATAGCATATTTCATAATCAACAGGTAATACAGATCTTCAGGCATAATTATCATATGCTGGGCGAAGAAACTTTGAGAAGAAAGTTTTCATATCTCATTACTAATCCCTGGAGCCATTTCATCATCAACCAAGTCATAAATAATATATATTTCCCTTGGAGAAACTAAAGACAAAAATACTGCAGTAAAATTTAGCTGGTACCATAAATCTGTTACATAATCATACCATAGTCATCACTATGAAACTTGAATACCTTGGCCCTACTCACATCATAATTTCTGTCATTTAGTTCAATAAAACATTACAAAGAAAATACATGTGATTATTTGTTAGCATAATTTAAGTTGCTCATATTGTACTATGGTTACTCAAATTTCTACTTTTCTAAATGCTAGCAAATAATTGAAATAAAATTCAATTTACACTCTCAATCCTAAAAAAACTAAAAATAAGTAAATTTTTTCAATTGTGATAAAATACTTTCCCATTGATGTATAGGTGACTATGTACTCAAATACTATATGACTATATTATAACTATATTGGTATAGTTACATTTTAATAATATAAATACATTTTAGGGATATACAATAACGTGTGTAAACATTAATGACACTTCATTGCAATTAACATTTAGACTTAAAATTATTCTATCACAAATTAAAACAATTAAATTTTTAGGCTTGACTGAAGGTAATTTAAATTGCATATGTGTGTATTCATCCCTCCCAAGTATTTCTTGTTTCAATTATGTGTATAAATATAAGGAAAACAAGCATTTTGTAAATGATAGATGCAGACATGTGTCTCATATTATTGATCTCACTTATGTCTAGACTACAAATTAGGAAGGAAAACTTACTACATGAAAGTTCTCATATCGACCCTAGAAGAGTTTGTAGTACAGCATCTAAGAGAACCTGAACATATATAGACCAGATAAAAGGGAGCACTTAACTTCTATATTAGTCCATTTTTATACTGCTATAAAGAGCTACCTGAGACTGGGTAATTTATGAAGAAAAGAGGTTTAATTGACTCACAGTTCCATAAGCTGTACAGGAAGCATGGCTGGGAGGACTCAGGAAACTTACAATCGTGGCAGAAGGTGAAGGGGAAACAAGCATGTCTTACTATGGCATAGCAGCAGAGAGAGAGAGAGAGCTAAAGGGGAAGTGCTACACACTTTTAAACAACCAGATCTTGTGAGAACTCATTCGCTATCACAAGAAGAACAAGGGGGAAGTCCGCCTCCATGACTCAATCACCTTCTACTAGGCCCCTTCTCCAACATATGGGGATTGCAATTCAATATGAGATTTGGGTGGGGACACAGAGCCAAACCATATCAACTTCCTATAGGAAAATTAATTTTAGTTTTGACATATCTTATTAAATCTTTTGGAGATGTGAATCACCTCCTTATAGCCACTGTTACTTCAACCTTATTTTGCTGCCTTAGCAGCCCTCCCAAACACAGGACTCTGCCTGAATAGTTCAAGCAAAAATGTTACCTTTATTACCAAGTTTAGCACCCTACATGGAAAAGATTATGTTGCCGTTTGTTTATTTAATGGATTATCTTTAGGAAAAAGAAATTGTCTCCAATAAGGATATTTGTAACAATTTATAACAATTTCTTAAACAAATTCTTATACAAAAGAGTACTCACCTAAGATTCCAAAATCAAGTGAATCAGTATTCCCCAAATTCTCTATAACCATATAGACCTATGCAAGCAGGGCTCCAATATAATAATTTCTACTTCCTAATTTATTTCATATTTCAATATTTCTGGCTGATCACCTAGGTACTAAAGTTGAGAAATATCAGAAAATACATTGAATAGATTTATTATCAGAAGTCGTATACTAAATTTGGCAGAACTCAAGCCAATTTAGAATTTAACTGAAATATCCCAGCCATTTTGTAAAGCCATTAAAAGAAAACTGCTAGTGCCAAGGAAGTTTCACCAGGGGGTACAATGTCAGTACTCTGGGCAGAATAAGCCTGAGTTGGTTCTGAATGAGAAAAGGAGTTTCTATATCCTTACAGCTTGAAAATTCTGAGCAGAAATGTCTCTGAGAATGGTAGTCGTGCAGATTTTGTATACCCTCTGACAACTGCCTGAGCAGATATCTTGCTTACGAGGAGAAACCAAGAAAGGACAAGAGATGCGTACCCTCACTGCTTCCCTTCGGAATCATTACATTTCTGTTGACATTCATAATGGCACATTTGGGAAGGAGGGTGTTACTCTTATTATTCTTGTCAAGGGAGGGTTATACATATATATTTAGCAATTTAGAAGTCATTTATCTTAATTGTACAATTTATGTATTCATTCACATTTTAACATATAGTAATTTAAATTAAAGTATTAGTTCCAATAGCATTTCTAGGTAGATTTGTTAACAATTAACAATTTAATTATATGTTTTCTACTCTCTACCAAGTCCTCCACAATGAACACATGATATCAGTGTAGGAAAGAAACATGTAAGAATGCTAGGAACAATGAAAGAGTACCATCTGCCTCACAGAAACTTCGAGGGATGTCTCTTATTTGGGACAGATGATAACAGATTTAAAAAAGCTCCCCCTACAGGGCCAACTCACAACCTTGTCTCCTGATATTTCCATTATTAGGGGAATTCAATGGAAACATCAGCTCAGATTAAACTTTAATTCAGAGGCATGAAGCCTGGAAAAAATATATCTGCTTTAAAAAGTATGAGGAAATGTACATTTTAAAATAACATAATTTTAGAAAATAATTTAAGATGATAAAATAATGCTGAACAAGGCAATTGCATGAGATGGATTTAAAACGTTCTCAAAAAATATGTCTAAGGAAGGTGCTGAGACAAGACTATGTTATTGGCAAGTATTTTATTTGATGAGTTACATTCCTTCATATCTAAATTATTATACAACATAACAAATATAGTTTCTAAGCTCCTTTTATGAATCAAGTATAATCGTAATGCTAAAACTTGAAGATGGCACTTAGAAAGATCTATAAATCAATCTTATGAAAAAATACATGTGTGCATTTTTGCAATGAAGTGTTTAATACAAGATCAGGCAACAAAATTGATCCCAGTAATTCAAAGATGATTTATCCTAAAGTAATCTGTCCATATATTCTGTCACATTAAGATGTACAATGAAGAAAACCACATATTTTCTTGATATTCTTCAACAAAAATTTAACTGAGTCCAGCATAACTTTTTCATGTCCTTCATCTAAAATAATTAATCATGCAAAATGAAAATAGTTTCATTAATGGCAAGATGAAGACAATAATATTCCTTATCATCAGTATCACACAATTATTTTTGGGAAGTTCTAGTCAGTCAGATAAAATAAAATAAATGAGATATATGAAACTATTATGAAAAAATTAGAATAATCATTTGATAATGTGATTATCTACTGAGATCCCAAAAAAGTGTTAAAAACTATAAAAATAAATATAACAGTGGCCTGGCCTATTACAAAATCCCCATAAAATTCAGCAGCATTTCTTTATGCTATCATTAACCATTTGGAAAACATGATTTAAAAAGACTTGATTACAATAGCAATGTAAATGACAAAACACTAACAAATGAAACTAAAAATAATGTGCTAGGTGTATTTATAATTAAAACCACAAAACTTTAATAAAGTATATGAGAATATAAAATATGTAGATTTTCCACATATCAGTTTAACAGTGTTTAAACAAAATCTACAGAAGGTTGTCTTTAAACTTAACAAAATGGATTTTTAAAACTATGTAATGAAGAAGGCATCTATACTAAATTGTTGCTTTAATCAAATAAAAATGTGTTCATCAAAAACATTACAAACAAAATCAAATTTCAAATAATGAAAACACATAATGGAGAATTTTAAACACATATAATGGAGAATTTTAAACACATATAATGGAGAATATATTAAACACATAATTTTAAACATACAAAGGAGAATATATTAATGTCTTTCATATATAAAGAATGATTAAAATTCAACAGAAAATGAGCAAAGAGTAATCTGTTTGAAAATACACACATTCAGTAAAAACATTGAATATATTTAGAGTTGGTAGTAACCTAAGACATGCATATTAAAGAATGCAGAGGTTCCAGTTTTGCTCATTCGTTTTCAACTTACTTTATTAATAGGTAGTAGCAGTGAAGAAATGATAAATTTTTGAGGTAGTCTTTAGAAATAGAGATTTTCAAGGCTTTGATTAAGCAAGGGTGTCTTTTATCTCTCAAGATTTTGTTTCTTAATGATTACTCTGATAGTTATTACTGGTTCAGAGCAAAAACAAATAGTATTCTTTGGCCTTAGCTTCCTCCACCATACAATTTAGATAATACATAAATCATAGAACTTAAAGTACTAAAAAAGTCAAATATAATTGCCTAGCAATCTGACTGTCACTTACAAAATAAGTGCTTAATTAATTGCTGGTATCATTGTGATTTTTATTATCACTTTAGTTTGTTTTTATAATTTATTAAAAGACCTTTGAGTTAAGCTTTGGTTAGTCTGAATAGCTCCCCTAAATTTTGATCAAATTTCTTTTTAGTTGTTTTTATTTTAGTTTACATCTGAAATCACGTCTTGGGCCAAACAAGAGTCTGCTTAGAGGGTACCTGCTCTGAGTGTGACCCAAGATCTTCATTTGCAAATATTTTGTTGAAGATGTGTTCAATAAATACAAATCTATTTAGTTTTGCTAGTCTGATATATGAAAGTTTTTCATATCCATAGATAGATTATTAATGTATATATCTAGTTAGATTATTAATAAAACTAAATCATATTTAACTTTTTAATGAATTGGCATGCACTCTAAAAGTCACATGAATGCATCTTCTTTTTTTTTTTTTTTTTTTTAATTTTTTTTTTAATTATACTTTAAGTTTTAGGGTACATGTGCACATTGTGCAGGTTAGTTACATATGTATACATGTGCCATGCTGGTGTGCTGCACCCACTAACTCGTCATCTAGCATTAGGTATATCTCCCAATGCTATCCCTCCCCCCTCCCCCCACCCCACAACAGTCCCCAGAGTGTGATATTCCCCTTCCTGTGTCCATGTGATCTCATTGTTCAATTCCCACCTATGAGTGAGAATATGCGGTGTTTGGTTTTTTGTTCTTGCGATAGTTTACTGAGAATGATGGTTTCCAGTTTCATCCATGTCCCTACAAAGGACATGAACTCATCATTTATTATGGCTGCATAGTATTCCATGGTGTCTATGTGCCACATTTTCTTAATCCAGTCTATCATTGTTGGACATTTGGGTTGGTTCCAAGTCTTTGCTATTGTGAATAATGCCGCAATAAACATACGTGTGCATGTGTCTTTATAGCAGCATGATTTATAGTCCTTTGGGTATATACCCAGTAATGGGATGGCTGGGTCAAATGGTATTTCTAGTTCTAGATCCCTGAGGAATCGCCACACTGACTTCCACAATGGTTGAACTAGTTTACAGTCCCACCAACAGTGTAAAAGTGTTCCTATTTCTCCACATCCTCTCCAGCACCTGTTGTTTCCTGACTTTTTAATGATTGCCATTCTAACTGGTGTGAGATGATATCTCATAGTGGTTTTGATTTGCATTTCTCTGATGGCCAGTGATGATGAGCATTTTTTCATGTGTTTTTTGGCTGCATAAATGTCTTCTTTTGTGAAGTGTCTGTTCATGTCCTTCGCCCACTTTTTGATGGGGTTGTTTGTTTTTTTCTTGTAAATTTGTTTGAGTTCATTGTAGATTCTGGATATTAGCCCTTTGTCAGATGAGTAGGTTGCAAAAATTTTCTCCCATGTTGTAGGTTGCCTGTTCACTCTGATGGTAGTTTCTTTTGCTGTGCAGAAGCTCTTTAGTTTAATTAGATCCCATTTGTCAATTTTGTCTTTTGTTGCCATTGCTTTTGGTGTTTTGGACATGAAGTCCTTGCCCACGCCTATGTCCTGAATGGTAATGCCTAGGTTTTCTTCTAGGGTTTTTATGCTTTTAGGTCTAACGTTTAAATCTTTAATCCATCTTGAATTAATTTTTGTATAAGGTGTAAGGAAGGGATCCAGTTTCAGCTTTCTACATATGGCTAGCCAGTTTTCCCAGCACCATTTATTAAATAGGGAATCCTTTCCCCATTGCATGTTTTTCTCAGGTTTGTCAAAGATCAGATAGTTGTAGGTATGCGGCGTTATTTCTGAGGGCTCTGTTCTGTTCCATTGATCTATATCTCTGTTTTGGTACCAGTACCATGCTGTTTTGGTTACTGTAGCCTTGTAGTATAGTTTGAAGTCAGGTAGTGTGATGCCTCCAGCTTTGTTCTTTTGGCTTAGGATTGACTTGGCGATGCGGGCTCTTTTTTGGTTCCATATGAACTTTAAAGTAGTTTTTTCCAATTCTGTGAAGAAAGCCATTGGTAGCTTGATGGGGATGGCATTGAATCTGTAAATGACCTTGGGCAGTATGGCCATTTTCACGATATTGATTCTTCCTACCCATGAGCATGGAATGTTCTTCCAATTGTTTGTATCCTCTTTTATTTCCTTGAGCAGTGGTTTGTAGTTCTCCTTGAAGAGGTCCTTCACATCCCTTGTAAGTTGGATTCCTAGGTATTTTATTCTCTTTGAAGCAATTGTGAATGGGAGTTCACTCATGAT
Organism: Gorilla gorilla gorilla; assembly: GCF_029281585.2. Lineage (NCBI taxonomy): Eukaryota > Metazoa > Chordata > Mammalia > Primates > Hominidae > Gorilla > Gorilla gorilla. The sequence goes on along the minus strand of NC_073231.2, from coordinate 94,792,338 downwards.
TTGGCTCTCTGTTTGTCTGTTGTTGGTGTATAAGAATGCTTGTGATTTTTGTACATTGATTTTGTATCCTGAGACTTTGCTGAAGTTGCTTATCAGCTTAAGGAGATTTTGGGCTGAGACAATGGGGTTTTCTAGATAAACAATCATGTCGTCTGCAAACAGGGACAATTTGACTTCCTCTTTTCCTAATTGAATACCCTTTATTTCCTTCTCCTGCCTGATTGCCCTGGCCAGAACTTCCAACACTATGTTGAATAGGAGCGGTGAGAGAGGGCATCCCTGTCTTGTGCCAGTTTTCAAAGGGAATGCTTCCAGTTTTTGCCCATTCAGTATGATATTGGCTGTGGGTTTGTCATAGATAGCTCTTATTATTTTGAAATACGTCCCATCAATACCTAATTTATTGAGAGTTTTTAGCATGAAGGGTTGTTGAATTTTGTCAAAGGCTTTTTCTGCATCTATTGAGATAATCATGTGGTTTAACACCCCACTGTCAACATTAGACAGATCAACGAGACAGAAAGTCAACAAGGATACCCAGGAATTGAACTCAGCTCTGCACCAAGCGGACCTAATAGACATCTACAGAACTCTCCACCCCAAATCAACAGAATATACATTTTTTTCAGCACCACACCACACCTATTCCAAAATTGACCACATAGTTGGAAGTAAAGCTCTCCTCAGCAAATGTAAAAGAACAGAAATTATAACAAACTATCTCTCAGACCACAGTGCAATCAAACTAGAACTCAGGATTAAAAATCTCACTCAAAGCCACTCAACTACATGGAAACTGAACAACCTGCTCCTGAATGACTACTGGGTACATAACGAAATGAAGGCAGAAATAAAGATGTTCTTTGAAGCCAACGAGAACAAAGACACAACATACCAGAATCTCTGGGATGCATTCAAAGCAGTGTGTAGAAGGAAATTTATAGCACTAAATGCCCACAAGAGAAAGCAGGAAAGATCCAAAATTGACACCCTAACATCACAATTAAAAGAACTAGAAAAGCAAGAGCAAACACATTCATAAGCTAGCAGAAGGCAAGAAATAACTAAAATCAGAGCAGAACTGAAGGAAATAGAGACACAAAAAACCCTTCAAAAAATCAATGAATCCAGGAGCTGGTTTTTTGAAAGGATCAACAAAATTGATAGACCGCTAGCAAGACTAATAAAGAAAAAAAGAGAGAAGAATCAAATAGACACAATAAAAAATGATAAAGGGGATATCACCACCGATCCCACAGAAATACAAACTACCATCAGAGAATACTACAAACACCTCTACGCAAATAAACTAGAAAATCTAGAAGAAATGGATACATTCCTTGACACATACACTCTCCCAAGACTAAACCAGGAAGAAGTTGAATCTCTGAATAGACCAATAACAGGAGCTGAAATTGTGGCAATAATCAATAGTTTACCAACCAAAAAGAGTCCAGGACCAGATGGATTCACAGCCGAATTCTACCAGAGGTATAAGGAGGAACTGGTACCATTCCTTCTGAAACTATTCCAATCAATAGAAAAAGAGGGAATCCTCCCTAACTCATTTTATGAGGCCAGCATCATTCTGATACCAAAGCCGGGCAGAGACACAACCAAAAAAGAGAATTTTAGACCAATATCCTTGATGAACATTGATGCAAAAATCCTCAATAAAATACTGGCAAAACGAATCCAGCAGCACATCAAAAAGCTTATCCACCACGATCAAGTGGGCTTCATCCCTGGGATGCAAGGCTGGTTCAATATACGCAAATCAATAAATGTAATCCAGCATATAAACAGAGCCAAAGAATGCATCTTCTTAATTTTAATTTTAAATCATGCACGCTTTGCTTGCTGAGAACAATACACAAATCTCTCATAGGTACATGTAGGCTGTTTGCTGACTTTAGCTTTGACTACATTTGTTTTCTCTTACCTTCCACTCTGCAATATTTATAAATAGAGCCAACTCTTACCAGAGTTTTGAAATAGAGATAACTTTTCATCTTTACTCATGTTCCTCTTCCTTCAATTACATCTCCAGTCACTTCTTGCTGACCTCTGATTATCCTCTTTCTGGTTTCTCTCCTCATAGCCTCATGCCATTCCACTGTGTCTTAACTAGGCCTGCAATCATTGGAGAAGCCCTATGTTCTGTAATTTTTTTAAAAAAAAAACCCTCCTTGCTAGTACTTATGTGTACAGCATTCCCTTTCTTTAGGTTCCTGCTAAATTCCTGAAGTTAATCTGAGCAACTAAATCATTAGTTGACCTTCACAAACATTGATGGACTTGTCTGTTACTCCATCCTGACAACATCCTGTTTCCAGTATAGTTTTTAATAAATAATGTGGCATTTCAGCCACAGGTTGAACATCAGTGAGGATCAGTTGGATCAAAGGGTTTTCCTCCACATTTTAAGTGACAAGGCATAGGTGAATGTTTGCTCTATGTTTTAGTTTTCTTTTTTTTTTTTTTCTTTTTATTTGAGATGGAGTCTTGCTCTGTTGCCTTGGCTGGAGTGCAGTGGTGCAATCTCGGCTCACTGCAACCTCAGCCTCCTGAGTTCAAGTGATTCTTCTCCCTCAGCCTCCCAAGTAGCTGGGACTACAGGCGTGCACCACCATGCCTGGCTAATTTTTGTATTTTTAGTAAAGACAGGGTTTCACCATATTGGCCAAGGTTGTCTGGAACTCCTGAGCTCAAGTGATCTGCCTGCCTCGGCCTCCCAAAGTACTGGGATTACAAGTGTGAGCCACTGCCCCAGCCACATTTTAGTTTTTTATTGCTCCTATAACAATTCATCACAAACGTAGCAGCTTAAAACAACATAAATGTATTGTTTCATTGTTCTATAGGTCAGGGGTCTTAGTAGGTTCAGTTGGTTTCTTTTCCCTTATTCTCACAAAGCTAAAGTCAAAATGTCAGTTAGCTGGCTCTTATGTGAAGGTTCTGGGGGAGAATTCATTTCCAGGGCTGTTATGGCTGTTGGCAGAATTTAGCATGTTGATGTAGGACTAAGGTCCCATTTCCTTGCTGGTTGTCACTTAGGGATCTGTCACTCAGCTTCTAGACACCACCCGCATTCTCTTGCCTATGGCCTCCTTCATCTCCAAAGCTAGCAATGATGCATCAAGTCCTCCTCATGTGCTGAATCTCTCTCACCTCTCTTTCTAGCCTATCTCTCCACAATTTCTCTTTGCCATTCCCTCTCTTTCTCTTTTTTTATTTCTCTCTCTCTCTCTCTCCAGCTGAAGAAAGTGCATTTAAAGTTTCTTGTGATTAGAATGCGCTCAACAGAATAAGCACGGATAATCTCTCTGTCTTAAGATAAGTCACCTTAATTATCTCTGCAAAGTGCCTTTTGCTTTGTAAGGTAACATATTCACAGGCTCCAGAGAATAAGACATGGCTATTTTTGGGGGCCTATTATTTGGCCTGCCTATACTCCACATACTTAGTGATCTGGTTATCTAGATTATAGAGCTGGAGCCCTAGAATTTGAAAAATTTGGCTTTTAGGCAATTTCAAACATGAGACGGCTAACTTATTTTGTATATCCTCATGTAACAACAACAAGAGGGCACCAACATCTTCCTTGAAGCACAGAAAGTAAATTTGTCTAAGGCAAGGGATAAATTTTTGGTGGAGGGTGAGGTGAGGGAAAGTCTTGTTTTTATATTTTTATTTACTTTCTTAATTAGGGAAGGGCTACTACAACAAATTATCACACACTGGGTAACTTATGTAACAAACATTTATTTCTTGCAGTTCTGATGACTGAAGTCCAAGATCAAGATGCTAACAGGTCCAGTGTCTGGTGAGGGCCCTCTTCCTGGCTTGCTTCCTTCCTACTGTGTCCTCACATGGTGAAGAGCAGAGACAGAGGAAGCAAGCTGGCTTGTGTCTTTTTATAAGGACACTGATCCCACCCTCATGACCTAAATACTTCTCAAAGGCCCTACCTTCTAATGTAACCACATTGGGTATTAAGATGTCAACATATGAATTTTGGGGGCATACGATAATTCAGTCCATTTTTTCACACTGACAAAAGAATGGCAGATCAATGCCTCAGGTTATGTGGACTTTGGCCTTCATGACCTTCAGACTTGCCCATGATAGCTGTAGAATTGAACTCATTTCACATTCAGAGGTTTCCAGGGTAGCAATCAAGGAGACCTTATATAAAGGATTTTTATTTCTACTGGGGCCTCTTTCCTCAGCATGTTCTTCAGAGTCCCAACAGTCCATGGACCCTCAAGTCGTCGCATCCACAATGATAAAGTTATGCAAGGGGTGTTCTTGAAGGTGAGCAAAACCATCAAACATCCATAGGGAACTGATGTCTTTTGCCACTCATCCAGTTCTTCCCTCTGCTTCCCCATTTATTCATTTCTTTATTCTTTCATTCCACCATAATCTGAGAAGCCTCCACTATGTGTCAGTGACTACACTGATGTGCAGGCTACATTTCTAAAAAGAGTCAGGCAATTTTTCATCTTTGAGAAGCCTTTTTTTTAATTTTGGAGACAGTTAAGAGACAAAAAAAGTAGATACATAAAAAGTAGTTCTGATTTTGAGTGTTTTATATATTATTAATACATTGACAGAGTAATGTCATAGAGAAAGCAACAGATATAGAGGGTGGTTGTAACTTTAAATGAATGTTGGAGAAGATTTCTCTGAAGGATAAAAAATTCTAAAAGCATATAGCAAAAATAACTCCTGCTTCTAGATGTCTTAAAAATTTAACTTTTCATAGAACTAAAATTATTTAAATATCAAACTATGTGATGCAGTAATTGTCTTCTTAGACATGGTGGAGTTGCTGTAATTCAAACTGGTGAGAAAGTAAATATTTTTATTGCTTGTTTTCACTTAAGTATCTGGAGGGAAGAAAAGACTGACATTTTTAACTTCTTCCAGCTCCTTAGAGTAAAAGGTTGAAACACAAAGTATTTGGTGATTCTGTTTTAGAAAAACATTAAGGAGCCTTTGGATATTCAAAGATACAGAGGAGAGATAAATTCCGTAGCATATTGAAGGAGTATGGAAGAGTCCAGGAGTCTAAGATGGAGAGGAGAGTAGTTGGGTTTATAACTTTATATAGAAAATAAACTGAGCCACATATGAATATACAACCCCTGCATTTCACAGCTATTAATTCAAAATAGATATTGGAAAAAATGAAGGAAAATAAATAGGGGTCCCTCCACAGGTTGCTACAGTGTGGAAACACAATGGAACAGTGATAGATGATGAGATTATAAAGAAACTGATAGGACAGAGGCTTGTGAAGGCACAGGAGGAAAGTTGTAAGCTCCCCTTTTCCCTCTGAATTGCCATAGACTACAGAATTCCAGGCTCCAAGTGTCCATGGGATGGTGTTTAAACAAATTTATTTTAAATTTCAGAGGACAGATTACATTAGTTGACAACAGCATTACACTCACCTGGTCATTCTGTCTCTTTAAAACAGTCCTGTGAAGTTGATTGGAAATTTCATCTTCTCCCTGTTTGAGGTAAGAGGAAAGTTAAAGACAACGTACAGTTTACTTTTTCATGAGGACAAACTGTATGTGCTAGATTTTCATTGTTTTGTTTTGAGCTCCTTGCTTTTCTTCTCCCCTCCTTTCTTCTCTTCCAGTTATCTTCCTCTTCCTCCTGCTTGTCTGTTTCCATTTCATTTTAGGGTGTTGGCATTCTCGGTGATACTTGCTCATGCTCTTGCACAATATTTGGAAGACAGAAAGGGGGCAGCAGGTGTTATTTTTTCTTCAGCAGTGGCATCAGACATATGAACTTTAATAAGTATGATTTTCTTCCCGCCAATCATCTGCCTTTTTACTGCAGGGCAGCTGTGGCAATTGGCCATGGTTCCATTTCCTGATTTATAAGTAACCGTAGCAATTTCTTGATTCTCTAGATCACACCTAAGTTGGTGGTTTTGAAAACCATAGGTAATCTCTCTTGACTTTCACTTCTCCAGTCATTTAGAGATTTTACTAACAATGAATTTCTAATATTACATTCCTTTCAACTTTCTATACTAGTTTCTTTTTTCCTGACTGAAAATGACTAATAGTTATTTTTCAAACGTTCTTTTAGTACTCTTCTAAAACTCATATTATTAAAGGGTTGATTGCCTTGGCATGGAGGCTTAGAGAATATCATCCTCCTTTATAGCTTCCAAAAGTCTATAAGAAACTTGAGTGCCAATTAAATCAGTTTCCATAAAGATATTGGAGTATGGTCTGATTCATACACCGAACCTGGAGTACCTCAAGACACGCATTCTCAACAGGACATTGCCCTCCCCACCCCCAACTAAGGGGTGAAAACTGTCCTTGAACATGTAAAAAAATTTAACTACGTATTACGTGTAAAACACAGATATATCTGCAATACTAAACAGATATACAGTAACCTATGATACTAAAATTTCATGGGCTGGTGCTAATTAGAAAGATAATGTTTCAAAAGGCTCTTTAGCTGGGTAATAACAGAAGAAAAAAGAAAACTGGTTCAAGAGAATTAGAGACTAGTTTCATTCTAAGAAGACACTGGGATTTTACTTCCATTCTACCTCAGAATTTCGATGCACCATTGTATACACTATGGGTGCTCCAGCATCATCCAAAAAGATTCTGCAGGCTATTCTAGACCATTGATTTTCAAACCTGGCAATGTAAATCCTGAGAGTTTAGAAATTTTTTTGCCTTACAATGGTGCATAGGTGGTTCAATAATCAGCCAGCTCTGATGAAATTACTGCTCTGCTCTAACTGTAATAAGCCGTAGCTTTTAGAAGGCCAGTTCTCCATAGCTATATGGATCTAGAAAAAATGGAGACAGTGAGCCCGACTATTCTTTTTGGTGAGTGCATGTATCTAATACATCCTTTTTCATGCTCCAGAAATAATGGCTTTTTTTTTCCCCCTTGTAATTTCTTCAGTTAATCCCACATTTACTTAATATTATTTGGTCCTTTGCTCTGAATACCTTTTTCATTATGAATAACTAATCAAAGCTGTATATAATTTCCAGAATATCCCATTTTTATTGACTCATCATTCCTTACCCTTCTCTCCCCTCACAGACCTACATCATATTTAAGAAGACAACGTATGCTTGTTATAAAATTAGATGTAGACAATTAAATACCACCAAGAGTCCTTAAACAAGGATATGTCAGTCCCTAAGAGAACTGTGGCACTCCTAGAGTAAAGCTTTTGTTAATGACTGTAAATACCATACATTTAAAAATGAGTAATGTTTCTCATTGAGAAATTTTACTAAACAGGAGTTGCTTTATTGATTTTTCACTCTTCTATGGCAGTACACCCTGAATATGGAAATATTTTTACTCTGAGAAGATGAATCATTTTTGGTTTATAAGAGTGCTGTCAGAAAGAGTAAAAAGAAATCAATAGACTTGAAGTTACAACCAAAGTTGTTTAAGCAACATGAGCTACAAATAGGAATTAAATGAATAATATGACTTATGCAGTATGCATTTTTCAAGTAAATTAATGAGGAGTAGTTGATCCTATTTTAAAGCATACACAAAAAACTAAAACCAAAATGAAATCTTTACTATGAGAAGGAACAAAGTTCTTATTGACTTATCCAGGCAGATTTTTGCTAAATATTTGTGTGTCTAAATATCAAGTGTGCATATATTGTACTATTTTTTAAATTCCTATTTCACATTGTAATTAGAATTATTAACCATCAAATCTAGAAGGAATCCTATGGAACATTTTATCCAATGGTATCTTACTGATGGAAAACTATTTTCCAAAAGATTAAAAGGAAAAGTAGAATCTAGGCATTCCTAATCATCTTTCCCTGCTCTTTCTGTTTCAGAATCTTGAGATGTTTGAGGTCAAACATGTCTTTATACTACATTCAATGCTTTTTACCTTATATTTTTCTACATCCTCCAGCACAGTGCTTCACAGTACAGACATGGCCAGTACTTGACTTGTAATGGCTGCCCAGAGTGTTGTGCTGAGGAAGGAGTCAGTTGGATAGATCTTCAAGTGACTGGCACTCTCTGATTGGTCGTTTCCCTTCACTCGTGGCCAGTACAGACAGCACAGTCCAATCATGTATCTAAAATATCCTCCCTAGTCCATTCCCTCAATCACAGTCTATTCCCTTTCCTTGCTTAATTGTCTTCCCAGCATTTCACATTATGTGAAATTATCTTTCTTGTATACTGCCTTCTCCTACAAGAATGTAAACTCCAAGAAGGCAGGGATTTTGTTTATCTTGCTCACTGTTGTGCTGTAGACTTATTAGAGTGTTGGCATATGGGAAACAATAAGCATTTGTGTAATAATTTTTTAAATACTGTACTGTATTGCACATGCTCTATATATGTTCCTAAATTCTTATTCCCAACTCAGCTTTTGTTAATATCATTTAAACTTTCACTGGAAGTTCAATATTTTAGAATTATTGTTGCAAAAATGTTCTTTATCACAAGATATATTTTGGCAGTCATATTTATATACATATATAAAACATCTAGGGTAGGGTAGGTTTTCCAAAAGCAGGATCTATCTGTATACATGTATACACACATGTGTACTTGGATAGGACTTATCTAAAATGGTACAGGAACCATTATTCTTGGTTCATGTATCATTGTGAAGGGAGTAAAAATTGGCAAAGAGGATTTATTGGATAGACTTTAGCCCTTTTTTTTCTGAAGTCCTTGTAAGCAGAGTCTGAGCTCCTATTCTGATAAAAAAAAAAAGAAAGAAAATTCCATCATAAGCACCATCACTTTCTACTGAATTACATAATGAAGTAATAAAAGCCAGTTATCATAAGCCAAATGTGACCATAGTATATTCAGTTTGAAACTATTTTAGATAAAAATTTTAGATAAAAATCTATAGCAAAATTTAGTCTTTTATAGCTGAGTTCCACTCCTTTCTACTTACAAAACACATTATTTTAGAGGCTGTAATTAATTGTCACTTTATTCTATATTCATTATCTAAACATTTAATATACTAACAATTCCAGACACTATGCTAGACTCCCAGGATAAAAGGATAATGTCCTTCCTTCAAGAAGTTAACACCCTAATCATTAAAAATAGGACTCTATATCAGATCATGGAAGACTAGAATTCTTCTTCTGGCTTTCCAGTTATAACTTTGTACAATTAAGGAAAAATTATTGATATTAATCCATTTAAAAAAATTAATTGGCCAGGTGCAGTGGCTCATGCCTGTAATCCTAGCACTTTGGGAGGCCAAGGTGGGTGAATCACAAGGTCAGGAGTTCTAGACCAGCCTGGCCAACATGGTGAAACCCCGTCTCTACTAAAAATACAAAAAATTAGCTGGGTGTAGTAGCAGGCGCCTGTAATCCCAGCTACTTGGGAGGCTGAGGCAGGAGAATTGCTTGAACTATGGAGGCGGAGGTTGCAGTGAGCCGAGATGGTGCCCCTGCGCTCCAGCCTGGGTGACAGGGTGAGACTCCATCCCCCCAAAAAAAAACTAATTGATGCATGATAATTGTATATATTTATGGATTACAATGTGACATTTTAATATATTTATACATTGTGAAATTATAAACTCAGAGTAATTAACACATTCGTCACCTCAAATGTTTATTATTTCTTTTCAGTGAGAATATTTAACAGCCTCTCTTTTAGCTACTGTAAAATATGTAATACATTATTATTAACTCTAGTCACCTTGCTGTGTAATACAACGTAAGAACATCCCCCTATCTAACTGTAACTTTGTATCCTACTCATTGACCAAGGTCTTCCCCTTTCCACCTCTTCACCTTCCTATTTCCAGTCTCTGGCAACCACCATTCTACTCTCTACTTCTATGAGTTTGACCTTTTTAGATCTCACAAGTGAGATCATATCGTATTTTTCTCTCTGTGCCTGGGTTAATATACTTAACATAATGTCATCTAGGTTCATTCATGTAGTTCCAAATGACAAATTTCCTTTATATTAGGGGTGAATAACATTCCATTGTGTATATATACCACATTTTTAAAAAGCCATTTATCTGTTGATGAACACTTTCCATATCTTGGCTACTGCAAATAATGCTACAGTGAACATGGCAATGCAGACATCTTTCTGGCATACTGATTTCAATTACTTTGGGCATATACCCAGTAGTGGGATTATTTGGTCATATGGTAATTCTGTTTTTGGATTTTTAAGGCATTTCCATACAGTTTTCCGAAATAGCAATGTGAATTTACTATACCAGATACAATGTATAAGATTTTTGTTTTCTCCACATTTTCACCAATACTTTTCATTTTTTGAGAATAGCCAATCTAACAGGTGTGAAATGATATTTCATTGTGATTTAAATATGCATTTCTCTGATGATTAGAGATGTTGAGCATTTTGTTCATATATCGCTTGGTCATTTATATGTCTTCTTTTGAGAAATGTATATTCAAGCCCAAGGCCCTTATCTTAAAGGGATTGTTTTCTTGTTATTGATAGTTTGAATTTCTTACATATTTTGGATATTAGCCTTTTATATGATGCATGATTTGCAACTATATTCTCCCAATCCATGAGTTGTCTCTTCATCCTATTAGTTGTTTCTTTTTGTTGTTCAGAATCTTTTAATTTTTATGAAATCCATGTGTCTATTTTTGTTTTGTTGCTTATGCTTTTGGGTTATATTTAAAAATTTTTCCCAGACCAATGTCATAGGGCATTCTTCTATGTTTTCTTTTAGTAGTTTTATAGTTTGAGGTTTTATGTTTAAGTCTTTACTCCATTTTGAGTTAATTCTTATACAAGGAGTGAGATTAGAATCCATTTTCATTTTTCTGTGTTTGAATACTAGTTTTTCCAACACTGTTATTGAAGAGACTGTCTTTTACTCATTACGTGTTCTTAGCACCTTTGTCAAAAATCAATTGACCACGTATGTGTGGGTTTATTTCTGGACTGTCTTATTCTGTTGGTTGATATGTCTGTTTTTGTCAGTACCATGCTGTTTTGACTACTATAGCTTTGCAATATATTTTGAAATCTGGTAATGTAATGTATCTAGCTTTGTTCTTTTTGATCAAGTTGCTTTCGCTATTTTGTGCATATGAATTTTAGGATTGCTAACTCTATTTTTGTAAGAAATGCTACTGAAAATTCAATAGGGATGCCATTAAATTTGTATATTACTTTGGGTAGTATGTATATTTTTAAAATTTTTCGTTCCATGAACTCAGGATATCTTTCCATTTATTTGTATCATCCTCACTCTCTTTCATCAATGTTTTATAGTTTTCAATGTACAGGTTGTTTACACCTTTGGTTAAATTTATTCCTAAGTATTTTTTTTTTGATGCTTTGTAAGGAAGATGGTTTTTTAAATCCCTTTTCCAGACAGTTTGTTGTTATTTTATAGAAATGCTACTGATTTTTGTAAGTTGATTTTGTATCCTGCAACTGTATTGAACTAATGTATCAGTTCTAGCAGTGTTTTGATGAAGACTTTAGAATTTTCCGTGTAATTTCTAACTGAGACAATTTCAGTAAACAGAAATAATTTTCCTTTGTTCTTTCTGATTTGGATGGCTTTTAGTTCTGTCTCTTGACTCTGCTCTGGCTAGAGCTTCCTGTCCTATGTTGAACAGAAGTGGTGTGAGTGGACATCTTTATCCTGCTGGTATTTTAGAAGAAACACTTTCTGCTTTTCACCATTAGATGTGATGTTACCTGTAGGCTTCTCATATATGACCCTTGTTGTGTTGAGAAATATTTCTTCTATACCTAATTTGTGGAAAGTTTTTAAATCATGAAACCATGTTGAATTTTTTTCAAATGCTTTTTCTGCATCTATTGCGATGATCACATGGTTTTTGTACTTCATTCTGTTGATATATTGAATCACATTTATTGATTTGTGTATGTTGAGCCAACCTTGCTTGGCAGGGATAAATCCCACTTGATCATGGTGAATGATTTTTTAATGTACTATTAAAAGTGTTTTGATAGCATTTGTGGAGAATTTCTACATCTATGTTAATTAGTTATATTGACCTGTAGTTTTCTTGTAGTGTCTTTGATTGGCTTTGGTATCAGGGTGATATTGGCCTTGTAAAATTAGGAAGTATTCCCTCCTCTTGAACATTTCAGAAGACATTTTAACATTGAGTTAGATCAGTGTTAGTTATTTTTAAGTGTTTGGTAGATGTCAACCATAAAGCCATCTGATCCTTGACTTTTATTTGATAGCAGATATTTAATTATTGATTCAGTCTCCTTATTTGTTATTGTTCTGTTCAGATTTCCAATTTCTTTTTGTTTTAGTCTTAGTAGGCTATATGTTTCTAGAAATGTATTCATTTGTTCTAAGTTGTCAAATTTGTTGGTATGTAATTCTTGATTTAAATTTTTAAATAAATTTGGTGGGTACATATTAAGTGTATATAATTGTGGGGTACATGAGATGTCTTGATATAAGCATGCAAATGAAATAAGCACATCATAGAGAATGGGGTATTCATTCCCTCAAGGGTTTATCCTTCTACAAACAATTCAAATGCACTCTTTTAGTTATTTTTAAAGGTGCAATTAAAAGTTATTATTGACTATAGTAACCATGTTGTATGATCACACAGTATGTCTTATTCATTATTTCCAATTTTTTTCACCAATTAATAATCCCCACCTCCCCCCCAGTCTACCACTATCCTTCCCAGTATCTGGTTATCATCCTTGTACTCTCTGTATCCCAAATTCAATTGTTTTGATTTTGAGATCCCACAAATACGTGAGAACATGTGATCTTTGTCTTTCTGTGCTTGGTTTATTTCACTTCACATAATAATCTCCAGTTTCATCCATGTTGTTGCAGATGAGAGGATCTCATTTTTTATGATTAAATAGTACTCCATTGTGTATATGCACCATATTTTTGTTATCTGTTCATCTATTGATTCACACCTAGGTTGCTTCCAAATCGTAGCTTTTGTTAACATTGCTGCAACGAACATGAGAATACAGGCATCTCCTGGATATACTTATTTCCCTTCTTTTGGGTGAATACCCAGCAGTGAGATTACTGGATCATATAGTAGCTCAATTTTTAGTTTTCTGATAAATGTCTAAACTTTTCTCCACAGTGGTTGTACTAATTTACATTCCCACTAACAGTATATGAGGGTTCTCTTCCTCTATACCCTCGACAGTATTTGTTACTGCCTGTCTTGGATTAAAGCCATTTTAACTGGGGTAAGATGATAATTCATTGTAGTTTTGATTTGAATTTCTCTGATGATCAATGATGTTGAGCACCTTTTCATATGCCTGTCTCAAAGACATGTCTTTGATAAATATCTATTCAGATCTTTATTCCATTTTTTGATTGGATTATTAAATTTTTTTCCTTCAGAGTTTTTTGAGCCCTTTATATGCTCTGGTTATTAATCTCTTGTCAGATGGGTGTTTTGCAAATATTTTACCCCATTCTGTGGGTTGTCTCTTCACTTTGTTGATTGTTTCCTTTGCTGTGCAGAGGCTTTATAATTTAATGTAATCCCATTTGTCCATTTTGGCTTTGGTTGCCTGTGCTTGTGGAGTATTGAAAAAGAAATTTTTGCCCAGACCAATGTCCTGGAGATTTTCCCTAATGTTTTATTATCACAGTTTTACAGTTTGAGGTCTTAGATTTAGGCCTTTATTTTGATTTAATTTTTGTATATGGTGAAAGATAGGGCTCTAGTATCATAATTCTCCATATGGATATCCAGTTTACCCAGCACCATTTATTGAAGAGACTGTCTTTTCCCCAGTGTATGTTGTTGGAAACGTTGTCAAAATTGAGTTCACTGTAAATGTGTGAATTTGTTTTTGGGTTTTCTATTATGTTCCATTGGCCTGTGTGTCTGTTTTTATGCCAGTACCATGCTCTTTTGGTTACTATAGCTCTTTAGTATAATTTGAAGTCAGACAATATGATTCCTCCAGTTTTTTTCTTTCTACTTAGTGTAGCTTTGGCTATTCTGGACCTTTTATAGTACCATATTAATTTTACATTTTTTTTCTATTCTTGTGAAGAATATCATAGGCATTTAAGTATGGATTGCATTGAATTTGTATTGTGCTTTTGTTATTATGGACATTTTAACAATATTGATTCTTCCAATCAATGAGCAAAATATTTTCCATTTGTTGGTGTCATCTTCAATTTCTTTCATCAGTTTTTTATAGTTTTCATTACGGTAATCTTTTACTTATTTGGTTGTTAATTACTAGATATTTAATTTTATCTGTGATTGTTATAAATGGGATTTTTAAAAATTTCTGTTTCAGATTGCTCACTGTGGGCATATAGAAATGCTACTTATTTTTGTATGTTGATATTGTATTCTGCAGACTTACTAAATTTTTTATCAGTTCTAATAGTTTTTTGGCAGAATCTTTAGGTTTTTCCAAATGTAAGATCATGTGATCTGAAAACAAGGATAATTTGATTTTTTTCCATTTCAGTTTGGATGCCCTCTATATCTTTCTCTAGTAGGACCTCCAATACTATTTTGGATAACAGTGGTAAAAGTGAGCATCCTTGCCATGTTCCAGAGTGGCTTTCAATTATTCCTCATTCAGTATGATACTAGCTGTGGGTCTATCATATATGGTTTTTATTATATTGAGGTATATTCTTTCTATACTCAGTTTTTGAAGGTTTTTATAAGGAAGAGATGCTGAATTTTATTAAATGCATCTTGAAATCATCATATAGTTTTTATCCTTCATTCTGTTGATATGATATATCACATTGATTGATTTGCATATGTTGAACCATCCATGCATCCCAGGAATAAATCCCACTTGATTATGATGAATGATCTTTCTAATGTTTTGTTGAATTTGGTTTGCTAGTACTGTGTTGAGGATTTTTTAAATCAATATTCATCAGAGACATTGGCCTGCAGTTTCCTTTTTTTTAATTTTTGATGTGTTTTTGTCTGATTTTTGTATCACAGTAATACTGGTCTTGTAGAATGAATCTGGAAGCATTCTCTCCTCCTCTGTTTTTCAGAATATTTTAAGTATGATTGGTATGAGTTCTTCTTTAAATGTTTGGTAGAATTCAGCCATAAAGCCATCAGGTTGTGGGCTTTTCTTTACTGGGACACTTTTTATTATGACTTTAATCTCATTACTTGTTATTGGTCTGTTTAGGTTTTGAATTCATTCCTTATGCAATTGTGGTAGATTGTTTGTGTCTATGAATTTATCCATTTCATCAAGATTTTCCAATTTATTGGCACATAGTTTCTCATAGCAGCCCTTAATGATCCTTGAAATTTCTGCAGTATCAGTGGTAATGTCTCCCTTTTCATTTCTGATTTTATATATTTGTAACTTCTCTCTTTTTTTCTTAGTCTGACTAAAGGATTTTCAATTTTGTTTAACTTCTTAAAAACCAAATTTTGTTTTACTGATCTTTTGTATTGTTTTCTTCATTTCAAATTTGTTTATTTCTCCGCTAATCTAATTTCTTTTCTTCTACTAATTTCAGTTTGGTCTGCTCCTGCTTTTCTAGTTCTTTAAGCAATGTTAGATTGCTTATTTGAAGTTTTTCTCTTTTTTTGATGTAGGCACTGATAGCTATAAACTTTCCTCTAAGTACTGCTTTTCCTGTATCCCATGGGTGTTGGTATGTTTTGTTTCCATTATTAATTGTTTTAAAATTTTTTCAATTTCTTTCTTCTTTTTTTATTATTATTATACTTTAAGTTCGAGGGTACGTGTGCACAACGTGCAGGTTTGTTACATAGGTATACATTTGCCATGTTGGTTTGCTGCACCCATTACCTTGTCATTTACATTAGGTATTTCTCCTAATGCTATCCCTCCTCCAGCCCCCCGCCCAACAACAGGCCCCAGTGTGTAATGTTCCCCTCCCTGTGTCCATGTGTTCTCATTGTTCAACTCCCACTTATGAGTGAGAACATGCAGTGTTTGGTTTTCTGTCCTTGTGACATTTTGCTGAGAATGATGGTTTCCAGCTTCATAGATGTCCCTGCAAAGGACATGAACTCATCCTTTTATATGGCTGCATAGTATTCTGTGGTGTATATGTGCCACATTTTCTTTATCCAGTCTATTATTGATTGACATTTGGATTGGTTCCAAGTCTTTGCTATTGAGAATAGTGCCACAATAAATATGCATGTGCATGTGTCTTTATAACAGCATGATTTATAATCCTTTGGGTATATACTTAGTAATGAGATTGCTGGGTCAAATTTCTAGTTCTAGATCCTTGAGGAATTGCCACACTGTCTTCCACAATGGTTGAACTAATTTACACTCCCACAAAGAGTGTAAAAGTGTTCCTATTTCTCCACATTCTCTCCAGAATCTGTTGTTTCCTGACGTTTTAATGACCACCATTCTAATAGGCGTGAGATGGTATCTCATTGTGGTTTTGATTTGCATTTCTATGATGACCAGTGATGATGAAAATTTTTTCATATGTCTATTGGCTGCATAAATGTCTTTTTGCGAAGTGCCTGTTCATATCCTTTGTCCACTTTTTGATGCAGTTGTTTGATTTTTCTTGTAAATTTGTTGAAGTTCTTTGTAGATTCTCGATATTAGTCCTTTGTCAGAGGATAGGTTGCAAAAATGTTCTCCCATTCTGTAGGTTGCCTGTTTACTCTGATGATGGTTTCTTTTGCTTTGTAGAAGCTCTTTAGTTTAATTACATCCCATTTTTCAATTTTGGCTTTTGTTGCCATTGTTTTTGGTGTTTTAGTCATGAAGTCTTTGCCCATGCCTATGTCCTGAATGGTATTGCGTAGGTTTTCTTCTAGGATTTTTATGGTTTTAGGTCTTACAGTTAACTCTTTAATCCATCTTGAGTTAATTTTTGTATAAGTTGTAAGGAAGGGATCCAGTTTCAGCTTTCTACTTATGGCTAGCCTGTTTTCCAAGCACCATTTATTAAATAGGGAATCCTTTCCCATTGCTTATTTTTGTCAGGTTTGTCAAATATCAGATGCTTGTAGATGTGTAGTGTTATTTCTGAGGCCTCTGTTCTGTTCCAATAGTCTATATATCTGTTTTGGTACCAGTACCATACTGTTTGGGTTACTGTAAACTTGTAGTATAATTTGAAGTCAGGTAATGTGATGCCTCCAGCTTTGTTCTTGTTGCTTAGGATTGTGCAGGCTCTTTTTTGGTTCCATATGAAAATTAAAGTAGTTTTTTTCCAATTCTGAGGAGAAAGTTAGTCATAGCTTGATGGGGATAGCATTGAATCTATAAATTACTTTGGGCAGTATGGCCATTTTCACGATATTGATTCTTCCTATCCATGAGTATGGAATGTTCTTCCATTTGTTTGTGTCCTCTTTTATTTCATTGAGCAATGGTTTATAGTTCTCCTTGAAGAGGTCTTTCACATCCCTTGTAAGTTGGATTCATAGGTATTTTATTCTCTGTAGTAATTGTGAATGGGAGTTCATTCATGATTTGGCTCTCTGTTTGTTTGCTGTTGGTATATTGGAATCCTTGTCATTTTTGCACATTGATTTTTTATCCTGAGACTTTGCTGAAGTTGCTTATCAGCTTAACAAGATTTTGGGCTGAGATGATGGGGTTTTCTAAATATAAAATCATGTCATCTGCAAACAGAGACAAATTGACTCCCTGTTTTCCTAATTGAATACCCTTTATTACTTTCTCTTGCCTGATCGCCCTGGCCAGAACTTCCAATACTATTGAATAGGAGTTGTGAGAGGGGGTATCCTTGTCTTGTGCCAGTTTTGAAAGGGAATCTTTCCAGTTTTTGCTTATTCAGATATTGGCTATGGGTTTGTCATAAATAGCTCTTATTTTGAGATACATTCCATCAATACCTAATTTATTGAGAGTTTTTAGCATGAGGGGCTGTTGAATTTTGTCAAAGACCTTTTCTGCATCTATTGAGATAATCATGTGGTTTTTGTCGTTGGTTCTGTTTATGTGATGGATTACATTTATGGATTTGCATATGTTGAACCAGCCTTGCATCCCAGGGATGAAGCCGACTTGATCATGGTGGATTAGCTTTTTGATGTGCTGCTGGATTCAGTTTGCCAGTATTTTATTGAGGATTTTTGCATCAATGTTCATCAGGGATATTGGCCTAAAATTCTCTTTTTCTTGTTGTGTCTCTGCCAGTCTTTGGCATCAGGATGATGCTGGCCTCATAAAATGAGTTAGGGAGGATTCCCTCTTTTTGTATTGATTGGAATAGTTTCAGAAGGAATGGTATCAGCTCCTCCTTGTACCTCTGGTAGAATTCATCTCTGAATCCATCTGTTCCTGGACTTTTTTTGGTTGGTAGGCTGAGAATTATTGCCTCAATTTCAGAAACTGTTACTGGTCTATTCAGAGATTCAACTTCCTCCTGGTTTAGTCTTGGGAGAGTGTATGTGTCCAGGAATTTATCCATTTCTTCTAGATTTTCTAGTTTCTTTGCATGGAGGTGTTTATAATATTCTCTGATCGTAGTTTTTATTTCTGTGGGATAGGTGGTGATATCCTCTTTATCATTTTTTATTGCATCTATTTGATTCTTCTCTCTTTTGTTGTTTATTAGTCTGGCTAACGGTCTATTTTGTTGGTCTTTTCAAAAAACCAGCTTTTGGATTCATTGATTTTTTGAAGGGTTTTTTGTGTCTCTGTCTCCATCAGTTCTGCTCTGATCTTAGTTATTTCTTGTCTTCTGCTAGCTTTTTAGTTTGTTTGCTCTTGCTTCTCTAGTTATTTCAATTGTGATGTTAGGGTGTCGATTTTAGATCTTTCCTGCTTTCTCTTGTGGGCATTTAGTGCTATAAATTTCCCTCTACACACTGCTTTAAATGTGTCCTAGAGATTCTGGTACGTTGTGTCTTTGTTCTCATTGGTTTCAAAGAACATCTTTATTTCTGCCTTAATTGTGTTATTTCCTCAGTAGTCATTCAGGAGCAGGTTGTTCAGTTTCCATGTAGTTGCACAGTGTTGAGCGAGTTTCTTAATCCTGAGGTCTAATTGGATTGCACTGTGGTCTGAGAGATAGTTAGTTGTGATTTCTGTTCTTTTACATTTGCTGAGGTGTAGGGTCCAGCCCTACAGAACCAGTGGGTTTTTCTCTTCGTGTGTGGAGATGAGTGATCATAGAAATAAAGACACAAGACAAAGAGATGGAAGAAAAGACAGCTGGGCCCAGGGGACCACTACCACCAAGACACAGAGAGCGGTAGTGGCCTCAAATGCCTGGCCATGCTACTATTTATTGTGTACAAGGTGAGGAGGCAGAGTAAGGAATGTGAGTCATCTCCAATGCGAGTCACATGTCCACTGGACAGGCAGCCCTTCCCTATTTGGTAGCCGAGGCAGAGAGAGAGAGGGGACAGCTTACGTCATTATTTCTATGCACTTCTTGGAAAGATCAAACACCTTAATACTTTCACTAATTCTGCTACTGCTATCTAGAAGGTGCAGCTAGGTGTACAGGGCGGAACATGAAAGTGGACTAGGAGCGTGACCACTGAAGCACAGCTCACAGGGAGACATTTAGGCCTTAGGATGGCTGCGGGTGGGCCTGATTGATGTCAGGCCTTCCACAAGAGGTGGTGGAGCAGAGTGTTCTCTAACTCCCCCGGGGAAAGGGAGACTCCCTTTCCTGGTCTGCTAAGTAACAGGTGCCTTCCCAGGCACTGGCGCTACTGCTAGACCAAAGTCAGCTAAGTAACAGGTGCCTTCCCAGGCACTGGCATTACTGCTAGACCAAGGAGCCCCCTAGTGATCCTGTCCGGGCATGACAGTGGGCTCACACTCACCTTCTGGTCACTTCTCACCGTGTCCCTTCAGCTCCTAACTCTGTATAGCCTGGTTTTTCCTAGGTAATAATTATAGAACAGGTAATAATTATAGAACAGAGATTAATATAATAAAGAGTAATGCTACAAACTAATGATTAACAATATTCATATATAATCATGTCTATATTCTATTTCTGGTATAACTATTCTTATTCTAAATTTATTCTTTATCATACTGGAACAGCTTGTGCCTTTAGTCTCTTGCCTCGGCACCTGGGTGGCTTGCCCCCCACACTGAGGAATGTTTTACTTCCAATTTTGGGATCACTTTTAGAATAAGTGCGATGTGGTGCTGGGAAGGATGTATATTCTGTTGATTTGGGGTGGAGAGTTCTGTAGATGTCTATTAGGTCTGCTTGGTCCAGAGCTGAGTTCAAGTCCTAGATATCCTTGTTAATTTTCTGTCTCATTGATTTGTCTAATATTGTCAGTGGGGTGTTAAAGTCTCCCACTAATATTGTGTGGGAGTCTAAGTCTCTTTGTAGGTCTCTAAGAACTAACTTTATGAATCTGGGTGCTCCTGTATTGGGTGCATATATATTTAGGTTACTGTTAGCTCTTCCTGTAATTGATCTCTTTACCATTATGTTGGTTTAAAGTCTGTTTTATCAGAGACTAGGATTGCAACCTCTGCTTTTTTTTTTGCTTTCCATTTGCTTGGTAGATCTTCCTCCATCCTTTTATTTTGAGCCTATGTGTATCTTTGCACATGAGGTGTGTCTCCTGAATACAGCACACCAATGGGTCTTGACTCTTTATCCAGTTTGCCAGTCTGTGTCTTTTAATTGGGGCATTTAGCCCATTTACATTTAGGGTTAATATTGTTATGTGTGAATTTGATCTTGTCATTATGATGCTAGCTCATTGTTTTGTCCATTAGTTGATGCAGTTTCTTCATATCATTGATGGTCTGTATAATTTGGCATGGTTTTGCAGTGGCTGGAACTGGTTGTTCCTTTTCACGTTTAATGCTTCCTTCAGGAGCTCTTGTAAGCTTCCTTCAGGAGCTCTTGTAAGCTGGTAGTGACAAAAGCTCTCAGCATTTGCTTGTCTGTAAAGGATTTTATTTCTCCTTCACTTATGAAGCTTAGTTTGGCTGGATATGAAATTCTTGGTTGAAAATTATTTTCTTTAAGAATGTTAAATATTGGTCCCCACTCTCTTCTGGCTTGTAGGGTTTCTGCAGAGAGATCCACTGTTAGTCTGATGGGCTTCCCTTTGTGGGTAACCCGACCTTTCTCTCCGGCTGCCCTTAAGATTTTTCCTGCATTTCCACCTTAGTGAATCTGACAATTATGTGTCTTGGAGTTGCTCCTCTCGAGGAGTATCTTCGTGGTGTTCTCTGTATTTCCTGAATTTGAATATTGGTCTGTCTTGCTAGTTTGGCAACGTTTTCTTGGATAATATCCTGAAAAGTGTTTTTCATTTTGGTTCCAATCTCCCCGTCACTTTCAGGCACACCAATCAGATGTAGATTTGGTCTTTTCACGTAGTCCCATATTTCTTGGAGGCTTTGTTCGTTTCTTTTCACTCGTTTTTCTCTAATCTTGTCTTCTTGCTTTATTTCATTAATTTGATATTCAATCACTGATATCCTTTCTTCCACTTGATTGAATTGGCTATTGACGCTTGTGTATGCTTCACAAAGTTCTCATATTGTGGTTTTCAGGTCCATCAGGTCATTTAAGAGCTTCTCTACACTGGTTATTCTAGTTAGCCATTCATCTAACATTTTTTCAAGGTTTTTAGCTTCCTTGCAATGGGTTAGAACATATTCCTTTAGCTCAGAGAAGTTTGTTATTACCGATCTTCTGAAGCCTACTTCTGTCAACTCGTCAAACTCATTCTCCATCCAGTTTTGTTCCCTTGCTGGAGAGGAGTTGTATTCCTTTGGAGGAGAAGAGGAGTTCTGATTTTTGGAATTTTCGGCGTTTCTGCTTTGGTTTCTCCCCATCTTTGTGGTTTTATCTACCTTTCGTCTTTGGTGTTGGTGACCTACAGATGGGCTTTTGGTGTGGATTTTTTTTTTGTTGATGTTGATGCTATTCCTTTCTGTTTGTTAGTTTTCCTTCTAACAGGCTCCTCAGCTGCAGGTCTGTTTGAGTTTGCTGGAGGTCCACTCCAGACCCTGTTTTCTTGGGTGTCACCAGCGGAGGCTGCAGAACAGCAAATATTGCTTCCTGATTCTTCCTCTAGAAGCTTTGTTCCAGAGGGGCACCCACCTGTATGAGATGTCTATCGGCCCCTACTGGCAGGTGCCTTTCAGTCAGGCTACACGGGGTTCAGGGACCCACTTGTGGAGGCAGTCTCTCCGTTATCGGAGCTCAAATGCCATGCTAGGAGAACCACTGCTCTCTTCAGAGCTGTCAGGCATGGTTGTTTAAGTCTGCAGAAGCTGTCTACTGCCTTTTGTTCAGGTATGCCCTGCTCCCAGAAGTGAAATCCAGAGAGGCAGTAGGCCTTGCTGAGCTGCAGTGAGCTCCGCCCAGTTCGAGCTTCCCTGCTGCTTTGTTTACACTGTGAGCATAGAACTGACTATTTAAGGCTCAGCAATGCTGAATGCCCCTCTTCCCGCCAAGCTCCAGCATCCCATGTCAATCTTAGACTGCTGGGCTAGCAGCAAGCAAGGCTCCATGGGTGTGGGACCTGCCAAATTAGGCACAGGAGGGAATCCCCTGGTCTACCAGTTGCGAAGACTATGGGAAAAGCACAGTTGGCAGGAGTGTACTGTTCCTCCAGGTACAGTCACTCACGGCTTCCCTTGGCTAGGAAAGGGAAATCCTCTGAAACCTTGCACTTCCCGGGTGAGGTGATGCCCCACCCTGCTTTGGCTCACCCTCCATGGGCTGCACCCACTGTCCAACCAGTCCCAGTGAGATGAACCAGATACCTCAGTTGGAAATGCAGAAATCACCTGTCTTCTGCATTGATCTTGCTGGGAGCTGTAGACAGGAGCAGTTCCTAATTGGCCATCTTGGAAGTGACTCCTCCTTCTTCATTTCTTTATTGTCCTTCTGGTCTTTCATGATCATATTGTTTAATTTCCATGTACTTGTATAGTTTCCAAAATTCTTTTTGTTGTTAATTTCTAGTTTTATTCCATTCTGGTTAGAGAAGATACTTGATATAATTTCAGTTTTTTTAAATGTTTTAAGACTTGTTTTGTGACCTAACATATAACCTATCCTTGAGAATGATCCATATGCTGAGGAAAAGAATGTGTATTCTGCAGCCATCAGATGAAATGTCCTGTAAATATCTATTTGATCCATTTGTTTTATAGTGCAGATTAAGTCTGATGTTTTCCTGTTGATTAAAATTCTTCGTAATAGTCTCATGATTATTGGTATTTCTGTCTTATCAGTTGTAATGTCCTATCTTAAATTTCTGATTTTATTTGAATCTTGTTTTTTCCCTTAGTCTAGCTAAGGGTTTGTCAGTTTTGTTTAGAGTTTCAAAAATCTAGCTCTTTGTTTTGTTGATCTTTTCTATTGCTTTCTATACCTAGTTCATTTATTTTTTTCTACTTACATTTTTTTTCTCCAATCTTGTTATTCCCTTCCTTCTGCTCACTTTGGGTTTAATTTGTTTTTTTAATTCTTAGAGTTGTAATTTAGATTGTTTACTTGGAATCTTTCTTCTTTTTCTATATAGGTAATTGCTATAAACTTTTGTCTTAGAACTGCTTTTTCTGCAACACATAACATTTGGTATAATGTGTTTCCACTTTCAATTGTCTCAAGATATTTTGAATTTTTCCCTTTAGCTTCTACTTTGATCCAATCACTTTTAAAGTACCAGTTGTTTACGTTTAACATATTTGTTAATTTTCTATGATTCCCCCTGTTATTGATTACTGGTTTTGTACCATTGTGGTTGAAAAAGATACTTGGTATAATTTTAATCTTTTTTTAAAATTTATTAAGACTTGTCTGGTGACCAAACCTATTGTCTATTTTGGAGAATGTTCCATGTGCACTTAAGAAGAATGTGTATTCTGTTTCTGGTAGGTGAAAGTATCTGTACATATCTATTAAATCCATTTGGTCTCAAACATAGTTCAAATCCAATGTTTTCTTGTTGATTTTCTGTTTGGATAATCTGCCCAATGTTGAAGGTAAGGTATTAAAATCCTCTATTATTATTGTGTTGTAGTCCCTGTCTTTTTTCAGATCTCTGAATACTTGCTTTATATATT
Organism: Gorilla gorilla gorilla; assembly: GCF_029281585.2. Classification (NCBI taxonomy): domain Eukaryota; kingdom Metazoa; phylum Chordata; class Mammalia; order Primates; family Hominidae; genus Gorilla; species Gorilla gorilla. Next base: position 94,768,251 of record NC_073231.2, on the reverse strand, counting down.
TAGGTGCTTTGATGTTGAGTATGTATATATTTACAATTACTATATCCTCTTGATGGATTGAACCATTTATCACTATATAACGATCTTTCTTTTTCCCTTTTTAAAATTTTTGCCTTAAAGTCTATTTTATCTAAAATAATTTTAGCTACCCCTGTACTCCTTTCGTTTCCATCTGAATGGAATACTTGGTTTTTACATTCCTTTGCTTTCAATCTATGAATGTTCTTTAAGATGAAGAGAGTCTTTTGTAGACTGCATATTCACTCTATGACTTTTAATTGGAAAATTTAATCAATTTACATATAAAATAATTATTGATAGTTAAGAGCTTTCTAGTTCAATTTTTTAAATAATTTTCTGTTTGTTTCTTTCTTGCTTGCTTTCTTGCTTTCTTCCTTTGTTTTTTTTCTTGCTTGCTTTCTTCCTTTGGGGTTTGGTTGCTTTCTGTAGTCATATAAGCTTTGGACATTTCATTTTTATCATTTGTGTACCTATTATAAGCTTTTGCTTTGTGGTTACACTGAGGCTAACATAAAGCATCCTATACTTATATTAGGCAATTTTAAATTGATACCAACAATTTTTGTTGCATATACAAATTCTATACTTTTACTTCCCCACCTCCTATATTTTATATTTTTGATGTCACCTTTTTAATAATTTGTATTCTTTAACAAATTATTGTGGCTCTAGTTGTTTTTAATAGTTTTGCCTTTTGATTTTTTTAATAGAGATATAATTGATTTATTCACCACCATTACAGTATTAGAGTGTTTTGGATTTTACAATGTACTTACTTTTACCAGTAAATTTTATACTTTCATATGTTTTCATGTAACTAATTGGCAACCTCTTCCTTCAGCTTGAAGTACTCCCTTTAGCATTTCTTGTAATATAGGTGACAGAGTCTCCTCACTTTTGTTTGTCTGAGAAAGTCCTTATCACTCTTTTGCTTATAAAGAAAGGATTTTGGGGCACTGTATTCTTGGTTGGCAGACTTTTTATTTGTTTTAAAATGTTGAATATTTCATTCAACTCATTCTGGCCTGTAAAGTTTTTACAGAGCAAGCCACTGATAGTCTTATGGAAGTTCCCTTGTATGTGAGGATTCAGTTTTTTCTTGCTGCTTTTAACACTTTCTCTTTTTCTTTAACTTTTGATAATTTAAGTATCATATGTCTTGGCGCAGGTCTCTTTAGATTCATCTTGTTTGACGTCTTTTGGGCCTTCAATGTCTGGCTTTCCTTTTACTTTCTCAGGTTTTGGATTTTTTTCTGCCATTATTTCTTTGAATATATTTTCTGTCCCTTCATCTGTCTCTTTTTCTTCTGAAAAATTTATGCTGCCCTGTAAGTTTTTTAAGCTATCTTTACTAATATTCCTTCTTTTCTTCTTTGTGCTCCTTAGACTGGATGGTTTCTAGTTACCTGTGTTTGAGTTCACTAATCTTTTCTCTTGAGTGATCTAGTGTGCTTTTGAACCCTTCTATTAATTTTTTCAGTTCAGTTACAGTATTCTTCAAATCTATGATTTCTATTTGTTACTTGTAAATACTTTCTATCTCTTTAAGTTTTCAGTTTGCTCTTGCATTGACCACTCTCTTGACTTTGGTGAGCATCTTTATAATGATTATTTTCAATTCCCTGCCAGGTAAATTACATATTTCCATTTCATTATGATTGGTTACTGGAGATTTATATTGTTATTTTGTTTGGATTATATTTCCCTGTTTCTCCTTGACTCTGTTTTAGTTTCTGCACATTAGATAACACAGCTACTTCTCCCAGTCTTGTCAGACTGGCTTTATGTAGGAAACAGATCTTGCCAATTCATCTAGTTCAAGACTTTAAGGTGCCTCTCAAACGTATGTGTTTGTACAGATTACTGTCTCTGTTTTTGGTGGCCCTCTGGAGCTTAGAGTACGCCTGATCCTATCAGTACTCTGAGACTAAAACTAATAGGAGCCAGACTCTCTAGATGTAGTTGGAAAGTTTGGGATGTTGGCTGTGTGTTTCAGGTCTTTCTATAATCATGGTGAGGCTAAGCATGAGTCTTTTTGCTCACACTTCCTGCACTAAGCTGAGTAGAGGATTTGTGGAAAATGTCTGTTTTCACATTCAGGCTGTGCCCTCTGATCCTGGGGAGACAGCTGCTAGAAACGTCCCCATTGTACATCTATGTCTTTGTTTTATATGGTATAGTGCCATTCAGAAATGCATAGCCCCATCTACTCATAGAGCTAGTCCATTAAGGAGAAAATTTTTTCAGTAAAAGAAGTTGTTGCACTTGCTGCATGATCAAACTTTCTAGAAAAAAGTAGGTAGGCCTAGATTTATCACTGGGGTGAGAGAGAGGGAATGCTTATGAGGTGTTGAGCTTTGACTCTAGCTACTGGTGGGCTGTGGTTTGTTTTCTCCGTTAGCTTCCTGATGCAAGTTTATTAGAAGCCAGATTATCAAGTAGACACCGAACGTGAGTGTTGTAAATCCCTTCAGAGAGAAAAGGGGAGTTACACATTCCCAACCCCTTTCTGCACTGCCCCCAGAGAATATAGCCCCCGCAAGTGTTTGCACATCCATTTAAAATTACCTCTCTATTCTGTGATCTAGAGAGACTCGTGGATGCCTACTCATTTTGTTTCCAGAGCTAAGAAGTTTAGGACTGAGTCCTTTGGGAGGTAGCTGTGCAATTTGGAGCAGTTGCTGCATAACATCTAACAGAAGGAACCAGGGAGCTGCATTTTCAAAGCCTCTTTTCTGTACTACTTCTGGGAAATGAAGCCCATACAAGTGCTTCCACATCCATATAAACCTGACACATTTTTGTGGTCTAGATATACTCACATATACTTCGTCTTTTTTTGCTTTTGAGCTAGGAGGTTTAGGATGTATTCCCTTAGGTGGGAGCTTTAAAAGTTGGGGCACTTAATGAGGAAATAAACTCCTTCCAGGAGGGATTAAGTTATATGGAATTTTTGCTAGGGTGAGCCATGAGAGCAGACTCAAAGGAACTAGTCTGCTTCTTAGGTTGTTGGCCAGGCTAATGCTTGTCTGTCTCTTTAACATCCCAATGCAAGTTAGTTAGGAGCCAGCCCAACAAGTAGCCATTGGATGAATGGGTTATTATCCACTTCCAAGTAGAAACATGGGGCTTCGTTTCTTAAACTCCTTCTCTGCTCTGCTCCTAGGGGACAAAGTCCCTAGAAGTGCTCATGCTTTCATATCAAGCTGCTACTTTTTTCCTGTGGTCTACAGAGACTCATATGTGTCTAATCTCCTCTGCTCCCAGGGTTCATTATTTAAGGGCCAAATTGTGGAGAGCCTTAGAGTTACAATGCTACACGTGAGGTACAAACTTTCCACAGAGAGAAGCAGAGTTTGAGGGTTTCTTTCTCAGTTGTATGGTACAGTGTCCAGGGTGGGATCTATACCCTAGTGTTCCTCACCTTTTTCTACTTGTTTGGGGTGGATGCTCAGTTGCCCAATGGGTAGAAGTCTCTCAACTTGTCTATGATGTCCTCTCAGAGGGAATTGATCTACAAGTAGATGTTTATTTGGCATATCCATGGGTGGAAGAAGAGCAAGAAGATCCACATTTGTCCATGTTGCTGATGTCACTACAATTTTTAGCTTTAATTTTGCTATTTATAAAATTGGTGATAATAATAACTGCCATATAAATTCATAGAATTGCTGTGTCCCAAAAGGTAATGATATAAAAATAATTTCTGAATAATAAAATCGCTTTCTTTACAAAGAAATTTATAATTTATAAAGACATTTTCTTTTGCATAATTCCATTAATGTGTAGATCCTGATGATTAATATTATTTCTCCTTCTATCATGAGCCCTTTTGGGAACCTAGTATTGATAATAACAGAATCTCTGAAATCTCAGAATTAGAATAAATCTTGAGTTAGCCTTTTCATTTTCTCTAAGACTCACATAAAGCTTGTCTCTAAAATGTATCTTCAATCTCCATGAGATCAATCAATATTAACTTGAACACTTATAGACTGCTGAAACTAATGAGCTGTCTATATTTAAGGTTTTCTTTATGACAACTGACATCTTTCTTCCTCTAATTCACAGCCATTAATACTATTTTTGCCTTCTGCTGCCATTCAGAAATTCTTTTTCATGACAGAGTAAAGCATTTTCCTTTTATCTGCTGCTTTCTCCTATTCAAACTCTAAAACCCACGTATCTTCACTCTGACTGGTTCCTTCACTATATTGCCCATTTGGGGGAACAGGTCTGTCTCTTGCTCATTAGTAGTCTTCAGGTAAATAGGGCCAATTGTGTGGGTCTTCTTTAGAGCAATCCCCAGTTCTTGATTTAGAAGGGATTTAAACTGAGCCTTGTTTCTTCCCTTTAGAACCCCACAGAACTCTGCTTCCCAGGTTATGCCATGAGGGAAAAATTACAGTCATGAAGGAACAAACTCACGTTAAAATAAAAAGAAACTCTCACATTCTTTGATCATAAATACTTCAGTTTTTAGCATTTGTGGCCCTCCTGTGTCCTCCCTCCTCCCACTCTATACATTAGGTCTTCCTGCTCCTACCTCATGCCCACTATTGCCCTTGACCTGTATGCCCCATCCCCTCACCTTCATCCTTATGACTGCACACCTGCTGATAGCACTTATCTACTGCATGCATTTTGACAATTCTACATAATTGTTCCCATCAGTTCATAAGTGCACAAACATGCCCTTGCCTCACTGATTTTACGGAATACAAATCAAATCAATCCCTCATATGCACAGTTATGACTAAGTTCTTTGCTTGTCTTTAAACTTGTTGAAAAAAATATCTGTAATTGCTATATACTCTTTCTCACCTCACATTCTTTCCTCAAAATCCACTTAAATCATACTTTATTTAATTCCTATCACTCCACAAATTGTCAGAGTCCAGATAACCAATGAATATATGGTTCTAAATGCATGGTAAATTATCTCCTTTAAATTTCTTACTTGATTTCTCAAAAGCATGTGACAGAATTAATGATTCTTTTCTTTTGGAAACACCCTCTCTTGGTTTCTGGGAACCCTCACTCATCTGGTTTTTCTTTTTATTCTCAGACTCATTTGAAATTATTTACTGCTTAACCACTCAGTGTTAGTGTCCCTGAGGCCTGCCTTGCACTACTTTCTCTATCTAAAATGTAAGTACCATGTGCAAGTCAATGATTTCCGAATATGTTTCTTCATTCCAAGAATAACTCTGAATTCCAAACTCATACTTAACAGTTGCTAACTTTATATTTCCTCTAGTATGTCTAATCTGTATCTTAAACCTTGACCTTGTTTATCCTTCATTCTTCCCCAATTTTAATCCTTGTCGCTACAAGGCATTGCAATCTACATATTTGCTCCAGCCAAAATTCTAGAAATTGCTTTTATTTATTCTCTAGCCCATCCCTTCATATCCACCATCACTAGATTTTTTTACTCTACCAATAAAATGTATCCCAAATCCATTCACTTCTCATCCACCTCTCTCCACTCAGTTTTATCTCCTCACTGTTATTTTTGTCCTAAGTTTATCTTTGTCTTGAGTGACTGCAATAATCTTGCTGAGTCTCCCTGCTCCCACGTTGGCCTCTCTACAATGCATTTTTAATGAGGCATTGAATATAACACTTTAAAATATAAATAAAAACAAAATTGTAAGTATTTTATTTCATTCCACTAGAATATACATTCCAGGAGAGCCAGGGCTTTCTCTCCCATATTCACTGCTATATTCCTGCTCCTAGAATAATAGATGAGAAGTGGTTGACTCTCAGAAAATATCAGTGAATAACTGACTAATGAATATATTTTCAAGAAGAATGTTGTTAGGCAGGCACTGAAAGTATTGTCACTGGAAATATGGGTGAGAGACCAGAATTTTCTACCTTCTCAGCAGGTCTCTAATTCTCTCTCCTGGTTTCTTTATTCCTCTTGTCTCAGTCTTTCTGCATCACTATCTCCTTCTGCCTTCTCTGTTTTCCTTCTCTTAGCTCTGTCACTGCTTTAATTAAGTTTTCACTCCATATGCTGCTTGTCTCAGAGGAAAAAACTTGTCTGTAATGTTCATCAGTGGGATGGGCCCCAGGGAGAGTAGCAATGTGTCCTGTTAACTGATTTTTAAAATAAAGAATACTTGCCAGAGAACTCAGCATATACGGAATTCTACCAGGAATTGCTTGCTTTTTACAGGGCATGGCTGTGAATTCCCACACTGGCCCAGTCACACCTCTGGCTAGTGTGTCAAAATCTCTCAAAAGCAGAATGCCCAGACCTGAACTCCAGTTCTCCAAGGATTAGTATGCTCTTTTTAATCAAGCAAATACTCTACTCTTAGAGCTTCATTCTCCATAAGATATTCTGGCAAGCTCATCACATTTTTTGACTCATGTGAGCTAAAGTCTCTTTTCCACACATGTTGCCATTATGTGATACCTCACACACATAAATGGTTTAGCAGAGTATATGGTATATAGTGAACACTTAAAATGTGGTATTTTAATAATTATTAATTTTAATTTATTATTACTAAAACAAATAATAACCAATATCCTTTGGGCTCTTACCTCCTACTCCCTATTGATTCAAATAACTCTGTTATTATTCCATCTATATTTCTCCATTTTATTCACAAGGATAAATGTTTGTTAAATGGCTTTCTAAAATCCAGACATAATATTTTATACCATCTTCCTAACAATAAGATAATGAAAAAAATCCTCCAGGTTTTTTAAATATATTATCTCACTGGAATTAACACTGGTGCTAGTATAGGAAATGATTTCAACTATGGAACACACCAATTTGGGCGCATTTAAATTTGTAGATCATTGCAAGTGACTAGAAGATTGGGTTCTCAAAAAGAAAATGATCTTCTTTCTTGTCAAGTAAATTAAATCTCCACAAATGATATAGAATTATATAATAATAGATGCTTAGAAATAATACAAGACTTGTCTGTCTTTGTAAAATACCCTAACATAAAAATTTTCCCTTTTGGAAATTCCATTCATAATTCAATTTGCAAACTTGCCTTGGCCACCATGAACAGTTAGTATATGTTTTCATTGGATGTCCCCCCCAAAATTAATGATAGCAATGTTGGTCATTTTTTAAAAATTATCATTCTGCTCTAAAATATTTTATAAAAATGAATTCATCTTGTTGACCTTTACTATTTCTACTTACATAATTTATTCCTGATCTTCTCTATTCCTCCCAACTCTCCTATCCACCCCCATTCTCCTATTAAACACAACCTTGCTGCACTGTTAGTACATTCTCCCTAAAGGGTAAACTAGCTAAAACACTCAGAAAATAACTAGAATGAATACTTTTGAGAAAATGTAAATAAAATATCTGAGTAAGTATTGGTAAAAATAAATAAGACTATAAACAATTGAAAAAGTAGGTTAGAAGAGAGATCTGAGAACAAGGCATTTTAGTATTAAAACAAAATTATGCATAAGGTTTAAATATTTATAATATTTTATTTATTTTTTTAGAATGTTTCTTCATTGATTGTTGGTTTTTCCTCAAGCTCTGCTCAAAAGCCTTTATTTCCTTACTCTCCTCAGTTCTCCTAGATAGTTTCTAAGCTTCAGTTGCCATTGATACCTAAATAGCTATGCCCCACCCAACAGACATTAATAAGAGGCTTCATGATTCTTCATACAATTATCGAGTCTCCATCTCCCTATATATTCCTCCAGGTGCCACAAATATGCACATGTTCAAAATGGATTCACACTTTCCTCTGTGAACTTGCTCCAGGGTGTCCCAAGTATGTCATGCTTTCTTCCCGTTGTACATATCTTTGCATTTCCAATCTTTCATCTGGAGATACTCATCTTTGTGTGTGCGTGATTTCTGCTTATTCTTAGGTCCGGAAATAGATAAACATTCTTCCAGAAAGGCTTTTCCTGACTTTGTTTGTGATATAGTCTTCCTTCAGTGCTTCCAATCACAAGGCACTGTATCTCAGTTCAGACAAAACTTCTATTTCAATTGCCTATGTACATGTCTATACCACTGAATGGTCTAGCACCTTGTCTGTTTTGTGTCATTTGTGTTTATTTATAAATTAGCATGGTATCTATAAAATAGTAGGCATTCAATAAATAAATCCACTTATTGAACACTTCTTAAACATTTGCTATGGAACAGACACTCTCTTAGATATCAAAATCTATAAATACTAGTAAGCCTTTTTCTTATTTTCAAGGGCAACTAGGAGAGCATGCTGGTAGTCAAACAATTATACTAAAAGATGAAGTGTTGTAAAAACCATAGGACAGGTACAAACTTAGTGGTGGCAAAGTCGTGATGGGAGAGAAAGCAAGGTTATACCAAGGGTCGGGATTCATAAGAAAAAAGATAGCAGATGGCTGAATGAGGAAGAAGAGATTTTTTTTTTAATTCTGTAAAAGAAGTGTCTATGGAACCATTTTATTGAACATCTACTATTTACCAGTTGTTTTGCAGCAGGATATTTTATACACGTGATCTAATTTAACAAATTTGACTAATTTGACTAATCATAACAAATCTATGATGTAGTAATTACTGAATTCTTATTCCAAGCTCATTGTTACCATTTATCAGAGAAAAGATAAAATAATTTGCTGGTAAGATGCTGAGTTTAGAAACCTAGATCTGCTGGCTCCAAATGAAATGCTATATAGTGAGTCCTTAAATGATGAAGGGTTAGAATTGATTATGTATTCAGGTACTGATGTGAGGGCAGATAGAGTTGCCAGTGGGCAAAACAAACAAACAAACAAAAAACTAATTAAGTTAAAGAGTTGAGTTCTTTAGGTTGGAGTATTGTTAAAGAATCTTTTAATGATCCATGTGTCTCTGAATGTAAATTCATCTGCTGTTCAAGATGTGGCATGGTAGATGCTCCAATAATGATGCATATATATCTTGTTAACTAAATAAAACAGGGCCTAGATTATTTTCAAAGACACTACAAAGAGAGCTTTATATGGCATGCTAATATGAAGAAATCATTAAGAAATTTAAGCCTGGAATTGGGCTAAGAAGACCTCATGTGTTTTTGGAAAAATAAATAATAATTTAATTAATATTTAGAAAATAAAATAAATTCTCTAGTGCTAAGCAGTAGCAACATTCTATCAAGATGTAGGATGAATCATGAGTAAGAACAGGGAACCACCACTGTCTCACATAAATCTTTTTAAATAGTACTTACTAGCATTTATTGTGATTTTCTCTTTGCCTATCTACCTAAACCAAACCATAATTTCTTAAGAGAAGCATCTAGATGTAGCACATTCTCCATTTTAACCCAACATCAGAGCAGTTGTGCCACATAGTAATTTTTTGTTAAATATCTATTAAGTAAACATTCAACGTAGTTATGTGAGCAATATTCTAATTCTAGAGGCATCCTTGTGGACATGTGATAGGGAGATTTCCTTCATCTGCAATTCATATTTCTGTGAGTTATATGAGTTTCATGCTGAACTGCTATATTAGTTTGAAGGTAGAGTAAGGTTATAACTATCGAATTTGGTTTCAAACAAAAATATTTGTGAGAATCTGCTATTTTCCAGGAATTATTCTATTTGGTTGAGGTATATCAATGAACAAGGTAGACCTAAACCCCTGCCCTGGTACTACCTACAGTTTAAGATAAATCTTTTATCTTATCATTTCCTTCCTTCGATGTCTATAAATCCCAGAACAAAGCAAGCCTCCAATAGTTAGAATTCATCAAACGAATCTCATAAAATATGTATTATTTATTTTATTTTTGCCATACCTTTAACCAAAATAATTTGATTTCTGCCAAATAAAAATAACATTAATAGTAGTTTAAATGGCATTAAAGGATCTACAAACCATAACCTGTCTTCCAAATTAACACATTTATATTTAATAAATTAACTACTTAGCCATATATAATGTAGAATTGTATTTGAAACCATCGTTTTGAGACTTCCTTCAAAATATTCTCATGCTATGGCACTTTTTAAAATCTAGTGTAAGAAACTTGCAAGAAACAGAAGTTTCATTTAAATACAAATGACTGGTGAGTTATATGTCATCCAATATCTCTATATCTCACATTTTCTGTTCTTTTGATGGTTTGGAACACAAATACATTTGGAAGAGAGATAGTTTTCTAGTTATGCTGACCAATTTCATGCACTGAAAGGGCATTTTCTATTATCATACGTCTTAAAAATGTTATTGTTTTAGTCACTTTTATCTTGTCATTCAAGTAAAAAAAAAAAAGAAAAGAAAGAAACCTGGCTAAGCTTCTATGGAGGACAAAAGTAAGAATAAAATTGCTAAAAGTTATTAGTGAAGTAAGCACAGTCTCTATGAGAAGAATGAACCTCCAAATAGTTCTCGTGTCTAATAAGGAAGTAGTCTCCCTTGGAAAATTATCTATTGCAATTTCAAACACAGGAAAGGCAAACTTCTGTTAAGGATACCATAGGAGGAGTTTGTATTTTGGGAAAGAGAGTGAACTACAGTGTGCTTCTCTAACTCAGCAAGGTGTGGAAGTCAATATAATAGCTTGTCAATAAAACAGATTTTAGGGTTGCAAATCCATCTATCTTTATTTAATATGTCTGGGATATTGAAGTTTTCAAAGTATATTTTGGAGGGTCATGGCCTTGTTGTTTTCTAGAAGGGGCTTCAATGGTCACCACCTAGCAAGGAAGATAATTACATGGGGTGGAAGTATGACGGGGGCAGCAGTGGGACAGTGGGATTGCGAGGGGGACAGGGCAGGCCAGGGGGAAATAGGGAGAATGGATTCTGAACGAAAAGGACTTTGGAGTGCCAATCTATACTACAATCCAAAAATTGATGATTTAAAAAAAATTTAGGAACGTTATTATTAGAGAAAGACTTTCTTCTCTCACAAATGGTAAAAGCCTGTCATCATGTATCACCTTGAAATTTCTTTGTAATGTGAACATCCTATAAGATATTATAAACTAGGCCGGGTGCGGTGGCTCACACTTGTAATCCCAGCACTTTGGGAGGCCGAGGCGGGCAGATCACGAGGTCAGGAGATCGAGACCAGCCTGGCCAATATGGTGAAACCCCGTCTCTACTAAAACTACAAAAATTAGCCGGGTGTGGTGGCATGCGCCTGTAGTCTCAGCTACTTGGGAGTCTGAGGCAGGAGAATCGCTTGAGCCTGGGAGGTGGAGGTTGCAGTGAGCCGAGACTGCCCCACTGCACTCCAGCCTGGGCAATGGAGTGGAGTGAGACTCAGCCTCAAAAAAAAAAAAAGATATTATAAACTATATCACCGCCATTTGTAGTAAATTAACTTCACCACTTGTAAATGTTAGCTGTTTTGATTGGACATTTAACACAGCAGCTTTGGGACAATCTGGGAAGTCAAATAATGATGTTCAGCCTCCTGCTGCTACTCACTTGGCAGATAGAAATCACTTATCTTAGTCCAGACAGAAAAGCTATCTGCCCTGCTATCGCATCCAGAGGATGTGGAGGTAAACAGATTTCTCTACCAGAAGTTCCTTTTTCTGCCACAGTTTATTTAAATATAGGAATTTAAAGACAAATCAAACAGCAATGCTACTGTGTCATGTTAAAGAATTTTCGATTATGCATCCACAAATACAGGGAAGATTTCAGTAGGAAATCATGTCAAATAATCTTTCTCCTAGCATCTTATACCTTTAAAATTAATCAGTACAAATATTCTGGAAGGTCTCTAATGTACCATTCAATCCTTTGCAAAAATTGTGATGAGTTGTGGTTGGGGAAAGAATTTAGAAAATCTGAAAGAGAGCCTGTTATTCTATGGAGAACCCCTCCAAAATCCAACAACATCATTAAATAAATCTTAATTTAAGAATAGTACAACATAGTAACTTTTAAATCCTAAAGAAACAGAATAGAATATAAATGCAATATACTGTGTTCATATTCATTCACATGTACATGCATGCAGAAAAATAAATTTGCATCCTTAGATATTTAATTTTCCATAGACATCTACCCATGTGAACTTTATTTTTCTTGTTCTCATTTTTCTTTCTCTACTTTAACTGGCATAAATACAAAAAGAAAAGAGCAGCCTGAAGAAACGGAACAACAGTTTCTGCTTTGGAGACAAAGTGTAGATAACCCAGGTCAAATAATTTATTTCCTCAATTGACTCAATTCACAAAAAGGAAATTTATATTGGAAGATGAAATAGAAAAAAAATTAATAGCCTGTTATACATTATTAGCTGTTCAAGAGCAAAATGAAATATAACATTTCCCAGGTTCTCAATTAAAGCTTTTTGAAAACTGATAACATTAAAAATATTTATTAGGAGTAATATTTATTATTTTCATAATTTATAATTTGTATTTGAAATTCTGAAAATATAAAAGAAGTCTATTCTTTTTTGACTCTTTAAAGTGAAATAAATGAATCAAATAAAAATATCAGGATTTAATACGCAATATAGCAGCAGTCCCCAGCCTTTTTGGCACCACGGGCCAGTTTTGTGGAGGCAATTTTTTCAGGATGGGCGGCAGCGGGGGTAACATTTCGGGATGAAACTGTTCCATCTCAGATCATCAGGCATTAGATTCTCATAAGGACCACACCACCTAGATCCCTTACATACACAATTCACAATAGGGTTCCTGTTCCTACAAGATCTAATGCCATCACTCATCTGACAGCAGATGGAGCTCAGGCAATAATGTAATGCTCGCTGGCAGGCCCCTGACCTCCTGCTGTGTGGCTCTGTTCCTAACAGACCATGGACTGGTACCAGTCCCCGTCCTGGGGGTTTGGGACTCCGCAATACAATAATATATCTTTCCACTTCTTAGAGCTCTCCTAGCTTCCAGCGAAAATCATAAATAAGGCGACATCAAAAAATAAATAAAGAAAAGGTGCTGATTATTTGAAGATATTAAATAATTAAATATTTAGGAACCATACAAAATGTGAATATTCACACTGATTTTTAAATATTTTTTATATTTTATTGCAGTTGTTAGGATTTTCAGAAATAGCAATAATAAATTTCCCTCATTATCATACAGAACCACAGAGCTATAGGGAAAGGGTTGTAGACAGACTGGAATTTTTCCTGCATTATGAAACATTTCAGGAATTGTTCATTAAAAGGGAGAGTTTGCTTTGACTCATTAGTAATTCTTCTCTACATAAAGATTTCTTTTATAATAATAATCCCCATACTGGTAATATGATTTACGTTTTCACAGGTCAGCTGACAGTGAATGTCTTTGTACATACACATATGATTCATTAACTTGATTTTTGTAGTTAAAATTTCACAGTCAAAGACCAATCAACTCAGGAAAGCTATCCTGAATATATGCAGGCATTTTGGATTAATCCCTGCCATATATCAGTGTGAAATTACTGTAAGAGGGCCAATTTTTATTTTGAAAGGAGTCAGAAATTTTGCTAGAAATGGGTGTCTTCTTGAACAGTTTATACCTATCATTGCGGACAGTCTGCATATTGGTACTGAACATTTTAATGACACAGTGGTGAAGTGAACCTTGGTGGAAGACATGGAGTTCAGAGTAGAGAGCAAAGAATGGACGGAGAGGAGCAGGTAGCATTCCCTTGTAGCTTTCCAAGCTTGTCATTTGGCCACCCATCTATCCTGCATAGTTCCTTGAAGGCTGTCAGTTTGAAGAAGTTGTTTGAGAATTGTTCTCTGAAGTATCCCAAGATTCTGAAGATAAAAATAGCAGCTTTTATCCATACGGATAAAAAAACTGGACTAACTGAAGGACATAAGATATGAAAATCCAAATTGAAAAATACTATATTTTTATCTTTCTTGATGTTTTCTTAGTTGTGTGTCTGATCTAAAATATTATTAAAGAAAAAGAACATAGGATCCTAAATATTTTGTTAGAGAGGAGGCAAAAAGCTAGAATAAAATGCAAGTAGGTTAAATTTCTAAAAATGCACATTGGTTAGGTAAAACCTTAAATGTTACACAAATTAAGAATAGACTCTTACACTTCCAAGCATTAGTTTTATATTCGATTCACATTGAGTTGTGTTTTTATGACGTCAATATTTTTATGATCATTAAAAAAGACTTTTTGGTTATATAACATATTTAATATTTTTAAATAATTTATTATGTACTTTCTACTTTGGCTGATAGACATGAGTTTCTAAAAACATAATAAAATAGTTTGTACTACCCAAAAACTGTTCAGGCATTTTAAAATAATTGATGTTGAGGTAAGTAAACATGGCAGTATTTTAAATAATAAGCATTACGTATTTATTTAATTATAGAATAGGACAACATAAATAAAACATGGCATAATAATTAAGTATAATAAGGTTGACTCATATAGCATGTTGTAATAAGGAAATATTTGGTAAACATGGGGCCAGTCTATATCTATGCAAATAAACACAACTTTATATTAACATAAGCACTATTATGTTTAAGTATAATTGGCATAATTTGCCTCAAACCTTGCACCAATAAGTAATTTTGAATGAAGATAAATTACTATGAAATAACTGGTCCATACCTACTAGATATACCTAGGCCTGAGTTCCAGTGATAGAGAAAATGGAGGCTGTAGCTATACTGCATCTGAATATAAACATACATTTATACAATGAAAGTATACTCACTCAGAAATATAACACTGAGAGTTCCAGCCAAGATGGTGGGTTGAACACATACTTCTAATTCTTCTCCTTCAAATTTATCTTGACACTTCAGAAAATAATTATTTGTTAACTGAACAACACTATGCAGCCATAGAGACAGAAAAAAAAAAAAACTCATTAGTGTACCAGCATGCTTTTTAGAAATATGAACTCTAAGGCCAATGACAACTACCAAAAGAGTTGAAATTGGTTGCCTTTGGGAGAAAAAAAGATAAAATTGAGAAGATTTCTGCCATTTTTTCCCTTGTAATATGTCTTTTGTTTTAACAAAATTATTTAGTTTTTAATTGTGTGACTATATGTTCAATAAACATAAAATATTAAAATATTATTTTTTTTAAAAAAACTTCTAACTAAGCTACTCCCCCTGCAAATGGGCAAAAGACCTGAATTAGGCAATTGAGAATAGAAGATACCTGAATGACTAATGAATATATGGAAAGGAGCTCAAAACCATTAATCATCAAGAAAATGTCATTTCAATTCATAATACATTACTATGACACCCTCAGTAGGACTAACAACAGTAACAATGACAAGACAGAACCAACTATTGGTAAAAATGTTGAACAAACTGAATTTTCATACACAGTCATGAAGAATGCAAATTGGTACCACCACTTTAAAAAGCTATTGGCAGTGTCTCCCGAAGCTGAGAATCTGAACATTTGCATAACTTAAGACCTAGTAATTCCTTTCTTATGTAATTCCTAGGAAAAGTAAAGCTCATTTATATTCATATGCCCATAAAAAGACATACTCTGGAATCTTCATGGCAACACTATTAACAATTACCTACAATTTTAAACTATATGAATGCAAATTAAAAGTAGAATGGAAAATGCATGTTGATATATTCATACAGTTAAATGCTATACAATAGATATATTCATACAGTTAAATGCTATACAATAATGAGAATGAAAGAGCTAAAATTACATGAAATAATAAAATGGTTAGATCTCACAAAGAATGTTGAGGGGAACAAGACAATCGTAGAAAATGCACACTATAAGATTCCATTTATATAAACTTAAAACCCAACACAACTGATATATGGTGTCATCATTCCGAATAGTGTTTGGTTTCTATTTAGTGGACTGTGACAGAATTGGAGATCTGGGTAAGGTTAATAAGGGTGCCAGTAGTGTTCAGTTTCTTCAGTTTGGATACTGATTATGTGAGTGTGCCAGGTTTGTCAAAATCCATAAAATTATGATAACATGCTTTTGTATCTGTTAATTTTCAAGATAGAGTTAAACATAATTAATAAAAAAGAATATTTCCTAGAACTAAAGATATGTATGCATCCTCAAAAAAAAAAAATCCAACTTATTGACAAGAAGGCTGAATGCTCATTTGAGTAAAGATCTGAAAGACAAAAAAGAGTCAGTTTCAAGAGCTTTCCGTTCAGAAATGTCAAATATGAAGGTGCTATGGTAGAATCATGACTAGCACGTTTTGAGGAACAAAAAGAGGTTAGCTTTAGATGACAGAATGAGAGTGCTCAGAGAGAGATCAGATTGTAAAAGACCTTTGTCTTTTTTGTTTTGTTATGGAGTTTAAATTGTATTTATCATGAGGGTTTAACACAAGGTAGTAATATAACTGATTTACTTTTTTAAAAGATCACCTTGAGTGTTCAGAAGAGAACACATGAGAGGATAAAAGATGGAGATTATTTAGAAAACTATTATACTAGTCTCTGTGAAAAAAGACGATTATGACTTGAAAATGGGTTTTAGCGATGGAAATGAATAAAAGTGAATAGAATCTGGATATATATTAGAGGTAAAATTGCTAATATCTGCTTACATAGTTGACTGCTTGAATAAGATAAAGACAATTTAAGAATTTCTCACAATAGTTAATTTGAGCAGTTACATTGATGGTGACTTTACTGAATTGTGTTGTATTGGGGTATCAACAATTCAGAGTAGCAAGGAGAAAGATGTTTTGTTAATGTTGAGTTTGAGACCTTCAGATAGATTCTTACAGCTTCCTGCTTAAATACTTAAAATAATAACCAGCTATTTTATAGCAGTGATAAAATCATCCCATGGTTAGATGAAAACTGCTTCCTCAGATCATTCACTACACCTTTAGAGGAGGTCCAGTGCCTTTTCTAAAACTTGCTTGATTCAGAGATTGTGGATTCTGTAAATGATGCATCCATGCAGTCAATATTTCTTTCAGTCATCTGTGTTTTTAACATTCATTAATTCAACATGATGCTGGTATCCATGTTGGCTTTAGTCTATCATCAACTGTTTGTAAATATATCTTGTGCCAAATTCCTCTTCCCTTAGGAGAGGTTGCTTACGGGAGCTTGCTTGGGCCCTCCTGTAGGTATTTCTGTTAACGGTTTGCCCTGCTTGTCTTCCAGATTCACATGCCTGTAACTGAATTCAAGGAAAACAAAGCCTGGGGCTAGGTGAGCACACCTGACAACTCTTACCCAATAAACCATTGCTGTGACTGCAAAAATCTTTATAATAATCTATAAATCTCTTTCAATTGCTAGAAAAATGAATAATTCCTTACTATAATAATTTAGGGTCTCTAATGATCTTACTTTTCATTGAAAGGTGATAACATTTTCATCAATGAAGTAGGTTTATATACACTTCTGTCTAGTACGCCAGGGACTGGGTAAGATAAGCCAAATTTCATTCCTCTTTAATGAAAACAATTTATTTATCAACAAGGTTAGAATTTCATTCGCTAACACTAGGTCTTCAAACGTCTTTGCATATTCAGGTGTTAGTGAATTCTATTAGTAGAAGAATGGGCTCAACAATGGGACTTTTTATAGGATCTAGGATCAGGGAGCCAGTCTATTTTCATTAACTAAATTTATGAATATGGATTGTCTGACTTCCCAGTCCACTGACATTAACTGCAAATGTACTGTAACATTAAATGACTTTGTGTCCTTTCTATAGGGACCCCAAATCACGTCCATGGAAGTTCTCTCTCTCTCTCTCTATAGCATAGTACCAAGAGTGAGGAACTTTCTTTTTCTTTTTCTTTTTTTTTTTGAGACGGAGTTTCACTCTTGTTACCCAGGCTGGAGTGCAATAGCACAATCTCAGCTCACTGCAACCTCTGCCTCCCAGGTTCAAGCGATTCTCCTGCCTCAGCCTCCCGAGCAGCTGGAATTGCAGAAATGCGTCACCACGCCTGGCTAATTTTGTATTTTCAGTAGAGACGGGATTTCTCCATGTTGGTCTGGCTGGTCTCGAACTCCTGACCTCAGGTGATCCACCCACCTCGGACTCCCAAAGTGCTGGGATTACAGGCGTGAGCCACCGCGCCCGGCCGGAACTTTATTTTTCATAACTGATTGATAGTACATTTTCTATGGAAAATAGTTACTCCGCTTTGAAATTTTCTTTATTTCTGCAAGTTGAGATCTGTCATTTCAACTTCTATAAAGTTAAAAGAATTCTTTTTTTTAAATTAGCCTAGCTGTGTGTTTGTATCTTATCCTTTGTGTCTATTCCTAAATCTTCAATCATAATTTGATGTAATCTTAAAATGCTGACCTGATATGAGTACATACAGAGAAGTGGCATAGGAAACTTTAGTATGGTAAATCACCGTGAAACACTATGGATTTGGGTTTGCAACACTGAATAAATAGATTAGATTATTCAAATACTAGTTCATTCCTTACAGTAGAAATTATTTTAGTTAATCCATTCATGCTTTAAATAATCATTTTACACTGGCTTTTCTTTAAATGTTGAATGAATTAGACACTATTATGTTTTAGTATGTTGTTAGAGTTTAATTTATAATTTTATCCTCAAACAAACATGTTTTGTGGCAAAAGTAGGTAAGTAAGATAAAAGTAAAAAGATGGCTTGACTCCTGTCTTTATTTAAGTCAGACCAAAGAATTCCATAAGGCATGGTGCAAGGAAGTGGCTAAATACTCGATAGCTAAATTATAGAGTTTTATGTGTTATACTAGAGGACTTACACACACACATATACACATGTTCACGCATCTATTTCCTTGAGTGAAAATTTCCGTTTTCTAAACAGTTCTGCTAGCCTTCTGTTTCTACATTCTAACCAAACCAGCAGAACTAATTAGAAAATGGTAAAGAATGCCAACATGGATTTTCAAATTTCTGAGTAATGCTTTGAAAAGTAAAAAGCACTTCTGTCAGAAGCAGTTGCTGTTGTGTGTAGAGATATATTATATGACAACATGACCTGAAATTGAACTTGCAATGCCTTTTTTAAGCATAAAACATATCAGGGAGAATCACTTTGGTAAGTTCCCCAAGCAATCAAATAAAATATTTCTAATTAGTAATTGTTTTGAATATGAAAATTTTCTCCTCTATTTCTCTCTCTCCCATCCCCTCCCTGGAAACCAAATCTTCAGGAAACTTGAATAGCTGGACCATGAAGCCCTAATAAAATAGCTTCTATCCATCTGTTGACCAGTAAAGTACATAGGGGGAAATGAATTACCTGCTTTAAGCCACTGTTTGAAAACCCAAACATAATTTGATGGAAAATGCCACACTCAACTTCAGGTTATCAGGGTTCATCAGCTTGCAGACATGACTTTATTAAAAATTAGGAGTCCAAATGATGTATTTTGTTATCATATCTAAACATCCTGGCTACTGCTCTGTATCAGATTCCCATAAAAGTACAGAAAACTAAATGATAGATTACTATGTGGCTTATTTTATTTCCAACAGAAAAATTCAATTTCTGAGTAATGCATTTGTGGAAGTTGGCCTTGACAAATGTACAAATTAAAGATAGAAAATGAGCAATATATGTGGTAATTTAATTTATTACTTTGTAAGCTACATCTGATACATCTCAAGGAAAGGAAATTATTTTAATATGTACAATGTGGTGTCAGCTAGTTCATATCTGATTTTGGTAAAGCGGAAAGAAACCAAGAGGGAAAAACATAGGCTAGAATTATATGGATTAGGAACAGAATTGCCTAAAGTATTAGAGGGTAGTTTGGATATTCGATTAGCTTTACTTTTCTTAATTATTTATGAGTATTAATGCAAATAAGTCATGTGACCTTCTAGGACTAAAATCCCATTAGTCCAGGACTATATATTTTCTGTGTAGTGAACAGCTAGCAAAGACCTCACATTACTATCTTAATCTCTATTAACCTCTGGCTGGTTGTGACCATTTTTGGCTATGCTTTCCAATTCAAGTTACTTAAATTTTATTGTTTCTGAGAAGTCAGAAGCTCTTGATTTTTGTTTCTCTCAAAGTAACTATTTTCCCTTTTAAGTTAAGTAGCTTTAATAAACTATGTTTAAGTTTAAAAAATTTATTTTAAATCACCCATGGTATATATTGATATTGGCTTTTTACCGCTGTTGGGCACAGAAGTTTTGTTTATTATTATTCGTTTAGGAGACTACTCTGATCTCTGGACATGAAGGCGTGATCTCATGAGATTTAAGGCCTGCAAAATTTTGTGTCCCAATGAAATAATCATGTCTCCTCACAGAAAACAGATATTATCCCTGTCTGATTTGTCTCAGGGTGTTGTGGGTGGATTCATTTGGCTAATGGACCAAATCTGAGGCTAAGTCCACACACCTCAGATGTTAGGAAAAACTAGGGTCCCAAGCTCAAATATAAAAGTGTGTCCCAAGGAGTATGTTCTTTTCAGAATGAGAGTTTCTTGAGGGAAAAAACTTGTCTGTTTCAGCTTTGCATTTTCAGTTCTTAGAACAATGTGTGGCACATGTTTCAGGGTGAATGACCACATGATTAATTGAATGAATGGATTGATTTATAAACCCATCAATGGCAAAGATCATGAAGAACCCAAATGTTTTCTTGGTGCCTGCTTTTCTACTGGCATTTTGTTTGCTTACCTTTGTGTTTCCCTTGATCCTTCCACAACTTTATGAATGTATTTAGTCATCCCTATTCACATTTTATAAAGGATAAAACTGAGTCTAAGGGACAAGAAGTGATGTACCCACTAAAAGAAAAGCAGTAAACATTGGAACTCCAATTAAAGTACAACATTCCACCTTCAGAATATAAATTTCATAGTAGTAACACAGTATATTGGTACAGTATATAATAACTATATGTATGAATAGGCTCTCACAGGTGAGAGCCAAATGTGTCAATAAATACAAACATACTTTGAGTATTAAAATCCCTATAAAAATGTTACAATGCCTTCCCACCTCTATATTCTGATATGTGAGGGCACTCATCAGGATTTGTTTTCTTTATCTTAGTCTATTATAGTATTTAGCATCCATTAAGAAAATACAAAATACCAAACGGTCTCCAGCTTTTATATAATTAAACTTTCCTGAACACACACAGCCAGCTCGAGTCATCTCCTCATCTGATCTTCCATAATTACATATACTACTTATATTTATCATATACTGCTTTAAAAAAAATTACTCATGGGTTCTTGGAAAGCAGGGAGAATACTTCTCATAGACCTGGGCCTGTCATCAAACTTTGCTGGATTTCCAGAAAATAAGTGCTCTTAAATTGTTGTCACTCAAGATACTTCTTTTTAAAGACTCAATAATACAACTTTTTCATATTTTTATTAAAAATAAAAAGTGTCTATTCAGATGTATATATTTTATCCTTTCTTTTTTTTTATTTTGAAGCAAAGAACAAAACAGCTGAAATAGCTGTGGAACTCAGTGTTTAATAAAACTGATTATAAATCTGAGCTAGTACTAAGCATTTTTTATGCCAAGTAAAAATATTCTTTAGAAAGTTCTCAAGTAAGCATATTAGGCACATCACAGAAATATAGTGCTGCTTCGGACTGTTTCACATCATTTTCAAACTTTTCCTGAGCACCTAATTGTATATGGTGCTGTATTACATTATGTTACAGACAACTGCACATATCCAGTCCCAGCACAGCTAGAGTTGGGACAACTTTGAAACTAGTATTCACCAAAGAATATTGATTCTGATAATTTGTAACATCTTACAAATCTTATTAGTACAAGTGCTAGAAGAGTATGTCCCTTTAATAAGCTCGAGGCAGAAGTGCAAAAAAATATTTTATTTCTTTTACATTATAAGACATCCAACTTTTATTATATATAAAAACTTGGTAAATACCAAGACACATCCTCTTTTCCACTATTAACCTAGTCAGAATGAAAATAACGGAAGATACTTTTGCACAACTAAAGACAATATAGTATTGCTTCCTGGGAAGAAGTGGCAAGGGTACTATGTTTTGTTTAATACTGTTACAGCCTATAAAAATCTACTAGGCCAAAGGGATGAATTCTTACCTAAGGAGAGGCAATATCCCACAGACATTCTATAGCTCGGTTTGGTTGCTAAGGAAAATGCCCCCATAAAACTAACTCTGCAGGCATTTCAAATTAGAAATGTCATCAGCCACTACCCTAATGCCAGCACACTTTAACTTAATGAAATGCATTTCATGCTGTTATCACAAAACGCACTTGCTAGAAGCAATATGGTACTAATACAATTAGTGTTAACAAACAGAAATGTCTTGTTCATTGATTTAAAAAATAACCATATTCTCTATGTGCATAAACACATATCAGTACCAAATTCAATTTAGCTTCTCACTAGAACTCATACTTGTACACTCTTTTCCTGTACTTTCATTTATTGTTTCATGCAGAGGTTTTGCAGGTAACCTGTATCCTGGATAAAACATGAATTCCATCTGTGAGGTTTTGAGATAAACATGTGTCAATGGATCCCTGAGAAGAACCAGGTGATGACACAATGGGATCAGAATTATAACTTAAAACTGGCAAGTAATTTGTGCCCCATAAACTACTTTCATGTTTACAGGCATTTGAATTTGATAAGGATTTGCTATTAATCATCACCACTTATTTATAATACAAGGTCCTTGATGTCAAGGAATCTTGTTATTTGGATAGCACCAGCACAAAGTGCCACTACAGCACGATAGGTGTCGTCATATGAATGAGAAAGAGGCACTGTATGCATGCCGAATTCTCTGCATCACTAAAGCCTCCATGTGAGAGTCTGAACAGATGATGGTGAGTGGAATCTGAAAAACTCCAGTGCTTCTAAGCTGACAATTAGGATGGATAGCATTGCTATAATTTAAAGAAATACTTAGGTCTCACCTTGAATTATCAAAAGAAGTGACTCTCCAGCTTCCATATGATGGACAGGTGAGTATAAACCTAGAAAGATGCCAGACTATGTCACTTGCTTTAATAACATCTCACAAGACCTTGATTCCTCAGATTATTTCTTGAAAAGGTGCTTGAAAAGCTAGAATGAATCTTACATGTCCTATTGAGTGACCCATAAATCCCTTAGGTAATGGTGAGAGAATGCAGCATTTGATTTTATTGTAGGTGGAATAGTTCAGGAATTCAGAGTTGCTGCAAAGGTGGTGTTCCTGATGGACGCATGTGTTTGAGGTTGCAAAGAAAAACTTGACTTTGGAGAAACTTGACTTCATTATATGACTCTGAAAGAGTGACTAGTCTTTTAGTGATTCACTCTATCAACCTTTCAGTCTGTAAAGAGTGGGTTGCCAGTTAATCCAGTTATGAAGGTCTCCAAAGAGATCTATACAAGGGAAACATAAAGTGCACATTAGGCTCAACCACACTAAGAGATGCCCAAATTAAGTTGGCAGTGTAGCAGAACTGGCTATGCAGACAGATCTTTTTGAGAAAAATGTAGTGGTGGTTGACCCTCAATAAAATGGTAATATCTCGTGATTTCCTAATTATTTTGTCTACGTATTGGGGTCAGATATTTTGAATGTTCTTTAAATATATTTTAGGTGATCCTAGTGTTACACATTTGAAAATGATAATGTGGCACAATTTTTCATCAAAATATAACCACAATCTTGATGCTTCAAATACACACCTTTCTAAGATTTGATGAAAGATATGGTGGATTCATTGGCAGCTTCCTGATACCTATTTGATAAGTGCATCCTTTGTCAGGATGCTGCTATTTAATGACAGGCTTCAAATGTATACAGCCAATATAGAGCTTCTGAGGTTATTAAAGTTCTTCTGTAACAGAGTAATGGATGGCTTTAATCCTTTTTAGGCTGGCTATAAACTTGTAATACTTTGCTGACTGTGCAAAATAGCCTATAATATAGACTTATACCTTTTCTTATGTGTGTGTTTCCAAGATCTATTCATCAGCTTAATGACTGATTTTCCTGAGGTCGGTTTTAGGGCTTGGAGCCAATCAGACTGAAACTATTTGGGAGAAAAGGAAAACATTTCACTGTCAAATACCTTGTGTATCTTAATAAATTTTATACATATCTTCATGTTGTTTTGTACATGTCTTACAAGTACCATCTTATCTTTACTTAGTAAGCACTTCAGTTCTCTCATGGTGGGGCTAATCCAAAGCAAATCTTCAAATTAACTGGTATTTGTTACTGGCATCTCCTCTTCCATTGAATCCAGAAGCAAAACAGTGCTTTGGCAAATTATAAAGTTCCTGATAGCACCTCAGCTATATAGCTCTCTTCTTCCCAGCAAGCCTTACCTGAACACATGTTTCCATTCCCTCCTAACCCTGTTCTTTGCTTTGTACAGAACAGCATTTTGACAGGTCAAAGAAGGCTAAGATGATAAATAGCTTCAGACATTAGCCTTCCAATGGTGATTTCATGTTAATAGGAAGCTCCTGGAATAAATGTCTCAAATTCAAGCGATGAATTATTGAAGATGCTACTTCATAAAATGCGTCTGAACACTTGGGGAGCATTTTTGAAAACAGAGTCCCTCTCTATTTCTTGCAAATATTTACGGATACATGGCTATCTACTCCGACTGCTTATAAGAGTATGTACATATATTTAAGAGTAACACTGAGGCTGCTTCTTTTTCTGATATTCATGTTTGTATATACCAACAAATGCAAATTAATATTGGCTCATGTTATATTGAGATTATTTTACTTAGAGTTTAAACTCATTGAAAACTAGCTCCCAAATTAAAATTATTTGGGCAGACTTGACTAAAACTACTATGCAATCAAGTATGTAGTTAGGAAAACACTTATAAAGGATATGCCCAATTTTGACTGTATATGTATGTATGTGTATGTCACAAATTGATATATATATGTATCTACAGAAAATAATACACACACATTCAGAGAGAGAGAGAATTAAAATGGTGTCATCCAGAAGGTTTGAATTGTGCAAAGCTAAGAATTTGTCAAAGAAATGTACATATGTTTCCCAAATAATTATACAGATATTGTTGTCAAAAAAGAATGATGAAGCCAGGTGTGGTGGTTCATGCCTGTTCAGCATTTTGGGAGGCCAAGGCAGGAGGATCACTTGAGGCCAGGAGCTCAAGACCAGCCTGGACAAGATAGTAAGAAACCATCTCTACAAATATATATATTACATTTGTTAAAAGTTAGCCAGGCATGGTGGTGCTATTTATAATATTTATATATATTATATATTTAGTACTTAAATATTAAATATATTAAAAGTTAGCCAGGCATGGTGGTGCTCACCTTTAGTCTCAGGTACTCAGCAACTTGGGATACTGAGGCAAGATTATCACTTGAGCCCAGGAGCCGAAGGCTGCAGTGAGCTATAATCCCTGTATTCCAGCTTCAGCGATAAAGGGAAACCATGTCTAAAATTCAAAAAGAATGACAAGGTATAAAGTCATACAATTATTTTACTTATTGTGTCTCTTTCTCACACATACATGCAACTGATTATTATAACAATTGGTGTCAATAAAGAGAAATGCTAGTTTGGCGTTAAAATCTCAAAATTGATAGCATATGAGGAGATAAATCCAAAATCCATCAAAATACTTATACATTCCAGCAACTTGTTTTTCATGTGGACAGATGTGCGGTTGTTTCTTTGGAATTTCACATAGCCAGCTATTTGCCCTCTTCAAAATGATTGTCATTTTAAAGAATAATATGCTGTTATAACGTTTCTTGAAACATCAAACTATCTTACAGAATAATATTAGACTTTGTCAAAAACCACAAAAAAATAGAATATTTCAAAAACTTGGACCCTGAAAACTTTGTATATATTTTATGACCTTTTAATATGTCTTGCTTATATGGACCCTTTAAATAGAAGCTAAATACCTCTGTGACTAGCATTTTTCTCTCATACTCGTTTGTTCCTGGCAGCTCTGGGTGCTCCATAGGGTACACAGAGGTATGTACCTTTCCTGCTCGGGGCCTGGCAGCATTTTGAGCACACTGATTTCTGTCAGAGACCTTCAGGCAGTAGCCTCTGGCTGACATGTGAAATGCACATTGTAACACTGAGTTTGTCAGTCCTCAACAATCTCTGAAAAGTGGAAAATCTTGGAGAAATGAAGGAGAAATGGAGGAGAAATGAAAGAGCAACTCTGCATTGAAAAAATAAACAAAAAATAGCTCCTCTACCTCCTCATTCCCTTTCCAGTCAAGGTAATATGTACAAGGTATGAAATCCAAATCAGTGTGGCAGAAGTTGGGACTGCCATCTCACTTGCTTAATTAATCTTTTGATGACATTATGTCACTCAGCTATGAGCACTACAAATAAACCTTAGGAGACATGACTGCAGCATTCTAAAAGGAGGTCCATCAGACGAAAGACAATTTATTGCATCCATGGAGCCACAGTTGCATCACTGAAATCGGGAAGCCCACTGCTGAATAGATTTAATAACTTGAGTAGTGACGTTTTCATTTCTATAAAACAGCTAAATTCTTTCCAACTAATATGCAGTAAATACTTACTATGTGGAAGGTATTCCACAAAACAAAGAATTTAATTAAAGTTTTTAAATTAAAATAAAATCATTGAAATTTTAGTTTTAGGCAACATAAACTAAGCACTCCTTATCCTGACTCTTTCACTGAATACTGTTATAAAATCTGGATAGATGCATGGAGCAAGTACTAGAAGACTCCAAAACCTAAATAGTAGCAGATGGATTAGAAAAGAAAGTCAAAATACAAAGTAACACTGAAATGACTGTGAACTTATCATTTATATCTACCTGGGTGGTATCTGCCAACCTGATCTCAGAGCTGCTTAAAACCTGGAAGTGAATACCAATGAAGAAAGAGAGAGCTGCAGGAGATGTCTTCTGGTTCCAGTTTGAGGAGTGGGAAAGAGGACTCTGGATGGTAATGATGGCTGTAGCATGGGCCTGCAGTTACCTAAAACTCTTAAGGAGGGGAAAGTTCTTAGATCAGAGAAGTTGTGGTATTAAGATGAGGTAAACGTTCATTGCTTTTACTATTTTTGTCCTTCGGCCATTTGGCCTCAACCATGGTTGCAATGGAATTAAGAATTTAACAAATAGGGTTAAATACAGTCCAGCTCCCTGACTGGGGTATATAAAAGCAAGCCCCAAGAAAATCAGAAAGAACCAAAAAGATTACTGAAAGAGAAAAGCTTAGGAAAGTGATCTATAAACTTGCTTATTAATCTTGTGGGTTCAACCCTGATTTGAGTATGCATGGATCTGATCTTAAACTGCACATTTTGAAAACTGGACACAGATATAAACTATCACTTATGTCCCAGACTTGCCACTGGATGACCCGCATACAGGAAAGATTTAAATAGCACAGAAAATCTTGAAAAAGTAAACTGAAATTGGAGCCACAGCATACAGGTTGGAACTTGTGACCAAAATCAATATCAGTTAATTGCCTACTACAACAAACAAATACATATAATTTAAACAAGACCAAATGGCTCATAACATGACATTCAAAATATGCAGGATACAGTTAAAAATTTTTAGACATAGGAAAGATCAGGAAAATCTCAACACACGTGGGAATGAAAAACCTATTTACTAATGGAGTTTGCAATGTATGCAGATGTAATATATGATATCTACAATATACAAAAAGGCAAGTAAAATACGTATATCATGGTAAGTTTCCAATCTTCGACTTGAAGTGGTAAAATGCTGATTTAAAGTGAATCATAAAGAGCTAAATATGCACACCATAAAAACTAGAGAAATCACTAAAGCAAAACAAAATAAAAACAAAACAAAAAAATCCAAAACTATACAAAGGGATATGGTCAAACACCCAATAATAAATTAAAATGAAAAAATAAAATGTGTAAATCAACAAAAAGAAAATAAGAAAGGTGAAAGACAAGTAAAAAGAGGTAAATAAAAAAATGTAGCGCTACATCAAACATAGCAATAATCATATTAAGTGTAAATTGTTTGGACACACAAATTAACTCACACATATTATCAGAATGAATTTTTAAAAATCATGATCCAACTAGATTCTATATATAAAAAACTGACTTCTAATGTAATGATACTGGTAGTTTAAAATGAAAAAGATGGAAATATATGTGTGTGTGTGTGTGTGTGTGTCACAAATGTCACACTATGCAAACAATAATCCAAATGACCAAAAATCTGATGGTTTATAAAAATGTCAGTCAAAGTAGAATTGAGAGCAAAGAAAGTTACAAAAAACATATAGGGAAATTACACAATTTTAAAAGAAAAGAAATCAAGAAGACATAAAGGAAGGAAAAACTGACATAGCAAAAGGAACTAGACAAAATCTACAATTGTAGTTGGAGACTTCAACTCTCACCAACTGGATTTAATTTCATTTATAGAATGCCACCCAACAATAGTAGCAGGCACGTTTTTGTCATGTGTTCATGAACACTTAGCTTACTAAACCTTTAATTTGCCTTGTCTTATTCTATTTTGTGCTGCTATAACAAAATACTTGACACTAAGTAATTTTTAAAAAGCAGATATTTATTTACCACAGTACTGGAGGCTGAGAAGTTCAGTGTTGAGAAGCCTACATCTGGTGAGGGCCTTCATGCTGCCTCATCCCATGGTGTAAGAAAAAAAAGATAAGAGAGCATGTGTGAGAGAGTGAGAGAACATTTACAGCCTCAAACCCTTTTATAAGTGGTATTAATTCATTAATGACGGTAGAGCCCTGGTGACCTAAACACATCCCATTAGGCCCCACCTCTCAACACTTTTGTAATATGAGCATTTAATATTAATTTCTATGTATTTAATTAGCTGCATATCACATACACTTATTTGTAATATTTTCATTTTAATTCAGTTAAAAATATTTTCTAATTTTCCTTGACATTTTCACTTTGTACTATAGATTCTTAAGAAAGTGTTAAATTTTGAGGATTAAGTTTCCAACACTTCCCTTTTTCCAAGTGTTTAGTGATTTTTCCTGCTATCTTTCTTTTACCAATTTCTAGTTTAATTCTATCATGTTCAGAGAACATACTCTGAGTTCTATTATCTAAATGATGTAAGATTTGTTTTATTATCCAGAATATGGTCTACTTTGGTGCTGTGGTTTGAATGTGTCCTCAAAAGAAAAATGATTTCAAGTAGATAGCCAGAACATTCATCCTAAGGAACTATAACTAAGCAAATGGAGGGTAAAATGAAGACAGAAACAAAAATCAATAAAATTATAAATTTAAAATCCTAGAGAAAATTTTAGAAATCAAAACATAGTTAGTTGAAAAGACTTTAAAAATTGATAAATCTCCAGATATTCACAAGAAAAAGAAGAAAGTAGACACAAATTACCAATGTCGACAATAAAAGCGGATATTACTACACAAACCACAGAAATGAAAAGCATAACTTAAAAAAAGTATTACCAACAAATCACATATGTTCAACAACATAAATAAAATATGCCAATTCCTAGAGAACCTCAAACTATCAGAAGTCACCAAAGATGAAATAGGATAATACTATAATTATTATATAAACTGAATTTATTCCTTTTTCTTTTTTTTTTTTTTTTTTTTTTTTGAGACAGAGTCTCGCTCTGTTGCCTAGGCTGGAGTGCAATGGTATGATCTTGGCTCACTGCAACCTCCGCCTCCTGGGTTCAAGCAATTCTCCTGCCTCATCCTCCTGAGTAGCTGGGATTACAGGCATGTGCCATCATGCCTGGCTAATTTTTTGTAATTTTAGTAGAGACAGGGTTTCACCATGCTGGCCAGGCTGGTCTCAAACTCCTGACCTCGTGATCCACCCGCCTTGGCCTCCCAAACCGCTGGGATTACAGGCGTGAGAACATTTATTCTGAAAAAGAAATCTTCAGTTCCAGATGATTTCACTGAGAAGTTCTACCAGCCATTTAAAGAAAAAATAAAACCAATTTCTTTCAGAAAATAGAAGAGAGGAGAGCACATCACAACTAATTTTATAAAACCATTACTACATGAACAGTATTGAAATGAGTCAAAGACACTCTAAGAAAGATTAACTACAGAGAAATACCACTTATGAATTTAGATGCAAAAATCCTCAACAACACATTGCCAAATTAAATACAACAATATATAAAACAATACTATATTATAACAAAACAATATTTACCCTACATATGGGAAAGTTTTTCAATACTCAAAAATTAATGATTGTAATCTATCATATTAACAGTCTAAAGAAGAGACGGCACATGATCATATCAACTAATGAAGAAGAGTATTTGACAAAATTAATGATCGATTCATAATAAAAACTAGCAGAAAATAAGCAATTGAAAAAAAATCAACCTGATAAAAGGCTTCTGGAAAAAAAAACAATACCACTAACATAATTCTTAATTTTGAAAGACTGAATGCCTTCCCCCTAAAATTGACGGCGAGGCCAAAATTTTTATTTCATTACTCATATTTAACACCATACAAGAGGCCTAACCAATGTATTAAAGCAAGAAAAGGAATGAGATATACAGATTAGAAAGGACTAAATTAAACTGTACCTATCTATATACACAAATTTCCATGCAAAAAAAACCATGGAATCTATTAAAAATAACTCCTAGAAAATAATTAGCTGGCATAGTCACAAAATACAAAGTTAACATTGTAAAATCTCTCATTTCAGTACAGTAAGAACAATGAGCAAAATTTATCTTAACTCATATGATTTACATTTGCTCCCCCCCAAAATGAATCAAAATTAAGTATGAATTTAGTTAAAATGTGCAAGATCTATATGCTAAACCTTATAAAAGCTGATGGAATAAATCAAATAACTCATGCTATGGTCAAGAATGGAAAGACTCTAAATGGATAAAATTCTCTGTTCAAAAGATACAGAGTGACTGAATAAATTAAAGCGAAACAAAACAGGACCCAGCTATATGCTGCTTATAAGAGAAACACTTCAACTTTAAGGGCACATAATGTGAAAGTGAAGGAATGGAAAAAGATACTCCAGGCAAAGAGAAGCTAAAAGAAAGCAATGGTAACTATATATATATAAAACATTAAAATTAACCTTATATATATATAACTTTATATATAGTTATAAAGTTAATTTTGTATGTATATATGTATATGTATATATATTGTGTACATGTATATATGTATATGTATATATATTGTGTATATATATATATACAAAATTAACTTTTAAGTATCAAAAAAAGAAGGAGGCATAAAGGTCATAAAGGTGTAAATTTAACAAGAAGATATAACAATTATAAATACATATGCACCTAAATATACCACTTAAATATACCAAACAAATATTAATAGATCCTAAGGGAAAGAGAGACTGCAATACAATAATAGTAGTGAACTTCAGTATCACTTTCAACAATGAACAGATATCGAGATAGAAAATCAGTAAGAAAACACTGTACTAAAATGGCACTTTAGACCAAATGAACCTGACAGACACATACAAAACATTTCACCCAACAGTAACATAGTATACAGTCTTCTCAAATGCACATAGGACATTTTCCACAACAGATCATATGTTAGGCAGCCAAGCAGTTTGGACAGATTAAGACTGAAACATAGCAAGAATCCTTTCCAACAACAATGGTATAAAACTGGAAATTAATAACAGGAAGAATTTTGGAAAATTCACAAATACATGGAAATGAAACAATGTACTACAGAAGAACCAATGAATCAAATAAGAAATTGAAAGGAAATTCTAAAAAAATCTTGAGATAAAAATGTAAACACAGCATACCAAAATTATGAAATGCAGCAAAAGCAGTTATAAGAGGAAATTTTACAGCAATAAATACTTTTATCAAAAAAAGAAAAAGAAAGAAAAATTCCAGATAAACAACCTAATGTTACAACTCAAGAAACTAGAAAAAGAAGAACCAACTAGGCCTAACTTTAGTAGAATAAATAAAAAAAAGATCAGAAGAAAAACAGATGATGTAGAGACCAGAAAAACAAGAGAAAAAAGCAATGAAACCAACAGTTGGTTTTTAGAAAAAAGGAAGAAAATCGATAAACTTTTAGCTAAACTAAGAATAAAGAGAAGACAAATAAAACCAGAAATGAAAGAGGAGACATTACAACTGATAACACAGAAATACAAAGAATCACAAGAAACTACTAAGAAAAACTATATGGCAACACATTTAATAACCTAAATTCCTAGATAATAAAACCTTCCAAGACTTAAAAGAAATTGAAAATCCCAAGAAACCAACATAAAGTATGGAGATTGGGTAAGTAATAAAAGGTCTCATCAAAGAAAAGCTCAGGACATAATTGTTGAACTCTACCAAACATTTAAAGAACTTAAAACAATCCTTTCTTCTCAAATTCTTCAAAAAAATAAAAGAGGAGATAATACTTCCAAGCTCATTTTTAGAGGCCAATATTACCCTGATGTCAAAGCCCAACTAGGGTATGACAAAAAAAGAAAATTACAGTTCAATATCCCTAATGAACATAGATTCAAAACTCCTCAACAAAATACTAGCAAACTTTATATGGTTTGGCTGTGTCTGCACTCAAATCTCATCTTGAATTGTAATCCCCACGTGTCAAGGGAAGGACCTGGTTGGAGGTGATTGGATCAGAGGGCAGTCTCCCCCATGCTGTTCTCCTGGTAGTGATTGAGTTTTCAGGAGACCTGATGGTTTTAAAATGTGGTACTTCCTTGCGCTCTCTCTTTCCTGCCGCCTTGTGAAGCAGGTGCTTGCTTCTCCTTTGCCTTCTGCTACAATTGGCCGCCACATGTAGAAAAATGAAATTAGACTATCATCTCACATCAGATACAATAATCAATTAAAAATGGTTTAATAACTTAAATATAAGACCAGAAAATGTGAAGCTATTAAAAGGAAATAGAAAACTCCATTACATTTGCCTAGGCAATGATTATTTGAATATGGCCCCAAAAGCACAGACAGCAAAAGCAAAAATAGATGAATGGGATGACAACAAAATAAAAAGTTTCTGCACAGCAAAGAAAACAATCAACAGAATGTAGAGACAATCTACAGAATGGGAGAGAATACTTGCAAACCATACATCCGAAAAAGACACAATATTCAACATATATGAGGAACCCAAACAACTGAATAGTAAGAAAAACACACTTTAAAAGAGGGGCAAGGGACCTGAAGAGAATTTCTCAAACACATGCATACAAATGACCAGCCAGGCATGAAAAAATGAGCATGAAAAAATGTTCAACATCACTAATCAACAGAAAAATGAAAATCCAAACCACAATGAGATGTAACCTCATACCTGTTAGGCTGGCTCTGATAAAATAGTCAAAAGACACCAAACGTGGGCAAGGACATAGAGAAAAGAGAATTCTTATACATTGTTGGTGGAAATGTAAACTGGTACAGCCATTATGGAAAAGAGCATGATGATTCCTCAATAATTAAAAATGAAATTACCATATCATCTAGCAATCCCAGTTCTGGGTGTATATTCAAAGGATATGAAATCAGTATGCCAAAGAAACTGCACTTTTATATTTATTGAAGCAATATTCACAATGTCCATGATATGGTATCAAATTAAGTGTCCATCAGGAAATAAATAGATAATAAAACTGTGATATGTATATGTGTGTAGATATATATATATATATATGTGAGCCAAGATCATGCCACTGTATTCCAGCCTGAGTGACAGAGTGAGACTCTGTCTCAAAAAAAATTTGTATGTTATAAATTATATTTCATATATATATAATATTGTCATATATATTGTTATATATTATTTTATATAATAAATAATACATATGTGTTATGTATAATATAAAATTTCATTTGATACATAAATACGTATTTTTATATATTCATTGTACTGTATTATAATATATTCATCATATATGTGTGTGTATATATATACATGGCATATGTATAAGATATCCTAGGTGATATCCAAGGTCTTTCAATATGCTAATTGAAACAAAGCACAATATATCATATATAAATTTGTCATATATTTTTATTTTTTATCATATAAATTTGTAAATTATTACAGAAGCTATGTTAATAAGGAAAATAGAATGTACTAGAATGGAGGGTAACAATAACTTTATACAGGTAAAATCTGAAATCCAAAATTATATCAAATTCTAAACTAACTTTAAGCGCCAACATGATGCTCAAAGGAAATGCTCACTGAAGGTTTTTGGATTTGGAAAACTTAACCTGTAGTTGCTATAAAAGCCTATTAGCATGACTCCCAGATACTTCTGGAAAATTAAACCTTGTCTTATCTCTGCAGGTTTAAATTTAGGGAATACTTCATTCAGCCTCCTTAGCTTGGGCTGCTGAAACATGCTCAGCATTAACAATGCTCAGTCCTGAGAGTATCGTACTTTATTATGCTCTTTAGTCATAATGTACATGGCATAAGACTAAAAACAGTGACATCTCCAGCTTAGATATCGCTGTCCGTAGCCTACAAGCAGAACTGCTTCAGCTAGGAAAGGGGGCAGATGAGTTTCCTGAGGTCTGATTTAACCTTCTTTCACTTTAAAAACAATCCACATGTTGGGGAGCTAGAAGCTTACATTTCCAGGTCCTGGGAAACTGTTGCTGATCTTTCAGTTCTGTACCTTGTCTGGATTTATTTTGCCACGTTTTGAATAGGTAAACTTTCTGTGTGTCTTTTCTTTCCATCATTCCGAATCTGTTCTTCATGTGGGTCATAAAGTTCCTTATCTTACTTTATCATCCCAGCTTCCTCAGAAAAGAAGACTTCAAGTTACCGTAGAGAAAACTATCCTAGGGAGAATTATTCTGCTGTGCAAACGCAATAAGGTAAAATGAGGAAAAAAAAAATGGAGAGAAAGAAAAACATATGGGTAAATCTCTAAGACAAAATGGCTGATACCACTTTCTGTTTGCTTGTCCCAGGGAATCTCAAGATGAGTTGTGAAAACAGTAGAAGAATAAAGTCAATATAACCTGAGAGCTAGAAATGTGGTCATATTTTCCTTTCATACCTTTCTTCCTCCATAATTTTGAGCTGTATTTGCTTTTTCCTAACAAAGCAATTTGTCCCTACAGAAGGAAGTGTAGGAATCCAAGAAGTATCCGTGGTAGATTTCAATTAAGAAGCTCTGGCATTAAGCAAAATAGGTGAAGAGGCTTTACACGTTTCCCTTTTGAGTCGCTCAGCCAAATTCATCAGTGTAAAGGAAGAGGCAAGTATTTAATTCAAAGGTATGTACAGGAATGGCTTTTCTTCTAGAGTGTGCCTTGTACTGCATTTCTTGAAGATCGGCAATACTTGGAATTAAAGAGTTGTAATACACCAGTTAAATTGGACATAGACAGGGCCGGGCGCGGTGGCTCACGCCTGCATTCCCAGGACTTTGGGAGACCAAGGCAAGCAGATCACGAGGTCAGGAGATCGAGACCATCCTGGCTAACACGGTGAAACCCCGTCTCTACTAAAAATACAAAAAAAACTAGCCGGGCATGGTGCCGCTGTAGTCCCAGCTACTTGGTAGGCTGAGGCAGGAGAATGGCGTGAACCCAGGAGGTGGAGCTTGCAGCGAGCTCAGATTGCACCACTGCACTCCAGCCTGGGCGACAGAGCAAGACTCCCACTCAAAAAAAAAAAAAAAAAATTGGACTTAGACAGGTTCCTATACAGTCAGATAAAATATACATCTCATGGATATTGTTGCTTTCATTGTCTAAGGTCACTGGTTTTTATTAAAAGCAAGCATTACGGAGGTAAAATTTGGTCTGATCCACATTCATCCTTGGTATCAAAACCCTCGGCCTTCCCCTTGATAACTCAACAAGATAACTTAGGTCATTTGAGATGTGTTTCTAATAAAGGATGCTTCATCTGTAATTATGCAGGAACTTTATACATATTCACCAGTAACAGTGTGTCCTTCATTTTTGAATAAACTAATTGTCATTTGGATCTCTTGGGTGTCTCAGGGTAAAGCTATTTAAGCTGTTAGCAAAAAGAATATGATAAAATTTCTGCAGCCAATATATAAGCAAACTTGCCACATAAAAATAACAGTAACTTTCATTTTTCTTAAGCTAAAATATTCCCATACTTTTACATTGTTTCATCTATGTCTTTCTCTCAAGCGAGAGACAAGTTTGATAACAAATGTTTAATACTGTAGAATGATTTGGACACAAACATCTTATTTGAACATACCAAGATCAGTTTTGAATTTATAGACTCTTTAGTAGAAGGTGATATCATAGATTATGAGTTTGGTAAACTGAAGATCAGACTCATATTTTAGTGATAAATTAAAACATGATGATATGGTTTGGATCTGTGTCCCTGCCCAAATCTCCTGTCAAATTGTAACCCCCAATAGGAAGTAGGGCCTGATGAGAGGTGATTGGATCGTGGGGGTGAATTTCTCTCTTGGTGTTGTTCTCATGATAGTGAGTGAGTTCTCCTAAGATCTGGTCATTTAAAAGTATGTAGCACCTCCCATCTCTCTCTCACTGCTGCTCCCACCATGTAGGTTGCCTCACTCCCACTTTGCCTTCTGCCAAGATTGTAAGTTCCTTGAGGCCTTTTAAGAAGCTGATGTCATTATGCGTCTTAGATAGGCTGCAGAACCATGAGCCAATTAAACCTCTTTTCCTTATAAATTACCCAGTCTCAGGTATTTCTTTATAGCAGTGTGAGAATGGACTAATATACATGATAATAGCTTAAAGTTGATGAGAATGAAGGGTATTTTTTTTCAGATGCTGACTGTGCTGCTGCAACCACGTGGATCTCAGTATCCACATTAACATCCCATAGAATGAGTAACTAGATTTTCACTTATCCCTTTCCCTGAATACATTTGTCTTAATTTTCTTATTGTAAAGATCACTATCTTTAGAAATGCAGTCAAGGCTTAATAATCCAGTACACAGTAACATCATTAAAATCTATAGCCTAAGATGAAACCATGCTACAATAATAACTTTCCAGAATTCCTAATAAGACTGAAGATAAGAGTCAAGTGAGCACCTATAAAACTGAATTTAGTAGTCACATTTTAAGATACATCTGGAAAACATATTTTGGCCTTTGAAAACGTGATTCAATAGTTTTGAAACCTCAGCCTAGAAATATACCACTCTCAAAAGCAAACAGATTTGTGAGCAGTCAAAACTTGCTTTGCACTTCATTTGTAAAATTCAAATTGCTTATTCAGGTCTCTCTAAAAAATGATGCTTTATGCTTCTTGAAAATTTATAAAATTATGTCCACTTAAATCTTCTTACTAGGTAAGATTAGATAATATTACTGCAATTAGGTAAAGTGAGTCTATTGTGCTGTGGTGCAATACCACAGGCAGCAGGAAAGAAACAGAGAGAGAATAAAGGGACAGGACTGCCCAGTGACTAGGTGATCCCCCATTTCAGGAATTTGAGCGGAAAATCTTTTATAAGCTGGTACAAGTTATAACAGCTAAAATGCATATAAGACATCTAAAATGTGAGTCATCACATTTTGAACTCATATAAAAGAGGATATCTGTCCAGTTGGACATCATTTCATTTATTCAAGCTGACTAGATTAGATGACCTTCTCAATGACAAGAGTGTCCACACCTCTTCAATTGCCATCAAAACCTCTCACAAATCAAAATATGCCCCCCCAAATATATTTCCTGCTTCTTTGCATAATAAACCTCACACTTTACCATTATTATCATATTTCTAATAAATGGAATAAAGTCTAAAAATGTAATATTCCTTCAGTGTACTGCAGGTCTGAGATAAAGTCAAATACAGAATTCAAGTAGTTTAATTATTATTTTATGAACTGCTTTTCCATCAGTTAGGAGATTGAAAATTACAATAATTAAATTAATTGCAGCAATGTGAATTAATTTTTAAAATATTGCTATGTGTTTCAATAATAAACTTTGTATTTATATGTAAGTAGTCATCTATAAAGAAATTTAGAGAGTAAAACTATCTTACATATTGTCATTCATTTTTCTTTATTCAGTTAAAGAAGTACTCAAACCCAAGAGCCCTTTAAAGAAACAACATAGGAGTCAGTGAGTGAGTGGGGGAAGCAGCCAAGATGGACGAACAAGAACAGCTCTGGTCTACAGCTCCCAGCGTGAGCGACGCAGAAGACAGATGATTCCTGCATTTCCATCTGAGGTACCAGGTTCATCTCACTAGGGGGTGCCAGAGAGTGGGTGCAGGACAGTGGGTGCAGCACACAGTGCGCAAGCCAAAGCAGGGCGAGGCATTGCCTCACTCGGGAAGCGCAAGGGGTCAGGGAGTTCCCTTTCCCAGTCAAAGAAAGGGGTGACAGATAGCACCTGGAAAATCGGGGCACTCCCACCCTAATACTGTGCTTTTCTGATGGGCTTAAAACACGGCGCACCAGGAGATTATATCCCGCACCTGGCTTGGAGGGTCCTATGCCCACAGAGTCTCGCTGATTGCTAGCACAGCAGTCTGAGATCAAACTGCAAGGTGGCAGCGAGGGTGGGGGAGGGGCGCCCGCCATTGCCCAGGCTTGCTTAGGTAAACAAAGCAGCCTGGAAGCTTGAACTGGGTGGAGCCCACCACAGCTCAAGGAGGCCTGCCTGCCTCTGTAGGCTTCACCTCTGGGGGCAGGGCACAGACTAACAAAAAGACAGCAGTAACCTCTGCGGACTTAAATGTCCCTGTCTGACAGCTTTGAAAAGAGCAGTGGTTCTCCCAGCACGCAGCTGGAGATCTGAGAACGGGCAGACTACCTCCTCAGGTGGGTCCCTGATCCCTGACCCCTGAGCAGCCTAACAGGGAAGCACCCCCCAGTAGGGGCAGACTGACACCTCACAAGGCTGGGTACTCCTCTGAGACAAAACTTCCAGTGGAAGGATCAGACAGCAGCATTCGCGGTTCACGAAAATCCGCTGTTCTGCAGCCACTGCTGCTGGTACCCAGGCAAACAGGGTCTGGAGTGGACCTCTAGCAAACTCCAACAGACCTGCAGCTGAGGGTCCTGTCTGTTAGAAGGAAAACTAACAAACAGAAAGGACATCCACACCAAAAACCCATCTGTACATCACCATCATCACAGACCAAAAGTAGATAAAACCACAAAGATGGGGAAAAAACAGAGCAGAAAAACTGGAAACTCTAAAAAGCAGAGCACCTCTCCTCCTCCAAAGGAATGCACTTCCTCATCAGCAACGGAACAAAGCTGGACGGAGAATGACTTTGCCGAGTTGAGAGCAGAAGGCTTCAGACGAACAAATTACTCCAAGCTACAGGAGGAAATTCAAACCAAAGGCAAAGAAGTTGAAAACTTTGAAAAAAATTTAGAAGAATGTATAACTAGAATAACCAATACAGAGAAGTGCTTAAAGGAGCTGATGGAGCTGAAAACCAAGGCTCGAGAACTACGTGAAGAATGCAGAAGCCTCAGGAGCCGATGCGATCAACTGGAAGAAAGGGTATCAGTGATGGAAGATGAAGTGAATGAAATGAAGCGAGAAGGGAAGTTTAGAGAAAAAAGAATAACAAGAAACAAAGCCTCCAAGA
Source organism: Gorilla gorilla gorilla (assembly GCF_029281585.2). Taxonomy (NCBI): domain Eukaryota; kingdom Metazoa; phylum Chordata; class Mammalia; order Primates; family Hominidae; genus Gorilla; species Gorilla gorilla. Next base: position 94,728,687 of record NC_073231.2, on the reverse strand, counting down.
AATATGAGACTATGTGAAAAGACCAAATCGACGTCTGATTGGTGTACCTGAAAGTGACGGGGAGAATGGAACCAAGTTGGAAAACACTCTGCAGGATATTATCCAGGAGAACTTCCCCAATCTAGCAAGGCAAGCCAACATTCAGATTCAGGAAATACAGAGAACGCCACAAAGATACTCCTGGAGAAGAGCAACTCCAAGACACATAATTGTCAGATTCACCAAAGTTGAAATGAAGGAAAAAATGTTAAGGGCAGCCAGAGAGAAAGGTTGGGTTACCCACAAAGGGAAGCCCATCAGACTAACAGCGGATCTCTTGGCAGAAACTCTACAAGCCAGAAGAGAGTGGGGGCCAATATTCAACATTCATAAAGAAAAGAATTTTCAAGCCAGAATTTCATATCCAGCCAAACTAAGCTTCATAAGTGAAGGAGAAATAAAATACTTTACAGACAAGCAAATGCTGAGAAATTTTGTCACCACCAGGCCTGCCCTACAAGAGGTCTTGAAGGAAGCACTAAACATGGAAAGGAACAACCGCTACCAGCCACTGCAAAACATGCCAAATTGTAAAGGCCATCGAGGCTAGGAAGAAACTGCATCAACTAATGAGCAAAATAACCAGCTAACGTCAAAATGACAGGATCAAATTCACACATAACAGTATTAACTTTAAATGTAAATGGACTAAATGCTCCAATTAAAAGACACAGACTGGCAAATTGGATAAAGAGTCAAGACCCATCAGTGTGCTGTATTCAGGAAACCCATCTCATGTGCAGAGACACACATAGGCTCAAAATAAAAGGATGGAGGAAGATCTACCAAGCAAATGGAAAACCAAAAAAGGCAGGGGTTGCAATCCTAGTCTCTGATAAAACAGAGTTTAAACCAACAAAGATCAAAAGAGACAAAGAAGGCCATTACATAATGGTAAAGGGATCAATTCAACAAGAAGAGCTAACTATCCTAAATATATATGCATCCAATACAGGAGCACTCAGTTTCATAAAGCAAGTCCTGAGTGACCTACAAAGAGACTTAGACTCCCACACAATAATAATGGGAGATTTTAACACCCCACTGTCAACATTAGACAGATCAATGAGACAGAAAGTTAACAAGGATACCCAGGAATTGAACTCAGCTCTGCACCAAGTGGACCTAATAGATCTACAAAACTCTCCACCCCAAATCAACAGAATATACATTTTTTTCAGCACCACACCACACCTATTCCAAAATTGACCACATAGTTGGAAGTAAAGCTCTCCTCAGCAAATGTAAAAGAACAGAAATTGTAACAAACTGTCTCTCAGACCACAGTGCAATCAAACTAGAACTCAGGATTAAGAAACTCACTCAAAACCAGTCAACTACATGGAAACTGAACAACCTGCTCCTGAATGACTACTGGGTACACAACGAAATGAAGGCAGAAATAAAGATGTTCTTTGAAACCAATGAGAACAAAGACACAACATACCAGAATCTCTGGGACACATGCAAAGCAGTGTGTAGAGGGAAATTGATAGCACTAAATGCCCAGAAGAGAAAGCAGGAAAGATCCAAAATTGACACCCTAACATCACAATTAAAAGAACTAGAAAAGCAAAAGCAAACACATTCAAAAGCTAGCAGAAGGCAAGAAGTAACTAAAATCAGAGCAGAACTGAAGGAAATAGAGACACAAAAAAACTCTTCAAAAATTAATGAATCCAGGAGCTGGTTTTTTGAAAGTATCAACAAAACTGATAGACCACTAGCAAGACTAATAAAGAAGAAAAGAGAGAAGAATCAAATAGACGCAATAAAAAATGATAAACGGGATATCACCACTGATCCCACAGAAATACAAACTACCATCAGAGAATACTACAAACACCTCTACGCAAATAAACTAGAAAATCTTGAAGAAATGGATAAATTCCTCGATACATACACCCTCCCAAGTGTAAACCAGGAAGAAGTTGAATCTCTGAATAGATCAATAACAGGCTCTGAAATTGTGGCAATAATCAATAGCTTACCAACCAAAAAGAGTCCAGGACCAGATGGATTCACAGCTGAATTCTACCAGAGGTACAAGGAGGAACTGGTACCATTCCTTTTGAAACTATTCCAATCAATAGAAAAAGAGGGAATCCTCCCTAACTCATTTTATGAGGCCAGCATCATCCTGATACCAAAGCCGGGCAGAGACACAGCCAAAAAAGAGAATTTTGGACCAATATCCTTGATGAACATTGATGCAAAAATCCTCAATAAAATACTGGCAAACTGAATCCAGCAGCACATCAAAAAGCTTATCCACCATGATCAAGTGGGCTTCGTCCCTGGGATGCAAGGCTGGTTCAATATATGTAAATCAATAAATGTAATCCAGCATATAAACAGAACCAAAGAGAAAAACCACATGATTATCTCAATAGATGCAGAAAAGGCCTTTGACAAAATTCAACAACCCTTCATGCTAAAAACTCTCAATAAATTAGGTATTGATGGGACATATCTCAAAATAATAAGAGCTATCTATGACAAACCCACAGCCAATATCATACTGAATGGGCAAAAACTGGAGGCATTCCCTTTGAAAACTGGCACAAGACAGGGATGCCCTCTCTCACCACTCCTATTCAACATAGTGTTGGAAGTTCTGGCCAGGGCAATTAGGCAGGAGAAGGAAATAAATGGTATTCGATTAGGAAAAGAGGAAGTCAAATTGTCCCTGTTTGCAGATGACATGATTGTATATCTAGAAAACCCCATTGTCTCAGCCCAAAATCTCCTTAAGCTGATAAGCAAATTCAGCAAAGTCTCAGGATACAAAATCAATGTACAAAATTCACTAGCATTCTTATACACCAATAACAGACAAACAGAGAGCCAAATCATGAGTGAACTCCCATTCACAATTGCTTCAAAGAGAATAAAATACCTAGGAATCCAACTTACAAGGGATGTGAAGGACCTCTTCAAGGAGAACTACAAACCACTGCTCAATGAAATAAAAGAGGATACAAACAAATGGAAGAACATTCCATGCTCATGGGTAGGAAGAATCAATATCATGAAAATGGCCATACTGCCCAAGGTAATTGATAGATTCAATGCCATCCCCATCAAGCTACCAATGACTTTCTTCACAGAATTGGAAAAAACTACTTTAAAGTTCATATGGAACCAAAAAAGAGCCCGCATCGCCAAGTCAATCCTAAGCCAAAAGAGCAAAGGTGGAGGCATCACACTACCTGACTTCAAACTATACTACAAGGCTACAGTAACCAAAACAGCATGGTACTGGTACCAAAACAGAGATATAGATCAATGGAACAGAACAGAGCCCTCAGAAATAACACCGCATATCTACAACTATCTGATCTTTGACAAACCTGAGAAAAACCAGCAATGGGGAAAGGATTCCCTATTTAATAAATGGTGCTGGGAAAACTGGCTAGCCATATGTAGAAAGCTGAAACTGGATCCCTTCCTTACACCTTATACAAAAATTAATTCACGATGGATTAAAGACTTACATGTTAGACCTAAAACCATAAAAACCCTAGAAGAAAACCTAGGCAATACCATTCAGGACATAGGCATGGGCAAGGACTTCATGTCTAAAACACCAAAAGCAATGGCAACAAAAGCCAAAATTGACAAATGGGATCTAATTAAACTAAAGAGCTTCTGCACAGCAAAAGAAACTACCATCAGAGTGAACAGGCAACCTACAAAATAGGAGAAAATTTTCTCAACCTACTCATCTGACAAAGGGCTAATATCCAGAATTTACAATGAACTCAAACAAATTTACAAGAAAAAAACAAACAACCACATCAAAATTGGGCGAAGGACATGAACAGACACTTCTCAAAAGAAGACATTTATGCAGCCAAAAAACACATGAAAAAATGCTCACCATCACTGGCCATCAGAGAAATGCAAATCAAAACCACAATGAGATACCATCTCACACCAGTTAGAATGGCAATCATTAAAAAGTCAGGAAACAACAGGTGCTGGAGAGGATGTGGAGAAATAGGAACACTTTTACACTGTTGGTGGGACTGTAAACTAGTTCAACCATTGTGGAAGTCAGTGTGGCGATTCCTCAGGGATCTAGAACTAGAAATACCATTTGACCCAGCCATCCCATTACTGGGTATATACTCAAAGGACTATAAATCATGCTCATAAAGACACATGCACACATATGTTTACTGCGGCACTATTCACAATAGCAAAGACTTGGAACCAATCCAAATGTCCAACAATGATAGACTGGATTAAGAAAATGTGGGACATATACACCATGGAATACTATGCAGCCATAAAAAATGATGAGTTCATGTCCTTTGTAGGGACATGGATGAAAATTGGAAATCATCATTTTCAGTAAACTATCGCAAGAACAAAAAACCAAACACTGCATGTTCTCACTCATATTTGGGAATTGAACAATGAAAACACATGGACACAGGAAGGGGAACATCACACTCTGGGGACTGTTGTGGGGTGGGGGGAGGGATAGCATTAGGAGATATACCTAATGCTAAGTGACGAGTTAATGGGTGCAGCACACCAGCATGGCACATGTATACATATGTAACTAACCTGCATGTTGTGCACATGTACCCTAAAACTTAAAGTATAATAATAATAAAATTTAAAAAAAGAAAAAAACAAAAACAAACAAAAAAAGAAACAACATAAACACTGATTTGGAAATGATAGTTGAAGTTATTTGTGATTTTTATATTTAAATTTGATTGTTTTATTATGCAGTAATTGCTAATGGGCTTAATATCCTGTGTTAATTTAAAAAATTTTAAAGGTCAATGATTAAGAGCTAAATATCTTCAATAACCTTCTTATACATTATTTTTTTCATTTCTTAATAATCACTTGGTAAAAATCTGATAGACTCAAACTTCTAAAACCACTTATCTTCAGTGAGTTTTGTGTTTGAGTAGTTCAGAAAAGCATGTTGTCGAGTCTACCGTTTACCTTGCAAAAAAAAGGCTGAACTTCTCTGCCTGCCCTTCAGTCCTGTCTTCATACCTTCTTCAGGATGGAAATAAAACTCAGTAAAACATGCTGGAATATATTTACACACAACACTCTTCATCTGGCTCTTTAAAATGTTTTTTAAAAAATTAAAATGTCTTCTCTTTGTTGTGGTTTTGGTTTACTTAGATAATAAGCATAACCAGAAAACATTGAACACATGTTTATAGAGCAACTTGCTATTTGTTATCTGTGTAAAACTGTCCATCATACTATGGAAGATATAGAGATAAATAAAACATAGTCCCTATTCCCCAGGTATGTGAGAAAGTATAAACAGGCCCCCACTGATTCCAATGAAAAGCCAATTTCATAAAACATAGAATTTAAAATCTGTGAAATTTTTGTATGGGATTGCTGAAAAGTAAGACAATGCTTAGAGCTAAAGGAGCAGAAAACATTTTGCCATTTATATTGAAAAGTAAAAATAGAAACAGTCAGAATTCAAACAACAATTACAATATATGTTGCATTTTAATATGTATAAAGCACTCTCATATTCAATATCTCATCTGTTTCTTTAATCTTGTGAAGTAGTCAGAATAGATACATCATCACCATTTTGAGGATAGAGAAAATTTGTTTACAAAGGTTAATGATTGGTTAAAAATCAGTCCACCAAATCTAGAATCCAACCTAGAACTCCTAAATAAGCTAAGTTTTTGTTTTGTTTTGCTTTTGGCTTTACCTTCAGGAAAAAAAAAATAAAGCTTATTTTAAAGAAAAGGAAAACCTTTCTACCTCCCTAAGAAACTCACTAGAAAGGCAAATTTATGATTATATTCCTGAGTACCTCTTTCAAATATGTTAAAAAATACTTTTTTTCTCACAGCAAACTAAGTGATCCTGAATCATTTATGACCATAAATAGTCAGGATCTTTGTTTTATAGCTTTCTGGACAGATAGCGCTTTCAGCATAGTGAAACACCATTTGTAGGGAGCTTCAGATGACTGTCAAAAGGAAACAGGTATCCTACTAAAATATTAACCAACACCACGTTCTTTGTAATATTTAAGGAAGTAATTCTAAATATTAATTTCAACTACTGGTATCAATATAAAGTTTATTCAGCAAGCTTTTATAAACATTCACTATGTTGGGAAGATGTAAAGAACTCTTGAATCTCAATCTTATTATTTTTCACACACTGAAGAAAAGTACTGCATAAAGTTACAGTCCTGGTTAACAATTTCCTGAATATTTTTTCATCGTTCTTTTCATAAACAAAGATAAAGTGCTTGGATTTTTAAAAATATATTTCTTTTATTTTGACGGCATCTCTAATATTTTCAAAGCAACCTCTTAACAGATTCATGCTCTTGTGTAATATGTAAATATTAATGCATCATCTTAGCTTGTATGTTACCCTTGCATTCAAAAATAAATATTTATTTACCACATAATATATTTTAAAAACTCTTTAGGTAGTTTGTATTTTATAACAAATCAGAGAAAATACAAGCTATTGAAACAATTATTTGTTCTGTTTGGTTTTGCCTTGTTAAGTACTATTGCTCTTATATTGTTCCAGGATAGGATTATGATTGTTGCATCTGAGAATAAGCATTTCATGAAATAAGCTTTTTGAAAAATAATGACAATAATACTCATTAAGCACTGAATATAGTACCAGCAAGGGCATGACATAGGTTTCACTGACCCCATTTGGGACAATACACAGTGTGAGGCTTAGACATGTAAACAACCCACTGAAGATCACAAAGACGATCAGTGGTGTAGCCGAACTAAAGCTCAGGTTCCTGTGACTGAAGAGCCCCACCTTTAACCACCATGTCCATCAGTTCCTGTATCACAACAGTTTAGGTCTCTCTGTTCTAAAAGTTTATAAAAATGAAATCATACCAATGATATAGAAATAAAGTAGGGTGGAAGTGGCTTTCCCCATTGAAGGGGGTGAGTAATTTGTTGCTGCAGTGTTTGGAATTCTATAGGTAATAAACACACTCATTGTCTGCACCTGAGCACACTGCTTCCATTGCCTTTATTTTGGGATGCCTCAATACCCCACAGCATGTACTGCCCTGTGACCTCTTTTATGTGGCATAATGTCTGTTTTACTGATATCATTACAAGTATTATCCAGTGGTTCCCTTTCACTGCTGAGTAGTATTCACCGTATACATGTACTGCAATTGTTTACTCTCTATTTATGGCCATTTGGATTGTTCTTAAGTTTGGATATGATAAATAATTATACAAAAATATTATTGTACAAATCGTTATGAACATGTTTTCTTATTTGTTGAGCATAATCCTAAAAGTGAAGTTATTAAATCATAAGGTATGTGTATGATTAAATTTATGTGGAAAGATAAATAGTATTCCAAAGTATAACCATTTTACATGCCCACCTGTATAGTACAATGCTTTTGGTTTCTCTGCATAATGTCCCCACACTTGGTTTTGTTAGTCTTATTAAATTTTAGCAATTACTGTGTTTGTGCAGTAGACAATAAGTCATCTCTTAATACCCTCAATAGATCCTTGAAAACTGTAACTTTAAGTGAAATGACCTGTAGGAAATCAATTTTACCATAAGCTAATTAATATAAACCAGAGTTAAGTTTCTATAGTATATTTCTGGTCATGAAAACACCACCACCAAACTTCTAAATGAAGACAAAAACTCTTCTAATATTAAACTTTGAAATAAATGTGAGCGATGCATACATTTAAGACAGATTAATAAAAACAAGTAAGGTAATTATTTACCTGCTGAGACGAGTTTGGGGTCACAGGTGGGTAGAGCCACTCCTGGCAGTTCAGAGCAATAGAAGAACGACCCTGGACAGGATGATACGCCATCAGAGGGTGCACTCAAACACACCCACACTCACACAGATGAGGTCCATGTGGGTATGCTAGTTCACCTCGTGTGCACAGCTTTGGGGTGTGGGAGGAAGCCAGGATACCTAGAGAAAACCCACATGTGAAAAACATGCAAACTTTATACAGATGGTGGCCCCTTCCTATGAGCAATTTTTTATTCATTATCAATATTATAATAAAAGGACATTCAATGAAACACTATTTGAGAGTCTGTATTTCACTTTTGTTTTCTCTGAAACCACTGCTGTTAATCAACATTTAATGAGATCAATAGCCATTTGCATATCTCCTTTGGGAAACATCTAGCCAATCTTTTTTTTCTATTTATATAACATAGGGTTTCTTTTTGCATTATATTTTATAAGTGATTCCTATATATTCTGGATATAAGTCATTCACTAAGTATTTTGAAAATGATCTTTTGAAGAAGTTTTTTTTTTGTTTGCTTTGATGAGGTCCATAGCACCATTCTTTTTTCATTTGTGGTTTGTTCTTTTCATTAAAACAATTATTGGATAAAACCTTTTTCACTAAACAAAGTTACCAATAATTTATGTTTTATTTTTCTATGAATAGATATTTTATATCTTATGCTCATATATTGTTCTATAAACTACTTCTCTTTAATTTCTATTTAACTTTTGTATATTTTATGACAAAAAGATTCAGGATCAGCATATTCAATTGTTCCATAAATATTTTGAAAATATATTATCTGTATTAAATTATTTTTGATATTTTGTTGAAAATGAATTGACTATATATGCATGTGTCCATTTCTCAAGATTTCTGTTTCGTTGATCTGCATTTCCATTCTTACATAAATACCATAATATGTTGATTACTATGGCATTCTAATACATTTTAAATTACATGGTGTAAATCCCCCAAAATTTCTTTTCTTAAAGATTTTGGCAATTCTCGGTCTTTTTCATTTCCAGAATAAAAGAACTAAAATTTAGAGATATTAAATAGCTTCCCCAAATTGAGGTTAACAGGTCCAGGAATTAAATGCTAGTTGTTGTAGTTCCTGAAATCATTAGTAACTACCTAAGTAACTAATAACCATCCAAGTCTATTAATAAATTGCTTAACTATTTAGTCAACTGAAGACATAAACCTAAACTCATTTCCTTTTTAAATAAATCTATTTCATTTTTCAGCCAGAAATAAACTATGCTTGTTGATAAATTTATTTTAACATTATTTAATAAAATAACTTTCAAAAATACTTTAAGCTCTGGGGTACATATGCAGAATGTGCAGGTTTTTTACATAGGTATACAAATGCCATGGTGGTTTGCTGCACCCATCAACCCGTCATCTACATTAGGTATTTTTCCTAATGCTATCCCTCCCCTAGCTCCCCACCCCGACAGGCCCCAGTGTGTGATGTTCCCCTCCCCGTGTCCATGTGTTCTCATTATTCAACTCCCACTTATGAGTGAGAATACGCAGTGTTTGGTTTTCCGTTCTTGTGTTAGTTTACTGAGAATGATGGTTTCCAGCGTCATCCATGTCCCTGCAAAGGACATGAACTCATGCTTCTTTTATGGCTGCACAATATTCCATGGTGTATATGTGCCACATTTTCTTTATCTAGTCAATCATTGATGGACATTTGGATTGGTTCCAAATATTTGCTATTGTGAAGAGTGCCACAATAAACATACCTGTGCATGTGTCTTTATAGTAGAATGATTTATAATCCTTTGGGTATATACCCAGTAATGGGATTGCTGGGTCAAATGGTATTTCTAATTCTAGATCCTTGAGGAATCCCCATACTGTCCTCCACAATGGTTGAACTAATTTAAACTTCCACCAATAGTGTAAAAGTGTTTCTATTTCTCCACATCCTCTCCAGCATCTGTTGTTTCCTGACTTTAAAATGATCGCCATTCTAACTGATGTGAGGTGGTATCTCATTGTGGTTTTGATTTGCATTCCTCTAATGACCAGTGATGATGAGCTTTTTTTCATATGTTTGTTGGCTGCATGAATGTCTTCTTTTGAGAAGTGCCTGTTCATATCCTTTGCCCACTTTTTGATGGGGTTGTTTGTTTTTTTCTTGTAAATTTGTTTAAGTTCTTTGTAGATTCTTGTTATTGGCCCTTTGTCAGATGGATAGATTGCAAAAATTTTCTCCCATTCTGTAGGTTGCCTGTGTACTCTGATGATAGTTTCTTCTGCTCTGCAGAAGTTCTTCAGTTTAATCAGATCCCATTTGTCAATTTTGGCTTTTGTTGCCATTGTTTTTGGTGTTTTTGTCATGAAGTCTTTGTCCATGCCTATGTCCTGAATGCTATTACCTAGGTTTTCTTCTAGGGTTTTTATGGTTTTTAGACCTTACGTTTAAGTCTTTAATCCATTTTGAGTTAATTTTTGTATAAGGTGTAAGGAAGGGGTCCAGTTTCAGTTTTCTGCATATGGCTAGCCAGTTTTCCCAACACTATTTATTAAATAGGGAATCATTTCCCCATTGCTTGTTTTGGTCAGGTTTGCAAAGATCAAATGATTGTGGACGTGTGGCATTATTTCTGAGGCCTATGTTCTGTTCCATTGGTCCATATATCTGTTTTGGTACTGGTACCATGCTGTTTTGGTTACTGTAGTTTTGTATATAGTTTGAAGTCAGTTAGCGTGTTGCCTCCAGCTTTTTTCTTTTTGCTTAGGATTGTCTCGGGTATACAGGCTCTTTTTTGGTTCCATATCAAATTTAAAGTAGTTTTTTCTCTCTAAAGAAAGTCAATGGTAGCTTGATGGGGATACCATTGAATCTATAAATTAATTTGGGCAGTATGGTCACAATGTTGATTCTTCCTATCCATGAACATGGAATGTTTTCCCATTTATTTGTGTCCTCTCTTATTTTCTTGAGCAGTGGTTTGTGGTTCTCTTTGAAGAGGCCCTTCTCGTCCCTTGTAAGTTGTATTCCTAGGTATTTTTTTCACTTTGTAGCAATTGCAAATGGGAGTTCACTCATGATTTGGCTCTGTGTTTGTCTGTTATTGGTGTATAGAAATGCTTGTGATTTTTGCACATTGATTTTGTATCCTGAGACTTTGCTGAAGTTGCTTATCAGCTTAAGAAGTTTTTGGGCTGAGATGATGGGGTTTTCCAAATATACAATCATGTTATCTGCAACAGAGACAATTTGACTTCCTCTTTTCCTATTTGAATACCCTTTATTTCTTTCTCTTGCCTGATTACCCTGGCCAGAACTTCCAATACTATGTTAAATAGGAGTGGTGAGAGAGGGCATCCTTGTCTTGTGGTGGTTTGCAAAGGGAATGCTTCCAGTTTTTGCCCATTCAGTATTGTATTGGCTGTGGATTTGTCATAAATAGCTCTTATTATTTTGCAATGCTTTCCACTAATATCTAGTTTATTGAGAGTTTTTAGTAAGAAAGCATGTTGCATTTTGTCAAAGGCCTTTTCTGCATCTACTGAGACCAGATGGATTCACAGCCTAATTCTACCCGAGGTACAAAGAGGAGCTGGTACCATTCCTTCTGAAACTATTCCAAACAATAGAAAAAAAAAGGGCTTCCTCCCTAACTCATTTTATGAGGCCAGCATCATCCTGATACCAAAACCTGGCAAAGACAGAGCAAAAAAAGAAAATTTCAGGCCAATATCCCTGCTTAACATAAATGCAAAAATCCTCAATAAAATACTGGCAAACCGAATCCAGCGGCACATCAAAGAGCTTATCCACCACGATCAAGTCAGCTTCATCCCTGGGATGCAAGGCTGGTTCAACATACGCAAAACAATAAACCTAATCCATCACATAAACAGAACCAATGACAAAATAACTTTTTTATTTCTCTAATTTTCTCTGAAAAAATGCTGCCTGTATTTGAAAAAAAAAAAAATGTAAAGCCAGTTTATTTCATTTAAGTGAATGTAAAGAACAGCTCTGCTATGAATAGCCTATGATAGAATTAACTACTGTTTAAAAATTACCAAAAGAATCTTGATAAATTTCTTTATGATTTCTAGGAATGGTTAATAGAAGAAATGTATTTTAAAATTATGTTAGTTCACTTAATCAATTTTTCTCAATATATATCTAAAAACTTTCATTACTTTTCTGCTCTAGGAAGGACCTCAGGCAACCTGCCCAGCAATCATAAATGCTGCTTTCATCCTGCAAGTGATCTTACTTTGCATGCCACTGCGCCACAGGTTCATGAGCAAGAGAGTAGAAGGTATGAAGCATAAACTTCTCAGCTGTAAAGGCAGGGTGGATAGAAAGCCAATATAAAAAACACACACTTCCATACTTAATCCAATATTCCTTTTGAATACAAATGAGAGTGATACATATTATGCTAGTAATTAGATTAGAAAAACAATATTTCAGAAGGAAGTCTAAAGGAAACAACAACATGATATGCAAAAGAATTCTAATATATCCTTTCTGTGTTTTTTTTTCTTTCAGTCAGATTTATTTATAAGGCCTCTGCCAAACTAATTTAGCTCCTGCTATAGGTACCACTCAGAATTCATTTTCACAGATGCTCTTTTTAATCTTCACAATGTGGAGCTGAGTGGATGCTCTCAAAGGCCCCCTAGTTTCTTGTATGTCTTGTTTTGGAGATGCAGAGTCTTCCCAAAGTGAATATCTGTATTTAACTCAGGTCTACACAGTTTTACATCTCACAGGATTGTTTGGCTAATTTATATCTAACATTATTTCAGGACTGAATATACTGTATAATTGTATTGAGCACAATAGACAACTTCAAGTGAATACCAAGGGTACATTCAGGAAGCTTTTTAGTTTGCTCCATATTAAGTTTTCTTTTCATATTAATCTTGCTTTTCTATTTTTACTCTAATTTTAGATAAATATTATTCCTTTGAAAGTTTTGATGTTCCTCTTCCAAAATCTGGGTTAGTCTGAGAATAAGAACATTTAGGTGATGGAGTCATTAAACATCCTAACGTGTCAAAATTCATCAACCATATGTCTGTAAAGTCAGTCTACACTATGTAACTGTCCCTCTCAAGTAGTTAAGAAAACATCCCGCATTAAAAAAAAATTAGCAACTATTTCTTAATTTTAAATCCATCCAATCTTTTCGTGTGTCAGACACATAGTAATAACGATTACAGGAAAATATTGTGAGAACATTTCTCTAGATTATTTCTTGAGAAATGATCTCAATTTGACTTGTATAATGGCTTCATAGAAAAAGAATAGCCTTTGGCAATGAAACATGGTCATTACATTAGTTGGTAATATAAAGATAAACCAGATTCAAGTGAAGTTTTCTTAAAACCGGTATTACTTGGACAGTAAAACTCAGGGTATTGTCTCTTCATCTTGCAATTCACTTTTCATTTATGCACAAAGGCCAGATAAGCATTATTAAAAATGTGAGTGCAGCCAAAACTGTCCATAGTTGGCCTTAGCTTATTTTTGACAAACAATTAAGAAAATTTTATATTAATACAGAGTGCCAAAAAAGCTTTAGATTAAATAGATGTTAGATGATTTGTTTGAAGCTCTACAACTTTAGAAATATTTGTTATAGGGTGTGAATCATATAGCATAGAGAAAGGACTATATTGTATACATTTTTTCAATGCTTTGCTTTTAAATGAATAATAAATGCAAGAAATATGTTTACTGTTTTATTTAAGTTATTAAAAATCATTGGTAATTTTTTTAAACTGAAACAAATTATATGCTATTATTTTTTAATTTTTAAAATTTTTTAATTCTTTTAATTTTGCAGAGTCTCACTCTGTCACCAGGCTGGAGTGCAGTGGCATGATCTCCGCTCACTGCAACCTCCGCCTCCCAGGTTCAAGTGATTCTCCTGCCTCAGCATCCCAAGTAGCTGGGACTACAGGCATGCGCCACCACAACCAGCTATTTTTTTTTTTGTATTTTTAGTAGAAACAGGGTTTCACCATGTTGGCCAGGATGGTCTCAGTCTCCTGATCTCACGATCTGCCTGCCTCGGCCTCCCCAAGTGCTGGGATTACATGTGTAAGCCACCGCACCCAGCCTTAATGTTTAAAGTCAAATTTGTTGAGTTGTAATTTAGTAACAAAATGCCCTTATTTTAATATAGAGTTTTATGAGTTTGGACAAATGTATTTGCCTATGTAGCCATCACATTCAAGATATAAATTGTTTTCATCATCCAGGTATATATATTACTAACACCCCTTTGCAGTCAACCCCAAATTCCCACCTTCTCCTGGGTAACTGCAGATCAGCTTTCTAGCAACATAGATTGGATTTGTCTGTTCTGGATCCTTTATGTGTCATTCATTGGGTATATTTTTGAAATTAATCCATGTTGTTTCATGTATATCACTAAATTTTAGATTTTTTTACCAATACATTTTTTCAATTTAAGCTTTTTGGTTTCTTCACAATAAAACACTCAGTTTAGAAAAAAAAAAAACATAGATTTTCTTTTCTTAGTAATGCATTGCAGTTGGAGACACCTGGGTTCCAAAGTTGGCTCTGACATTTATAAACCAGATGGACATTTGCAAGTCACTCAACCATTCCAACCCTCTACTTCCGGAAAAACTGAGAAACTACCTCTTTACTTGAAATGTTGCAATAAAAATTAATTGAGAATTTGTATAAGGCATCTAGCACAAGTACACAGCAGTAGGCACTCAATAAGTACAACTTATTCTTAACAATTATTTCAATAAAACCCATAAAATTTCCCACAATTCTGTAATATTTTCGCCTCACTGCAACCAAAAATATGTGTAACTCCTTACCTAGAAGTTTTATAAACTATACTTTTGATTAACTGTTGCCTCTCACTATAAAATTACAAACCTTTAATGTATATTCTTCTAAAATTGGGATCAACCCTGTCTGTAACTACTGCTCTTGCAGTCTTGCCTTTAACAGTAGTCATATCCATTTATTATTCTTTCATGCACAGTATTTATCAAGAACTTAACATGTGTGGCTGCTCTTCTGAATACTCATTTCATTCCAATCTCTGCCATGTTTCTTTTTCTTAGAAAGGATTTTACGGGCAACAAATCTGATGCAGTATTCTCCACCATCTTCTTTCGCATTTGCCTATTTTAGTCCCTTTGTTACCCTTATTCTTGTACACACACACACCGCATTGTTGGTGTCTCCAAATGAAGCATATGCTTCATGAGGATAAGAATTTTGTTTTGTTACCATGATATTCTCAGCATCTACAAAAATGCCAAGTGAAGGTAGAAGCTCAGCAAGTGCTTACTGATCAAACTAACAGCTCTGATGAAAGCAAACAACTCTCATCATGACTCAGAGCTTTGGGATAAGTGGTCTTACTCCTGGATCTCAGGACAGACTAGCAAACTTCTTTGTGACACAACTGCTCTCTCTTTTTGGGTTATTCACAAAATTTGAATCACTGCTGCTTTTTTTTTTTTTTTTTTACGTCTGCTTTCTGAAACCCTTTAAACTAACCTTAAGTTGCTACTGGGTTTTCTCCTCTTTTATTACAGAGTAGGTCCAAGTGAGGTAGGAGACAAGCAGCACTTGTTTTCTGGTCACAGCTCTGCTGACCAAAGCAGGATCTGGTCCAGACAGGATAAAGTGACAAAACTGACAGGAACCAGCAGATGGCTACAAAAGCAATTCCTGGCTGCCCTCATTGCTCATTAGCATCAGACACTCCCACCAGCACCAGGACAGTTTATAAACGTCATGACAATGACCCGGAAGTTGCCACAGCTTTTCTAGAAAGTTATAAATAACCCACCCCTCAATTTGCATTGAAAGTTATAAATAAGCCACCCTTTAATTTGCATGTAATTAAAGTGGGTTTACATGAGAATAAATACTGTTGCCAGGAGCCCATAAGTTGCTGACTTTGGATGCACTGCCTGTTGAGTTACATCTGCTCCACAAGGAGTAGTACCATTCAACAAAGGATTGATGTCTAACATCACCAGCTTTTCCTTGAATTATTTCCTGGGTGAAGCCAAGAACTCTAAGAACTAAGCCCCAATTTCAGGGCTTGCCTGTCCTGCAACACAAGGGCTAGTGTCCAGATGGCCCCACTACTAGTGAGGCCACTAATTGTAGCTTTTTAAAAATTTGCATGCTATTTATGTTGCATAATTTTCTACTTTCCAAATAATTATCTTAAAGCAAGCTTAGTTTTAAAAAAAAAGACCCAATTAAATGTAACCAATATTTCTAATTTTTGATAAAAATCACTAGGACTTAACTTGTTGAACCTGAATTAGAAAGACATGGACAAAATCACTTTTAAGTTCTTCCTCCTCTTCAAAACAGCCTAAATCTTCTAAAAATAATAACAGCTATGTTTATTTAAAAATTCCATTTTATAATAGTTTTTATAATTTTTTTATTCTTTAAAGTATTTCAAAGGAAATTTATTTTTTTTCAGGTAGAAGCAAAGTGATACTAATAAATTTGAGTATACTAAAGTATCATGGTCAACAACTTTCTACAGGTAGTATTATTCCACAAAATTTCAACATATATCTGTCAAAGTTATTACTCTAATATTTTTCTATTATTGTGTGCCCAATTATAGTGAATTTTATTCTGATCTTGTCTAGACTGAAGCTGGCACCATATTCAATTAAGGTAAATTCTATTTCATTTCCAAAAAAAATTACCATATTTATTGTACAAAAAAAATTAACAGGCTTTGAAAACAAGTTTCTGTTCTTCCTTTCAGAGAAGGAAATGGCACTCATGTTTTCTAAATTCCAAGTTTGTATGATGTTCTTTTTCATTTCTCTTGTACTTGAAATTTAGTGACTTCTGGACCAGGAGATAAAGGATTTTTATCTCTGTATTCTCAGAGTTTGAAAGGAAAAAGAAAAAATAAAAACTAAAATGCTTCTTTTCTTGTACTGAACTTAAAAAACAGTTTTACTCTAGATTTTAGCATTTGTCAGCAGGCTTAGATGAAAGAGAACAAATAATTCTGCTTTTCCTTTATGAATTTGTTAAAATTTTTAGAGGATCCAAATACGTGAAATTTATCTTTATGACAAATGTTACTGATGACAAACAGTAATTCAGATTTGTCTTCTCTAAGCCCAGATATTTTTAAGCTATGCATCCTTTTATTTTCAAATTGATTATAAAATCCTTAGTCTCATCTCTTACAATCCCTGGTCTAAATTTTAAATGTGGGGGATCATTTTGTCTGTGATAAGTACCGTCATTAAGGTTAATAGAGGTGCTGGAGGAACATCTGAGTCATAAAGTTAAGGACATTTAGGGGATACTTCACAGAGAGATGATTGCGCAAGCGGTATATGAATGCTCAATTGGAATGTTTTCCAGTCCAAATAGATAAACAGAAGTAGAGGAAGATTCTCTAGGTAGAGGGAACATCTTGTACTAACACAAGGGCATAAGCTTTTCTGGGAATGATAAGAATCCCTGCACAGCTCTCAGACAGAATTTATGAAGGACATTTAAGGATGCAACTAGAAAGACAGATTAAGGTCACACTGGGAAATTCCAATAAATAATATTCAATCAGCTGCAGAATTTGAACATTTTCTTCTATAGTAAGTAGCCTTAGGTAGCTTTGAAATCCAATTTGTATTTTAGAAAAATCACTCAACGGAAGTGTGAAGACCTGAATTAGGCAGTATGTAATTACCTATTAACACATAACAATTATCCCAAACAGTCCACAACACAATTTGGCCTTTAGCCTCCAATAATACACATCCTTTCCATATGCAAAATATACTCAGTGTCTCTTAAAGCCTCCAAAAGTCTCATCCCATTGCAGCATCAGCCCAAAGCCCAAAATCTCATTATTTAAATCAGGCCCAAGTGCAGAGAAGACAACTGATGTGTAGTTCTATAAGTACAGCTCTTTGAGTACAGTTCCTTGTGGCCTGTGAAATAAAGAGATAATTTATCTGTCTTCTGATTACCCAACATTTTATGATAAGACAAGCATAACATATTCACTATAGATATTCTTGTTCAAAAATGAGAAAGTGAATTTCACTAAGGTGTCATTGATCCATAACAATTCTAAAATCCAGCCTGCATGATTTTTTTCTATTTTTTTTTTTTTTTTTTACAAAAGACAGCCTGTCTTTGCAGCTGAATAGTTTTATCAGCCACCATCCTGTCAGTAGAGTTTTGGGGACCAAAGGCTGTTGGATATTTTTTTCTTTCTTGCCTTTTTCTGTCCAAGCCGGCGATGATCTGCATATATAACTGCATTAGTCCATTTTCTGTTGCTTATAACAGAATACCTAACACTGGATAATTTATTTTTTTAATTATTTTTTCCAGTTATGGAGGCTGAAAAGTCCCAGATCAAGAGGCTCCATCTGCTGTGAGCCTTCTTGCTGGCAGGACTCTCTGCAGAGTCCCAAGGTGGTTCAGAGTATCACAGGACAAAGGTGCTGACTGTGCCAACTCAGGTCTCTCTTCCTCTTCACAGAAAGCTACCAGTCCCACTCCTGTGATATTCCATTAATCCAATAACCTATTAATCCACTAATGGATTGATCAATTTATGAACATAGAGCCTTCATGACCCAATCACCTCTGAAAGACCCCACCTCTCAATATTGCCACTTTGGGGATTAATTTCAGCTTGAGTGTTAGAAGGGATAAATATTAAAACCATAGCAATTACTCTTTTAAAAACTTTGTGGGTGTCCTATGAATGTTATTTGGATTTAATCAACTATATAAAAGCCACAGCCACAAAAGTTTTCAAGATAAGCCTGCTTGTATGTTGGGATCCTGCTAAAATGTCTAAAGAACAATGCTGTTAAGGTTCCTAGAAGCTTTATAGTTTGATTGAGAGACACTTGGAGGCATATTTTATCTGCCCAAGTAGCATTCCACTGTTTATTTGAGACTAAATTTTGTCTTTTCGAAACATTAGGCCGGGCGCAGTGGCTTGGCCAGGCATGGTGGCTCACGCCTATAATCCCAGCACTTTGGGAGGCCAAGGTGGGTGGATCACCTGAGGTCAGGAGTTGAAGACCAGCTTGACCAATATGGTGAAAACCTATCTGTACTAAAAATACAAAAGTTAGCCTGGCGTGGTGGTGTGCACCTGTAGTCCCAGCTACTTGGGAAGCTGAGACAGGAGAATTGCTTGAACCTGGGAGGTGGAGGTTGCAGTGAACCAAGATCTTGCCACTGAACTCCAGCCTGGGCAAGAGAGAGCAAGACTCCATCTCAAAAAAAAAAAAAAAAAAAAAAAGATTTTACAGTCACACCTTTAACTTCATCTTTGGTCCATATTTTCCTGGCAGTCTGCTAGATTGGATATTTGCTCAGAAGTAATTTCTTAATTTTTACATCATTTGCCACCTGCAGATTTTTTTTTTAAATCATCAAGTCCTGGCTTACTTCTTTTTTATATACTTTCATTAGTTTATCTCTCACTTCTCACATTTTACTATTAGCACCACAAAGCTGATGGCACTTTTAAAACTCTGGTTGAAAATCCCCTTAGCTGTATTACATGGTTAATTAGACATATTTTCTGCTTTTCACAGAACTGCACTAAGAGGGTTGCTAAACTTTCTGCTACTACACAATACAGTTCCTCCTTCTTTCAGTTTGCAGTAACTTTTACCTCACTTTCCTGTAAGCCCTTACTAAAGACCTTATTAAAGCTCATGCACAGCTTTATAAAAGCCTTGGGGGCTACTGATATGGTTTGGCTGTGTCCTCACCCAAATCTCATACTGAATTGTGTAACTCTCACAATTCCCTCATCTTATGGGAGGGACTTTGTGGGAGGTAACTGAATCATGAGGGCAGGTCTTTCCCATGCTATTCTCCTGATAGGAAATAAGTCTCACAAGATTGGATGGTTTTATAAAGGGGAGTTTCCCTGCACAAATTCTCTTCTCTTGTCTGCCACCATGTGAGAGGCGTTTTCACCTTCTGCCATGATTGTGAGGCCTCCCTAGCCACATGGAACTGTGAGTCCACTAAACCTCTTTCTTTGGTAGATTGCCCAGTCTCAGGTATGTCTTTATCAGCAGTGTGAAAACAGATTAATACAGCTACCTTAAGGCATTTTAGGCTTTCACTAGTACTTTCCTCAGAGCCTGCTTCCTGCTTCCAGAACCATCCCTACATTTTAGATATTTACTGTGACATCACCCCACTTCCAGGTGCTAAAATCTATATGTACGTATCTGATGTTATGGGCTGAATCATGTCCCTGCAAAAGTTATTACACTGAAGTTCTATCCACCAGTTCAGAATGTGACTGTCTTTGGAGACAGGACCTTTAAAGTGATAATTAAGGTAAAATGAGGTCATACTGGTGGGCCTTAACCCAATATGATTCATGACCTGATAAGGAAAGGAAATTAAATAATAGGCACATAAAGACAGAGGAAAGACCATGTAAAGAGAGAAGGAAAATACAGCCATCTTTAAGCCAAGAAAAGAGGCCTCAAAAGAAATTAACCCTGCTGACACTTTTAGATATGAAAAAAGATGCAATCTCTTCATGCTGCTATAAAGACACATGCACACATATGTTTATTGCGGCACTATTCACAATAGCAAAGACTTGGAACCAGCCCAAATGTCCAACAGTGATAGACTGGATTAAGAAAATGTGGCACATATACACCATGGAATACTATACAGCCATAAAAATGATGAGTTCATGTCCTTTGTAGGGACAAAGATGAAGCTGGAAACCATCATTCTCAGCAAACTATCGCAAGGACAAAAAACCAAACATCGCATGTTCTCACTCATAGGTGGGAATTGAACAATGAGAACACTTGGACACAGGAAGGGGGACATCACACACTGGGGCCTGTTGTGGGGTGGGGGGAGGGAAGAGGGATAGCATTAGGAGATATACCTAATGTAAATGATGAGTTAATGGGTGTAGCACACCAACATGGCACATATATACATATGTAACAAACCTGCACGTTGTGCACATGTACCCTAGAACTTAAAGTATAATAAAAAATATATGTATATATTAAAAAAAAGAAGACTATGGGGAAAATAGAATCTTTATAGGAGAAGTTGACAGCAATTAAAGTCAATATTTCAAAGAAACAGTTACGTACTTGAAGAGAATGTTTAAAATGAAACAAAATGTAAGCACGATGCCAAGTATTCTGAGATAAGTCAGGAATGGTAGGACAAAATGAGGCAGACAGTACAAAGAAATATGGAAGTGAAGGTTTTGTGTTTTAGTTGTTGGCTGTGAAAAGACAGGAATGTAAAGCCTGGTGCAACCTGTACTGCCACCATCCTAATTGAAACTATCATTGCCAGCTCTCTGATGGCCCACTAATTCTATTCCATTCTACCTTCAACTTATTCTTCATTTTGACTTTTCTATTTCCCCAAAACATAGACATACACAGAAGCATGCGTGCACACACACACACACATACTCACACACAAACTTTTTGCTTAATCTTCACTGTTCTTAAGAAAAAAAAAGGCCCAAATCTTTTACAGAGTTAATGATTTGGTCCACGCCTTCCTTTGTAGGCCCTTTTTTTTTTAATATTGCTACAACATCTCTTAGTGATTCTTTAAATCTCTGTTCAATCAACAGTTCCTCAGATGTTTGCTGATAAGAGGAGACTATATTAGATTCTCATTCTTCTCAGAGAACCATTTTTTGTACTTCAGAGTTATTTATCTCAGTTTGTAACTGCATATTCATTAGTGTAACTATTTAATTAATATTTGTCTCTTCTACAAAAAACAAGGTATCTGAAAGGATAAAATTTGTCTTGTTCTACCTACCACTGAACACTCAGCAATTGACACAGTGCCTCACCAAAATAAGAGCAAGAATATTTGTTTAATTAATGATTACATAGATTCAAAGAATTCCAGGTTCTGAATAAAATTGTAGTATAATATTCCTTCCTTATAACCTTATTTTCTTATTAGTTTAGGCTGTGATATGGTTTGGCCATGTCCCCAGCCAAATTTCATCTTGAACTGTAGCTCTCATAATTCCCATGTGTTGTGAGAGGGACTCGGTGGGAGATAACTGAATCATGGGAGCGGATTCCCCCTTGCTGTTCTCATGGTAGTGAATAAGTCTCATGAGATCTGATGGTTTTATAAGGAGAAACCCCTTTCACTTGGTTCTCACTTCTGTCTTGTCTGCCGCCATGTAAGATGGCCTTTTGCCTTCTGCCATGATTGTGAGGTCTCCCCAGCCACGTGGAACTGTGAGTCCATTAAAACTCTTTTTCTTTATAAATTACCCAGTCTCAGGTATGTCTTTATCAGCAGCATGAAAACAGACTAATATAGGCAGAGCAATGGCTCTCTGCAGCTTGGCCAGCACTATTTTTTTCACATGTTAAAAATTTTTGGATGAAGTTGTTTTAGTAACTCTACAAAGGTCACTCCAGGTTGCCCAGTGTCTTCATGAAAGTAATCAGTGTTCCATCTCCAAGGTACTGTTCTCAACAAAGCTTGGCTCCTGGACTGATCTGACATATTTAACTTCCTTCCAGCCAAGGAATGCCACTTTGAATTCCTGAACCCTTGGTAGTATATCAACTCTTGAACACATTCCATATTAATCAATTATAATTAAAATATCATTATACATTTAACCACTATATTAACATTTTTAGTGTCTCATTGTCCTCTGATATTTTCTTTTTTAATCCACCCTAAATGTTATAGAAAGAGTTGTCTAACATGCGAATGTATTTATGTAGCTTTTTCCATTAAAAATCTTTGACAGTTAATAATTTTATACAGAAAAGGGCATGAATTAATTATCATGGTATTGAAGATACTTCAAAAGCTAACCTTAATTCACATTTCCAGCTTCTGTTCCACTGCTCTCTACTTTACCATATATCCTAGAGTATCAACAACTCAAAGTTCATGAAAAGATATGTGCAAAGCCTAAGGCATTCCCATACAATTTAGCAGCTGGTTTGTTTGAGATATTTCACATGCCATAAAAACATATGTTATTAAAATGTGCAATTAGTGGGTTAGTATAGTCACAAACTGGTATAACCCTCACCACTATCTAATTCAGAGAAAATTTATTACCTCATAAAAAAACCCCGTGTCCAGATCACATTCCCCCTTGCCTCTAGGCCCTGGAAACCACTAATATACTTTCTGTCTTTATGAATTTGTCTATCCTGGACATTTCATATAAATTGATTTGTACATTATGTGGTCTTTTGTTTCTGTCTTCTTTCACTTAGCATAATGTTTTCAAGGTTTATCTATGTTGTAGCACATATCAGTATATCATTATTTTTTATGGATGAATAATATTTTATTGTATGGGTAAGTCATATTTTGTTTAACAATACATCAACTGATGGACATTTGAGTTGTTTGCTTTTTTGCTTATTATGAATAATGTTGCTATGAATATTTGTGGACATGTTTGTTGGGATATGTTTTCAATTCTCTTGTGTAGAAAGTAGGAATAAAATTCCTAGGTTATATGGTCAAACATTTTTTTTTATTTCTGAAGATACTGCCAAACTATTTTCTAAAACGCCTGCCTCATTTTACATTTCTACCGCTAATATAAAATGCTTTCCATTTCTCCACATCCTTGTCAACTCTTGTTAGTGTCCATACATTTAATTATGAACATCTTAGTGGATGTGAAATAGTAACTTATTATAATACTGATTTACATTTCCCTGATGCTAATGAAATTGGCTATCTTTCTATGTTCTTATTAGCCATTTGTATATCTTTGAAGATATGTTCTTTGCCCATATTTTAATTGGTTAATTGTCTTTTTATTGTTAAGTAAAAAAGTGTTTTATATAACACGGATTCAAGTCTCTTATCAAATACTTGACAGCAAATATTGTCTCCCATTTTTAGATTATATTTTCACTTCATTCATAGTTTATTTTGATATACAATCATTTTTAATTTTGATGAAGTTTAATGTATTTCAGTTTTTATTGGCTGCTTGTGTTTTAATTGCCATATGTAAAAAACTGTTGCCAAATTCAAGGTCATAAAGACTTAAATCTCTATTTTCTTCTAACAATTTTATAGTTTCAGCTGTTACAGTTAGATTTTTGCTCTATTTTGAATTAGTTTTTGTATATAGTATGAAATAGAGGTCCTACTTCATTCTTTTGTATACAGTGTGAGATAGAGGTCCTATTTTCATTCTTTTGCATGTAGTTATCCAGCTGTCCCAACATCATTTGTGGAAATGTTATTTTTTTCCTTCGTTAGATTGTTGGCATCCTTGTAGAAAAACATTTAATCATTGTCTATTTGTACTACTATAAACAGTATTTATTAAGAACAGAGATTAATTAGTTAATTAATATTCTCACAATCCTGAAGGCTAGGAAGTCCAGTATCAAGGTGCTGGCAGGTTTGTTTTTCTGGTAAAGGCTGCCCTCTGCTTCCAAGATGGCTTCTTGTTGCTGCATCCCCAGACAGAAGTAACACTGTGTCTTAACATGGCAGAAGATGGAAGGACAAGTGAGCTGACTGTCGCGTGAAGCCTCTTTTATAAGGGCCTTAATCCCATTCACAAAGAGCAGATCCCTCAAGACCAAATTACCTCTTACAAGCCGCACCTCTTACTATCATCACATTGGCCATTAAGTTTTAACTCCTTAATTTTGGAAGGGACACACTGAAACTATAGTAACCATAAATGTGTTTATTTGTAAACTTTTAATTCTAACCCATTAATCTATATGTCTGTTTTTATTCCATTACCACACTGTCTTGATCACTACAGATTTATAGTAAGTTTTGGAATCAGGATATGTGCATCCTCCAACTTTGTTCTTCTTTTCTCAACATTTGGCCATTTTGTGTGCCTTTAATTTTTATATAAGTTTTAGAATCAGCTTATTACTGTTGCAGAAACAAGCAGCTACAATTTTGATAGTGGCTTAGCTAAATCTTAAGCCCAGTTTGAGGAGTATTAGAACTTCAAAATTAAGTTTCATATACCATAAACACAAAATGTCTTTCCATTTGTATGAATCTTCTTTAATTTCTTTCAAGAATGTTTTTTAGTATTCACTGTATAATTCTTGCACTTACATGTTAAATTTATTTCTCTGCATTATATTCTTTATACATTGAATTTATTTACTTCATTTTCTATTTATTCATTGTAAGTGAATAGAAATACAATTAATTTTTGTATATTGATACTGTACCTGCGAACCTACAAAACTCATGTTTTAGTTCTAGTAATTTTTCAGGGAATTCCTTGGGATTTTCTATATTCAAGTTCATGGTAGCTGTAAATAGAGATAGATTTTATTTTTTTCTTCCCTAATTGTCTCTACTACAATGTGAATAGAAGTGTCAAGAGAAGATTTCCTTGTCTTGTTTCTGATCTTAGAGAGAAAGCATCTAATGTTTCACTATTAAGTTTAATGTTAGCTTTTGATGTTTTTCATAGATGCCCTATGTCAAATTGAGGAAGTGTGTTTATGCTCCTTAGTTTTGTGAATGTTTTTGTCATTAAGAGCGTTGGTTTTCTTAAATATTTTCTGTGTGTCTCTAGGGATAATCATGCAGATTTTGTCTTTTTTTCTTAATATGGTATGTTACATTAAACAAGTTTTCTATTCTGAAACAGCCTTGCATATCTGTGATAAGTCCCACTTGGTCATGGTATAAAATCCTTTTTATATGCTGCTGGATCAAGTTTACTAGTATTTTGTCGAATGCTTTTGTGTCTATATTTGGAAAGGATATTGGTCTGTAGCTTTCTGTGATATGTTAGTCTAGCTTGGTATCAGGGTAGTACAGGCTTATGTAAGTTGGGAACTCTTTCCTTTTCTTGGACTTTTTGGAAGAGATTTGTGAAGGGTTGTTTCATTAAACGTTTGGTCAAAATAACCAGTGAAGGCACCTTGGCCTAAGCTTTTATTTGTGGCCTAAGTTTTTGATTACTGGTCCAATCTCTTCATTTGCAACAGGGCTTTCTCATTTTCTGTTTATTCTTGTGACAATTTCTTATGTCTCTCAGGAATTGATTCATTGCATCTAGGCTAGTTAAATTTTTGGCATACAATTGCTCATCATATTCTCTTTTTTTGGTCCATCTAGCTAAAAGTTTGTCAGTTTTGTTGATCTTTTCAAAGAACAAGGTTTTGGTTTAATTGATTTTTATATTGTTTTCTATAGTTTGTTTAATTTATGTTTAATCAAATCTTGACCACTTTTGCCAGTTCTTCTCATTGTTTTTATTGAGGTACAGATTTTTAGAGGGCCTTACTCTGTCATTTACACTATTCCACAGTTCCATACTTTTGAGATGATAAAATTATATTCAGCCATCCTGGCCACATTTAGTTATCAGCTACGCAGATATGAAGGTAATTTGTCTCTGAAATCTGTCTTCCGTTTATCAGTTTCAGCTGATTATAGTATGTGGGTAGACATCACTAAGATTACTAAGATTTTCTATGTGTATCCCCTCCCAAAAAGGTAAACTTATTAAAAAACTACCTTCCTAGATCAAGGAGAACTCATCTTTAGTCCAAAACAATTATCTGATAAATTAATTCTAAACCTAACTAGAAAATTATTTCCTTTGTCTACGAGGATTTAGAGAATCAAAGCAATTTTTGGAGTCAGATAGAACTGCTTTACTATCTGAGACCTTCTATTTATTACATGTGTAAAATTGTTGAATATATATGGGAATTACTACATTGATTATCAAATGAATGAGTGAATATAAACATACAAATATAAACATATTTAGTAAGGCACTATGATTTGTTAAACACTTTAACATGAATTATCTTATTTATTCATCATTTCTATGCAGCCCCATATTTATATGATATTTGAGTAAGAGTAACTAAGATTTTCTGTGCCTTTATCCATAGAGGGAGTTTTCAAATGCATTATCTCATGTTCCCTGTGTAAAATACTGCAAAGTCATTAAAATTATCAACCTGTCTAGAGAAGTTCTAATGTTATAACTTAAATCTATGCCTGGGATCCAGGTTCTGAATACAATTCCAAACATTTATTCACTAATCTGACTTGACTAATTTATTGAACATTTGATACATTTTTTGATTAATGAAAACATCAAGTTGTGTTTGAATTTTTTGCCTATTTAACCCACTTAGAGATTTTGAAAATACGTTTAAAGCTTAAATATGTCTGAAACACTTGAGATGAAGATATATTTCTTTTTCAGGTTTCAGGAAAATAAATGTGAATTAATGCTTGGAGAGTGTTTGCTTTGCCCTATTCACGATATATAGATGTGGAGAAAAATTCAGTTGTAACCTCTTTTTGCTTCAGTATGCATCAGTAAATCTCCTGATAGCACAACATTTTCTGTGTACTGGATTATAATGATGTACACATCATTAAAGACTAATACAGGGAATCAATTAACTTAGACCCCAAACCAGCACAAGGAATTGGCAGTCCTAGTGGAAAGAACCACTGAGCTTAAATGTATCTCTAATACCACTTCCTAGCTGAAAAGTTATAGTATTTTCCTCTGCAGTGGTTCTTCTTGATAACAAGGGCTAGTGTGTTCTGCATATGATTTGGGTTGCTCTCAAAAACATGTTTGCTGTCTTAATAAGTTCTCAAGAGACAGCAAAGAAAGTAGGGTTTCTCATTTGCAGAGCTCGCAGTGATTTAAAGCATTCATTGTAAGGCTACCTCATGTGAATTCATGTTTCATATAAAGCTGCTTTGGTCTGAAATTGCACACAATATTCAAAGCCTATGCCCAAAGTCTTACATCATAAAGAAAAATAAATAAATTGAGAATGTGCATAGCAAGTGAACCATGATGTAGGGCCCCTGGTTTAATAGAGGTCATTTACAATGCATTAATATTTGGAGATAACTTTTCAAAAGGTTGTGACATAGACTTTCTTATTTGCATAAAATTGGATGCAACATTCCATTGGTTAGTTGGAGTAAATGTTCAAAGTGGCAATCCTCAAAAAACATGGCTCAAACTATAATTGTAAATAGACTACATGGAATGATGTTGAAATAGATGTGAAATGCATTATATTATTTTACCTACAAGCTGATTATGATACAAAGAGAATAAACAAGTAATATTAGGTGATCCTTAATGGAAAAAATCAAAATGATCTATAGTTGTTTTGTTGAGGGCATAATGACTCTTATATCTCCACCAAATAAATTTTGTCCCTATAGCTCAATCTCTGATATCTCCTATATGTGTATACTAGTAGACTTCTAGTTTACACATTATGTAGACAGAAAAGAGGATTTATTTGAAGAGTCTTAATTAAGGAATGTTTTAACTGGTCCCACTGGATGTTACCTAAGATCTTACTTTTGCAAAAACATAGATATGCATATATATACATATATATGCATGTGTGGGTACCTTCCATTTACATATATATGTATACACACACACGTGTATATACACATAAAATGTATACATACATAAATGTATACATAAATGTGTGTATGCACGTGTGTGTGTGTATATATATGTAAATGGAGGGTGCCCACACATGCGTGTGTGTGTATGTCATTTTTATTTATTTCATTCAATTGGATTAAAAATAATTCTATGCTATTTTGGTTGTTTTGCCACTATGATTAATTAAATAAGTTAAAGATATTGTGAGTGATTTAATTTTTCATCCTCTGAAACCTTTAATTCATTTTTACTTCAATTCTCCGCCACCTCATTTATTTTTTATTTAAAAATTGAATCTATTGTTATATAGCATAGCAGACATTTAACATTTTTATCTGTCTACAATCTACTTACTTTTGCTTAATAAGACTGTATTAGAACCTTACTTTCTTGCTTCTAGGCAATGTCGGCTTTCAAGCTATGAGACACTGTATATATATATACATATATATATATATACACTGTATATGTACACTATATATGCATACATACATATATATGCATACATGCATATATAGTACATATATATGTATGTACTATATATGCATACATATGTACATACATATATAGTGTATATACACTATATATACATATATATAACTAATACCATATACACTATATATACATATATATATATAACTAATTTACCAGATGAGACCAAAGGCTTCCAGCTTTGACTGGGACCCAGAGTAAGAGGAAACTCTGCAGTAGCCTTGGATTCAATGAAATTATGTTCCTCTACTCATACGATCCAAGATATACAGTGCTGCCCTAAATGACCCTATCAGATCAAAGGTCTAACCTCAGCTTCTGTTAAGCACTAATACAATAATCATAGTAGAAGCCTCAAATTTGCATCATCTTTGCCTACTGAGGCATCTGCTTTATGAGAAGTAGATCTTGGCTTTTTGCCATGCCCTAGCAGATACTGGACATCCAACCATGGCACACTGAATGATCACACAGCCTAAACTGCCAATTGTGAACTGGATATTGTCTAATTCACTACTTCCCAATCCGGATACATCCAGTACCAATATATCATCGAATAGCAGTAAAATATGTGGAATTGTGCATGAGCAACATATGTTGAACTGACAAATCTCATGCACAGATCACTTTATCTTCTTGTGAGACTAACTCATTTTACAAAGCTCATCATCCCTCACACCACATCTATAGCCTCACGTGGCTTCTCCATGATGAGTTAACTGAAAAAAATAACATTCCAGCCTGGCTTTTGGATGTAGCTTTATGAAACAAAAGGACCCATCAGAATCAGTGTGCTGCCACATTGCTTTCCATTCTTAGAGAAGTCCTCCTATGCTTGCGAAACTTCAAATGCCATCTCTTGATTTCCGTTCTCCTAGAGGAAATATTGAATATAAAAAATACAAACTATTTTAAAAACCAGAGATTGATTTTTCTGTCCCACTTTTATTATAAAAAGTACAATGACAGGCCCACAATGAAATTATAACTTTTCTTACAGTCGTTTCCTTTTCATGCTTGTTATGCTTCTGCCAGCACTATCATTTTTTAAATAACCAAATACTTCAAACACTGTCGAGATAGCTCACAACATATTGCTTCTAACCAAGAGCTAACTTGACAGTTAAAAGAAAAGGAGAATAAACCAATGCCCAAAGGATTAACTGGCAATGCCATTGGGCACATTATTCAGAAGTAGCTGGCTTTAATGCATGTTAGTATACCTTATTATAATTCAGTTATAATAATACCATCTTGGAGAGAATGTCTGTGAGGTGGGTTGGAATGCTATCTTGCAGGATCCAATGTGTGTGTATACATTGCTGTGTGTGTTTGCATGTGTATGCATGTGTGCATGCACCCATGTGAATCCGTTTCTCCCACAGCTACAGTATTTAGTTTTCAGAACCATTTAGAAGGTAGATAGGAAAATATCATTTTGTATTGTTTTTCTTAATGACCTAATCACAAAATGTTTGCTTCTCAGCTCTACTGGTTGCAATGTATAAAAATCCTACAAGGAAATGCTTCCACTGGAGAATATGAAAATACTTCGATTTAGTTGAACTCTAGGTGAGACCTCCCAACTGGCCATTTTGAGATTTCATTTCCTAGTAAAAAGAAGCAATCAGAAGGTTAATACACAAAAATCATAGCAAAAAATCAAATGGAGGATAATCCCGTTTAAAATAGCATAAATCCTAAAATTATTTATAAATAATAGGACTTAGAGATAAAAAAACTATAAAATTTTACTAAAAAACAGAAAACCTTAATAAGTGAAAAGAGGCAATACTGTATGGAATGACACCACGTCAAAGCTATAAATATGTTTAATACTCATGTGTTTCTTTGTATTTTTCCCAGTTATAAATTTTCTTTCAATTTCTACAAAATACCAAGTTTTGGAATTTTACATTTTTTATGAAGGGACAGATTTCCAAAAATAAATAGGAATTTATGAATTTGAGGACTAGTGAAACTCAATTTAACTGCTAATACTTTATATTCTAAAGGCACTGTGATCAAAGCATGTATTAACTTTGATAAACAAATAGAACAGTTGAGTTCAAAATAGATCTGTGTGTTTATGGAAATCTAGTACATGAATGAATTGTTCAGGAAGAAATCGAAAACTTGAATAGAAAAATTAATGCAGAGAAGACTGGAAAGGTATGTTGGAATATTGGCTGCCCTTCTTCTTTCTGCTATTTTCTATTTCCCCTGAAATTCCTATTGTTTACAAATGCCTTCTCAATTTTCAATCTATATGTCTCCAAATCTCTTAAATTTTTTTCTCATGATTTTTTTTACCTTACGCTTTCTTTTATTGTTTATTCTTTTTAAAATGGAATTCAGTTGCACAGAATTAGAATACTCATAATGCTGAGTTTTTACAGTTCTCACTATGCAATTATAATCTATCCATGATTCTGGATGTTAGCCCTTTGTCAGATGAGTAGGTTGCGAAAATTTTCTCCCATTTTGTAGGTTGCCTGTTCACTCTGATGGTAATTTCTTTTGCTGTGCAGAAGCTCTTTAGTTTAATTAGATCCCATTTGTCAATTTTGTCTTTTGTTGCCATTGCTTTTGGTGTTTTAGACATGAAGTCCTTGCCCATGCCTATGTCCTGAATGGTAATGCCTAGGTTTTCTTCTAGGGTTTTTATGGTTTTAGGTCTAACATGTAAGTCTTTAATCCATCTTGAAGTAATTTTTGTATAAGGTGTAAGGAAGGGATCCAGTTTCAGCTTTCTACATATGGCTAGCCAGTTTTCCCAGCACCATTTATTAAATAGGGAATCCTTTCCCCATTGCTTGTTTTACTCAGGTTTGTCAAAGATCAGATAGTTGTAGATATGCAGCATTATTTCTGAGGGCTCTGTTCTGTTCCATTGATCTATATCTGTGTTTTGGTACCAGTACCATGCTGTTTTGGTTACTGTAGCCTTGTAGTATAGTTTGAAGTCAGGTAGTGTGATGCCTCCAGCTTTGCTCTTTTGGCTTAGGATTGACTTGGTGATGCAAGCTCTTTTTTGGTTCCATATGAACTTTAAAGTAGTTTTTTCCAATTCTGTGAAGAAAGTCATTGGTAGCTTGATGGGGATGGCATTGAATCTATCAATTACCTTGGGCAGTATGGCCATTTTCATGATACTGATTCTTCCTACCCATGAGCATGGAATGTTCTTCCATTTCTTTGTATCTTCTTTTATTTCATTGAGCAGTGGTTTGTAGTTCTCCTTGAAGAGGTCCTTCACGTCCCTTGTAAGTTGGATTCCTAGGTATTTTATTCTCTTTGAAGCAATTGTGAATGGGAGTTCACTCATGATTTGGCTCTCTGTTTGTCTGTTATTGGTGTATAGGAATGCTTGTGATTTTTGTACATTGATTTTGTATCCTGAGACTTTGCTGAAGTTGCTTATCAGCTTAAGGAGATTTTGGGCTGAGACAATGGGGTTTTCTAGATATACAATCAAATTTACAAGAAAAAAAAACAAACAACTCCATCAAAAAGTGGGCAAAGGACATGAACAGACACTTCTCAAAAGAAGACATTTATGCAGCCAAAAAACACATGAAAACATGCTCACCATCACTGGCCATCAGAGAAATGCAAATCAAAACCACAATGAGATACCATCTCACACCAGTTAGAATGGCAATCATTAAAAAGTCAGGAAACAGCAGGTGCTGGAGAGGATGTGGAGAAATAGGAACACTTTTACACTGTTGGTGGGACTGTAAACTAGTTCAACCATTGTGGAAGTCAGTGTGGCGATTCCTCAGGGATCTAGAACTAGAAATACCATTTGACCCAGCCATCCCATTACTGGGTATATACTCAAAGGACTATAAATCATGCTACTATAAAGACACATGCACACGTATGTTTATTGCGGCACTATTCACAATAGCAAAGACTTGGAACCAACCCAAATGTCCAACAATGATAGACTGGATTAAGAAAATGTGGCACATAGACACCATGGAATACTATGCAGCCATAAAAAATGATGAGTTCATGTCCTTTGTAGGGACATGGATGAAATTGGAAATCATCATTCTCAGTAAACTATCACAAGGACAAAAAACCAAATACCGCATGTTCTCACTCATAGGTGGGAATTGAACAATGAGAACACATGGACACAGGAAGGGGAACATCACACTCTGGGGCCTGTTGTGGGGTGGGGGAAGGGGGAAGGGATAGCATTAGGAGATATACCTAATGCTAAGTGACGAGTTAATGGGTGCAGCACACCAGCATGGCACATGTATACATATGTAACTAACCTGCACATTGTGCACATGTACCCTAAAACTTAAAGTATAATAATAATAAAATAAAATAAAATAAAATGAAATAAAATTAAAAAATAATCTGTCCATGAAAGGATGAATTTATTTATTTATGTATGGATTTATTATTTAATTTATCTAGAAATAAATTCCTTAATTTATTAAGGAATAAATTGCAAACATACCACTTTTTTCCATTACATCTTCCTGCATATTTTTATTCATATCATTAGAATGAATATTGCTTTACTATACATAAATACATGTACATATATTATATGTATACATATACCTGCTTAGACACGATACTGTTATTTTACTTGATTTTAAACTCAATAGTATCATATTGCATATTACTAAGATTTATCCATGATGTTGTATTTGGTCCTTTAGAACAATTAAAAATGTTTTAAAAACTTTATTTTACCTTGATTTACTTCATTTCTAGTGTTCTTCATTTCTTTGTTTCAATCCAGGTTTCTTTACGGTGTCGTATTACTTCTCTCTGAAAAAAAATTATTTCTTATAGTTTATTTTGCTATTAATTAATTCTTTTGTTTATATTAAAGGTCATTATTTTTCCTTAATTGCTTAAATTAATAAACACTATTTTTAGAGCAATTTTAAGTTCATAGTGATTGAGCAGGAAGTACAGAGAGTTCCCATTATCAACATTCTGCACCAGAGTAGTACATTTGTTATAATCAATTAAACTACATTATCACTCAAAGACCATTGTGTATATTAGGGTTCATTCTTGGTGGTGCATATTTTATGAGGTTTACAAATGTACAATGACATATATGTACCATTATGGTATTATACAGAACAGTTTCACCACCCTCAAATCCGCTGTGCTCTGCGTATCCATTCTTCCTTTCTCCCAAACATTGGAAATCACTGATTTTTTTTTTTTACTATCTATAATTTTAACTCTTCCCGAATGTCATATAGTTGGAATTATATAGTATGTAGCTGTTTCAGATTAACTTTCACTTAGCCATATGCACTCAAGTTTCTTCCATGTATTTTAATGTCTTATAATGTCCATATAATGTCATGCTTATATTTTTAGTATGAAATAATATTCCATTGTCTGGATGCACTACAGTTTATTTATTCATTTACCTACTGAAATACATCTTGATTGTTTCCAGGTTTGGCAATTAAAGCTGCTATAAACATCCATGCACAAACTTTTGTTTGGACATAAATTTTCAACTCCTTTGGGTAAAGTATTATTGCTGGATCACACGGTAAAAGCATATTTAATAAGAAATTGTCAAACTACCTTGTAAAGTAGCTGTACCATTTTGCATCCACCTGCATTGAATGAGAGTTCCTGATACTCTACATTCTAATAAGCATTTGGTGTTTGTCAGTGTTTTGAATTTTTGCTATTATTTTTAATGGCAAAACCACAATTACTTTTTCACCAACTAATAGTAGATATGTAATGGTATTTCACTGTTTTAATTTGCAATGATATATGATGTTGAACATCACTTCATATGTTAACATGCTATTTTGTGGTGAGTCCCCAGTTATTATGGAAGTAGAGTCTACCTCTTTCACTCTAATAATTCTTGCTTTATAGCTCTGGGTGCTCTGGTTTTCGGTGCATATATTATTTACAATTGCCATGTCCCCTTGCTCCATCGATTCCTTTTTAACTATGTAATGACCTTTTTGTTTCTTTTCATGGTTTTGTCTTAAAGCCTGTTTTGTCTGATGTAAGTATAGCTACTTTTTCACATTTTTGGCTTCTGCTTGCACAGAATATATTCTTCTGTCCCTCGCTTTTAGTCTATATATGACTTTACAGGTGAAGTGAGTTTCTTGTAGGCAAATTATAGATAGGTCTTTTTTTTAATTGTTCAGCAGATCAGTTTTTTGAATTTAGACAATTTACATTCAAGCTTGGTATTGGTAAGTGAAAACTTATTCCTATCCCTCTGTTTCTTGTTTTCTGGTTGTTTTGTATATGCTTTGTCTATTTCTTCCTTCCTTATTCCTTATGTGATGGCTTTCCGTAGTGATAATGTTTGATTCCTTTATCTTTCTCCTTTGTGTATCTTCTCTTCCAGTGAGCTCTTTATTTTTGTGGCTCAGACTCTGTGGTTTTTTATGGACACTGTGGTGAGACTTTGTGGGAGATGAGGAGGGGGACACTGAGTAGGCTGGTCCTCAGTCATCTAAGTGTCATGTGCAGACACTGGCAGTGGCAGTGGTGTGTGCCTCAGGTGGACCACTCTTTGGGCCCTATGCAGGGTGTGTGGGCACTGGTGATGGCAACAGTAGGCTGGGTGGGCCAGATTCTGAATCTCTGGGTGGCATGCACAGGCACCAGTAGGCTAGAAAGTCTGCTTCCAGGGTTTCTACATGAGGTGAATGGACACCAGCAGTAACCATGTCGGGGTAAGCAGGCCAGTCCCTGGGCCCTGAGTGGGTTGCAAGGGCTAGCTAGCCTCTGGCCCCTGGCCTTGCTGCTGGAAGGGAGTGGGGTCACTGTCTGTGGAAGTGGCCCTGGGAAGACTGCTTTCTGGCTCTAAGGAGTGCATACTTCAGTTCTATGTCCTGAGGGCAGACTTCCTGATGCGCTGGACTGCCTGTTCCCCAGGGCGCAGGGTGTTGTGCAAGCACTTTGGGTTCCAGTGATGTGACTGCCCCTGGCTCCCATCAGCACAATAATGCTGCAGCCCTCTGGGTGGATGTGAGGGGATGTTAGCAGGGCCCCAGGCATGTGGAGATACAGGAGATATTGGGCCCTAGGTCAAGATGTAGTCCGGTGTTGTCTCTGCTCTCAAAATGGTGTCATGCTTGAGCAGCTTGGGTACAGCATGAATTCCCTCTCTAGAACAATGCAGTCTGAGTCCCTCACCATATTCACCTGCCCAATCTTTAACCTTTCTGCCACCAGAATCGTGAGCCAAATAAATCTCTTTTCTTTATAAACTATCTAATCTCAGGTCAGGTATTCTGTTATTAGCAACACTAAACAAACTAAAACATTGTGGTAAGCTAGGATGCTGTCTCAAAATTTTAGATAGAGGAATCCACAATTTGTTCTCTTCAATATTAACTTTCTCATAAACGAGCATGTCCTATATTTGAATGTGGACAAAAACTGAATATCTTTTCAGTAGAAGAAATATTATGTTTTTTAGTCAAACAGATACTAAAATTTAGTCTTTGGGAGACAGTTTTTTAATTATAAAATTTAAATTGTTTTTAAACATTAAATCTACCTAAAAATCACCAAATAAAGTGAATACAACTTTATTTGCTAAAATGAACTTAAGCCCCATAGGACTTGGGTTACATTTTTAAACTTCTGCATCCAAAAGAAAATGTCAAGCTAAGTTCTGACTCAAAATTTTATGCCCCAAATTAGGCCTCTAATCAAATATCTTGTTTATAATATTCCTGTATCTAATTTATCTCCCCATAAACAATCAAGAATTAGAAATGTCAGCCTTACTAGAAAGCATATTTTCTAAACAAAGTTTTATCAATGTTGCAACTCATAGTGCTGAGCATTTTAAATGAAGTTATCAATGTGATGCTGAACATTATTTTGAGATTTTGAAAGTTCAGAAGTATACTATTAAATAATGTTTTAGATTCAGTTTCATTTATTATCTCTTTGAGATTGTTCAATATATTCTCCAAGTTCATCTTTATTCATTACCTTAGAGATAGTCATATTTACGGACTATATTTTTAACAAATATATTTATGAAAAATTAGAATTCCTCTGTATTTGGAGATTATAATCAATGTATAAGAGGCAGTGAAGGGAGTTATTTAAAGATAAACACATTTCTATTGGATTTATTTCTACATGTGTTTGCTAAGTAACTAGACAGAATTGATATTAAGGAGATTTATTCAAATATACTTTATGAGATATTGGTTTAAACTTGGGTCTCAGATATAAAAAGTGCTGAAGTTTGAAGAATAAAATTATTGTTTACATTTCAATGCTTAGAAGAATTATCTGGGTAAAGCAAGTTGACTCTCCCCCAGGAAGCCTCACAAGATGGAATTATGCTGGTAAACTTGCCATTGTTTGACATTTTTCCATTAGTCTTACTGTCTCATAAACTCTAATGTGTCCCATATTAAGAGTTTTCTAATAAGACATACTAAACTAATTTATGATACAAGAATATACTTTTGTTTTCGTTTACTCTAAGGAAAAGGACTGGTGTTTAGCCATCTAGCTAGCACTTTAAGCAAGATACTCAAAGATCACTCTATCTTCAGAAAAAAAAGCTTTTTAAATATAATGATAAATAAACTTGCTTATTTTATTGGGCAATACTAGTGCTATGAGCAGTGTTATCTCTCTCCAGAGAAATGGCATATGGGAAACCTATTATTAGAAAGTTGTTCATTGTTAATGGAATCAGATCAAAGTGGGACCTAATGGCTCTTGTTTTAGTTACAAGGTAAAGAAAAGGAATTCCTTCAACTCTACTAAAATATATCTTCAGATATAATCTTTCTTGATTTTTCTATAAAATTTAAGAGTGTTGACTCTAACTTTCTTCTTGAGAGTTCTTTTTACTTACTTGATTCCATGTTTACTTAGATTTCTCCCTTCTCATTGAATACCTATCCATTTATTTTGTGGATTCTTTCCCTGCTCTTTTTTGGGAGACTTTGAATTCCTTGTGGTTATTTCTCACTCTGTGACTCTATGACAATCAGTGATTACATTCACCATGGCTTTCATTGTTATCTATATAATGGTAACTCCCGGCTTTCTCTCTTGAGTTTGAGGTATCTGTATCTATATCCAATGAAATACTAGGCATTCTCTTGGTTGTCTTACAAATATACCAACCTCCTTTGTTTACTGTCTTAGTTGTGACACTAATATTCTCTCTTTTTATTCTTTTTTTTTTTTTTTTTTTTGAGTTTCTGAGTTTGAACCTTAAGAGTCAATCTTGACGCTGATCTTGGATTACTTTAACCAAGTCTCTCTCTGAGAGGTCTCCCCTGACACTCTCAGGTACCTATTTCTGTTATTGGAAATCTGTTGCCTCTAGAATTTCCTTTTATAGCACGTCATGCATCTCCAGAGAGAAGTTAAGTGCTTATAGAGCACGAACCGTGTCTCAGTTCATGGCATATAACAGATATTTAAAGTATTTGTTGAGTAAATGTCCATATAAATACATTTTTATTTTTTTAGTTTTACCAATGCTTAATTCCCCTTGGATTTTTCTGAATATGAGATTTTCTAGTGTTTCTCTCCTATGCTTCCAGGAGGAAACACTCTTACTAGGCTTGACATATTCTTTCTCTAGATGTGTCAGCACATTCACTGAAATTGTCATGTGATCTAGTCTAGTAGAAACAGACTTAATTTGTACTTTTCAGAGATCTGCACATTCCTCTTCTTAATCCTCCTTTGTTGATTCTAATTTCTTTCTCATACAGCAATCTAATCTTATTGAAAAATTTATTGTAGAAGTGGGAACCTACCTACCTAGGATAATATCACAAAAGTGATATATTGCTTTGTGATTTAGCTTTCTAATGTAATTTGCTTTTCTAGTTTTTAAAACTCTTCATATAAGAGACTAATGACACTGTAGAAATCTTACAGTGCAACCACCTATTTTCACACTATCTAAGGGGCTGCAGAAGATTGCAAAACTGAATGATAGAGCAAAGATTAAAACCCAGAACTCCTAGAACAAACAGGATTTCATTTATGAGACACTGCTTCTCCCTCAATAATTTACAATACTAGTACAATAACATTTACTTAACACTTATGAGCTTGCTAAGGATGGCAGTGTACATTATTTTCTTTAATTCTTACAAATTTTCTGTGAAATATGTCTACTATAAGATGAGAAAATTAACCAAATTGGAAAAGTTATTGTATTCTCCGTTGTTTTTATTTCTGTCTCTCATAGTCCATTTCAAGTTATTATTTTATTAAGGCTAAGGCAATTGTGTAAATATTTAGTCCTTTATTCCCATCTGAAAATAATTTTGTTCATAAATTTAAAAAGAACTCTTTCCAGGAAGTGAAAAGTCTTGAAGCAGAAGCAATAACTATCTTTCAAATGGGCATGCCACCCTATGGGAGAATTAGGTCCAGAAATGTTTGTAAAAGTATGAGGCAAGAATACACTTTATACATGCTGTAGAAGCAAGATAAGCTGCAACATGAAGAAGGTTGAAAATCGCCTTTTGTTACACCCAATCCTGATCTATGTTTGGCTATCTACAGTTGTGAGTCCATAATTTTATGGGGGAATATAGTGTTATGTTAGGCAATCTGTTTAGATGAATAAGTTAAAGACAACTATTAATACTGTATTCACACAATAATTACAGTTGTGGAGAAAAATTGAGGTCCCAAATCTCCCCCAGTCATTTCCTTGGTACAGCCACTGATTAATTTATTCAGTGGCATGACACACAAATGTGACTTTTAACTTCAGGAAAAATCTCAACATAATAACCTAGTCTTGTTCACCTTTCATCCGTTGACCACATACATGGAGGTTATTTCTCTACAAACAAATCTGACCATGTAACTTCCATAATGGAAGCCCAAAATTCACAGTATGGCATTGAAGTGCCCTCACTATGTGATTCTAACATATGCTGCCCATGGCTTACTTCTACTCTCTACTCATACTTTTGACATTTCAAGTATTCGTTTCTTTCAATAAAATTTTAATCATCCTTGTTTCTATGTATGCTATTCAACTTCTTAGTCTCACTCAATCGTTATCTACTGAGAGTATTTCCCATGACTTTTCACTTCAAGAATAATAAAATACCCCACATTAGATGTGATCTATGACGGATAATACATCTTCTCTCCCAGCACTTTTTCCCTTACGTATTTGTCTGTTCCTCCTAGATACAGAACTTTTTAAAGATGTAGAATGGAACTTAATTCATCTTTTTCTTTTCTATTCCCCTTTACTAATCTTCAAGCC
Organism: Gorilla gorilla gorilla; assembly: GCF_029281585.2. NCBI lineage: Eukaryota > Metazoa > Chordata > Mammalia > Primates > Hominidae > Gorilla > Gorilla gorilla. Next base: position 94,688,575 of record NC_073231.2, on the reverse strand, counting down.
TAGAATCTACCATAAGGTAGGGATCAATAAATATTTAGGGTAAATTTAATTCAAATTTAAAAGGATATAGCTGGTAACGGCAAAAACAACCCTGAGGAAAGAGAGAAAGAAAAAAGAGAAAGAAAGAAAAAAGAAAGAAAGAAAGAAAGAAAGAAAGAAAGAAAGAAAGAAGAAAGAGAGAGAAAGAGAGAAAGAGAGAGAAAGAAAAGAAAGAGAAAGAAAGAAAAAAGAAAAAGAAAGAAAGAGAAAGAAAGAAAGAAAGAAAGAAAGAAAGAAAGAAAAGAAAGAAAGAAAGAAAGAAAGAAAGAAAGAAAGAAAGAAAGAAAGAAAGAAGGAAAGAAAGAAAAACAAAAACAAACAAAAAGGACTCTGGGAAGTAGGCATTCCAACATGTCTGTCAGGAGTTTGGCAAAATATGTGCCCAATGTGCAATGATAAAACTGTAAAAAATTGACAATAATAACTGTTTACAGTCTCTGGAAATTGACAAAAGGCATACAACAAATTGAGAAGAATGTATTAAAGAAAATCTACTGGATCTCAGTCAGAAGAAGAGGATATTGTGGCGTTTCATCCAGGGTTGCCTTCATCTCCCCGCCAATCTACAAGGCATTTAAGTTCTTCCCTGGCTGGAAGGGCAAGCCATGATATTGGGTAGACCTGTTACTTTGCTGAAAGACACTGAATTTATTTGGAGAAGAGTATGCAAAAAAATCATTGTACACAACAGCCAAAAAGTGGAAATGACCCAAATGTCTATCAACCTGTGAGCAAACAAAATGTAACCTATCCATATAATACTATTGAGAAATTAAAAGAAGTACAGATATATGCCACGATGTGGCTGGACCTCAATGAAATTCTGCCATAGGAAAGAAGCCAGCCACAAAAGTCCACATAGTGAATAGCTCCATTTATGTGAAATGTCATTTAAGACATATGTTTTCCGGCCGATCACAGTGGCTCACGCCTGTAATCCCAGCACTTTGGGAGGCCGAGGCGGGCGCATCACAAGGTCAGGAGATCGAGATCATCCTGGCTAACATGGCGAAACCCCGTCTCTACTAAAAATACAAAAAAATCAGCCGGGCGTGGTGGCGGGCGCTTGTAGTCCCAGCTACTCGGGAAGCTGAGGCAGCAGAATGGCGTGAACCCTGGAGGCAGAGTTTGCAGTGAGCTGAGATTGCGCCACTGCACTCCAGCCTGGGCGACAGAGCAAGACTCTGTCTCAAAAAAAAAAAAAGAAAAAAAAGGCATATGTTTTCCTTGTTCCAATTACATCTTACTCGTTGCCTAAATGAAAATGCCAACCAACATGTTTATTGTCCTATCAGAAATATGGCCATAGTGTGTCTTCAGAGACAGGAGTCCAGCAAAAATCAACAAAAGCATTTGTGAGCACCAATTGCCAATATGGAATCTATAATACGGGTTAATATAATCTATTATTATTTGTAAATTGTGTGCTTTTATTATTTACATCAGTAAAACGTATAATAAATGAATGTATTAATATATAGGCAAACCATTTTTTATGTCCAGTAGTTAAACATAAACCTGACCACCACTGGATGAAGACGAGATCAACGCTTGCCTGAGATGAAAGATAGGTGCATAGGTTGAGTGTTTGACTACAAAGTAATAGCATGAGCATAAAACTGTGAAAAAAATAAATTTCATTGTATGTAATTTAAGAATAAAATGTAGAAGTATATCCAAAGGCCAACGCTTTATGTACGATAGGGCCAGAGGGGCTTATTTTTCTGGCAAATTTGAATGCAACATTCAGGACAAGCCAGCATTTGTCATTTAAGGAACGCCAGACAACTTCAGGACTCTATCTGACAACTGGCCTTCATCTACACAGGTCTATCAAAAAATAAAGCCATTATGCTTTTTGTTATCACTTTGTTTACACATCTTCAAATATGCTTTCATGATTAGAATCTATTATCCTGGCGTTTAATTGGTGGGAGAGCTTTTCAGAAGAGGAAAGATGAGGAGAGGAGGGGAGGGGAGGGGAGGGGAGGGGAGGGGAGGGGAGGAGAGGAGAGGAGAGGAGAGGAGAAATTTATTTTTGGCTCCAGGCATAGTACACTTTCTCCTCTCCTAGATTTCAAATTATTTGATGCTTATTAATGTGCTGATGTGAAGCAACCCTCTAAAAATAGTACTGAATAAAATATTATATTTTTAAAAAGTCATTTACTTTCATAATATCCAAAAGGGAAAAAATGGCTTCGTGTTTTTGAAATATTTAAAGATATAAAATTGCATGTCTAGGACCTGGGTAATAAGTCATTTGATATAAAATCCAATGACCTTTAAGTTTCCTTATGTACACCTTCTACTTAAGAAATTAGTTCTCTCAGGATGTAAATGCAACAGAAAAAATAATGTATGTAAAATTAGCAACTTGATTGGTAACCTTAAAAATATCATCTGAAATTACTAGCTAACTCCGAACTTCAGTCTCCTGTATTTTATTTGCATAACAATACTACAATTTCTAAATGAACTTGATTAGTATTGAGATGATTTAAAGGAAGCTTTTTGTTTAACGTGGTTGATTGTGTCAAATTCTTTTTATTTACCCATCTAAAACGTGGATTAAAATAGTAGAAAAGAGATCAGTTTGTATTTTCATATTCCTCTTTACTAACTCAAGTCCGAGAAATAATTTAAGCCTCACTTGACACTTCTATTATTTAAACATGACTAAACACGCTGGAATTATAGTTAGTTGGAGACTGTTTTGGACTTAATTCATGATTCTGACATTATCAGACACATGGTTTACATTAGTATGCCACATCAAAATCTGGCCTCAGATTTTGGTTTTGTTGCTTATTGCCTCATCTTAATGGAGATAGGGAAGAGAGAAAAAAAGAAATTTTTGATGATAGGTCCCAAGAATATGAAGTAACCATCTAATTTCACAATAACCTAAAACAATAATAACAGTAAGATGGGAACACTAGACATAAAATGCTACTCTTTATTCCTTCCCTTCCCTTCAGATATTTTAGATTTTAGATTCAGGGGATATATGTGCAGATTTATTACATGGACATATTGTGTAATGGTGATATTTGGCCACCTAGTGAATTCAGTACCCAAATAGTGAACAAGGTGCCTCATAGGTCGTTTTTAAATCCTTTTTCCTCTTTCATCATCCTGTCTTTTGTGGTCTCAGTGTCTATTATTTCCATCTTAATGTCCCTGTGTACCTATTATTTTGCTCCCACTTATAAGTGAAACATGTGATATCAGATTTTCTATTTTTGAGTTATTTCACTTAGGATAAGGGCCTCCCACTCCATCCATGTTGCTGTGAAGGACATGATTTTATTCTTTTTTATGGCTGTATAGTATTCCATGGTGTATATATACCATATTTTCTGTATCCAATCCACCACTGATGGACACTTAGGTTGATTCCATGACTGCACTATTGTGAATAGTGCTGCAATAAACATACAAGTACAGGTGTCTTTCTGATAAAATTGTTTCTTTTTCTTTGGGTAGATACCCAGTGGTGGGACTGCTGGGTCAAATGTTAGTTCTATTTTTAGTTCTTGGAGAAATCTTTATATCATTTTCAATAGGGATGAATTAATTTACATTTACTAATAAACTAATTTACATTCCCAACAACAGTGTATAAGAGCTTCCTTTTCTCTGCATCCTTGACAACATCTGTTATTTTTTGACTTTTTAATAATAGCCATTCTGAAGGGTAGCAGATACTATCTGAATCTCATTTTAATTTGTATTTCCCTGATGATTAGTAATGTTGAGGTTTCTTCATAAATTTGCTGGCCACCTGTTGGTCTTCGTTTGTAAAGTGCCTGTTTATGTACATGTTGTGTTCATGTTATGTACATGTTTATGTACATGTTATATTCTGTTTTTAATGGGGTTATTTGGTTTCTTCTTCTTGATTTGTTTAAATTCCTTATAGATTCCAGATATTAGTCCTTTGTCACATTCATATTTTGCAAATATTATCTCTCATTCTCCAAGTTGACTGTTCACTCTCTTGAGAGTTTCTTTTGCTGTGCAGAAGCTACTTCATTTCATAGTTGCATTTGTCTTTTTTTGTTTTTCTTGCATTTGCTTTTGAGGTCTTAGTTATAATTTCTTTGCCTATGCCAATGTCCAGAAGAGTTTTTCATAGGCCTTCTTCTAGAATTTTTATAGTTTCAGGTCTCACATTTATGTATTTAATCCATTTTGAGTTAATTTTTGTACACATCAAGAGGTAGAGGTTCAGTTTCATTTTTCTGCATATACCTAGCCAGATTTCCCAGCACTATTTATTGAATAGAGTGTCCTTTCCCCATTGTAATTTCCCCTTTACAATTAACTTTTTCAAAGATTAGTTAGTTGTAGGTGTACGGCTTTACTTCTTGGTTTTCTATTATGTTCCATTCATTTGTTTGTCTATTTTTGTACCAGTACCATACTGTTTTGGATACTACAGCCTTGTAGTACAGTTTGGAGTCAGCTATCGTAATGCCTCCAGCTTTGTTCTTTTCTCTTATAATCACTGTAGCTATTCAGGATTTTTTTAGTTCCATATGAATTTTTGAATAGTTTTTTCTAATTCTGTGAAAAATTATGTTGGCAATTTTATAGAATTACATTGAATCTGTAGATTGCTTTGGGCTGTATAGACATTTTAATGATATTGATTCTTCCTGTCTATAAGCATGGAACGTTTTTCTCTTTGTTTGTGTCATCTGTGATTTATTTCATCAGTGTTTTGTAGTTCTCCTTGTAGAGGTCTTTCATCTCCTTCATTAAATTATGTCTTGGTATGTTACTATTTTGTGACTATTGTAAACGGGATTGAGTTCTTGATTTGGTTCTCAGCTTGAGTGTCGATGTACAGAAATGTGACTGATTTTTGTGCATTAATTTTGTATCCTGAAACTTCGCTGAAATCATTTACCAAATTGAAGAATCTTTTGCAGAAATCTTTAGGATTTTTCTTGCTATAGGATTTTGCCATCAGTGAACAGGATATCTTGAATTCTTCCTTTCTCCTTTTGATTCCTTTTCTTTCTTTCTCTTGTCTGATTGCTCTGAGTGGCACTTTCAGTACTGTGTTGAATAGGAGTAGTAAGAGTGGATATCCTTGTCTTGTACTAGTTCTTAGGGGAAATACTTTCAACTTTTCCTGATTCAGTATGATGTTGGCTGTTGATTTGTCATATATGGCTCTTATTAATTTGAAGTATGTTTCTTTGATGCCTAGTTTGTTGAGGGCTTTTATCATAAAGTGATGTTTGGTTTTATCAAATGTTTTTTCTGCATCTATTTAGATGACCATATGGTTTTGTTTTATTTTTGTTTATGTTGTGAATCACATTTATCAATTTGCACATGTTGAACCATCTTCACATCCCTAGAATAAAACTCACTTGATCATGATAGATTATCTTTTTGATGTGCTATTAAATTTAGTTTGCATGTATTTTATTGTCAATTTTTGTGTCTATATTCATCAGGGATATTAGCCTGTAGTTTTCTTTTTTGTTGTGTCCTTGCCAGATTTTGATATAAGAATAAAACTAGTTTTGTGAAATGTGTTAGGGAGGAATCTCTTCTCCTAAATTTTTTGCAATAGTGCGGTAAGATTGATACCAACTCTTTTTTGTGCTTTTGATAAATTTGGCTTTGATTTCATCTAGTTCAGGGCTTTTTTTGGTTGGTAGGTTTTTTTATTACTGATTCAATTTCATAAATCATTATTGGTCTGTTTAGGATTTCAGTTTCTTCCTAGTTCACGTTTTGAAGGTGGTGTGTTTTCAAGAACTTATCCACTTCCTCTAGGATTTCTAGTGTATGTGCATAGAGATATTTATAGTCTCTGAGAATCTTCTGTATTTCTGTTGTATCAGTTATAATGTCATCTTTATTATTTCTGACTATACTTATTTGAACTTTCTCTCTTTCTCTCTCTCTCTCTTTTTTTTTTTTTTTTTTTTTTTTTTTTTTTTTTGGTTAATCTAGCTAGTGGGCTTCTAATCTGGTCAGATGGTGATAAATTCCCTTAGCATTTGCTTGTCTGAGAAAGACCTTATTTCTTCTTTATTTAGGAAGCTTAGTTTGGCCAGATATAAAATTCTTGGCTGCTATTTTTTTTTCTTTAAGAAGGATAAAAATAGGCTCTCAATTTTGTCTGGCTTTTAAGGTTTCTGTTGCAAAGTTTACTACTAATCTGATAGGATTTCCTTTATAAATAATTTGTTCTTTTTCTGTAGATGCCCTTAAGATTTTTTTTATCATTGACTTTGGATAGTCTGATGACCATATGCCTTTGTGATGCTTATCTCATTTAGTAGCTCACAAGTGTTCTCTGAATTTCTTGAATCTGGATATCCACCTCTCTAGCAAGATTAGGGAATTTTTTCTGGATTATTCTCCCAAATATATTTTCCACATTGCTTATTTTTTCTTATTCTCTTTCAATAATGCCTATAAGTCATAGGTACAGTCACTTTACATAATCCCATATTTCTTGAAGGCTATATTCATTTTTTAAAATTCTTTTTTATTTATTTTGGTCTGACTGGCTTAATTCAAAAGACCACTCTTCAATCTCTAAAATTCTTTCTTCTGCTTGGTCTAGTCTATTGTTAAAGCTTCCGACTATATTTTGAAATTCACTTAGTTAATTTGTCAATTCCAGAAGTTCTATTATTTTAATATAGCTATTCCATCTTTCATATCCTAAATTGTTTTTCTGTTTTTGTATGTGCTGGTTTTCAACTTTCTCTTTCATCTCATTGAGTTTCCTGGCAGTCCATATTTTGATTTATTTATCTGTCATTTCAGACTTTTTATTTTGATTAAGAGTCATTACTAGAGAGCTAGTATAATCCTTTGGAGGTGTCACTATACTCTGTTTTTTGCACTGCTGGAATTCTTGCACTAATTCCATCTCATCTGAAGGAGCTGTTCCTTCTTATTTTTGAATCTGCTGTTGTTTGAATGGGACTTTTATATTTTTAAATTCTTTTTTTCCCATGAGGGTATGACTGTAGTTTATGTTTTGTATGATTGTTTAACTTTATTTCTAGGTTGTTTTAGAAGGCCAAGTATTTGTATGGGTTTCTTGGTTGGGGTTTTTGTTTGTTTGTTTGTTTGGTGGTTTTCACTGATACTACTTGTTTTGCAGTAGATTGGATGCATGAACCAACAATTCTCTCCTGCAGGGCTGAGAATGTGCAGGTATCAGGATGCTTATCTACTGCACTAGCACTATGCCCTTCTGGAAGCAAGTTTTTTATTTGGTTGTGCAGTTCAAGCTTCAGTTCAGTAGGTGGCAGTTAATTGTAAGAGCTTGATCGCCCTCAGGTAGGTGATGATGAGTAGAAGCACCTGCTCTCATGTGGCCAGTGATGGTGGGAGATTGTGTTGGAGTGTGCTAAGGTATTCTGGGCTGGACTTGGGGAGTGCAACACCTCCTCACTGTAGGAAGACAATAATTCAATCCACTTCCCTATCACACCCCTGTCACAAGGCTCAGGACTTTCAGTTTATACAGACTTCGTCCTGTGTGGCTGTGGACTACAAATATGCCCCTCTAGCAGCTTTCACCTAACTGGGCTCAGGGCAGAGCCTTTTCTCATATTCCAGAACTGACTACTCTGGCTTGTCTGCCTCTGTTGCTGGGATGCTGTTACTCTGTGTAGGAAGCAGGAATTGAGCACTACCCTTCATGCAAGAACTAGCTGCACAAACTCACTTTCAACTGGGATAGAACTGCCACAGGAAGGGCTGGAATGGCTTTCTCCAACTGCATACATCCACCCCCAGTGAGAAGAGTCTCTGCTGTGTTTGCAACAGTGAACAAGGAAAGCATGGAGATGACCCTGTCTCCTTGCCCTTGTAAGTTGTTTTCTGAAACTCATTTATATTTTATTTTTCATAGTAATGGTTATAATTACTTGCATTCATAGGTATTTAGGTATTTTTCTTACATAATAATCTGTGTTTTACAGCTGTGTCAACAATTCATAAAACATTATGATAATCATATGAGGAGGAGGAAACTAAAAACTAAACAAATGAATCTTTTGTTATCTGCTTCAAAGATACTACCAAAAAATTACTAAGAAAGATGAATGAATTCAGTAAATAACTTCACAAGTTTGTATTTAGTGGTTTGCAATACTTATCACTGCTTCTCAATCACCTTAAAGATATCTCTGTGACAGTTGAAAAATATACACCTGAACTAGTTAATACTTTTAAATGTTCTGCCTTAATTCATTATCTTCATACAGATATATGTTATATATAATATATTATTGAATTTAATTTTATTGAGATTATTTTTACTACATTTTGTTATTTGCTGTCTCTTCAGTGGCTTCCTTTACCCTCTATCCAGATTAAAGACAATCAGTATTTTATCTCTAGGGCAAGAATTTAAATAATTTAAATTAAGTAATTTTTAAATTTTTCTCACACCAATGATTCTGTGTTTAAGTATTGTGTTATGCGCTGTTAATTTTCATCTTTTCTTTATAATGTGTTTTAATCTATTTTCAATGTAAGCTTGAAAGCACCAAAAAATATTGATGTTTCATGTCTTCCAGGACATTCCTACATTGATTGTCAAGGTGTTGAAATTTCCACCATGTAATTTTTTCTCCACACTCACAGAGAGGCTCACGGTAAACCTTCTAAAGCATCTTATTAAAAGAGGTAATGAGCTTTCTTGTTTCAAGCCCTCAAACTTAACCTTTTTTTCCAATATTTAGAAAAGCCTTTTTCAGTTAACGCAACTCTTTCTTGCCTCAAATTTTCTTTAAAATTGTGATGCAAATATAATTCTCTGTAGTGAATCTCTCTAACCTTTTCTAAATTGAAAGCATTGTGCAAACATATATAGCAATTTAAACAATCATTTTGGATAGCAATTTTATGAGTCAATATTTCTTTCCAAGAAAATGTTTGGCAAACTATAATTTTGGAGAAAATATTAAGATTAACATTTTAGTTTCCAGAAATGATTGTATTTGTACTATGAAGCAGAAAATTTATGTAAATTATTAAAAATAAAAAACTTTTGGTAATTATTCTTTGTTTAAAAAATCTAATTATAATGCTTAAAAATGTAAATATTTTTGTTATACATTATTATTATTGATAAATATTAATATTATACTAATATAAATATTATTACTCATTAATACTTACATTAAATAATATTTTGAGTGGTTACTATAATTTTACATCTGTTTTCTCATTTAATCCACCCAAATATTATAAGAAGTAGTGACTATTATCATCAATTCACAGATGAAGAAATCAAGACTTAACCTATATGAATCTAAGTTCATATTATTCTTAAGCCTATTCTCTTAAACACTTATAAATACTATATAATATACTCTTTGAATTGGCAAGCTAGTATATACCAGAATGTGAAGTTACAGAAAGTTTCAAGTTTTTTGTTAATGTAAGTTTTAATCCACATAAAACAAGTATAATATTTGGTTTAAACTTCCATTAGGCTTACAATCCAATTTGGAGCAATTAATTCCATGGGAAAGGTTTAAATACATTTTGCACGTTCTATCCACTTATTTTTAAGAGCATAAATCTTTGCTGAGTTATGCAAGGCAGAAAATTACAGTTCTTCCTATATTTAACCCCTTCCCTCAAGTTCCATCTGCAAATCCTTCTTCCCTTTTATTCTAACTTAGAAACCTGTCAATTCTGCTTCATCCACTCTAATGCTCATGCCACCATCTCATCTCATTATCTCATCTCATCAGGTCTTGACTGGATAAATACATATGTGTTTTACTGGTTTCCTCTGTGCATAATTTATTGTCACTCTATTGTAGCCCCGCGAACCCACCCCCCCACTGCGTGAATTTTCTCTTTAAAACTGAAATCTTTTGTTTTTATTCCTTTTAGAAACGCTACAGCCATAGTCACAGATGAGCTCTGGTGACTAAAATCCCACCTACCACTACTTGACTGTTGCGGTCCCTGAAGCCTACAAAATCGCAGAATGATTGCTGGTTCTCAAACCTCTAGGTTACTTTATGATTCAGAATTTTACATATATCCATTGCCTGAAAATGCCCTTAGCATCTATCACCCTTTGAGACTTAGCTTCAATATCAAGTAATGAAGCCTTTCTTAAGTACCTAGAGAAAATCAATTTTCCGGTCTTTCATGCCACCTTTGTACACACAGCTTTCTGTTGTTACCTTTTCAAATCATTTCACCATTATTTCTCTATGCATTCATTCATTATTTCAACAAATATTTATCGGGTGTTTAATATGTTTATAGCCATGTGCTAAGCACTGAGGTTATACTTTGTCATGACTCCATGGTTAAACTCCACAGGGACAAGATCCACACAAACATTCTGTGTGAAGGACACATAAATAGTTTGGGGGTACATCATGCCTATGACTGATATGAAGAAGGTGTAAACAAATGTATATTGAATTAAAGAATACCTTAAATATTTGTTTGTAAGAGATATAGTTTTAGGATTTGTTACAATAGTTAGAAAAGGGTTTCATGAATATGGAATGAAAGCTTAGACTGCAACTGTTTTACAAAGCGCTTTTAAAAGTAACTACTAAAATAATCTAGTAATACTTTTAGAGTCATTTAGAAAAGAATAAAATAATCTTAGCCTAGCTAACAGGATGTTCCAATAAAACTGTTGTGATGTGGTAGGACTCTTGATTATGGTGAGAATGGGTCAGAACGGATGAATCAACACATTTGTGTAAAGAATAATATCTAGAAATGATGACAATGTATATTTGAAAGAAAAGAGTATTAAAAATGTCTTTAAATTTTCCAATTTGTTGTACTCATAGGAAAATAGGAGGTGAAAATGAAATACTTAGAGATGGTGTCTAATTTATTTCAAGAATTTGAGGTAAAAAGGAACTGCTCTGCCCCGTTAATATGTGAGATGAGCAATTTAGGAGGGAGGTCAGGCTGGAAAAGTGAATTTACTGAACACCATGATAGTCATGTTGTTTAATGACTTAAGAATAGACAGTAAGAGAGGTTCTCCTATCATAGCCCTACATCCTCTGGAAATAATACATGCTACATTAAAATTTATATTTCTATTTCCATATGCTTGGTATGACTAATGGCAGAAACTGTGAAGAATCCTAGGAGAAAAATGGTCTGCATTTGCTTCAGACTTATTGCAAAGCGTATGTATGAAGGAAAACATTATTACTTCTAATTCTACTAGACCATCACCTGCATGAGTCCCTGTGATGCTTCCCAAATCCATCCAAATGCTTAACTGAAGCTTGAATTTATTATTTTCAAGTTCGATGTAAAAGTTCTTCTTTTTAAACTTGACACTGTATACTGTGGCTTAAATATTTAAGCAAGGCTCTTTCGAAGATTGAGGAAGAAACACTCACACATCAAAAGTATCTAATGTTTAATTCAGTGAGGTAAGCTTTCTCAAACTCTGAAGCTTATGTGAAGCTGTTTGGAATTTTTTCAAGGGTCTTTTATCTCTAAATCAAAACAGAATTTTTTTAAAAAAATTCATAATAATTCTTCAAAACAGAAGTAACTTCTGTCAGAGTTCTTTGGTTTCTACCTAAAAGAAACAGTTACATGGCAATTGTTTATTTATTTCTACATGAACCCAACATGTTCAAATTCTAAAAGATTTAGACAAGCTTGCTTCAGTCATACATAAAGATTTTGAAAACTTATTATTCAAGCCAACTAAGATTCTTGCTAGAAAACTCAAACAAAGAACAATAATTGGTTTGAAAACTGCAGAATATACTTTGTAGATTATGACTCTTCATTGATGAACAGGTAAGTAAACACCCACAAATCAATATGTAAACAATAGAACTGGCTATTAAGTTTTTGCTAAAAGATTTTCCTTGAGAGAGTTTATAGAATTTGCTAATTTTTTTTGTCTTATTTAATGTTAGTTATCAAAGCCAAGTCTTCCCAGACCCTTACTAATTAATCTCAACAATTTGTTTTTGAAATTTTGAAAACATAGAAATATTAGGAGAATCTCCATTGGAGTGATTCAAGAGAGTTCTAAAACATGGAGACTGACAAAAACATTCAGATAGAAATCTGCAGTTAATAGTAATAAAATGATGGCAGTCACTGTGATGATATGATAATTGTGATGATTAGGCTGCTGGTTTGGAATCCTGGATGAATCTCTTAAACTAGCTTTATGGCTTTTAGCAAGTTATGTAACCTTTGAAATATTCACCTGGTTTTTAAAACCACATTCTGTGGATGTAAGGTCTAAATAAGATAACCCATATAAATAATGTAGTATGTCTCGCACGTACTAAGCGCATGCTAAGACTTTCCCCATGCTTTCTTTTTTTTGGCTTCTTTTATTATTATTATTATTATTATTATTATACTTTAAATTCTAGGGTACACTTGCACAACGTCCATGTTTTAAGTCTCCACCCCCTTGTCCTTGAAAATTCTAATCTCTTTTGTTTACCAAGGCCAGTGATAATGAAGTCTTATGATAAAACCCGTTCTTATAACATTCTTTCTAGTCATTACATATTTTAATCTCTTGTTTATTAAGTTAGGTGCCTGTAATAATAACATTTTCTAGAATATTTTTTACTGCTTTTAGCATGGCTAACTTTTTTCACCTTTCCTTCAATAAATGCTGCCTCATTTTAAGGTTTATTCTGAATACCCAGTATAAAGTAATCCCCTCACAATCTAGACTGCTTATTATTTTAATATTCTATATATTTTTATTACTGATCACAATTTATTTTTGAGTATTTTAGGAAAAGTTATTTAAACTGTGCCTAGAACATAGTTAATACTTTAAATTTGTAATTTTTAAAAGTTTCCTATTTACTTTTCCCACAGATTTTTAAGTTCTTGAGGGTTAGACACTTGTTCATTTTTTTCACCATTATATCCTGAAAGCCTAGACAAAGCCTATACCTTATAAGAACTCAATGAATATTTATTAAATAAACAAATTATTAAATGAATGCATATTTATAAAATTACGTGATTTCACCACATCAATGTAAGCAAAACATATCATATAAATTAGAAGTTAAAGTTATATAAATTATAGTATCTAACTACATTTGAGGGCTATGCTGCAGTATAAGAGACTTGTGTGAATTAGACATAGTGATTAGTACCCCTTTTATAAGGTGTTACTTTCTACTGTCAGCAATAACACATTAATTTTTAGAACTAGATTTTTGAGTCTACACATTGGTATGGAAATAGATACCCTAATATATATATATTTATATATTATATATTATAATATATAAATATATAATTTATATGTAATTATATATAATATATAAATATAAAGTAAAATAATACTATATATAAATATAATATATAAGTATAAAATCCTGTAAAAATATATCAATATATATTTATAAATATATATAAATATTAAATATATGTTTATTATTTATATATTTATAAATATATACTTAATATATAAATATATGTTTATATATTAATATATATTTATATATGAATACTACAAGTAATTTAAAGCATTAACTGTGTTCTAGACACAGTTTAACTTTTTCTGAAATGTTCAACAAAAAATTATGATAAGTACTAAAAATACATAGATATTAAAATAATAAGCAGTCTAGATGGTGAGGGGATTGCCTTAGATTGGGTGTTCAGAATGGACCCTAAAATGAGGCAGCATTTATTTATATCATTTATTTATATATATCAATGTAGTATTAAGGATGAAATTATTACATAACTATTAATGTTTTCCAAAATATTAATTATTCAAGGACATATTTTGGCATTTTTCTTGGCAGCAAATTTGTGGATAAAATAGTTTTATTTCTGAATGATATGGGAAAAATAAAAATGTCAGTGTATTTTTAATAAGTGAATAGCCTGTAATCACTTCAGTATGAATGTTTTGGACATAAGACAAAACCTAGCAGTGTAATACATATCTTAGTATTATTATTTCACAAATTGCATTCACCAAGGAACTTCTGTGTTATAACCTACTATTTAAATACACTGTATGGAACTGAGCACACAGAAGTTTTTTGTTTTTTTGTTTTGTTTTGTTTTTGAGACAGGGTCTCACTGTTGCCCAGGCTGAAGTACAGTGGCACAATCTCTGCTCACTACAACCTCCATCTCCTAGGTTCAAGCGATTCTCCTGCCTCAGCCTCCCAAGTAACTGGGACTACAGGCACGTGCCACCACATCCGGCTAATTTTTGTATTTTTATTTTTTTTAGTAGAGACAGGGCTTCTCCACGTTGCCCAGGTTGGTCTCGAGCTCCTGGGATCAAGGGATCTGCCCGCCTCGGCTTCCCAAAGTGCTGGGATTACAAGCATGTTTGGCTTTATGTTTTTCTTAGCTAGGACTTAGAAAATAAACACTTATTACAGTATGGCATTACATTCTGAGTACTAATTCTCTGCTGTTCACTTGCTAGGAAAATGGGAACAATATATAATTTAAAGCAAAGTTTGATAACGACTTAGATGTTCCACTAAAATTTTGGTAATAGCATTACTATTTGTAAAAATGTAGAGATGTAAATTTCCTTTTATATCCCTCCTTCTGAACATGAGGAGGACTCCTTAACATTCTAATTTTTAATGAATCCTTTTTGGAATAATTTTAGATTTTGAGGAAAGTTGCAAAGATTGTGTAAAGTCCTTACCCCCAGTTTCCCCTAACGTTAACATCTTATATAAGTCAAGTTAGTATATTATCTTTGGTAAAGTACTGTTAACTAAACTTCAAAGTTTATTTGGATTTCGCCAGTTTTTTCATTATTGTCTTTTTTCTGTTCTAAGAGCCAATTCAGAAGACCACATTGTGTTTAGACATTACATCTCCTAGTCTCCTCTGGTCTGTGACAGTTTTTTGGTCTTTAACATTTCATTACTCTGACAATTTTGAAGATCATTGGTGATCATTGAAGATCTTTTCTAATGTAATCCTCAACTTGACCTTTATGATTTTTCTAAAGATTAGACTGGGTCTAGGGATTTTGGGGAAAAAATGTCCAAGAGATGAAATGTCCTTATTACATCATGTCAGCAAGTAGATGATATCCTCATGACTTATTACTGGTAATATTAACCTTAATAATGTGGTTAATGATATGTCTTCCAGTTCCCTCCATTGTAAGTTACTCTTTTCCATTTTCATATTCTGCACTTGGTAAGCGAGAGTAATATTTTATAAGAGAAAATAAGTATATGCAGCATTATATAGAGCACTTTAAAAGTAAGCTATTATTATAACATATTCCTTTGGAATAAAGATTTATTAATCCATAAGAAGTAAAAGACAATGTCACCATTTCACAATAACTCTGTGTTCCACAGGTAATAATAGCATTTTTATCCAAAAACCAAGGACAATTATTAATAATTGCTATTTCGCACCACTTTCCAAACGGTGATAATAAAACTAGTTGTTTACCAACATCATCAAGAGTACATTTTATTTCAGCAACCTAGGCAAAAATATGCAGATGCAAATTTTAGAAGTGTGGATATATCTATCTTTATGTCTGTTTGTGATACAGATTATATGATATACACCTACATTTGACACTATTATTTTACTAATATGCCATTTTATCTCATCTGTTTATTCTTTAAAACATTGTGTCTCATATTGAGACATGATCAGTGTAAAATATATTCACAAATTATGCAAAGTAACATTAAAAAGAAAGATTCAACTTAAATTTGAATGAATATTTATGTCAAGTTTACCATTGGTCAAAAAGGAAATCAAAAGAGAATTTTAAAAATACCTCAACAGAAGAGACACAACATACCAAAACTTTTGGGATGCAGAGAAGGAAGTACTAAAGAAAAAGTTTATAGCATTAAATGCCTACACTAAATATGAAGAAAGATGTAAAATAAACAACCTAACTTTATACCTTAAGGAACTACAGAAAGAACAAATTAAGCCCAAAGCTAGCAGAAGGAAAGAATTAGTAAAATTTTGAGCAAATATAAATCAAACAGAGAGTTTTAAAAATTAGGAAAATAATCAATAAAACTAAGACTTGGATTTTTGAAAGGATAAAAAATATGACAAAAATTTAGCTAGACTAAAATAAACCAGGCACAGAAAGATAAATATCACATATTCTCACTCATATGTGGGAGCTAAAAAAATTAATCTCATGGAGGTAAAGAGTAAACTGATAGTTAGCATAGGCTGGGAGGGTTGTGTAGGGGGCCAGGGGATCAAAAGAGATTTGTTTATCAATAGGGACAAACATACAGTTAGACAAAAGGAAAAAGTTCGAATGTTCAATAGAAGAGTAGTATGACTAGAGTTAACAGCAGTGTATTGTATATTTCATAATAGCTAGAAGAGAGGTCTTGAAATATTCCTAACACATAGGAATGACTATGGATATCCTAAATACTCTGACTTGATCATTGCACATAGTATACAGGAGCCAAAATATAACAGGTATCCCATATATATGTACAATTGTTATGTATCAATAAAAAAGCTCTCAGCCAAATAGGTACCTCAATGCAATAAAGATTATATATGAGAAGCCCAGATTAATGTCATAATCGATGGGGGTAAATTAAAAGCTTTTTCTGTAAGATATGGCAAAATGCAAGGATGCCCATGCTCACTGCTTCTATTCAACATAGTACTGAAAGTCCTCACTAAAGCAATTAGAAAAGAAATAAGAGGCATCCACATTCAAAAGGAAAGAGTAAAATAAGATGTTTGCAGATGGCATTTTCAAAAGAAAACCCTAAAGACAACAAAAAATCCTATTAGAACTAATGAGCAATTTCAATAAAGTTGCGGTGTACAATATCAACATAGCAAAAATATCTGTTATTTCTATGCATCAACAATGAACTATTCAGAAATGAGATTAAGAAAACAATCCCTTTTAAAATAACAACAAAAGAATAAAATACTTAGAAATAAAGGTAACCAAAAAGGTTAAAGACTGATATGCAAAATGGTATAAAACCTTGATAAAGAAAATTTTTTAAAGACACAGATAAATAGAAAGACTTCCCTTGTTCATGTTGGAAGAGGTAAAATTGTTAAGATGTTCATGCTACTTGTATTAGTCTGTTTCACACTGCTATAAAGAACTGCCCGAGTATGGGTAATTTATTTAAAAAGGAGGTTTAATTGACTCACAGTTCTGCATGGCTGGGAAGGCCTCAGGAAATTTGCAGTCATGGAGGAAGGTGAAGGGGAAGCAAGGCATATCTTACATGGCAGCAGGAGAGTGAGTGAGCACAGGGGAAACTGACACTTTTAAACCATCAGATCTCATGAGAACTCACTCACTATCACAAGAACAGCATGGGGGAACCTATCCCCATGATCCAATCACCTCCCACCAGGTCCCTCTCTCAATACATGGGGATTACAATGCAAGATGATATTTGGGAGTGGAGACAAAGCCAAACCATATAATTCCATCCTCCCAAATCTCATGTCCTTCTCACTGTATTTTGATTTCAAAATAAAATCACACCTTCCCAAGAGTCCCCCAGAGTCTTAACTCATCCCAGCATTAACTCAAAAGTCACAGTCCAAAGTCTCATCTGAGACAAGGCAAGTCCCTTCCACCTATGAACTTATAAAATCAAAAACAAGTTAGTTACTTCCAAGATACAATAGGGGTATAGGCATTGGGTAAATGTTCCTGTTCCAAATGGGAGAAATTGGTCAAACCAAAAGGCTATAGGACCCACACAAGTCTGAAATCCAGCAGGGCAGTCATTATATGTTAAAGCTCCAAAATGATCTCTTTTGACTCCATGTCTCACATCCAGGCCACACTGATGCAAGGGGTGGGCTCCCAAGGCCTTGGGCAGCTCTGCCCTGTGGCTGTACAGGATACAGACCCTGTGGCTACTTTCACAAACTAGCATTGAGTGCCTGAGACACTGGGTGCACAGTGAAAGCTGTCAGTAGATCTACCATCTTGGGATCTGGAAGACCTCTTCTCACCCCAAAGGCAGTGCCTTAGTGGGGACTCTGTGTGGGGCCTTCAGCCCCACATTCCCCCTCTGCATTGCCCTGGTAGTTGTTCTCCATAGGTGCTCTGTCCCACAGCAGACTTCTGCCTTCACATCTAGGCATTTTCATACATTCTCTGAAATCTAGGTGGAAGTTGCCAAAGCTCAACTCTATGTAGTCTTCTGCACACCTGCAGTCCCAACACCATGTGGAAACCACCAAGGTTTGGGCTTTGTACCCTCTGAAGCAACAGTACCTTGGCCCATTTTAGCTACAGCTGGAGCTGGAGTGGATGGGATGCAGAATGCCATGTCCTGAGGCTGCACAGGGCAGCAGGGTCCTGGCCCTGGCCCATGAAACCATTTTTCCCCTCTTAGGCCTCCAGGCCTGTGATGAGAGGGGTTGCTATAAAGATCCTTGAAATGCCCTGGAGACATTTCTCCATTGTCTTGGCTATTAACATTTGGCTCCTCGTTACTTATGCAAATTTCTGCTTCAGGCTTGAATTTCTCCCCAGAAAATGGATTTTTCTTTTCTACCTCATGATCAGGCTGGAAATTTCCCAAACTTTTATGCTCTGCTTCCCTTTTAAATAAAAGTTCCAGTTTCAGTTAATCTATTTGTGAACACATATGACTGAACACTTTCAGAATCAGTCATGTCACATCTTGAATGCTTTTCTGCTTAGAAATTTCTTCTGCCAGATATCCTAAATTATCTATCTGAAGTTCAAAGTTCACAGATCTGTAGGGCAGGGGCAAAATGCCACCAGTCTCTTTGCTAAAGCATAGTAAGAGTGACCTTTGCTCCAGGTCCCAATAAGCTCCTCATCTCCATCTGAGACCACCTCAGCCTGGACTCCACTGCACATATCACTATCAGCATTTTGGTCAAAACCTTCAAAAAGTGTCTAGGAAGTTTCAAACTTTCCCTAATCTTGCTGTCTTCTTTTGAGCCCTCAAGACTGTTCCAGTCTCTGCCCATTACACAGTACCAAAGTTGCTTCCACATTTTCAGATTACCTTTATAACACGGCCCCACTCCCAGTACCAGTTTTCTGTATTAGTCCATTTTCACACTGCTGTAAAGACTGCCTGAGACTGGATTATTTTATTTTATATTATATTATTTTATTTTATTTTAAAAAGAGATTTAATTGACTCACAGCTCTGCATGGCTGGGAAGGCCTCAGGAAACTTCCAATTATGGCAGAAGGTAACAGGAAGCAAGGCATGGCAGCAGGAGAGAGAGCAAGAGCAGGGGAAACTGCCACTTCAAAACCATCAGATCTCATGAGAACTCACTCACTAGCACAAGAACAGCATGGGGGAACCACCCCCATGATCCAATCATTTCCCACCAGGTCTCTTCCTCAACGTGTGGTGATTACACTTCGAGATGAGACTTCGGTGTGAACACAAAGCCAAACCATATTACTACCCAAAGCAATCTAGCGATTCAATGCAAGCTCTATCAAAATCCCAATGACACTGTTTACAGAAATTGATTAAACAATTTTAAATTAACATGAAACCACAGATGATGCCAAAGCAATTGTGAGCAAAAATAGCAAAGCTTGTGGCATGACACTTACTGATTTGGAAATGTATTACACAGCCACAATAATCAAACAGTATAGTGCTGACACACACACACACACACACACACCCCAGATGTATAGACAAATGGAAAAGAATACATAACCCAAAAATAAGTCCAAGCATTTACAGTCAACTGATCTTTAACACAGTGCCAAGAATATACAATGGTGAAAGGATAGAACTTTCAATAAATTATGTAGGGAAAACTGGATATCCATATGCAGAAAAATGAAATTAGACCCGTAGCTAATACTATATACAAAAATCAACTCCAAATACGTTAAATACTTAAATGTGAAACCTGATAGTGTAAACTAGAAGAAAACAAGGGAAAAGTTTCTTCACATCGGTCTTGGAAACTTGTTTTTGGACATGACCAAAATATAGGCAATAAAAGCAAAAATAGACTAATGAGATAGCATCAAACTAAAAAGCTTCTGCACAGCAAAGGAAACAATCATGAGAGTGAAAAGATAATCTACCAACCAAAGCAACATCAACAAAAAAATAATAAATATGTAAATAACAATAATATGTAAAGGACCCAAATTTTACATCTCTCATAAGACATACAAATGGCCAAGAGGCACATGAAAACGTGTTCAGTATCACTAATCATCAGTGATATGCAAATCAAAGCCACAGTGAAATATCACCTCACACTTATTGGACAGGATATTACCAAAAAAGATATAAGATAATAAGCATTGGTGAGGATGCTGGTAAAAAGGAACCTTTTTTATGGGAATGTAAATTGGTACAACCGTTATGGAAAACAGTATGAAGGTTTCTCAAAATTGTAAAATATATCTATTTTACGATCCAGCAAATCCACTTGCGGGTATAGACACAGAGGAAATGAAGTTAGCATGTTGTAGAAATACGTGCACTCCCATGTTCCTTGCGTTGTTAGTCACAATAGTCAATATATGGAATCAACCCAAGTGTCCAGCAATGGATGAATGGAGAAAGAAAATTTGCAAAATATACACAATGGAATACTATTCTTCATTAAAAAGAAGGAAGTCCTGCAATATGTGACAACATGTATGAACCTGGAAGACCTTGTGTCATGTGAAATAAGCCAGTATGAACCTGGAAGACCTTGTGTTATGTAAAATAAACCAGACACAGAAAGACAAATACTACATGATCTCACTCACATATGGAATCAAAAACAGTCAAGCTCATAGAAGCAGAGAGTAGAATGCGATTGCCTGAGTGGGAGGCTGAGATGTTTGTCTAAAGTTACAAAGTTTCATTTATGAAAGATGAATAAATTCTGGAGATAATAATATACAGCATAGTGACTATAGTTAGCAGTACTGTGTTGCATACTTGAAATTTGCCAAGAGGGAAGACCTTAAGTGTTCTCTTTAAGAAGAAAGAAAAAGAGGAAGGAAGAAAGGAGGGAGAAAAATGGTACTATGTGAGGTATCAGATATGTTAATTAGCTTGATTGTGGTGATCATTTTACAATATATACATATATCAAAATATCAAGCTATATGCCTTAAATATATACACTTCTCATTTGTCAAATATATCTATATAATGCTGAAAACTGAATTTATATTAATTTTTAATTTGGCCCAAATGATGGTAGAGCAAAAATGAGGAAAAACATGATTTCCCGTAAGTCTTGTTTTTTTGTTTGTTTGTTTTGGTTTGGTTTTTGTTTTTGTTTTTTTGTTTTTTTATGAGACAGAGTCTCGCTCTGTTGCCCAGGCTGGAGTGCAGTGGCGCAATCTTGGCTCACTGCAACCTGTGCCTCCTGTGTTCAAAAATTCTCCTGCCTCAGTCTCCTGAGTAGCTTGGACTTCAGGCATGCCACCACACCTGGCTAATTTTTGTATTTTTAGTAAAGACAGGGTTTCACCAAGGTGGCCAGGCTGGTCTTGAACTCCTGCCCTTGTGATCCACCCACCTCGGCCTCCCAAAGTGTTGGGATTATAGGCGTGAGCCATCGCGCCTGGCCTCCTCTAAGTTTTAAAAATAAGGACTTTCATATTTTCCTGATCATGAAATGAAATACATGAAAAAGTACAAATAAATAAAGCATTGTTTTATTACTACCTACAGATGAACAATGCCAAAATATTAATGTATTTCTTGGAGGCCTATTCTCCCTCTCTCTCTCTGACTCTGTCTCTGTCTCTCTCTCTCGCTCTCCCCGTCTCTCTCTCGCTCTCCCCCTCTCTCTCTCACACACACACACACACCTCCCTTTCATTTTTCCTTCTGTCTCCCTTTTCTTTCCCTCTTCACCTCCTCCAAGTCTTCCTGTCAAAATTCTGGTCATGTAGTTTTATATCCTGTTGTTCTTACTTAACACATAACCAAGTTACAAAACTCAACAGCAAAGTAACAGGTTAATCTCGACTCATCTAGCTCTGGGAGTTGATAGTTGGTAGAAGTGGGAATGTCATACAGCTGTGCAGTTTTGTTGTTTGGGCCAAAGAAAACAAAGACAAGAGCAAGTCCTTCTAGCTTGACCATAGATTAACTTAAAATTTTTTTTTCTAACCATGCTAAAACAAGAAAGTGTGGCAAAGTGATACAGCATTTCCAGTTTCTGATCATATATTCAAAATAATTTATGAATAGTTTCCCCACCAGTGGAAGACTAAAAAACCAGTATTGGTAATTCAAATAATTATGTAATACTATCTTTAGTAGAAAATAAAAAGTGATTTCTTGAATAAAGCCCTCTCACCAATGTACCTTCATCTGTCCTGAATTTTTTCCCTTTCAGCTTTGCAAAAAGAAGTCACTATTAATGTAGACGTGAAAAAAAGGGAAGTTTTCTGTATTTTAGCAAAGTGTTCCTCATTTATGTATATAAAGTAACTATAATTGAGTATAACAATACTGTAATTGAGTATAACAACTTAACTATAATTTCATACTCAAACTACAGCTTGGCTCCTCATGCTTCTCCCTTGGCCTCCATGTCTCTGTAGTCACCACTCTATTCTGCTAGATGCAGCAGCTAGTTAAAACCCGCTTGACTCCTCTTAAGCCCAGAATATCATCTCCTTCTTTGCTAGGAAGAGCTGACTGCTTTCTTATTTTTCTGGAGCTATTAAGCTTTCTGAATATTTTGCCTCTATCTATACCTTTCTTTCTCTTGTTTTCTACAGTGACAAGTGAAAATATTTCTTTTCACTAATGAAGGATGATGCTTTCATTAGAAACTCTACAAGGGCACTTACTCAAAAGACTACTACTACCTTTGCCTCATGCCCCTTCTTTATTGGTTTCTTCTTTTAAGCAGTTTATCTCCTTTTTTTTTTTTTTTTGTTTCATTTTTAAAAATCAAAACAGGCCAGGTGTGGTGGCTCACACCTGTAATCCTAGCACTTTGGAAGGCCGAAGCGGGTGGATCACGAGGTCAGGAGTTTGAGAGCAGCCTGGCCAACATGGTGAAACCCCATCTCTACTAAAATTACAAAAAATTAGCTGGGCATGGTGGTGTGTGCCTGTAATTCCAGCTACTTGGGAGCTGAGGGAGGAGAATCACTTGAGGTTGCAGTGAGCTGAGATCGCATCATTGCACTCCAGCCTGGACAATAGAGTGAGACTCTGTCAAAAAAAAATACACACACACACACACACATATATTCCTGATACATAATATAATAAACTGTATAATGATGATAAAATATTTATAAATCTCTTTCTGTTATTAATCAAAGAAGCTCCTTCTCCTTACGAAATTCGTAAAAATTAGCTTACCACTGATTCCCTTACCTCTAATCAATCAACACTCTTGTTAATATGATATAGAAATTTTGTTTTTAGAATCAGATGTTTTATTTGCTCATTCTAGTCCTTTCTAAAAGACATTTTATTTTGAAATAATTATAGATTCACTGGAAAAATAGGACAGAGAGATGCCTTCTGCTGTTCACCCAGTTTCCTCCAATAATTATATTATACATAATAATCAAACAATATCAGAACCAGGATATTGACATAGGTGCAATATTTGTGAAAAGTTATGTGCCATTTTGTCACATGTGTATAGCTGTGTAACCAGCACCACAGCTCAGATGTAGAACTATCCCATTGCCATGAAGACTTCACTCATGCTACACCTTATATTCCTCCCTTCCATCCTCACCATCCCTAATCCCTGAAAACCACTAATCTGTTTTCACATCTATTATTTTGTCATTTCAAGAATGTTATATAAACAGAAACATGTAGCATGTGACCTTTGAGGCTGGCTTTTTTCATTCTGCATAACTCTCTGAAATCCCTTCAAGTTTTTGTATACATAAATAATTTTTTCATTTTTATTGCTGAATAGCTTTCCATGGTATGGATGTATCACAATTTGCTTAGCCATGTAAATGTCTATGAACCTACAGGTTATTTTCAATTATTTTCCTATTATGAATAAATTTATCAGGAAAAATTTTATACAAATTTTTGTATTAACGTAATTTTTTATTTCTCTGAAATAAACTCCCAGCGGTGCAATTGTTGGGTATCATGGTAGGCACATTGATTATTTTGTAAGAAATTGCTATACTCTTCCAGAGTAGTTATATCATTTTACATTCCTACTCACAATGTATAAGTTACCCAGTTTGTCTGCATCCTCTTCAGCATTTGGTATTGTCACAAGTTTTTTATTTTATCTATTCAGAGAAATGTGTAGTGATATCTCATTGTAGTTTTAATTTATGTTTTCTTAACAGGTTACGATGTTGATCACCTATCCATGTGCTTATTATCATCTGTAAATTATCTTAAATATAACAACTTGTCATATATTTAAATAATTTTAGATTGCTTATTATTTTACTGATGAATTTTGTGGCAATTTTATATATTTATTCTAGATAAAAGTTCTTTGTCAGATATGTGGTCTCAAATATTTTCTTCCCTTCCTTAGCTTGTCTTTTTGTCATCTGTCTTAGTCTGTTCAAACTACTATTACAAAATACCTTAGTTTGAGTAATCTATAAACAACAGAAATGTATTTTGTATAGCTCTTTAGGCTGGGAAGTCTAAGATCAGGGTGCCAGGAGATTTGGTGTCTGGTGAGGTCTTACTCTCTGCTTCATCAATGGGGTCTTCTTGCTGGGTTCTCACACGGTGGAAGAGGCAAGCGAGCTCTCTCAGCCCTCTTTTATAAAGATACTAATCCCATTAATGATGGCAAAGCCCTCATGACATAATCAGCTCTTAAAGGCCTCACCTCTTAATACTGTCACACTAGAAATTAAATTTCAACATATGAATTTGGGCAGAACATCAACATTCAGATCACAGTATCATTTTAAAAGGGTCTTTTGCATAGTGATACCTTTAATTTTGAGGGTGTTCAATCTACTTTTGAAAATGTTTATGAATTATGCTTTTAGTTCAAATCTAAGACCTCTTTGCCTAGCCCCAGGTCCCAATGATTTTTTTTTCTGTTTCTGTCTAATAGTTGTATAAGTTTACATTATAAACTTAAGTATGACCCATTCTAGTTAATTTTTTATAAAGTGTGGAGTTAAAGTAAAGTTTTATTTTTTTGCCTATGGTGGTCCAGTTATTCTAGGACAATTTGTAGAAAGGCCATTTTTCCTCCATTGAATTGCATTTGCACTTTGATCAAAACAGTTGAGTATATTGAGTGGGTTTATTTCTGGATTTTCTATTCTGTCTACTGATCTATATGTCTGTCTATCCACTAATACAGCATTGTCTGTATTACTGTACTTATATATTAAGTCATATACAGTCACATTTCCTGTTTTATTCCTGATATTGTTTATTTATGTTTCCTCTCTACATTTTCATCAGTCTTGCTACAAGCTCATCAATTTTATTACTTTTTTTCTGAAAACCAGGCCTTGTTTCATTGATTGTTCTCTGTTGCTTTTCTGTTTTTAATTGTAATAATTATAAATGAAATGTCCTTAATTGTTGTAGGGCTAGTCACATTCTCTTTGCATATTGGATGAGTTATAGTAGTTTTTGTTTTTTTAAGGAATTAGCCCATGTTTTCTAATTTATGAAATTAGGTGTGTAGAGTTGTTTGTAATATTTCTTTACTTTACTTATGATATTTGTAGGGTCTGTAGTGATAGCCTCTTTTTCATCCCTAATATTAGTAATTTGTGTGTTCTCTCTCTCTTTTTATCTTTGCCAGTCTTGACACAGGTTTGTTAATTTTAAAGATTTTTTATTCAAATAATCATCTCTTTCTTTCACTTATTTTCCCTATTGTTTTTCTGTTTTGAATGTCATTAATTTTTGCTCTTCTCTTCATCATCACCTTTATACTTGCTTTATTTTATTTTGCTTCTCTTTTTCTACTTTCTGGAGATAATAACATACTATTGATTTTCAATATTTTTCTCTTCCCTAATGTAAGTATTTAGTGCTATATGTTTTCCTGTCATCTCTATCTTAGCTGTATCTCACGTATTATGTAAGTTGTATTTTCATTTTATTCAATTATATGTATTTTCTTATGTCCCTTGAGACTTCCTTTGGATCATTTAGAAGTGTATTGTTTATTTCAAGCCATTTGAAAAATGTATTTTATCTTTTGTTAATTGATTTCTAATTTTATTCCATTGTCAGAGAACATACATATAAGATTTAAATTATTTTAAAATTTTTGAGGCTTATACTATGGCATCTGATATGTTCTATCTTGATATACCTTTCATGGTTACTTGAAAAGCATATCTGTTCTACTGTTGTTGAGCAGAGTATTCTGTAAGTGTCAGTTAAATACTGTTGTTTGGTAGTATTAATAAGTTCTGTATCCTTGCTGGTTTTCTCTTTGTATGTCTTATCATTTGCTGAGAGAGGGATGCTCCTGTTTCTAACTATCACTGTTGATTTGTATGCTTCTATTTCAGTTTTATGAGTTTTTGCTTTATATATTTTAATATTCTATTTAGTGGATACACACTTAGAATTACTATATCATCTTGGTGCATTGACCCTTTTATCATTGTATAATATTGCTCTATATTTTAGGGACCTATTTTGTCTGATACAAACATAGTCATTTATATTAATTCATGTTTTCATGATACATATTTTTATATAATTTTACTTTCAACCTACCTGTGTCATTTAATTTGAAGTGAGTTTCTTGTAAATAGCATATAGTTACTTCATGTTCTGCAACCTCTCTGTCAATCTCTGTCTTTTAATTGGTATATTGAGACCACTTACTAGTGTGTTTATTGATATGTCAGGGCTTAAATCTTTCATTTCATTTTTTGTTTACTGCTTATTATTTCTATTTTTCATTATTCAAGTATCTTTTTCTTATCCTCTGTGGGTTACTTGAGTATTTTTTAGGATTCCATATGTATTTATTGTTGTGAATATTTCTCTTTGTATAGGTTATTATAGTGGTTGTCTAAGTATTATTATACATTAAATAAATGTAACTTGGCACAATATATTAGTATCAATAATTTTACCACTTCATGTGAAGTTCAGAAAGCTTACTTCCCTTTATGTCATTTTACCCTTTCCCATTTATAAGAAAGAGAGAGAGAGGAAAAGAAAGAAAAGAAAGGAAAAGAAAAGAAAAGAAAGACAAGAAAAGGGGAACAAATCAGGGAATTCAAAACTGTTTTGTTTCTTGGGTCCTGAAATCCCTATGTCATCTGTTGTTTTTGCTATACACTTCAAAGTCTTCCCATTTTTTTTATTAAGTGTTGTCACTGCCATTTAACAAAACAAATAAGGAAAAGTATGTTTATTTTATATTTCTAGAAGTAGATATCTGATGTAACACTTTTTGGTCAGCATTATTTAGGTCTGCTTTTAATGCAATAAAATATATTGAAATTTACAATTTGGTGAAATTGTATATTTGAAAAATATATGCACACACACATTTAGATATTAGTTTCAGCAGCACTGAACTTCTTAATACCAAAAATCTGTATTGGTTTACTAGGGATGTCATCACAAATTACGATAAAGCAGGTAGCTTAAAAAAAATAAATGTATCTTCTTACATTTCTGGAGGCCAGATGTCCAAAACAAGGTGTGAGCAGGGCCATACTCCCTCTTATTACAAAAGCACATGTCATTGGATTTCAGGCCCACCCTAAATTCAGTATTATTTCATATCAAGATCTTTAAATGATAGAAAAACATAAGTAATTTTTTTAAATGTTCCAAAATTTTAAAACAAACTTCTAAATAACTTCTGATTCAAAGAAGAAATCATAAAGAAAATTAGAAATATTTTGAGCTGAAAGAAAACACACAAAAAAGCCTGATATATCACACTTTTGAAATAGAGCTAAACCAGTGCTTAGATGAAAGTTTGTAACATTGAACACAAATATTAGGAACAGATAAAAGAAATTAATGGCCCAAGTTTCCACCTTAAACTAGAAAAAGAATAATAGATTCTATAAAAAGTAAACAGAATGAGAGAAATAACATAGATAAGAATATAAATCAATGAAATAGAAAATGAGAGGGTAATTTTTTAAATATTTTAAAATATTGTTCTTGGAGAAGATTAATTCAAAAACAGATTTATCTGGGTTTTAGAAAATAATAGGGAAGACACGAATTATAAATATAAAAAAGGAGAGATAGTGTATCACTAGACTGCTAGAGGTAGTAAATAGACATATGATAAACAACTGTATGCCAATATATGTGATAACAGAGATAAATTGGACAAAGTCGTTGAAAGACATAAAGTTCCATGGTTTTAGGTCTAACGTTTAAGTCTTTAATCCATCGTGAATTGATTTTTGTATAAGGTGTAAGGAAGGGATCCAGTTTCAGCTTTTTACATATGGCTAGCCAGTTTTCCCAGCACCATTTATTAAATAGGGAATCCTTTCCCCATTGCTTGTTTTTCTCAGGTTTGTCAAAGATCAGATAGTTGTAGATATGCAGCGTTATTTCTGAGGGCTCTGTTCTGTTCCATTGATCTATATCTGTGTTTTGGTACCAGTACCATGCTGTTTTGGTTACTGTAGCCTTGTAGTATAGTTTGAAGTCAGGTAGTGTGATGCCTCCAGCTTTGTTCTTTTGGCTTAGGATTGACTTGGCGATGCGGGCTCTTTTTTGGTTCCATATGACCTTTAAAGTAGTTTTTTCCAATTCTGTGAAGAAAGTCATTGGTAGCTTGATGGGGATGGCGTTGAATCTATAAATGACCTCGGGCAGTATGGCCATTTTCATGATATTGATTCTTCCTACCCATGAGCGTGGAATGTTCTTCCATTTCTTTGTATCCTCTTTTATTTCCTTGAGCAGTGGTTTGTAGTTCTCCTTGAAGTGGTCCTTCACGTCCCTTGTAAGTTGGATTCCTAGGTATTTTATTCTCTTTGAAGCAATTGTGAATGGGAGTTCACTCATGATTTGGCTCTCTGTTTGTCTGTTGTTGGTGTATAAGAATGCTTGTGATTTTTGTACATTGATTTTGTATCCTGAGACTTTGCTGAAGTTGCTTATCAGCTTAAGGAGATTTTGGGCTGAGACAATGGGGTTTTCTAGATATACAATCATGTCATCTGTAAACAGGGACAATTTGACTTCCTCTTTTCCTAATTGAATACCCTTTATTTCCTTCTCCTGCCTAATTGCCCTGGCCAGAACTTCCAACACTATGTTGAATAGGTGTGGTGAGAGAGGGCATCCCTGTCTTGTGCCAGTTTTCAAAGGGAATGCTTCCAGTTTTTGCCCATTCAGTATGATATTGGCTGTGGGTCTGTCATAGATAGCTCTTATTATTTTGAGATACGTCCCATCAATACCTAATTTATTGAGAGTTTTTAGCATGAAGGGTTGTTGAATTTTGTCAAAGGCTTTTTCTGCATCTATTGAGATAATCATGTGGTTTTTCTCTTTGGCTCTGTTTATATGCCGGATTACATTTATTGATTTGCATATATTGAACCAGCCTTGCATCCCAGGGATGAAGCCCACTTCATCATGGTGGATAAGCTTTTTGATGTGCTGCTGGATTCGTTTTGCCAGTATTTTATTGAGGATTTTTGCATCAATGTTCATCAAGGATATTGGTCTAAAATTCTCTTTTTTTGTTGTGTCTCTGCTTGGCTTTGATATCAGAATGATGCTGGCCTCATAAAATGAGTTAGGGAGGATTCCCTCTTTTTCTATTGATTGGAATAGTTTCAGAAGGAATGGTACCAGTTCCTCCTTGTACCTCTGGTAGAATTCGGCTGTGAATCCATCTGGTCCTGGACTCTTTTTGGTTGGTAAGCTATTGATTATTGCCACAATTTCAGCTCCTCTTATTGGTCTACTCAGAGATTCAACTTCTTCCTGGTTTAATCTTGGGAGAGTGTATGTGTCCAGGAATTTATTAAATGTTAGACCTAAAACCATAAAAACCCTAGAAGAAAACCTAGGCATTACCATTCAGGACATAGGCATGGGCAAGGACTTCATGTCTAAAACACCAAAAGCAATGGCAACAAAAGACAAAATTGACAAATGTGATCTAATTAAACTAAAGAGCTTCTGCACAGCAAAAGAAACTACCATCAGAGTGAACAGGCAACCTACAAAATGGGAGAAAATTTTCACAACCTACTCATCTGACAAAGGGCTAATATCCAGAATCTACAATGAACTCCAACAAATTTACAAGAAAAAAACAAACAACCCCATCAAAAAGTGGGCGAAGGACATGAACAGACACTTCTCAAAAGAAGACATTTATGCAGCCAAAAAACACATGAAAAAATGCTCATCATCACTGGCCATCAGAGAAATGCAAATCAAAACCACAATGAGATACCATCTCACACCAGTTAGAATGGCAATCATTAAAAAGTCAGGAAACAACAGGTGCTGGAGAGGATGTGGAGAAATAGGAACACTTTTACACTGTTGGTGGGACTGTAAACTAGTTCAACCATTGTGGAAGTCAGTGTGGCGATTCCTCAGGGATCTAGAACTGGAAATACCATTTGACCCAGCCATCCCATTACTGGGTATATACCCAAAGGACTATAAATCATGCTGCTATAAAGACACATGCACACGTATGTTTATTGCAGCATTATTCACAATAGCAAAGACTTGGAACCAACCCAAATGTCCATCAGTGATAGACTGGATTAAGGAAATGTGGCACATATACACCATGGAATACTATGCAGCCATAAAAAATGATGAGTTCATGTCCTTTGTAGGGACATGGATGAAATTGGAAATCATCATTCTCAGTAAACTATCACAAGAACAAAAAACCAAACACCGCATGTTCTCACTCATAGGTGGGAATTGAACAATGAGATCAAATGGACACAGGAAGGGGAATATCACACTCTGGGGACTGTTGTGGGGTGGGGGGAGGGGGGAGGGATAGCATTAGGAGATATACCTAATGCTAGATGACGAGTTAATGGGTGCAGCTCACCAGCATGGCACATGTATACATATGTAACTAACCTGCACAATGTGCACATGTACCCTAAAACTTAAAGTATAATAAAAAAAAAAGACAAAAAAAAAAAGACAAAGTTCCAAATTCACACCAATGGAAATAGATAAACAAAATAGCTTTACGTGTGTGAAGGAAACTTGGTTTTTAAGTAAAAATCTTTCCATGTAAATAAGTAGTTCTAAGTAAATTCACTGATCAATTCTATTCAGTATTTCAGAAAGATATGCTCCCAATTCTACCCAGACATTTTATAAATTATTCTATGAGACAAGCATTACCCTGATATGAAATCAGGAAATAACATTACCAGAATACAAAACTCCAGATCAATATCATTTCTGAACATAGATGTGAAAATCCTTAACAAATTGAACTTAATGACACGACAATATTACACCATGATCAAGTATTGTTTACTTCAGGAGTATGAGATTGGTTTAATATTTTAAAATCAATCTATGTCTTTCACTCTATTAACAAAAGTTTTAAAAAGAAACAAAAAAGTCAAAGTGATGAACTCAATAAATGTAGAAAAAACATTTAACCAAATTTAACACCCATTTATTTTTAAAACTCTTAGCAAATTAAAAATGTGTGGGTTTTTTTCCAGAACATCTACAAAAAAAAAAAAACTTATCAAAAACAAAACACCAGAAACTACAGTTAGCATCATACTTAATGATGAAAAATGAAATGTTTCTCTTTAGGATTGGAGACCAAAAAAATGTTCATTTGCTTTGACATATTTTACTCAGTATCTTATTGAAAGTTTTAGACAAATGCAGTAAAAAAAAAAAAAAGTTAAAAAAATACTTATTGGAAAGCAAAAAACAAAACTTTCTTCATTAACATTTATTCACTCTGTAGAAAGTCCTGAGACATATAAAAAATATCTTCAAGGAGTATTAAATAAGTTTAGCGAGGCTACAGGATAAAAGGTGAACATAGAATGACCAACTGCACTTTTTAATAATGAAAATGTAGACATTAAAACATTTTAATATTATTTATAATGGCTTACAAAATATGACTTGTAAATGAATTCAAGAAGAGATAATTCTGTTTTTTTAATATATTGCTGCAGTGATTATATTTGTGTAATAATTTCTGTTCACCCTTGTGTTTGTAAAAAAAATACATTTCTAGAAGTGGAAGCACAAGTTGAGCACATTTTAAGTTTTTGATACATTCAGCCAAAAATTCTTCCATAAATATAATTTGCTAATGTAAAATTCTGTCAGTATCTATAAGAGTGACTCTTTCTTCATACTGCTGTCAACATTAGATATTAGCAGTGGCATATTTTTAATGATATTTGCAAATATGATAAGTGTTATAGGTTGTATTATGCCCCCTCAAAATTCATATGTTGGAGTCCTAAACTCCAGTACCTCAAAATGTGACCTTGCTTGAAGATAGGTTTGTTGCAGATGTAACTAGTTACGTTAAGATGATGTCATACTGTTCATACCATTTTCTTTGATACATATAATTTTAATAAACTTTATTATTGGTCTTAATAATCAATAGAGTCTCTTGGTTGAGATACAAAGTTGTTGAACTTTCTGTGATAAAAGATCATTGTATTTACATTTTTTACTTCCTTTTAGATATCAATACATGGCACTTTCATTCAGATAACATTTGCCACAATTGTAGGTATTTATGCCTGCATTCTCCTCTGCGCATGAGCTCCATGGTGGTAGCAACTGGGTCTATCTTGTTCAGCTCTATATTTGCAGTGTATAACATATTGCCTGACATACAACAAATGCTCAAGGATATTTCTTGAATGTAATAATTTATTAAGAAAGAAACCACTAATCTACTACTAGATGCACCAACAAACCACAGAGCAAGGAGTTATATGACTGAAGTTCAAGTTTTATTCCACTTATTTTGTGGATAGTAGAATGAAAAGAAAGTCTATTGTATATCAAATGCCTAACTAAGAATATGAATGTCAATCACGATTGATAATCTTCTTAGTTTTTGAGCAAATAGGAAGGAAATGAATCTTTCCCTTTATTTTGTATAATATTAACTTCTATAGTAAAATATAAAATGTTATGAAATAAAAAACATTAAGTACAAATATATCAACTTATTTTTCTTTTTAATTAAATGTTATCAGTTTATCATCTACATTTGCTGCTATTACCATGTACTAAGTTAATATAAGAAAGTATGTTTCGAAGCAGTGACGTTAGAATATATTTCCTTTGGCACAAATAACAGGACTTTCAGGATTAGTGTTAGCTCATTCCAGCATTGAGCTCAGTGCCATGCCTACCACAGTATTCAATATCACAAGCTGATGGCAAGAGACTACTGGGAAGTAATATGAAGATCAGATGAAATCACCTAAGAGTGTGACAAAGTATACCATATGTTACAATTTCCGTTAGCTCATGAAAATACCAGGAATTTGAAGTCAGAATGAGATTAACAGACCTTTAGTTGTGTCAATTCTTGGAATATAAATTAAGAGCAGAGTGCACATGAAGCAGAGTACTTGTCTATCAAAATAATTATTTCAGAATGACTACAAAAGTGTCATTAGGAAAATAGCAAGGCTAATGACTCTACCATCTAAGGCTTTCTTTTCAAACCAAGGAAATACTGCTTTCAATATTTACAACAGCCTATTATCCCCTCTTGATTTCAAAATCATCTAGCAGAAGAATCTCTTCTTAGGTATAGAAAATTTTTCAGAAGGACTGTCCAAGAGGAGTAATACTTTTCCAGAAGGAATGACACCTGTTCATTTAATTTTTGTTTTTCACATTTATATTTTGTTATAAAAATAACACTTTTGGAATGATTGGTGACAAGTAGCAGGCAGATTATTGGAGAAAAGATACCCAAGTCCAAGTTTTAATGGATAATTGAAGAGCTAATTATTCTAGAGAATAGGTAATGTTTATTACCTACAGATGGCTGGTTATGGCTCATTTTACAATGTGTTCATCCTTAAATGTGGCAGGATTTGTCCTGCTGTGTATCTGTCAAATGATTTAAAATAATGCCAGAAAGCTTTTTCTTTTGTTTCAGTCAAGAGATCAAAAATTACTCTAAAATGCTTTCAGAGCAATGTGATTTGACTCCAACCCAATATATCCCAATTATGGTAGAATGAAAAAGAAATATAGAAAATAATTATGTTCACCTACTTAGAGTAAGCTGTTATCTATATAATGGCACAATATATTTAAAGAAGAAACAGATGTAAGCAATATATCTTAATGGTAACAACATTCTAGTTGGCTAGATATAAAAGCCAATTATACTATTGGAATCTGATTCTTTTTAATATTGCGGGGAATGATTGTTGCAATTATGACTATTCAAAGTAATCACAATTACCTTGATTCATTGTTTTGCCTCTTACTTTGCGTGCGCCTTGAGATAGGCAAGTGGAACATTTAACAGTAACCTGGCTTTGGGCCATATATAAAAATGCTTAAAAGTATAGGCTATAGACATGTCAGAACTTACAGTACAAGTTTTAGGAAATGGAACACAAAAGAGGTGAAACTGTTAATTTCCCTGACTATCCTGGGCTTGCTATCATTAATAGCTTCCCATAAATATACTGGAATAATGCATGCAGTAAATATCCTATTAAAAGTAGTAATTCAGGAGGAGGTGATAAGGAAGGGAAGGATAAAACAGAAGTAGAACATCAGTTTACTTTACCTTTCCCCTATGTGATGTTGAAATTCCAAATGAACTTAAGTAAATATGTTTTGTAAAATCATCAAATAGGATGGAAGAAAAAAGACCAAACTTTCTCTACTGACATGATGCACAATGATTCTCTACAAAGCGGATGTTTGTGAGTAATTGTGGCATTTTATTGAAAGATTTGCTTTTAAAAGTCTGTAGAAAAATAACTAACAGTTCTGATGTCATTCATATTCTCCAAATTCAGCACCATATTTTGTTTCATGTGTTTTCTATATTTCTTTCCCCTGACTCACAAATCAAAAAAGTTAAAGCATGTCTTTGTCCAGTACTGTCAAGTACACAATGTGACAGTATTTTATTTTATGAAAAGGGAAATTGTTGAGTGAAAGTTAAATTCATTTTTTAAAATGTCAAAGCAATTTGGTATAAATCATCTTTGAATGCTTTGTGGTACAATCACCCATATTCTTTTTTGGACCTTTGCTTACTTCCCTCAGTGGGTAATATTATCATTTTGGCATATCCATGCATTTAGTGAGGTCTTTTAAAAAGCTTTGACTAAGGATGTTAGTGTTTTATGAGGTCTTACTGAGATTTGGGGATAATTCCTCAAAGAATACTCACTGAGAGTGAATAGCTTCTTCAGTAAATATAAACATGGTGTGTATGTTCTGATGAAAGATAAAAGCTAGTGGGAATACACTTGTTCAGGTTACTGAGACGCTTCTGAAGGTACAGGTCAAAATAACTGTGCTGGGCATCAATCACTGCCATAGTTCTAAGCAGGTAATGGGCAGCGCCTACTGATATACCTTTATAGCTTTATCTTTCTTATGGTTTTCAGATTGCTGTCAAGACTGAAGGCGTTCTTATTATATATCAAATGCTCTGGAGGAGGAAATGTTTGCCTGAGAGTATATGGAAAGATGGCACCAATGAATATTTTTCCTTGCAAACACACAGTCTTCATTATTTTCAATATTGGATAGAAAGGATTTTCATGATAAATGAGCATATGCTAGTGTTTTTGTAAAAATGCAGATTAATTCTAAGTTCTCTAAGTTATTACTTCAGTGTGATGAATATTGCTGTTATTTTTATTTATGGTTTGTTTTGTCTGAGAACATTATCAGGTTGAAAGTACAGAACAATCGCAAGTTCTATTTTGAGGTTAATCTCTTTTTCCTCAATAACCACTCCCTTATCTTTTACATCTTACTAGTACATTGTGAGGAGCCTATTTTTTTATTTGTAGTTACTAGAATCTTAGTAAAACCTAAGCAACATTTTCAAGTTCTACTTACTCTGTCTATAACAGTAACATTCCAAAAATATATGAAACTTCTTTAATGCAAACTGAAAAACTCTGTGTGGAATATGGCCTTTCAAAACTATCATTTTAATCAATTAGCAGGACTTTGTAGAAGTCTTTTACCCAGCGCGATTTTTGTGTGTGATGCTAAGAAGACAATTACTGCTTTAAATAAAATTAAGAGTTATATAAAATCATGGCAACAAACTTCTAAAAATCCTTTATAATAAATTCTGTGGCTGGTTAAGAAAATTAGAAATTGGTTCTAAAGTTCTTTCTTCAAAACATTGCATGTGCTGTTAATATGGGGTTTAAGATTTATGAAGAATGGACACCTACTTTTTGACATTTAGAAACATTAAAATTTAGACAACTTAGTAATTAACCTGGTAAGCAATAAAGAGAAAGACAAACGAACAACAAGAAAAAGACATTTCCTTATTAAACAAACAAGTTTTTTAGCTTTATTTCTGAATGCAGCTTCTGGTTATATTCTCAAAGAACATACTCTGGAGTACCTGGAATTATGTTTGTGCCTCTTTAATAGTTATATGGATATATCATTTACTCCTTTATTTAATAATAGCTGGTATTTATGGAGAACTTAGCACACATCATATTATTATGAACTACATGTGATTATATTCACCTTATGGTAAAAATAAAAGCAAACACAAAATGGAGTCTTAGAGAAATAAGAAATCTTGTGTTCTTAATTTGTCCCCCCAAAAATTAGTCTATTGGATTTTATTTTAATTTTTTATGATGTTAAGCATTTTAATCTTCTCAGTAATTATAAGATAAAATATATATCAATTTTTCAACATTAAAGGGATAGCATTAGGAGATATACCTAATGTTAAATGATGAGTTAATGGGTGCAGCATACCAACATGGCACATGTATATATATGTAACAAACCTGCATGTTGTGCACAAGTACCCTAAAACTTAAAGTATAATAAAAAAAAAGAAAAGTAAGATATCTAATATCTATAGTGGAAGGGATTTTCTTAGAATTTGATAAATACCAATGTTTCAAGACTTTTACTTCTCAAAGTTATTATTACACTAATCATCATTCTTCCATAATCACTAAATTGCAAGGATTTCATGCCTTTTCCTTTTAGGATTATCTTTCATTTGTCTGTCTTCATAGAGTGGGGACAAATGAAATGTTGCTGCATTGTGGTGAAGAGAGGGCCTTCAGTGCATCCATCACTGCAGCAGTGCACATTGCATCCATCGAGCAGCCTCCCATCGTCCACCCTCTCCCACTCTACAGCCCCTCTGATTTCCCATTGTCCATAATTCCACACTCTGCTTCCATGTTTACACATCACTTAGCCCCCACTGATGAGTGAGAACGTGTGGTATTTGTCTTTATACGACTGAATTGTTTCACTTAAGATAGCGGCCTCCAGCTCCATTCCTGTTGCTTCCAAAGACATAATTTTGTTCTTTTTTGTGGCTGAATAGTATTCCACTGTGTATATATACCACATGTATTTATTTATTTTTTTATTTCAATAGAACTAGAGCATCAGATAGGTACAAATCCATCTTTGGATTTTTGCATAATTGTTAATGATAATCATAATAACACATATCTACTAAGCACTTAACTGTTCCACATACTGCTCTATTTGAAGATATTAACTCGTATCATCATTCAGGCATAGCTACAAATAATAATCCCCTTTTACAGATAAATAAAATAACACACAAAGGAGTTAGGTGATGGCTGTGTTTAAACAGCTACTGGTATGTGCTGGAGACTTGAGGGCAATTGTACTAATAGAAATGCAGCTCTATCAACTCTAGCCCTAAGCCGTATTCCTAACTAACTGTTTACTCTGCTGTCAAGAAAATGTTATTCGAAGGAAATACGCACTGGTCCTCCAAATTAGGAAGGATTACTTATTCCATAAGAGAAATCTAGGAGATCATAGTTAAATACTATTGTGAAACTATTAGACACACCCGAATAAAGGAAACAGAGGGGAACTACAATGTACAGTGCACCTGAGAAGAGTGTACTCAAGTATTCCAAAGGCATATGACATTGTGAAAAAGCCACAGAACACCTGCGGATGAAAACTGCTATAGTAAGAAGTAGAAAACACTATAAGATTTCTTATCATTGATGTATGTAGTTCTGCTTCTAATCTGCTAAACCCACTTGATTGCAGAAATAAATCATTGCCATGTTTTCCTTTATTCTTTTAATTTGAATTTGAGGATACATTTAAAAACTAGTAGGGTTATAAAAGATAAATCCATATTAGACAATAAACAGTGATATAACTGTAACCTTGATTCATATAGGACCACCATATATAAATTTAAAATACTGAATACTTAAGGAGAAACTGGTAGAAATATAAAGTAAAGAGTTTTAACAAACGCTAATAGGTCAAATACAAATAAACTATATTCATAATAACAGTGATGATAACCAAAAACTGTAACAAATGTGACTTGAAGTTGAATGAAGACTATCATAAAAGTAGAAAAGAGGCATCCATTTTGCACCCTAAGAACAAGTATAAATTTGTGTAATAAATTTTGCCTATAATAAAATTCCAAATAATTACATAAAACAGAAACTGGACTGCTACTTTCACATAATAATCCAAGAGAAAGATTATATCCAAAGCCTACACAACAACAAACAGAACATGAGCTATTTTGAGATGAAAATTAAAGGCAACATATGAAATCTGATATGGATAGAGAAAAATGAAAATTTTTAAATATAAGACTAAGATAGTAAAAAAAGACAGGATTTATTCTTCCACTTCAAACAACCAAGAAACAAGAAAAAATATAGCAAGCAATGGCTTTCAAGACACTGGATATTAGACAACAAAGGTGAGTGATATCTGAAAACATGGAAACAAATGCCCCATATTACTTCATTGAATGAATTTCTAGGCCAGAGATAAGGGAGGTGGAACTCAAGTGAAGCCCAGGGATTTGCCAAATTGAGGAGAATAAGTTGACACTTCAAGAAACCAAAGTGGCTAGAGTCCTTACAAGACAGAATACCAGAGAGCAAAATGCTACCTATAGAAAAAAACTTAGAAAATGTGCAGGGTCTCCTTCAGTATACAGTGAAATATTAAAAAGCCCACAAATAAGAGGAAAGTATCTGAAGCTGAGGAAGAATCTCCCTGAAAGAATTAGAGGAAGCAGTATCTGACACTCATGCAGTGCAAAGAATACTGTTTGCCTCAAAATTCATAGAGAGGCATTGGGTAGAAAACAAAAAAAGATATTTCCCAATAATGAAGAAAAATTAACCAGAGACTAAATTCTATTCAGGTGTCTCCTAAAAAATTCTTAAAAGCAAGGTCCTAGAGAATCAAAGTTTACCAAGTAACTTAACTGAATTCCATCACAATGTTCAGGAATAGGAACACCAAAATATCAATCATCCAAAAAGATAAAATTTCCAATGTCAGCCATCTAATCAGAGAATAACTGGCATTTGAAGAAACATAAAAATAAAGACTCGCAATCCAGCAAACCATCAAAACTCACAAAGAGGAGGCATAAATGCCAGAATTATCTGACAAAACACTTATAACTGTAGACTAGTTTTCCCTTAACCACAAGAGATACATTCCAAAATGTGGATGCGGTAACCTTATACATATATACCTCTGATCAAATTTAATTTAATTTAATGTAAGTTAATCTAATGAAACATGTTACTGACAATCAGAACATGTTTTCTCTTAATATCTTTCACTTACAAATTCTGTCTTAACTGAGAACTTATGATATCCTGTGCTATAATTTTTGCAGTTTGAAATATGACAGCAAGACAAGCATAGTTTTTTTTTTCTTTTTCCCAATTTCACAAATTGAATGTTTAGTCTTACCATAGATCTTAGTAACCTCAGCATATGCATTTTTTTCTTTCCTTATTAAGAACTTCTGCCTTTTCACTTCAAGGAAGCACTTTAAATGTTTCCTTTGGCATATCCAAATTGCCCGTCTCGTCCTCTCATACTTTGGGGACATTGTTAAGTACAGTAAGTGTTACTTGAACAGAAGCACTGTGATACCATGACAGTCAACCTGATAACCAAGATGGCTACTAAGCAGCTAATAGGTAGGTAGCATAGACAGCATGGATACACTGGAAAAAGGGATGAATTGCATCCCTGGCAGGTCAGACCAGGACAGCATGAGATTTCATCACACTAGTCAGAATGGTGTGCAATTTAAAATTTATGCATTCTGGAATTTTCCATTTAATATTTTAGACAGCAGTTGACCTGGGTAACTGAAACTACTATTAATATATTTCATATGCTGAAAATTTTAGATAGAGACATGGAAGAAATAGAGTGACCCAAATCAAACTTCAGAATATGAAAATGAATATGTCTTAGGAAAAAATATGCTGGATGAGGATAACATGAGATTAAAAATTGAAGATGAAAATATTAGTGATGTAGAAGACTAACAATGGAATATAGTCAAAATGAAATGCAGGAGAAAAAAACAAAAAAGCATGAGTGGATCTAGCAAAATGTTAAGTAGATAAATACAGGAGTGATGGGAGTTCTCAAACAAGAGAGATAGGGGGCAGAACAAGTGTACATGCTAAAGTATTGGCCAAATGCTTTCAAATTTGGTAAAACTATGAATTGACCCAAGAAGTTTAATTAATCCCAAAAAAGAAAATGAAGAAAGTTACACTGGAGCACACTGTAATTACATTGCAGAATCATTCGACTAAATGCAGTTAAAATGAGAAAATCTAAAACGGCGTTCAGAAATAAAAAGATGCATTACATACAGAGAAAAAAATATAAGAAGCACAATAGATACACTGTGGAAACAATCCAAATAAATAGATAGCAAAGAAACATTTTTAAAGTAAAGGGGAGACAACTGCTACTCTAGAATTCTTAAGAAACAAAATCTCTTTAAAATTTTTAAGTTGATTACATTCTTGAACATAAAAAAAAAAGTATTATCAACAGTCTTACACTCCAAGAAATGTTAGACAATGCCCTTCAGGGTGAAGAAAATGAAATCAGTTGAAAGGCTTTAAATTTTTGTCAAATGCAGTTTCTGAGGCTACTGAGATGATCACGTGATAGTTTTCCTATGTTTAGCCGATCTTGCATTCCTTGGATAAAACTCACTTGATCATGCTATATAATCCATTTTATATGTTTTATAAAATGATTTGATTTTATATGATTTGATTTGCTAGTATTTCATAGACAATAGATGTGGCTAGCTATATTTGTTAATATTAATGGTTTGCAGTTTTATTATTTTGTGATGATTTTGCTTAGTTTTGGTATGAGGGGAATATTGACTTCATAAAACGAAAGGTGAAGTGTTTCCTTCTCTTCTATTATTTGAGAAAGTGTGTAAAGGGTTGCTGTTAATTCTGCTTTAAACATTTTGTAGGATTCGCCAGTCAAGCTATATAAGCTTAGATATTTTGTGGGGAATTATTGTATTACTAATTCATGCTCTTTGCTAGTTTTGGATTTATTCTGATGCTTATATCTTCTTGAGTCAGTTTTGGTAGTTTGTATCTTTCCAAAAATTTTGTCTATTTCATCCAGGTTATTGGCATTGAAATTTTTCATAGTATTTTATTATAATAATTTTTATTCCTGTAAGTTCAATAATAATGTTCCCCAACAAGATGATCATCTTGTTGCTTGTTTTCTATTGGTGCCATCTATTATTCTCCTTTTCTTTCTTTTTTTATGTAAATAATAGTAAAAAAAAAGAAAGTTGGAGTGCTTATATTGATATCAGGTAAAGTAAAAGTCAAGGCCAAGAATGAAACCAAGAGTTCACGAAGGTCATTTACTAATAAGCAGTGAGTCATTTCATCGAAAGGACATAAAAGTCCTAAAAAATTAATCACTAATAACAGAATTTTAAATATATTAGGCAAAAACAAATGGAACTAGAAAGAGAAATAAGCAAATCTACAAACAACCCTGAAATAATATTGCCAACAACTTAACCTAATAGATAATGATAGGACACTCTATTCAACAATAGCATGTCTTTTTCAAATGTGTATCCTTTTCAAATGCACACAGAACATTTTCCAAATTAGACTATATTTTGTGCTATAGAACAAGTCTCAACAAACGGAAAAGGTTTCAAATCCTACAAAGTGTATTATCTGACAAAAAGAGAAAATAAATTAGAAATTAATAGCAATGATTTTCAAGTATATGTAAATGAAGTGACACATTTATCAACAACCCATATATCAAAAAAGAAAAGAATAATAAATTAAAAGCTATTTTGAACTGAAGGAAAATCAAAGCAACAAATTAAAAATTTGGGGTGCAAATAATGCAATACTTAGGGGAAAATTTATAGCACTGTATTTTTATGTTAAAAGAAGGAAAGTCTTACATTAATGAACTCTGCAACTAGTAAAAGAAAAATATAATCCAAAG
Source organism: Gorilla gorilla gorilla (assembly GCF_029281585.2). NCBI lineage: Eukaryota > Metazoa > Chordata > Mammalia > Primates > Hominidae > Gorilla > Gorilla gorilla. The sequence goes on along the minus strand of NC_073231.2, from coordinate 94,646,030 downwards.
TTAGAAGAAGGATGGCAATGATAAATAAGATCAGAAGTCAATGAAATAAATACTCAGAAAAGCAATAAAGTTAGAAATGCTTATTCTTTGAAAAGATCAACAAAATAGAGAAATTTCTAGCCAAGTTTATCATAAAAAAGCAGAAAACATAAAACATAAACTAGCAGTATCAGGAATCAGAGAGCTGACATCACTACAAATTCTTCAGGCATTTAAAGACGAAGTAGGAAACAGAAAAAAATGGCTAAACTTTAATCATTGCTGAAGAGTATGATTATAAAAAGAAAGTCAGATATGCTATAGACTAAATGTCAATATTAATATTACTGTTGACCTAAGATTCTTCATAAAAAAGAAAACTAACATACAAATATCAATAGTGTTTTTTCAGAATAACTAATTTAAAAGACAAAAAAATAATTTAAAATGTTATTAATAATACTGACAACAGTTATAACAAAAGTTATGACATTTACTTATTCCAAAATAAATCTAACAATGTTGTATAAAATCTGTACAGAGAAATATGAACCTTTATTGAAGAGACAGAAAGCATACCTGAGCCAATATACTATTCAATCTAGCATATAGAAAGGCTCTATATGATCAAACTTATAATTCATTTCAAACTAATTTCAGAATTCAATAAAATTCCCAATGAAAGGTTTAACATAGATGCACAAATTCATCTTTAAAATCATATGGAATTAACTGTATCAAATAATAATATCTATAAGAAATAATATTAACTCTCAGAAAGACATGATCAACATGATGTTAAGCTAATAATGAAGCTATTGTACATAATGTTTATTTTATTAACCCAACTATAGATAGATAGCTAATGGATCTGAACTGTGTGCCCATATGGAAATATGGGGAGTTAGTATACAATAAAATTGGCACAATACATCAATAGGGAAACAACAAACTATCAGTGTAACACTCAGGACACTTCATAGTCCACATGTAAAAAATAAAATACAGCCCTGACTCATGGTACACACACAAAAAAAATTTATAGTAAGACATAATTATAAAATGCAAAATTTTAAAACAGAGTGGAATGCAGAACAACATCTAGAAGATTTTGGAGTAGGAAAGACTATTATAAAAAATGAAAACTCGAGAATGCCAATATTTAAAGATGGCCGAATAGGAACAGCTCCGGTCTACAGCTCCCAGCGTGAGCGACGCAGAAGACGGGTGATTTCTCCATTTCCATCTGTGGTACCAGGTTCATCTCACTAGGGAGTGCCAGACAGTGGGTGCAGGTCAGTGGGTGCACGCACCGTGCGCGAGCCGAAGCAGGGCGAGGCATTGCCTCACTTGGGAAGCGCAAGGGGTCAGGGAGTTCCCTTTCCCAGTCAAAGAAAGGAGTGACAGACGGCACCTGGAAAATCGGGTCACTCCCACCCGAATATTGCGCTTTTCGAACGGGCTTAAAAAACGGGGCACCACAAGATTATATCCTGCACCTGGCTCGGAGGGTCCTACGCCCACGGAGTCTCACTGATTGCTAGCACAGCAGTCTGAGATCAAACTGCAAGGCGACAGAGAGGCTGGGGGAGGGGCGCCCGCCATTGCCCAGGCTTGATTAGGTAAACAAAGCAGCCGGGAAGCTCCAACTGGGTGGAGCCCACCACAGCTCAAGGCGGCCTGCCTGCCTCTGTAGGCGCCCCCTCTGGGGGCAGGGCACAGACAAACAAGAAGACAGCAGTAACCTCTGCAGACTTAAATATCCCTGTCTGACAGCTTTGAAGAGAGCAGTGGTTCTCCCAGCACGCAGCTGGAGATCTGAGAACGGGCAGACTGCCTCAAGTGGGTCCCTGACCCCTGACCCCTAACCCCCGAGCAGCCTAACTGGGAGGCAACCCCCAGCAGGGGCACACTGACACCTCACACGGCAGGGTATTCCAACAGACCTGCAGCTGAGGGTCCTGTCTGTTAGAAGGAAAACTAACAAACAGAAAGGACATCCACACTGAAAACCCGTCTGTACATTACCATCATCAAAGACCAAAAGTAGATAAAACCACAAAGATGGGGAAAAAACAGAACAGAAAAGCTGGAAACTCTAAAACGCAGAGCGCCTCTCCTCCTCCAGAGGAACGCAGTTCCTCAACAGCAACCGAACAAAGCGGGATGGAGAATGACTTTGACGAGCTGAGAGAAGGCTTCAAAAGATCAAATTACTCTGAGCTACGGGAGGACATTCAAACCAAAGGCAAAGAAGTTGAAAACTTTGAAAAAAATTTAGAAGAATGTATAACTAGAATAACCAATACAGAGAAGTGCTTAAAGGAGCTGATGGAGCTGAAAACCAAGGCTCGAGAACTATGTGAAGAATGCAGAAGCCTCAGGAGCCCATGTGATCAACTGGAAGAAAGGGTATCAGCAATGGAAGATGAAATGAATGAAATGAAGTGAGAAGGGAAGTTTAGAGAAAAAAGAATAAAAAGAAATGAGCAAAGCCTCCAAGAAATATGGGACTATGTGAAAAGACCAAATCTACGTCTGATTGGTGTACGTGAAAGTGATGGGGAGAATGGAACCAAGTTGGAAAACACTCTGCAGGATATTAGCCAGGAGAACTTCCCCAATCTAACAAGGCAGGCCAACATTCACATTCAGGAAATACAAAGAACGCCACAAAGATACTCCTCGAGAAGAGCAACTCCAAGACACATAATTGTCAGATTCACCAAAGTTGAAATGAAGGAAAAAATGTTAAGGGCAGCCAGAGAGAAAGGTCGCGTTACCCTCAAAGGGAAGCCCATCAGAATAACAGCGGATCTCTCGGCAGAAACCCTACAAGCCAGAAGAGAGTGGGGCCCAATATTCAACATTCTGAAAGAAAAGAATTTTCAAACCAGAATTTCATATCCAGCCAAACTAAGCTTCATAAGTGAAGGAGAAATAAAATACTTTACAGACAAGCAAATGCTGAGAGATTTTGTCACCACCAGGCCTGCCCTAAAAGAGCTCCTGAAGGAAGCACTAAACATGGAAAGGAGCAACCGGTACCAGCTGCTGCAAAATCATGCCAAAATGTAAAGACCATCGAGACTAGGAAGAAACTGCATCAACTAACGAGCAAAATCACCAGCTAACACCATAATGACAGGATCAAATTCACACATAACAATATTAACTTTAAATATAAATGGACTAAATGCTCCAATTAAAAGACACAGACTGGCAAATTGGATAAAGAGTCAAGACCCATCAGTGTGCTGTGCTGTATTCAGGAAACCCATCTCACGTACAGAGACACACATAGGCTCCAAATAAAAGGATGGAGGAAGACCTACCAAGCAAATGGAAAACAAAAAAAGGCAGGGGTTGCAATTCTAGTCTCTGATAAAACAGACTTTAAACCAACAAAGATCAAAAGAGACAAAGAAGGCCATTACATAATGGTAAAGGGATCAATTCAACAAGAAGAGCTAACTATCCTAAATATATATGCACCCAATACAGGAGCACCAAGATTCATAAAGCAAGTCCTGAGTGACCTACAAAGAGACTTAGACTCCCACACATTAATAATGGGAGACTTTAACATCCCACTGTCAACATTAGACAGATCAACGAGACAGAAAGTCAACAAGGATACACAGGAATTGAACTCAGCTCTGCACCAAGCGGACCTAATAGACATCTACAGAACTCTCCACCCCAAATCAACAGAATATACATTTTTTTCAGCACCACACCACACCTATTCCAAAAATGACCACATAGTTGGAAGTAAAGCTCTCCTCAGCAAATGTAAAAGAACAGAGATTATAACAAACTATCTCTCAGACCACAGTGCAATCAAACTAGAACTCAGGATTAAGAATCTCACTCAAAACCGCTCAACTACATGGAAACTGAACAACCTGCTCCTGAATGACTACTGGATACATAACAAAATGAAGGCAGAAATAAAGATGTTCTTTGAAACCAACGAGAACAAAGACACAACATACCAGAATCTCTGGGACGCATTCAGAGCAGTGTGTAGAGGGAAATTTATAGCACTAAATGTCCACAAGAGAAAGCAGAAAAGATCCAAAATTGACAAGTTAACATCACAATTAAAAGAACTAGAAAAGCAAGAGCAAACACATTCAAAAGCTAGCAGAAGGCAAGAAATAACTAAAATCAGAGCAGAACTGAAGGAAATACAGACACAAAAAACCATTCAAAAAATTAATGAATCCAGGAGCTGGTTTTTTGAAAGGATCAACAAAATTGATAGACCGCTAGCAAGACTAATTAAGAAAAAGAGAAGAATCAAATAGACACAATAAAAAATGATAAAGGGGATATCACCACTGATCCCACAGAAATACAAACTACCATCAGAGAATACTACAAACACCTCTATGCAAATAAACTAGAAAATCTAAAAGAAATGGATAAATTCCTGGACACACACACTCTCCCAAGACTAAACCAGGAAGAAGTTGAATCTCTGAATAGACCAATAACAGAAGCTGAAATTGTGGCAATAATCAATAGTTTACCAACCAAAAAGAGTCCAGGACCAGATGGATTCACAGCCGAATTCTATCAGAGGTACAAGGAGGAACTGGTACCATTCCTTCTGAAACTATTCCAATCAATAGAAAAAGAGGGAATCCTCCCTAACTCATTTTATGAGGCCAGCATCATTCTGATACCAAAGCCGGGCAGAGACACAACCAAAAAAGAGAATTTTAGACCAATATCCTTGATGAACATTGATGCAAAAATCCTCAATAAAATACTGGCAAAACGAATCCAGCAGCACATCAAAAAGCTTATCCACCATGATCAAGTGGGCTTCATCCCTGGGATGCAAGGCTGGTTCAATATACGCAAATCAATAAACGTAATCCAGCATATAAACAGAGCCAAAGAGAAAAACCACATGATTATCTCAATAGATGCAGAAAACGCCTTTGACAAAATTCAACAACCCTTCATGCTAAAAACTCTCAATAAATTAGGTATTGATGGGACGTATTTCAAAATAATAAGAGCTATCTATGACAGACCCACAGCCAATATCATACTGAATGGGCAAAAACTGGAAGCATTCCCTTTGAAAACTGGCACAAGACAGGGATGCCCTCTCTAACCACACCTATTCAACATAGTGTTGGAAGTTCTGGCCAGGGCAATTAGGCAGGAGAAGGAAATAAAGGGTATTCAGTTACAAAAAGAAGAAGTCAAATTGTCCCTGTTTGCAGACGACATGATTGTATATCTAGAAAACCCCATTGTCTCAGCCCAAAATCTCCTTAAGCTGATAAGCAACTTCAGCAAAGTCTCAGGATACAAAATCAATGTACAAAAATCACAAGCATTCTTAAACACCAATAACAGACAAACAGAGAGCCAAATCATGAGTGAACTCCCATTCACAATTGCTTCAAAGAGAATAAAATACCTAGGAATCCAACTTAGAAGGGACGTGAAGGACCTCTTCAAGGAGAACTACAAACCACTGCTCAAGGAAATAAAAGAGGATACAAACAAATGGAAGAACATTCCACGCTCATGGGTAGGAAGAATCAATATCGTGAAAATGGCCATACTGCCCAAGGTCATTTATAGATTCAACGCCATCCCCATCAAGCTACCAATGACTTTCCTCACAGAATTGGAAAAAACTACTTTAAAGTTCATATGGAACCAAAAAGGCCTGCATCGCCAAGGCAATCCTAAGCCAAAAGAACAAAGCTGGAGGCATCACACTACCTGACTTCAAACTATACTACAAGGCTACAGTAACCAAAACAGCATGGTACTGGTACCAAAACAGAGATATAGATCAATGGAACACAAGAGAGCCCTCAGAAATAATGCCGCATATCTACAACTATCTGATCTTTGACAAACCTGAGAAAAACCAGCAATGGGGAAAGGATTCCCTATTTAATAAATGGTGCTGGGAAAACTGGCTAGCCATATGTAGAAAGCTGAAACTGGATCCCTTCCTTACACCTTATACAAAAATCAATTCAAGATGGATTAAAGACTTAAACGTTAGACCTAAAACCATAAAAACCCTAGAAGAAAACCTAGGCATTACCATTCAGGACATAGGCATGGGCAAGGACTTCATGTCCAAAACACCAAAAGCAATGGCAACAAAAGCCAAAATTGACAAATGGGATCTAATTAAACTAAAGAGCTTCTGCACAGCAAAAGAAACTACCATCAGAGTGAACAGGCAACTTACAAAATGGGAGAAAATTTTCACAACCTACTCATCTGACAAAGGGCTAATATCTAGAATCTACAATGAACTCAAACAAATTTCCAAAAAAAAACAAACAACCCCATCAAAAAGTGGGCAAAGGACATGAACAGACACTTCTCAAAAGAAGACATCTATGCAGCCAAAAGACACATGAAAAAATGCTCTTCATCACTGGCCATCAGAGAAATGCAAATCAAAACCACAATGAGATACCATCTCACACCAGTTACAATGGCAATCATTAAAAAGTCAGGAAACAACAGGTGCTGGAGAGGATGTGGAGAAATAGGAACACTTTCGCACTGTTGGTGGGACTGTAAACTAGTTCAACCATTGTGGAAGTCAGTGTGGCGATTCCTCAGGGATCTAGAACTAGAAATACCATTTGACCCAGCCATCCCGTTACTGGGTATATACCCAAAGGACTATAAATCATGCTGCTATAAAGACACATGCACACGTATGTTTGTTGCGGCATTATTCACAATAGCAAAGACTTGGAACCAACCCAAATGTCCAACAATGATAAGACTGGATTAAGAAAATGTGGCACATATACACCATGGAATCCTATGCAGCCATAAAAAATGATGAGTTCATGTCCTTAGTAGGGACATGGATGAAATTGGAAATCATCATTCTCAGTAAACTATCGCAAGAACAAAAAACCAAACACCGCATATTCTCACTCATAGGTGGGAATTGAACAATGAGATCACATGGACACAGGAAGGGGAATATCACACTCTGGGGACTGTGGCGGGGTGGGGGGAGGGGGGAGGGATAGCATTGGGAGATATACCTAATGCTAGATGACGAATTAGTGGGTGCAGCGCACCAGCATGGCACATGTATACATATGTAACTAACCTGCACAATGTGTACATGTACCCTAAAACTTAAAGTATAATTAAAAAAAAAAAGAAAACTCAAAGAGGACAAGACTGATTAATTTTACAATATTCAAAATTAAAAAGTGATTTGCATATAAAAAAATTTTATTTTTGCAAAAGTTAAATAATATGCCCCATATTTACAAAAGATATCTGTTATGCATGTTAAGTGATAAATCAAAACCAGATTAGAAAATGAATGTCATTAAAGTAATTTAAAAATTCAAAATAAAATATGGAAAAATACATAAATATGTTTTTCTAGAAAAAGAAAACTGAATGCCCAATCAACATTTGAAAAAGTGTGTACCTTCACTATTTATCTGGGAAATGCAAATTAACACAAGCACTTATTAATATATACATTGTCATTGTCATTGTCCAATAGCTAAAACTAAGAACCTTGAGAGTTGGTGAAGTTTTAGGGCAAGTAAAACTCTCAAGTATATTTGCAGAGAGTAAGCAGATATACATACTTTGTAAACCAAAATATAAATCATTACTAAATTTACTTAAGGTTGCACATATCTATGACCAATAAGCCACATCTAGTTTGAGTTAGTGTAGGCTAACCTGCTCTAATAAATGGATCTCCAAATACAGAATAGTTTAAATACAGTAAAATTTATTATTCTCATTCATGGAATTTTTGAAAGCAGAAATTTCTCATTGACAGGTGACTCTCATCTACATAATGATTGAGTAACCTAGGCTTTGTCCATATTGTGCTTTATTTGCAACTTATCATTGTCTGCTTTAAACTAGAGGCAGAGGAAAAAGACAGCAAATGCCTCTTAAAACCCTTGAACTGTATTGTTGTGAAGAAGTACAAAAATACAGTTAGGTAGAAGACATAAGTTCTTGTATTAGATAGTACAGTAGGGAAATTACAGTTAACAATAATTTGTTATATATTTCAAATAGCTAGAAGAGTAGAAATGTAATGTCCCCAACACAAAGAAAAGATAAATGTTTGAGGTGATGAATATCCCAATTACCCTGATTTGATCATTACAAATTGTATACAGATATCAAAATGTCACATTTACTCCCAAAATATGTATAACTATAACATATTTCTTAACCACCTGAGCTGGATAGAGTACTCTGTGTTTTTGGACGGAATCTCGCTCTGATGCCCAGGCTGGAGTGCAGTGGCACGATCTCGGCTCACTGCAAGCTCCGCCTCCTGGGTTCATGCCATTCTCCTGCCTCAGCCTCCCGAGTAGCTGGCACTACAGGCGGCCATCACCACACCTGGCTAATTTTTTTCTATTTTTAATAGAGACGGTTTTCACCGTGTTAGCCAGGATGGTTTGATCTCCTGACCTCATGATCGGCCCGTCTCGGCCTCCCAAAGTGCTGGGATTAGAGGCGTGAACCACCACCCCCAGCCTGGATAGAGTACTCTTAACATCACTAAGAATCAATTGGCCAGAAATCAGTGATACGACCACACATACATACAAGAGGCCTGAGAATGTTTCCTGTTTCCCAATTTTTAAGGAACACTCAGAAGCTCTGTCCCACAGGTGTACACCCTAGAATCATGTGGCCTATGTGCACAAACATGCTCATATTATCATAACTTAAAATTCCTAAAAGTAGGAGGCACCTTGAATGCCCGTCAATACAAGAAAGAATATATAAAATGTAGTGTATTTATCCTATAAAGCACATGGTAAAAGGAATTAACTATATTTGTCATGTTTTACATTATTTAAAAAACCTTAATGTCAATTGCACCAAAAAAGACATAATTCTATATATGATCAAGTACCTTGAATGTAATTTTTAATAATATACACCAACATTTACATATTAAATGCTTTTTTAAAAATCAAAAGGCCTTCCATAGAATGCCTTCAGGAGAGTTATTAATTTTGGGCATGGAAGATGAGTAATGAGATTAAAGAATAGTGTAAAGATGGCTTTAAGTGTGCCTGAAATATATCAATTATTAAAATGATATATATAAGTGAAATGTTAATAATATTTTGAAATTACTATATTTCTTCATGCTTTGGATGCAGTTTATTAACTGCTGACCAATAGCCAGGCACACCCTTCCTAAGAATAGAGCTGGCACTGAGAAGCAGCTCTCTATCAGCAAAGGTGAGGCATCAGTCCTCCATTGAGTATAGATGTTCTCATAGGGTTGAATGAGTTCTATACAATGGAATGTAAACAAAAGTGGCTGGCCACACCTTCAACAACTGGCTCCATCCTGCTTTACCCTCTGCCTGGTTAGAATGAAGATTATCTCCAGTGAGACCTGAAAAGCTACATATTAAATGCTGCAGAATCTCCAACTCATGTCCCTCAAAGTATATATATATGTATTAAAATGTTATTAATAATACTGACAACAGTTATAACAAAATTTATATACATATGGAGTTTATTAAGTATTAACTCACACGATCACAAGGTCCCACAATAGGTCATCTTCAAGCTGAAGGGAAAGAAGACCCAGTCCGAATCCCAGAACTGAAGAACTTGGAGTCTGATGTTTCAGGGCAGAAAGCATCCAGCATAGGAGAAAGATGTAGAGATGCAGGCTAGGAGGCTAGGCCAGTCTAATCTTTTCACGTTTTTTCTCCTTGCTTCATATTCCAGCCATGCTGACAACTGACAGGATTGTAGTGTACAATCTAGTAGCTAATCTGTAGCTACAGATTAAGGGTGGGTCTGCCTTTCCCAGCCCACTGACTCAAATGTTACTCTCCTTTGGCAACACCCTCACAGATGCATCCAGGATCAATGCTTTGCATCCTTCAGTTCAATCAAGTTGACACTCAGTATTCACCATCACAAGTCCACCCCTTGTCAACTTGAACGCATACACATATCCTGAGATAATGCATAATCTTCAAATAAAGACAATAAGATCATAATTATGTCTAACATAATATGATTATTTTGTGTACAACTGGAAATGCACCAATCCCCAATCCAAATACTATTTCATAAAGTTAACAATACTTAAATACTGATATGAAGTCAATAAATCTTATGTCACATGTTAAAGGAAAAAGAAAATAAAATGAAGATTTTTTTTGTACAAGTGTATACATGCACAAACATGTTATTAACAAAAGGAGGAGGAAATACTCATGACAATTACAGTCCTTGTTTCTGAGCTGGTCATCTGGTCATAGTTGGTATTGAGGACTACCTTCTTCTACTACCCATTCTGTATTCCCTTTGCCTTCAGCAAGTATCTCAGCAGGTCGTGGGTTTCTTTTTTTTTTTTTTTTTTTTTTTGTCCTGGTGGGGTGACACAAACCTTTATTCCTGAAGGGTATGGGTCATTTGTAGCCCTCCCTGGATTGGGCTGTTGCAACTTCCCATTGACCTTAATCACACGGCATGGTAATACTAAGTGATGTCCTAATGGATCTCCTGTATTCCATGCATACTCTTCCTTACCTCCCTTGTGGAGTAGTAGACTGATTTCATCTTGATAGACCAGGTCAATCACCCCAGCCGACACTGTAACTCTCTTCTTAGCCTGTTGACTTAAAGGTAGGAGGAGCCCAAGATGTCCAGGTGGCAATTTAAACTTCAGTTTAGGAAATTGTTGCTGTGTCCCCTGGTGGCAGCGTTCCTCCCTCTGGAGCTAAGACCTCTAGGCCAGCAGAACTTAATGTCATGGGAACAGGAAGCAAAAATTTTGCTAGCGGATCATTAGGAGTGACAGTGAGTGGTGCCACTTTCATTTCCACCACTTGAGTTGTGGACCCATGAATCCTGTCTATGGAAGTAACAGTACTATATAGTGGATGTCGATTCAGAGCATACGTGGTCTTCTGGAGAACTTTGCCTCAGTCTTGCAAAGTACTGTCACTTATCTGGCATTGTAACTGTGACTTCAAAAGGCCATTCCATCATTCTATCCATCCAGCTGCTTCAGGATGGTGGGGAACATGGTGAGACCAGTGAATTCCATGAGCACGAGCCCACTGCTGCACTTCTTTAGCCATAAAGTGAGTGCCTTGATCAGAGGAAATGCTGTGTGGAATACCATGACAGTGGATAAGGCATTCTGTGAGTCCGTGGATGGTAGTCTTGGAAGAAGCATTGTGTGCAGAATAGGCAAACCCATATCTGGAGTCAGTGTCTGTTCCAGTGAGGACAAACCTCTGCCCTTTCTATGATGGAAGAATTCCAATATAATCAACCCGCCACCGGGTAGCTGGCTGATCATTCCGAGGAATGGTGCCATATCAAGGGCTCAGTGTTGGTCTTTGTTGCTGGCAAATTGGCACTGAGCAGTGGCTGTAGCCAGCTCAGCTTTGGTGAGTGTAAGCCCATGTGGGTGAGCCCGTGTGTAACCTCCATCCCTGCCACCATGGCCACTTTGTTCATAGGCCCTTTGGTGATGACAGAGGTGGCTGGGGAAAGAGGCTGAGTGGTATCCACAGAATGGGTGCTTCTATCCACCTGATTATTAAAATCCTCCTCTGCTGAGGTCACCTGTTGATGAGCACTCACATGGGATACAAATATATTCAGTTTTTTACCACCCAGAGAGGTCCATCCACATATCTCTTTCCTATATTTCTTTGTCACCAATTTTCCAATCATGCTTCTTCCAAGTCGCTGACCATCCAGCCAAACCACCGGCTACAGCCCATGAATCAGTATATAATAGCTCATCTGGACATTTCTTCTTCCATGCAAAGTGTACAACCAGGTGCACTGCTTGAAGCTCTGCCCACTGGGAAGATGTCCCTTCCCCACTGTCCTTCAGGGATGTCCTAGAAAGGGGCTGTAGTGCTGCAGCTGTCCATTTTTGGATAGTGCCTGCATATCGTGCAGAACCATCTGTGAACCAGGTCCTAGTCTTCTCTTCCTCTGTCAACTGATCATAGGGAACTCGCCATGAGGCCATTGGTGCAGGCTGGAGGAGAAAAGGCAGGGTGGCAGGAGTGGACACCATGGGCATTTGAGCCACTTCCTCATGTAACTTACTTGTGCCTTCAGGACCTGCTCAAGCCTGATCACATATATACCACTTCCATTTGATGGTGGAATGCTGCTGTGCATGACACACTTTATGGCTAGATGGGTAAGAGCACCCAGTTCATGATAGGCCATTCAGTTTGCATGGTAACTTGATGACCCATAGTCAGATGTTCAGTTTCCACCAAAGTCTAGTAACAGGCAAAGAGCTGTCTCTCAAAAAAAGAGTAGTTATCTGTAGAAGATGGCAGGTCCTTGCTCCAAAATTCTAGAGGCCTCTGCTGTGACTCACCTATGGGAGCCTGCCAAAGGCTTCAAACAGCATTCCTATCTGCCACTGACACCTGCAGCACCATTGGATCTGCAGAGTCATATGGCTGAAGTGGCAGAGCAGCTTGCACAGCAGTCTGGACCTGTTGCAGAGCCTTCTCCTGTTCTGGACCCAACTCAAAACTGGCAGGCTTCCGAGTCACTCAATAAATGGGCTGAAGTAACATACCCAACTGAGGAATGTGTTGCCTCCAAAATCCAAATAGGCCCACTAGTCCTTGTGTCTCTTTCTTGATTGTAGGAGAGGCCAAATGCAACAACTTATCCTTCACCTTAGAAGGAATATCTTAACAGGCACCACACCACTGGACCACTAGAAATTTTACTGAAGCAGCAGTTCCCTGAATTTTAGTCAGATTTATTTCCCATCCTCTGGCATGCAAATGTCTCACCAATAAGTCCAGGGTGTTATCTACTTCTTGCTTACTGGATCCAATCAGTATAATGTCATCAATTAAGTGGACCAGTGTGATATCCTGCAGAAGTGAAAAGTGATCAAGTTCTCTCCGAATAAGATTATGACACAAAGCTGGAGAGTTGATATACCTTCGAGGTAGGACAATAAAGGTATATTGCTAGCCTTCCCAGCTGAGGCAAATTGTTTCTTGTGGGCCTTATGGGCGGGAATGGAGAAAAAGGCATTTGCCAGGTCAATGGCTGCATACCAGGTACCAGGAGATGTATTAATTTGCTCAAGCAATGAAACCACATCTGGTACAGCAGCTGCAATTGGAGTCACCCCTTGGTTAAAGTTACAATAATCCACTGTCATTCTCCAAGATCCATCTGTCTTCTACATGGGCCAAATAGGAGAGTTGAATGGAGATGTGGTGGGAATCACCACCCTTGCGTCTTTCAAGTCCTTGATGGTGGCACTAATCTCCACAATCCCTCCAGGGATGTGATATTGTTTTTGATTTACTACTTTTCTAAGTAGAGGCAGTTCTACTGACTTCCTTTTGGCCTTCCCCACCATAACAGTCCTCACCCTTCACTCAGGGAGCCGATGTGGGGATTCTGCCATCTGCTAAGTATCTCTGCCAATTATGCATTCTGACACTGGGGAAATGACCACAGGATGAGTCCGGGGACCCCTGGACCCACTGTAAGTCTGACCTGAGCTAAAACTCTATTAATTACCTGACCTCCATAAGCCCCTACTTTAACTGGAGGACAACAGTGACATTTCTGGTTCCCTGGAATCACTGTCAGCTCAGAGCCAGGTCCAGTGGTCCCCGAAATGTCTGATTATTTCCCTTTCCCCAATGCAAAGTTACCCTGGTAAAAGGCCAGAGGTCTCCTTGGGGAAGAATGTGAGAAAGATTAACAGCATAAATTGTTGGTAGTGTAGTGGGGTCCCTACTCAAGGGGACACAGACTCCCCTTCATTCAATGGGTTCTGGGTATGTGAACTGGCTCAAGTCTGGAAATTGATTGAGGGGCTGTGATTCGCTGTTTTTATAATTCAAATTAGCCCTTTGTCAATTCGACGTAGAAGTTTTCTGCTTATATAAATTAAGTAGGAATGCAGTAAACTTCCTATCAATTTCACTTATAGAAACACCATGATTAATTAGCTACTGCCAGAGCTCTACCCAAGTCAGACTATTCTGATTGCTGCTTTGCCTCTGCTATCCATTACGGTAGCTACACCCACCTTGCCTTTGATAGTTGAGTGCCACCACTTGGCCCCTCCCACCTCAAGATCCAATTATTCCTATTGTATTTCAATTTTGTAGTTGAATGACTGCAGTTTCCACTGTTAGATTTGATATACAGAGAAGAGCTGTTACAGTGCTCTTCAAAGATTCAGGTGCTGTCCTCACAAATCTATTTTGCAAGGCATTGGTCAAGGGTATATCTTCTGAAGCCTCCCAGATGGGATGAGTAGGTCTAAAATGACAAATCAACTCCACCATCCCAATCTCCCTAAGCCTTTGGATCCCTTCGTCTACAGCTTGCTTACCGTGGGCCTTCTCTAAATCCATATTTCAGCTAACCAAGCAAATAAACTATGAGAACCTTTTTTAACTCCCCAGCTGCAACATTAAATGCAGAGTCCCTACTTAGAGGGACTCTGTTCCTTCCACCATTATCCCACACCCTTAATATCCATTCCCATGCCTGTTCTCCATATTTCTGCTTATATAAATTAGAAAACTCAAGCAGTTCTTTTTTAGTGTAGCACACTACCTCATGGGTCACACTCTCAACCTTACCTCTCAGGGCCCACTGGGATTTTAGTATAGTTGTAGGTCTAGAAGCAAACAAGGGTGTTGGGGTGGCTGGTGAGGAGAATCAACATTATCTTGCCAGGCAACTTCCTCAGAAGAGAACATCGCCATTGCCTCAGGCAGCGCAGGGTTTATCTCCTGAAAGGTGGAAAGGCTGATGATAGCATGGGTCGGGGAGGGGATGTTGCCACTACTAGGGATGGGAAGCTGTTTCTTCTGGCAAAAAAAGTTCATCAGAGTTTATAAGCTCAGTGTCCCCAGCTTCATCAGGGTCCTCCCACATGTCCTCATTCCAAGTTCCAGGGTCCCATTATTTTCCAATCAATGCCCTCATTTTAACTGGCAAAGTTGTGCATGCACCTTTCGTTGCAGGTCTGCCACTCGTGTGATAAGAGCTTGTGTCTGTTTTTCCACATTTCAGCTCTTTCTCTACAGGAGATAAGACTCTGACTCAGGGCAATCTTAGCAGATTTGAGGCTCAGTATCTGCTTTCTAAGCCAGGAGTTAGAATCCCTGAGTTCACCATTTTCCTTCTTCACTTTGTCCACTGAACTTAGGAACAACCAACCAGCTTCATTATGTTCCTTGGTTCTGTACATATGGTCAAAGGTATTATGTATAGAGTCACTAAACTCCTTGCCTCTCATGAGTAGTGAATCAGGAGTGTCAAATGCATTTATTTTGCATAACTCTCTAAACAGTTCACTCCAAGGACTATTGGTATTCAACATACTATTAGAAGTAGAGTCCTTAGCATTTTTGGGTTGAATCATATTAAGCAGCCAACTCCAAGAACCCCAAAACCAATGAAAGAGCTCCATCCTTTATATTCTGTTCCTCTAGAACCACTCCTGGTAGCAAAATCTGTATTAGTCAGTGTTCTCTAGAGGGACAGAACTAATAGTTTATTAAGTACTAACTCACATGGTCACAAGGTCCCACAATAGGCTGTCTGCAAGCTGAAGAGCAAGGAGAGCCAGTCCGAATCCCAAAACTGAAGAACTTGAATTCCAGTGTTCAAGGGCAGAAAGCATCTAACATGGGAAAAAGATGTAGGCTGGGAGGCTAGGCCAGTCTGGTCTTTTTGCATTCTTCTACCTGCTTTATATTCTAGCTGTGCTGGCAGCTGATTAGATTGTGCCCAACCAGATTAAGGGTGGATCTGCCTTTCCCAGCCAACTGACTCAAATGTTAATCTCCTTTGACAACACCTTCACAGCCATGCCCAGGATCAGTACTTTGCATCCTTCAATCCAATCCAGTAGACAGTATTAACCACCACAAGCGCAAAAGGGAGAGATATCTTCACTGTCACAATCCTGTTAGAGAAGCAAGAAACTCTGTATACTTCTAATGTGATCTAGACATTGTGCATTTCAGGCCCTTTTTCACAAATATTCTAATGAATGCAATGTGATAACTTTTCCCATTATTGAATTTTTTTAAAAAAATTTGAAAAACACTACTCTTATTTCACATAATTTATAATGCTTTAAACTTAATAATTAATGAATGAACACATTAAGGCAACAGTGTTTAAAAGTTAAAAATTTGAGGAATATAGTCTATACAACAATGCCATACTACTTCATGTGAAAGACAAGCTGGAAAATATCTGGAATATTTAAATAGTTATTTGAAAGGGGGAAACAAAATTGAAATCTGTGATGTGCAAAGGAAGGGAGGCTCTTTACCTTTAAGTAGTTTACACTCTAGCACAAAATCTTATACTCAAGTTAATACTTCCATCTATTACTGCCACTTCTCTCATTTATTTTCTAGTTTTGTGTATTTAAAATATTACGAATCATTATTAAATGCTAAATTTAGCTATAATAAAATTTTCCATTTATGATAATATGTTCATCCCCATTTAAGTAAATACATAGTATAAACTCCTGAGCCACCTTGTTTTCAAGATCATTAGTTCTCAAACTTTTCACACATTTTGGCCTTTTAACTGCCATATACCCTGTCGGGTCTACTGTATCTATATTAATAAATAGCCAACTTTTAATGTGTCATTTATAAGGGCATGCATGTGTATATATATCCACAAGAAGAAGCATTAAATCACCATCAGCTAGCTAATATAAACGTACTAAATTTTTTTCTAATTCCAACCAAAGTCAAGAAACTTTCTGTTTAAAATAGCCTATTTGTCCTTATCAAGCCTTTTGTAAATACTAACATGGATTTTAAATTCACATTGTCTTTTTACTAACAGCTAGAAGTACAAAAGTTTTTGGTTGGCAAACAATCCTAGATATTTGACATCTTGGTAGAGAGCAATATCCACAAGAACTGGTATCTCCATGGTAACCAATTATTTTCCCATTTTGTCAGAAATATATGTTTTTTCTATTCAAACTTGGATAATCGAATTAATGGCAGAGCCATCTGAGGTATATAAGTAAAAAGTTTATTATTCACTGTGTAGCTACTCTTCCTATTCATGAAGAAAAAATGAATCCGTTGCTACAAAATTAGTTTTCCAAATTATATTCTCTGAAATATCCTATGTAAAAATTTTAACTCAACATAATCTCATTAAAGCAATTACTTGTGTTACATGAAAGGATTTTTTTCTTATGCCGTGATTTTTCTCTATACATGTTTTTTTGGGGGGTTTAAAAAGTAATGTTTTGTTTCCCAGCCTGATCTTTTTCATTCTATGTTTATACCCCATACGTGTTCTCAGTGAAACAGTTAACTCAATCCTCACTTAATTCCTTCTAGTAGGTGATGCTTGATGCAATCACACAAACAACAAGGTTTTCCATCCTGGTAAATTAGTTATTCTTTGTTCAAAAAACTTAATAAAAAAGAGGTCAGAATACCAAAATATTTATAATTTTTCAATGAAATTAGATAATTATAAGAACTACATTTAAATGTAAATTAAGAAATTGGTCACATCAAAAAATTATGTTTCCATTTGATCATTTTAGCTTTAATCCAAAATAATGTAGCACTGTTTCTCTATAATACACATATGTCATAAATATTTTGTAGTTGCTTCCTTAGCATTTATGTTTAGGCCTGATATAGTTATCTAAAATTCATCACCTTTTGCTTGCTTAAAACTCCCTGCCCCTGTGTGGTTGTTTTTGATATAGCCTACTCGTTCCTCATCTCCCTAACCCAAAACCCAACTCACCCCACAGCTACTTATTGTGATAAAATTAATGTTCCAATACCAGAGTCATATAAATAAATTTTTCCCTTTACGCATGTTTTTAAAAAACTAGCCAGTCCATAACCCCTGTGGAAAAATCTAGGGGATAATCCCATGGACCTTAATAAGGGAATAGTCTTAAAGGTCCTCTCAGTCTCCCTTTTCGCTTGCTGGTTGAGCTCCCTGTCACCTCAGAACTTTCCATAGGCTCTCATTGAAACACTCAACCTCTCTAAGACCTGTGAGTAATAAATTTCTTCTGTTTATACATTTTGGTTTCACCTCCCCATTGTGTCTCACCTGACACACATATCTGAACCTAACTTGCCCTCGGACACAGCTTTCCTAGAAAGTGGCTAACTTCTTATGGTCACTCTTCAAGGGAGAGAACTCAAGACCAAATTAAAACAAACTATATCAATAGAAATCACAAAAACGTGTAAATACTATAGATTTGAACTATAGTAAACTCATATCTGGCAATTCTTCATGGGAGATTATTAGCTTAATGGGGTACTACTGTTTAGAAATTATATGTATTCAATTTGTTTTATAACAGTCCATATTTCAATTTTTTGCCTTTTGTTTTTAAATAATTACTAAAACATTTCAGATATTTCTCAGCTTGTCTTTCACATAAGAAAGTAGCATGACTTTATTTTTCAGATTATAGTTCTCAAAAGATTATTTTGAAAATATTGCCATCACAGTTGCCTCATTTGTTCCATCCATATGACCATTCACCCATCCATTCATTCATGCATTCATTCATCCATACATTCCTCAGAAAAGTTTAAAGCATTTTTATTCTGTGTCAGGAATACAGCTGTTGTCTGAATATACACTTATAAACATGGCAGGCAGAGTCCTTCTGTTTTTCAAGTTTTAGAGGATGGGATGATAGAAAGAAAACTAGTATTTTTAAAATTACAGATTGGATACATGTTTTCGAAACATTTTATATTAGATAAATGATATTCTCTTTGTGGTGATGACATTTAAGCTGAGCCCTAAAATATTAGACATGGCTGGGTACCATGCAGGAATTGATGCTACTCAGATGAATATGTTTTTAAAAGTCATTTAATGCAAAAAGCATGATGGACTTTAGTGAACATTTTTTGAAGATTAATAAAAACTTAGAGAATGTACAATAATTACTTCCCTTTATATAGAGATGCTTAATTTCCTTTATTCTCTTTTTTCTTTAGGTGAGGCAATACTGAGTAGAAGCAAAAAACGAAAACAAAACTAAAAAAAACCCTACTATGTAGATTAGTATCAAAGCTCTGTCAATTACCAGCTGAGGGAACATGGGCTACTGAAAATAGGTCACTGTATCTCTTGTGTTTGAAGCTGAAACTCAGTATCTCTCGCTCATTTGCTATTTCTTATAAGGTTTAAATTAGCACATATATATTACTTACAATTATAAATTACTCAGAAATGACAGATTGTATGAGCTGTATATATCTTAGCTATGATCAACATTTAAAAATTTACTCTCACTTCTGTTTTTTCTGTGATTCCCGAATTTGAAAGAGTTACTTTTTTTTGTTTGTTTGATTTTACATTTGTTCTAAGACTTTAACTCACATTAATTTTTTTGTGTCCTCCACAAAACCATCACCACATGAGATGGTTCTCACCAATAGCTGTAACATATTTCCCAACCTTACCCTAAGTAACATTTGACACAGTTAAACCTCTCATATTCCTTAAAGGTCTATTGGCTTCCATGATGATATCTTATATTCTTCCCCTTCTAAATTTCGACTCATTCCTTTATGACCTCCTTAATGAGTACTTTGCCATATACTCTACCACTGATACTTGAGCATCCTTTAGAATTCCTCAGGTAGTCTTCTATTCTCTTCATATTCTAATTGTGGCCATATTTACATTCACACCTTCAGGTGATGATTCCCAAGATTCCCAAGATTTGCATCTTTAGTGTTGACTTCTTTCTTTCATGCTGCAAATAGTGTTTCAGATTTCTTGTAACATAATCACCATCTGCAAACTCCCCAATGTTTGAAACATATATTTACTCAGCGTAAAATCCTTCTTCTTAATGTTTTCTTCTATTGACTCCTACTGATACTCAGTTACCCAAGGGAAAACTTTATTGAAATACCCCAGTTCCTCTAATCTGCAATTAAGTCCTAACTTTTCTATTTCTTTGATATCCCTCCAGTCTGACTCCCTCTATCTCTAGTGAAACAATGTTACTCAAATGTTATTAACAATTTTCTCTAGATATTTTTTTCAATTGTTTCCTAATTGGATTTCCTCTCTCTACTCTTGTGTCATTCTGATCAATCTGCTGCTCTCCAGACCATCTTTTTATCATCCATGTTAATCCAGGTAGCAAGATATAAATTAAGTCTTGGATGCAGTAAACAATATTTCCAGAGACTTTTTTCTCCTCTTGCTATCAAAGGATATCTAATTTCTAACCCATACTTTTCTTCCTCAATTACATGCCATTTCTTTTTTTTTTTAATTTCTTTATTTGTATACCTTTGCTGAGGCAATTTCAGCTATCCAGGAAGCCATATGACAGCTTTCCTGTCTTACTCTGTGTGTCCCTATGTCTGGTTGGGACTCAAAGCTGAATTATGTATGTCTTAGAAAATCTTGTCTGTCTACACACTCTTAACCTGTGGTCTGCTTCTTCAAACTGTGTAAGACTCCAACCTAGTTAAATTGGCCAGGAATGGAAGCAGACATTTCCTTTCGTAGGCATCTGTACAAAAACCACTTCTTCAAATACTCTTAACATTCATTGTAGATAATACATGAACTTGGGGATGAGTTGATTCCAACAGTCCATAGAGCACATCTAATCTATGAATTTCACTTTAGATTTAGCTGTATACCCAGCTTTAAAAATGTGCCACTTAAAATAGTGCTCCTCATTTTGGAAGTAAAAATACTTAAACATAGATATTTATATAATATATAGAAAGATAAAATAGAGATAACATAATTTTTTATCTCTTAAGTATTCTTTGGTTTTTCTCTTGATGATACACAAGAAGGGATTTGGGTTCACAATAAGATGGATTAAGTTCAATACTGGTAAATAGGAAAATGACTAAAAATGGTTTCTGATATTCAATAAATATTTGGTGAATCATTAAATGGATGGTTAAATGGCAGAGGGAGTACTGTGTTGATTGAACAGACAAATCCAAATGAAATAGCATTTAAAAAGCAAAGGTAATTGCTATTGTCTCTGCAGCACTTTTTTTTTTTTTTTTTTTGGTTATTTCTCAAGGCAAAAGGAAATAAGATAAATTCTCTCATTTAATCATATGTTTATTAAATTGCTGTTCTCTCACATTTTCCATATGCACCTTTATGCCTAGCCTACATATAGGCACTTCATAAATATTAAATCAACTTCATATGACTTGTCAATTTCTTTCAGGTCAATTTAATCCAAGCATTCTTGAGTTATGTGTTAAAAATAATCTCTATTTTACTTTTCATGAATAAAATGGAATATTCTTTGGTTTCTTTAACCTTTAATGTTACTCTAAGCTACTCAATTTCAGATCATTTTAATGATCTTTCATGCATATTCGAGTTAATCCAAAATTTATATCATTATTCCTTTATAGACCTTATGTCCATTCATGTTCCATTCACTCCTAAGTGTATTTGCTCACTATAATTTATATAAAATGTCTAAAACAATACTTGATTTATTCAATAAAAGGCAATTTTTATTCAGAAAAAGGTAGCTGTTCTCTTCTCTTATAAGGTTCTTCCCTGATCTCATTAACTCTATTTCTTCCCTTGTATTTTGAAACATTTTTACTATTTTTATTCTAAAGCCTCTTTTAGATTGTTTTATTATTTGTAATTCCAGAGGTATTACGCCCTATTTTTTTAACTATAATTTAACAAATTTTCCCATTTTGGGGGGATGGAGAGGAGGTGATGACAAAGTCTTTATGTTTTCCTATTTGGTAGACTTTTTAGGTGGTCCCTCTCTTGCTAGCTGTGATGAAGCAAGCTGCTATGTTGGAAAGCCTGTGTACTGAGGAACTGAGGACAACCTCTGGTCATCACCCAGTGACCCTCAGTTACAATAGGCCCTGAAAACTGAATACTGCCAAAAACAGCTGAGTGAATTTCAAGGCAGAACTCTCCCTACTGGAGCTTTAAAATAAGACAGCAGCATATAAGAGACCCTGAATGAGAATCCAGCTAAACTGACTAAATTTCTGATCCATAATAATTGTAAGAAAAAAAATCTGTGTTACTCTAAGCTGCCAAGTTTTGTGGTAATTTCTTTATTTCTTTTTTCTTCTTTCACTTTTTTTTTTTTTTTTTTTTGAGATGGAGTCTCGCTCTGTCACCCAGGCTGGAGTGCAATGGCGTGATCTCAGCTCACTGCAACCTCTATCTCTTGGGTTCAAACGATTCTCCTGCCTCAGCCTCCTGAGTAGCTGGAACTACAGTCACCCGCCACCATGCCCAGCTAATTTTTTGTATTTTTAGTAGAGACGGGGTTTCATCATGTTGGTCACGCTGGTCTCAAACTCCTGACATCAGGTGATCTGCCCGCCTTGGCCTCCCAAAGTGCTGGGATTACAGGTGTGAGCCACCGCGACTGGCCAAGTTTTGTGGTAGTTTCTTATGGAACAACAGATAATTAATACACACTTATGTTTGAATAATTTTTGGTGTGGGAGCTAATTACCCCTATTCTCATCCCAAAACTTTAAAGATGTTGTTACATTCCTTTGTATTCTATAGTTTCTGTTGTTTCTTGGATATTTATATTTTTTAACTGGCTGTTTTTACCATGTTTTTCTTCATCTTTATTTGGAACGGAATGATTATGAAGTGCCTAGGCATAATTGTCCTTGTATTTATCCAGTTTAAAGTTAGTGATCTTAGTGAATTCATAGATTGATGTCTTCCTTCACATTTTTTAAAATTAAGCTTTATTATTCCAATATTTCTCTGTTCCATTCTCTCTTTCTCTGGAAAGCTAGTAATATTAATTTTACATTTTTCATTTTTGAAACAGAGCCTTGCTCTGTTGCCCAGGCTGGAGTACAGTGGAACGATCTCGGCTCACTGCAACCTCTGCCTCCTAGGTTCAAGTGATCCTCCTGCCTCAGCCCCCCAGTAGCTGGGATTACAGGCACATGCCACCATGCCCCACTAATTTTTGTATTTTTGGTAGAGATGGGGTTTTGCCATGTTGGCCAGGCTGGTCTAATTTTACACTTATAAATGTGTTCCACTTGTCTTTACACTTCACTCTGTGATGTTTTTTTATTCTTTGATTTCTGTATTTCACTTTAGATATTCTCTATTGAACTCCTGAATTTAAACCTATGCAGTAACTCCTTAATTTTGTATTATTTTTTCCAATTTATAACCTTCCATTGGTTTCTCTGAAGTCTGTATTTATCTGTTGAAATGCTCTACTTTTTATATATTTGAGCTATTGTCTCCTTTATTTTATTTTATATATTAATCTTAGCATTTTGAATTCTTTGTTCTCTAATATCTAACTCATCTCTGGATTTACTTTTATTGCTTTCTTTTCTTTCTTAATTATCAGTCACTTTTTCATGCTTTTTTATATCTAATATGTATTTTTAATTTTATGCTGAAATTGTTAATAAAACATTTAAATATTCTACATTAGGTAACTTTTCCCTAAAAGATGTTTCATTTGATCTGGTAGTCAATTAAATCACTCTCAGATGATTTTTTCATTTTGGAGTTTAAGTTTTGTTAGGACGGTTTCTTTCAATTCTTATCTTAGTCCTAACTAAGTGTGTGCTCCTTACTGCTGGGTGTGCCTACTTTGATGCTAACTGAATGCACGAGTAATCGTCAAGATTTTCCACTTAGGATGGGCCAGGATTCCAGGTCTTTCCAATTCTCTGCTCCTTCATTAATCTCTGTTTCTTTTATGTTTCCCAGAGTCCTGCACTACACATGTGCAACTTTAAGCTGAGTCTGTAAGAAGCTAAGTCTGTAAGAGCATCTTAAACAGATTTTTTAAATTTCTTCTATGTGATCTACCTCTATTAAATCATGTCCTTAAATCTGAGTTGTCTTAGAAACTCCAGCACTCTAATACCTGTTTCATTTGTCCTGTCCTATGACTGTTCCTTTCTGCTTGGAGGTCATTTTTCTGCACCACAGTTTCAAAAGTTCTCAGAGTGAAGATTCCTTAGTATTTGCCTCATGGTGTATGCTTCTCTCCTCTCAAAAAGAGTAATTTTTATTCTTTTTCCAGATGTCATAATCCCATGCAGGACTACAGCTCTGAGGATTCAGGGATTCAGCATGCTGGGCAGGAATTGGGTTTCTTCTGAAAGATGCCACAGCAGAAGCAGAGTCATGAAATTACATTCAGGTGGCTGTATAGGCCAGAGAAAGCACCAAGGAGACTGGATTGACTTGAGTAGACTTTTGAGACAGCTTTAAGAATTCCTAGAAATGCATTCTGGGGACTTTGAGAGAGAAGTGACATGCTATGGTATAAAGATGAAGGGAGTGATCCAGTGCAATCTGAGATATTGTAATTAAAGCAAATTTCTTTATACCCAAGTCCTGGAATTGCTTAGCAAAATTCAGATTACCTATAATATTTGTGCTATTATAAATATTTAAGTATAATAATAATTAAAATATTTAAAGTATATCTATCCACGGTGTGTATTTGGGTATGTGTCTCATTTCATAGGCAATGGATGGCCTTTAGATGCAGCATAGGAAAAGCAAGTCCTTAGGAACCACAGCTAGCTGCCTGCTCTCTCTCCAGTAAAGGCAGCATTGTGCCTGCCAAACCCTGGAGCTTAGCATATAGGATGACATGATTTAGGTTTCAAAAAATCATAACCAAACTTAGATTGATATCAAACCTAAAATTTGGAATCAGAAAATGTTTAATTTCCTAGGAAAAGCTAAAAACACAAACAAAAACAAAACAAACAAAACATGACTACCACAATAATAGAAACAAGAGAGGCAACAGTATCAATCAGCAGGAAGTAGAAACGGTGATTTTTCTTTGGCTTACTCCTAGCAAGGAAGCTGACAATCCTTTGCATGTGGTGGAGATAACCAAACGATTGCAAGTTAGGGGCTTCCATTGGAAGGTAGATCAGTACCTGAATTCTTCAAGAGTCACATCTATCTTCAATAAAGTGATTATGGTGTCACTGGAAACATTTACCTCACAGAAACCAAGAACATATACGGAATTTGGCAGACTACCATTTACTATAAAACACTTTGGGAATCATCCACTTAGAAGCTAAAGGAAGCTCATTATCTATCAACTCAACTGATGCAAGACTGACCATGGGGAAAGTAAGCAAATAAGAAAGAATAGAAATACCAAGAAAATAACAGCAAATACTAAGTAGCCATTTGTGGTATAATAAGAAATACACTTGGTATTTTTTCTCAGTTCCTAGCACAGCTCCTAAAACCCTTGAAATTTCCTGAGTGACAGAAGTGTCTTTTTTAAATTCCTAATGAGCTCCTTTGGATCACTCCTGAGTTTATGTTAATAAGGTAGTTTTGTGTAGGGCCCCAGATATTTTCAGGATGGGGCTACTCACCAAAAAGACCAAGTGATTAGAGGATGGATCCAGTCTCACCCACCACCAACCAGAGAAGAGAGTGGGAAGGAGCAGAGACTGGAGATTAAGCTGTATAAAAGCTCTCAAACCATGAGATTTGATGAGCTTCCCAGTTGGTGAATGGTTCCACGTGCTGGGAGGTTCATGCACACCAACTCCAAGGGGAGAGCAACTCTTGTTCTTGGGAGCCTTCATGTGATTGTTTCTAGGTACCTTTTCATCTGGCTGTTCATCTGTATCTTTTATAATAAACCAGAACACATACTTATGTTTCCCTAAATCCTGTGAGCCATTCTAGCAAAGTGTCAAACCTGAGGAGAAGGTCACAGGGACCCTCCCTACAGATGATTGGCCAGAAGAATGGGAGGCCCAGACTTGTGATTGTGCTTGAAATGAGAGCGCTGTCTTGTGAGACCAAGCCCTTAACTGTGGAATCTGATGCAAAATCCAACTAGATGGTGTCAAAGTTGAATCGAATTTTAGAATACTAGCTGGTGTTAGAGAATTAATTGGTATGAGAAAAAATTCACACATCTGGTGTCAGATGTATTTTGTGTGGGTGTAGAGAAACAATTTTCCCCAGAGCATTATTTTTTATTCTAAATATATCAACAAGTTAATGATGCCTCTGTAAAATACCTGTTATATAATATTGCTAAAGGGACTACTGAAAGTGATATATTTCATATTCTAATCAAGTTTTCCAGTATTTGTCAAATATTACCACATAAGCAATCCAAGGTTTTCCCAGTAGGACCTAAGAGGTTGTTATAGATTATAAACAGACACCATTAAATTAGTTAGACAAATATAGAGAGATCAATAAGAACTACAGTTAGTACACACCTTTTCTTTTCAGGAACAAATAATTCTAAAGCATTAATCTATTTACTTTGCTTCATATGGCACATGAGACACTGAAAAACAGGAGCATTGAGGGCATAGTGTACAAGGTTCTAATGCCTTTTGTTTTTGAAACAGAAACACTAAAACCAGTGCACTGTCAGTAAAATGACTGTCAATTCATCTTTAAATAAATTAAACATTTATAGAATATTTAAACTTTCACAAACACCAGCCTCGTAGACACTAAAGCTGCTAGTACTCTGTATCTATCTTTGAAAAGATAAAGAACTGAGTCAGTTATGTGGGGTTTAAAATTATGGCTCCAGGGAGTCTGAGTATTTTGAACACAGAGCAGAAGATAGAGTACCCAAAGATTCATTTATAATTTAAAGCTCTCTGCTACACTATGGTGTTTTCTTGTAATGACTCTCACTTTGAATCTTGATAACTGATTTAAAATGTATTCATTACAGAAGAAAAATAGGATTCCAGATTCCCACAATAAAGGGAATACAAAAATACAGTACATGAAATTGTAAATCTTTTATTGAATTATTCAGTTATCTAAGATTATTGTAATTAAATGTGTTTTTTCTCTGCATCAGTATTTTTGCCATCACATATTTAATTCCTTCCAGAAAGGAAAGAGTTATATAAGTCTTCAATTTCGAATATCACCCACAAAATATCTTTCAGTAAGCAGATTAGATTAGATATGCCATTACAGAGTTATGTAGCAGTTTGAAGTCTGTTTTTTCATATATTAAGCTCACATGGTATGTAACTGTCATAATCAAAAAGCAGTGCTACTTGGGATTTTTAAATATGACACAAAGAAAATAATGAACTTGTCTCTGTTACAGATCCTGGATGTAAAATATTAAATGCCAAACATTCTTCAACAGGATTATAAAATGTATAGCTTAAGATAGCTAATTAAAAGAGTTTAGGAAACTTTTCAATCCTATTCTTATTTGCCTTCTCAGAAGCATTTGACACAGTAGATCAATCCCACATTGCTCTTGTGAAAGTTACTTCTCGTGGGTTTTGGAAGACCACAGTGTCCTTTGATGGATTCCCCTCCCTGACGTGACTCCTAAATGTTGAGCCTCTCAAGGCTTTGTCCCAAGCCTTTCTTTGTTCATTTTCTAAATTCTCACCTTAGGCTCTTTACCGGGCTTTATATGCCAGCTATATGCTAACATTAAAAATGGAAGAAAGTGTTAAAGCTCTAGAGACAGAGGAAAGGCTTAGAAAGTTCTTGGTTTTAAATACTAGCTGCTAAAAAGTTGATCTCGGAGAAGTAAAAAATAGGACAGAAAATACTAGAGGCTGGGAAGGGTAGGAGGAAGGGAGGAATAGAAAGAGATTTGTCAAGGATACAAAATTACAGCTACATAGGAGAAAAAAGTTCTAGTGCTCTTTACCACTGTGGGGGTGATGATAGTTAAAAATAACATATAGTTTCAAATAACCTGAAAGGAGATATTGAACATTCCCAATACAAAGAAATGGCAAATGCTTGAGATTATGGCTATGCCAATTACTCTGATCTGATCACTATACATTATATGTATTGAAACATCACTATGTACCCTAGGAAGTACTGATATGGGTATTTATAAAATATATCTGAAATCACTCATAAAATCCTTGTCACCTGAATAAAAATGTCTTCTAGTGGTGCCCATTTCTATTTTGATTTTATCCAAAGCATTTTACACCTTCATCAAACTAACATAATAATACAGAAAACACAGTCATTTAAATAGATGGTAGAAAAGCATTTAACAAAATTTTATATATATTCATGTTAAAACAACCAGAAAAACAGTAACATAAGGAAGTTACTTCAATCTGCTAAAGAGTATCTATGAAAACCTTACAGTTAAAATCATACTTAAGAAGAAACACTGAATGTTTTCATCCTAAAATTAGTAAAAAGGCAAAGAAGTTTGCATTTACAACTGCTAGTCAATAATTTATTGGATTTTATGTTAGTGCAATAAAGAAAAAAGGAACAAAAAGTCATAGATATTAGAAAGGAAAAATAAAACCAATTTACTTACAGAGGATGTAATCTTTTATGGAGAGAATTCCAAGGAATCATTAAATAGACACAAAATTATGAATTTAGTAAAGTTGCAAAGGGCCACGTGAATGCAATTATATTTCTATATACTGGCAAATAATACCTGCAAACAAAATTTTAAAATGCCATTTACAATAGCACTAAAAACATGACATACTTAGGAATGAATTTAGCAAAATATATACAAGACCTGTACAATGAAACATATGATATTCTGCTGTAAGAAATTGCAAAAGAGGAGAACAAATGGTGAGATATACCAACTCCATAAATTGGAAAACACAATATTTTTATATTATCCTAAAATTGATCTAAGGAGTCAACACAATACCAGCCAAAATCCCTATATGTTTTGTTTGTTTTGCTTTGCTTTGTTTTGGTTTCAGTAAAAATTTTCATATTGATTTTAAAGTGACAAATATCTCATTATCTCACTTCACATATTTATATGTAGACTATAAATTTGTTCTCTTAGAAATAGACAGTAGAATAGTGGTAGAAATAGACAGTAGAATATGCTCAACGAAGAAAGCTTCGATATAATTTTAATGAATTGTAATGAGATGCTATTGTATAACCACTAGAATGCCAAAAAATAAGAAGACCAGCAATATTAAGTGTTGGTAAATATGTAGATCAATTGGAATTCTCATCCATTGTGGGTAGGGATGAAAAATTGTGCAGTCACTTGGAAAATTCCTATAAAGCTAAACAATTACCATATGATACAGAAAATCTACTTTTAGATAGTTACAAAAGAGAGATTAAAATATATTTACACAGAAATGATTTGTGTGAAAATGTTCATAACAACTTTATTTACCATAACCAAAAATGAAAAGCAACCCATATGTCCATCAGTGGATTAATGGATAAGGAACTATGATATATTAAAATAATGGAATATTGCTGAGCAATAAAAAGGAACAAATTTTGGATATGCAAATTATTGCCAAATTTTAAAACATGCTGAATGAAAGGAGGCAATACAAATGTACACATTGTAGAATTCCATTTGTATGAAATTCTAGAAAAAGCAAAACTAAACTATATTTCTAAAAGCAGATCAGTGGTTGCCTGAGGCTGAAAGGAGCACAAACAATTTTTTGGAGTGATGGAAATTTTCATACTTTTATTGTGGCAGTGGTTACACAGAGGTATATATTTGTCAAAATTTATTCCACTGTGCACTTAAACTGGGACCTTTTATTGTATGTAAGCAAGCAATGTTACTTTAAAATATATAACCTAGAAAAGAGAAGATAACTAAACCTCCTGACTTATAATAAAAATACTACCATTTATTATGTACTGAACATGAGCTAGGCCTTTGTCTAAGTACTTTAAATGCACTATCCCACTTAATCCTCATAACATCCTTAGCTAGCAGAAACTATTGCTATCTGTCTTATAGATGATGGAAGTAAGTTTTAGAGAGCAAGACAACCAGATTTTTTCTTGCATTAAGCACTCAAAGATTATTTAGTGTTGTCTTAAAGTTTCTAGAAAGCTAAAAAAAATTCCTATTTCTACTTCTTAAATTGCTTTTTCTTGGCAATGAGATTAAGTCTACTTCCTGTGGAGTGAAACCTTGAAAATCAATACATCTGTTTAACAGTTTGAGTTATCTGGAATTCTCATTGGGGCCTTCTTCCTATATAAAAAACAGGCCAAAATGATGACTTCAACATTATCAAATGTAAAATGAAACCAACAAATAGAAAAAGCATTCTACATTTTAATGTAAATTATATATAAATAGCTATGCTACATGCATGCAGTTTCTTCCAAAATACGATGATCTTCCCATATTTAAATTTTTATAGGGATAAACTAAAAATATAAAAAAAACTTTAAAAATATATACATAACATTGTACAATAATATACGAAATATACTTTCTGAGGATAGAAAAGTTAACAAGATTGGAATTAAAGATAATATTTTCCTAAAAAGATATGCTGATAGCAGCATATTAAATTTTGCACAGAAAATATAGTATCAGAAGGAAATTTTCTGAAGAGAATATTTAATCTTCCTCAAATTTCTATTTCCTCTGTGTATAGTTGAGAGTCAGAATGTCATTTCCAATAGTGTTCTCAGTGTCTTCAGACGGTTTCTTCCCCTGCATGTCTTGGCTACCCTTCTACAATTAGTTATTACTGGTAGCAGACAGCAAGCATGTAAATAAAAAAAAATTACGTATTTCAACAATTTAAGATATACATAATATTTCTAACAAAAAGCTTCATAGCATTTCCCTTTTGTAAAGTTTATCTTATAACCTATGTGTAGAATTCAGAAGATCTTACTATAGGTGATGCCTTTCATAGAACAATGTATGTTCATCATTGGCCTTTGCCTTTATGACCCAAATTTTCTCTGCAAATTTAGGTAAACTGTTCTTATAGACACTTTATTCAAAGGATACCTTATTCAGAGAATAAGATCATATATGTATACATGCCCACATATGCACATACATTCATGTATACACATGCACACACATATACATGTCTATATTATATATTTATAATTTATGTCTCTGGAAATAGTGATCAATACGATCAATGACCTAGATTGTCCCTTGAAATTCACTATAATCATATCTAACAAGTAATATTGGTAGCAGGAGGAAGCAGACAAATTCCTAGGCAGAAGGGGTGGGCGCCCATGAAACCTGACTTTCAAGCCAAAATCAGCCTGAAGCCTGAAAATAGGGTTGCCAGTTTGGGATGGAGTCTGCAACAGGAGTAAGAACTTCTATTCCTGTTCACCCACTCTTTCCCAATTGGTTCTTTCTAAATAGTGCTTTTTAACCAATCAAATGTTGCCTTTTCCAAGGCTACCTAAAGCCCTCACCTCCCCCATTATAAGCCTATAAAAATCCCAGACTCAGCCATACAGGGATACTATCTGCCTTCAGGTAGGAGCTACCCACTTCAGGTTCCCTCTCTGCTGAAGGCTGTTCTGTCATTCAGTAAAACTCTTCTCCACCTTGCTCACTATTCAGTTGTCCTCATAACCTCATTCTTTTTGGATGCACGACAAGAACCTGGGATCCGCCAAACAGTGGGTGTGAAAGGAGTTGTAAAGCTGTAGCCCTCCTGCCCTCTGCAGGTGTCTAGTGGTCACCTTACGTAACAGGAAGCAGTGTCAGGACCAGGCCAGCCCAGGAGTTGCAGGTTGGAGCGGTGCAACAGGACCAAACAAGCTGGGACATGCCGCTGTTCTCCAAAACGTGTGGATGGCAGGAACCAATGAACTGTAACACAAATGAGCTGCGACCCTTCTGGGGCCCAGACCTCAAGACTCCCCAAGCCAGAGTGGTAACATGCTGTAACACCCTCTTTGAGGCTCCATGGTTCCTGGCCTTTCTGAGTTTTTCAGGTGCTACCGCATTCCCCTCATCCAAACACCAGCACCCAAGGCAGAAGCTGCTTGCAATACACCTGGTCCAGCTGCAGTCTCGCACAGAGCCAGCACCTGGAGCTGCTTTCCCCACAACAGCAACCAACATGCCTGGCTCACCGTTGGCAGGCGTGAGTCTAGGCTGCTAGCATGAGCCAAGTACAGTTTGCCAGCCCAAGTGGGTGGAACAAACCCAGCAGGTGCAAGCAAAATTCAAGCAGGGGTGCTGCTGGCCGTGGAGGTCTCTGGCTGGTGAAGCAGCAACGAAAATATCCTGTGTCAATATCTTATCTCAGTGAATGCTATCAGTAAGAAATAAGAAAGCATTTTATGCAGAAGGTTTTATGAAAACCCACCAAAAAGGAATATTCTTGGTTTATGTACAATGAGCTTTCTACAAAGAATGATTTTGTACATTTCTCCCTGTCATGCTTGACCATAAAACCTGCCTAGTGATTAAACAGTAACCATGAGTCTGTGTCCAGGCATGCAAGTGAACATACAGAACAAAAGTAAACAAATAAAAGCCACTTAAAATGATGATATTTTCAGTCCTGAAAGAGCAGAAAGGAGGATATTGCTGAACTTTTGTAAACAAGCATCAAAGAGTAATTTCTCTTTGGTTTTATTTTCTCTTAAAAACAACTCTGACAACCCAAATTCAATATTTATCTTAATTCCCAAATCCTTCAGTAATCACAGGAAAACTGGATACTACAAGTTTTGAGATTTGGAGGGAAAGCAAAACATGGCATGGTCAAAACTACCTCTTCACGTGGGCAGGTATGTGTGAAATAAACTCCACAGAATTTATCGAATATGTGCTACAAGTTATTGAGGAAGAGCCCGAGGGGAAAAAGCCAGACTCTGTTCTCACCTACATAAAGCTTACAG
Organism: Gorilla gorilla gorilla; assembly: GCF_029281585.2. Classification (NCBI taxonomy): domain Eukaryota; kingdom Metazoa; phylum Chordata; class Mammalia; order Primates; family Hominidae; genus Gorilla; species Gorilla gorilla. Next base: position 94,613,309 of record NC_073231.2, on the reverse strand, counting down.
TCTACTATCCAGAATGATGGGTTATTTTTATTTATTCATCAATACACTTAGTGAGCAGCATCTGTGACCCAGGCTAACTGCTAGGAGTAGGGCGATAGATACTAGGTCAGACCTTCAAGTTTTGAATAGACAAGCAAACAATTAATAGCATTTAACACTATGGTGTGAGTGATGTGTGATCATGGAAGATAAAATAGTATGCCATGAGATACTGTAAAAAAGTACACCAATATATAGTTTCCTTAAGAGGCCAGAATCAGCACACGCTCCTCCAGATTTGTAAACAGGATTGACACTGTAGCAAAATAAGCATGATAAGATATAAATTTCATAATAATGTGCCTTACTAATAGATCCAACTCTCCTAACATGGTTATTACGAAGAGTAAGAAGTTCTTTGCAAAGTCTTATTAGCCCCTTTAACAAGTTTTAATACAAACTGATGCTTCAATTACTAAGTTAAACAGTTTAATTAACGAGCACAGAATTGGAAATCATGTTGTTGTTTTTCAATACAAACTTGTCAATTGAGGGGCTGTGGTTCTGACAAGTCACTTAAAGAATGTGTTTACGTTACCTTAGATACTGAAGAGAGTAATATTTATTTTCTCATCTACTTTACAATGCTTGTATAGTAATGGAGCAACTACTTTAGCTCCAGAAAAGAAAAATGGTGTGTAAGAACAAAATACTCTAATGCTATCATTTAATATTACAGAGAAAGAGTTGCAATAAATTTCAGCATTTTTACTTTCAAAAGACCTTTCTCTTCATTAAGGTGTCAGTGACAACGGAGGAAGCAGTTCAAGGGCTGCAAGAGGAAAAGCATCAGTAGATTCCCTCCAGGTCCAGATTGGATTTCAACTTTCATTTGAAAAACTAAAAAACTCTGGACTCTAAATTTTAGAATTGGTCAGAAAAATGTGTGACTGACATTCTTTCTTCTGAAAAGTAGTTACTAAACATTTTAACTGCAGGGAACCTCATTAGTCCAAATAATTACAGCTTAACTCTGCATCAAACTGGCAACAAATGTATCACTGAAGATGTACAGATGCTTGTAAAAAATACTTTATGATGGCACATTCTTTCCATGTTTTGCTATTATAGAGTTATTAAAGAATGTGTATGAAACAGGAATGTGTGCAACAGACACACATATGATTCATACTTAGATGGTCAAATATTAAATGGTAAGTTAAAAGGAAATGGTTTGAGATCACACAAGAAGCCCCTGAAAGAAAGGAAGAGAGAGAGAGAACATCAAACTACTTGCAAAACGATACATAGACAAATGTACTATTCAGCGCTGATCCAGTTCCGTGTGTGCCACAGAAGCAGCCTTGGTCATTCACAAAAATAATTCAATGGAATTCCAAATTTAATATGACTACCAAGCTAATAAGCAAATTTGTTTCCATTAGTAGGTGGCTTGCTATTCAGCTTGAGAAAATCAAAACCAGCAGTGAATTCAACAATTAAGAGGCACTTTTACCCAAGCCATCTAAGTGAGCTATAGGTATTTTATTTACTTATTTTCTTTTTTATTGACAGATAAAATTTTTTGTATTTACCATATAGAACATATTGTTTTGAAGTAAATATGCAGATGGATGAATACATCTACCTAATTAACATATGCATTACCTCATAGAGTTGTCATTTTTATGGTGAGACTCCTTTACATTCACTCTTTTAGCAATTTCAAGAATCCTGTATCTTGCTACCTATAGTCACCATGTCTAGTATAGATGATTCTGATGTTCCCTTTGTGAATTTCACAAAAGAAATGAGAACGAAAGCCAGAGAGAGCCAATGGGTAAAGCAGGGGGGTTAAGAAATTAATATAGATAAAATTAAATGACTTAAATATCCTCTCCTCACTCTTTTGACTCAATCCACAACTCTGGAACACATATTGAATTTTTAGACTTAATCATTTCAGTTTCTCTAAATCACTTTACCAAATGTCCTCCTGAAGGCAGTGAAATGATATGTTAAAAAATTTGTATGGATATAAAGTCACATGTTCCCAAGGGATAAGTGCATCATCACAGAAAACTTTGGACCCTGCTGGATACATTCTTGACACCAGTTGAGGGAAACTAAAGCAAAAGAAATCAGAGAAACTAGCAAATGCCATGTAATTGAATGTGTTTAAAATAGCTCCTGCCTTCTATGTATGTCTGGTATCTGGACTGCAGGTCACGATATGTTCCACATATATCTATAAATCTCATTTAACAATATTATATATAATAACATCTCGATTTGTAAAGAGTAAGGAAGCATAAGACATAAACTTTTTCATTTAAATGGACTGGGACACACAGATACACATAAAATATTTTAAAATGCTAAAAATTGCATAACAACGATCTATTGATTTATTGTTAGATTTCTTTTTAGCTCACACATGAGACTTTTCCTGTGATCAAATATCTATTTTCTAATGTGTATGCTTGTAGAAACATTATGAGCTATTTTCCTACTTAATGTATCATAAAGTAAAAACTTATTGGTGATTATGATAATAAGAAAAATTAATGGTTTTATTAAAAACTTATTGGTGATTATGATAATAAGAAAAATTCATGGTTTTATCAGGCAATGTCTGATAGTTTCTTACAGCATCAAAAAATCATAATGTGGAATAATCAAGGCACAAAAACCTTTGTCTTCTAGTGAAAAATGACAGATTAATCACTATATTATGAAATCACAAGCAAAAAAAAAATGCAGTCACTTTCTATTCTATAGCATTGCAGAAAGACTGGTAGGGAAACAAATATACCAAATTAGGAGCCTAAAGAACTGGGTTCTAAATCAACCTTTGTGACTTACTAAATATAAGCTCTTTGAGTTTTAGCTTCTTCCTCTGTAAAATTGGTAAGCATTATTACAATTAAGCAATTACATCTATCTCTGTGAAACTGCTTTGCTTGTTTTGGATGTATTATAATTACATGCTTAGTTCCTAGAATGTAACATAAAAAGTGCCTTTGAAAAGAACTTTGTTTTAGATATGAGATAATTTTAATGCTAATTTTGCCATTTGACAGATGAAATCAAAGCCCTTGGATATTTAAATTTGAATGGAACAGTAAAGAATATATACAAGTTAAACATCCCTAATCTAAAAATTCAAAATGTGAAATGCTCCAAAATCTAAAACTTTTTGAGGGCTAACATGATGCCACAAGCGGAAGATCCCACACTTGACCTCATGTGATATGTTGCAATCATAACTTTTGTTTTATGCAAAAAATTACTTAAAATATTGTATAAGATTACCTTCAGGCTGTATGTTTAAAGTATATAAAAAACATAAATTTTGTTTTTAGACATAGGTCCCATCCCCAGGATATCTTATTCTGTAAATGCAAATATTCCAAAACCCCCCCAAAAATTCAAAGTGTGAGACACTTCTGGTCCCAAAGCATTTTAGATAAGAGATATTCTCCCTGTACAGCTTTTAATTTTTTTTAGTGGGCATTAAAAATGATCTCCAGGCTTTCTTTTCAGACTCAGCCCGCCTGCACCCAGGTGAAATAAACAGCCAAGTTGCTCACACAAAGCCTGTTTGGTGGTCTCTTCACATGGACGCACATGAAATTTGGTGCCGTGACTCAGATTGGGGGACCTCCCTTGGGAGATCAATCCCCTGTCCTCCTGCTCTTCACTCCATGAGAAAGATCCACTTACAAGCTCAGGTCCTCAGACCGACCAGCCCAAGAAACATCTCACCAATTTCAAATCCAGTAAGTGGCCTCTTTTTACTCTCTTCTCCAACCTCCCTCACTATCCCTCAACCTCTTTGTCCTTTCAATCTTGGCGCCACACTTCAATCTCTCCCTTCTCTTAATTTCAATTCCTTTCATTTTCTGGTAGAGACAAAGGAGACACGTTTTATCCATGGACCCAAAACTCCGACGCCGGTCATGGACTGGGAAGGCAGCCTTCCCTTGGTGTTTAATCATTACAGGGACACCTCTCCGATTATTCACCCATGTTTCAAAGCTGTCAGACCACGCAGGGACGCCTGCCTTGGTCCTCACCCTTAGCGGCAAGCCCCACTTTTCTGGGGGAGGGGCAAGTACCCCAACCCCTTCTCTCCATGTCTGTACCCCTTCTCTGCTTTTCTGGGGGAGGGGCAAGTACCCTTCAACCCCTTCTCCTTCACCCTTAGCAGCAAGTCCTGCTTTTCTAGGGGACAAGAACCCCCAATCCCTTATTTCCACACCCTGACCTCTTATCTCTGTGCCCCAATCCCTTATTTCCATGCCCCAACCCCTTCTCTGCTTTTCTGGAGGGCAAGAACCCCCCACCCCTTCTCCGTGTCTCTACTCTTTTCTCTGGGCTTGCCTCCTTCACTATGGGCAAGCTTCCACCTTCCATTCCTCCTTCTTCTCACTTAGCCTGTGTTCTTAAGAACTTAAAACCTCTTCAACTCTCGCCTGACCTAAAATCTAAGCATCTTATTTTCTTCTGCAATGCGCTTGACCCCAAAACAAACTCAACAGTAGTTCCAAATAGCCAGAAAATGGCACGTTCCATTTTTCCATCCTACAAGATCTAAATAATTCTTGTCATAAAATAGGCAAATCGTCTGAGGTGCCTGATGTCCAGGCATTCTTTTACACATCAGTCCTTTCCTAGTCTCTGTGCCCAGTGCAACTCGTCCCAAATCTTCCTTCTTTCCCTCCCGCCTGTCCCCTCAGTCCCAACCCCAAGCGTCGCTGAGTCTTTCTAATCTTCCTTTTCTACAGACCCATCTGACCTCTCCCCTCCTCGCCAGGCCGAGCTAGGTCCCAATTCTTCCTCAGCCTCTGCTCCTCCACCCTATAATCCTTTTATCACCTCCCCTTCTCACACCTGGTCTGGCTTACAGTTTGGTTCCGTGACTAGCCCTCCCCCACCTGCCCAGCAATTCATTCTTAAAAAGGTGGCTGGAGCTAAAGGCATAGTCAAGGTTAATGCTCCTTTTTCTTTATCCCAAATCAAATAGCGTTTAGGCTCTTTTTCATCAAATATAAAAATCCAGCCCAGTTCATGGCTCGTTTGGCAGCAACCCTGAGACGCTTTACAGCCCTGGACCCTAAAAGGTCAAAAGGCCGTCTTATTCCCAATATACATTTTATTACCCAATCTGCTCCTGACATTAAATAAAACTCCAAAAATTAGAATCTTGCCCTCAAACCCCACAACAAGACTTAATTAACCTCACCTTCAAGGTGTACAATAATAGAAAAAAGCTGCAATTCCTTGCCTCCACTGTGAGACAAACCCCAGCCACATATCCAGCACACAAGAACTTCCAAACGCCTGAACCACAGCAGCCAGACGTTCCTCCAGAACCTCCTCCCCCAAGAGCTTGCTACACGTGCCAGAAATCTGCCCACTGGGCCAAGGAATGCCCGCAGCCCGGGATTCCTCCTAAGCTGTGTCCCATCTGTGTGGGACCCCACTGAAAATCGGACTGTTCAACTCACCTGGTAGTCACTCCCAGAGCCCCTGGAACTCTGGCCCAAGGCTCTCTGACTGACTCCTTCCCAGATCTTCTCGGCTTAGCAGCTGAAGACTGACACTGCCCGATTGCCTCAGAAGCCTCCTAAACCATCACAGACGCTGAGCTTCAGGTAATTCTCACAGTGGAAGGTAAGCTCGCTCCCTTCTTAATCAATACGGAGGCTACCCACTCCACATTACCTTCTTTTCAAGGGCCTGTTTCCCTTGCCTCCATAACGTGCTGTGGGTATTGACGGCCAGGCTTCTAAACCTCTTAAAACTCCCCAACTCTGGTGCCAACTTAGACAATACTCCTTTAAGCACTCCTTTTAGTTATCCCCACCTGCCCAGTTCCCTTATTAGGCCGAGACACTTTAACTAAATTATCTGCTTCCCTGACTATTCCTGGATTACAGCTACATCTCATTGCTGCCCTTCTTCCCAATCCAAAGCCTCCTTTGCATCCTCCTCTTGTATTCCCCCACCTTAACCCACAAGTATAAGATACCTCTACTTCCTCCTTGGCGACCGATCATGCACCCCTTACCATCTCATTAAAACCTAATCACCCTTACCCCGATCAGTGCCAAAATCCCATCCCACAGCATGCTTTGAAAGGATTAAAGCCTGTTATCACTCGCCTGCTACAGCGTGGCCTTTTAAAGCCTATAAACTCTCCTTACAATTCCCCCATTTTACCTGTCCTAAAACCAGACAAGCCTTACAAGTTAGTTCAGGATCTATGCCTTATCAACCAAATTGTTTTGCCTGTCCACCCCGTGGTGCCAAACCCATATACTCTCCTATCCTCAATACCTCCCTCCATAATCCATTATTCTGTTCTGGATCTTAAACAAGCTTTCTTTACTATTCCTTTGCACCCGTCATCCCAGCCTCTCTTCTCTTTCACTTGGACTGACCCTGACACCCATTAGGCTCAGCAAATTGCCTGGGCTGTACTGCCGCAAGGCTTCACAGACAGCCCCCATTGCTTCAGTCAAGCCCAAATTTCATCCTCATCTGTTACCTATCTCAGCATAATTCTTATAAAGACACACGTGCATTCCCTGCTGATCATGTCCGATTAATCTCCCAAACCTCAATCCCTTACAAAACAACAACTCCTTTCCTTCCTAGGCATGGTTAGTGTGGTCACAATTCTTACACAAGAGCCAGGACCACACCCTGTAGCCTTTCTGTGCAAACAACTTGACCTTACTGTTTTAACCTAGCCATCATGTCTCCGTGCAGCGTGCTGCCACCCTAATACTTTTAGAGGCCCTCAAAATCACAAACTATGATCAACTGACTCTCTACATTTCTCATAACTTCCAAAATCTATTTTCTTCCTCATACCTGATGCATATACTTTCTGCTCCCCGGCTCCTTCAGCTGTACTCACTCTTTTTTAAGTCTCACAATTACCATTGTTCCTGGCCCGGACTTCAATCCGGCCTCCCACATTATTCCTGATACCACACCTGACCCCCATGACTGTATCTCTCTGATCCACCTGACATTCAACCCATTTCCACATATTTCCTTCTTTCCTGTTCCTCACCCTGATCACGCTTGATTTATTGATGGCAGTTCCACCAGGCCTAATCACCACACACCAGCAAAGGCAGGATATGCTATAGTACAAGCCACTAGCCCGCCTCTTAGAAACTCTCATTTCCTTTCCATCGTGGAAATCTATCCTCAAGGAAATAACTTCTCAGTGTTCCATCTGCTATTCTACTACTCCTCAGGGATTATTCAGGCCCCCTCCCTTCCCTACACATCAAGCTTGAGGATTTGCCCCCACCCAGGACTGGCAAATTAGCTTTACTCAACATGCCCTGAGTCAGATAACTAAAATACCTCTTAGTCTAGGTAGACACTTTCACTGGATAGGTAGAGGCCTTTCCTACAGGGTCTGAGAAGGCCACTGCAGTCATTTCTTCCCTTCTGTCAGACATAATTCCTCAGTTTAGCCTTCCCACCTCTATACAGTCTGATAACAGACCAGCCTTTATTAGTCAAATCAGCCAAGCAGTTTTTCAGGCTCTTAGTATTCAGTGAAACCTTTATATCCCTTATGGTCCTCCGTCTTCAAGAAAAGTAGAACGTACTGAAGGTCTTTTAAAAACACACCTCACCAAACTCAGCCACCAACTTAAAAAGGACTGGACAATACTTTTACCACTTTCCCTTCTCAGAAGTCAGACCTGTCCTCAGAATGCTACAAGGTACAGCCCATTTAAGCTCCTGTATAGACGCTCCTTTTCATTAGGCCCCAGTCTCATTCCAGACACCAGACCAACTTAGACTGTGCCCCCAAAAACCTGGTCATCTCTACTATCTTTTGTCTAGTCATACTCCTATTCACCATTCTCAACTACTCATACATGCCCTGCTCTTGTTTACACTGCCGGTTTACACTGTTTCTCCAAGCCATCACAGCTGATATCTCCTGGTGCTATCCCCAAACTGCCACACTTAACTCTTCAAGTAAATAAATAATCTTGGCTGGCAGGACTATGCTGAATCTCCTTAGGCACTCTCTAATCAGATGTCCTGGGTCCTCCCAATTCTTAGACCTTTTATACCTGTTTTTCTCCTTCTCTTATTCCATTTAGTTTTTCAATTCATACAAAACCGTATCCAGGCCATCACAAATCATTCTATACGACAAATGTTTCTTCTAACAACCCCACAATATCACCCCTTACCACAAGATCTCCCTTCAGCTTAATCTCTCCCACTGTAGGTTCCCACACCGCCCCTGATCCCGCTTGAAGCAGCCCTGAGAAACATCGCCCATTCTCTCTCCATACCACCCCCAAAAATTTTCGCCATCCCAACACTTCAACACTATTTTGTTTTATTTTTCTTATTAATATAAGAAGGCAGGAATGTCAGGCCTCTGAGCCCAAGCCATCGCATCCCCTATGACTTGCACTTATACATCCAGATGGCCTGAAGTAACTGAAGATCCACAAAAAAAGTAAAAATAGCCTTAACTGATGACACTCCACCATTGTGATTTGTTTCTGCCCCACCCTAACTTATCAATGTACTTTGTAATCTCCCCCACCCTTAAGAAGATACTTTGTAATCTCCCCCACCCTTAAGAAGGTTCTTTGTAATTCTCCCCACCCTTGAAAATTTACTTTGTGAGATCCACCCCTGCCCACAAAACATTGCTCTTAACTTCACCGCCTATCCCAAAACCTATAAGAACTAATGATAATCCACCATGCTTTGCTGACTCTTTTCGGACTCAGAGCACCTGCACCCAGGTGAAATAAACAGCCATGTTGCTCATAAAAAAAAAAAAAAAAAAGATCTTCAAAGTCAGTTCTTGACAGATCTTGCATCTTGATTTCACCTAAAACTCTCATTGTGTCATTTAGATTAGAAGAGATGAAGCATCAATGTGTCATATGAACTCTCTGCACATTTTCTATGGCCCAGAATTGTGCAAACTTTGTAGCTGTTTCTGTGAGTGGTGTTGGTAGAATGTGGATGTATGCATGTATGTAGGAAGGAAAAGTTTAGGAATGATGGAGCCCCTGAACTTTGTCTTCTCCTTCCTTTTCTGAACATCATGATGTCAAAAACTTGTATGGGTGGGTCAAGGCTGGAAAGTCCACTTGACTAAAAGCTATGCATTACATATCCTCAGCATTCCCAACAATGCATTACAGTATCTGACTTCCCTTCAGAATTCTTCAAAAATATTTTTTGATATGTGCAGCACATAGATAGTAATGATTTATTACTCCCTTCTTAGCCCTTACCTGTTTATTTTCTCTTATATTCAAAGTATGCAGAAGAGTGAACACAATTTGAATTTCTATCTTGTGTTGCAAAAACCTAGCATCTATCAAAACACAGTAGAGGTCTAATTAGACCCCAGGTGCTTCTAACATCTGATTAACCCTCATATTATCAGTGTCACATACAATTGAGTATTAAACATTTTGTCAGAATATTTGAAGTCTCCAAAACTTTTATACTCTTTTTTTTAGTAAAACTTGATGACAGATTTGCTTCTAAGACGTCTGTAGACTCCAAGAAAGTACTTTAGGGGAGAAGGAGAAAACGGCAGCAGCAATTCCTTCCTCAGTTGACAACCTAAAATTGGGCATGACCACTGACTATTCCCTGCAAAATTTCACAGGCGTAAGGCATGGAAATTTCCAAAGCCTCTAGTTAATCCTGCATGAGGATAAGACGGAGTTTTGAAAATCAACTTAAAGGGAAAACCAAGAACAGGGCTCACATGGGTCAGCACTTAGGTGACACCAGCAGAGTTGGTGGATCATGGGCATTGGAAAAAAGCTTAATATTTTTCAAGGAAAGCATTCTAAGACATAGGGCCAGCATAAGAGTTCTACTTGTTAGTAGAAAAGGGTCGTACTGCTTAGTGAAAATATTAGTTAGTCTTATCAAAATTCCCATGGGTCTGTTAGAAATGGATGAAGCAAACTACAAGCTCCACTGTGTAGAAGAAGACTCTTTGCCTAAGAGTTTAGACAGACACCTAGAGCACAACATTCATATCAATACTGAGTTTTTGTAATTGCAAAAGATGATCCCTGGCTATATTTCCAGACACAGGGCATGGAAAAACCCTAAATAGCTTTGCATACAAAAGGAAGGTTTTTTTTTCTCTCCTGCCCTGAAAATGGCCACTTGAAATAGAGAGTAAGAGAAGGTCAAGCAAGAAAATGAAATAACTGAAGTGTGTTTAAAACAAGGATTTAAATTTATTCTGCAGTGATATGAAGAGTTAGGAAACTAAAACCCCTTCTGTTTCCCTAAACATTTATATTAGTCGGGGTTTTCTAAAGGGACAGGATTAATAGGATAAATGTATATATAAAGAGGGGAGCTTATTAAGAAGTATTGACTCACAGGATCACAAGGTGAAGTCCCACAATAGGCTGTCGGCAAGCTGTGGAGCAAGAAACCCAGTCTGAGTGCCAAAACCACAGAAGTAGGAAAGCCAACAGTGCAACCTTCAGTCTGCGGCTGGAGGTTCTAAAACCCCTGGCAAATGACTCGTGTAACTCCAAGAGTCCAAAAGCTGAGAACTTGGAGTCCGATGTTCAAGGGCAGGAGGCAGCCAGCACAGAAGAAAGATAAAGGCCAGAAGATTCAGACAGTCTAGTCCTTTCATGTTCCTCTCCCTGCTTATATCCTAGCCATGGTGGCAGCTGATTAGATGGTGTCCACCCAGATTGAGAGTGGGTCTGCCTCTCCCAGTTCACTGACTCAAACGTTAATCTCCTTCAGCAACACCCTCACAGACACATCCAGGAACAATACTTTGCATCCTTCAATCCAATCAAGTTGACACTCAATATTAACCATCACAACATTCAAGAAAATACACAATACAGGCAAAAATGTGTGGGTATTTATGATATATTTACATATGAGTATATGAAAAATCTCACAAAAAAGTTTAGCTTTATTTGGAAAAAAATAAAAGAATAGCCATCAAATGTAATGCAGAGAACAAGAGTTCAACAGAGGTAGGAAGTCCAAGATGAAAGAGTCCACGAAACTTCTGGAGGTTTTTTGGGATTCTCAGAAACAGTTGGGGTTTTTTGTTTGTTTGTTTGTTTGTCTTTTTTTAAATTAATATAACAGTGAAAGGTTATAGTCATACTTATTTAGTTAGCTCTTAATGGGGCGCTAACAACCAGACTTCAAGTGTATCTTGAAGGCCCTCCTTAGGTCCTAATTATCATTTAAATCTGATCTGGCACGCAAATTAGGATTGCCAGATAAAATCCTGAAAGCTCAGTTAAATTCAAATTTCAAATTTAAAAATAAATTCTTTGTGTGTCACAAATGATATATAGGCCATAGCAATGCTAAAAATTTATTCATTGCTCTGTACTCCCAGCACTTTGGGAAGCAGAGGCGAGTGGATCACTTGAGATCAGGAGCTTGAGACCAGCCTGGCCAACATGGTGAAACCCCATCTCTACTAAAAATACAAAAATTAGCTGGGCATGGTGTCACAAGCCTGTAATCCCAGCTACTTGGAAGGCTGAGGCAAGAGAATTACTTGAACCTGGGAGACAGAGGTTGCAGTGAGCCAAGATCACACCACTGTACTCCAGGCTGGGTGAAAGAGCAAGACTCTGTCAAAAAAAAAAAATATATACATATATATATTATTAATTGCTTATCTGAAATTCAAATTTAATTGGGTATTCTGTATTTATTTTATTTGTTCAATCTGACAGCTATAACATAGATATAATTTTTCTTTTTGTTTACTTAAGCTTAATTTCTGCTTGCTCAATCTGTCTCGCGTTAGTCTTCATTATCACTGTACTTATTCAAATGGAGTCACTTTGTCTTATCCACCAACTTGATATCATCTATCTGTGAGTGACTTCTATTATTGGATGTCTTTTAATGTGCTAGCTAACTTAGAGTTGCCTTCTGCCTCTGATGAACTGAATATATACAGGTTCCTCTTCATTAGGGAATAACATTTTGACATAAACAGACTTAAATACTATTCCAATCTCCACAGATGAAACTAGACATTCTAATTATGGTAGTTGCTGTGGATACCTTTTAAGGCATATTTCCATTTAATAAATGCATCATAGATTAGTCAGTATTCTAGGTAATGGTAATAGAAAATTAAAAAATAAGACAGGATTCTTGTCCTTAAAGTTCTCACACTGCATTTGGGAAAAATGTGAATAAATGAGTAATTTCAATATTAATTGCAAGAGATAGGAGGTATGCACAAGAAGTGGCAGATAGAGGCCAAGGAGATGGATCACTTAAGGTTAGGAGTTCAAGACCAGCCTGGCCAACATGGTGAAACCCTGTCTCTTCTAAAAATACAAGAATTAGACAGGCATGGTGGTGCATGCCTGTAATCCCAGCTACTTGGGAGGCTGAGGCAGGAGAATTGTTTGAACCCAGGTGGCAGAGGTTGCAGTGAGCCAAGACTGTACTACTGGACTTTTTCCTGGGTGACAGAGCAAAAATCTGTCTCAAAAAAAAAATGGGGGGAGGAGAAATTATAATATTTGATATTAATACTTATAAGAATATCATACAAATTTTAGCCTTTGTGCTTGAATAAACAATTAGATCAATGGAGCATATACAAAAATTTTATTCCTACTAGTAGACTTTAGAGATCAGAAGGAAAAAATGACTGATTCAGTAAGTAGTACTGATACATCTGATTATCCATATGGAAATCAAAGTTGATTCCTGTATCACATCATTTTTAAAAAATTAAATTCAGGTAGAATGAAGACTTACATATTAAAAACAATGGTATAACCCTTTTAGAAACCAATCAATGAAATTATTTCTGATTTTGAACTAGGCAATATTTCTTCAAAAAGACACAAAGAAATGTGTTCATTTGAAGACACTAAACTGGGCATAAAAAGTCAAGCCACAAACTGACAAACCACAACCCAAGCAATTGACAATGGATCAATATTGAGATACATGAATAAGTAAGTGCTACAGATCAATAATACAATATTATTAATACTATAGAAAAAACGAACAAAATAGGCCAGTGCAGTGGCTCACTCCTGTAATCACAGCACTGTGGGAGGCCAAGGCAGGTGAATCACTAGGTCAGGAGTTCAAGACCAGCCTGGCCAAGATGGTGAAACTCCATCTCTACTGAAAATACAAAAATCAGCCAGGCATGGTAGTGGGTGCCTGTAATCCCAGCTACTTGGGAGGCTGAGGCAAAAGAATCACTTGAACCCAGGAGGTGGAGGTTGCAGTGAGCCAAGATCACGCCACTGTACTCCAGCCTAGGCAACAAAGAAAGACGCCATCTCAAGAAAAAAAAAAAAAGAAGAAAAGTGAACAAAATATATAAGAAGTCAATTCAGAGAAGAAAAACAAATAATGGCCAAAAAAAACCCTATTAAAAGGATAGCAAATATCATTATTAAAAAATCAAAGAAATATACAATTTTAAAAAGGAATATTTTCTAGAACAGTAAAAATTAAAAGGTTTGAGAACACCAAATGTTGTATGTACATGCAGTAAGTCTCTTCACATGGGGCTTCTTAAACTGCAAGTTGGCACTATTATTTTTGAAAGTCTTTTGGCGATACGTAATAAAATTTCACATGCAAAAACAAAACAATCCAATAATTCCACTTCAAGGTACACACTCTGAAGAAACTCTTAACACATGTGAACCAGGAAACAGGTCCAAAAATTTTAAAGTTACAATGTTCATTGCTGCTTTGTCATTTTTAAAATCTAGAAAAAAATATCAATTGACAGTAAAACAGATGTGTACACTGTATATGGATTGAATCGAATGCAAAGCAGTGAAAATGAATGAAATACAGTTGCACAATCCACCAGGGATTAATCTCAATACATTATTTAAAAAAGTATTTTTATTATGAAGTTAATAAAATACATATTATATAATTTTATTAACATGCAGTCCAAAACAAATATATGATAGTAGTTATCTTAAGAAAGAAAGAGAGGTATACAATTAGAAAGTAAAATCCAGAAAGCATTCAATGAACAGGCAATATTTTATTTTAAATCTGAGTAGCCCATTCATAAATGTTTGTTTCATTTTTGAACTGTTAATACATTATATGTATTATTCTTATAATTTTTTTTGTGTAAAACCTGTAATTCATGCCTCAGTTGCTATGTTGGTAATGTCTTAGATGGAAATCTTGGCACTCACTATAATATTCTAGACATTCCGCTTGATAATTATTATCACACATTTGAGATCTATTTGTTCCTGGCTTCCATCATGACTAACCAAACAACTTCCTTGGTGCCCAGATTTAGAAATACTGTGAATTGTTCACTAGTTGTATTGGTTTCTGATCACAGAAGTTTCTTCCAGTATCTGGTGTTATCACTGCTGCTTAGCCAGCTCCTTAGTAGCCCAACTTCAGGCTAATTATTGCCCAGGCAATAGGTTTGTGGCTTGCATTTTTTAGATCATAACATTATATTTTCCCTATAAACTGTCATATCTGCCTGGATGACATATTTGTTTACCTGTAACCAATTATACTTTGTCCAGCAGTTACTTTTCCTTCATCAAAAGGTTTTGTTTGTTTCCTGCATGCCTGACACTGTTGTCAATTGTAGAAATCACAGTATTCCTTTCATTTCATCCAGCCTTGTTAAAGTTTTGGGAGGAGTTTGAATTTACACTGTGTTTCCAGTCCCTAAAAGATCTTTCACATATATCATGCAGTTTCCTACCATAAGCGCTAATAACTTTAATTAATCTGCCAGTGTTCTTTCTCCAACTAAGGCCAGTTTAGTGACAATGTAATGCATTTCCTCATTGAACCTGACTATAGTTCAATACATACTTTTTAAAAAAATTGATGAATGTTGTTTGCTTGTTTGTTTGTTTGTTTGTTTCCTCAGTGCAAAACCTCCTTATCTCTTTCAGCTAAAGGTGGGGAGATTTCTATCTAACAGTAATATTTGAAGGCAATCAGGATTTTGCATCAGAAGAGAAAGCCGTTAAGAATGGATTTTTGGGCCGGGCGCTGTGGTTCACGCCTGTAATCCCAGCACTTTACAGCCACACTGCGACTATCACCATGAATCATGAACACTGCTACCATCACCAACAACCAGTAATCCTAAATTGGAGTAATGAAAGGGAATAAATCTAGAAAGATACCACATTTCCAAAACTGTGTGAAAGTGATTAGATGTTTTAAAATAATAGATTTGTTTTAATTAATATGGCTACTACACTGACTCTCATAATTAGTTGATATTTTCAAGAACAAGAAAATATAAAATATGATTTTTGTGTTGCTATGCAGGAGGATATAATCAATTTGCAAGTAGAGAATGTAACAGAATTACATGCACAAAGGGCTGCCTTTTTTTTTTTCCTGTTGTGTACTCAGAATAAATGCTATTTGTTAAGGTTAACAAAGCTCACACAAAAGCTGTTTCAATCCAGTGTTTAACAGTGTAAATATGGAGGCATTACCTTGCGGATTTACCTTACATCCCTGGGTTGAATGTGTTTGTGACTGGCTTTGATCAAAACTATGCTAGAGGCAAATCCTCCCCTGCCTAATGAGTATCAGGTCAATGTGGAGCAGGGTATTGCTAAATCTACAAAGATACTGACTAAATCTAGGCTCAACAAGATAAAATGTTTATATTATTATCATTTTTAATTTTGATGCATGAGCAGCTCAAAGCTAGTTGTATACTCATATTATTAAACATTACTGTAACATAAGGGTCAACCGATTTTCTCAAAGCTAAATTATTCAGAAAAGAAAAAACATACTAGAAAGAGCATGGGCTTGAAATTTAAACAGACTGATTGTGTTCAATCTCTTTTTACAACCTACCATTTGTGTGATATGAGGTGATGTACTTACATTTTCTATGTGTGTTTCCTAAGCTTTAAAATGAGAACAACATTATTAACATCAGAAATTTGTAAATATTTACAAATTTGTAAATTTGTAAAATTTACAGAAACTTTTTCATGTATGTCACATGAGATTAAACATGGGGCAATTTGTGGGTATTTATGTGGAGCTCGGCAAAATATAATCTTTATATTATATATTTATTAGAAAAATACAATTCAAGTCTTGGGTAAAATACTGTATTAGTTTGTATAATACTTCCAAATAGTTTCATGAGCAGCTTGAGCTTGATCCATGAACATAACATTTTGGAGGTTTTTAAAATATCAGGTCTTAAGTTTGCTTACATGTTTATAATAATCCTTTCAAAATATTGTTAGTTGTCAGCAATATGTAACTCTGTACAAGTGCATAAGAAATATAAAGCATTGGCCGGGCGTGGAGGCTCATGCCTGTAATCCCAGCACTTTGGGAGGCCAAAGCGGGCAGATCACAAGGTCAAGAGATTGAGACCATCCTGGAGAACATGGTAAAACCCCATCTGTACCAAAAATACACAAATTAGCTGGGAGTGGTGGCATGTGCCTGTAGACTCAGCTACTTGGGAGGCTGAGGCAGGAGAATCACTTGAACCTGGGAAGTGGAGGTTGCAGCGAGCCAAGATCACACCACTGCACTCCAGCCTGGTGACAGAGCAAGACTTTGTCAAAAAAAAAAAAAAAAAAAAAAAAAAGAAGAAGGAAAGACATACAAAGCATTTTAGAACCATGCAAAATTGTTCAATTGAATTATATTTACAGTTGAATAACTTATTTTATTAATAAATATTAAATGTACTGGTATAATGTGAATGTATTTTAAATGTAACTGAATTTTTCATATAAATGATTTCACAGTAAGATGAAGTCTTTATTTGCAAAGTTTTGTATACTTTCTGAGAAATTAACTCTGGGGTGAGTTCAAACAGCACTATTAGTTCCAGTTTTCTATTGCTACATAAAAAGCCACCCTTAATTTTACAACTTAAAGCAATAATATTAATTTAGTTTTCTCGCAAACTTGCAATTTGGGTAGGGTTCAGCAAGGATGGCTTATTCCCCTCCCCTCAGCCCCACCCCAGTGGTATCAGCTACAATAGCTTAAGTGCAACTAAAGGATCCATTTTCAAGAAGACCATTTACATGGCTGACACCTTGATACTGGCTGCTGGCTGGAAGCTCATCCAGGTGCTGTCAGCCAGGGGCCTTAGTTTACATCTATGTAGTCATCTTCATAGAGATCCTCAGGCTTCTCTCACAATGATGACTGGGTTCCAAGAGCTACAATTCCAAAAGACAGGAAAGTGGAGACTGCTAGTCTTTTATTACCTGGGCTCAGAAACTAGGCATCACTTCTGTTTCATTCTGTTGATGAAACAGTCACAAATTCACCCAGATTCAAGAGGAGAGAGCACAGACTGCCACCATTTTCCGTCCACTACAATATTCAACGATAGAGTTTGGAGGTGCCACTCATAGTCATGTGTATCATGAGACGGTTTGCCTGTTTGTTATGCTCTACAGATCCCTGAAACCCAACCCCCTTCAGCAGCATCACCAGTTCCTTGTGGGTAATGGGCAGTAGTGAATTCTGAATCTATTACAATTGTTGAGTAGCTATCCAGGTAATAGAGCATTTTCTTGGCCAAGCCCAGGATGTTAGTGAGTATCAGCACGTACCTGTTCTGCACACTGTCTGTGAAGATCGTGGAGTGTTCATCTGCCTGTGCTGTGCTCTGCTATCTATGGGGTACTTCTCATTGACAGACACATTTCCAGGAATTCTGACAAACTGAAAACCCTTCGAGTTTTCCTGAAAGTTGCGAAGTTTGACATCTTGTTGTACACCTGTCTTAGTCAGTTTGGGCTGATATAACAGAGTACCATAGACCGAGTGGCTTATAAACAACAGAAATATATTAAGTTGCTGCAAACATAATTGCAGTTTTTTATTAGGTTGATGCAAAAACCACAATTACGTTTGCACCAACTTAGTATTTCTCACAGTTTTGGAGACTCAAAGTCCAAGATCAGTAAACAGCAAGGCCAAGTTCTGGTGAGGGCCTCCTTCCAGATTGCACACTGACAACTTCTTGCTGTAAGATCTCATATGGTAAAAAGAGGAAAAGAGGGGTTGAAAACTCTCTAGAGTTGTTGTTGTTGCTGTTTTGGTTTTTTTTTTTGTTTTTTTTTTTAAGACAGAGTCTCACTTTGCCACCCCAAGCTGGAGAGCAGTGGCATGATCATAGCTCACTGCAGCCTAGAATTCCTGGGCTTAAGGGATCCTCCCACCTTAAGCTCCCAAGTAGCTGAGATTATAGGCACAAGCTACATTGCCTGGCTCTTGGGATCCCTTTTATAATCCCATTCATAAGGATGCCATCCTCATAAGCTAATTATTGGTAAAAAGCTTCACCTCCTAATTTCATCACAATGGGGGCTGGAATTTCAATGTATGCATTTCAGGGTGACAAAAAGTTTCAGTTCATAGCAACGCCTATAATCTATTGCAGCAAATCAGGTGTGAAACTTGTTTCTCTTCATAGAAGGATTAACCATGATGCATATAATATGAGCTAATAATAGGTATGTAAATAGTGGTTAAAAATGTGGACTCTGGGTTCAGACCATTAAAATTAAATTTCTGGTTTCATCTTTATCTAGTTGTTTGATGTTGTTGGTAAAATAGAGATTAAAGAAGATTTTACCTAGGGTTGTTATAAGGAACACATAGGATAAGGCATATAGTAGATAAAGTCCAGCACATAGTTGATATTATAATAAATTGCTCTAATTATAATAAATCTCATAATTCACATATCTGCAAGCCATGGGTAAACCCAAGGTTTTCAGTGGTGCTTACTTTTATAATCTTTTCAAAACAATCATTAATGGTGATTTACTCAATTTGATAGTTTTTTATTTTTAGACTTTTTGCCTTATACTTAATGTTCTGTAACTATTTTCCTCTCATTTACACTGCTTGAAACACCTCCTATTTCAATATTGCCTATGGTATGTGATAATTCACTTCAAATTTCATACAGTAAAATATTAATGAAGAGGCCAAGGAAAAACAGACCACAGATTTGCTAGATCTGCAAATTAAGACTCCAAATTTATTACTATGTTTTCTTTATCATCTTGAAGCCAGCTTTCAATCTAATTGACTCAATTTTTATATAGGATCTAATTTTTAAAAACAAAATTTTAGGAAACAGTATATAGTAAGAGAAAATTAAATTTCACAACTCAAAAGTTCATTTAATTGATTTTTAATGGTGTAAGTTAAGCTTTCCAAAGTGATAGATTTTTATTCAAAAAGCATAGTTAATCAGTATTTGGTGCCTCCCTGCCTTTCCCTCATATACTTCCATTAAGATTGGCACCCATCAGAGGATTGACATGAGATCAAAATATGTGGGGACGTCAGCCTCTTAGTGTGCTGAGTGTCAATGAGGGACAAGGCTGAGTGGAGAAAGGAGTGCAAGGAAAAGAGCAGAGACCAAGAAAATTGAAACAGAGTAATATTTTCTCGAGAAGGAACCAAGTGTGAGTTCTTAGAGTACTATAGTTATTTCCAACCCACTTGAGTTCAAATAATATTTAAGAAACAAAGGGAATCTGTTCTTGGGTGAGCAGAATAGATTATATATATATGTAGAAGTAAAATCATCATGAGGCAGTCATAGAAATCCAGTCATTTGGGGAAATTTGCTAAGCATAACAATGGAGACAGAAGAAAAATTCAGATGCCCTGAAAATAGGGGTTGACAAAAAAGGAGAGAGAATCAATAGACTTGGGTCAGATGGCTGAAGTTCTTCACAATATCTCATTCTCAAAATATCAGTAGTTTGCCAGGAGTAATCAGAGACAATTGTACCAAAGGCCTCTGTCAGAAGTGAATGTAATAGAGAAGACTGACCTATTTTCCCTGATTTCCTTTAGTTTCAGGGACCTATTTATTAATATCACTCAAGTTTATTATGGCTTTGTCAATTTTTCTTGGTTTATCTCCAACTTATGTTGTATTTATTGTGCACTAGTTTCAAAACTTTCTGTAGAACTTGAAAGGCCTTCTTTCATTATCTTCTTGCACCTAGTCTTGCAGCTCATAATTTATCTTTCCTCAGAACCCCGTAGGTAAACTTTTCTTCAGCGTCAGGTAGTAAATACACTAGGTTTGAATTTTTAGGGGTGGTTGAATTGTCTCTGTTACAAGTTCTCAATTCTGCCTTTGTAGTGCAAAAATAGCCACAGACAATAAGTAAATTCATGGGTGTGTCTGTGTCCTAGTGAAATTTTATTAACAGAAATATGTAGCCCATTATCTGTAGTTGTAGTTTACTGACCATTGCCTTTAGAAGGTAAACACACCCCTTCCCTGAAAAAGCTTTTAGGATTTTTGTTTTGTTCAAATTCTTAGTTTTGCTGTTACTAGGATATGACTTCTTGCAGAATTTTTTTTCTTGTGTTAATCCTGAATGTCAAACTTTTTTTTCTTGTGTTAATCCTGAATGTCAAACAATAACTTTTTTCCGAAGACTGGAGCTTTTATTTTGGAAAATGTCCTTCTATTAGACTGATGATTTTCTCTGCCCATTGTCTCAATTCTGTTATTTTGTTATTATACTAATGAATAGTTGGAATTCTTGAACTAGCCATTATATCCTATACCTTTTCTGTATACATTTTCTCTGGTGATTATAAAAAAATTAAGTTCTTTCTTTTATCTCACTTATTTTAACTTTAATTGAGTCAAATCTGCTGTTCACTTCTTTTTTCTAAATTAATATTTGGTGGGGTTCGTTTTCTCAGTAGTCAATTAAAATAATTCTGTTTTCTCTTTTAATTTATTTGGGTGGGCTAATTTTCTGTTTACTATGTTTGCTATTTCAGTTTCTTTGTGCTAGGCAGAGTAAAATGCTTATTTTTAATTATTTATTATATATGTAATTTGTCATATAAGCAGAATAGTATTTATCTCTGGCATGTATGGATGAGAATTTGAATGAGGAAGAATTTTTATTCACCATTTAGTGAAGTTCAGGTATTTGCTACAGAAAGCTTGCTCCTAATAATGAGGGTGCACATTGTGCAACTGGGGCGAGGTGTGTGGGGGGTGTATTTTTTGTTTGTTTGTTTTTTGTTTTTGAGACAAAGTCTCGCTCTATTGCCTAGGCTGGAGTGCAGTGGAACAATCTTGGCTCACTGCAAGCTCTGCCTCCCGGGTTCAGGCCATTCTCCTGCCTCAGCCTCCCAAGTAGCTGGGACTACAGGCGCTGGCCACCCCAGCCGGCTAATTTTTTGTATTTTTAGTAGAGATGGGGTTTCACCATGTTAGCTAGGATGGTCTCGATCTCCTGACCTCGTGATCCACCCACCTCAGCCTCCTAAAGTGCTGGAATTACAGGCATGAGCCACCGGGCCTGGCCAGGCGATAGAAAATCCTTTCCCTCTTGGCAGTCCTAAATTACTTGGTATTCTATCGTGTTTTTCTTTCCCAAGTGACCAATCTAGGTATATCCTGTGTTAAAATTCTCACTGCAGAGAGCCATACTTGTAGTTTAAACTCAAATCCCATTTAAAAAATAACCAGAGCAAACACTAATACTGCACTTAATATATTTCAGGTGCCATTCTAAGTACTTTCCACTTATTAACATTTTTAATACTCACAACTCCATATGAACAATTATTATCTCTTATATACCAATGGATAAATTGAAATTTGCTAGATTATAAAATTTGCCCAAGTTTACATAGATAACAAGTGAAGATGTGGTACTTAATCCCGTAGTTTGACTCCCAAGTCAGTGTTTTTAACCACCACCATACTATTCTAGCTACCAGGTGAGCAATGCCCAAGTTATTCTCTCAGATTGTCAAGCAATGGTTGGTCTAATCTCGTCCTTGACAAATGGCCCAGTCCTTCTCTGATACTTGCTTGACTTGATCTTGTGATTCCAAAATTCTTTTGGGAAATTTTAGTTGTTTTAGATGTCTGCCTTTTTGCCTGTGTAGAATTAATTCCTCAGTTCTAATGAGTTTTGCTATTAATTTATGCAATTCATATTTATCTGAAATTCTTCAGTATTCCATTCTCCTTCTAGCTTATTCTTACCTTCCAATGTTTCTATGTTTTATGCTTATTTTTTAAAATACCTATTCTACTATTTTAATGAGATCTAGGATGAAAGGAGATGTAAAAAAACAGTGATCTTGAGTCAGAAAATTCCCCGTGAGCTTTACAAAAATGTGATCAATTCCTGAAACAATTGCATTGGAATTTTGATAGAAGCCTCTACTAATTACATATTTACTTAAGGATATATGTCACTATCTAAAAATTTTTCTTTATTTCTTTAAAATAGTGTGTGTGTTTGTGTGCATGAATTTGTCTGGATGTCCGGTGTTCTACATTTCTTAGTGAAGTTATTTCAGTATTGTCATGAAATATATCTCTGACTTATTTTTTTAAACAGAAAGCATGAAATTATACTCTGAATATATATTCTTAAGTCTTCCATTTAGCTAATATTATTGAGCATCTACTTGTTCCTGCTAAAGGTGCTGGATATATAACAGTGAAAATGAAAAAGATATTTACTGTTATAATGTAGCTTACTTCTAGTGGGAAAAATCTATAGCCCATGTTTATTAAAAATAAAGAAATTATCAACTATGCACATACAAATACGTAGATTAAACAAATTTAAAACATCCAATACTTTAGAAAGCCTAGAGAAATAAAACATTTCCTCATTAACTGAAAATCAATTCCAGATTAGCACTTTCAAAATTAATGTAACCTTGATATTTTCTTACATGCCTGGGGAATGGAGCTTTCCTGTAGGTATTCTGGTGATTAGAGTTAGAAGGTGAATTCAAATCAACAGCTACTTATTGATTAACTATTGTGTAGTCAGCACCATGTACACAAAACCATTCTAGTGAATACATTAAAAATCAGACAAGGAATATACACACCTAAAACACTTATCAATACCAGACTATAAATTACTAAGATGCAAATGAGAGGTATTGATGAGTTCTCACAGGAGTTCAGAAGACATATAATGTTTGTACAATAATATAATTGTCAATAACATTACACTGAAACAAATCTAATTTTTATGTAGCAATTCAGTAGGCATTCAGCATATTTTCTCTTCCTCAAGATCATATTATGAACATTAAAATAAGGCATAGCATATGGAAGCTAAAAAATACTAATTCATTGTGTATAATAAACCAAACTTAAACAGAACACTCTTTGCCAATGGCACATATATCTTCTCTTGTTTACTCATTCAAAAATCCAGTGTATTTCTCTATTTTTTATGTATGCATTATAAGATATTTTATCATGAAAATGCTGTGTTTTGCCAAAAAATGAAATGTACTTTTGTGTTATTTTGAAGCTTGTAATACCTACAAGATATCTTCTTAAATGGTCTATAATGATCTCTAGAACATAATATGTCATTATAAATGAAAAGATTTTATAAACATGTAAACATATAGTGATGGCACACTATCTAATAAGATAGCTTATATATTCACAAGCTATCTTATTAGAATAGTTTTTATGTTAGTGTTCACAAAACATAACGATAGTTTTATGTTGAACTTTCAAAGCCTGTAATACTATCCCTTAGAGAAAGAGAAAATGAATGTGACTCTCAAGTGAAAGTATTACTATGAAATTATAGACTTTGTTACTATGAGACAATTTTCTGAATAATGACAGTGATATTTTATAGTTGACAGGAAAATTACTAATTAAAATATGACTATAGCCCTTTTTGAACTATTTATCTGACAATCTGACAGTATAAGACATTTTAACTTTGGGTACAATATGTAGTTAAATATTTTTTCAGTGCTATCAGTTTTCATTAGATGTGATAAGATAAGATCCTCTATAGTATATTCCTAAGATCAGTCATTATATCCTATTTAAGATTTGAAGGGGGAAAGGTAGTCAAAATAGGGATTAACTTAAGAGTCTAATACACAAATACTACAAGCCCTCATTTCCTTGTTTCAACTGTCTGCTAGATAAAGCAGGGAAGATACAGCATGAAAAGATAGAAATATTGATATGATAGTAGAATTATCTGGAATTAACAAGGTTCAGGAAAAAAGCCATTTTTTAAACATATGACTGTCTTCCTCACTTGACTGAAGATCCCTGAAGGTAAGAACAAAATAGAAATAAACCTTGACACCATCTACAATTATTCATTGAGGTATGAGTATCCCCTATTATTTTTTTCCCAATATTTATGAAACTGATAAATCGCATTGTTATTGTGGAAAAATATATATAAAACATGATGTAATTTTAGCCATTTGTAAATATACAATTTAGTTGCATTAAATTTATTCACAATGCTGTCAACCCACACTATTATCTATACCCCCAAATGTTTTATCATCCCCAACTCACCAATAGCTCTCAATTTCATCTTAGTAATTTATAGTCTGGTATTGATAAGTGTTTTAGGTGTGTATATTCCTTTTCTGATTTTTAATGTATTCACTAGAATGGTTTGGTGTATAAACCCTGTACCCATTAAACAATAACTCTGTACCCGTTAAACAATAACTCTCCCTTCTCCCTCAACAACCCCTTCAACCCTTAGTGATTTATAGTCTCCCTTCTGTTTCTATGAATTTGTTTATTCTAAGTATCTGACAAACATAGAACCATACAATATTTATCTTCTGTATCTGGCTTATTTTACTAAGCAAAATTCTTTCAAGGTTTATCCATGTTGAAGCTTATATCAAAATTGTATTCTTTCCATGACATTAGCAATGTGGTGAAGTAGGCTACCCCAACCTTTGTCTCCCCGTAGAAACAACAATTAGGCAGCTATCTTTGGATGAAAATAGATCCGGATGAGTTCAGTTCAGATAAAAAGCTGCAGCAACACATTGAAGGAAAAAAAATAACTACACAGAAAAAATAGCGGCAAGAGTTTTTTTGCCTGCATCGTCCTATCCTCCAGCCTGGGACAGTTCAGCCTCGAAAAGAAACTCTCAGCCCATGATTTTCCCTCATGGTGAAAAAGAAAGTAGGGCAAATGACTAGCTGCCCTGGCCTTTTCGGTCACTGCTTGAAGGGTCCATTTTGGTTGTATACCAACCAGACTACCAGAAAGATCAATATAGCTGAGATGTCTGGAGAAGCTGAAAACAAAGAAAAAGGGTAGGGCCAAACAGTTTCAGCCATGCAGCAAGTGATACTATGGTCCCCAGTGGCCTGCAGGAAGACTCTAGCAGTTGTTGCTGCTGAGGAGCTCAATAGCCATCAAAGTTGCTGTGGAAACGCTTCACCACCCTGGGCCAGAATCAGCACCCACTCGTCTTTTCCCCCTGCAAAAACATGCACATTCAAACTCCAGCACTGCTGTTACTCTACTCCCTTCTGTGTTTAGGATCCTGTCTCTGCACCCACTCTATGCATGCCCACATCTGACAGGAGCACCACAGGTGGCAAGCCCACACCATAGTCTCTGGCCATGGTCACTCTGTTAATGCTCATGCTTCCGACCCTAATTCTGCAACCACTCTGGGCAATTTTGTGCCTCACACACTGGCATCACTGCCACCGAAAGCATACTCAAATGCTGGAACCAGCATCATAATGAATTCCCTCAGCCATAAATTCACCCTGTGGAGGTAAAATAAAACAAGAGAACTGCAACAGCCTTCACCATTAAGGACCTCAAAATTCCTAGCTATGTCAGGAGAGTAAAAGAATGCCCACAGCCTTGGCTAATGAGATCTCCCTGAGTCTATGCTGACACTGACCTCAGCTGATGGAGCTGCATGGAAACTATGCTACCACACACTTTTTAGCCAGTGCCCTTGTACCCACCAATAGATGAATATCTTCCAACACACACACACACACACAGAAGTATGTAAAGTGAGGAAGAGGTGACTATTCCCTAAAATAGGAAGACATCAATGCAAGGTTATAATAAACAAAAAAAGTAAAAAAACACGACACCACCAAAGAAACACAATAATTTTTTAGTAACTGACCACCCCAAAAATGGAGCTTTATCAATTCCCTGACCAAGAATTCAACAAAATATTAGGAAAGCTCAGTGAGCTACAAGAGAATAAAGAAAATCAACTAAACAAAATCAGGGAAACAATGCATGAACAAAATTAGAAGTTATATAATAAGAAACAATTTTAAAAGACACAGAAATTCTGGAGCAGAAAATTTCAATAGAGAGCCCCAACAGAAAACTCAGTCATGCAGATGAAAGAATCAGTTAACTTGAAGAGAGATCACTTAAAATTATCCAGTTAGAGTAATGAAAAGAAGAAAAAATGAAAATAAGTGAAGAAAGCCTATATAACTTATGAGATACCATTAAGTGAAACAATTTACATATAAATGAAATTCCCAGAAAGAGTGGAGAAAAAGAAAGGAGCCAAAACTAATTTTTTTTAAATGATGGAAAATTCCTCAAAGTGTGCAGAGAAACAGGCATCCAAATCCATTATGCCCATAAACCCCAAATAAGTTGAACATCAAGTGATCTTCAGAGATACATTATGGCCAACTTGTCTAAAGTCAAGGACAAAAAGGAAATGTTGAAAGGGACTAAAAAAGCATAACATCACATATAAGAGAATCTCTATAAGACTGTTGGTAGATTTCTCAACAGAAACCTCACAAACCAGCAGAAAATAAGATGACATATTCAGAGTACTGAAATAAAAAATTGCCGTTTGAGAATATCAGGAAATATGTCCTTCAGAAAGAAAGGAGAGATAAAAACTTTCCCAAGCTAAAACTGAGGGAGTTCAACACTGCTAAACATGCTTTACAAGACATGCTTAAATAAATTCTTCAAATTGAAATAAACCCATACTAAACAACAATACAAAAGCATATGAAAGCATTAATTTTACTGGGGAAGGTAACTATATAACCATATACAGCTCATTCTTACGCATTAATGGTGATGCATAATTTATTTTAATTCTAATATAAAAGTTAAAAGAATTTGTTAATGCATACACAATATTAATAAAAGCAAATCATGACTACAATAACACAAAGCTGAAGGAGAAAGTAAAACTGTAGTTTTAACTTCATTCTTAACTGAGGTTAAGTTGTTACCAACTTAAAATAGAAGGCTTAACTATAAGATACAACTTATAGTATCTCAGAATAAGATACAGTATACAAACATTAAGCCAACCACAAAGAAAAATCTGTAATAGATATACAAAAGATAAAGAGAAAATAATCAAAGTAAAATGTTAAATAATTATTAAATAACAAAATAAGACAGCAAGAGAAGAAAAAGAATAGAGAAACAAATGAAAAATAGATCGAAAATAATGAACAAAATGGCAATAGTAAGGCCAAACTTACCAATAATCACCTTACATGAAAATGAACTAAACTCTCCAATCAAAAGGCCTAGAGGGGTTATACAGAAAAAAAATTCACAGATATGTGTACAATAGGCTCACTTTAGACTTAAAGACACACATAGGCTGCAAGTGAAGGAATAGAAAAATATATTCCATGCAATAGATAATGAAAAGAAAGGAGGTGTGACTACACTTATATCAGATAAAATATAGTTTAATTCTAAACCTGTCTCTAAAGACAAAGAAAAACATTATATAGTGATAAAAGATTAATTCAACAGGGAGATACAACAATCATAAATACATATGCTCCCAACATCAAAGCGTGCAAATATGTGAAGAAAATATTAACAGATCTGATGACAGAAATTGACAGCAATATAATAACAGCAGGGGACTTTTGATATTCCGCTTACAATAATGAATATAACATTCAGACAGAAAACCAAGAAAGATACAACAGACTTCTACAATGTGTAGACCAATGGAACTAACACACTCAAACAGAACTTTCCAACAAACAGCATAAGAATACACATTCTTCTCAAAAACACATGGAATATTCCCCAGTATAGATTACTTATTAGGTCACAAAATAAACCTTAACAAATTTAAGGATATTGAAATCATTGCAAGTATTTTTTCTTGACCACAATAGAATGAAACTTAAAATGAATAACAGGAAGAAAACTGGAAAATTCACAAATACTTGTAAACTAAACGCATAGTTTGAACAATCATTGGGTCAAAGAGGAAATCAAAATAGAATTAAAAATGACAATACAACATACCAAAACCTATGAGATAAAGCAAAAGCAGTAATAAAAGTACAAGAGTAATAAGAGAAAAGTTTACAGTGATAAACACTTACTTTAAAAAAGAAAAAAGACCTCAAATAAACACTTTAACTTAACATCACAAATAACTAGAAAAATAACAACAAACTAACCTAATGTCATGGGGGGGTGGGGGAAAGGAAACAATCAAGAGTAGATCACAAATAAGTACAATAGAGATTTTATGAAAATAGAAAAGAAGAAACAATTCCAGAGCTGGTGTTTAGAAAAAATAAGCCCTTTGTTAGACTAAGAGAAAATGAGAGAGGACTCAGATAATAAAATCCAGACATAAAAGAGAAGACACTACAATCTATGTCTCAGGAATAAAAATGATCATAAAGGAATATTATGAATAATCATATCCCAACAAGTTGCATAACTTAGAATAAATGAATAAATTCCTAGGGCTATATAACCTAACAAAATAAAATCAAGAAGAAATAAAAAGCAGGAACAGATAAAAAAATTAAGAAGATTAAAGCAATAGTCAAGTATCTCCTAACAAATAAAAACCCAAGACTAGATGGCTTTATAGATGAATTCTAACAAACATCAAAGAGGAATTAACACCAAACCTTCTTTAATTTTTCCCAAAAATAGGAAATGATCAAACACTTCCAAACTTATGAGTTCAGAATCACCCTCATACCAAAATAAGACAAACATTACAAGAAAAGAAAACCACAATATAATATTTCTAATAAACATAAAATAAAAGTACTAAATAATATACAAGCAAACCAAATTCTGCTAAATTCAGAGCATCATACACCATGACCAAGTGGGACTTATCCCTGGAATTCAAGGATTGTTCAACATACAAAAATCGATCAGTGGGATACAAAACATTAATAAAATTTTTTAAAAATGGCTATCTCAATAGATGCAGGAAACACATTTGATGAAATTCAACATCCATTCATGATTAAAACAATTAGCAAAATACAACTGTCCCTTAGTATCTGAGGGGAATTGGTTTTAGGACCTTCTGTGGATACAAAAATCCATGGTTTCTCAAGTCTCACAGTCAGCCCTTGCAGAACTGCGGATACAAACATCGCCCTTTCAAATCTGCAAATTTTGCATCCCACAAATTATATGTTTTCTACCCATGGTTGAATCCAGAGATGTGCAACCCAGGGATATGGAGGACTGTCTATAGTTTTAGAAGGCACAATAAAAGCCATATATGAAAAGCCCACAGCTAGCATCATAATTAATGGGGAACACACAAAAGTTGTTCCTCTAAGATATGGCCCAAGGTAAAGATTTCCACTCTATTCACTTCTTTTGAAAATAGCACTGAAAGACCTAGCCAAAGCGATTAGACAAGAAAAAGAAATAAATGGCATCCAAATAAAAAATCATTTCTATTTGTTGATGACATAATCATATATGTAGAAAACTGTAAATATTTTTTAAAAACTGTTAGAACTGATACACCTTTAGTAAAATTGCAAGTTATAAAATCAAAATACAAAAATAATTACATTTCTATAAATACTCATATACAGACACAATGAAATATTATTCAGTTTTAGAAAAGAAAGAAATCATGCCTTTTATGACAACATGCATACAACTGGAGGGTATTATGCTAAGTGAAACAAGCCTGACACAGAAAGACAAATGCAGCATAAGCTCACATGTGGAATCTGAAAAAGTCAAACCCATAAAACAAAAATTAGAATGGTAGTTACCAGGGGCTGGAGGAAAGGGATATGGGGAGATATTGATCAAGGGGTACAAAGTTTTAGTTATGTGAGATAAGTAAGTTCTGAAGATCTAATATACAACAATGTGACTATAGTTAATAGTATTCTATTGTGTACTTGAAATTTACTAAGAAGATAAATCTTGTTTTCATAACAAAAAAGTAAATATGTGAGGTTATATATGTTAATTTAGTTCATTGTGATGAACATTTCAGAATGTATTCATATATTACATTCATACACTAAATCATCTAGTTGTACTCTCTCTATATATATGTGTGTGTGTGTATATATACCATTTTTAACTGCCAACTATACTTCAATAAAGTAGGAAAAGAATTCTTTATATGGCTGAATAGTATTCCATTGTGTCTTTATGCCACATTTTGCTTATTTATTATCTGTTAATGGACACTTGAGTTGTTCCTACCTTTTGGCTATTATGAATAATGCTGCTAAGGACATTGCTGTATGGGTTTCTGTTCCCTGCTTCAATTACTTTGGATACATATCTAATAGTGGAATTGCTTTGGATACCTACCTAGTAGTGAAATTTCTGGGTCATATGATTATTATATTTTTAACATTTTTTAGAACGTGCCGAACTGTTTCCCACAGTGGCTGCACCATTTAACATTCCAACCAGCAATGCAAGAGGGTGTCAATTTTTTCACATCCTCACCAACACTTGTTATTTTTCAGGGTTTTTGGTAGTTGCCCTCTTAGTAGGTATGAAGTGGTATCTTATTTGGTTTTGATTTGCATTTCCCTAATAACTAACGAGGTTGAGCATCTTTTCAAGTGCTTATTGTCCATTTGTGTATCTTTAAAGAAATGTTTGCTCAAGTGCTTTGGCCTTTTTGAACTTTTTTTTCTTGTTATTGTCATTATTGTTGAGTTTTAAGTGCATTTTGTATGTCCTAGATATTAATCTTGTATCACTTACTTAATTTCTAAATACTTTATCTCATTCTACAGGTTTTCTTTTAACTTTTTTAACTTTTTAAGGGGGAGCATATCCTTGTTTTTTTATTTTTATTTTTCTCTCTTGTTCTCTATAAACAAACCAGAAAACAAAAATTTTCCCAGTAGCAGAAGCCAGAATCAATCTTGTCATCTCTTAACCTCCCCAAACCACACCAATATATGATCCTTTTGGTTTTGGCTTCCATGTCTCAATTTCATCACCTTTTATCCACTTCCATTCCTGTGACCACCTTATAAGTTAACCATCATTCATAGCAACCATGGTATCTAAAAAAATCACAGTAAACTTGTAGGAAATAAATTGTATAAACTTTCTGCAAAACATTTAAATAATTTATACTACGCATCATTTTTTCTTGTTCAACTTTTATTTTAGAAACAGGGTATATAAGTGCAGGTTTGTTATAAAGGTATATTGTGTGATGCTGAGGCTTGGGCTATGATTGAACCCATTGCCCAGGTAGTGAGCATAGTACCCCATAGGTAGTTTTTCATCTTTGCTCCTCTCCCTCTCTTCCGCCTCTATTATTCCCCAGTGTTCCCATCTTTATGTTTATGTGTACTCCATGTTTAGCTCTCACTTATATATGAGAATATGCATTATAATCCATCCCACAGAAACACAAAAGATCTTCAGAGACATTTATGAACACCTTTATGCACACAAAGTCAAATATCTAGAGGAAATGGATACATTCTTGGAAACATTGAACCCAGATGAATGTAGAAACCTAAACAGACCAATAACAAGTTCTTAAACTGAATCAGTAATTTAAAAAATCCTACAAACCAAAACAGCCCTTGACAAGAGGGACTTACAGCCAAATTCTACCAGATGTGCAAAGAAAAACTAGTGCCAATCCT
This sequence comes from Gorilla gorilla gorilla, assembly GCF_029281585.2. NCBI lineage: Eukaryota > Metazoa > Chordata > Mammalia > Primates > Hominidae > Gorilla > Gorilla gorilla. The sequence continues at coordinate 94,581,526 of NC_073231.2, read as the reverse complement.
ACCGAAATTATTCAAAAAAAATTGAGGAGGAGGACTCCTCCATAGCTCATTCTGCAAAGCCAGCATCATCTTGATACCAAAATCTGACAGAGACACAATGAAAAAAAGAAAACTTCAGGCCAATAATCCTGATGAACATAGATGCAAAATTCCTCAACAAAATATTAGCAACCCAGAATCTTTTAACTTTTTTGATAGTGTCCTCTGATAAACAAAAATTATTAATTTTGATGAAGTTCAACTTTACTGTATTTTTTTCTTACCTGTGTGTTTGGTATCATACCAATGAAATCATTACCAAATCCAGTGTCATGAAGATTTTCCCCAATGATTTCCTCTAAGACTTTTGCAGTTGCAGCTATTACAGTTTTTGATAATTTTGAGTTAATTTTTGTATATGTTGTAAGGTAAGGATCCAAATTCATTCTTTCGTATGTGGACATATAGTTTTTCCAGCACCTTTTATTGAAAAGATTGTCCTTTCATTCTTTGAGTGGTTTTGGCATACTTGTAGATAATTTGACTAAGTATGCAGGGGTTATTTTTGTGCTTTCTATTATATTTTATTAGTCTACATGTTTGTCTTTATGCCAACACCATACTGTTGTAAGTACTATGGCTTTACGGTACATTGCAAAGTCAGGAAATGTGAGTCCTACAGCTTTATTTTTCTTCTTTATATAATTGACTATTTGGGGCCTCTTAAAAATCCATATGAATTTGAGGACATCTTTCCCATTTCTATGAAAAAGTCTGTTAGAATTTGTATAGGGATTGCATTGAATCTGTAGATCACTTTATGTGGCATTAACACATTAATAATGTTAAGTCTTCCTGTCCATAAACACAAATCTTTCTTTATTACTCATGTCTTATTTAATTTCTTTCAGCAATATTCATAACTTTCATCATACAAGTATTTCACCTACCTGGTTAGATCTATTCCTCAGTATTTAACTACTTTAGACTTTATTGCAAAGAGAATTGTTTTCTTAATTTTCTCTTTGGTTGGTCATGTTGTCATATAAACACTCAACTGATTTTTCTTTATTGAATTTTATACTGCCATGTTGCTGAATTCATTTATTAGCTATTGGGGATTTCTACTAGGTTCTTTGGGATTTTCTAGGTATAAGACCATGCCATCTATAAATAGAGATGGTTTTAACCTGATTTTTTTTTTCAACATAAATGCTTTTTCTCTCTCTTTTTTTTTTCTTTTGTAGTAGCTCTAGTAGGGCCTTCCAGTACCATGCTTAATAGTGTGGTGAAAGCGGGCATTCTTGTCTTCTTCCTACTCTTAGGGGTAAAGCCTTCCATTTCACCATTGAATATTATATTTGCTATGTGTTTTTCATAAGAGCCCTTTATCATATTGCTGAATTATTCTATTCTAAGTTTTCTGAGAGTTTTTATCATGAAATTCTCCTCAATTTTGTTAAATACTGCTTCTGCATCTATTGAAATGTTCATGTGTTTCTTTTTTACCTATATTCTATTTATGTGATGTATTACATGGATTGATTTTCCTATATTGAAGCACCCTTGGTTTTCTATGTTAATCCCACTTGATTGAGCTGAATAATACTTTGAATATATTGTTGGATTAGATTTGCTAATACTTTATTGAGGATAGATATTTGCATTTATATTTGTAAGAGATATTAGTCTGTAATTTTATTTTCTTGTTATTTTATTATCTGGCTTTGGTATCCAAGTAATGGTGGCCTCATAAAATGAATTAGAAAATGTTTCCTCCTCTTCCATTTATTGGAAAAGTTTAAGAAAGATGCATATTAATTCTTCTTTAACTCTTTGTTAGAATTCACCTGTGAACACATCTGGTCCAGGGCTTTACTTTGATGGAAGGTTTCTAATTATTGATTCAATCTCTTTAGTTAGTATAGGTCTGTTGAGATGTTCTATCTCTTTTTGAGCCAGTTTCACTAATTTATGTGTTTTCAGGAATTTTTCAGTTTTTCTTTATAATCCAGTTTTCTGGAATACAATTGCTGATAATGTGCTCTTATAATTATTTATTATAAATATTGTCATAATTATTACCCATTTAGTCAAAGTTTCAAAGGATGTACAATTTGGATTGGGAATGCTATGTCAATATTTATTAAAGTGACAGAACGGTAAAGAGTGAAACTTAAAGCATAGATATGCAGATCACAAAAGTTTGAGTTTATATGGCCTGAATTGTCATTGAGTAATGGTTTGAGAAAGAGTACTGGTGAAGAAATAAAAGTTGGCTGATGAAGGAGGTAGAATGCCAAGTTAGGGACTAAATACCTAATGTAGTAAATCCATCTATCACATAAAATTTGGCTGATGAAGGAGGTAGAATGCCAAGTTAGGGACTAAATACCTAATGTAGTAAATCCATTTATCACATAGGTGTTGGTTATAGGACTTTGACCCATATTCTAGGATGTCCTCTCATCCTCTCAAGGTAAAAGTGAATACATTTCTATTAAAAGCCATAATTAATTGCATAAACTATTCAACTGGGTTGAAAGTATTCAGGCTCTGGTGAGGCTCTGATGTACTTTTCTCTGCCATGCTGAAAAACAGAATTTGAAATGCTGTCTGAAATTGGTCATTTGACCCCAGGCAGAAAATAAATTCTAAAATGTTATTAATGCTCAGTTGTCCTCCTCTGGGACTAAAGTGACTTAACTCATCTATATTTTCTCTTTTTCTTTGTCAGTGAGTACACCTTTTCCAAATCATCTGATGAGTCAGAGTCATAAGAGGTTTATGGTGCAGTGAAAAAGTCAGCTGCTCTTAGTTATAATCAATGTTCAAAGAGCTTTAACCTATGTTTTCAAGATTGATGGCCTGATGCCCAGTTAAGATTACTTAAGATAGACAGACTGTGTCATCACCCAGAATTCTGATTTCTTGTAGGCATGCTAAGTCAGAAAAGCCATCAACATTATCTTATTACTTTCCTCATCCATGACCACACAGTGACCTTCTTCACTGAAGAGTCAATGTTTAAAATCACTATTACCCTTTCCTGTTGCCAAGGACCTCGCTCCAAAAGAAATGCATTATGTAAGTTAGTCATCTGTTTGTGATTTTTCTTATTTGATATGGCAAAGGGCCATGCTGACTCAGAGCCAATTCAGTAGCCAAAGCTTTAGAAAATCACTTGACATGTAAACATATTCAAATCCTCTGATCTTTCAAAAGTCTACATTTTAAGGAGCTATATATATATATACACATACATGTATCCCTGCCATTTTATAACCTTCAAGCAACTACATTGGTGCTTTTGTCTTCAGTTTACTCATTTATAAAATAAGGGCTTTGGACTCTATAACCTGGTGGATCCTTTGGGGGACTATATATTGGGGGCTCTTATATTTTCCAGTTTTGCTGAAGTTTTATTGTTTACTTTGTCGACTGAAGAAAAGCTAGTGTGAATCTCAGTAGCTATCAAAATTGAAATAAACTACTATTTCAGAATTTTACCCAGGCATTTTAAAAACCTCACAATTTATTTTTGGATATTAAGTAAAAGGTGATCCAGAAATCCAAAGATACTAGTAATTTAATTTTAAGAGTTATTACAGATGGGAAGTACTGTCCCAGCAAACCATTAGCAACTATTTGAGGAGGAATTTACCATGTTCAATGTAGGTCCAATTAGTATGGTTTGGAACTTTCCCTTTCCAATATTGGTTGAAAAACAATGTATACTTAAAAGTATGTTCCTGGGGTATTAAAATTACTGACCATGGTGCTCTCTTGATGTCAACGTAGGTATTACCTGGTTATTTAAAAAGAAAATTCTATGGAATATTATTTAGAAACTAACTTTGGGAGAATAAATTGCTGTTTTTAATAGGAAGACTAGCAATCCAGTGAAGCCATTGACAGAGAATGAAAGTGTTGGAGAGGAAAACTTTTCCTCTACCCTCTCAAATTCAGAATCTGGGTGGAGGATATGCTGTGAAAATACACATTAACAAGAGAAAAAAACAGTTTATTTGCATACAAGAGCTTACAAAAGAAGTAGTTTCCTAAAAGGTTAAATTAGAAGTTTATATATCTAACTTAATAGGAGAAGCAAGCCGGGAGAAAAGACTTCCATAAGGAAAACCAATGGATTTCTTTAGGAAAGACAAATAGTTTTTTGGGAGAACAAACAAGAGATAAGAAAGTTTGTGATAACATTTGTTTATGCAGGTGTGAGCACTCTTTTCATCTTCTTTATGGCCATCAAACTCCCCTGGAGAGGGGATTTATGGTAGATTTACCCTTGGTCTTGTTTCTGGGAGTAAAGCCACTCTCAAGAGAGGATTTATGCCAGCCTTATTTCCCAGAAGTGGCTGCTTTTAATCAGAAGAAGGAAGCTCTGAGAAGATTCTTTTCTGCATCTGTGGAATCTCAAATGTCTTCAACTAAAAATAACCATACCAACTCAAGGATTCTTTGTGGGTTTCGGCATTTCTTCCATTTTGAAACATCTTGAGAAGTTTTACAAACGAGAAGCTGTGTTGGTTGCTGTAGAAATAAGATTTGGGTTAGAAGCTGTGAGGCAAGAGATCTGCAAAGGGAGAGAAGAATATAGATTAGAACAAGGATGAATAGGCAGAAAATAATAAATCTAAGCACAATGCCCCATACCCCACTGAACCTGTCTCCCCATCTTGGGAATAGGTCAGCCTAGTTAAAGACTATGCCTCATTTATTTGATGAAGAATATTAACCTTTTTTTCCCAAAGGTGTGAATTTGACACAATTTTTCCTGTGTGATTTACATAAAAGCAGCATTGTTTTCCCATAATTGCTCAAGTTCCACCTTTTGTTGTGCTCCAAAATTGTTCCATTCCAAATACTTCAGTGTATCCAGAATGGGACAATTGTGGAGCGCATCAAAAGCTAAACTTTAACTCCCAATTGGCGTGCTCCTAGAGACTTTACGTGTTATTGCATATTGGTTGTATTACTTTGGAAATATCTACCATCATTCTTTCTAAATCATACGTTTCAAAACTTGGAAAAAAGGTCTTCATCACTAAATAGAGGTTGGAGCTGTAAGACACAAGTGGGTTTTCTATGATGTGTCATTGAGTACATCCATGTGGTGTTATCTTATGAACACAGGAGCTCAGATTTGCAATTTAGCTTGCATTTAATGTACAATTCCCCATGAAGGAGGGTGCCAGGTATACAAATTCACATTGCCCTCAGCATTTAAGTAGAAACACTTTATTAATATATACTTTTTTGCCCCTTGAAATGCAGAAACTAGTGTTGTTCATGAACTAGGTCAGAGGGGAAACTGTGACTCACGAAGTTGGGATCTGATGTCTTTCACAACCTCTGTCACCAGTTATGTTGGATCTGTGCTTCTCTATTTACATGTGTCTCTATCAGGATGTAAGAGCAAAAGAAGTTGTAAAATATTTCCTAGAGAAGACCTACAGCCTGATCTTGGCAGTTATGAAAATCACTTTTACCACCTAACCAAGTTAATAAAAAATTTTGGTTTACCCACATACGATTTTTTAGAATAAGCAGGCTGATCAGAGAAACAGCTAAGCTATTCCAGATCCTGCTAGCATGGCCCATAAACCAAGAGTGACACCCAGTGACCACACAAATGCTTGTATCTTAAAAGTTAGTAATAGAACCATCTGTGACATTTCTGCAGGGTTTGAAATTACCCCGTGGTTTGATTTCAGTGTTGTCATGGTATCTTACCTAGAAAGGGTCCAGTACCATTTCTGTTTCCAATGAAAAGGGAAATTTGTCCATTCAATGACATCACCTGAAGAAAGAATAGTACTTGAGCTTCCATGGAATTTTCCAAGCGCCAAATCAGTTTACCAGAAAGAGAGGTGGCATGATTTTTGTCTTCCTGTTTATAGATACCATACCCTTTTGTACATCCATAGTCCAGTCTGTGTCCACCAGGTGTTTGCATTGGCAGAAACAAAAACTATAGTTAGCTTCTTCTGTATACCGATATGTTGACATAACCAAAATTCGGATTGATTAAAGTTGCCAGTGTTTAGAAGACTGGCACGAGTAGGTGCTGGATTTATGCTAGAATTGTCAAAAAAGCCATAAGGGTTAGTTGAAGCAAGACACAGTTTAGAAAATATCTCATTGTGAAGAAACAGAAGAAGAAAAGAGTAGCAATCTCTAGACAGTCCATCAATAAATAAAGGGGAAGGTTTCTGTTTAAAGCTCAAAGAGGTTTTTAAGGTTTTTATTTACTTTTTTTCCCTTTGATCAGAGAAGAGAAAGATATCAAGGGAAAATAGGTGGAAAGGTAGTTCTTGATCCAAGATATTGGAAAAAATAGTCCACTTTGTGTTGTCATCTGCTTTGGGACCCTGTGAATTGGCCCTGAAAATCCTTGGTTTGAAGTCAGCTGTAAGAATAGCTTTTCAATTTTTCTGGAAATTATGATCTGGGTCTAGCTTGGCATGACTTGCATGAATCCAGGAAAGATTTCTTTTTATTTTGATGGCCATGTAGGTGTTCAGCAATGCTTCACAAGGTACTTCCCAGAAAGATGACAGTGTATGCTTTCTTGCCAAATTTTGATGTATACTTGATAGCTTGGTCAAAAGGGATAGAAAGCTTGTTGGTAGACAAGGGCCATGACTTTTTTGCCTGTTAATGGTAAGCTCCAAGTACAAGAGATAGTTCTTTTAGATATCTAGTCATAATACTGAACCTTTCACTCAGGTCCCCATAATGCTCATTCACTTCAGGAACAAAAAGTTTGGAGATGCTAATAGGCATAAAGCTATCAAAAATTATTCAAAAAGCAGTTAATCCATCTCTCTTGTTTGGGGTTTTCCAGATTTTATTGGGGTCAGGGGTGATGCTTCTGGCCACTTAGGTCTATTGTACTGACATATTTTATAGTTCTTTTGCTGTCTAAATTATCACATTCCACCTCTCTGAGGACTGAGGATGGTAAAGAGTATAGAATTTTAATGACTATCCTAGAGTTTTTGTGAACATGTGATTTACTTCTGTTGTTAAGTGAGTTCCTTGGTCTGATTTAATACATTAAGTAATGCCAAAATGAAGAATAATCTCAATTTTTTTTTCATTACTACCATTGTGGCATCAGCATGTCTAGTTGGATAGTACTCAGTCAATCTACTAACTATGCAGGTAATCACCAATTATGAGTTGAGTATTCCTTATCTGAAATGCTTGGGTGGGACGAGAAGTGTTTCAGATTTGGGATAGTTTTGGACACTGGAATAGCTGCATCATATTTACTGGATGAGCATCCTTAATCCAAAGACCTTAAATAAAAAATGCTTTCATGAGCATTTCCGTTGAGCATTATGCCAACACTCATAACGTTTTGGATTTGTATCATTTCAGATTTTGGATTTTCAGATTAGGTATAATCAACCTATAGTGAGAATAACCTGAATCCTGAGGGAAATCTATAAAGTCCACCAGGAGTGTTGCAAAGGGAATGTGGGTCTCAGAGGACTTCGTGGGGTATGCTACTTATACCCAGAAATATCGTAAGATTTACAAGTAATACATTGGTAAATAATTTGATCAGAAATTTTGTGGATTCCAAGGCAAAATCACTGTCATTTACCTCTTTGATTTGCCCTTATTTACACATATGTTCCATTTGATGGGCAATAAATAGAAGCACAAACAATAAAAGATAAAGGACTATAGGAAGTCCATTTGGTCCAACGTATAATCCTTCTAACAATTGTCCGGTATCTTCTTGCAGCCTTTTTTTTTCATTGTAGGGTATCTGCCAAATATTATTGACGTCAGTAAGTGTTAAAGGCAGGGTTGTAAGCTGGGTTAAAAAATGAGTTATTGCCAGAGTTGGGGGTTCATATTTGGCAGCTTTGTCAGACGTATTGTCTACCAGAGATACAGTGTCAGTCTCCTTGGCATGTGCCAACAATAAACAAAAGCAACCTCAATTAGAAGATGAATAGGCATAATAGGTTAACAATTACATGGCCGTTGGCAATAGGGGTACCAGCAGAGGTCAGAAACGGGACTTTTCAATACAGCCAACAGTATGGCAGAGTCCAAAGCACATCTCAAGTGTAAATAGTGTCAGTTTTCTCTTTGCCAAGGCTCGTGTAAGATCTAGACTCAGTGGTTCAGGCTGATTATATAGAAGGCAGAATTTGTCTCAAGTGTTTCATTTAAGGAAACTATGGCACAGTCAGTTACTATGTATCGGTGAGAATTCTGCTTATGACAGCCATGACAAAACAGAAGTCTGGACTGTCTAAGAAGATGTCTAAAAAATCATAGTTTTGAGACCATTTATATAGTTACAAAGGAATCACGTAGAATAGAATGGGCTGCCCATCATCAAGGAGGAGTAATAGAATAGCACGGTTCAGGGTGTTACAATGATACAATAGAGAGAGAATTGTTAATAGGTCCTGTTCATCAGTGGTCTGCCATTGTATAAAGAGGGTGCTGTGTTTTATGAGCTTGTAAGAGCGCTGACACATCAAGGGTAACATAGAGGTGAGTAGGGAGGCCTAATGTAAGAATAAAGGCTTTTTCCATTAGGGTGGCAGCTGTGGCTTCCACACACAGGCATGGAGGCATGCCTGATGTCACAGGGTTGATCGAAATAAGAAATATGCCATAAAAAGTAATTGAGAGACAAACGGCTGTTCTAGGATACTAGCAACAATCTCATTAATTTCATGGCAATATTGTTGAAAAGGTTTGTCAAAATTGGATAAACTGAGAGCTGGGGGTGTAGATAATGCTTATTTTAATGCTTCAAAGGAGGCCAGTGTCTCAGAGGGCCATAAAAGGGGTTCTGAGGTTATACCTGAGAGGAGAACATATAAAGGCTTGGCTCGGATGGCAAAATTAAGAATCCATTGATGGCAATAACCAGCTGCCTCTAAAAATTTCTGGTTTTTTTTCTTTCTTCTTAAGAAAAGATTGACAAAATTCCTTCAAGACATTTTACTGTGAGTTTTTTAGTGCTCCGAGATGCTTTATGGCCTAAATAAGTCAGTTGTCTGTACCCATGGACATTTAGATTTGGAGGCTTTGTAGCCTTGCTCAGTCAGTACCTTCAGAAGGATTAGGGAGTCTATGCAAGCATTCTATTCAGTTTGGTTGCAAAGTAGGAGGTCATCAACAAATTTGACAAGCGTGGAGTCCTGGGTAATGATTATAGTGTCTCAATTCCTTTGAAGACTTGGGAAATATTGAGGGTGACTTCGCAACTCTTACTGGTTCGAGATTCTTGGCTCTCCATATAATAGCAATTAACACGAGGCCAAACAAACTTTTCCCAGGTGAGGTTTATTACAACTTATGCCCAGAAATGTTGGGCATAACGGAGACAGTGCAGGAAGAAGGGTTCTCTGGCTGGCTCCCGGAGGGTAGGTCCTCGTGGTGTTTTCAGGAGCCTAACATGAATAACCTATGAGGTAAGCAAGCATCATTACAGGTGCAGAGTGGAGTGCCGGATGCACAGGCACAGTAAGAAATCATACTAACACATACACTGCATGATCAGCAAATAACAAATAAGATCCACCCTGAGCAAGGATCAGGACCTTGCCCTGAGGGGAAGGTTATGATCAGTCACCTTCCTCATCTTGTGTGCATGTGGGTGGTAGGGTCGACTGTCCTGGGTAAGCTTTGTGATGGAATGTTGTTTATCCTATCTTTCTAATAACTTGCAGTATCTCAGAGAGTATGGGGATGATGGTGCAAGGTCTGATGGTTAGTGGGTATGCATGAAAAAATACATTAGTGGGAGTGGGGCCAAGTCCCACATCTACTCTGTCTCAAGTTCAAATCTAGAGACATATATTTTTAGATTTTTTTATTATATCATCATTTAATTTCTAGTATAAATTTCTATGTTATTTAACTTAGCACACCAAGCAGTCAAAATATCAGAGACTTAACCTAAAAAAAATTCTGTTTGCTCAGATTAATTCAAATGGGCTCAGCTAGGCTTCATTTGTCTTCTCGCTCTAGAACCCCAGCTTAATGAGTAGTCACTATCCAGAACATGTGTTCTCAAGGTAGAAAGCAGAAGAAGGGGAGATGAAGAAAAATAAAACAAATGTATTTTTTAATGCCTCTGCTGGGACTTGGCATAATGTCACATCTTCTCATATTCAATTAGCCACAGCAGTCACATGGCCAAGCCCGAATCAGTGAGGAAGATAGGTATATTCTACCCACAGTAAAGCATAGCAAGGGAGAGGAGTAATTAAGGATTTTAAGAAATCAAAATATCTACAACAATGTGCAGGGTAAAACATTTAATTGAATGGCAGAAAGTAAGTGTCTAATAAAAATATATGTAATTATATTATAATCATTACATTGTTTTATTTATTAGTGCAAACACGGTATGCAGACTAAATTCTCATCAATTACACAGTTATTAACTTAGTAAACATGAGATGTCATAACATTTATTAATGTTTTTGTCCAGTCTATTACATAGAAATCGTTAGTAAAATAAGTTGCAATAAATAAAACATGATTTGGTATGGCTTTATTATCAGTCATAAGTACCGTGATTTTTGATAAATGAATTAATCTTTAAAGGTGTGGAGCATAAGAAGTAATACCTGTATTTTAATTTAAAAAAATAGCACTCTGGTGAATGTTGGTAATACTTATTTAGAGGAAATACAATAGAAAGAAGTCAGTAATAACTTTAGGGTTTTACATAAGGAATTGGTACCTCCATCCTTAAATGCATCAGTGGTCCCCAAGTTATATTTGTGTTGGAGAGATAAGCCAAATGCCATTACTCTGACCTACAGTGGTTTGTATTTTTAGAAAAGATGAAATAACCAACACTTGCATTTTTACATCTGTGATATGAACCAATAACCCCATGAAATTGGATGAGCACTAAACTTTTGTAAAAAAATGATTAGTCCTATTTTCTAAGATAAAAATAATAAAATATGAAAATATTTGAAGGGGAGATTTTCTTCTTCTAAGCCGTGAATTAGATTTCTTTGAGAAAAATGTTGAAAGCCACACATTTCCCTGAGAAGATGAAAAACTAGGATGTATTATTTATTATTTTAAACTTAGCAAAGAGAGTGCTAAAAGAAATTACATATTCTCCTAAAAACAATTTGCTCCCTAGCATTTTTTTCCAACCCCTTTCATTTCTATGTGCAATGAGAACAGAAGCACAGAGGAAGAGTGTGCCAGTAGTGATGTCAACTACAGAGGAATAAAGTTCATGGGCTGATTTTGAAGCATAAACAGCATACAAATCAATGCATTCTAAGGACTGCTGAAACCCAAATAAAATCTAGTTTTTCTGAAGCAATATGTTTCTTTGCTTGAGGCATCAAACACATTACAGCATTACATTATTTTGCAAAAAAATATTTTGGGAGAAATATTCTTGAATTTCAATAATGAATATATGCTCAGAAAGCTCATCTGCCACTACATCCAGATATGCTTTATAATTTAGATTTTGTTATCATCAAAAATACTAATCTAAGACGTTATTTTATGTTTACTAGGTTGATAAAATGTTGACATTTTATTAACATAAATGTCATAAAAGACATTTATTTTAAAGACATAAGCTCAGTAAAAGTTAAAGCAATCTATATGCAATGTTACCTCTTCTGTTCTACTACAGTAACAGATAATTACAATCAAAATGAAAAAAATGCCACAGTCTTTATGATTTTAGAAATTCTCATTTCTAGAATTTATTTTGAAGAATATTTTGGCCTATTGGCTTATGCAGAAAAATAACTGGAAAAAAATGTGAAGGAACAATGCTGCAAATTAAGATTATGCAAAATTACCCAGACTCATAACACATTTTAAGAACTATTTAATGAAATTGCAAATAATAAGGCATATGTTTTATATATGTGCTGTTTCTTAGAGCCACAGTAAACTTCAGACAAATTTATGGCTTAATAAACATTTACAATTTCCAATTAAATAGATTAAATACATTTAGTTTATTTATAATGATATAACTATATGCTTAAATGACAAGGATGCTTCTTGAGGAAACAGCAATAGAATTTAAGTCTATCAACTCCAAACTGTGGCCTAATAAGGGCTCAGGGCAGCATTTCCTTTATTCTTCATTAGCTCAAAGGTATTAATCAAGGCTGAAGCAAGTATCTGATTACAGGGCTGGGAGGAGTCACTGGTATGAGAGGCAAAGAGGTTGAAAGCTGTTATATTGAAGGGGCTGGTACTTTTCCATGGCTTGCCTCTGTAGATTGCTTCTTTGTATTAAAGATTCTATGTGATTAGTGGGCACAATGAGTTTGTGATGAATAGCCTTTTACTTAGTTGGGCACTTTGTCCTGGGAAGACCAGAGATTCTAGGATAGGGCCCAGAGAAAAAGAGAATTTAACTGGTGTATTTAGCTTGTTGCTCTAGGCTTTGAAAAGAAAATGTCTTTTTACTTGTATTTCATCTTTCTTGCCACTGAAATTATAGAATGCTAAAGGTCTTTGGAAAGGAGTCAAAGAAGCCAAAAGAAATTCCCCAACTTTACATGGTTCAAACTGACTCACCAGAATAGGAGCCTGCATAAGGCTTTGTGGGTGGATGGTGAACAGCGTCTTGCAGCAACTCGAGAAGCTAACAGTCTCCTAAATGCTATTATTCTAGTAACTTCACACTTCTTTCACCCTAATTATGAAGAGTAAGCATATACATTAAGCTCAAAAATGCTATGAGGCCACAGAGCTAGAGGTGGAGCTTTAGGTATTTAGTTTTAAAAACCTGAAAACTGATTAAAAAAGAGAGCTCTCTTTTTTTGTCGTCTTTGCATTATCTTCACTCTGTATATAACCCCGTGTGGAAAGGCTGCATGAGATCTTTGGAAGAAATATGATCTTCCAGCCCATACTGGTGCTTTTCTTCTTACCTGGATCTGAGGGGTCGAGGAAGGTGGAATAGATTCATTACCTGCATTTAATTGCTCATTATTTTAATTTTCTACAATTTTGTTTTCTTGGTAGCATTAATTGTTTTATATATATCTACCATTTGTTTTTTATGTTTTCTTCTATTCCTTTTTTATCTTATGTGTTTATTCAAGACTTTATATTTTAGAGCAGTTTCAAGTTCACAACAAAGTTGAGTGGAAAGTACAGAGAGTTCCCGAATAACTCCTGACTCCACACACATACAGCATCCCAAACCAAATACAACTAAATATCGCAGATAAGAGTGGTATATTTGTTACAATCAACGAACCTGCATTGACATGTCACTATCATCCAAAGTCTACAGTTTATATTAGGATTTCACTGTTGGTGTTGTATAGGATATGGATTCTGACAATGTCAAATGCTACTTTTTATAGTAACCTATCAACACTAACACATGTATGTAGTATACTTTGAATAGTAATGTTCAAAGTACGACTTTAAACACTGTGATGACAAAAATCGTGGAATATAATAGTAATCGGAACTGCTATTTATTGAGAACTTTTCCTCTTGTCCTTTATTGGAGGCAGTTCTCAGGATTAGGGGAGGAGACAGAACTGGAGTGAATCTATTAAAGGTAATATCATATAAACTCTCTATGAAAGTCTTGCTGTCGGACTTGGACCTAAACAGTGCAATTGTCTGGTCCCCACAGTCTAGTCACTAATAATTTATAAAAAGTCTAAGATGCTGTGAATAAAAAGCCCTTTTTTCCTTTTCACACTTACCCAAGACCTGTAGGAGAAATAGTTATTGGGGAATAAATTCGAGTATTGGTGACACCCTTGGTCTTATATTTTCTCCTTACCATGTGCCCTATTTTTCTAAAATATGCCTAGTCATTATTTAAAAATCAGTTCATACCTCCCTGTGTTGAGGAAGGCTTTTCTTATTACTGTATTGTGACAAAATTAATCACTCCTCATTTTCTGCTTAATACATAATTCTATCAAGGCGCTGCATATTAATTTCTGTGTTTACATGAACATCTCCTAGAATAGATTTCCTTAGTTGAAAGCTGGAGGTCTCATTAATCTCTGTTGTACAGCAAAAAGCACAATGTCCTGCCTGATGTATGTGCTCAATAAATAATTTTTATTTGAATTAATTAATGGTTACACTACACCTTGTTTTTTATTCCCTTTAGTTGAGACTTATCTTTGTTTCTCCATATGGTTTTTCAGTTATATCCCAAACCATTCGCTGTTCAAATAAACAAAGATTTAATTTTTCTATAACTAATCTAATATTTATCATAAGCACCACCATCCCCAGCTGGATAACTCAAGAAAATTAAATTTGGTCCACTTCAGTTAACTCATTCCATTCCAGTAATTTAAGCAGTCTCTTCTGATGACCCGGACCTACTTTCATTGTTCTACCAATGTTAAGTCTTTGAGATTTTCACTATGCTTATTTTCAAGATAGCATATGTATATATGGTAGAGAGGAGTCTTTAAATACTTCATTATTTATATGACCACATTAGTCTCTACTGTAAAGGTAATAATGTCATCTTCTCCTCGGACTAGTGACAGATATAAACTGGTCTTATTAAGTTCTTTGTTTGTTTGTTTGTTTTTGTGGGGAGGTCAATAAGCTTTTACCAAGAACTGTAATCTCTATTTCTAATCACTGGTCTATTAACTCTTCACTCATTTCACCTTCATCATTGTGATCCCAGCCATCAAAGTGTAATTTTCAATTAGTTCAAAATATAATTCTTATACACACAACCCAAATATATGGTAAACGTGTTAAAAATGTCTTAACTCACAAATGAGAGAAACAGCAACATAGTAAAGCTTGTTGAAAGAAAAATTCAATAAATGGAGTTTTATATATAAACATTCAACAAAAGAAATGCTGAAATACGTTTTCTAAGAGAAAACTTATTCATCATCTTTCTGGGCAATGAAAATGTTTTTAGTTATCTTTTTTACTGAAGAGAAGTCAACCACTGAACATACAACTTTACAAAGTCTGAATCCCAATAAAGGGTAAATAATGTAATAACAATGGTATACTTTTAGAGTATTCAATAATCTTTGGGTAGACATGTTATGCATGCCACCACGCCCAGCTAATTTTTTTGTATTTTTAGTAGAGAAAGGGTTTCACCGTGTTAGCCAGGATGGTCTTGATCTCCTGACCTCATGATCCGCCCTCCTCGGCCTCCCAAAGTGCTGGGATTACAGGCATAAGCCACCGTGCCCAGCCCTATTCCTCCCAGTTTTTAGCTATAACACCTTCTTCTCTAGGAAAGCAGATATTTCCTATGACTTTATTAATGCCCCTATCTATACAGCTTTTGGGGAGGTGGTTTGCCCTGAAAACCCAGTTTTCTGATACATCCAAGAAAAGTCATTGATTTTTTAGTTTGTCCAGCTTTATTTTTCTGTAAGGATGTAAGTGACAACTTCTAAAGTTGTCTACTTATCATAGTTAAAACTGAAAGTCACCATAAAATATCATTATGAAAATTAGGACACACAGTAAGATGGCTATTATCAAAAGATCAAAAAACAACAAATATTGGCCAGGGTGTGAAGAAAAGGGAACTCTTGTATATTGTTGGTGAAAATGTAGATTTGTACAGCTATTATGTAAAACGCTATGGAAATTTCTAAATAAATCTAAAATAGAACTACTACATGGCCCCAGCAATCTCTTTTCTGGGCATATACTCAAAGGAAATTAAATTGCCATCTCATAAAGTTATCTGCACTCCTGTGTTCATAACAGCATTATTCACAATAGCCAAAATATGGAAACAACTTAAATATCCATCAATGGACAAATAAGAAACAGTGGTGTGTATATAGAATGGAATACGATTCAGCCTTAAAAAAGACTGAGCTCTTGCCATTTTCCACAACATGGATGGGGCTGGAGAATATTATGCTAAGTGAAATAACCCAGAGACAGAAGGAGAGATATTGCATTGTTTCACTGATATATGCAATCTTTTAAAAAATTAAAAATAGATACACAGAGAGCAAAACAGTGGTTATCAGGAGTGGAGAGGGTGGAATGGATTTGGGTCCGAGGTACAAAGTAGCAGATACGTAAGACAAACAATTCCAGAGATTTAATGTACTACTTGAGGACTATAGGTAATGAAATTGTAGAGTATATGGGATTCATGCTAAATAAGCAGATCTTAGCTGCTCTTGCCACAGAAACAAAAAGGAACAAGTAACTATGTGAGATGATAGATACGTTAATTTGCTTCACCATAGTAATCTTTACTGTATATACATACGTACTCCAAACATCATGTTATAAACCTTAAATATACATAATGAAACATATTTTTAAACAAGAACATTTAAAAACTACACCCAACCTTTTCTCTGCAGTACACATATTTCTAAAATAATAGTTGGAAGAACAATTGGAAGAATATTCATTGAATATAATGGAGTGCCTACTACCGAGGCAAGGAAAACAGAAGTGGATGACACAGTAGAAAGGGGAAATAATAAAATACAGTTTTAAAAATTGTGCTAAACTTTTTGTTCAACTGTGGCCTTCATACCGAAAAAAAAAGCAACAAAATACACAATGAGCAATTATTAGTTTACAAAGATATATTGAAGTTTGTTAATACATGAATTCAATGAAGATACCAAAGTCAAGACATGGGATCTTTAGATCGCTCCCCTCTGCTGTCCACATTTCCAGCTCTATGCTGAGGGTTGTTTTATTTATTGCTCTATAATGTTGCCATTATCAGTCAGCACTTCACTCATTCCCAGAAACATACAGAAAACCTCTCCTTGGTTTCACTGCCCACATTTGAATTTCGTATAAATACATGGCATTGAACCATGCAGAAAGAGAGAAAGGCATTTTACTTGAGTCATCCCATCAGAACTAACCTTAAACATTTCCTAAGTATGTGTCAAACAAAATGGGCATATACAGATAAACCCAGAAAATTATATATAACATACTGACCTACAAATTCAAACTCGGCCTGTCAAATCCTAACTCTTCATTTGATGCTTTACTATGTCACCTATGATCTGGTATTTATTTCTGATATTAATACTACCCTATTATACTGCTTTATTGTTCTGTATCCTGTCCACTTTTCTTCGTCTCTTGTATCCTACACACATACACACACACACACACACACACACACAGAGAGAGAGAGAGAGAGAGAGAGAGATTTCTCTCAGATTTTCCCTTGATTTTCCTTTCCCATTGTCTTCACACAAAATCAGGCTGCCTCATTTTAATCATAGAAAACCATCAGTCTTCCAGCAGGTCCCTCTTCACATCCATTTTAACTCATAATTTCCTCTTTAATTTATCATTCCCTACTCAAGAGCCTACAACAACCTCGGATTCCCCTAGTAGCTGGCACAAAGCTCTTTCCTAGCTTTCAAACTAATTGTCTATTCTTCCTCAATATGAAGTTTCATTTCATTTATGTGACTCTTTTCACAGTCCCTGAAGACAACCTGCTTATTCTGATTTTTATTCTAAAAATACCTGCTTCTTATTCTACATTTTGTTTTTAGGTCTTTATTAATGTCTTGCACCCAGAACTGGAATTGTCAGTTTCTCCTTTATCAATCAAAAGCCTACTTGTATTTTAAGAAGAATCCAAATTGTTCTGTTTTTATGAAGGTGTTTTTGGTAATTCATTATTCCTTGTCTGTACCTCCCAGCTCTTCTTTGTTTGAATATAATTGTACTTATGGTCAGAAAGAAGGACTGAAGAAGGGAGGGACCAATATTTATGGATTATAATGCTATAATTTACATGTTATTTATTTCTTTAAAAATAGCCTTATATTATGCTTATTTTATGTATAAACAAACAGAAATATAATATAGCAAATAAATATCACAGCCAGGATTCAAATTGAAATCTGTCAGATTCTAAAACTTTTCTCTTTCAACCAAAGGGGATTAAAAAAGTTACCTCTCAGTGTATCTTTCTCTCAATAAATCCTGGTTACACTCTCGAGAGGTCTCAGATAATTTCTTTATATTAGTTTTACATCCCCAACTACATTAAGTGGAAGGACCGTGTACTAGTTCATTCTCATGCTGTTAATAAAGACATACCGAAGACTGGGTAATTTATAAAAGAAAAATGATTTTTTTTTTTGAGACAGTCTTGCTCTGTTGCCCAGGCTGTAGTACAGTGGCACAATCTCGGCTCACAGCAACCTCTGCCTCCTGGGTTTGAGCAATTTTCATGGCTCAGCCTCCTGAGTAGCTGGGGCTATAGGTGCATGCCATCACACCTGGCTAACTTTTTGTATTTTTAGTAGATGGGGTTTCATCATGTTGCCCAGGCTGGTCTCGAACTCCTGAGCTCAGGCAATCTGCCCACCTAGGACTCTCAAAGGGCTAGGATTACAGGCATGAGCCACTGTGCCCAGCCAGGAAAGAGGTTTAATTTACTCACAGTTCCTCAGGGGTAGGGAGACCTCAGGAAACTTACAATGATGGCAGAAGGGGAAGCAAACATGTCCTTCTTCACATGGCAGCAGCAAGGGGAACTGCAGAGCAAAGGAAGGGAAAAGTCCCTTAAAAACCATCAGATCTTGTGAGAACTCACTCACTATCATGAGAACAGCAACATGGGAGTAACCACCCCCATAATTCAATTACCTCCCACCCGGTCCCTCCCACAATACAGGAGGATTATGGGAACTACAGTTGGAGATGAGAATTGAGTGGGGATACAGTCAAACCATATCAGACAAGAAGAGTCACATACATATGTGATCGATATTCATCACTATCTTACAATTAGTTACTAACATATCTGTCTCCTCTTCTTGATTGTGATTTCTTTAAGAAAATGAACTTTCTCTTCATGATTACAATTTCAAGAAAATGAACAATAAGTGAGTAATTTTTCTATCTCTATTAGTTGGATAAATGAATTCATGTATTAAGCAATCAATTAAGAAATAATATATTATTGGCAAAGTAGATGGCTTTAGAATAATGCTTTGACCTAGTATTAGGCAATAAATGCCAGTTGATTATAAATTGGTAAACAAAAAGGTAGAAATTTTGATTAAACTAGATGTGTTATTGTGACATTTGAAAGAGTGATAGTAATATTTTTAAAACAAAATTCCCATTTTTTGTTGTGTCCATGCATTTACTCCATTTACACTTCTAACTCATTTTGGTGTCAATGAGAGAATAACTGCTATAGAAAATACATTTAATATTTAATTTATTTTTATGAATAACGTATTATATAAATCTATATTTTATGTATTATAAATTTAAGGATAAACATAATACAAGTATAAATAAATTTATAATATAAATATATACATACATTAAATTAAATCTGGAAAATAAATTATTTATTAAATCCCATATAATAAAGCTACACTGAATTTACCAACAGCTCACTTAAGAATCAGAGCTTTTTAAATTTTTAAAATTATTATGCCTATACATATGAGAAACCTGTATGAATACTCAGTCTTTTTAAACCAGATTCCAGAAATGTCTTACCTAGTTCATTGACAAAGGTGTAGCATAATATTAAACCTCAAATATTTAAAATTAGGCCCTTATATTTGCTGGTTTTCACTGAAAAAGGCAGACTAAAATTATGGCAAACTCCTCTCAGTCTTGGAGTTTGGTTTTAAATCTTCATATTCAATGAATGACTGAAGTGAGTTTTAAAGGATGTTTATCTGTATGATTTAAATCTATCACTAAAATACGTAGTTGCAAATTTTGACTATACAGAAAAGATCAATGCTCTAAAATAAATGTACTTTCATACCAGCAATAATGTAATAAAACAGGGTTTATTGCAATAGCATGGTTAATATGATTGCATACCAAGGAAAATTAATAACTAATTTATGAAATGTGTTTTGTTTTTATTAGCATAAAGAAGATTTAAAATTGTTCTTAGCTTTAAGTACAACTTGTGCAGGTGAGTGATAAAATATTAGTGAAATACGTCACACATACAATCATATTAACTCTCCTTAAGGCTCAAGGTGACCACCAAGCAGCTGTTGTTTTGGAAGAGAAAAAGAAACATTGTACAGTAAAAATAAAAACACAAACTTTGCTTTATGTAGGAGAGTAAAACTGAATTGAGCTGCCTTTCGTGGAGACTAAGTTAAAGAAACAGGTAATTGTGCACATAGTTAAAGGCCAAAATAAATTTTATCATATATCCCAAAGATACTGTGCTTTCTGTCTTATATTTTAAAGTCAAGCTTCTTTCAGACTTGGGTTTATTTACCAAGAAAATATCCATGAATCCTTAATGTTTCTTGTTGACATTTAAAAAATTGATATGACTGAAGATGATAAGGTGTGTATGTTAAAAGGCGAATATGAAAATTATAACTTCTGTGGGAATATTTGGCTTCCACTTGCAGTATATAAATCTGGAAAGAGCATCATTCTCACTCCAGTATAGAAAAGTCAGATAATCTACAAAAGCACAAGTTTTCCTGAAGCCTTACAGGGCAAATTATTATGGAATTTTGACTAAAAAATGTTACATGTAAATATGAAAAAAAAATGGATAAAATAAAATGCCCAGCATCCATTGGGTCAGGGAAATTACACTAGACCCAGAAACAGGTGGTCTGTTTTGATCTAGGCTGTATTCTAGGTGTGACCTTGGGCATCCTACAGCATTTGTACCACCTTCAGTTGGTCCTGTTTCAGAGCATTTCTCTTTATTTTCAGGAAAGTTTTCCACTCTTCTCAGTTTTTCCATTGTTTCAAGATGCCTATATTAGCAATTAATGTGACTCTAGATTGTAATTTTTACCTTCTTTGTGTACATGTTAATGATAACACAAGCTGCAATATCCTAATTGATGCTTGCATTTGACTGCAATATATTCTAATTTGAATATTTCCCAAGTAAGTGGTTTGGGGTTTTTAACATTCTGTTGTATTTGTAGATTATTCAGAAAAATAGACACCTATATATCTTTGCCCAAACTGCGTTGACTATAAACCATAGGGAAAGAATATACAATTAGTATTTAACGTGATAGTATTAGCCTACATATGAATATGCATTTTAGTTTATTCTTGTGATAATTTCATACTGATTTTAGCAGAACACTACACAAATAAAATGTCCCATTACATGAGACTTTAAAAAGTATACAAAGAAAGAAAGAATATGAGTAAAAGTACTGAGCATTTCCCTAAAAAAGAGTGAGGAATTAGTAACCTCATTAAGATCTATGATGTAGTATGCAGCTTCTGGATATTCTAGCTGCCTTAAAACACTTTGAAAGCTTTTATGAACTTTCGTATAATTAAGATATGAGTCCTAGCAACTTAAATATGTCTTGAAGACTGCAGGCAGTTTGCCTCAATAGGCAAAGTTTGCAATAATTTGTTTATTTTCTTAAATTCTTATTGTACTTTATACAAATAGCATTTCTTAAAACCTTGTTTCCCTCTAATAGCTACAAAATATTTTTAGAGTTTTGAAGTTAATTCTCCATTTCTTCAATAACAGTAACAAAAACAGTGAAATAAGTGCAGTTTCTAAATGACATTTTTATGTCTGCAGCCAGCAATTAAAACACTCCCAAACACTGCAATTCCAACAGCATTCTTTCAAAATAATTCTGCAAACCACTGAGCCAATGGCTGCCCTTATAAAAGATAAATAGGTAGTAACTGTAATTTATTTTTGAATTTTCATATTAGAAAGGACAGAAGCTGAAACTGTTCTAAAAGGTAAATTCTATATAGGAAAGGTTGATGTAAGTGCATGGTTTTGGTGCCCTTTAGCTAGCCATCTGTATCCTGAAGAGAAAATAGTCTACACTTTTTTTTTTCAAATGTTGAGTCATATCCCAATTATGCAAGAAGTGATTATCTAACTGCTGAACTATCTAAAAGTTCCAAAATCTCTCCCCACACCCCCAATAGTTTGATTTTTTAGTCATTACTTTCTTTACATAGTTTATATGGCAGGTAGGTGGGTTTATTTCTATGTGTAAAACATATTAGAGTAGGGCAGGGACCTTCTGCTTTCAAAATGGAAGTGCAGAAGCAAGCTGGCTTTACTTCTACCAAAAGAAAAGCAAATATACAGCACCCAGGTTATGACCAGCAATATCCCAGTACTCAAATATGAGGATGAGACAGCTCCCAGGACAATAGAGAAATGAAAAATCTCTGATAAAAGAATCAATCTTCCATTTCTGTGATGTGCCTTCTTCTAATCTACTGGTACCAAGCGTGTAGAAAATTCCCTCATGTCATGATTTCTATACTGGAAATAATGAGATCAAGGTGAACAACCATCTTCCCTACGATTTTGAATTCCCTGGCAGGAGATATGTTCCTGCCTTAACCCAAGGGAAGTATTGTGAGTGCTTGAAGGGAGAAATAGTCCTAAGGGCAGTCAGAAACAAAGGAGGGAGGTAGGACTACTAACTCCAGCCCTAGAAGCTGTTCTTTAACTTGGCTAAAGGAGATGCCAAATCACAGTAGTTGTTCGGCAACACTACACTGCAGGAATTACATTCCACAAGATCCCTAGGCACAAATCCCTAGACAACCTTTCCATACTGCTGTATATTCCCTTTGAAGCCTCTCCTATTCTACACAGGCAGCCCTATTTTGTCTGCTAGAGCTAAGGCACGCCTGGGATTAAGGCATTATCCAGTGCCAAAAAGGAGCAGTAACCTAGTGGGGGAAAAAAATCAACAGGTGAATTACAAAAAAATTCTAGTCAAACATATCCAATAAAAACCAAAACAAGCCACACAGAGAAGACTGGAATAAATAAATAATCATTCAATGCAAATACACAGATGCACCTCCACATAGCAAATAAGAAATAATGAGTGCCCCAAACAGACGAAGCAAGGAACCAGTAACTGACCCCTAATGAGATGGTGATATGTGAGCTCTCTAAGAATTCAAAATAGCATTTCTAAGAAACTCAGTGATCTCCTAGATAATACAGAAAAGCAATTTGGATCAGAGAAATGCAACAAAGAGATTGAAATAACAAAAATAAACAAACAGAAATCTCGGAACTGAAAAACACCTTTGCTGAACTGAAACATTTTTTTAAAGGCACTCAACAGCAGATCATATCAAGGTGAGGAAAGAATTCATAAGCCAAAATACAGGCTTTTTGAAAATATACAGGCAGAGGAGAAGAAAAAAAAAAGTGAGAAGAAACAAGCACTACCTACAAGATAAATAAAATTATGTCAAAAGATCAAATCTAAACATTATTGCTGTTCAAGAGGTGGCTGAGCAAAAGCAATGTATAGAAAGTTTATTAAAACAAATAATGACAAAAATCTTTATAAAACTTAAGAAAGCTGTAAATAACCAGGTACAAGAAGGTCAAAGAACATTGAATAAGTTGGACCCATATAAGACTACCCGAAGGCATCTAATAGTCAAACTCTCAAAAGTTAAGCACAAAGAGAGGATCCTAAAAGCAGCAAGAGAAAAGAAGCAAATATCATATAAAGGAGCTCCAATTTATCCAGAAACAGAGTTCTCATTGCAAACCATACAGGCCAAGAGGCAGTGGGATAACGTTTTCACAGCATGGAAAGAAAAATATCTGCCATCTAAGAATATCATATCCAGTAATATAATCCTTCAAATATAAAAGATACATGAAGACTTTCCCAAACAAACAAAAGCTGAGAGAATTCACCACCACCAAAACCATCTCATAAAGCAATGCTAAATGCAGTTCTTCGATCTGAAAATAAAAACACAAACATGCAAAAAGAACAACTGAGGTTGTAAGATTAAATGATATAATTAAGTATACAGACAAATCCAAAATACTCTAATACTGTAATTGTGTGTGGCTTCCACTCATATCTCTAGCCCAAAAGACAAATATTTCAAGAACAACAATAACTAAAGCAATTTGTTAAGAGATAAGCAATATAAAAATATTAAAGATCAGAACAGAAATGGATGAGACTAATATAACAGCACAGAAGATCAACAAAATGAAAAGCTGGCTTTTAGAAAAGATAAGCATAATTGATAGCCTTTAGCTAGACTATGGGGAAAAAAAGACAGAAGGCTCAAATAGAGAAAATCAGAAACAAAAAATGAAGACATAACAATTCAAACAAAAAGAAAACCGAAATCATTAGAATCTGTTAGAAAAACTATATACTAACCAATTGGAAAGCCTAAAAGAAATGGATACATTCCTAGACACATAGAGCCGACCAAGGCTGAACCACGAAGAAATAGAAAACTTTGACAAACTAATAACAAGTATCAAGATCAAAGCCATAAAAAAAGTATCCCATCAAAAACATCTTAGGACCTAATAGCTTCATTGCTGAATTCTACCAAACATTTAAAGAAGACCTAATATCAATTCTACTAAAACTCTTCAAAAAAATTAAAAAGGAAAGTATAAATCCAAACTCATTAGTTAAGGCCAGCATAACACAGATACTAAACCAGATAAGGATACATACAAAAAAAAGAAAACTATGGACCAATATCACTGATGAAGGTACATACAAAAATCCTCAACAAAATACCAACAAACCAAATCCAGGAGCTCATCAAAAAGATTATATAGGGCGTGATGGCTCACGCCTGTAATCCCAGCACTTTGGGAAGCCAAGGAGGGTGGATCACAAGGTCAGGATGTTGAGACCATCCTGGCTAACACAGTGAAACCCCATCTCTACTAAAAATAAAAAAATTAGCCTGGCGTAGTGGTGGGCGCCTGTAGTCCCAGCTACTCAGGAGGCTGAGGCAGGAGAATGGCGTGAGCCCAGGAGGCGGAGCTTGCAGTGAGCAGAGATCAGGCCACTGCACTCCAGCCTGGGCGACAGAGCAAGACTCCATCTCAAAAAAAAAAAGATTATATACTATGATCAAGGGAGATTTACCCCCAGGATGCAAGGCTGGTTCAACATATGCAAATCAATGATACATTAACAAAACCAAGAACAAAAATCGTGTGATTATTTTAATAGATGATGAAAAGACAGTTGATAAAAAACTGGGTATAGAGGAACAGACCTCAAATTAAGAAAGACTATATATGACAAAGCCATAGCAAACATCATACTGAGTGGGAGAAAATGGAAAGCCTTTTCTCAGAGATCTGGGATAAGATAAAGTTATGCACTCACCAGTTTTATTCAACATAGTAATGGAAGTCCTCGCTAGAGCTATCAGACAGGAGAAAGAAATAAAGGGCATCCAGATTAGAAAGGAAGAAGTCAAATTATCTTTTTACGCAGATGGCATGATCTTATATTTGGAAAACTCTAAAGACTCAACCCATGACCGGGCGCGGTGGCTCACGCCTGTAATCCCAGCACTTTGGGAGGCCGAGGCAGGCGGATCACGAGGTCAGGAGATCAAGACCATCCTGGCTAACATGGTGAAACCCCGTCTCTACTAAAAATACAAAAAATTAGCCGGACGTGGTTGCAGGCGCCTGTAGTCCCAGCTATTCGGGAGGCTGAGGCAGGAGAATGGCCTGAACCTGGGAGGCGGAGCTTGCAGTGAGCAGAGATCACGCCACTGCACTCCAGCCTGGGTGACAGAGCGAGACTCCGTCTCAAAAAAAAAAAAAAAAAAAGACTCAACCCAAAATCTGTTAGAACTGGTAAGCAAATTCAGGAAATTTACAGGATACAAAATCAACATATAAAAATCAGTAGTGTTTCAATATATCAGTGATGAAATAGCTGAGAAAGAAATCAAAAAGGCAATGCCATTTACAATTGCTACAAAAAATATAAAATATCTAGGAATGAACCAAGGAGGTGAAATATTTCTACAAGAAAAACTACAAGGCTACGGTAACCAAAACAGCATGGTACTGGTACCAAAACAGAGATATACCAATGGAACAGAACAGAGCCCTCAGAAATAATGCCGCATATCTACAACCATCTGATCTTTGACAAACCTGAGAAAAACAAGAAATGGGGAAATGATTCCCTATTTAATAAATGGTGCTGGGAAAACTGGTTAGCCATATGTAGAAAGCTGAAACTGGATCCCTTCCTTACACCTTACACAAAAATTAATTCAAGATGGATTAAAGACTTACATATTAGACCTAAAACCATAAAAACCCTAGAAGAAAACCTAGGCAATACCATTCAGGACATAGGCATGGGCAAGGACTTCATGTCTAAAACACCAAAAGCAATGGCAACAGAAGCCAAAATTGACAAATGGGATCTAATTAAACTAAAGAGCTTCTGCACAGCAAAAGAAACTACCATCAGAGTGAACAGGCACCTGCTGAATGGGAGAAAATTTTTGCAATCTACTCATCTGACAAACGGCTAATATCCAGAATCTACAAAGAACTCAAACAAATTTACAAGAAAAAAACAAACAACCCCATCAAAAAGTGGGTGAAGGACATGAACAGACACTTCTCAAAAGAAGACATTTATGCAGCCAAAAGACACATGAAAAAATGCTCTTCATCACTGGCCATCAGAGAAATGCAAATCAAAACCACAATGAGATATCATCTCACACCAGTTAGAATGGTGATCATTAAAAAGTCAGGAAACAACAGGTGCTGGAGAGGATGTGGAGAAATAGGAACACTTTCACACTGTTGGTGGGACTGTAAACTAGTTCAACCATTGTGGAAGTCAGTGTGGCGATTCCTCAGGAATCTAGAACTAGAAATACCATTTGACCCAGCAATCCCATTACTGGGTATATACCCAAAGGATTATAAATCATGCTGCTATAAAGACACATGCACACGTATGTTTATTGTGGCACTATTCATAATAGCAAAGACTTGGAACCAAGCCAAATATCCAACAATGATAGACTGGATTAAGAAAATGTGGCACATACACACCATGGAATACTATGCAGCCATAAAAAATGATGAGTTCATGTCCTTTGTAGGGACATGGATGAAGCTGGAAACCATCATTCTCAGCAAACTATCGCAAGGACAAAAAACCAAACACCACGTTCTCACTCATAGGTGGGAATTGAACAATGAGAACACATGGACACAGGAAAGGGAACATCACACTCTGGGGACTGTTGTGGGGTGTGGGGAGGGAGGGGTAGCATTAGGAGATATACCTAATGTTAAATGACGAGTTAATGGGTGTAGCACACCAACATGGCACATGTATACACATGTAACTAACCTATATGTTGTGCACATGTACCCTAAAACTTAAAGTATAATTAAAAAATAACTAAAGAAAGAAAAACTACAAAATACTGATGAAAGAAATTGAAGTGGACACACACAAATGAAAAGACATCCCATGCTCATAGATCAGAAGAATAATTGTTGAAATGTACATTCCCTAATGCTGTGCACTTGTGTCAACGGATTTTCTATTGGGTTGTGCAGTTCAACCTCCAGGCCTGTAGGAGGCACTTAGGGATAAAAGCCAGCTGAAGCCAATGCAGATGGACATAACGCTGGATCTTTATTTATGGTTGGAAGTCCTCTGCTGCCTCAGGCGATGGGCTGTCTTGTGGAATGCACCAAGGTCTGAGCTCGCAGCTCAGCCTCTAGAGGGTGACCAAGCTAGGCGGGGCCCATACTTCACCACTAAGCAATATATCCATGTAACACAACTGCAGTTATACCCCTAAATCCATAAAAATAAAAAAATTAAAAATAATATTTCCTTTAGGAGACAAGAGTGAAAAAAGTTTGAGGAACATAACTCTATAATAACATTTATTTATATAACATATTGTTATTGTCTGTATTTTTCCAGCCTCCATCCAACTGTAAATTATGACTTTTTTAAGGATGAACACTACATTTTGCTCATTTTAAAATCTTTATTCTCTATTATAGTATATTTGTATATTATGTATAAAAGAAATGTTTGTCAAATAAGTATATTTTATATATGTAAAATATATATAAATATATATGAACTATGTATATATATGTGTGTCTATACACATACATAGACATATGTATGTGTGTGTGTGTATAGTTAAAAGACCATACTGCCCAAAGCAATCTACAGTTTCAATAGAATCACTGTCAAATACCAAGTCATTTTCAAGGAAATATGAAAAAAAAAAAAACCTAAAATGTGTATGGAGCCAAAAAAGAACTAGAATAGCCAAAGCATCCTGAGCAAAAAGAACAAAGCCAGAGGCATCACACTACCTAATTTCCAAATATATTACAAGTCTATAGTAACGAAAACAACATGGTATAAAAATAGACCCATACACCAATAGCACAGAATAGAGAGCCCAGAAATAAATCCATGTATTTACAGCTAACTGATCTTCAACAAAGCTGACAGAAACATGCATTAGGGAAATAACCCCCTCTTCAATAAGGGGTGCTGAGACAACTGGATAACCTTATGCAGAAGAATGAAACTAGACCCATATATCTCATCATATATAAAAATCAAATCAAAACAGATTAAAGGCTTGAATCTAAAGCCTGAAACTCTGAAACTCCTAGTAGAAAACAATGGGGAAATGCTCCAGGACACTGGTCTGGACAGATTTTTGTGTAAGACCTGAAAACCCCCATGTAACTTAAGCAAAAATAGACAAATGGAATTACATCAAGCTAAAAAGCTTCTGCAAAGCAGTGGAAACAACAAAGGGAAGAGACAAACCAAAGAATGGGAGAAAATATTTGCAAACTATCCATCTGACAAGGGATTAATAACCAGAATTTATATGGAGCTCACTCAACTCAGTAGCAATAAAATAATAATCCAATTACAAAATGGGTAGAAGATCTGTATAGAAATTTCTCAAAAGAAGTCATAGAAATGGCCAACAGCTCTATTAAAAAATGCTCTACATCTCTAATCATCAGATAAATGCAAATCAAAACCATAATGATATATGATCTTAACCCACTTAAAATGGCTTACATCAAAGACACAAGGAATAATGAATGTTGAGGAATATGTGGGGAAAAGGGAACCCTCCTGCACGATTAGTAGGAATGTAAACTATTACAATCACTATGGAAAACAATATGGAGGTTCGTCGAGAAACTGAAAATAGAACTGCCATATGATTCAGCAGTTCTGCTGCATAGTATATATCCAAAAGAAAGGGAATCAATATATCAAAGAGATCCCTGCACTCCCATGTTTATTGCAGCACTTTTCACAATAGCCAAAATATGGAATCAAACTACATGCCCATCATTTGATGAATGGATTAAAAAAATGTGATATATATACATATTGGACTGTTACTTAGCCATAAAAAGATGGCATCCTCTCATTTGCAGCATCATGGATGGAACTGGAGGATTATGTTAAGTGAAATAAGCCAGGCAAGAAAGACAAATATAGTGTGTTCTCCCTTATAAGTAGGAGCTAAAAACATAGATCTTAAGAAGATAGTAGATTGGTGGTTACCAGAGGCCAGGGACAGGAGGGAGGAACGAGGCATAAAGAGAGGTTCATTAATGAGTACAAATATACAGTCAGATAGGAGAAATAATACCTAGTGTTTGGTATATCAGCAGGGTGACTATATAGTTAACAATAATCTATTCAAAATCTATTTCAAAATATCTGGAAAAGAATAATTCAGAAGCTTCTAGCATAAGAAAAAATAAATATTTAAGGTGATGGAAATCTCAGTTACCCTGATTTGATCTTTATACATTAATATATCTAAATATCAGATGTATCCTGAAAATGTGTACATGTATTATGTATCAATACAGAAATAGAATAGGGAAGGGAAAATTTTCTGAAACAAAACACAGAAAGCACAAATTATAA
This sequence comes from Gorilla gorilla gorilla, assembly GCF_029281585.2. NCBI lineage: Eukaryota > Metazoa > Chordata > Mammalia > Primates > Hominidae > Gorilla > Gorilla gorilla. Next base: position 94,551,776 of record NC_073231.2, on the reverse strand, counting down.
AGAAATTATTGAAGAGTTTAACTGTACCAAAAACCACAAGTTTGTGTATAATAAAAAAAAAAAAAACACTGAGTAGGAGAACATATTTGCAACACACATATGTGGCAGATTATTTTTACGTTTTGGAATCTCAGTGCAAAGCCTTGCTCCTCTATCTCTATCATTTTTGAAGGAGGCTTTGTCTGGCATCCCACCCTACTTCAGTGTCTCCAGACTATGGGTTGGCATTAAATCGGCAGTTCACAGTGTCTTTCCTGTGCTCTCATTAAAGATATCAGAGATCCCAGGTCTGGAAAAAAAGATATGTTGTTCCCTCCAACCTTCCTGTTGTATACAGTTTTCATATCCCATGGTCCTAGGTAATGAGCAGCCTGGTTCCAGTCCACCAATGCGTTAAAGTGTCTGTGTGTGTGTGTGTGAGCATGCCCATGCATGCACGCATGCGTGTGTGTGTTTACAGCAGATCACTTTTAGCCGTCATTACCTTTAAAGTTGAGTTCCAGGATTAGATTAGATTGCATAGTGTTCGACATTTGATGGAGATACTGACTGGGTTGTTGGGTATGATTATATCAGTTACTTTCTCTTTTAAATATTTTATCTATCATTGCTATGCGTTTGACTTAGAATGTTCTCAAAGTATGTGTTCACCATGTACATCATTTTGGCTAAAACTTGATTTCTCAGCTCTTTTACCCAAACCATTTCATGTTTCATAAAAAAAAAATGTCTGTATGTCAGTATTGTTTAGAACAGCAAGGATTTCAGTATACATACTAATATTTAATTATAATATTCATTTAAACTAATACTGAAATAGAAATTTTCAAGTCTTACCCTTCTTCATTGTATTCATTAATTGAATAAGCAATCATAGTTCTCAGCATGAGCTGGCATTTAAAGTGAAAAATTCTACTGAATATTATGATTCTACTGCTATTTAATGTAAATGAGTCTTTGCAATTTTAGTGACAGTTGTATCAATGGAATGCCTGCAGGCCAGAATTCTGTTTGATATTTCTAGCAGGAGACTCTATAGGAAACTTGACATAAAATAATTGAATAGTTTCAAAGCAAAATAATTGAATAGTTTCAAAGCTTTAAACAACAAAAAGATTTGAGTTTATTGATTCAGCCCTTTCTTCCATCATATTGTACCAATAATTTTCATAATTCTATATTTGACTTTGTAACATTTACAGTAAAAATATTTTAAAATATGTTCATATGTTTTACTATTTAGAATCGATGGTATCTTTTGATATTCCTACTACTAATTTCTGCTAATATATTGGATAATTTGGTTTTATCAGGAAACATTATATTAAGCTCTCCATGTATAGGGATATAGGCAATATAACATACTGGTGAAAACTCAGGGTTCAAACCCTGCCTCTACCAATGATTAGCTGTGTGGCTTGAGCCAATAATATTACCCTTCCAAGCACTACATCAGAGAATTATTTGTAAGGAATAATTTTAAAGCACTAGAAAAATATCTTGCACAGAGCAAGACCATGATAGTCAATAGCTATTATTTTTATGAAGATTCTCTTCATTATTATCTTTGAATCCCCAATTGAGCTATCACACTCCCTTGCATATTGTAATTGCTGATGAGATTTTATCTGATTATGTATCCCCTTTTAACTAATTTTTCAACCTTAGAATTTTTCACTTTCTGGTACTTAAAAATATTTCAAATAAAAATAATGTAAGTCGTGTTCATCATTAAAATGTTATAAAAATACAAATTCTGTTGGCATGACTTACTTTTAAGATGACGGTACTGACCATGTCTATAAGTGTAACAGTGGTAAAGGGTAAACTATATGAGTGTGAGCAGCAAAAATCTCTCTTTTGCATAGTAAGCATGTGAAACTTTCGATGTTGGTTTTGAAATAACATGAGGGGTTTTTGTTGGTCTGCCTGCTTGCATGATTGTTTCCAAGACTCAGTATTAGCCTGGATGAAGATTTTTCTTCCAGATAGCGAAAGTGGGTGAATGTATCACTTCATTCCTTAGGGAAATCATTCTACTGAAGAACAGGAAACAGAGGGACACAAAGGTTAAGTAACTTGACAGCTAGCCCAGTGAATTGCCTTCTGAACATTACCATCTATATTTCCTGGTATCGATGCAAACATGTACAGTGCCTCCTGAAGATGAAATGACTTCCACTTTAGTAGATAAAAGTATACAGGAACATTGGTATCAATGTCTATACTTTGCTCGTGCTTTGTTTACTTCACCTGAAATTTCAACATTTTAAAGGCAGGTTGATTGAGACATTTGATTTTCCTGTGTCCTTTATCATACTTTCTATAGATACTCTCAGTGTCAATTCATTACTTCTTAAAATCAGCTTGATTCCCTAGGAATTAGGTTACTCCCATTTCTGAGAGACTGGATTTCCAGAGAGTATTCAGGCAGGGTTGTTCTTTAAAAAAATAATCTTCCAAACTTCCACTGTCTGTTAAGTATTTTAAAGTATTCTATAAATATTCTGTATGTATTCTTTCCTAAAATCATTCCCTCCTAAAAATACACGCTGCTGTCTGTTCTTTATTTGGCACAACTCTGTTCATCATTACCTTTACCTCACTTCACAAAAAAAAAAAAAAAAAAAAAAGAATGCGCACTTCCCATTCTCCTTAAACCAAAGGATGGTGCACTGCTCTATGGAGTGTATAAAGCTCTGTGGCACCAACCAAAGACACAGATGGAGAATAAATAGCTCTTGAGAGAGTGTAACAGGAACCAAAAAATGAGGAAGGCTTTGTTATGAGATAATAACAGGGGCAACACTTATTCATCTAAGGCATGTGATATACTCATGCTCGTCTTTCCATTCCATCTATCTGTCTGTCTGAGTGTCTACATATCTATCCACTCTTCAATGAATCTATGTTAGAATTAGATTTCAGAAGTGAGATATTAATTACAGTGATTCATAAGATGCATGGCATTATGAATTTTAAAAAACAGTAAGCCTGGACAGGCGCAGTGGCTCACGCCTGTAATCCTAGCACTTTGGGAGGCCGAGGTGGGTGGATTGCCCGAGCTCAGGAGCTCGAAACGACCCTGGGCAACATGGGTGAAACCCCGTCACTACTAAAATACAAAAAAATTTAGCCAGGCGTGGTGGTGTGCGCCTGTAATCCCAGCTACTCAGGAGGCTGAGACAGGAGAATCGCTTGAACCCAGGAAGCAGAGGTTGCAGTGAGCCAAGATCGTGCCATTGCACTCCAGCTTGGGCAACAGAGCAAGACTCCGTCTAAGAAAAAAAAGAAAAACCAGTAAGCCTGATTTTCCTGATTATTTGCACAATGAGAAATGGATTTGCCTATTGATTAGGTGGCAGCACTTAAATTGACTGAGTTAAATCTGCAGTTCTAAGGAATATATACTTACTGTATACAATATGTAAATCATTTATATATTAATGTATGTTTCAATTATTTTAAGGTGTCATAAAATATAAAAATACAATATTTATTTATTCCTTCACTTACATATAGTTATTTATGCTTTTTTTTTTGCTACTGTAAAAAAAGCACCATAAACATTCTCTACCTTCCTATATACAAACTGAACGTAGGAATTCACAGAGAACTATGTTGTATTATAGTATTTGTACTTTTCCAACTTTATAATAGATATTTCAAAATTGTTTTCAAACATGATTATATCACATTATACTGTAACTCCAGCAGAGTTCAGGAATTTCTGTTTATCCTCATGCTCTCCAATAATTGCTGTTATTATGGTTTAACTTTTTCTTTTATTTTTTCCCCCATTTGATGTTTATTATGCTGGTGATTAAGTTACGGCCTTTTAGCTCCAAATCCACTTTGAAATGCTTTAGCTGGGACTGGATCCACATTTGTGCTTTGGGAGATGTTAATAGGAGGCGCTGGAAGAAACTCAAAGCTGGAGGAAGAAAAAGGGTCTTGCTCCTTCCCGTGTGCTTGCCGTTTCTGTCAGCAGCAGCAAACAGTGAACCCTGGCAGTAGCAATTGGTTCCCATTTAACAGTTATTTCATAGTCACCAAACTAGCCGTATCACACTCCCTCAGTAATATCAGTACATCAAGAGATCTGAATTCCAGCTCCACAGAGCAAAAGAAGTGCTACAAAATTGTTTACTTCAGGAAGAAAATACAGTCACTTCTCATTCTTTGCAGTATAGTCTATAAAGTTGCTATGAACACTGAATAAGTGAATATTGAACTATTCCTCCAAGAGGAAATACAGAGTTAAGTTCCTGTGAGCTTCTGGTGACACTTTCATCAACCAAAACACCATTGTATTTTATAGGTTTGTTTATCCACGTCCTTGTAAAACAAGCCAGCCTCATCAGTGTCAAAAATCTGCTTTTCCACATGACCTGTTCCTGTATAATACTTAGCCGGTATTTTCAGATTTCTTCCACAGCCTCCTGATCTGTAGATACTGCCTCTCTTGTAAGTTTAACATATTCCACACCTTATCATCTTTTGAAACTTGAGAAATGGAAGCCAGCCAGCATAAGCGAGAAGGGCTTAACATTTCTTGACTGGCTTTCAGCCCCACAACAATGCTCCCCACTATACTTTTTCTTTTTTTAATGGAGCATCATCTCATGAATCCATACATTTAGTTGCTTTTCCATCTTTCCAATAGTTACATCACAGGCTATAGATGTTACTTTAGCACTTTCCAGAGTGCTCTCACATACAGATCAGTGAATTTTCTCTTCCTTTCTCTGGATGTACGGTATTATTGATTCATTAACATTGAACTCACAGCCAACAGCATTGGAACTCATGACTGCACGAAGCTTATCTAACACATGTATTTTCTCCATATGGCACATCACAGCCTTCGTGTGCTTGGGAACACTAGGCAGTATTTCAGCACTATGCATAACAGACCCTTTTAAACCAGAATCACCAAAAAAAGACACAGAAAATAAGAAAAGCTTGTCACTCAGTTGACCACAAAAAGGAAACTTGTTTACTGTCTGAGAGCAAAACCAGGGAGGAAGGGCATTGTCTTCAGCCTCAGCTGAGAAGGTGTGTGCTGAATGACTCAATTTTTCACCACTCTGAGTATGTCCGCAATTTACTGGGAAAATGCTATCAATACTAACTTCGAACTTACAAATAATTTTAACAAATAGGCAAATGATGATGATTGACATCACAAGGAGGAAAGGAGATACAAAAAGATGTTAACCAAAAAATTCAGTGGGCAAATTTAAAAAAATTTGTCAGTGCTCTGTTAAATCATAAAAATTATGAATAATTTTACATAAAAACAATTGTACTTAAAACATTAAACAAAAATAACATATAATAGGGGAAATCAAAATTAATACTTGATATGTTTGCCTGTAAAATAGTGTCATTTAAGTCAAATGAGAATATTGAAAAATTAATTGTAATTAAAGAATGGAAGTAGAATATTTTGCATTCAAGCAATATAGAAAATAAATGGGAAAAAAATAAAACACAACCCATGATACGAAAAAAATAGAAAAAAAGAGGCAAGGAAAAAACATGTTAAAGAGAAAGCATAAATTAAAAAGTTAAAAGCAAATATATAAATCCTGGCAAAAAATGAAAAAAAAAAAAAACTAAGACAACAATAAAAGACAGAGGTTGGAAAAAATCTATATGCTGTTTAAAAATATAATGGCACAGAAGCTGAGAAATAAGATGAAAAGTTTTACCCAGTAAATGCTGATTAACAGCAATATTGACAACAAGCAAAACAGAATGCACGGCAAAATGCAATAATAGTAATAAATAATAAAAATAATAATCCACCAAGAATATTAGTCATGAACTTGTATTCACTTTAACAATCTCAGAATTTAATAACAAAATCAACATAATTTCAAGGAAAATAGTAATCTTTATCACATCTTTATCAGAAACAGACCTAATAAGCAGACCGAAGAGTTGTCAAGAATATAGGAAATATGAATTACATGAGTAAAAGCCATAGAAAAATATTGTACAAAGACCTCTACATACTAGGTCAGTATCCATTCTGCTCAAATACATGTGAAACTTTTATAACTGATCAAATTTCAGTTAATTAAAAATTGATGGCAAAAGGTTAACGGTTCAATATTTTATCTCTTAAAAACTTTATTTTAAAACAATCTTAAACTTACAGAAAAAAAATGCAAGTACAATACAAAGAACCTCTTTCCTGATTTTTTATGTGCCATATGAGTGTAAGTTGCCAATCTGATACCTCATCACCCCTGAATATGTATTTCCTATAAACAAGGACATTCCCCTATGTTGCCATGAAATAATCATGAAATTTACATTTATAAATTATAAATCTAAATTGCGTTTTGCCAGTTGTCACAATAATGTTCTTTATAGTAAAGGCATCAAGTTTGGAATTGTGTTTTACACTTAGTTGTCATGTCATTATAGTATCCTTCAATAATAGCTAACATTTATTTCAACGCTTGTGCATTTGGGGGGATTTTAGGCTATTTTGTATCAGACTTTCCTGTAAAGCTACTCTTTTCCCTTCTTTTTTTTTTTTTTTTTTTTTTTTTTGAGACAGAGTCTTGCTCTGCCGCCCAGGCTGGAGTGCAGTGGCGTGATCTCGGCTCACTGCAAGCTCTGCCTCCCGGGTTCACACCATTCTCTTGCCTCAGCCTGTTGCGGGAACCTTAGATGTAGACCTGTTAAGACAGGGAAGGGTCCGAGTTACCATGGAAAATATGGTCACTTTATTCAGGGCGGTGGAAAAATACTGTCCTTGGTTTCCTGAAAAAGGAACTGTGTATGTAAAAGTATGGGATCGTGTTGGTGCAACATTCCGGGAACTGGTCCTGGCAGGGAATTATGTTCCCGTCACTGGGCCTTGGTACGTGCTGTCCTAATACCCCCTCAACCCTTCTCTCCTGCAACGCCTTCGTTATCTGATCAGCTTCTCCATTTGGCTACTCCTCCCCCACCTAACGATTCTGAGAATTCAATGTCTAACTCCGGTGACTTTGGATAACGGTCGCCCCCTGATGATCTTATTTCTTTTCATTTCACGAAGAGCCCGTACTTGTAGCTCCCGCGGCCCCGACTCAAGACAGCCTGGGACCATACATATGCTCATTCTTCTCTCTTCAAACCTCCAGAGTTGGCTAATGCCTCCAGGACCAAACTACAATTTTCCTATAATTCTGCAGGCCCTCCCCCATCCATTTCAGCCCCTCGCCCTCCTGTCGTTTCGGTTCCCCAACTGGTCACTTTGCCATCCACTCAGCCTGCTTCTCTGTACCCTTCGTCACACATGGATGCCAGTAATCACCAGTATACTTCTGCTCCTTCTGCTCCCCCAGTGCCCCTTTCTCACACCCTCATTCCGGTCCGACCCTCTCACCCTCAGTTTCCCTTATCTACACGTGCTTTTCCTTTCACTTCTATGCCAACTCCGTCTCAGATACCTACTCTTGAAACTTCAATGCAACGCTTATTACACCAAAACAAAGAAACAAGTGGATTAGACACGTGGGCTTATCTGATGGCGCTAGAACCTCCTAAATTCCAAGGGATACAAATGTGCCATTACGTACCTCTCAATCTTACCTTTTTAAAATAATTTAACGATGCTTGTACTCAGTATGGCCCTACTTCTCCTTATGTTAAAATGGTATTACAAACTTTTTTGTACGGAGGTCACTTTGTTTCCTTTAGACTGGGACCTTTTGGCAAAAGCTGTTCTAACCGCGTCTCAGCATTTACAATTTCGTACCTGGTGGTCAGAGGAGGCCCGTTTGCAGGCTCAGCTAAATCGGACTAATGGCATTCTAGTTACTCAGGCCCAGCTCACAGGCTCCGATAGTTTCTCTCATATTTATGCCCAATTAGGCTTTGATGCTCTTACCACAGTGTAGCAGAACGAGCTGCAGACAAAACCTCTTAGACACCGAGTTGTAGAAGGAAGGGCTTTATTCAGCTGGGAGCATCAGCAAGTTACTGCCTTAAAATCCGAGCTCTCCCAGTGAGCAATTCCTGTCCCTTTTAAGGGCTCACAGCTCTAAGGATTTCACATGAAAGGATCGTGATTGATTTGCGCAAGCAAGGGGTACATGACAGGGGCTGCACGCACCGGTGGTCAGAGAGAAACAGAACAGGGCAGGGAGTTTCACAATGTTCTTCTGTACAATGTCTGGAATCTATGAATAACATCGGTTTCTAAGTTATGAGTTGATTTTTAACTACTGGGTTTAGGCCAGGCAGGCCCAGGACTGGTTTCGGGCCTGGTGCCGGGCTGCCTGTCTTTCGTTTTACTTCCTTGTAGTTGTTGTTGTTGTTTTTAAACAGGTACTGAGTATAAAACAATATAAAACAATATGAGAGGGTCTCTCTCTTCCCTCAACAGAACAAGTAATAAAGGTGTGTGTGAGAGCTTGGGATAAATTACGCGCCCCAGGCCAAGCTCCTGTTTCTTTTACTACCGTTAAACAAGGTCATGCTAAATTGTACCCTAATTTTTTAGCCCTGATCACGAGGTGTTTACTAAACCCCTCCCAATTACTATAAAGAAGACAGGGCTGGTTTAGGTTATCTTTTTTAATGGCGGCAGCTGCTACGCCTCCTGATCCTATCCCTTTACAGTGGAAATCTGACACACCTGTGTGGATTCAGCAGCGGCAGCTTTCTAAAGAAAAACTGGAGGTTTTAACTCAATTAGTTTCTGAACAGTTACAACTTGGGAATGTGGAACCTTCTCTTTCCCCCTGGAATTCTCCTGTGTTTCTAGTAAAAAAGAAATCAGGCAAGTGGCTGATGATAACTGATTTAAGGGCCATTAACGCTGTAATTAAACCTATGGGGGCCATCCAACCCGGCATGCCTGCCCCTGCTTTAATACCTAAGAATTGGCCTCTCATAGTTATTGATCTTAAGGATTGTTTTTTTTTTTTCATGTTGCTTTACATAAATCAGATTGTGAAAAATTTGCTTTTACTGTACCATCTATCAATAATCAGGAGCCTGCAGCTCATTATCTATGGAAAGTACTTCCTCAGGGAATGCTAAATAGCCCTACAGTCTGCCAGCTTTATGTTGGACAAGTGCTTTCACCAGTTTGAGCCCAATTTCCCCAGGCCTATATTCTTCATTATATTAATGATATTTTCATTGCTGCCCCCACTGATAAAGAATTAATTGACTGTTATCAAATTTTGAGCCACCGTGTTACAGAGGCTGGATTACACATCGCTCAGGATAAAATTCAACAGACCACTCCTGTTCAATATTTAGGAATGGTGGTCGATAAACAATGTATTCAACCTCAAAAAGTTCAAATTAGGAGAGATTCTTTGAAAACTTTCAATGACTTCCAAAAACTCTTGGGTAACATTAATTATTTAAGACCTACTTTAGGCATTCCGACCTATGCACTGTCTAACTTGTTTTCTATGCTGCAGGGAGATTCCAATCTCCACAGTCCCAGGACTTTGACCCTTGAGGCTTCACTAGAACTGAATTTGTAGAGGAAAGAATCCAGACCACCCGTTATCTAGAGTACAGCCATCTCAGCCTTTTCAGCTTCTAGTTTTCGCTTCATTGCACTCCCCTACTGGGCTAAAAGTTCAACATAATGATTTAGTGAAGTGGTGATTTCTTCCTCATTCTGTGTCAAAAACTTTGTCTGTTTATCTGGACCAAATAGCCATCTTAATTGGACAGGCTTGGTATAGAATACTTCAAATTTCCGGATTTGATCCGAATTTAATTGTAGTTCCTTTAAATCGGCTAGAAGTTCAAGCCGCCTTTCAACATTCCGTACTGTGGCAAATTCACTTGGCTGATTTTATTGGCATTATTGACAATCATTATCCAAAAAACAAATTGTTTGATTTTATAAAAATGACTTCTTGGGTGGTCCTTCGACTGACCAAAGATCAGCCCATTCCTGAGGCTATTATAGTGTTCACTGATGGCTCCAGTAATGGAAATGCTGGTTATGTAGGTCCTATAAACAAGCTTATTTCTACCCCTTATACCTCTGCTCAAAAGGCAGAGTTAATTGCTGTAGTTACTGCCTTAGAGGATTTCCCCCAAACCTTTAAATATTGTCTCTGATTCTACTTAACATGGGAAAGAGGATATGCTTGTGTTTCACCAGGAGATCATAAAACGAAAACCACAGGGAAAAGACGTCCACGTCAGAGACTGCCCTCAGACGTGGTGAGATCTGTGCCAACTCCTCCGAAGCTGGCACATCAAATCAAAATGGGTCTGGTTCAAGTCTGGGCTGCTTATCTTCCAGAGAGATCCGCTACAGAGAAACCGGGACATTTGGTCTCTGGCCTCTCCCTTTCTCCTTTAAGACAAATGAAAGAGGGAGTAATGGGAGATACCCCATACTTTCAATATAAACCTGCAAGAAAACCATGCCCTAAGAATTTTGAGGGCCCATCTAAAACCTTAATTTGGGAGTATTGTGTTAACTCACATGCAGTAATATTAAAAAATGACTCATGGTTTAGTAATAGACTGGGCACCAAAGGGCTATTTAAAAAACAATTGCTCCTCTGGTGGAAGGGAATGCCTGGAGGCTACTTATTTTACTTCTTATCAGGAGAACGAGAATCATCATTCTACTTTGCATAGGAGGTTCAGCTCATTCTTTCCTTTAAAATGGGAAGATAAAGGCATTACCCTGCCCCCCCACCCCCCGCCCGTGGCCTCGTATGATATTCCCCATTCTGAGCTCAGAACACCCAGAACTTTGGAAATTGGAAATTGACTATTGCCATGTCTGGACTGCGAGTATGGGAAGGGGAAACTATTCTGTCTGTTGTCCCGGCTAGCGTCCCCCTCTCTCAGTATCAACGTAGATTCAGACATTCTGCTTTACTTACCTCCAACCTGACTGTTCCCATACAGAGTTGTTAAGCCTCCTAACATGCTGTTAGTGGGAAATATCAAAATTTGGATGAACAATCAAACTGTCCAATGCATTAATTGTCATTTATACACTTGTATTAACTCCCATTTTGACTCCAGGAAAAGTGTAATGTTGGTTTGAGCTGGAGAATAAATCTAGATTCTGGTAACTTTGCCCAGACCTTGGGAATCCTCCCCCTCAATACATTTAATTAATGAAGTGTTACAGAGAATTCTAAAAAGATCTAAGAGATTTGTTTTCACTTTAATCACTGTGATCATGGGCCTAATTACAGTCACTGCAATGGCCACCACTGATGGAATGGCGTTACCTCAATCTATTCAAAAAGCTCATTTTGTTAATGATTGGCAAGCCAACTCCACCCAAATGTGGAATTCTCAACAAGGCATTGATCAAAAATTGGCTAATCATATTAATGATTTAAGACAGTCTGTTATTTGGCTTGGAGATCGGGTAGTGAGTCTCAAGCATCCATGCAAATGCAGTGCGATTGGAATACTTCGGATTTCTGTATCACCCCATATTCCTACAATGAGACTGATCATTCATGGGAAATGGTCAAAGGACACCTTCTGGGTAGGGAAGATAATTTATCACTGGACATAACTAAATTAAAGAAACAAATTTTTGAAGCCTCTCAAGCTCATTTATCCATTGTGCCTGGAGCTTAGGCGTTAGATCAGGTGGCAGAAAATCTTTCTGGACTAAACCCCACGACTTGGATTAAGTCTACTGGGGGCTCCACTGTAGTAAATTTTGGAATTATGTTTCTCTGTTTAATCAGCTTGTCTTTAGTGTGCTGGACCAGTCAAAGAATCCTGTGTCAAAATCAAGAGAACGAACAAGCCTTCATCGCCATGGCACATTTATATAAAAAGAAAGGGAGAGGTGTTGCAGGAAGTCAGGGACCCCAAACGGAGGAACCGGCTGAAGCCATGGCAGAAGAACATAAATTGTGAAGATTTCATGGACATTTATCACTTCCCTGATCAATACTCTTGTGATTTCCTATGCCTGTCTTTACTTTAATCTCTTAATCCCGTCATCTTTGTAAGATGAGGATGTATGTCACCTCAGGACCCTGTGATGATTGCATTAACTGCACAAATTGTTCATAAAGCATGTGTGTTTGAACAATATGAAATCTGAGCACCTTGAAAAAGGAACAGGATAACAGTGATGTTCAGGAACGAGGGAGATAACCATTAGGTCTGACTGCCTGAGAGCCGGGCAGGACAGAGTCATATTTCTCTTATTACTGAAAACAGGTAGGAGAAATATTGAATTATTTCCCCAGTAAGGAATATTAATAATTAACAGCCCTGGGAAAATAATGCATTCCCAGAGGGGGCCTCTAAAATGGCCGCTCTGGGAGTGTCTGCCTTATGCAGTTGTAGCTAGGGATGAAACACGCCCTGGTCTCCTGCAGCGCACCCAGGCTTGCTAGGATTAGGAAATTCCAGCCTGGGAAATTCTAGTCAGACCGGTTCTCTGCTCTTGAACCCTGTGTCCTGTTAAGACATTTATCAATGACAATGCATGCACAGTGGGACATGGAACTTCATTAGTAATTCTAGTTTTGCCCTGGCCTTGTGACCTTGCCCTGCCCATTTGCCTTCTGATATTTTATTGCTTTTGAAGCATGTGACCCACACCCTATTCATACAGTCCCTCCCCTTTGAAAATCAGTAATAAAAACTTGCTGGTTTTGCAGCTCAGGGGGCATCACAGAACCTGCTGACATGTGATGTCTCCCCCAGACACCCAGCTTTAAAATTTCTCTCTTTTGTACTCTTTCCCTTTATTTCTCAGACTGGCCGACACTTAGGGAAAATAGAAAAGAACCTATGTTGAAATATTGGGGGCTGGTTCCCCTGATATCAGCCTCCCAACTAGCTGGGACTATAGGCACCCGCCACCATGCCCAGCTAATTTTTTTGTATTTTTAGTAGAGATGGGGTTTCACTGTGTTAGCCAGGATGGTCTCGATCTCCTGACCTCATGATCCATCTCGGCCTCCCAAAGTGCTGGGATTACAGGCATGAGCCACCGCACCTGGCCTATTCTTTTCCCTTTTCATAATTAATAAACATTTTGTAGAGAAGTAGTTTGAAACTATGTAAATGTCCCCTTTCTATTCAAACTTTCATTTATTAGTGTATTAATGTATATTAATATAGACTCATTTTCTTCTTACTATCATTGTTCATTTAAATGGCTCAAATTCCTTTAGATTTGGCCAGTAGGATCCTTTTGACATGCCCCCATTACTCTTTGAACACTTCCTTACTTTCTGGTATAGGAAGATAGAAAGTACTATACTTTCTGGTATAGTACTTTCAGGCTCGTCTTGTCTTTTCCTGAACTTGGTGAATTCAGTCATTTCTGCAAGAAACCTAGTTACCCATACATCGTGCTCTTTAGTCTAAACTGCTTATTGGTATAAGGAATTTACTGCTATAAGGCACTCTCCGTGGACAGAACTAGGGAATGTGTGTATATATATGAGTGTAAGCATATCTCTGTGTGTGTATATATACATATCTATATATATTCAAATCTTTCTATCTATAATCTATCATTTATCGATCATAATTTATAACTTTGCATCAATATTTCCAATTCCATCACAACAGGAGAATTTTGTTGTTGTTGTCTACATGCTTGTAAATACCTTTTTAGACAGAAACCTGATTACAATTTTTTAAATATAACTACTGATATAATCAATCTCCACTATACAATCAACTTCTGATTGCAGCAGCCTCCCTCTCCCCTCACATGAAACCTTCTCACTTGGCTTGGGTTCTGTCTCCTCATGCCATGTTGCTGCTCTATGTAGGCACTCTGCTCAGGCTCTGACACCCTGCCCCAGACTGCCATCAAGAATATACATGTTCTTGCTTCTTTTGAGCACTCACTTCAGGCACCCTTATGCATAAACACCTACTAAGTCTCTTGGACTCTGACAACTATATGGTAACCAGTCTCTGAGGTGACCTCAGGTGATCTGTCTTCCAGTGTTCATAATCTTATGTAGATCCTACCCATAATGTACCAGTGTTAGTATCTGTGACTAATAGCCTAATGCAGAAATTATGGGATGCCATTCTAATAGTAGGTTGTAAAAGCTGTGGCCTCTCCCTTGGTGCAATCTTCTCTTGGTAGTGCTGTTTTTGATCTCTCACCATTAGATCAGTCACTCTGAAAGAAGAAAGCTTCCATGTTATGATAAGCTCTGCAGATGCCAACATGGGGAAGAAATAAAGCCTCTGGCCAACAGCCACATGGATGAAGTGGGAAGTCAACTCTCCAGCTCTAGTGGAAGCTTTAGAAAACTCAACGGTAACTTCATATGAGACCTTAACTGAAAACCACAGACAGAAGCTGCTGCAGATTCCTAACTCCCAGAGACTGCATGAGATAATAAGCGTATGGAGTTGTAAAACATAAGTTTTGCATTACTTTGTTAGATAGCAATAGATAACAAATAAACATCCCCTGTTTGGTGCTACCCTCTGGCCTCCACATGAACACCACCTTCACCCTGCCTGAGTTCTGACATATCACATCAATCATCCCCACTTATGGATACCCTCATCTCCTGCCTGGGTTCTGACACCTCATACTGGGCTTCCTCTTTGCAAAGACAATGTCCTGGTTGTGCTCCACCTAACTGGAAAGTTCAAAAATGGAATTAAAAGGAAGAGGAAAGGGAAAAAAGGAGGAAAGCCAGAACCTTAATGTATCTGGAAATTTAAAATATAAACTAGAAAACACCACAAAGAAATAACAAAATTTCTTGTGGTAAACAGACAAAGCATTAAAGGAATTTTCAAACATTAAAGGTATGTGTCTATGTAGATGAAATTAGATAGAGATTTGGATAGATATACTTATCCAAAAAATATGGTATAAGAGAAAAGGATAAACCCAAAAAACTGTTTTTAAAGCCATACATTAATGAAAAGTAGGACAAATCTAACATCTAACTGGGTAATAAATAAGTAAAAAAATAAAATTACATTAAAGATAGAAAAAATGAACAAAACTAACATAATTTACTATTATATCTAAAGAATAAATTACTATTATACCTAAAGAATAGTCAAAATATCTGCAGAAAAACTATAAAATCAATAGAAAATTTCAGGTGGTTATAAGATAAACATTTAAATATGTTTATATTTAGCAAGATGCTAACAAGATTAGCTATCATTTGTTGCTACTTATACTACTTATTACTATGTGTTAATAAGTAGCTATCATTTGTTGCTACTTATACTACTTATTACTATGTGTTAATAAATACAAGAAGAGATACCATTTACAATAACAAGAAAAAACACAAAAATAACAAAGACCCAAAAGAAGAGAAACAGCATAACCATGATTGGCAATTTTCAATGTAAAAAGATGAAAAATCATTTTTAATTTAATCAATAAATTTAATTCCATTCTTATCAAATCCCAACAGGAATATTCACTGGACTTGATTAAATAAAATGGAATGTAATCATGAAATATAAATGGCAGAGAAATGCCCCGAGAATTCTGAAGCTGAAATAACGGAAGAAATTGGAGGGTTAATAAGGTGGTGATGACGATAGTTTTTCCACCCTAGATATTAAAATTTAACATATAGTTACAATAATTTGAACAGACTTCTGGAACAATAAAGGAAGCTCTGAAATATGAACTTTCAATTTATAATAAAGAATATATTATACGGAATATATTCTACACAGTCTTTAATAAATCTTACAAAAATTGCATATTATTATTAAATACATTTAAATATATTATCAGTGGATTAGAGATTTAGGTGTTAAAAATGTCATAAAACTTTAGGTAAAAGTATAAGCGATAAAGTTGATTACCTCAGAGATAGAAAACCTTTTCTTAGACTGACACCGAAAGCACACATTGAGAAAATAGGGATGTGTTATTAATACATTACAATTAAAACTTCTGAATGGTGAAATACACCAAGAACAAACTAAAAAGTAACAGATGTGTTGAATTATTTCAATGAATTTAAAAGATAAAACTCTGCCAAAATAATAAGAAAAGACAAACAACCTTTTAGAAAACTGGGTGTGGGATAAAAATTGCCTAGTAACAGAGGAAACAATGGATCACAAAGGCACTAAATTGTGCTCGATTGTTTGGTAATTAAGATAATACAGACTAAAATTATAAATTATTTTTATACTGATCATGTTGGCAAAAATCACAAATCTAATAAAATCCAATGTTGGCAATGATATGGTAAATATTTTTTAAACCTGATAAGCCCATAAATGGGTATAATTGATTTTTGAGAGCAATTTGTTAATAGCTGCTAAATGTCTCAGACAAAAAAAAACCACTTGTTCATGATGAAGGATCACTTTTATGTATTACTGTATCCAATTTGCTAATTTTGATTCAGAATTTAATGTTAATGTTCATGAGGGATATTGTTCTGTGATTCTCTTTCTTGTGATATTTTCAGTTTTGTTTTTAGCCTAATATTGCTGTAATAAAATGGTTTGAGAAGACTTTCCTCCTTTATTTTCTGAACAAATTTTGCGGAGGTATTGGTATTATGTTCATTTATGTGGTTGTGTGTGGTAGGGTAGATAATTTAAAAATTCAACATCTTTAATTGACATAGGGTTATTAGTGTTTTATGTTTATATCTGTAATCTTTTAAAATTTCTAAGGGTTTGTGCATTTCCACAAGTTGTCATATTTATTAGCATAAAATTGTTTATGATATCCTCTTTTTTCCTTTTAAGGTCAGTAGGAGATGTAATGATGTTTCCTGTTTCATTCTTGATATTGACAATTTGTGGTTTCTCTGTTCTTTTCCAGAACTGACTGTCCAGATACTTATTTATGTTCTTGATCTTTAGAAACAAAAAAAAAAAGAAAAACGATTTTGGTTTAATTACTTTTCTCTATTTTGTTCTTTGGGTTTAAATTTTTCCTCTTTTTCCAGTTTCTTAAGGTGTGAACTCTGACTTTGTATATTTATCTTTTTTTAATATAAACACCGATTTAGCAGCATTTCACAAATTTTCACAGGTTAGATGTTCATCTTCACTCAGATCAAAGTATTTTTTCAGTTTCTCTTGTAATGTATTCCATGACCTATGGTGATTATTTATAAGTATATTTTTAAATTGCAACCATTCAGTGTTTTTCTGGTGACATCAGCATTTTCATGGCTTAGTGTTGGTACATTGTATTCATTTCCTAGAATTGCCATAGAAAAATACCATGGACTGGTTCCTTCAACAATAGAAATTCATGTTCTCACAGTTTTGGATGCTAATCCAAGATCGAGATGCTGGCAGGGTTGGTTTCCTCTGCGGCCTCACTCTTTGGCTTACAGATGGCTGCATTCTAGCAGCCTCTTCACAAGATCTTTTCTCCGTGTGCAACATCCCTGGTGCCTCTCCTGTTCATCCCAATCTTTTCTTCTTGTAAGTACACAGATTAGATTAGGTTCCTCTCAAATTGTATTATTTAACTTAACCATCTGTTTGAATACCTTCTCTACAAATATTATTACACTGAGCTATGGGGGATGGGACTTCAACATATGAATTCTGGAGAACACAATTTGGCCAATAATATATGATAAACTTTCTCTATGAATTTACTTTCAGCCTATCTGTATCTTTAAACTTTAAGCACCTCTCTTGAAAAGTGCATATAGTTTTGTCTTGTTTGTTGTTTTGAATCCACTAAGACTATTTTTAAATTTTAATTGAAATGTTTGCTCTATTGTCTTTCTTTTTTTAAGTAACACTATTTTTAAGGTATATATTTAAGATATAAAACATGAGGTTTATATACTACAGATAAGCAAATTAACATATTCATTAACTTTCATAGTTACCTCTTTTTCTTCTAGTGGTAAAAGCACCTAAAAGCTACTCTCTTAGCAAATTTTTAATATACAATATTATTATCTGTAATCCTCCTGCAGTACATTAGATTTCTAGACTTATTCCTCCTATGAAATTGCTAATTTGTACCATCTGACCTACATCTCCCCATTTGCCCTCCACCCTGTTTTAACCACTATTCTTCTATTTTTATGTATTCAGCTTTTTTTTTTTAGATTTCACATAAAAATGGGATCATGCAGCATTTGTATCTTTGTTCCTATACTATTTCACTTAGCATATTTTCTCCATTTGATCCTTGTCATTGCAAATGACAGGATCTCCTTCATTCTTAAGGCTAAATCATATTCCATTGTGCATTTATATATGTACCACAATGTATACATTTCTTTCTTCATGTATCTGTTGATGGGCATTTAGGTTTTTTTCTGTACCTTGGCTATTACCAATAATGCTGCAATTAACATGGGAGCTCAGATATCTCTCCAGGTGCTAATGTAATCCCTTTTAGGTATATAGACCTCAGAAAAACTACTGGGTCATATGGTAATTCTAATTAATTTTTGAGGGACAATCATACTGCTATTACATAATGGCTGTACTAATTTACATTACCAACAACAGTGTACAAGAGTTCCCTTTTCTCCACACCCTTACCTGAACTTCTCTCTTGTATTTTTGGTAATAGCCATTCTAACAGTTGCGAATTGATGTCTCATAGTTTTGATTAGTGATGTTGAGCACCTTTTTATATAACTGTTGGCCATTTTTATGTCTTCTTCGGGAAAATGTCTACTCAGGTCCTTTGCCCATTTTTATTTATTTATTTATTTTTTTTGCTATTGAGTTCTACAAGTTCCTTATGTATCTTGATATTAACCACTCATTAGATACATATTTTCCCAATATTTTCACCCAATCTGTAGGTTGCCTTTTATTTTTGATAATTGTTTCCTTGGCTGTGTAGAAGATTTTTAGTTTGATGTAGTTCCATTTTTTTTTTTTTTTTGGTTTTTGTTGCTTGAGTTTTTGGCACCATATTAAAAAAAATTATTGCAAAGCCAATATCAAATAAATTTTCCCTTGTGTTTTCTTCTAGGAGTGCAATGGTTTCAGGTCTTTTAGTTAGATCTTCAATTCAATTTGAGTTTATTGTGTTTGGTGTGAGATGAGTGCACAAATTTATTCTTCTGCATGCGGATATTTAGTTTTTCCAATACCATTTACTGAAATGTCTATCCTTTCCCTGTTGTGTGTTCTGGGTATTCATGTGAAATATCAGTTGACCATATATAAGCAGATTTATTTCTGGGCTTTCTATTCTCTTCCATTGGTATCTATGTCAGCTTTGTGCCTGTAGCTTGCTGTTTTGCTTGTAGGGGTTGGATTGTATCTGTATGTTGCTTTGGGTAATATGGGTATTTTAACAATATTAGGTAATGCAAGGCTGGCTTATAACATATGCAGATCAAATAATGTGATACATCACATTATCAGAATGAAAAACGAAACCATATAGTCATCTCAATAGATGCAAAAAAAAAGCATTTGAAAAAGTTTAACATCTCTGCATGCTAAAAACTCTCAGTGAAAAGGTATAAAAGGAAATGTTCTCAACATAGTAAAGACCGTTTATGAAAAGCCCACAAATAATATCATAATGAATAGGGAAAATCTGAAAGCTTTTGCTTTAAGATTGGTATAAGGCAAGGATGCCCACTCTCACCTCATCTATTAACATGGTACTGGAAGTACTAGCATAAACAATCAGACAAGAAAAACAAATAAAAGTCATCCAAATCACAAAAGAAGTAAAACTATCCAAGTTTATGGATGACATGATTCTATATGTAGAAAACTCAAAGGATCCTACCAAAATGTATTTGCACTAATAATTGAATTCAGTAAAGCAGCAGGATACCAACTCAATAGCAACATACATAAATTAGTCATGTTTATGACTATTATGATCAATGAGAAAAATAAAAAAATATAATTTACAATAGCATCAAAAAGAATAAAGTACTTAAGAATAAATTTAACCAAAAATCCAAAAGATTTGTACACTGAGAACTATAAAACACTGATGAAAGGAATTAAAGAAGCTACCAATAGATGGAAATGTAGCCCATGCTCCATTTTCAATTAATGTAATCATTGAAATGATTAGATTTGTCTATAATTTATTATAATTTTTCATTTGTCTCTTCTATTTTTGATTTGCTGTTCTGCCATTTTTGTCCTTTTATGAATTATCTCTAGAATTCTAGTTTTAATTTTCCTATTTTGCTAGATATACCTTATTGTTTTTTGTTTGTAAGTTTAGTGATTGTCTGAGATAATACTATATACATCCTTAACTTTTCACAATTTATTTATAATTCTTATTGCAGTGCTTTGCATGAAGTGCAGTAATTTTGCAAAAATATAGAGGATAAGTTTGTATCCTCCCATCTTTTATGTTGCAGTTTATATAGACACTACACAATTTGGCTTCCAAGAATTATATGATTTATAAAGTAGTTAGGAGGAAAAAGCCAAAAAATGGTTTTTGCATTAAATATTTCGATGATATTTATTTATTTATCTATATTGGAAAATTTGAGTTTCCAGTTGTGTCATTTTCCATACACCTGAATAATTTTCCTTCTCATTACTTGTGCAGGTCTGATCACAATGAATTATCTTAGTTTTCTTTCACCTAAAAATATCTTTACTACACATTTATTTTTAAAGGATATTTTTGCTAAATATCAAATTCTGATTTAACTTTGTTTTCTTTCAGCACTTTAAAGACATTCCTTTTGGGGGGCCTTAATGATTTCTTGTTAAAAGCCCAGATATTCATTAGTTTACTGTTTTCTTACCTGTAATGTGCCATTTTTCTCTTGAAGCTTTGAAGATTAGCTCTCAACATTTACCTTTCAGCAATTTGATTTCACACAATTCTTTTTTGGTTTTATTCTACATGTGCTTATAAATCATCTTGTATTTGTACATTTCTATTCTTCATTAAATTTAGGAGATTTTTATATAATATTACTTCAAATATTATTTTCTGACTCATTCTTTCTCTTTTCCCATCCAGGATCCAATTATATGTATGTTAGACCATGTGATACTATTAAAAAGGTCTCTGAGTCTCTCTTCTCTTCTCATAATATTTACAATTTTTTCTCTCTTTTCTTCACTTTCTATTTTTTTAGTAATCAATGTTCAAGATCATTGACTCTTCCTTCTATTTTGCAGTTAAGTCCATACAATTATTGTTTTTTTCATTTTAGTTAACACATAGTCTAGTCCCAAGATTTAATTTGGATATTTTAAATTGTTTATATTTATCTGCTGCAATATCATATATTTGTATTCATTGTGATCATATTTTATCTGATTTTATTTGCATAGTCACAAAAGCAACTTGAAAACTTCTCTTTCGGAAGTCTTTCATCTGACTGATATAAATATTTGGTTCAATTTTTTTTCTTGATTTTTGAGACTGTGTCCCATTTTCTGTATTCACTTGTTGTATAAATTTGAATGATGTACTAGACATTATGGACATTATGTTGTAGATAGTTGAATTCTGTTTTTATTTTGTTTTTGTTTTTTAATGAGTGTTTATTCCTTAGGTTTAGTTTGACTGGCTTTAATTGCAAAACTGCTTCTTAGTCACAATTCCATTCTCAAATGAGATCTTTGTCTTTTGTTGAGTAGCTCTGGGTCTGTTTAGCTCAAGCATGGCTCAGAGATGAATCAGAGCTCTACATAGACATAATTTGGGGATGTCTATTCTGGATATATTCTTCTTGAAATTTTACTGCTCTCTTCAGCAATCATCTTTTCCCTGATTTCAGTTTTCTGTTGGCCCAGGGCTTAAAGATTACAGTTTATCCAACTCCATCACTGACATGTCTTTCATCAATAACTCTGCTGCCATTGTCATGCCATGCCACCTTTAATTAGCCCAGGCTAAAAACTACCAAGATGCAACTCACTTGTTCAGTTTTCTCCAATTCTATTCACTTTCTGGTACCTTCATATAATTGCTTTTGTATTATACTTTCATATTGTAGACTTTTCCTTGCAGGCTGAATGGTTGCTTTTAGAGTTTGAGGACCTTATACTCCAGAGCAGATATCTTTATCATCTTCTTTTGATTTTACTTTTCTTCTTACCATACATTTTTTGAGTCTTTGATTATTTCTACTTTCCTACTTTCTCTTATCCATATTCTTTTCTTTTAAACACAAGCTACACATTAAATTTTCAAATTTTTCCAGTGGTAATCTACATACACATACATGCCCATGCACACATACTTTCTAATATATAGTTATTTAATAACTGTATTTTGCTGCTAAACATAACAAGAATCTTTTCATACTTTACATATCACAGAATTATTCAACCACATATTCTTGATTATTTATACCTAGAATTTTTGTTTCATGTATGATATATAGACTTTGTTATTATTTGACAGTACATAGTTATTGAAACTTACCATGAAAATTCACTCACTTTTTTGGGGTGGTTATATTCTCCTGATTTTACCTGTGTTCATTTCCTCCTGTTAGAAGTTTAACCTTTTGGAAATATTTCATTGAAGTGGTAAATCCCCATAGCTTTTGTTTGTTTGTTTATTTTGCTACCATATACTCATTGTTGATGATAGTTTAGCTAACTATAAAATTCTGGAATGAGAAGTATTTCCCATTAACTCTTCAATGACATGAGTGTTTTCTGGACTTTCTTAGTTAGCAAAAGGTGACTACTTGTTTCTGAATTTACACCATGGTATCAGCCCCTGCTTAGTTCATTACCATTTTTAGAGATTCTGCTTTTTATTTGTAAAATTTCTTCACATGTTCCTTAACCTAGCTATACTCTTATTCCCAGGATGACCTGTGGAATAGGTTGGGGGATAAGACTGAGAATACGAAGGAGCTACACATACATTGACCCTTTCCTAAGCCTCAGTATGGTTAATTGGTAGGGCTTTTACCTATAGCTCCCAAACAAAAAAAATCAGTCATGCATTCAGACCCAGAAGCCCCTTTCAGGAACTCAATTTTCATTAGTTGTACTGTGTAAAATGTCCTCAGATGGAGTTTGAGGTAAGATAGATATAATGGCCAAATACATTTTATAAAACAATATTTATGTATTTTGAAGGATAAACAATTAAAGTTAAGGTATTATCACAGTTGTAAATATTATGTTTCATATAATTGAAAAGTTCTTTATCACCCAGCCCTTACAGAAAAATATTATTACCAGGAGCAAATTTGATTTTATAACTCTATTTAGCAAAGACATTTCAATGTAGGTTAAGATAAATATGTGTCTTATTTGTAATTATATTGTGTATTTTTTTACAGAACCATTTTTTCCTACCGTATTATAGAAATAACTAAAGAAGAAGGAAGAGTTATGTGCCTTATACTATGATGAAGAAGGACACCCACACCTTACCTAACATGTACATTAACACCTGCATTGGCAAAAACCTAAAAAATAAAATATTTACTTAGCAAAGAAACATATTTGCATGAGTCTTGCTTTCCTAAATATTACTTTATTTAAAGACACTTGTTTTGGTGTCAAACATTACCTAAATTAAAATGTTTATTTCAATAATTATGGCAAAACAAATGTTTGTTTTGGGCCCAATGTAAATTCACAAATGTTCTTGCAAATGTTCCATAGGCCAGCTGCTACTAACACTCCTTTTTAAACTTTCTTTGCCAAGAATTTTATCTACACTGGCTGCCTATTTGAAGACATTCATGAAAATTTTTACCAGGTAGAATGTTATTCATGTTTGCAAATGTTGTCTATTCATTATACTTTTTGGTTTCCAAGCATAAAATATTTTCATGTGCATACTTCTTGTTGATTAGTGGATGAAATTATTTAAAATCAAATGGAAGAAAGATATCATGTTAATTGCTTAAAAGGGAATAAAAATGAAAACCAAATAAAATTATTCACTTGATAATATGCACTAAGAAGACTGGCATTTAAAAAATCTAAGAGGAAAAAGATTAATAAAGAAAATTGGTTATTTACAAATAGTTTGAAATGGCTAGGGATGAAGGCTCCAAACTGAGTTTCCAGGTTGATTCCTAGAATGATACAGAACTGGCCTTCTAAAGAAAGTTCTCTCTGCTTTAATTCAAATGCTAGGAAATAGAAAAGCTGCTGCCCCAACTAATGACTCAACCTCTACTAAGATCCAGGGATCAGGAAATCTAAGTATAATCTCCAGGATAACAAATTCTCAGTGTTGACATTGCCAGCAAAACTGATGTCCAATGCCCACTAAGCTAGGGATTGAAAACTAAACTATCCGTTCTAATGCTACTGAAATAACCACATGCATCCATGAAAATACCTGCAAGCAAAAACAATGGAAGCCACAGAATCTTCATATCATTTCAACTTTTTATGTTTCCACAAAGCCCATCAACTTGGGAGGAGCTGGAATATATGTAGGACATAAACTGTAAGGAGGTCCAGGAATTTTAGACTTCGTAGCCTCTAGAATATAGTCAGTCCTGAAATAAAGGGGGTTGGAGTTGCATTTATTGATTTAAGCTGAAATAATTGCCAGGATTCATATTAAAGAGATGGCTTTATCAACTCTACGAGTCTCATTTCTGTAACAGCATTTGACATAAAGTGCAAATCTATTAGCTAATTATGCAAATCGAAATTGCGTATTGCCAAGTAAGACTACCCAATAATTCTATCAAAATATACTCATGAGCCATTGCACCATGCTGATTTAAATGGCTTCTCCTTTACGGAGAGAAACTTAAATTGCTGTTTTTGCATTAATTTGTCATTATTTAAAAAAATATTTGATGTGGTGTGGATTATGAAGTATTTCAAACACATAAACTCAATCAGGAAGCATTTACAATTGCAGCTACTATTCATATGTAGACTATTTACTGGTCTTCATCTATGCTACTTTTGGTACCTGATGTATGTATGACTAAGAAACTGGCAGCTACACTGTGTGTTTGGGGCTTGCCTTTTATTTTTATTTTTATTTTTTTTGAGACAAAGTCTTGCTCTGTCACCCAGGTTGTACAGTGGCACAATCTCAGCTCACTGCAGCCCCCACCTCCCTGGTTAAAGCGATTCTCGTGCCTCAGCTTCCTCAGTAGCTGGGATCACAGGTGAATGCCAACACACCTGGCTAATTTTTGTATTTTTAGTAGAGATGGGGTTTTGCCATGTTGGCCAGGCTGGTCTTGAACTCCTGACCTCAAGTGATCTGCCTGCCACAGCCTCCCAAAGTCCTGGGATTACAGGCCTGATCCACCATTCCTGGGACAGGGGTTTTCCCTTTATAATAATTGACTGCATATATTTTTTCACCTGACCACCTTGAATTGGTTTCATAGGAACTCTCCAACTCTGTCAAGATATTCACACTACCATTCCACGTGGCATTCCACTGATTCATTTCAGTGATGGCAACATGTAGAAAGGCCTTATACATCAGGATATGGTAACCACCCTAGTTAGTACAAAACATGCATGCCTGAGAGTGGGACATAAACCTCACAAAACCAGCGATGAATGAAGTGTTAGGGGATTCCCTCAATGAAGTGTTAGGGGATTCCAGTTGTCTGAAGCATGTTATGATACTCTCTTAGAAGTGAAAGACAAGTTGTTTCTCATATCTCCTTTAACTAAAAATCAGCCAATGTTTGTCAGGTCTTATTGTATATATGGTATGTTATTGTATTGCATTTATCAAGAAACCAATAAAGCTATCATCCTTGAGTTGGGCCAGATCCTGAGAGGATTCTCTAACTGGTTCAGCCTCTTATATCAAGAATTCTGTCACCCTGCTTTTATGATCCAGGTGATCCAATGATGCTCACTGAGTCTGTGGCAGATCAGGATGTTCTATGGAGCTTGCTTAAAAGCCCATAGAAAAATCACAGTCCTACAATTTTGAAATGAATTGTACTTTCTAATACACTTCCTTTCTCATTCTAAGAAATAATTACTGGTTTGCTATTGGGTAATGATATAACCTGGAAAACCACCGAGTACTTCATGTAAACAGAAGACCAAAGCTCTAATTCAAATTATGTGTGTGTGTGTGTGTGTGTGTGTGTGTGTGTGTGTGTGTGTGTGCTCAGCAGCATGTCAGCATCTAGTAAAAGAATATACATGAGTTGGATTACAGTAAGCCCTGAACGGTCCTTTAAGTTGCTGAAGCAGCTGACCCATACTCCTGAAATACATAATGCTCCTGCAGGCCAACTCTTCTTCACCCAATCTTCACGGGAAATCTATATGAACTATTTAAGCCATTTGTATACATTACTATACAATGTGCAGACACCTGTCCTAAGTTGCATCATTTCAGTTTCACTCATATGAGGCCCTGAAGACACTGAGGAATGAGAAACCTCCAAACTTCAAATTTTATATCTGGTTATCTACATTGCTCAGAACAAAAGACACTAAGATATGAATCAGTCATGATCCATGATCAGTGGTTACTGGTTTGCTCAATAGTCAGTTGTTTTGAAGGAACATATTAGAAAACTAGTGCCAAGTAGGTTTTAGGGAGAGTTATATGAATGAATCTCTTAGACCCAGAGTGTGAAAATACTTGTATGCCATTTGAGTAACTACCAACGAGTCCATACCTGTTTCCTCTAAAGTCAAGTGAACAAGATGCCCCATCCTTTAGATATCACTAAATTTCTTTCCTCAGCCACATCACTGTTTGCTCAATGAGCTAATGAACAAAGTGGCCATGTGTTCAGGGATGGAAATAATACCTGGATTCAGCAACTATAGACATCACCTCATGACACTGGTCTAGTAACTGATATAGTAGCTAAGTGCCCAGTCTACCAACAGCATACTCGAACACAGCCTGCCCAAATGATACTGTAACTGGAATGTGATATAGCCAGAAAATAGAATCTAATCAATAGAACTTTCCATTGGCCAGTGGGTAGTAACTTCAGATAAGGTATCCTATATTACATTATACTTCAAATTGACCATTATTTATCCTAATATACTGATAAGCTATACATAATTTCACAATTCAAAGGAGAATGTGTTGCACAAAAGAAATATTTACTAATATTAAACATCAGTAAAACTCTCTTGGAAAAATCAAAATTATTATGAAGACTGGCCATTACTTAGAAAAATTGAAACTATGAAAATATGGATGCAAAACTGAATTATAAGTTTGTCTACTGCTTTTTGAAGGAATAAAATGGACCTTCCTCACCATTATGAATGAGATGTACTGAATCCTTATTGAATGAATGCAGTTTATGATGGCTAGAGTTCAAGTTCTGCTTAGAGTTTACATTTGTTACGGTTTAAACCTTAACAAGGAAACTTTAATTTCTTCATCTATACAATGGAAATAATAATAATTGCCTCATGGATTACTTTTTATAAAGACTTAAACCTAGATAGCAAAAGTAAAGTATCTAAAGCTTGCTTTCACACAGTAGGCTCTTCATGAGTGTGATTTTTCTTCTCTCTGTAAATGTATGAATTATTTCTTTGCACTTATACCACAAGTTGATTTTATTTTTATTTTGAAATTACAAGTTATACTTGAATACATGTATTTATATGAAACGTAATATTGGGAGGGTTAGTAGACTCCTACACCAGTGTTCTGAAAGCACCTCAAAATAACTTTTCTTTTTCTTTTCTTTTTTTTTTTTTTTTTGAGATGGAGTTTCTCTCTTGTTGCCCACGCTAGAATGAAGTGGCACCATCTCGGCTCACTACAACATCCGTCTCCTGCGTTCAAGCAATTCTCCTGCCTCAGCCTCCCAAGTAGCTGGGATTGCAGGCATGCACCACCATGCCCGGCTAATTCTACATTTTTAGTAGAGACGGTATTTCACCATGTTGGTCAGGCTGGACTTGAACTCCTGATCTCAGGTGTTCCACCTGCCTCGGCCTCCCAAATTGCTGGGATTACAGGCATGAGCCACCATGCCCAGCCACAATAACTTTTCAATAACCACCACCACAACATGAAAACACACAACCAGTGTCACTTCTCTGTGCTTTGGTGTGACTTCTCCATATAGCGAACTGCTAGTTACCTTTCAGTGCAGTATACTGGTTGGCAGCTGTGGTTAGTAATTATCCAGTTTAAATTTCATCTGAAATCCCCAACCATCATGAACCATTATGAAAAAAACACTTAGCCAATATTGGCGGCACGTGACTATAGTCCTAGCTACTCAGGACAATGGAAGGGGAGGATTGCTTAAGCCCAGGAGTTGGAGGCTGTAATAAACTATGGTTGCACCACTGTACTCCAGAGTGAGACACTGTCTCAAAAAGAAAAAGAAAAAAATTACTCATAGGATGGGCCCAATTCCTAACCTTCAATAAAGCATTGCTACCAACATTTGAAATGCATTCGACATTCTTATAACTGCCGTTTTTCAAGCCATTTTACATTTTCCTTTTTGCAGGGGAATGATTTCAGTTGAACTTGCAAGCAACTCTACCTGAGACTTCCCTGCAACTGTTATAAGTGAGAATTTTTTAAAAAATGAATACTTTGTGAGGATTAAGTCTTCTAATAGGAGCTGTTTATTTGTGGAGTCTTAATTAACTGCCTCAATTCTTCTGGGATAACTCGACACCCCTGAGGTATTTTTTCACTTATTAAATAAAGTTAAGTTACTCCTTAGGTTATATCATAATCACACATGGCATTGGTAATTGTCAATTTGTTGCAAATAACCATTATGACTCAAAAGTGTCTTGAAAGTGCCAATATTGTTGACATGAGCTTAAAAGTAGCCTTTACCAGGTTTGCTCTTTGGGCTTTTCTTTAATGTCCTTGGAAGTCGGTGCAATTTTATTTTCACACTTTAACTGTGAAGTATGCCACTTCAATATTATTTTCTTGTCTTTATTATGTCTTTTTTTTCCTATTCTGTAAAGTGTCTGCCCCACAATCCACAGATGACAAAATTCTAAGGGAGTTTTTATAGTTAGGTACTTACATATGAAGTATTAAAAATAACATTTGACAACACCACCATGGTGAGGTTATGAAATTTATCCTATAGAAATACTTGCATGCAAGATTACTTATAAACAAGAGAATGCACAAAGACATAGTGATATTATAAGGATATTGAAGACAAGCTAATTTTATAACAATAAAGCATGGATCAAATAAATTACTATGTATCTATTTATTAGAATATTAAAGGAGTAAATATATATACTTCTTTTACCTATTAATTATACATAATATATTAATTATTATATTATTAATATATCTAATATGTAAATATGTGCACTTAATGTGCTAATTCATTAATATTTTATAACAGTGTATGCTTGTAAATGCAATGACTCTCTGGAAATAGACTTAAGGGCGTTATAAATAGTTTGTCTCATTGAAGAAGTACTAAGTAACTTTGAAACAGAGGCAGTCCAGTTGGAACAGGTAGACTAAGGAACTTACATAGTGAACTGTTTTTTATTTAACAGATTGCAAATTCAGAGTGTTCACTGAGATATATTATAAGATGTTTTTGTCTTTTCTCAAGTTTTCCCTTGATGTTACAAATGTGGCAGTGGCATTGCTGTTTTACTCCCCTCCCTCAAAACTCACTGATAATAACCAAATGAAACAAAACAGAGAAGGAAATTACCGCAACTGCAAATCACAATCAGTTGTGATCAACAACCAATCAGATAAACAATATCTGCCAAATAAAATGAAATATGTTTCAAAATTTTAAGCTTACATAGAACAGATACATGCCCTCTTGGCCTCAGGCAGCATGCAGATTTTTCTAGACATAGTCTTGAAAGGTTCATCTAATAATATACCTTTAATCCTACTGCAATAGTGCTCTATAGAAGAAACTAGAAATATTTTTGCATGGCTTCAATTTAATGGTGCAAAAAGTGAGGGGAAGCTGAAAGAAGAAAAGGCAGTGCGTGATCTTCCTTAGTGATCTTCTTTATCAGTGCTGACCAAAGACAGCTGAGCAAGTATAGACAACTCACTACATACATGCAGGTTACGGAAGGCCATAACCAAAAGCCACACCAATCTCTTATTGCCCCAGTGAAGGTGATAATAAAATATAAAAGAGCAATATGCCCCAGGAATGAGTATACCATAAATTTGTGAGAGTGTTGTCAGAGAACAAAGCTGCTAGCTAAAGCTTCCAACGCATGCCTCTTCCTTCAATGCTTTCTCAGTTATTCTCAAGTGCTGGCTTGCATGGATCTACCCCACTTAAAAAGAAATAACATGAAAGAAACCAACAGTAGACCAATCCAAAAATATGTTTTTAACTAAATGATACACATTAGAGGAGGAATTAACTCCCCCAAATCTTCAGACATGTAGTTCTCTCTATTACCAAAGAAATGAATGGTCACGGGTCAGTTTTCCGGGAGAAAAAAATTCTGAGAGAAGGATATTAATGAAAAAATCATAAGAAAATTAAAGAGATTAGATGTGATCTGATGAATCTAGAGAAAACAACTAGAAAAACAAAATTATCGTTAAAGTCCAAATGAAATTAAATGAAAGCAATATCACAAAGGACATGCACAGAGTCTATACAAACGTTAACAAAACAAAATGATATTAAAGCAAGAGATAAAAGAGATCAGAAAAAAGATGGTAGATATGAAAGAAAGGAAATCCAAATAAGCACAATTTACATTCCTGGGAAATGAAAATAAACAAGTAGAGGATACATAGAAAAAATGAAATATAAATACATTTATACACACACACACACACACACACACACATATATAAATAAAGAAATAAGTGATGCTACAAATTAAATGACAAAAACTGTGTCCCAGGAAGAACTGATAAAAAATGATTCATTGCTAATCGTATCTTGATAAATTTGCTAAACCTTAAATATAATAAAAGTTACTCTAGATATACAGACACGAAAAATTAGTCACCTACTTCAAGGAAAAATCAATCTAAACTCAAGTTTTTCAGTACCCAAAATTTAATGGCAAAAATGTAGTCGAACTTTATATAAAAATTCTGAATGTTATGGTATGTGCTCAAGAAAACTGGCAATCAATCACATGTAAAAACAATGGACAGATAATCTCAAATGTGCAAAAACTCTGATCAAATATGCAGTGATCCTGTGTCACAGTTTGTCAGAACTCATTTATGCCTGTTATTCTTAACTGGCATTAAAACTGCCCTTTTTCATTTTTAAACTTGTCGTAGTTTGGATAATACATTATATTGTTATACTAATAATAAACTGTACTCAAAATTAAAAACTTGACAAAATTCAACCATCTAAAATATGTGCACAAATGAAAAATCAGAAATGGTAACATAGAACTTCCAGTTTCAGCTCTAACATGGCAACAACTTATAAGTCATCACTTGGATTCTAAGAAGACAAAAAACTGAACAGAGTAAAAGTCAATAACTTTTCTTGGCTCATGAGACAGCTGAGGTTTCAGGACAAATCATCTCCCTGTACTCAGTAGAGACAGGTGAATACAGTGAGTCACAGCCAGCAGCTTGCCTGAGCAGAAGCCACTGGAGCCATAAACTAACAAACACACTTAATAGGAACTTTGATGAGTGGCTGGAGGCTGAGTGTGAACTAACCTGAGAGTGATAAACTCCCTGGGCTGCAGTTTTAGTGGGGTCTACGTGCTTTCATGGGTTTTACCTCCAGGAATCCCTACCAGGTCTCAAGGTAGAAAGCCAAGAAATAAAACAAAACAAAAACCCCTCCTGTTTTGGCTGAGAGAGGAAAAGTAAACATTTAAAAATACTCCCAGAATGTTCTTTAAAATAAAGAACTACTCAGACTTTAGCATAGCCTGCTCCAACCTATGGGAGGAAAATTAACCAGCTCCAGCTGCCTCTGGCCTAAAAGCTAAGAAACACTTATGAAGGTCACAGTCCAGAGACATGGGCTCAGTAAAGACGGAAATTTAATCATAAGATTATAAACCTTTTTCACCTACCACATCATAAATAGGGCTTCAGTATAATAATGATGTATTACCATTAGAGCTATAAGGTGAAGATTCTTTTTAAGAAGGAGATTTTTAAAGAAACCCAAAGACAATATGGGGAAAAAATAAGGACACTAGAGGAAATTGACACCTACCATTACAGCAAACATGAAACACAACCCAGCTCCTACTCAGATTAACAAAATCTAAGACTAAAGGCCTGCCTAATATGACATGTGTGTCTTTCAACAAAAAATACAAGGTATCCTAAAATGCAAGAAAAAACACAGTTTTAAGAGACAAAGCAAACATTAGAGCTAGATGCATATATGAGACAGCCTTTACAATAACAGACAGAAAATTTAAACTATCACCAAATTATTAAGGGCTCTAATGGAAACAGTGAGCAACATGGAAGAACAAATAGGTAATGTAAGCAGAGAGATTGAAACTCAATGAAATAATCAAAAAGAAATGCTTGAATCAAAAACACTAACAGAAATTAAGAAAGATGTTGATGATTTATCAGTAGACAGAACATGCCTGAGGAAAGAATCAGTGAGCTTGAAGATAAGTCCATAGAAACTCCCAAAATTGAAATGCAAAGAGAAAAAAAGATAAAAGCAGAAAAAAATCAAGTAACTATGAGACAATTTAAAAAGTTGTGACATGCATAGTTGAAATATCAAGATGAAAAGAGAGAAGGGAGTAAAATAAATATTTGAACTAATAATGGCTGAGAACTTTCCAAAATTTACTGCAAAACTATATTACAGATTCATAAAACTCAGAGAACACAAAGCAGGCTACTCACCAAAAAGATCTATATCCAGGAATGGCATACTCATACTCAAATTGCAGAAAGCCAAAGACAAGGAGAAAATGTCACAAATAGCCAGAGAAAAATAACCTTATTAATAGAGGAAAAATAAGAATTGTAGTGGATTTCGTGTCAGAAATCTTGCAAACAAGAAAAGAGTGAAGTAAAATATTCGCAATGTTGATAGAAGGAAAACCTACCCACCTAGAATTATATGGTGAAATTATCCTTTGAAATGAAAGAGAAGTAAAGACTTTCTCAAACAAACAAACCAAACACTCAGATAATGTGGTGCCAATAGACCCGCCTTGAAAAAAATTATAAAAGAAGTTTTTTAGGGAGAAGGAAAATGATACATGTCTGTACAGTAAAAGGGACAATGACAAAGAAGAAATAAATGGAGGTAAAATAAAACATTTTTTCTTAATCGATCTAATGGTAACTATTTTAATAATAATATTATTATATTGGAGGATTATAGTATATGGGTAAGTGAATGGAATGAAAGCAATGTTATAAGGAACAGAGGGAGAAGCTGGACTACTCTGTATTATGCTATCTATACCACCTGTGAAGCAGTATAGTGTTATTTCAAAGTGGATTTAGATTTGTTGTAAATATATATTTCAGAAGCTAAGAAAACCACTAAAATGTTTTATAGAGCTATATTTGATATGCTAAGATAGGTGATAAAATTGAATCAGATAACATTCTACACTAAAACCAAAGAAGGCAGAACAAGAGCAGAAGAAAAAGAAAAACAAAGAAAAGAAGAAAAGAAAGACACCAAAATTTCCTGACACAAAATTGCCAGAGAGGTCCTAGATTTTGCTTCCACATAATCAAAAATCTACTTTTCTTTTCATACTTAACTAGAAATTATTTGAAAAAGGAAAAACAGTCCAGCGATAAGGGGTAAATAATGATTTCCA
This sequence comes from Gorilla gorilla gorilla, assembly GCF_029281585.2. NCBI lineage: Eukaryota > Metazoa > Chordata > Mammalia > Primates > Hominidae > Gorilla > Gorilla gorilla. The sequence goes on along the minus strand of NC_073231.2, from coordinate 94,518,161 downwards.
TAACTGAAAATTCTGTGACAGTGATCGTGTTGTAATTTTAGTATTTGTTGCCCACTTTTTTTATGTGAAAAAAGTCACTTTTTAAGGAATTAAGAATAGGCATAGAAACTCAAGTTCCAGGTAATAAACTCATATTCGAGGAAACAAATGGTAACGAACGACTGTATTCATATTGTCATGCAAAATTAAGCCCATTTTTTCTATTTTGAATAATTTACATCTTTTTAAAACAGACGCAAACATTTTTCCCATTGCATAAAAATATTTTTTTAATTCATACATGGTCATTTCAAAAACTTTAAATTCTGATACCCTAAGAGTCATTCACTTTTGATGAACATATTCCATAAGTTTTTGAGGCATTTAAATGCATTGAACCTGCCAGTTGTATGTATCTATCATTAGAGGTTTAATTGGAAAAATAAGTTGTTTGTTTGGACGTGTTTTTGAGTAGCTCTTTTTCACACTTCAGTTTAACTGGTGAATTTTAAATATTGTATCAGTCAAGGTTCTCCAAAGAAACAGAAACAGAATGAATAGGGGAGTGTGTGTGTGTGTGTGTGTGTGTGTGTGTGTGTGTGTGTGAGATTCACTATAAGGAACTGGCTCAGTGGTTATGAAGACTGGCAAGTCTAAAATCTCCTAAAGTCATGTGCCATTTCCATTCCAAAAGCTGAAATCTGTGGCAAATATTCCAATTTCAGTCCAAAGGGCAACAGCTACTGTAGAGCCAGCAAGAGTGGAAGCCTCAGTTCAAAGGCCAGTAGGCAAGAGAATTCTTTCTTATTCAGGGTAAGATAAAGCCTTTTGTTCTTCAGCTGATCAGATGAGGCCCACCCACATTATGGAGTGCAATCTCCTTTACTCAGTCTAGCAATATAAATGTAATTGTCATCCAAAAACACCCTCACAGAAATACCTAGAATAACATTTGACAATATATTTGGATACAACATGGCCCAGTCAAGTTGAAACATAAAATTAATCCTCATAGAAATGTAACATTCTTCCAAATAATTTTATTGATCATATTCAGTCATTAGCTAAATTATTTGTACATCTCATCAAAATATTCCATACTATTTTCAGGGTTATTATTGCATATCACTTAGGATTCACCCCATGTGTCACTCTTCTGAACAAGGCTCCTCAGCTACTTACATTTCAAAATAAAATTATCTATACAAAACTAGATATAATGTCTAAATGTCTCAATTATGACAAGAGAATTTATTGTGTATGTGTCTTATATTCTTTTGATCTATATCGGAAGCCATTATGTGATATCTATCACACAAACAAAGAAAAGAGTATGGCTTTCCCTAGAGGAATTTGAAAGTCTTTAGCAAAATTTAGAATAATAAATACATAATTTTTTTATAATTTAGTCCTTCTGTTAACCATGATAACGCTGTCACATTTTATACACTCCAAATTAATTATAACAAAAATAATAGAGAGAACGTGAAACAAGCATTACAGAAATATGCCAGAAGAATTCTTTTTTTTTTTTTTTAATTACACTTAAGTTTTAGGGTACATGTGCACAATGTGCAGGTTTGTTACATATATATACATGTGCCATGCTGGTGTGCTGCACCCATTAACTCGTCATTTAACATTAGGTATATCTCCTAATGCTATCCCTCCCCCCTCCCCCCACCCCACAACAGTCCCCGGAGTGTGATGTTCCCCTTCCTATGTCCATGTGTTCTCATTGTTCAATTCCCAAATATGAGTGAGAACATGCGGTGTTTGTTTTTTTGTCCTTGCGATGGTTTGCTGAGAATGATGGTTTCCAGTTTCACCCATATCCCTACAAAGGACATGAACTCATCATTTTTTATGGCTGCATAGTATTCCATGATATATATGTGCCACATTTTCTTAATCCAGTCTATCATTGTTGGACATTTGGGTTGGTTCCAAGTCTTTGCTATTGTGAATAGTGCTGCAATAAACATATGTGTGCATGTGTCTTTATAGCAGCATGGTTTATAATCCTTTGGGTATATACCCAGTAATGGGATGGCTGGGTCAAATGGTACTTCTACTTCTAGATCCCTGAGGAATAGCCACACTGACTTCCACAATGGTTGAACTAGTTTACAGTCCCACCAACAGTGTAAAAGTGTTCCTATTTCTGCACATCCTCTCCAGCACCTGTTGTTTTCTGACTTTTTAATGATTGCCATTCTAACTGGTGTGAGATGGTATCTCACTGTGGTTTTGATTTGCATTTCTCTGATGGCCAGTGATGATGAGCAGTTTTTCATGTGTTTTTTGGCTGCATAAATGTCTTCTTTTGAGAAGTGTCTGTTCATATCCTTCACCCACTTTTTGATGGGGTTGTTTGCTATCTATGACAAACCCACAGCCAATATGATACTGAATGGGCAAAAACTGGAAGCATTCCCTTTGAAAACTGGCACAAGACAGGGATGCCCTCTCTCACCACTCCTATTCAACATAGTGTTGGAAGTTCTGGCCAGGGCAATCACACAGGAGAAGGAAATAAATGGTATTCAATTAGGAAAAGAGGAAGTCAAATTGTCCCTGTTTGCAAATGACATGATTGTATATCTAGAAAACCCCATTGTCTCAGCCCAAAATCTCCTTAAGCTGATAAGCAACTTCAGCAAAGTCTCAGGATACAAAATCAATGTACAAAAATCACAAGCATTCTTATACACCAATAACAGACAAACAGAGAGCCAAATCATGAGTGAACTCCCATTCACAATTGCTTCAAAGAGAATAAAATACCTAGGAATCCAACTTACAAGGGACGTGAAGGACCTCTTCAAGGAGAACTACAAACCACTGCTCAAGGAAATAAAAGAGGATACAAACAAATGGAAGAACATTCCATGCTCATGGGTAGGAAGAATCAGTATCATGAAAATGGCCATACTGCCCAAGGTCATTTATAGATTCAATGCCATCCCCATCACGCTACCAGTGACTTTCTTCACAGAATTGGAAAAAACTACTTTAAAGTTCATATGGAACCAAAAAAGAGCCCGCATCGCCAAGTCAATCCTAAGCCAAAAGAACAAAGCTGGAGGCATCATGCTACCTGACTTCAAACTATACTACAAGGCTACAGTAACCAAAACAGCATGGTACTGGTACCAAAACAGAGATATAGATCAATGGAACAGAACAGAGCCCTCAGAAATAATGCCGCATATCTACAACTACCCGATCTTTGACAAACCTGAGAAAAACAAGCAATGGGGAAAGGATTCCCTATTTAATAAATGGTGCTGGGAAAACTGGCTAGCCATATGTAGAAAGCTGAAACTGGATCCCTTCCTTACACCTTATACAAAAATTACTTCAAGATGGATTAAAGACTTACATGTTAGACCTAAAACCATAAAAACCCTAGAAGAAAACCTAGGCAATACCATTCAGGACATAGGCATGGGCAAGGACTTCATGTCTAAAACACCAAAAGCAATGGCAACAAAAGCCAAAAGTGACAAATGGGATCCAATTAAACTAAAGAGCTTCTGCACGGCAAAAGAAACTACCATCAGAGTGAACAGGCAACCTACAAAATGGGAGAAAATTTTCGCAACCTACTCATCTGACAAACGGCTAATATCCAGAATCTACAATGAACTCAAACAAATTTACAAGAATTCTTATACTTTCTTGTAGCCCTATTTATCACAGAACACAACACAATAAATAATCAGAGAAATACGTACTTAAGTGAATCTTTGTTCTTCGTTTCTCATGTTATAACAACACAAATAGCTAACACTTGAATACGGAAATGTTATGTTCTTTTGGTGCTTATGGATGTAATCCTGCTTAATCTTCACAACTTTTTGAGATAGTTATTCCTAGCTTTATTTTACTGATGAAGAAACTAAAGCTCAGAAAAGTAGTGTTCCGTAGCCATCAGCAAGCAGTAAGTCAGAATTTAATTCAGATTTTGTCTTTGAAATATCTTAATCCTAGTTTCCATTAGTACTTTCCCCATAAGAAATGTTCTCCTTAGTAAAAATAAAAATGTAAAGGTTAGATTATATATTTCATCTAGAATTGGCATGAAATAACACTCTATAAAATATATTAAAATTTCATGACATCAAACTTTCTGAAGTTCAGTGTTTTTATAAATTCATCCAAATTCACATTGAAATTACTCAGTTTCTATTATATATCAAATCCATTAGATTTTTTAGAAGTACACAAAACATGTTTATTTCTGTATTTTGAAAACTTTGTTATTCTTTAACACTAATAGCATAGATGTATTGATATAATATATGCTGATGTTTCCTTGAAAGTAAACTAAAACTCCAAATCAGGCCTGGTTCAACTTACCAAAGAATTATGTTTGTGCTACTATGTATTTTATCTCAATAGGAACTTGCATCAGAGGCTACACTCAAAAGAGTCATCTCATAACCATTCCTGCTAAGGATTAGCAATGAGAATCTGGGAACAGAGGTCTGTTAGGTGTCCCTGCATGCCTGAGTGTAGCTATGATCTCATTTTAGGCACTATTCTAGTATCTTTGTTTTTTTGTTGTTCAGCAGTGAAGCCTGTGGAGACCTGGAAAGAAATATTATTTCCTGTAGTTCACCATCTGTGGACCAAAGTTTGTTTTTTACTTTTTTTTTTTTTCTTGTGGTACAATGCAATGCATACACCACACAATTTTGGCCTAAACCAAATAGTTTGTTTCATCTTTAATTTGTAATTGGTTTAGTATACAAGTGCAGATAAATGCAAATTTAATTTGCAGAATGTGCAGAAGGAAGAAAGTTATAACAATATAAAATATATGCTACAAATATTCAGCTAGTGGAGTAAAATGATCATATAGCTTTTATTTGTGGGTCAAAGTGCCTAAAAATACAGGTGATATGGTTGGGATCTGAGTCCCCACCAAATCTCCTGTTGAACTGTAATCCCCAGTGCTGGAGGTGGGGCTTGGTGGGAGGTGATGGGATCATGGGGGCAGTTTCTAATGGTTTAGCACCACCCACCTGGTGCTGCCCTCCTGATAGATTTTTCATGAGATCTGGTTGTTTAAAAGTGTGTAGCACCTTCCCCCTCTCTGTCTCTTCCTCCTACTCTGGCCATGTGAAGTGCTGGCTTCCCCTTTGCCTTGTGCCATAATTGTCAGTTTCCTGAGGCCTCCCCAGAAGCCGAGCAGAAGCCATCATGCTTCCCATGCAGCCTGCAGAATCATGAGCCAATTAAACCTCTTTTCTTTATAAATTACCCAGTCTCAGGTATTTCTTTATAGCAGTGTGGGAACAGACTAGAAAAAAGACAAATTCATGGTAGATATTGACATGAACATATAGCAACATGTAAGAAGTAGTATTTGAGTTGTTATTCAAGATTCAAGTTGAGAAAATACAGGTCAAGATGCTTAAAATGGTCATAAAGCAACTTAAAAAAATAATAACAAACACAAAACAGAAAAGGCCAAAGCAAGAGTTAGTTTCGTCATGTGAAGCTAACTAGGGAACTGGGGTGTAACCAGTCATGTGGCTGCACACACCATGCCAAAGATGACTGAATGTCAAAAGTTGTTTAACAAAAGTGGGAGTGTGTGGCAAGCACTGGGGAATCATTGTTGCTTTTGTGGTATGCCTACTTGTGTATTTTACCTTATAACACTTATCTATGGAATGCCATTTTCAAAAATTTCCCATGCTGTGAAAGTTCTTGTCTGATTCTATTACTATAAAGAGATGCACATTTAAAAATTTTGCTGCCTATATAAAGAAATAGACTACCTGACCGAATTATCATCTGATGAATCATTTTATTGTATCACATCTCCATCTGATGCTAAGCTTTATTAATACCTATATTTACTCTAAGCTCTCAAACACATCTTATAACCTATTTACACAAATCCATATGTGAGGTAATTATAAAGTCATGGCAATATGTTATTGTACTAATTTTTAATGTTGATGAATGCTTACTTAAATTAGAGCAAATTATTGTCATAAAAAACCCACAATCATTAAAATACATTTTGAAACTCAGCAATATTTTACTTAATAAAACTTTATGTTTTATAAATCCATTGATATTTTATTTAAATTAAGTAGCTCAGGGTTTATTAATAATAAAAAAAAGTCTCGAATTGCCTAATTTAGCTTCTTAGGGGCTCCCTGTGCAATTAGACTGTGTGAAACAGAGAATGTTCTTAATAATTAATTAGAAAATTAATGATTAAATATATAAATGAATGAGTGAATAAACCAATGAATATAAAAAAAGAAAAAATGGTCAAAACTGCCAAAATTAGTACTACATTGAAAATTATTGAGAAAAAGTAGAAAGTTTCCACAATACTTGTAACATGTTGATGTGGATATTTAGGTTCTTACTATTCGAAGTATACACACATGCATAAAGGCACACTATTCACACACAAATCATTGAGATAATGAGATAAATATAACTAAGTTGAATATAGGTAAGAGTCAAAACTAATTTTCATATTGCATTTCATCAGGAAATTGTATGTCCATTCCAAAGTAGGTATCTTTTAAAAACTGCCAATATAATATACCTGTAAATACTATTTTAGAGCAAACATCATTTTATAGAAACGATGTAGATCTTTTCATTGCAGATTTTTGCAGATCTTAGTAGCCAAGGAGCATGTGCATTAATAGATATTCAGGGAGACAGGTCTTTGGATCTCACTTGAATTTGTCCTAACAATATGGTAGGAGAAAATCCCAAGTTGGGAAATAGATCTGGCTTGATACCTGTCCAAAGACCCTGATAGAGTAGAAATAAGTCAACTGACAAGAGGTTCAGCCTCAAGGAAGACATCTCAATATAACTGTGGAAAAATCTCTATCAACCATGAGTTCACAGTTCAAAATCATGAAATATACAGGAAATAAGTTACTATAACAAAAAATAAGAAAAACAAGCAGTAAAGTTGAACTTACCATTAGCTTTAGACATACAAGACTCCTCAACCATGGGACATAAAATAACTATGTTTACAATATTTACAGCATAAAAGAAACTGTTTAGAACTGGTAGAGGGAAAATTATACTAGAAAAACAAGAGAACAGGCAAATTTGAAAGAAAACAAAGGAGACATTCTCTAAGTATTAACATCAAAATTTAGATCTCAATGTCAAATAATGCGTAAGTAAAAATTAGAAAATTGAATAGTAATCTCAAGAAATTACTCAGGATGCAGCAGAGAGAGACAGATGTAGAGACAGAAAATATGTCAGAGAAGTTAAGCATAAAAAGACTTTATATTTTATTTTCAGAAGCCAAAAGTAGAGAAAATAAAGTTGATATGATATTTATAAAACTGTTGGCTAAGAAATTTCTAGACTTTAGGAAATACAGTGAACCTTTTGCTGTGATTAAGGAAACACAGCAAATCCCAAGAATATATTTTTTAAAAGAAGAGATCAAATGTAAGCATATTATGGGTATAAAATCCCAAAAATTGGTGGCTTAACAAAGCCCAAATTCCTATTCTACAAAGTTATCCTTCTATCTAATTGTGACATCCCCCAAAGGGATGTCCTCATTCATATGATTTAAGGCAGGTCAGTTGTCTACATTTCAAACAGTCATAAAGAAGGAAAGAAGAGAAGAGGAGCATAGTTTCCTTTAAGGGCATGATCTGGAAGTTGTTTATATTGTGCTTTTTGTTTATTTTATCCCTTTGCTAAAACTAAGTCAAGTATGAGGAAATCTGGAAATCATAATCTTTCAGTTGGAAGTTATACGCACAGTAAAAAAAAAATTACAAATCTATTACTATAAAACTGTGCTGCCTGAGAAAGTAGCCACTAGTCACGTGTGGCTGTTTTAATTTAAATCAATTAAAATTAAATACAATTAAAAATTTGGTTTCTCATTTCCACTAATCATATTATAAGTGTTCAATCGCCACGTAAGGTTAGTGTTGGAAACAGTAGCTTAAGACATTTTCATAATTCAATACACGACATTCTATGGTCTAGTGCTGCTCTAGAAGGATAGACTATAGATTAAAGCAATTTGTCTTTCTGAGTCATTAGCTATTCCTTTTGCCACCCTCATACTTATGTGACCCTTTATTTCTACACTTGAAACACACTCTCATTCAAGAAAGACAGTCACAACATCTTATCCAGTTATATTAATCGTGCTCAAGTTCAAAATCTTTGTGTTCCGCCCCTTCCAACAGACTCAGATGTGACTATTCTAGTGATCTACATAATGAAAGTTAATTGATCTATATGTGGTCGCCCTATAAACAGTGGTGGAGCAGGAAAAGGAAAAGTACATTAAAAATACCATTTAACCAAAGGGAGAAAGGGAACCACCCAGCAGTCACTGCCCCCACAAAATTATGAAATTCCTCCCACCCCCACAAGAATTGTTCAATACCCAGGCTGGGTTCAGTTTTGCTCAGACCATCTAGCAATCCTGGTTTTTTCTTTCTGGGAATTATTCTCTGGCCCACTGTTGCCTTTGGCTCTAGCTGTGAATTTCTGGAAATGTCTTCCTTGGGGCCGTAGCTGAAGTGAGCATTGGCGAATATTCTTCCGGAATATCTTGGTGCAGATTTGTGGGTTACTTAAGAGGTTGAACAATCACAAGCTTTTGCACTCCTCGAGGTCATCTGAAATCAAGGTTTTGCATAGGAGCACAAGATTGTTAATTCATTGCCACTGGGCAGATTCTTAGTTTTCTGGCTTAAAAGTCTTAATGGGAAATACTTGAGAGTGATTGGTACTAAAGTTGAACCTCCTGCTAATGCTGCCTCTTTAAAGATACTTGTTAAAATTGCTTCTGGTTGGGGCACAGCAATAAATGGATTTCTAAAGGTTCTCTATCAACTTACATTGCAGGCCACAGGCATAGAGTGCCAGGGCTTTCTAATTATCATTTGACAATAGCAATATTCAAAATATTTTGCATTGTCTTCCTCTAATCTAGCAGGTCAGTGTGTATTAAGAAAATGGGAGGCATTGGCAAAACAAAATTATTGAGAAATGAATGAAAAGAAGTCCAGGATAGTTTCTGTACTATGATGTATAAGTGAAATTTGACCCTATCTACAAAATTAAAAGAGACAAACTACTTTAGCATCCTCTGGCATTTCTGTCAGATTTGATGGAACTTGCTCAAACAATTTTAATATTGCCAAGTGAAGGGCACACTTACAGGTAGACTGAATGATTTATAGCAGAAAGACTTTTCACTATCTAGTCTATTAATCATTCACTTGTGTGTGAAAAAGTTCCAGTTGTTTCTTAAGCTAAATGACTGACAGCAGCTTGCAGGTATAAAACAGCCTGAGTTCTGGTCCTAGCTTTACTAATGTCTTAGCTATGTCAATGCAAGCCTTTTTATTTCTTGCTTGTAAGATGGCAGGTATACTTTAGTCCTGCTATATGGAATTAAGCTGACGACACAGCTTATGTGACATGCTTTGAACTAAGAAATATTGAAGTAATAGCTGAATTTTCTTTCTTAAAGCCTAGAGAATGATTTCCTTTCAGCCAATGGGAGAAATCCTAACCAAGTGTAGCCAGGTGAGAACAAGTAAACAGAACAAGTCTCAATAATAAGTATAGTTATAATCCATTGTCTCATTTCACCAGTTGTAAAGATAGCTGCCATAGCCTTTTGGTATTCTACCCAGCAGTGTGGGATTTATAACACAGGGCATTTTATATTAAATAATCTGAAGGATATTCAGCAGAAGCATCTATCTCAAAACATTTTTCTAAGTGCATGTCCAAAGGATAGAAATAACAAGAATGAAGAATGCTTCCCCTGCATTTTCAAGTTTCCAACAAGCTCTTTAAAAATGAAATTTGTAATGCCACAGAATTAACTGTATACTTAAAAATGGTTAAATTGGTAAATTTCATGTTATTTATTTTTATCACAATTTTTAAAGGAATATTTACCAGGTTTTAGTTCTCAGAGAAAGCTCTTGGAGAATAAATATGAAAAATAACCTTATTATGTTTATTTTTTTCATTTCTGAAATTTTATTTTTATAAAAATTATATTTGGTTTTTGATGGGTGCAGCAAACCACCACAGCACATGTATACCTATGTAACAAATCTGCACGTTCTGCACATGTATCCCAGAACTTAAAGTATAATAAATAAATAAATAAATAAATAATAACCTTATTTTTTGAGTGCTAACTTTAAGTTAGGTGCTTTCTATCTGTGACTACATTTATGCTTCACAAGAACTCTTACAGATATTATTCACATTTGCAGATGAGAAGCTGAGGTTCATAAAGAATACACAGTTTACCTGAGGTTGTAGAACTAATAAGTAGAAGAGCCAGGATTCAAACCCATACTATTGGCCTGCAAAGTCACTATAAGGAGGCCAAGGCGGGTGGATCACGAGATCAGGAGATGGAGACCATCCTGGCTAACACAGTGAAACCCCGTCTCTACTAAAAATACAAAAAAAAAAAAAAAAATTAGCCGGGCGTGGTGGCGGGCGCCTGTAGTCCCAGCTACTCAGGAGGCTGAGACGGGAGAATGGCGTGAACCCGGGAGGCAGAGCTTGCAGTGAGCGGAGATCGTGCCACTGCACTCCAGCTTGGGCGACAGAGCAAGACTCCGTCTCAAAAAAAAAAAAAAAAAGGAAGAAGCAAAGGGCAAAGGGAGGAAAGTGGAAAAGAGCTCATGGATTCCATAGACTGTGGAAAAATGGAATAGAACGTCTCTATCACATTACAACTACTCTAAGAGTTTTACTATATAGTCCATTCTGGAGCAGTTTCCTGAATGATCATAAAGATAGCACAACCTGAATCCAGCAATCAATGCAAGTAAAAGCGAGAAGTATAAATATCCTGTTGATTGGTCAGTTGGTTGGCTGATTTTAGCCAGTAAAAGCCTTATGCTGTCTAAAACTTTTGTTTAGTATTGAATATGACATCCTATCCAAAGTATGTTTCAAAATGAATCTGTTTGAAGTTTTCTCTCAGAAACAGCTAACTTTTAAAAATGAAATTTCAAAATTTTATTTTATCAGAAATGTAGCCTTTATTCAATCATGAAAAACAAATAAAACATCTGCCTCTCATAAAGGGTAAAGACCAAAGATGAGTTATAAATAGTTTCAAATATACACATATACAAAAGTTACTATAAAAATAGAATGCAGGTAGTGAATGCTTTCCTTATTCTTTGCAATTCTTCTCTGTTCACTTTTTTCAACTTTACAGCCAATAGTTCACAGAAAATATTAACTTTGAGAATCTTAAAGTCAGATTTACTAAAACTCTTAAAAAATGATTCAACAGCAAAAATATGCCTATGGCACTTACTGCTTTTTATAGAAACAGTAAAAACCATTCCTCATCATATGCAACCAAGAAAGTTTTTAACACTTAGGTTTAGAGGGTGACAAAACATTTTAAGAGCTGAAGTCTCATATACAATTTTTTTCATCAACAAAACCTCATGACTAACCACTATTCTTTTCCTAACATTAGTGTGATCCAGGAGAAGAGTAAAAGATGTAGCCTGTAATTGCCTTTGGGCTGCTGTAATATGTGCTGAAATAATTAAGAACTATGTCTCCAGTATTAGAAGTGAGGAATCTGCATGGGTCTGCAGCAACTCAGCTCTTCCCTCCTCACAGGAAAGAACTCAGCTGAGAGGCATAAAGCAGAGTGAGAGATTGAGGCAAGTTTTAGAGCAAGAGTGAAAGTTTATTGAAAAGTTTTAGAGCAGGAACAAGAGGAAGTAAAGTACATTTGGAAGAGGGCCAAGCAGGCAACTTGAGAGGTTCATGTGCACTGTTTGGCTCTTGACTTGGAGTTTCACACATTGGCATGGTTCTGGGGCTTCTGTTTCTCCTCCCTTGATTTTTTTCCTTGGGGTGGGTTGTCTGCATGCATGGTGGCCGGCCAGCACTTGGGAGGGGCCACACACACAGTGTGTTTACTGAAGTTTGTGTGCATGCTCGCTTAAGGTGATTTTCCCTTACCAGTGGAGTGTTCCCCCAGAGGAAGGTCACATACCAGTTAAACTCTGTCATTTTGCCTCTTAGTGCAGATGCTTGAGCTCAGTCGCCCAGCCCCTGAGATCTTATCGGGAAGCTGCTAATCACCAGCTTTAGGTGTTTTCTATCTATTTGGAGACTGTCTTTCCCTAGTGCCAGCTGAGACCAATTATTAACTTAGCAAGACAGTTTAACACCACCTGACTGTCATCTAATGGTTGCCTGACATTAGTGTGGGGTCCCTCTCCTGCCCTGCTCAGGTCTGCTTAGCTACCTACTCTAACTCTAGGAATCACATCAGAAACTTATCAGAGGAGGATTTTGTCTGTTTTTTGAAATAATTTAAATCACCTTACAAAATTCATAAATAGGCTACTAGATAAATAAAGATATCCAGATTGCTAAATGCTTAATGATTCAATTTTGTGATGGCCCATTGCAGGAGTTAGCCCACTACAAGGTAGAGGGACATTCACCACAACAGACCACCTCCACATTTGACTCCAACTGCAAGCTCAGTAGATTTCCAAAACCACCTTCATGTTTGATAATTTTCTAGAAGATCCCAGAACATACTGAAAGCTATTATACTCATGTTCGTGGTTTATTTCAGAGAATAAATGCAGAATAAAATCATCCAAGAGAAGAAATGCAGGGGGCAGAGTTTAGGGAATTGCCAAACATGGAACTTCTGCCATACTGTCCACATGCAGTCTGGATGTATTTCTTTCTTAGCACTGATATGTGATGATATACATGGAGTATTGCCAAAGGGTAAGCTTGGTTCAGAGATTTTATCAGAACACCATCACATAAATATGATTGATTGGTTGATTGTCCATGTGTTTGGTCTCATTCTACAAGCTCACTGATAGCCCATGACTCAAAATCCCCACCATATATCATATTGTTTCACATTCTGGTGTAGCCAGATCCTATCCTAAATCACATTGATGATATCTGGCTAGCCCAAGGCTCACAGAAAAACAAAGATTATCTTCCAGAAGCTAAGGGCATAGAGCTGACCTCTTTTGGGGCAAAGTTATATACCCACATGTGTTAGTTTGCTAGAGTTGCCATAACAAAATACCACACATTTGGTGGCTTAAACAACAGAAATTTATTTTCTCACCATTTTGAAGGCTAAAAGTCCAATATCAAGGGGCCACCAAGATTGATTTTCTCTGAGGCCTCTCTCTTTCTGGCTTGCAGATGGCCACCTTCTTCCTTCCTCCTCATGTGGCCTTTCTTCTGTGCATACACCCCCCTGGTGTCTCTCCTGTGTGTCCTAATCTCTTCTTGTGGAGACACCAGTCAGATTGGATCTGGACCCTCCCTAAAAGCCTTGTTTTAGATTAATCACCTCTATAAAGACCTTATCTCCAAATACGTCAGTCTGAAGTACTTGGAATTAGAGCTTCAGCATATGAATTGAGGGGAAAAAATTTAGCCCATAACACTGCCTAAATTCTAAGGTAAGGCCAGTGGCTTTTATCTTGCCTTCTTTAAAAAACTTAGCACAATTCAAGGTGTATATTACAAATCAAGTCAGAAAATAAGTATTAATTCACTGATTTAAAAAATCACTCCATCTTCCTGGAATTGATATTTCACAGGAAAGGATACAAAAAAGGAATTTGGGTGTTTGCTTATTTGTTCCAGTCAGCATCTCAGTTTCAGTGTTTTTGTTCCCATTACAAAGAGAAAGAACTAGATATTACAACAACATCTGCGAGGGAACAATCATCTTGAGCTTTTTTTTTTTTTCCTGTATCTATGAATTTAGTTCCTGAGACATTAAAATTTTGTTGTGATTATAGAAGAAACTGTCAAGGTAAGGTTAAATATGCCATATATTTAGTATGTGAAAATAGAAAGTCTGATAAAACCAATTTTTAGGTTGTTGATTTGTTTATCTGCAATTTTTTGTAGTTCTGTGAATACTCTGTAGCCATTAGGAAAGCCCTCTTTGTGTCTGTATGTGTTTGACTATCTCTAGTATTCAGTGCTGTAATTGAAGAAATCTCCTATGTTTTAAAGTATGACTTTGAGGATCTGATGTAGCTTTTTGTTTATTTGTTTGTTTGTTTTACTTTGCTTTGTTTTGTTTCATTTAGAAATAAAATAGTATCACTCTGCTGTCCCGGCTGCAGTGCAGTGATGCAGTCATAGCTCCACTATACTCTCAACCTCCCAGGATCAAGTGATCCTCTTGCCTCAGCCTCCTGAGTAATAGGACTACAGGTGCATGCCACCACACCGGACTAATTTTTTAAAATTTTTTGTTGAGATAAGGTCTATCTGTGTTGCCCAGGCTGATCTTAAATTCCTGGCCTCACGCAATCCTCCTGCCTTGGCACTGATATGTAATCTCTTTCCTGGCACCAAATGATGATATACATGGAGTAATTCTTTTTTTTTTTTTTTTTTTTTTGAAATGGAGTTTTACTCTTGTTGCCCAGGCTACAGTGCAATGGCTCCATCTCGGCTCACCACAACCTCCACCACCTGGGTTCAAACGATTCTCCTGCCTCACCCTCCCGAGTGGCTGGGATTACAGGCTCCTGCCGCCATGCCTGGCTAATTTTGTATTTTTAGTAGAGATGGGGTTTCTCCATATTGGTCAGGCTGGTCTCGAACTCCCGACCTCAGGTGATCCACCCGCCTCGGCCTCCCAAACTGCTGGGATTACAGGTGTGAGCCACCGCGCCTGGCTACATAGACTATTTCTAACTAGAGGAGCTTACCCAAGCCCTGGTTCAGGGCTTTGTGCTGGGATTACAGGCATGAGCCACCATGCCTGGCGTGATGTGGCTCTTTTAAAGGGAAGTTTGGCATTATTATCAGAGATCACATTTTTTAAAAAATAGATTTTTAGTACTGTTTTAGATTAACTGAAAAATTTTAAAAAGAGAGTTCCCATATACCTTACACCCAGTTTCTCCTATCGTTAACATCTTACACTATTATGGTGTATTTGTTTTCATTAATGATTAATATTGATATTATTATTAATTAAAGCCCATAGTTTATTCAGTTTTTTTCTGCGTGTTTTTGTTTTAGCTAAAGTCATTTTTCTATTCCAAATTCTATCCAGGATATGACATTGCATTTAGTTGTCATGCTTCCATAGGCATCTCTTGACTGTGACTGTTTCTCGGACTTTCCTTGCTTTTGATGATCTTAATAGATATGAGAAATACTGGTTGGGTATTTTGCAAAATATTCCTCTATCCTGTATTAGAATATGTCTTATATTTTAGTGTGCTTCTTTTGTTGTTGTTCTTTATGATAAGACTCGTATTATGGATTTAGGGAAGGAAGATCACAAGTAAAGTGCCATTTGTGTCACATCTTATCAAGTATGCATAATATCAACATCATTCATAACTGTTGATGTTAGCCTTAATCACCTTACTGAGGTAGTGTCTGTCAGCCTTCTCCCCTGGGAAGTAGCTCTCTGTGTCCCCCTTTCTACACTGTAGTCTGCAGAAAGAAGTCACTGTCCACAGCCAACACTTGAGAAGCAGAATGTTATAATTCCCCGGCTAGAGAATATCCACATAAATTATTTCAATTTTGTTTGCATGGAACATTCTTTTCTTCTCCCCTATTTATTCATTTATGCAGTCTTTTATTTATATCAGAATGGACTCATGAATAGTTATTTTTGGTGTTCTAAATCAACAATATTTTGTTGTTCGTATTATTTCAACTTAGGCATTGGGAGACTTTTCAGTTGACTTTTATGCTTCTTTTATGCTTCTTTGAGTGACCTAATTTTCAGGAAACATGAAATGGTATAATAAAAAGTTTCCTATTAAATAAATAATAAATCCACGGAAATACTAGAGATCTTGTTCAAAAAGCCATACATGCCCCCCTCTATGTTCTCTTTCTCTGGCTGTGTGTTTTCTACTCTTTAAAAAATTATTTTATAACCGTTACTTCTCCCATTGTCAGGTTCATGACTAAACTATACCCCAAATTATTGCATGTTATCTGCTGTTCAGCAAGAACATATACACTTCAATATAATATAAAAGAGTGATTCTTTCACATATCCTAGCAATCTTCTCCAACCCTGACTGTAGTTCAGCTTAGTAGATTATTGTAGTATAAATAAGTTGTATAACTCAATATTAGGGCAAACTGAAAAACACTAAAAGAAAACATGTTTTGGGGGTGGGTATAGTGGCTCACACCTGTAATCCCAGCACTTTGGGAGGTTGAGGCGGGTGGATCATCTGAGGTCAGGAGTTCAAGACCAGCCTGGTCAACATGGTGAAACCCCATCTCTACTAAATATAAAAAAATTAGCCGAGCGTGGTGGAGGGCACCTGTAATCCCAGCTACTCGGGAGGCTGAGGCAGGAGAATTGCTTGAACCTGGGAGGCAGAGGTTGCAGTGAGCTGAAATCACTCCATTGCACTCCAGCCCGGGCAACAAGAGCAAAACTTCGTCTCAAAAAAAGAAAGAAAAAGAAAGAAAACATGTTTTCTATATGCTTTTCTTCAAGGATAAATAGTCATGCCAATTTTTATTTAGCTCTGTACAATGATCTGAGTAAAACCTCATTTTTGCTGGAACTTGTAAATGCTTTGTCAAATGAATTCTATAGTCTTGGGTCGGCTACAATGATTTTAGCATGTGTTCAGTGAAGTTAGGAGATAGTCTAGTAGGCAAAAAAATTCCAAAAGCAAATTTGATATTGTAGTCTCAGACTCCTGTTTCTCTTGAGTCCTGAAAGTGAACATGCTTTCTGTAGACAAAATGTTTTAGTTATATACATTGTTTTACATGGAGCTTAGAATAAACACACAGATGTGATCTGCATTGTTGAAGAACTGTCTTTATAAACATCAACATCGTTTTAAGTATTAGGCAATGCATATTATACTCTATGTAACCCTTTGAAAACCAACAAACAAACAGAAAGTCTGATATTCTGGTTGTTAAAATAAAAGGGATGAATCAAAAATAAGATTCTTTTCCTGTAACATGAGAGATACATCAGTCAGTTTTTCTGTATTCTATATAAGGCTCTTAATCTAAAAGATTTTCTATTTTTTCCTAATTTCCTTAATTTATTTAGTCAGAGTTCAATGATTTGTATATTAATCAAACAGTTTCACACTCAAGTACTTTATGCTAGTTATCAATAGCAAGATTAATGATAGATATCCTATGATCTTAAAGATCTTTTCGATTGAACAATAACATAAAATGTACCATTTTACCAGGCCCTAATATATCTTATGAATATTTTAATTCATTTTATTTAGTTAAATTTATATAAATTAAGATTTCAATTACATTTGCTCAACATTTTTAATTCACACTTAGTATGTCTTCTTATAGTGCTTGTATAATTTTAGGTTGTTCCACATTAACTTTAGCTTGTTGCTAATTCACAACCAGTACATCCTTCTATTTGACTCATTCTATGTTATTTCCACTTGTCATTACCAGCTTTTTGTTTCCTCTGATATTTGTCAGCACTGCAGAGGAGTTTCTTTCTTTCTTTTGTATTTAATTATTCCAATGTTTCATTAGCACTGTACTACAGTTTCTTAAACTTCTTATAGTTAAGTCATATTTACATTTTTGAAAAATTTTAAACATGATCTAACAAATATTTTCATTAAGTGAGCTGTTAGAAACATAGAATTTTTATAACAACTCTTAAGCACTCTGTTAATACCTATTATAATACTTATTAGTTCTGAAATGTAAGCAACTAGTATGACCAATATCCACTTGTATAATTTTGTGATCAATATAAGAAGACACTTATAAAAGTGATGGATGAGTTTACATCATACATTGTGCTGATGGTTTCACAGGTGTATCCTTATCTCCAAACTCATCATGTTGTTTGCCTTAAGTATATATGGCTTTTTGAAGGTCAATCATACCTCAATAAAAGTGCTTTTAAGAATATTATATCTAGAAGTCACTAAAATGTATCTATGATTTAAAAGGTGGAGTCTTGATACTACAAAATATAAAAAATAAATTATTAATGCAAATATTACAATAAAATAGGGGTACTTGAAAAAAATAAAATTTAAACATATTGATTTCTTCCAATAACTGAAATGTTTTAGGATTTCTGGTATGATTATGTGATGATCATGTCTTTCTGAGCCATGAGGAAGAAAACAATTTTTGTTAAACAGAGTTAATCAACAGTATTATCAAAATAGGCTTTGACAAGAGACAATTATCTTAAGAGGAAAGAAAATGAAAAAACATTGTAACTATGGCATTTCAGTCTCAAAATTAAATATTAAAGGTTGCTGCACTAAAGTTTATTTATAAACAATAGATTTGAAAAAAATAGAAAAGTAAAATTAATCAAGTCTCTGCTCTTAGAAAGTAGGAGAGGGGAATATGAATCATGGTGAAATATTCCCGGAGCCTTCTCTATCACAAAGTTCTGACTGGGGCAGATTTACAGGAGTCTTATCCCACCAGCTGAGGGAAGAGCATTCATCTGACTCCAGCCCCTTCTCGCCTTCCTGTCTCACTTAAGGAGAAAAGAAAAGTACAAAGTCAACAGGGCTCTGGACTTCAGGGAAATCAATGGGAAACACTGGAGTCAGTTAAGCTGTAGAAGGCAAGGGATAAAATAGCTGTACCACTGGGAAAAGCATTTGTGAAGGTCACTGTCCCAAGACAGAGTCCCACAAAAACACTGAAATTTAATGGTAAGATTATCAAATGTACCCCCTCCCGAAGCCTTACCTCTACACCAACATGGCTCCAGTGTAACAGTCTGTTACACCTAGAAAATCTGCAAGACTCTCATTGGGAAGGGATAGTTTAGGGAAGCCCAAAGTTAAGAGTGGGAACAAAAAGTTATTAGAGGAATTTGAAGCTTCTGGGACCTACGACTACAGCAAACATTAAACAGTGCCCAATCTCTAGTTAGTTTAGCATAAATTTTTATACAAAATGTTTAATTATCTCAATTTATATTATCTAATATATGTCTCAATTTCCAGCAAGATTAAAAAGCATGTGAAGAAATGCCAAAAGTCTTAAGGGAAAAAATCAAGCATAGAACCAGACTTAGCTATGACACAAACTGGAAGTTTAAATAACTAAGATTAATACGTTAAGGGCGCTAATGAGGAAATAAATGATATGCAAAATACGGTAGATCATTGCAGCAGAGAAATGGAAAATATACAACTGAAACAAATGAAAATGTTGGAAACCAAAGACACCATAGTAGAAATGATGACCTTCAAAGTGCTCATTAGTAGACTCAACAAAGCTACAAAAAATAATCAGTGAACTTGAAGACTGGTCAGTAGAAATTATGCAAATTGAAGCACAAGTATAAAACAAGAAATTAGAAAACAGCATCCAAGAACTAAGGGACAATGTAAAACCACATAATATACTCACAATTGGGATCTCTGATACTGGAAAATGAGAGAATTGGGCAGAGAAAATAATTGAAGAAATAATGGCTAAGAATTTTCTAACAATAGTGGTAGATATCAAATTGCAAGATGTAATAAACTCACAGACCAAGAAGGAGAAAAAACTGCTCAAAATCAAGGACACAGAGAAAAGTATCAAAAGTAGCATGGGTGAAGAAAGGAATATTTTTTCTACAGAGGAATAAGGATAATAATTACACTACACTTGTTTCAAGCTATAAGCAAGCCAGAAGAAAAGGAATTGACATTTTTGACATTTTGAAAGGAAATGAACCAATGCAGAATTCTATACCCAGCAAAATTAACTTTCAAAGGCAGAGGCGATATAAAGACTATCTCAGACAAACAAAAACAGAAATATATTTTAATTAGTAGCAGACCTACTTTATAAGAAATGTTTAGGCTGGGCACGGTGGCTCACACCTGCAATCTTAGCACTTTGGGAGGCCAAGCTGGGCAGATCATGAGGTCGGGAGATCGAGATCATCCTAGCCAACATGGTGAAACCCCATCTGTACTAAAATTCAAAAATTAGCTGGGTGTGGTGGTGTGCACCTGTAGTCCCAGCTACTTGGGAGGCTGAGGCAGGAGAATCGCTTGAACCCAGGAGGCAGAGGTTGCAGTGAGCCGAGATCAAGCCACTGCACTCCGGCCTGGCAATAGAGCGAGACTCCATCTCAAAAAAAAAAAAAAAAAGAGAAAAAGAAAAAGAAATGTTTGAAGAAATTCTTTATGCCAAAAGAATGTTTTCTAGGTCAGAAACTTGGATCTACACAAAGAAATAAGTAGTCGTGTAAATGGATAAGTGGATGTGAAATATAATCCTTTTAATGCCATTTTTAATTACTAAAAATATAAACCATGAAATAATAGCAACAATGTATTATGTGTTAAGGTGATGTGTAAAAATAAAATATATAACAACAATAGCACAAGAGTGGTGAGTGTGAATTAGGAATACTGTTGTAAAATCTTTACATTGCATGTGAAGCTTTATACTGTTATTTGAAGGTATATGCAAATTATTAAAAATTCAAATTGTAAACCCTGGGAGACCGATAAAAATTATTTAAATAGGCAAATAATAAAAGACAATGGAACAGAAGGAATTGAATCATAAAATATCTCCAATTGAATCTAGAGAAGGCAGTAAAAGAGGAAAAATAAAAAACAAAGGCAACAAAAATAGAGCATCTAGCTCTCCTCAAACTATTCCAAAAAAATTAACAGGAATAATTATCCCTAAGTCATTCTATGAGACCAGCATTATCCTGATAGCAAAGTCAGACAAAGATGCGATAAAGAAAACTACAAGCCAATATCCCTGATAAATATAGATGCAAAAATTTTCAGCAAAGTACTAGCAAACTGTTTCCAACAGCACATCAAAAAGATAATACACCATGATCAAGTTGGATTTATCCCAGGGATGCAAGGATGATTCAACATATGCAAATCAATAAACATGATATATCACATCAACAGAATGAAAAACAAAAATCATATGATCATCTTGATAGACACAGAAAAAGCATTTCATAAAATTTAACATTAATTCATGATAAAAAGTCTCAACAAACTAGGCATAGAAGGAGCATATCTCAACATAATAAAAGCCATATATAACAAAGCCACAGATAACATCAGACGGAATGGGGAAAACTGAATGTAGAAAAATTGAAAGTCATTCCTTTATGAACTGAAAGAGGACAAGACCTCCTCTTCAAAGCAGTAATAGAAATCATAGCCAGAGCAATCAAGCAAGAGGAAGAAATAAAAGGCATCCAAATGTGAAAACAGGAATTGAAATTATCCTTTTTTCGCTGATGACATGATTTTATATCTAGAGAAACCTAGACTTCACCAAAAAACCTCCAAGATGCAATCAATACATTCAGTAAAATTACAGAATACAAAATCAATGCACAAAAATCAGTACAATTTCTATATACTATGAACAAACTAGCTGAGAAATAAATCAAGAAGGCAATCCCATTTACAATAGCAACAACAATGATGACAACAAGTACCTAGAAATAAATGTAACCAAGCAGGTGAAAGCTCTCTGAAAGTAAAAGTACAAAACACTGATGACAGAAACTGAAGAGGACACGCAAAAGAAAAATGGAAGACATCCCATGCTCATGGACTGGAAGAATTCATGTTGTTAAAGTGACCATTCTGCCCAAAGCAATCTACAAATTCAATGCAATTCCTAGCAAAATATCAATACCATTTTTCACAGATTTTTTTTTTTTTAAATCCTGACATTCATATGGAGACAAAAAAGGGCCCAAATAGCCAAAGCAATCCTGAGGGGGGAGAAAACAAACAAACAAAAAAAACCTAGAGGCATCACACTGCCTGACTTCAAAATATTTTACAAGTTTATGGTAACTCACACAGCATGGTATTGGTACAAAAACAAATGCATAGACCAATGGAACAGAATAGAAAATATAAAAATAAATCCACATATTTACAGCCAATTGGTCTTTGACAAAACCAGTAAGAATGTGCCCGGGGAAAAGATACCCTCTTCAATAAATGGTGCTGGGAAAATTGGATATCTATACATAGAAGAATGAAACTGGACCCTGGTCTCTCAACATATACAAAAATCAATTCAAAATGAATTCAGGACTTAAATGTAAAACCCCAAAATACAAAGCTACTAGAAGAAACATAAGGTAAAGATTTTATGACTAAGATTTCAAAGCACAGACAAAAGAAACAAAAATAGACAAATGGGATTATATCAATCTAAGAAGCTTATGCATAGATAGCAAAAGAAAGAATCAACAGAGTGAAGGAACAACCTGTTAAACACACACACAAACACACACACACACACACACACACACACACGTTTCCATTATAAAGTGGGAAAAAGACATGAATGGACATTTCTCAAAAGAAAACATATAAATGGACAATAAGTATATGAGAAAAGCTCAACATAATTAATCATCAAAGAAATGCAAGTCAAAATTGACATATTATCTTACCTTAGTTAAAATGACTACTATTAAAATGAAAAAAAATAACAGATTCTGGTGAGGTTGCACAGAAAAGGGAACTCTTACACACTCTTGGTGGGAATTTTATATAGCCATTATGGAAAATAGTATGAAAATTTCTCACAAAGCTAACATAGAACTACTATATAATTCAGCAATCCCACTACCGGTTATCTATCCAAAGGAAAATATATTAGTATATCAAAGTGGTACCTATACTTGCATGTTTATTGCAGCACTATTGACAATAGCATAGATATGGAATCAACCTAAGTGCCTATCAGCAAATGAATGGATAAAGAAAATGTATATGTACAAACAATGAAATGCTATTCAGCCATAAAAAAGAATAAAATCACATTACTTACAGTAACAGATATGGAACTGGAGGTCATTATGTTAAGTGAAATAAACCAGACACAGAAAGACAAATTTCAAATGTTCTCACTCATATTTGACAGCTAAAAATGTTGATCTATGGTGGTAGAAAGTAGAATGATGAACACCAGAGGCTGGAAAGGATGTGTGTGGGGTGGGGGAGGGATTAAGTGATGTTGGTCAATGAGTGCCAACTTACAGTTAGATAGAAAGTTTCAGTTCTAATATTCAATAGAGTAGGGTGAGCATAGTTAGCAACAATGTATTTTATATTTCAAACTGACTAGAAGGGAGAATTTGAAATGTTTCCACTACGTAGAAATGATGAATACTCAAGGTGATGGATGCCCCAAATACTTTGACTTTATCATTACACATTATATGCATGCAACAAAATATCACATATACCCCACAAATATGTAATATATTATGTATCAATTAAAAAAAAAGCAGCTCAGGAGACAACAGGTTTTTATCCAACCATTTTAATGATTACTTTAAATGTGAACTTCTAAAAATACACTGAATGACAAAAATTGTCCGATTGGAAAAGAAAGCAAAGCCTGTCTATATGCTTCTTAAAAGAAACCTCACTGTTGGTATAAGACTTAAATAGAGCAATTTTTTAATGAGGAAATATATTTCATAAATATAGTTAACTGATTTTTACCAAAAGCAAAAGAAATTCACTGCAGAAAACATACTCTTTTCAACAGAAATTCCTCAAACAATTGAACTTTGGCAGGAGAAATATAAACTTTGAGACATATCTTACACCTCTTTAAAAATTAACTCAAAATGAATTAGAGACCTAAATATAAAATTACAGGATTTCTAGAAATAGTCATAGGAGAAAATCTATGTAATCTTGAATTATGTGATGAGTTTTAAAAAGGCAACACAAATTGCACAATTCATAAAGAAAAAATATTGATAAATTGGTCTTTATTGAAATTCTGATATTTTCTCTGTAACATACACAACTAAGACAATGAAAAGACAAGCCTCAGACTGAGATTAAATATTTTTAAATTACATATGTGATACAGAATGTTACAACTCCAATAATAAGTAATGCTGATATATTGATATTGATATGTGCCTTGAGATATGATTTGATGAGAGAAATAATTTACATAGTAATTATCTGTTGGAATCTTCTAGGAAAAAAACTCTTAATCCCAGTCTAATCTTGGAGATAACATCAAACCAACCCAAATGGAAAGAATTCTTCAATTGTCTTCGAATTTTCAATAACAAGATTGATAAGGAAAGACTAAGAAACTCCAACACACCAGAACATATAAGGGAATTAAGATAAAGAAAAAGCCAAGTAAATAAACAGACAAGGAATGCCATTTAGTCATCAGTCTAACCTAATGAAAAGAAAACGCTACTTATAATGACAAACTGCAGTGTGGTGTCATGCATTGGATTCTGGAACAATGCTGAAATTATAATAAAGTTTCTATTTGGTTAATAGTATTTTACCAATTTCAATTTCTTAGCTTTGACAAATGTGCCATTTAAGCAAGGGGAAACTAAATCAAGAGTATGCAGTAACTCTGCACCTTGCTTGTAACTTTTCTGAAAAACTATAATTATTTCAAAATTTAAAAGATTATTCAAAAACTTAATTTGGTTTATGTTCCTTATAGCCAAGAGCTACTAAATGCATATACTACTATAATAGTTTGTGTGAAATCAAAGGAAAATAAATAAAAGAAAATAACTAAATCTATAAAAGGAATGAGGGCCTTGAAAATAGTTACAAGGAAAATGAATTATTCAAATTGTGATATTGAGAAAGAATGTATAGTAAAACAAAATAGAAATAACTAAAGTACTAGTTGTTGCCATTGGAAGAGATAGAGCCATCCCTAACAGAAATGCTGAAAAAATTCAGGAAGAGAAAGACATTTTAGAAAAGAACTGATGTCTTCAGTTTTGCAAATGGTAAGTATGCCTTGATGTGCTGGAAGTGTATGCAAGTGTACAGGTCAATGAAGCAGTTATTAGAATGTAACAGTCAGAAGACAGATTGGAACTGGAAATAATGATCTGGTGCTAGCACACAGAAAGACAATAGCTGAAATCCTAAGAGTAAATGGCTAAGGTAGAAATTTTTGGAAAAAATCAAGTTAATGAAAGAGAATGAGAGAGCATAGAAAGGAAGGGGGTTCTAAAGACAGCACTTTAAAAAAATACACTAGGAATTCATGAAGAAGAAGAATAAAAGGAAATGGTAAAGGAGTAGGGAGGTAACAGGTAAACAATGAGAGTAATATATTACCACCTAAAGAGAAGAGAGGATGGCAAGAATTAGAAGTATTCATTAGTGTCAAGTACTACAGGGACAAGGATCTATGTTAACCGAATGAACACCGTAAAGTATGGATACTGAGAAGTCATTGATTACCAAAGGGCTCAATAGATAGGCAAGGAACAAAAGTAGAGAAAGTACTTCCAGAGGATAAGAGATGTCACTTCTCTCTTATTTCCTGGGAGACAGTAAAATCTCATTCTCCCTCCTTACATACAGTGATTACTCCAGCAAAATGCCCCACTCTTGAAAAGCTCAGCAAAAAATGTTTGTCCAGTGTACATACTTTTTATTTTGTGGAAAATCCATTTTCATGAAATGAGAAGGGATGCAATTAATAGCCCCAAACTGAAGCTCTAAAAATAAGCTATGGAGCTAAGGCTACAATTATATTTAAACATTGTGTTTATGGAAGGGGCAATTAATAAGCAAATAGTGTAGGTAATGTGCACTAAGCAGCTGAAGAGATGCAATAGTAAATCAGCTGCAGTAGACTTCCTCAAAGATAGAAACATCTAATTAGTGTGATATGTGAATAGACACATACACACATATACATAACATTTAAACATTATTTTTACACAACATCTTTGAAATGGAAACCAGTCGTCAGTAGTCACAATCCAGCTGCCAGCAGGCAGAAGACAGCCAAAGCATTCTATTATGCTTGTGTTTGGCCGTCATGTTGGTTTCTTGTTTGTTTGTTGTTTTGTTTTTTGTTAGTTATTTGAGCACTTTGGGTTGAGGCATATGCTTTGTATATTACTGTATTTAGCAACATTCTTTATCATCTTACTTCTAGCTAACAAGTTTATGGCTCTTCTGTGGCCCTTGAAGGTGGTTCAGTTTTGACTGTCTGTACATTATATGCAACTAGTCTTGTACAACAAGCAATAGAGCAAGTTTCTTTTTTCTTATTTTTGGAAAATCAAACATTATGAGCATTTTTAAGTGGAAATGTTTAACACTGTTTTACTTTGGATACTGCCATTTTCCTTTTTCTATGTTGATGTGCAAAGTTTCACTTTAGAAATTCCAGTCATGCTTTCTGCCTTCTCTGGATTTGGAAAGAAGCAGACAGAAATGCAATAGAAATTCATCATACTGGAATCTATGTGCATGAACAATAGTTCTAACTGCTTGAATAAAAATGCCATGATATTTATATCTAGATTTGTAAATATGGAGATTCTGAAGCAACACCATAGATCCACAATTGTCAAAATAGCTCTAGGCCAATTACCTATCTGCATTTATATAGCCCACAAATAAAAGCAAACCAGGAAATCCAGAAATAAATCAATCACTATTTATTGAGTGTTTCATTGGAGCTTTGTTCTACGCATGTAGCTTAAAGCTGTACCTTTATTGACTGATGTGGATCACTGCACAATCAATATGGCTAGGGCAACATTTATCAGTCATAAAATCTGGCTGGGACACACAAATAGATGTGTTTATCCTGTAGTTCACATTACAATTACGTGAGAACATGACTTCCATCTGAATTGTTTAAATAATTAAGAACAGATAAGAATTGTCTTAATAACTCATATTATTTAGATAAAGCCTCCAAAATTATTTCTGCAGTATATATTGTATATAATATGCAACTTTTTCTTTATCAGAGTGTTTCTAAATACTTCTACTTTAATCAATTTTATGTTAAAAGACTATATTTCTCCCTTTTATTATTTTTTTGTGGCCTAAAATCTTATAATAAAAACCAGGATAGAACATCTATAAGTTACTGAAAATAGATGTCAGTAGAATACAGGATAACAGATCTGGAAAATATTTTGGAGGAATGAAATAAAGTGATTCTTCTGTTTAATCCTTAATTAATGGCCCCAAAAAGAGGATTGCTAACTATCTTTCCAAAGAATGTAACAGAACTCTGAGCCTCCACCAACCACAGCTTGACCTCAACCTAAAATCCTTTGGTTTAGTAGTGGAATAGAGGAGAGATAAAGAGAGACCAGAGAGTTCAGAGAAGTCACTGCTGCCTTAACAGCACAAAACCAGTGTTCACAAAACCCTCTCTCGGAAGTGTTCACCAGAGATCACACTGCAAATATTTGATCATTTCTTTTTCTTTTTTTGGACACAATAAGCAAGGTAGAGAAAAAATCCATACAAAAGCATAGCTGGCTTTTCAAACTGTTCTCTCATTCATTCATTCTATTCTTTATGGAATAGCTGATGAACTAAGCAAAAACCTTTATTTTCAAATAAATTATATAGAATGCATTTGCCTTCTTGTCACATGTTTGGAAGAAAACGCGTAACATCCATTTCGATTTGTCTAAATGTTTTAAATATGCAGATAACAGAAAAAAATGACCATCCTAATATTTCAGAGACATGTTTTGTTTTCTTTAAAAAATACATTTATTTAAAAATAGACTTCGACATATTTCCAGAGTTTTAGTATAGAAAATGTTTGGAATACTTAGCAAATGTTTAGATTATTACTTCAGACCTATGATTACCTGTTCACATGTAATGTGATAAATATTCTACATCAATGGATATAATTTTATTTCAGCAATCCCTGTTTTAAACGGTCTAGAATACATCTTCAGTGGAGGTCTCAACTGGGCACAAACTGACACTCAGAGTCTAGTTATATCCAAAAAACTGTATAGACAGCCCGGAGAGGTTCAGAAGCCAAGATGCAGGCAAAGGGAGTTTCAGGGGATGGAGAAAGTCTGTTCAAAGAACATTTGTGAAAGGCTGTAAGGGAATTAAGATAAAGAAAAAGCCAAGTAACTGAATAGACAAGGAATACCATTTAGTTATCAGTCTAACCTAATGAAAAGAAAATGCTACTTTTAATATTCCTAGATATTTTAAAACATTTCCTATTGGCCCTATACACAAATGTAATTTTTTTCTTTGTATCTCCCCTTTTTTTTTTTTTTTGAGACAGGGTCTCACTCTGTTGCCTAGGCACAGGGTGTGATCTTGGTTCACTGCTATCTCTATCTTTTGGGCTGAAGTGATCCTTTCACCTCAGCCTCCAGAGTAGCTGGGGCTACAGGTGCATGCTCCCATGCCTGGCTTATTTTGTTTACTTTTTGTAGAGATATGGTTTCACCACATGGCCCAGGCCAGTCTCAAACTCCCAGCCTCAAGCAATCCTCCTGCCTCAGCCTCCCAAAGTGCTGGGATTACAAGTGTGAACCACCGTGCCTGGCCTGTAAATTTTCTCTTACTAGGCTCTCTGTACCCCACAGGAACCATAATGAAGTATCAACTGAGATCCTATTTCTCAACAGAAATATAGGACCCAGCAGGAAATCAGCACAATAAGAATTGTGTAGAATATTAGTTTTGGAGAATCTTAGACATACCTTTAGAAATTCTGCAGAAAACTAAAATACTACCTAAGGAAGAAGTTTCTTGTAAACGAAATTTAAAAGTTAAAGTTAAATGACTTTCATTCTACTGACTGAAAGAAATCCTGGGAAAATTTGGGATTCCTCCATTTAAAAGTGTAATATATTGGAGCAGTTTGGCTTTCAACCACAAACAATTCCTGAATTAGACACTGTAAATGAAAGAATCCTCTGTTAGACCTTTGACAAGTCTCTTGCAAAATGCATATACAAACCCTCTTTTTTCTTCATTTCTTCCTCATTTTGGAACACTTAACATTTTAATTTCCCTAAATTATACTTCTATGTGGGAAAATTATTCTTTTTTTTCTTATATTTTTGAAGCATGTATAACTTTATCGAAATATCATCTTGCCCACACTGGATCTTATCTGTGCAACAATATCTACTAATGTTTCTGGCATTTATTTGCTTGTTTTTCATTTTTGTTTTTGTTTTGTGATAGGGTCTCACTCTGTCGCCCAGTGCAGTGTGCCACTGGAGTGCAGTGGCACAATCATGGCTACTTCAGCCTTGACCTCCCAGAATCAGGTGATCCTTCTGCCTCAGCCTCCCAAGTAGGTGGGACCACAGGTGACCACCACCATGCCCAGCTTTTTTTAAGTTGTTTTTAATTATTTGTAGAGATGGAGTCTCCCTACTTTGCCCAAGCTAGTCTCAAACTCCTGGCCTCAAGGAATCCTCTCACCTAAGCCTCCTAAAGTCCTGGGATTACAGGCATGAGCCACTGTGTCCAAACTATTAATGTTTTTTTAATTTTGGTAAAATATACATAACATAAAATTTACCATGTTAGCATATTTTTGGGATCCAGTTCAGTGGCATTAAGTATATTCACATTATTGTTATAACCATCACCACTGTCAGTCACTAGACTTTTTCATTTTCTCAAATTGAAACTTTCTACCCGTTAAACAATAATTTCCCATCTACCCTTAACCTCAGTCCTTGAAAACCACCATTCTACTTTGTATGTCCATAAATTTGACTATTCTAGGTACTGTGTATAAGTGGAATTATAACAGTATTTGTCCTTTTGTTTCTGGTTTATTTCACTTTGCATAATGTCTTCACAGTTCATTCATGTTATAGTATGTGTCAGAATTTTACTTCTTTTTAAAACTTAATAATATTCAAATGTACAGATATACTACATTTTATTTATTTATTCATCCATTAATGGACATTTTGGCTGTCTCCACCTTTTGTGGACCATTGTGAATAATGCTGCTATGCGCATTTATGTATAAATATCTGTTGAAATCTCTGCTTTCAGTTTTTTGGGGCATACTCCCAGAAGTGGAATTGCTAGATTAAATGGTAACTCTATGTCTAATTTTTTGAGGAACGTCCATGCTGTCTTTCTCACTGGCTACACCATTTTACATTCCATTAAGCAGTGTACAAGGGTTGCATTTTCTCCATATTCACTTCAACTCTCGCTATTTTATGGTGGTATTTTTTTAATTTTAAAATACAATAGCCAACCTGAGTGTGAAATGGTGTTTCATTGTGGTTTTGATTTGGATTTCCCTAATGATTAGTTACATTGAACATTTTTGCATGTGCTTATTGACTATCTGTATATTGTCTTTGGATAAATTCCTATTAAGTTCTTTTGTCGATATTTAATTGGGTTGTTTTTTTCTTGTTGTTGAGTTATAGGAGTTACTGAGTTGTTTTTGTTGAATTGTAAGGATTTACTGTGAGGTTACGTCCCATTAAACCCATTGAAAGTTGAAAATATTTTAAGTCAAAATGTGTTTAATACACGTACCCTACTGAACATCATAACTTAGCGTAGCCTACCTTAAATATTTTCAGAACTTTTACATTATTTATCAGTTGGGTGAAATCACCTGGAAATGCCATACACTATAGAGTATTGGTTGTTTACCCTTGTGATTGCATGGCTAATGGAGATGTACCTTGCTGCCCTGAATTACACATCAAGAGAGTCTTATACCACTTTCTACTGAATGTATATAGCTTTTGCACTACTGTAAAGCAGAAAAATTTTGAGTTTAGGCTGGGTGCTGTGGCTCACGCCTGTAATCCCAGCACTTTGGGAGGCCAAGGTGGATGTATCACCTGATGTCAGGAGTTTGAGACCAACCTGGCCAACATGGCAAAACCCCATCTCTACTAAAAATAGAAAAATCAGCCGGGCATGGTGTCGCATGCCTGTAGTCCCAGCTACTCGGAGGTTTGAGGCAGGAGAATCACATGAACCCGGGAGGCAGAGGTTGCAGTGAGTGGAGATCATGCCACTGCATTCCAGCCTGGGCAACAGAGGAGATTCTGTCCCTCTCCAAAAGAAAAAGAAAACAAAAATTTTAAATTGAACCATTGTAAAACAGGGACTATCTCTATGTCCTAAATATTAACGCTTTGTGAGGTATATATGATTACAAATATTTTCTCCCATTCTATGAGTTGTCTTTTCACTCTATTGATAGTATCACTAATGCACAAATGTTTTAAATTTTGATTAAATCCAATTTATTTTTCATTTTGTTGCTTGTGCTTTTGGTACCATTTGAGACCATATTGGTATTATGGTACATCCAAGAAATCATTGCCAAATACAATGTCATAAAGATTTTTCCCAATTTTCTTCTTAAAGTTTTATAATTCTAGCTCTTACATGTAGGTTTTTTATCTATTTTGAATTAATTTTTTAATACAATTTAAGGTACAAGTACAACTTAATTCCTTCTCATATGGATATTCAGTTTTCTAAACATCATTTGTTGAGAAAGGCTGCTTAATGTTTTTCCTCTTTCTTTACCATTTTCGAAGTAGGTACAAAGATATACTTAATCCTCAGTGTGCATTTATTGTCAATTATTTATAAATCAAGCAAGTTATTAAGGAAAAAAAATTCTGACACGCTGTTATAATTTATTTGCACCAAAGTGGGCACCTATTAAAGAGTATTCTTTGTAGTTGAATTTTTTGTGCATGCAAGATGTAAGGTCTGTTTCCATACAGTAACATAATTGAAGGATGCATATATCTGACTCTGAGACACCGAAGTGAGGTGTTAATCTTCAAAAAGATTTATTGGAGAGGTGGAGAACATTATACATAGGAAAACCTCTTCACTATTTTTAGGTTTCTCTTCCCCATCAAATTCTACTCATCAAAATATCTAATCTACTAACCTGCTTTACCTCATCCTATGCTGACTTTCTGACTGTCAGGCCCCTCTTCTCCCATCTACTTCAGAGTAGCTCCATACCTTCTGCTGTGTAATCTAGCCTCTCTTCTCAGGTTTTCCCATTTGCTCCAATTTTCTACCTTTTTCTCAGCAAAACAAAAGACTCTTACTATTAATCTTCTTTACAAGAAAATAGTAGAAGAGCAGGAGAATATTAACACAATTACCAATATAATTCTTTTTTTTTTTTTTTTTTTTTTGAGACGGAGTTTCACTCTTGTCACCTAGGCTGGAGTGCAATGGCGCAATCTCAGCTCACTGCAACCTCCACCTCCCAGGTTCAAGTGATTCTCCTGCCTCAGCCTCCCAAATAACTGGGACTACAGGTGCCCACCACCACACCCGGCTGATTTTTGTATTTTTAGTACAGACAGGGTTTCACCATGTTGGCCAGGCTGGCCTCGAACTCGTGACCTCAGGTGATCCACTCGCCTTGGCCTCCCAAAGTGCTGGGATTACAGGTATGAGCCACCGTGCTCAGCCAATTCATTTTTTCATTATGACATATAGCATACACAAAAAATTATATGTGACATGATTAAATAATGACAAAGCCTTATTTCCTCTAAAGTTCCATGGATACCACTTCTAATTACACCCCCACCATTTCCCAAAATTTATCCATAATCATGAGTTTGTGTTCAACATTCTTTTGCTTTCCTTTATAGCTTTTACTACAATGTGTTTTCTAAACACAGTAAGATACAATGTTACCTAGCAGACAGAAAAATGTTAAAGTTTGAAAATACCAAAAATGAACCAAGATTTGAGACATGGGATTTCTCATACACCACTGGAGCATACATTGTTGTACAGGCTATTTGTAAAACAATTTGGTATTATTTTATAAATGAGGCTCTACAGTCCAGCAGTTTTCTTTCACAAAACTCTTACACATGTACTCCAAGAGAGATGCATTTGAACGTTCAGAGCAGCATTTTAGCAGTATAAATGTTAAATAACTCAAACATTCATCAGCATACCAGTGCACAAAGATGAAGAGATTCCAGTTTTAGGTATCAAAATAAATGATTCTCAAATATTTAATGTTGTATGAAAAAGCAAGTCAGTGTATAAAATATATGATTTAATATTTTATTATATAAAATACTGCATGTAAAAACTCCTTTACCAAGATCATATGGTAGACCTTACTAGTGTTCATTGACC
The DNA here is from genome assembly GCF_029281585.2 of Gorilla gorilla gorilla. Taxonomy (NCBI): domain Eukaryota; kingdom Metazoa; phylum Chordata; class Mammalia; order Primates; family Hominidae; genus Gorilla; species Gorilla gorilla. Next base: position 94,485,174 of record NC_073231.2, on the reverse strand, counting down.
TCTAGTCAATCTCTTTAGGTTATATGATATAGCTTATAAAAGACTATACTTTCTTGCTTTCTTACAGTCAGTTGATGTCATCTGATTGGTAAGGGCCGTGATGAGAAGATCCTGATTTAAATAATCAAAGTGCAGATGTGTGACATCCTTGACTTCTGTTCCACATCCACTGCAATTGAAGGGGCCATGGATTTTAGAGGGTACATCTTCAAGTTGGTGAAACCTCTTTCTGCCTAGCAACCAGAGTTACTTATGGAGTAGAGTCCCTGCTGACCTATAAAAGACATATAGCTTGAACGAGAAATAAGCTTTGATCTGTTAAAATGGTCAGATTTAGGCATTGTGTTTATTATTGCATCAGGTTAGCTTATTCAACTGTTGCAGTTGCCATTATTTCCTGTATGTATTATTCTAAAAAATCCAAGTTTTAAGTAAAAGAAGCCACACACAAGAAAGTATATGCTGTGTGATATCAGTCTTATGAAGTTTTAAAGTAGGCAAAACTAATATATTGTGTTAGAAGCCAAGAAAATACCTGCCTTTAGGTTTTATTGATTGGAAAGGCATATGAGGGGGGTTTCTGGCGGAGGGGCTGGTACTGTTCTATTCTTGATCTGATTGCAGATTCATTCTTGTTACCTCTGCTAATAATTCATAAGGATTGTAGTGATGTCCTTCTATTTTTTGATATTTATAACTTGTACCTTTTCTCTTTTTTGCTTGTGCAATTTTTTTAGGGTGTATTAAATTTTATTAGTCTTTTTCAAATAAATGAGTTTTGGTTTAGTTAATTTTTTCTATTATTTTTTTGTGTCATATAAATTTCTGTTCTTAATTTTATTATTTCATTCTATTTTCTTTAGATTCAATTTTTTTTAACTTTGTGGGAGTATAAATGATAAGTTCATTGATCATAAGCCATAAGAATTGAAGAATGCACGTAGGATTATAAATTAACCTGTACTCATGGCTTTATCTGCATTGCACAAGTAGTGTTTTGTTATGTTTTAATTTTCATTTAGTAAAACATTTTCTAATTCCAATTGGTGATTTCTTCTTTCATTCATGATGTTTTACAAGTGCTTGTATAATTTCAAAATATTTAGAAATTGTCTAGTTATCTTTTTATAATAATAAATTATTAAATTTCTAGGTTAAATCTGTAATCAGGTAACAAAATATGTAAATTCAAAAAAATTAGGGTTTTGCATCTCACATTAAGTCATTGATGCATTTGGAATTGAGTTTAGTAATAAGATATAAGGTAATGATCCATTATCATTTTTCCCAGATATTTAGTTATCTTGGCACCATTTATTAAGTAGCAAATTATTTTTCCATTAACTTGCCATGCCAAAGCAATTTGTAATGCCAAACTGTCATACATCAGATTTCCTAAAATCTAATATATGATTTCTGTTTTATTGCTCTTTTTGTCTACCTCTTAGTCAATATCAGCTATTTTAGTTATTAGAACATTAAAATATGTCTTAGGAACTGAAAGAACAAATCTGCCCCCTCCCACCACCTGATTCTTCTCATTTAGGAGGTTTTGTCACCTCTCCAGATGCTGCTTCTAATCAATTTTGAAATCAACCTGTCAAGTTTCTCATATATAAAAATTATATATATATATATCAGTTTACACAGAATTAATACCTGTATGATGCCATGCTAATCTTTTAATTCACTCAGATTTTCTTTAATGACCTTTAATGTTTGTAATTTATTACAACATCAAGTTGCATATGTTTTATGAAACTTGTTACTAGGTAAAATATATATTTCACTGCTGTTGTAAATGGTATCCTGCATGTGTGTGTGTGTTTTCAAATAGTGTATTGCTTTTGTATATAAATATACTGAAGTTCTGAATTTAAATTTTGAACTTATTATCTGGGAAACTTGCTAAATTATCTCATCCAATCAAAGGATTCTCTCTTGATACTTTTAAGCTGTTCTTCCTTTCCTATGTCATATCTTTTTTCTTTTTTTAATGTCCCTTATTGCACTGACTGGAATGTTCTGATTGTAAATGGAATGCTTTTACCACTTAAGACAGTTTTTCTAAATGCTTCTCAGGTCAAATAAGTTCTTATCTATTTCTAATTTGCTAACAATTTCATCATAAATTCTGGTTGATTTTTTAAAGATTATTTTCTTCACTAATTGTGATAATCACTTAGATTATTTTCCCCTTTTATTTGTTATATTTACATATCCTCTCATTTTGAAGCAATCTTGCATTCATAAAGTGAATCCAATATGTTGTGGCATTTTACCTTTTTATAAAGCATTACTGTATTTGGTTTGTAATAATTTGTTTATATCTGTATTTATGTTCAATAAATTTTGATTTTATTTTCTTTCAATTACTGACCTTGTCTGGCCTTGGTTTAAACATAAAAGCAAATTAAGATTGAAACACACTTTCTTTTTCCTAGTCTTTGAAGACACCACAGAAAGCTTAATATTACCTATTCCTTGGAAATTTTCTAGAGCAACGATCCGAAATTATTTGGATCTGTTATTTTATATGAATATGGGGAGGGTGTAAAGGAAGATTTTAGTCTATTGAATTAATTTCTTTCTTTGAAATAGGCCCATTTGAGTTTTCAAACTTTTTTTGAACTATTTTTGATAATATTTTTCAAGGAATTTATTTTTTCATTTCAGATTTTTCATGTGCATTTCTACACATTTTTCTTTCTCCTCATTCTTGAACCAGGAAGTTTAAATATTTATTTTTAGTAATTTTTATGTTTAGGTGTGATTATGTTAGTGTTCATAAACTTGGTGAAAATTTTTTGAAGTTTGTCCAAAAGAACATTTTTTAGACATTATTTGCATTCCAAATCACATCTTAAACAATGTGACCTTGAGTTAACAAACCTCAGAGGAAAACGTTTGGTAGGAAATCCTAGTTAGAAACCTACTCAGACACCTACAGACCTACTCAGACACCTATATCCTCTCAGGCTGTATGTCCCCAGCACCAACATCACATCTTAATCCATGGGGTTTTGTGCTTTTTGGTCTTTTATGGCTTCTGAAAAATTTATATATTTTTCCATAAGTCCAGCCACACGGTAAAATATATTTGAAAAATTACCCATTACTGTGCACTTGTCTGAACATCTATCTAGTTTCCCACAGGGAAGGTAATAGATTAATAAACATATTTTCTTTAATTCTGATCATTTCATTTACATTTCACCCTTTCTCATTTAATCTAGAATTTTTCATCTATAACTTGGAGAATGGAAGACATAATAGATAATATAGAACAAAAGAAGATGATTATCTGTTTTTGAACCTTCAAGGCTAAGGAACTCGGACAAACAATAGATTAGAAAATTACTTGGGGATCCAGTTTCTTCTACCCAACTCACCTACTCACCTAAAAAGAAATTAGATTCCTCAGCTAAGAATAATTTTGAAAGTAATAAATAAAAACTCATATGAGGCTCTGAGAAGAGAGGACTTGTATCTTGCCCATTTACTTTGCTCAACAGTTGATTAGAAATGGGATGAAACCTTAGACTAGACATTTTCTGGATTCCCCTGGACAGAAACAGGATATCAGTATATCCCATGCAATATGATGTGAGAAAAATGAAATACAAGTGGATATTTGACATATGGATGCATATGAAAATTTTTTCTCTAGACTGTGAGACAGTTTTTCTTCTTCTGTCCTTTTGAGAGGAAGGTACAAGCACCTGAGATAAAAAGCCAGATTGAAATCCATCTTGTGTTGAAAGAGGAGCATGCAGAGCACATGCTATTATCAAGCAATGTCAGGGATCATGGTGGTACAGAGATTATTCCTCAGAGTCTAACTACTCAGAGCATGAGCCCCACCCACACAAGCACCAGCAGCAGCAGCTTTTCCTAGGAGCTTGTTATAAACACAGAATTTCAGGCACTACCCCAGGTCTATTTAACCTGAACCTGTATTTTAATAAGATCCTACAGAGGATGACAGCAAGACGCAATGAAAAGAAATGAACAAATAGGTGAGACAAAATGCATCCAAAAAGTGACATCAGATGATGTCACAGTACTCAAGACCTCTCTCTGCGTGATTACTGATTGGCATTATATAAGCTCTCCAAGTAACTGAGGGAAGTAGAGAGAAGATTAAATTGTCAGAGACCCTTATATTATGAGTTTATTCTAAGATTAAATGCCTACCTTCAGAAAGATGTGGTTATGAAAGAGAGAAAATATCAGAGAAAATTAACAGAAAAAAAGTCTATTTTCTAGCATGGGCTGAAATTTGTTCCTGACATATAAACTTTATTCCTGCAATGAATGTGTCACTTAAATCTTTGAGGGCAGGGATTATGTTATATAATTTCCAAACCCCTCCCAGCACTTTGCCCAGCACGTTTCAAAAAGGATGTTCTCAACATATGTTTATAAATAAATAGAAATAAATTGTGCTGTAAATATTTTATTGATAATTCTAGTATATTGTTTGTATTTTATATATAATAATTTATATATGATAATATATATTTATGCATATATTATCATTTATAAATTAAACAAATATAATATACATACCTAACAGTAAATGAAGAGTATAATTTACAAACTTATTCACAATTGTTCCTTACCTTAAATATCTCAGTGTGGTAGTTCAGTCAGGGAGCCAGGCCCAGCGCTGGAGCTGGCCTGCTGGGGAGGGGCAGGAGGTATGCACAGGAAGGCCCACCCAGCCAGCAGCAGCCAGCCGGTGGCAGGAGTAAGGAGCAGCACAGGCAAAAAGTGGCGCAGGCAAAAAGCGGCACCTAGGCGAGCACAACGCAGCTGCCGCCCTGGGACCCAGACTGCTGCCTTGCGACGGAGCACAGCAACATTTCATGTGTTCCTTGTATACAAGTGACATCCCAGATTGTAATTCTCTGCTAAGATTTAAGTAAAATTTAAGAATTTGAAAGACTCTTTCTGATAATGGCCACTGTTATTATCTCTTACCCCTAATGTGACTCTCTCCAAATCCAATTTAGGTAAAACAGTAACCCCTGAAAGGAGAGAAATTACAGACAACCCATGAATTGAGGAGTAATTAAAAGCTGGCCATATAGAACCATCAAACAGCCCTTGGAATTCACCCATTTTTGTCATTCCCAAAAAGTCTGATAAGTAGAGACTTTTGCATGACTTATGTGCTATTGATGCTAATTTGCAACCTATGGGGCCCCTTCAATAGGGGATGCCTCCCCCGCAGTGATTCCTCAAGATTGGCCTATAATCGTTACTGACTTAAAAGACTGTTTTTATACCATTCCCCTAACAGGTCAGGACAGAGACGAGTTTGCATTTACAATACTAGATACCAATAATGAAAGGCCAGCTTGCCGATTTCACAGGAAAATGCTTCCTCAAGGGATGCTAAACAGTCCTACCATGTGTCGGTATCATGTAAATCAAGCTTTGCTCCCCAGTAAAAAAGAATTTCCTGATTGCAAAAATGTTCACTTTATGGATGATATTCTACTAGCAGCCCCAATGGAGCCAATAATTTTAAGTTTATATACATCTGTTGTAAAGAATACAGTTAAGAGTTTTAACCATAGCACCTGAAAAAGTACAGATGTCCTCTCCTTGGAAATATCTTGGGTACATACTAACTTCCTGGTCAGTAAGACCTCAAAAGGTTAAATTGAATACTAGCAACCTACAAACCTTAAATGATTATCAGAAATTACTAGGTGATATTAACTGGCTTGGTCCCACCTTGGGCATTCCTAGTTATAAGCTGCAAAACGTGTTTTCTATCTTAAAAGGCAATATAACTCTGGATTCTCCCAGGTATTTAACCCCCACAGTACAGAAGGAGATTGAGGAGATAGAACAAGCAATTTCTCAAAGGCAACTAGATCGCATAGATCCGAAATATTCGGTCCAGTTGTTTATTTTTCCCACTAAACACTTCCCTGCAGGGTTATTAGAACAGATGACCCCAGGGCTGCACTTTCTAGAATGGGTTTCTTGCTCTTACACCAGGACTAAAATACTCTCTTCCTATATCAGTTCCTATATCCAGTTAATCAGTAAAGTCATCTATTCAGGCCACAGATGATGCAGTCAGTTCCTAGGTTATGATCCTGATATCATCAGGATTCCTTTAAGTAAAAAGCAATTTGAAGTAGTTTTGCCCTATGGGTAGATTGGCAAATAGCGCTCTCCGATTACACAGGTCAAATGGAGGATGTCCTTCCTGCTGATAAAATCCTTCGGTTCTTATCTTATACTCCTATGATTTTACCTACAAAAATAGTTCACTCCCCCATACCTAATGCTTTAACACTGTTTACTGATGGTTCAGGTAAACATGGAAAAGCGGCTATTTAATAAAGACCACATAATTCCCTCACTCGATCTGGGTTTACTAGCACTCAAAGAGCTGAGGTTGGGGCCTTAATGTAGGCTCTGGAGACCTTTCCCTCTCAGTCCATCAATATTGTTAGTGACTCTGCCTACTCTGTTTATTTGTTGTAGAACCTTGAGACAGCCCTAATTAAGTCCACTCTGGAGCTCACCCTGTGTGATCTTTTTCTCCGACTTCAGCAATTGCTAGATCAATGTACACATCCTATTTTATTACACACATTCGAGTTCACAGCTAACTGTCTGGCCCTTTGGGTTATGGAAATGATCAAGCAGACTTTCAGGTTATGACATCACTGCTTGACCAAGCCAGTCAATTGCATCAATTCTTCCACCAAAGCTGGAGAAACTTATCTAAACAATTTCAACTTACCCAAAGACTGGCTAAACAAATTATCCTGCAATACCCAGATTGCCAGCTCACAGGCATGTCCCCTCCTCCAACAGGTGTTAACCCTAGAGGACTAGAACCTAATCAGTTATGGCAAACAGATATTACACACATCCCTGAATTTGGAAAACTTAGATATGTGCATGTATCCGTTGATACCAACACTCATCTAATTAGTGCACATGCTCTTCCTGGAGAGTCCACTCGATATGTCATTAAACATCTTCTTTTAACTTTTGCATTTAAGGGGCAGCCCACAAAAATTAAAACTGAAAATGGTCCAGCTTATCCCAGCTGACAATTTCAACAATTTTGTCACATGTGGAACATCCAACATTCTACAGGCATCCCACACAACCCCCAAGGACAGGCCATAGTAGAACGTGCCCACTCCACTGTTAAAAATATGCTCAAAAAACAAAAAAGAGGGAATATGACTATGGACCCTGCAACACTATTGGCAAAAGCCTTATTTACCCTTAATTTTTTGAATTTAGATAATAAATTTCAATCAGCTGTAGAAAAGCACTTTGCTAAAACCTCTCAAGACATAAAACCTGCAGTTTTATGGAAAGATGTAAACAGTAATGTATGGTGTGGTCCAAATGAATTGTTAAAGTGGGAAGAGGATATGCTTGTGTTCACATACCCTCAGGTCCTCTTTGGGTTCCAGCACGACACATTAAACCATACCGTGGCATGGCTAGGACCCAACCTGGTACCAGAAATGAAGAAAATGACCCTACAGGACCTACAGCCCTGGACGATGCGACTTCCCCGGATGACACAAGCCCTGGACATCACCTAGGGGATGCTGAAGAAGACAACTCAGGAGGCTGAACGAATCCTGCTCCAGACACAGACACCATTCACTCCAGATAATTTGTTCCTTGCTATGCTCTCTATTGTACACCGCAACTTGCATAGGGTATTGATCCTTTTCATGCTCTCGCTTTGTCTGCAACCTGTACTTGCTATTGGGCTCATATCTTAGATCTGCCTTTCTTTTGCCCTGTCACTTGGGCAGACACCCCCTTCCTAGCCTTTAATAACATAACTGCTTGGCTAGGAGGGATAGATTTACCGCCAGTGGGGTCCCTCATTCATGGCACACATGGGACTAAGGTGTCAGGTAACACTGCATATCACTCTACTATCCTCCCACTGTGTGTAAGTTCTAAAAGTTCTAACCCTTACAGTGTACCTGCCCAAACACAATTATGGCTGCATTATGGCAAAGGAAATGCCTTAACAGTTTTAGCTGCTGGTAGCCTCAAACCGGCAGTGCAATCAATGCTACTTTCCCAAACATTCCTTCCTGTGTTAAAAGAACAAAGCCGAGAAAGTAATGGATTCCACTTTAACTGGCAGGTCTGTCGTGGGGGACAAGCCTGTAGCCTTCAGTTAGGCAATTATAACATCTTAGACTGGAGCCCCCACAGCCATTAGCAGGGCAGCCTTACTGATGTCCTCATCCATCGTGGCATCAATCACAGTTTCGTAGCCACATCCCATTTCCCTATGATTTTGGCTGATGGGGGGATGGAATATCCCAGTGCCTGGGACATCTTAGAATCTCCTTTGACACCTGGCATGGGACATACCATAATTCCAGTCACGACTACACTATAACCTTTATTCATAATCACACTGATCAGTGCCTAATTTGCACTGCGCATCCATATGTTTTCCTTATGGGAACCGATATTTCTATTACACCCCAAAACTCTGCATTTGTGACCCGGGTGCAGGGACAGGTTTGGTTCAACTCATGTATCACTAATTTCAAAATATCTAATTTAAATATTACTAGTGTCATCATATTAAGGAGACAATCTGAGGCATTCCTACCAGTCATGGTCTGCAGGACGGATCCCACAACTCAGGAGTATAGTTGAACAGTTTCCTTCAGTCTAGTTGAAAATGGAAGTCCCAGGATAAAGGAGACACTTTACTACCAAAAAAGTAAACTTTTATTTATATTTGCTAATTATTGAACATCTGTCCTGGTTTACAAGGGAGACATATTAGTATTAATGCCTGGATGATGCTGTCTTTTTCAGGACAAGTATTTTCTTTCTCAAATTTCTTATAGTCTTTTCTTATCCTCATGTGACTTTAAAGAGGAAGATCAGCTTCTATGATTTTGAGATGGCTATTTGTCACACATGTTTTTCTCCTTCACCATATCTCCAGTAACTTTTAATGTTAAAAACTATAGCTGAGATGAGCATTAACCCCTGAGTGTCAAATGCTACTCGTCATCAAGTGAGAAGGGCACGTTAGTGATTTCTGATAAAATGCTTGTAATACTAGCTTTAAAGACAGCCAAGGAAGTTTGTTAAAGTCAGTATCTCCAAGTTTTGGTGTAAGCCCTGTCACAGCTTCCCTGCTTTTTCAGAGGACAGAAAAGTAATTTCTGAAGTACTAGCCACTACTCCACCCTCCCTGTGTCATAAATATCTTAAATTTTACTCACCAACATAACTACGAGGTGCAAACACAGACATCTACGTGTTGATTTGTTACACCTTGTAGACAAATCTGTACTCTATTTTATAAAATTTTATATTTTTTAATGTAGCCTTTTTACAAAGCAGGGTGAAATATGGCTTTTTAAATCATGACTAGTAAAAGGACATTAAATTATCTGTGCAAATGTATTAGAGCAAGATGGTTTATGAACAATTTTGACTCTTCATATATTTATTTCTATTTATTATTGCTAATAATAACAATTACTATTTGGAGGTGTACTACAAAAACAAACTTATTCATTACATAATCAAAGTTTGAGCCATGGAGAACATTTTTGTGCTTAAGAAGGTTTGTGTTTAAGAGGGTTTATTCTGGGGGGGAAATGCTCCCATAGTAAAATATTACATCTTTGCCACAAATGTATTGTATTTGCCACATATGTATTGTATTTGCCACAGATGTAGTGTAGCAATAATTTAAACTATAAGTTTGCAAAGATCACATACCATTCTCTAAAAATATGACTAAATATCTTTACAAGTATATGCCTTCCAAACATGAAAACTCAATGCAGCAGAAAATGTCCCCCCAAAAATTCAGAATTGCATATGATGTGTCTAAGGGTGAATCTATTAATGCTCATCATATTCCACTCTGCCATCATTTTATAACATAGTGGAACATTACGCATTGTATTATGCCAAATTTGAATTTATTGGGTTTTTTTCCAAACATCAGACTAAGACTGTGAATAATGTTTTTCTTGAAAAACGATTCCATTTTTAAAATATTTTAAAATGTGTGTTATCTAAAATGCAGAAGGGCTGCTAAGTTTTCAATTTATTTTAAACAAGAGGTATTTTCAAAGCCAAGTAAAAGCTTGTTGAACCCATGATAGCTTTCTTCTCTTGCTGAAAAAGACCATAAGTGACTATGATTAAGTTCCCTGAATGTAAGGAAAAAGCTAATTTTACAATCCTACACTGAAAAAAAGTGTCCACTTATATCATTAAGCTTTACTCTTTATGCCTATGTAATTAAAAATAATACAAAAATAAGAGCTTATCATATTGACCTATGTGAAAGTTTTAATAATTCTTAAATTAGCTGTTTCAACATTTATAGCAACATGGTAACAATGCATTTAAATTAATGTGTATCAATTTTAATCAAGAATTTAAGAATATGATATAGTACACAAAAATCTTTACTAAGAAGTTTTTAATACTGAAGATTCTTAAGACAATAGAATAAAAAATGCTTTAGAGAAAAATCAAGTAATCTTCCAGTATCTCCATGGATTAGATGTAAAGCATTCCAGGAAATTCTGTTTAGCTCTCTTACTTTTAAATATCTCTTGGCAAGGAGATTTCATAAATGTCTTTAATATTATGTAGTCTTTACTTAGCTTTTGGGTTTGATACCCAGGATATCTAACTCTAATATGATTCCTAACTAACCTACAGGTATTCTTCTACAGCTTTTGATGTGTTACTCCACATAATTGAACAAAAATCTCTATGTGTGAAGTGATTAAATAACAGATGATATCATAGGATTTCCCAACAGAAGATTCTTTGGCTGGTAATAATTGCAGATCTGGTATATTTTTAAAGAATGTTACCTTCTTGTGGAAATAAATCATCTTTTGACCATGTCACTGGGTAACTGGTGATTAAGTACTTTCTACTCATTGTTCTCCATAGTTCAAACTTTCATTATGTAATGAATAAGTATTAAGACTTTACATTGAAATGTGCCTAGATTTGAACCTAATTTCTATTTAACAGTTTAACTGAGCTTGGTTTCAATACATATAAAATGGGGACAATTATTCTTATCTCCCATGACTCCTATAAGTGTTAAATATGTTAATCTTAGTAAAAGTGCCCTGCATATTATTGATATACAAAAAATACTCTGAACATTTTTCTTCCTTCTTGATCTGTTAGGAGCGGAGTTGAGGCCATCTTATCAAAATCAAACTCTCTCCTAAGCTAGAATTATTTATATTTCAAAGAAAAATGACATCAATTCAATTGCCTACCTCTTCCTTGCAGGCCCCTCAGAGTTTGATTGTTAGTCTGCACACTATTTGACTTAAGCCCACATACACGTATTTTAAGTAGTCTCAGTGCTTTGTAGAATACACCTCAGGAATCACATCCTGCTGTCATTGTCAATTGTGAAATGTCTCCGTGAGTGCCCTGATAGGACAGGGAAAGTGTATCCACACATTCACTCCCTTGAGGGAAATTCTCAATTGTAGACTCCCCATGTGCTCAGATTTGTCTCATCAATATATATAGATCTTTTGCCCTCAGACATCTGGACACTGTAGGATGGCTATGAAGAACAGCTTAATGTGAAATATAGCAAAAGTATTTTGACATAGCTTTTTCCTTTCCAAGTGAACCTCCTGATGAAGAAGAAAAGAGACTTAAGAGTGAAGAATTCTTCTAGCAACCAACTCTATTAGTTCAGCTGGCCTAGAATATGTCTGAGAATAAACAAGACATTTTAAAAGCATATTGAGCCAGGCTTGGTGGCTCATGCCTGTAATCCCAGCACTTTGGGAGGCAGAGGTAGGCAGATCACGAGGTCATGAGTTCGAGACCAGTATGGCCAATATGGTGAAACCCTGTCTCTATTAAAAACACAAAAATTAGCCAGGCATGGTGGCACGCCAGCTACTTGGGAATCTGAGGCAAGAGAATCACTTGAACCCAGGAGGCAGAGGTTGCGGTGAGCCGAGATCGCACCACTGACTCCAGCCTGGGTGAGACAGTGAAACTCCATCTCAAAAAGAAAAAAAAAAAGGATATTGAATATTTATTGCTTTTTATTTGGATTTTGAAAAATAAAGCTGTCTTTGATTATATTTTACTTTACTGTGGTGTGAACTGTTTTTGAAGACAGCTTTGAGTCTTATTCACCTTTGTGTCACTGGAGGCTAGGACAGTGCATGGCACATAAAAGCATTCAAAAGGTCTCTGTTGGCTAAGTAAACAAATAATTGAAGTGCAGAACTGAGGTAGGAGGCAGGGCTCAATTCTGAATGCAGGGCTCAAACACCAGGCCAAGTAAGTGACGACTAGCCAAAACAGGGTTGCGGGTGGTGGAAACAGCTTTCCATAAGGCACACTCACCAGTTTGCCATGTCAGTTTACCATTGCCATGGCAACACCTTGAAGTTACCTCCCCTTTCGATGGTAACAACCTAGAATTTACTACCCTTTTCCTAGAAATTTCTGCAGAACCTGCCCCTTAATTTGCATGTAATTAAAACTGAGTATAAATATGACAGCAGAACTGCTTTTCAGCTTTGGACACCCTACCTAAGGGGTGACTCTACTCTGCAAGGAGCAGTACCTCTGCTGCTGCTGCACACTGCCGCTTCAATAAAAGTTGCTGTTTAACATCACCGGCTAACTATTGAATCCTTTGCTCAGTGAAGTCAAGAACCGTCCAGGGCTAAGCCCCAATTTTGAGATTTGTCTTCCCTGCATCGGAACCTATAAGAATATCAAATAAATTCATTTATTGATGTCTTTATTTCTCATCCAACTGTATAATTAAAAGTAATCTACAACCTTGAATCACCTTTTTAATTTTCTTTCAGTTTGTCCAAGCTGAAATTAATACCTCCCCATTGTTCCCACAGCCTGCCTTTTCCTACTAACCAAAATTAGAAAATAATAGCACCTGTTATTGATCTGCATATTTTATCTCTATATACAGCCATTTCCATTTAATTGTACGTTTATTTTTACTCTTTGGCTAATACTGTTTTACATATTAATTGAGGAATGTAGCCTTCTTTATGAAGACAGTAACTCTATTTTCTATAACATAATATGTAAGAGTTTTCTTTTGACAGAGACAAATTAGTTCCATTCATGGTGACAATGAGTATCAACTATTTCAAAGCACTCTTCTGAATATTTCAGTAGATTAAAATGTGAAGAATGTATAAAAGCTGCTCTCAAGTAACAACAGTTTCATAGAAGTTATAAGAAGCATACATTAATATATAAATATTCTTGGTGTTGAGATTTGAAGTGATAGAAATCTGAAAATCAGAGGAGATAGTCTAAGCAGAGAAAAGAGGCATTTACAAAGATTCATATTTACGATGCCATATAATAAGTTCAGCAAACTATGATTAACATAGTTTGCCCAAAGAATAAAATGTACATGTTTCAGTAGCTTGAGAATTTGACACACCAAGAGACTGCAAATATTAGCATTAGGTAAGTTATACTTTAACCTTTTGTGTTCATGTCCCAGTCAATAAGTGAAAATCAAACTTCAGTCATTAAAGCTAAGATCAAGACACATAAGAAGAAATCCTGCTAAAATTACTTTCCACCTCCTACTCCTCATTTGTAGGTATTGTGATTTCTCAGTTTAATGTTTTGTTAGCAAATGAATAAAGTTGTCAAAGGGGGATTATGCAATTAATGACACATAAAAAATAAAGCCACACATTTGCATTTTTTACAAATTATCATCTCAAGCATTGGCTGCAGTTGGTAAACACCTCAACATTTTATTTTTTATCTAAGGAATGATATTGACAATGAAATGTAAGTGATGCTGGGGGAGCTCAGCATGACTGGCTCCAATTTTGGATAGAGGTAGGCCAAAGGGACAGATTAATATCAGTTTATATATGAGAAAGGAGGTAATTTTTGAAGAGTTGGGAAATGTTACTCAACTTCAGTGTAATTGGCAGAAAATTGCTACAGGCTTATAGTATTTGCATGAGATTTAGCTTTTTAGAACAAGAAGCATATTGGAAGAGGTGAGCAAATTAGAGGACAAATGAGGTCATTCTACTGTGACTGAGACAATAAAATGAATAGAAGGCAAATGCACCGTGTGATACATTTTCTCTCACACAGACAGCTCCCCAAAGAGCTCATTGATTTAAAAGAGGTGAAACCATGTAAAAATGTAGAGCTACAATGGCCATCACAGCTGTGGCAGACTATCCTTTATTATCGTGTTTCTTGTAGTTAATCCTTCATTGCATGGCATGAGCTATGTTGCTTATTTAGCCTACTAATTTTCAGTTACTGTATGCAGGTGTATTACAGGAAGAATCCAGATTAAGCAGTAAGGTCATTTCCTAGCTTCAGCTTAGTGAAAGTGTACATGATCAATTACCTTCTGTAATTTAGAGCAGCCAATGTCCCAGGCTGTTTTATTTTATTCTAGAAAGAAAAAGAAGTGATGTGTCACTGGAATAGGCTGCACAAAACAGGTGGAACAAAATAATGTTAGCAATGAATGGGAAATAAAAAGCATAAATTGGTATTTTACATTTTACGATCATACTCTTTCACATAAAAATAGGCCCCAGTATTATTATGATCATTTATTATCAAAACCTTTAGAGGACATCTTGTATGTGCTAGACAATTTGTTAGACTTTAGGATGCAAAAATAAACAAGATATAATTTATGCCTGAGGGAAGTCTACTGAATAATGAGAGAGAGAGAACATGATGCTATATGTGCTATGCAATATTAAATGTAAATAAAACAAGCTTTAAAGACAAGTCTTGGTTAAATTTTGACACTGTCATTTTCTATCTTAAAGAACTTGAGCAAGTTGCTTAGGCTTTCTGGGACATTTTCATCTATAAAGTGTGCATAAATAATATAACTGGTGAAGAGGCCTATTTTGAGAAGACAATGAGATTAAAGATCTAGATGTGTCTCTAGGGAGGACCTGAAGGTAAATACACTGACTTAGAAGATACAGGTATATAAACAGTAAAAAAAAAAAAAAAAAAAAAGTACGTAGGAGAACACTATAATTAGAAGAGAGGAAAATGAAGAATACAGCCAGCTCTGGATAACATCAACATGTGTGGAGTGGGTGAAACAGAAGAAGCCAGTACAGAATAGCTAAGAGAGGGTTAGGTGTAGTGGCTCACACCTGTAAAATCCCAGCACTTTGGGAGGCCAAGACTGGCCAATCACTTAAGTTCAGGAGTTCAAGACAAGCCTGGGCAACATGGTGAAATCCTTTCTCTAAAAAAATTACAAAAATTATCTGGGTGTGGTGGTGTGTGCCTGTGGTCACAGGTATTCAGGTGGCTGAAGCCAGGAGGATCGCTTGAGCCTGGGAGGTCAAGACTGCAGTGAGCTGAGACAGTGCCACTGCACTCCAGCCTGGGTGACAGAGTGAAACCCCATCTCAAAAAGTAATAATAATAAATAAAATGAAACAAAATGGTGAAATCCTTTCTCTGAAAAAAAATACAAAAATTAGCTGCTTGTGGTGATAGAAGAGAAATCAAGGGAGAATCATTATGTATTACAGGAACAGAAGCTAAAGGAGAATCAATGGCTTTGACTTAAAGGCCAGATCTGTGAGAAGAAACGCTTGATGCCCAATTTCACTGCTATTTATTATTAAAGATGACTATTCAGATGTAACATGAGATAACAGAATGAGCACTGGATTAGGAATCAAGAGTTACTACTCCCTGTTTCACTTGAAGCTTATCTCATTCTTAATTTCTCTCATTCTTAATTTTTTAACTTCTCTCATTCTTAATTTCTTTAAGTATAACCATGGGATGACAACCATTTCTATAATCAGGCTTAACAGGAAAAAATGTCAGATAAAATATGTAAATATGTTCCATAAGTGGTAAAAGACTGTTCAAAATATTAATGATATTAAAAATACAGTATAAACAGTAAAATAAAATGTGACATGTTCCAAAATATTTTTTAAAGAAATTCATTTTTAGTTCATAACTGAGGACCAACACTATCTGTTGTTTTAGTTTAGGTTATTTTTTCAATTTCCTCTTCTCCACTTGACCCTAAGATAAGACTTCCACTCATGCATGCTCTTTGAACACTGCTGATGCCACTATATTATGAGCAATCAATAAGCCAGTTGCCTTGAAGAGGCAATCTAAACCTAATTTCAGAACTCTTAAAAGATAATTCAATATGTTTGAATCTAAAACAAAGCTATTTGAACCAAATAAAAAAATATGTTATTGTTACACAGAATAAAACGGAATTTTTAAGTTCCAAAACATCCATTAGGAATTTCAGAGGAATTAAATCAAACACAAATTACTTGTGGGAAATTGACATGTAAATAACATTCAAGTCATTCCATTCAAAAATGTCATCATCTGCCTCATGTGTTATTTCAATTTCCTCTTTATTTCCTAATAAAGTTTAGAAGTTTCTTCACTGGAGTTTTATTCTGTTCACGAAAGGAGTCTTATTTCCATAAGAGTTCCAAATGGATTACTATTGGTATATACAAGCTATTAATTGTTCTGTATTCATCTGGGAAACAAACATCTTAGTGAACTCTTTTGTTACTTTGAATAGATTTTCATTTTATTCCCTTGAGTTTTCTGTTTAGGCCATCAGAAAGTCTTCAAATAAAGATAACTGGTTTTTGGTTATGAAAGGTTTTAATTCTTAATATTTATTGTCTATGCATTAAAGAAAATTTTATGACAATATGAAATAATTGTAATAAGGTAGTTATCTTCTAATTTTCTTAACTTGTATTTATAAAAGAATCAAGATGTACCACTTTCTGAAGTCGAATGTATTAAGGATCTGCCTTAAATGAATAAAGCCATATATAAGATTAATTAAACCTAAATGATAATTTGAAAGTGGAATTAAACAAGTGCTATGATTTGAATGTTTGTTTCCTCCAAAACTCATGCTGAAATTTTATTGCCATTGTGATGGTATTGGGAGGCGGGGCCTTTAAGAGGTATTTGAGTCATGATGGCTCCATCTTCATGAATGAACCAATGCCTTTATCCTGGAAGTGGGTTCTCCCTTTCTTGCTCTCTATCTCACTCTCTTTGTTCCCATCCACCATAGGATGATGCAGCAAGAAGGCCCTTGCAAGATACTGGCCTGTTAATCTTAGACTCCCCAGTCTCTGGAACCATGAGCCAATCAATTTGTTTATTATAAATTATTCAATCTGTGGTATCCTGTTATAGTAACACAAAACAAAGACAATGTGCAAGTTTTGATGAAGAATATTTAATAGTGTTTTCCAAATTGTAGGATTAATATAAAAATCTTTTATAGCTAGGTTGTCAGGATAACAGTTGACTGAAGTGTTATATAAATGTATAGCTTTCTGATGTTACAGTCTGAGCTTAAGCACAGCATTATGTCATGCCTTAAGTCTCACCGATACCTGATTAGATGAGACTTTGGACTTTGAGTTGATGCTGGAATGAATTCTTAAGCGGCTATTGGGATGGAATAAATAATATTATTTGTGAGAAGGAGAGGAGGTTTTGGAGCAGTGAGTAGAATGTTGTTGTTGAATGTCTGTCCCTTCTAAAACTCACGTTGAAATGTAATTGCCATTGTGATGTCACTGGGCTGACACAACAGCTTCTTTTGCTGTGTTGTGCTATTGCCCTCATCTATAAGGTTCCAGATGACTTGCTGTTGTGTCCAGTTTCCAAGCCACAAAATGGAAAACTGAAGGGACAGGAGGAGCACAACCCTTTCCTTAAGGGCTTGCCCTGGCATGTAAATTTATCATTTTATTCATCTCTGATGGACAGAACTTAGTTCCATGGCTGCACTGGCTGCAAAAGGGCTGTGGAATATATTATTTAGCTAGTCAGACAAGTTCCCAGCTTAATATTCCATTACAATATATAAGAAGGGCAAAACAGGTATTGGGACTCAAGGAAGACAGCTACCAGTATTTGCTAAAATCTTATAGTATTTTGACATATTAACGAATGCTGATTTTTTCCCCACATTTTCTTGAAACATTTGCTCTCTTCTATGGTCTGAATGTTTTTGTGCCTCTCAAATTCATAGTGAAACCTGACCCTCATTGTGACAGTATTAGAAGGTGGGGCCTTGAGGAAGTCATTAGGTCATTAGGGCTCTGCCCTCATGAATGGAATTAGTGCCATCACCCAAGACATTCCTGAGATCTAACTAGTCCCTTTCGCCATGTAAAGACATAGTGAGAAGGTGCCATCTATGAAACAAACAGAGAACCCTCATCGACACTGAATCTCCTGGAGTCTTGACTTGGATTTTCTAGTCTCTATAACTCTTAGAAATAATTTTCTCTTGTTTATAAGTCACCCAGTTCATGATATTTTTGTTATAGCAGCTTGAATATACTAAGATATTCTCCATGAGCTTCATCTTCAATTTAGTCTGTGGTGGCCATTGTCTCAGAGAAAAGATAACAGTGCCCGAAGTAGGAGGAAATGCATGAGTATGGTTTTTTGAGTTTCAAACACTGAAAGATTCATTGCATTAAGCTTTTTCCTTAAACAATATGTGTAGTGTATATAAATATTTATCAGATTGTGGAGGAGGTAGGAGTTAAAGTGACGTGAAAGAGAAAATAATACACACCCTATTTGTGGAAGGGAGATAGAGAAGAGGAAGCAGATTGACAGCATTTCACATGTCAGCATGTTACTCCTTGGTCCTAAAGAAGCTATCAGATTCTATAGCTGTTTCAAATAATCTCTGGCATAGCACAGAACTATTACAGGTTCTGAAAAATATAATTATATCCACTATCAAATCTTCAACTTTACACTGTCAAAAAAGCCAACTTCCCTCACCCCAGCTTCCATTTAATTTAGTTCTGGACTCTGCAATTTGGTAAACCAAGTGTGTTTTGTTTCTTTTTTTTCCACCTTTCTCTTTAGTAACTTGAAGATATGAAAATTCTCATTTACCAGAAAGAGAAAACACAACCACAACCAAAACTTGACAAGTTGCCTGCAAAATGTGGGATAATAGCAGAGAGTAATACTATTGAGGTTTAAAAGAACACCAAGAATTGGAACAGTTGCCCAGTGCATGTTCATATGCTGTTCTTTTTGCCATAGCTAATTTCTTATTTATGACAAAATCTGTATTGCTTTAGGCAGTTACTTAAAATCGCATTATAGTGATTACTAGGAAGTTTTAGAAACTAAATATAAAGAGTATTAACAATAAATATTGATTGCAGCTGTAAATGAATGTGTGTGAATTTCACTGCCATTTAAGAAAAGAGAGAGATTATACGGCTCCAAGAGGTTGGGTGGAAATTATACAGGTGTTACGTTTTTCATCTGATTTTTGACTGGACTCATGTTGCATCATTTGTTTATCATTGGTCATCTAGTTCTAACTCAAAGTTTAATAAGCATCTAAGGATTAGTCGATTTTTACTCATCTTTTGTTAAACGAGATGAATTTTGCTACTATATTTGTTCCTTCACACTATGATTTAAAACACTTTTGCTGTATGAATTATTGAATGTTAAAAGATCGGTCACACAAACACAGCATGTTCAAATGACTGCATTAGAAAATATAATATTCTATCTTTTTGATGAGTCTTTTAAATACTATAATGTATTTTTAATTGTGTAATTTATATTTTTATGATTTATTGATTTATTCAAGTTTGGTCAGGTATTAAGAAAAATACTTTGTAAAGAAAAGTATTTAATCCTAAGGAATACCAGTGAGTTCATCATATCTTTCTATTAGTAGTATATTGTATTTCACATCTCCAGTAATGGCACCTCTTCTGTTCACTTTTGTTTCATGCATTTTAAGCTCAGTTATGTCTCTTTCTTCCCTTAACATCCTACTCCCCCATAAGTACCTATACCAGTGTATTTAATATATATCCTTATCTATGAATTTGTCCTATAGTATATGCAGTTTTTGTGGGAAGAGGAAGTATGGTTTCAAATTTACATATGTTAATGTTTTCCAAATCTGTTTCTGTCACCTACCTTTATCATTCATCTACATTTTTGAGACTTATATTCTTCTACAAATACTTAAATTTTTGTTTCCTACTGCAGCTAAGTGTTCAATACTACAGATTTTCAGCACTTTACTGATCCATTACTATAATGATTGATACCCAGGGTCACCCTCAATTCCCAGCCAATATAAATAAGGCTTTAGTGAACATCCTTTCACATGCCACGTTACAGACCTATGTGAAAACATTTCTAAGCTAAATACCCAGGAATGAAATACAGGGCCTTAGAGGATGCAAATACATGGTTTTATTAAATTCAGTCAGGTTGGTCCAGTACAGTCTCACTAATGTACATTTCCCAGTTCAGAGCTCCCATCTATCAACACCTCCAAGAGTAATTATCATTATCCATCTTTCCAATACTTGTCACATTATGAAGTAACTTCTCCTATTGTTTAACTTATTTAATTTGTACTTCTCTAATGAGTTAAAGCAATTCTTTATATACTTGTCAGCCATTCAGGCTTCCTTTTTCATTTTTCTCTTGGATCTTCATTCTTTTTGGTGACGTGTAAGGTATTTTTTTGTAGTCTACATATTAGTAACTTGTTAGTTTTAAACATTGCAAAAGTCCTTCCTTCATGTCATAATCTGCCAAATTTATCTGTGGAATTTTTGTTCAATATATATTGTTATTTTTGATGTAGCCAAACCCATCATTTTTAAGCCTTAGAAAGTTTACAACTTTAAAATCTTAAAAAATGTCCCCCAACCTTCAGTCAGCAGGATTATGTTCCTACATTTAAGAGAAGAAACTTCACAAAGAGTCTAAGGTAATCACGTAGGAGTTTACATCTGTTTTCAGATTCCATTTATTTACCCAGTATAAAAAAGTTCACAATAATATTTGTGAATATAATTATATTAAATATATTTTTAAAAATCATGCACTTAACCAGGTAATACAAAATAATTCAATGAGAATAACCATTAAAATATATGAATAAAATTTTCTTTTTTTTTTTTTTTTTGAGGCGGAGTCTCACTCTGTTGCCAGGCTGGAGTGAAGTGGTTCAATCTCAGCTCAGTGCAACCTCCACTTCCAGGGTTCAAGAAATTCTCCTGCCTCAGCCTGCCAAGTAGCTGGGACTACAGATGAGCACCACCATGGCCAGCAAATTTTTTTGCATTTTTAGTACAGACAGGGTTTCACCATGTTGGCCAGGATGGTCTCAATCTCCTGACCTCGTGATCCACCCACCTAGGCCTCCCAAAGTGCTGGGTTTACAGGCGTGAGCCACCGTGCCCAACCAAGACAAAGATTTTCTTTAGGTATCAATGGTAGTTATGAAAAGAAAGTGACTAGAAGAGACCAACAAATGCAAAGCAGTATCTTTAGATGCTTGAATGTGTTCAAATTATGTCCTCTCACTTCAAAATTAACCTGAAACCTAAAAGGATGATTGGAATACAAGCAAACAGTGTGAGGGATATTGCAGAGCCTTTGTAAAAGCAAGTTGAAGAAAAAGTAGATGTTCGTTTGCACAGAGATAATCATATTCTCACTCCTTACCAATTGTCACAATTTCTTCTCTCCATTAGAATATTGGGTATGTACTTACTCAATAAGTATGCAAAACTACTAACAACATTTAGTGGTGGTCATTTTCCTAGCTATCCATCATTGACTTTCTATCTATTGGTCCAAACTGAGTTCATATTATTTAGAGTAGGGGTCCCCAACCCCTGGGCCATGGACCAGTACCAGTCTGTGGCCTGTTAGGAACCTGGCCGCACAGCAGGAGGTGAGCAGCAGGCTAGGAAGCATTACTGCCTAAGCTCCACCTCCTGTCAGATCAGCAGCAGCATTAGATTCCCTTAGAAGTGCGAACCCTACTGTGAACTGTGCATGGAAGGGATCTAAGTTTCATGCTTCTTATGAGAATCTAATGCCTGATGATGTGTGGTGGGACAGGTTCATCCCAAAACTAAAACTGTCTTCCCCCTGCCATCCATGGAAAAATTGTTTTCCACAAAACCGCTCCCTGGTGCCAAAAAGGTGGGGGACCGCTGATTTAGAGCTTCTAAAATTATTCCTATTTTTTTTTTCTTATTCGCATTTCCAACACTCTGCTTGGATGAGCTCCACACCCGTAACTGTCAACAACCACCCATGCATAATCTCCCATTGCCTAAAATCTCTCAGAACAATATATCCAGCATAGGTGCTATTTCCCTTGAAGAACCTCTTTAAATCTCTCTCTTTTGCTCTCCCTCTGGCTCTTTCTCTCTAACACTATATCTCTCTCTCTTCCTTTCCTTTTTTGACCCCCAAAACAATCTCATCCCTATCTGATTGCAGATCCCCTTATAACCCATAACTTACTTCCATAAAAATATTTATAAAAATGAATTGTAAAGATTTTTCTCTCGGAACCTAGACATGAAAAATATTACACAAGTACTACACTTAGTTTGATGGTTGATATGTTTTTTTGTCAGTTGGGGGATGTAGATGGGAAGCAATATGAAGAGATAGAGAGAAATACAAGAAAATTCCATATTTTCACATCTTTGTGTGACTGTGTTTAGCCTGAAGAATAATTTAACTCCAAATTTATTATAAAATGTTATAAAATAACATTTTATTAAAAAGTGCTATTTTGAGACTATATCATTTCAAAAACAAATTTTTACCATAAGCCTTTAGTAACTCAAGATTTTTTTAATTTAATTATCTTAATGTATGTTGTTCAAATTTTGAAAGAAAATTAAAACGGAAAAAAAAGAAAGTGGGCCCCAAATGACAATGCTGCATTTCTTGATACTTTTCTCAATTTTTCTTGCATGATAGTGATTAATGATCCCTGACTTTGGCTGTCTCTTATCAAGTTCCTTCAGGTTCTGATTTAGAAAGTGAAGCTTAACCTTTCTACTCTTGATCAAGGATATGGAGAGCCTTCTGGATAATGACAGACTACAAATGAGAGCTCCTTAAACTGGAAAGATAAAAGCTGAGAAATAAGATAACGACTTTTAAAATAATGAAGTTTATGGATGGGGTAGACATAAACTTATTCCCAAATTTTAGTCTACTAACATCAGGAGAATTCACTGAGATTTACTTAAAAATAACAATAAAACTGTTAAATTGCAAGTCATCTATTTATACAGAGCAGTAACAAGTAGTTCATGCACGTAAATAAATTTAAGGAATTTTAGATATATTCATAGAGGATAAATTTAGACTTATTCATAGATGATAAATCTGGATTTAATTAACAAAGTAAGGTAAGAATATTTAGAAATCTATGTCTAAATGTAGAGATAAGTAAATTGGGAAAATTTCCACTTCATCTATTCACAAAATATCTGGCTATATAGAACATTTTATTAATCACAGCAAGCATGTTACCCTTTATAAAAATTGTATCTTTGTGCTCTGGATGTTAGATGTGAGGTCTAGAGGTCTGGATATGATAGATTTTTTCCACCTTGCCCTCACATATCCTTGGCAGAACTCTACACGCTCCTGGAAAGTGTCCCTCCCTGTCCCCAGTAATCCCCTCCCCAACCCCACTCACAACACTCACTGAGTCACCACGATCATTTGTACTACAACCACCAGCGTTAGTCTTCTTAGGCTCTTAACAAAAAAAAAAACAAAAAACCCAAGATCCTCAGATCCTATTTAAAAAGTAAAAGACAAGCTGGGCATGGTGGCTCATGCCTGTAATCCCAGTACTTTGAGAGGCCAAGGCGGGCGGATCACTTGAGGTCAGGAGTTCGAGACCAGCCTGGCCAACACAGTGAAAGCCCATCTCTACTAAAAATACAAAAAATTGCATGGGCTTGGTGGCCCGCACCTGCAATCCCAATTACTCAGGCTAAGACAGGAAAATCGTTTAAACCCGGGAGGCAGAGGCTGCAGTGAGCCGAGGTCACACTATGCACTCCAGCCTGGGCAACAGAGCAAGACTCCATCTTAAATAAATAAATAAATAAACAATAAAAAGACAATAATACAGGAGTTATTAAGAAATAATTTTTAGGCAGCTAGAAAGGGTGAAAGTTCTCGGTGGAATTTTCCTTTCATAAAAAGCAGCTCAAAACCATTTCCTGTCTAAACAGAAAGCAGCCTGAGAAGTCAGGCATAGATATGCAAAGTAGGAGCTTTTATATGTAAATACTGGCAGCTGTACCTAGAAGCCAGGTACATTCAATATGGCATCTCCTGCCCTCTTTTCCTTACAGGTATCATGGCAGCCTCCAGGTAAAACAACCTGTGCAGGCATTATGGCTGCTGCCAGGTGGAGGCCGTATTTGCATAATAAAAGACTAGGGTGGGAGGGCCAGTCTTTTCCAGGGCTAGGTAAATAGCACACCTGGTCAACCCCTGAGCCGTATGTAAATCAGTCACCACCTCCTCAAGCCTCTGTACAAAACCGATTGTGTTCCCTGGCAAATTGGAGACCCCGTTTTGGGCGACCTGCTTTCGCAGCATCAGGAAGCTTTTTCTCTATCTTTTCTTTTTCTATGAAACTTTCCACTCCTAAACTCACTCCTCATGTGTGTCCCTGTCCTGAATTCTTTCTCGGCTGAGACCAAGAGCCAGTGTTTATACTCCAGAAAATTGAGCCCTTTCAGCAATGCTGAGTTTACTTACTTGTCAATCAAGTGAACACACATTAGAAGAAGAAAGGCATTGAGTAGGATAATGAGGGGGAAAGGGTGAGCTTTTTAAGTGCTAGAAAGGTGAGGAGTCTGTGGTGGCTGTGCTTGTTAAGGAATAAAAACTAACACTCTATCAGACAAAACAGCCTACACATCTACACACAGCTGGGCTCAACAACATCTATTTGTTATTTGTCATGAAAAAGCCTCCAGTTAGGGCCATTAAATTTCTGACAAACTTGAAATAACTCAATTCTCTGGTCCTTTAATAACTTTATTTGTTTAGAACCAAGTAACCAAGTATGGAAAAACACAACATTCCATTTGATACCTCCTAAGCAAGGAATACACTGGTCTCCGGAATGAATCTGAAAATCCAGCTTACCCTGATTACCTGGCCTCTAATCTCCTAATCTGATCTCATCTAGCATATCCCCTCAACTCCCAAGACCCTCAGGAAATTATTGTCAATTCTTATCCAAATCTCCTATTCCCTGCAGGTTTTTGTTCATCTGTTTGGAAAGTCCCTCTCTCTTTCTTGTTCAAACTAGAACCTAACTCTGCCCTGATGACTCTGCATCACTCCAGACCCATGAGGAGGCAGCTATCTTTTCCTTAAACAACCTCAGAACATTGGGCTTCAAAGTGTCCTCTATGCTCACATTGCCTCTTCTAGTCCATTCTCCTCGTCCTCCAAAAAACAGCAAGAACAAACAACAACAACAACAAAACCCAGCTTTGAATCACATGTCAATAGGCCATGTGATAGATTGAGTGGTCTACCCCCATACTGGCACTGGGTTTGTCCCAGTCATTTGCTTTGCTAATGAAGTAATTACAAACATTATGCAAGTAGGCATTTGCAAATTGCTGACACTTGGGGCTGGCTCTATCTTTGTTTATGGGAATTTTACAACCACTAGAATGTGTAAGAGCCCAGGCAATTATGTTGTTTAACCACAGGCCCTTGGTAAAGTCATCTCATTGCCCATACAGGCCCCCATCAAACTTCTAGATATTTCAGTGAGTTCATCTTCCCCACCTCTAGCCAAATTAATCCAGAGCAAAAAAAAGAATTTCCTAGCTAATCCATAGAATAATGAGACCCAGTAACTGTTTATCGTCTTAAATCTCTAATCATAGAGTGGATTCTTTTACATTGCAAAAGCTAACTAATAAAGATTACATCACCCAATTCTCCTGCTAGACTGTAAACCCTATGAGGACAAAGATAAAATTTTTCTCTCCACTGCTGTAGCTCCATGTCTAGAAAATTTTAGATATTCAACAATTTATTCTTCAATAAATAAAAAGGTTAAATATATTCTTAGATTAATATTGCCCCAAATTAAGTATTCAAATAAAATTAAATATTTACTTTATGGTTCACAGTTCCTAAAAATTAGAACACATAAATTTCCTAGACAATAATTTTGCTAAAGCTACAGTAAACTTAAATTTTTTCCAACCCTCTCTATTGCAAAATTAAAGTGGTAATGTGATAATGATAACATGGTAATGGTAAATTATAATGATTATAACATTAACATCATATAATTGTTATTATTTATTGAAAATCCCTTGAATCCTCATATTATGCCATCCAATCTTCAAGTGAAACTTCTAAGATAGACAATATTATTATCTCTGTTTTATTGAGGAAAAAAACCTGAGCCTTCACAATATTAGCCATTAATCCAAAGTCCCACAGTTAGCAAGTGATCAATTATATATTCAAAACCAGAAATTTCTTATCCCAAGGCATTAGTTATATTCTCTCTCTGAGTGAATCTTATTTATATCCCTGTTCTTAAAATAGTTTTTGAGATAGAAGGAAACTTAGAACAGATCTGATTCCATTTCTCTATTTAGTAGGTGAGGAAACAGAGAGCAATGAGGTCAACAAATGTGTCCAAAAGGACATACAGGATAATTCATTCAATAAATGTGCCATGAATTTAGAGACTAGTAGCAAGTAGGTAACAAATGGAAAGAGAAAAGATGTTTTCATTTATTAAGATTCCACCATGTGCTGAGCACTGGATAGGTGTAGTCATGTGTATAACTTGGTTCATTCCTCACAGGATGCCAGTTAGGTAAGTTCATCATTTCTACTGATGAGGAATCTGGAATTCAGAAGTGACCAGAAGCAAAATAATATGTATGAAATTCAAACGTACTTCTGTCTGAATTCAAATAGCATGCTTTGTCAGTAAATATGCATCAGTTTGGAATTATATTATTTTTTCTGTATTTTTTAGCAGTGTCTTAGGAAGAAAGGCAATTTATCTGAAAAAGAATATTCTATTAAAAACAAATCTCTGTGTAAGAAAACTAGGATCTTCTAATATTTTGTTAGTTAAACTAGTGAACAAGAGGAATAGGGGTTAAGGCAAAAGCCAGGTCAGAGAAGGAAACATGTTGTTTTAAAAAAATTATTCAAAAATATGTTTCTGAAATAGAGCATATGTCAGCTGTGTGCCACACACATACTCTATTTCAGAAACATACACACAAATACATAAACATATACATAAATATATAGAATATACAATAGTGTGTGAGTATATACATATATACTATTAAAACAGAATTCATTAGGATTTCACAATAGGTTTTCCACAAATGTCATTTTTTGTTGTTGTTGTTGTTGTTGTTTTTGTTGTTTGTTTGTTTGTTTTTGTTTTTGAGATGGAGTCTCATTCTGTAGCCCAGGCTGGAGTGCTGTGGCGCGATCTCGGCTCACTGCAAGCTCCGCCTCCCGGGTTCACGCCATTCTCCTGCCTCAGCCTCCCGAGTAGCTGGGACTAGAGGCGTGTGCCGCCATGCCCAGATAATTTTTCGTATTTTTCAGTAGAGACGGGGTTTCACCGTGTTAGCCAGGATGGTCTCGATCTCCTGACCTCGTGATCCCCCTGCCTCGGCCCCCCAAAATGCTGGGATTACAGGCGTGAGCCACCGTGCCCGGCCCACACATGTCATTTTTCTGTCCCAGGATCCATTGTAGGATCCCACATTAATTGTCATGCCCGATAGTCTCATACATGCGCTTTTATTCCCCCAGTGCCTTTAAATGTATTGTTCCTTCCCTCCCTTGACTTTTCCTCCCTTGCCTGCTTGGTGACCCTGTCATTTTTTTTCCACATAATTTCAACTTTTATTTTAGATTCAGGAAGTACATATGCAAGTTTTTTATATGCTGATGAATATATTAAAACTATAATACAATTCAATCTTTTTTCTTCTGTAATAAAAATTGCTACAGGTTAACAATCTGGAAATTAAATCAAGGTTCTGCTTACATAGTACCCATAAGAGGCACAAGAATATCTTTTAAAATATCAGGAGGCACTTATCTTCAAGACTGCACATGAAGGAGTGATCCACCTAGAAAAACCAGGCTTCAGTGGCCAGGTTCAGCATTCCATGCCAGTGGTGATCATTTTACTGAGAAGGAAGCCATGGGATGGGCAGGTTCTTCTAAAGGTAACTGCAGCATTTTAATTACCTAACTGTCTACATTCTGAACCAGACTGTGAGTTATTTAAGTGACTGAAATTAATAATTGATGAATGAATTAATTAATGGATGAGGCAAGGGTTGGAATACGGTTACCAAGTGAAAAATTTAGTGTACTTATAATATATGATACATCTTGGTCAGAGACAGGTCAGGATGATACAATATAGATGAAAACTTACAAAAATGCATCAATATGTAACATTTTAAAACATATTTTACACTCAATGAATCTTTGCTCCAGATACTACAAATGACAAAGAAGATCACAAGTTATTTTTAAATTTTTATGTATTAAAATATTATTAAGAATATTATCAAAGTTTGAAATGCCTCCTATTTCCATGGGTTTAGAGTAATGAAATATTAAAATGCATTTTAATATACTGATTACAACAGCCCCAAACTAGATGAGAGTTACCATTTTACATTAACATAATGCCAATTTCAATTTAAATACATCTCCATATCTTTTGATCAGAATCATGTTAATATCCAAGTTTATTACCTCTTAACAGAGACTTATTCCATTTAGAGGTTATATGAATATGTTAGTTGTTAAGCATACTTACAACAGTTGAAATTTCTTAATTAAAAATTTTAATTGAAATACAAAATGTGCAGCATAGCAGTAGGCAAAGCAAGCCAGATACAATTCTTTTTGTGTGTCTTTGGCTGTTGTCTCCTTTCCATTACACTTGAGAACCCAGGAAGATAAGTTAATAACCTTTTCAGCTTAACTTCATTTATTCTAATAATTGTAAATGATATTCAGAAGTGCTATTTTTTCTGGGTTTAATTCTAAAAATCTTTCCTCCATACCCTAAAAACCTATCTTCTGTGCTTTCTGAGAAATAGCAAGTGCTTTAAAGGGGCAACCACCTTGACTACTTACTGGAAGTGATTTCCTACACAGCCTGGTTGCTATGAATCAGTATTCATGTCATAAAAAATATTAGATTATTTGAGGGAAAAATATCACTATAGAAATCTTTAACTAGGTTACTAATTGTATGCTATTAAAGACATGTACCACACATTCAGGATTTAAAACATTATCTTTTGGGACATATTGACAGGCAGTCAGGAAATAAATTTTTCAGTTAGAATGTGACCACCAAATACTGTCTTATTGACTGGCAGTTCCATTATGAATTTAAGCTGGGGATATAAAGTAGTCAATTGAACTACACATTTATCACTACTTGCAGTTGTGGACAAGAGGAAAAGAACTTGTTAACATGGGTAGGTGGAGGTTACAGTTTCCAGGAGCTATTGATTTAGTTCTGTCTGCAACTCAATTACAATTGAAGTGTATGGGGGAGAGGGAGATTGGGAAACTAAGGCTAAAACAAAATGTAAGTAATTATTTAAAATACAGAAAATCATGGGCAAAATGTACAGCATGTGGGAACCTGGATTTAGTCCAAAGTGAACCTTGAAGACCTAGAGCTAGAGTTGCCATTAACAGACATGAAATCAGGGCAAACTACTTAAATTTTTTAAGCATTAATGTGTTCATCTGAAAAAAAAAAAGTGAACGGGTTTTAGTAGTTTCAGTAATGGCATGAATCAACACTCAAAGTGCTTAATTTTGTAAGGACCATGTTGGAATTCTCATTTTATTATGGGCTCTTAAAATCTCATGACAAAAAGCATCCATCATTGGTAAAGCCTTAAGTTGGAACTGGAAACAAGGGACATCTTGAAATAAAGTAACATCAATAAATAAGAAAAATTATACAATTACTACATATAATATAGAGAATAAAACCTCAGCATTGAAGGTCATGGCTCAATATATAATCATAAATTAGAATGCAGAATGGAAAACTCACTGGGTGGACTAATCTATTGAAAAGACAATCCAATTGTTTTTAAGTCAAGTTTTCAGAACTTCCAATGATATAAAGGGAAGAGAATACATACTTAGAAAGGTTGTCTTTTCTGCCCTTTAGGCTTAGTGACTACAGTACAATACCATTTCATTTGGTATGCCTCTTAAATTCCAAATGCAAACAGAAACTGCCAAAATGTATTCATCAGAATTGCATCATGAAACATATATGATACCCTATATATTTTTCAGAATTTACTATTAAAAAATAAGTTGGAAATCAAGCATTGAAATTTTGTCACTGTCCTTGCTATTTGATATTATTTATCCTAGGATTATATGGCCTGAAGACCACTGATTATAACCATAAAATATAAAAGAATAACAGAAGGTATTCTCTCTTTCTTTTTCTCTTTCTTAATTAATCACATTGTCCATGATATAAGTCAAAACCCAGAAAACATAAAAATAATCAAGATTAAAGTAAATAAAAACTGAAATAAAAGAGTAGAGGTAGAAAATCATTCTTAACAAGTCCTGGACAATTGATAATGATGAAGTAAAACTATTCCAAGATGTGTCTTGTGATTATTTTGTTTGATTTTTTTCACCATCAAAAGAGTCAATAACATAACTTTTATCAGGAGAGGAAAAAATCAACTTTAGAAAGTCAAAAGTAGAGAAAAACTATATTGGAACTATACAATCTTATTGTTGAGATTTTAAGGACTCGTTTGTTCACTAAAATGTAAATCAATTCTATTCATTAAAAATAATTATTTTGATAGAAGGAACATACCTGAACATAATAAAAGCCATATACGACAGACCAACAGCTAGTATTATACTGAATGTGGAAAAACTGAAAGCCTTTCCTCTAAGATCTGGAGCACGACAAGGATGCCCACTGTTACCACTGTTATTCAACATAGTACTGGAAGTCCTCGCTAGAGCAATCAGACAAGAGAAAAAAATAAAGGGCATCCAAATTGGAAAGGAAGAAGTTAAATTATGCTTGGTGACTTCTGATATGATGTTATATTTGGAAAATCCTAAAGACTCCACACACACACAAAAAAAAAACTATTAAAACTGATAAACAAATTCAGGAAAGTTGCAAGTTACAAAACCAACATACAAAAATTAGTAGCATTTATATATGTCAATAGTAAACAACGTGAAAAAGAAAAAAACGTAATCCCATTTATAATAGTCACACATACAATTAAATACCTAAGAATTAACTTAACCAAATAAATCAAGGATCTCTGTTATCAAAAGTATAAAACACTGAGGACAAGATGGCTGACTGGAAGCAGCAGCAATCAGAGACTCCCATTGATAAGATCCAAAACTCATGCTAATCCTACACCAGCAACTGAGATATTCAGGTTCTGTCATTAGAACTGACTAGGCAGCTTGTGTGGACCACAGAAAGAAAGGAACAGCAGTGTGGTGCGGCAGCCCACCTGAAAGCCACATGGGGGAGGGGAGGCCCCATCTCTAGCCAAGGGAGGCCATGAGTGAGCATGCTACCCAGCCTGGGAAACCATGCTTTTTCTATGAAACTGTTCAACCCACAGATCGGAATATCCCACTTGTGAGCTCACACCACCAGGGTCACTGGGCTAGAATCTGCCTAAGCCTGCCGAGTTCCCGGCGGGGAGGGTAGCCATCATCACTGTCTGCTATCTAGGCTGGCTAAACTCCTTGCAGGAGGAGCAGCAGCAAACACTGTAGTTGCAGGGCCTCCTTGAAGGAACACCAACAACTCCAGCCAGGGGCTTAGGAACAGAACTCTGATCTCCCTGGGCCTGAGCCCCTAGGGAGAGGGGTGGCCATAGTCTCCATGGTCCAGCAGACTTAGTCTTTCTTCCTGCTAGCTCTGAGGAATCTGAGCAGCCTAGATAAGAGAGTTTCCCTCCAGCACAGCACACCCTCTCCACCAAGGGACAGCCAAAATGCTTCATTAAATGGGGCTTGCTTCCCATGCCACCCAACTGGATGAGACACCCCAACAGGTGTTGTCAGACACTCTATACAGGAGTGTTCCTACTGTTACCAGGTTGATGCCCCATGAGGTTATAGATCCCAGAGGAAGAAGCAGGCACCCATCTTTGCTGTTCTCCAGCCTCCTCAAGTGACATCTCAAGGTGTAGGAGAAAATCTGATGAATAGGGCCTGAAGTGAACCCCCAGAAAACTGCAGCAGCCCTACAGAAGAGGGACCTGACTACTGAAAGAAAAACAAACAGAAAGCAACAACGGTATCAACAAAAAAAGTCCCCACAAAAACGCCATTCAAGGGTCATCAGGCTCAAAGATCAAAACTAGACAAACTCATGAACATAAGGAATCAATGAAAAAAACACTGAAAACCCATAAGGCCAGAGTGTCTCTTCTCCAAATGATCATACCACCTCTCCAGCAAGGGTGCAGAACTGGATGGAGGATGAGATAGACGAATTGACAGAAGTAGGATTCAGAAGATGGGTAATAACAAACTTTGCTGAGGTAAAGGAACATCTTCTAACCCAATGCAAACAAACTGAGAACCTTGATAAAAGGTTACCAGAGCTGCTAACTAAAATAATCAGTGTAGAGAAAAACATAAATGACTTGATGGAGCTGAAAAACACAGCACAAGAACTTCATGAGGCATACACAATTATTAGTAGCCAAATCGATCAACTGGAAAAAGAATATCAGAGATGGAAGACAATCTTGCTGAAAGAAGGTAGACAGACAAGAATAGAGAAAAAAAGAATGAAAGCAAATGAACAAAACCTACAAGAAATATGGGACTATGTGGAAAGTCTGTACCTACGACTGATTGGAGTACCTGAAAGAGATGGGGAGAATGGAACCAAGTTGGAAAACACACTTCAGGATATTATCCAGGAGAACTTCCCCAACCTAGCAAGACAGACCAACATTCAAATTTAGGAAATACAGAGAACCCTACTAAGATACTCCACAAGAAGATCAACCCTAAGACAGATAATCATCAGATTCTCCAAGATCGAAATGAAAGAAGAAATGTTAAGGACAGTCAGAGAGAAAGGCAAGGTCACCTACAAGAGAAGCCCATCAGACTAACAGTGGATCTCTCAGCAGAAACTCTACAAGCCAGATGAAAGTGGGGGCCAATATTCAACATTCTTAAAGAAAAGAATTTGCAACCCAGAATTTCATATCCAGCCAAACTAAGCTTCATAAGCAAAGAAAAAATAAAATCCTTTTCAGACAAGCAAATGCTGAGGGAATTTGTCACCACCAGGCCTGCCTTGCAAGAGCTCCTGAAGGAAACACTGAATATGAAAAGGAAAAACCTGTTCTTGCCACTGCAAAACACATGAAAGTATAAAGACCAATGACTCTATGAAGAAATGGCATCAACTACTGTGAAAATAACCAGCTAGCATCATGAGGACAGGATCAAATTCACACATAACAATATGAACCTTAAATGTAAATGTGCTAAATGTCTCCAATTAAAAGACACCAACTGGCAAATTGGATAGAGTCAAGATCCATCAGTATGCTCTATTCAAGAGACCCATCTCCTGTGCAAAGACACACACAGACTCAAAATAAAGGGACGGAGGAAAATTTACCAAGCAAATGGAAAGCAGAAAAAAGCAGGGGTTGCAATCCTAGTCTGTAACAGAACAGACCTTAAACCATCAAAGATCAAAAAAGACAAAGAAGGACATTATGAAATAGTAAAGGGATCAATTCAACAAGAAGAGCTAACAATCCTAAATATACATGCACCCAATACAGGAGCACACAGATTCATAAAATAAGTTCTTAGAAACTAACAGAGAGACTTCCACTCCCACACAATATTATTGGGAAATTTTAGCACACCAATGCCAATATTAGATCAATGAGACAGAAAATTAACAAGGATATTCAGGACTGGAACTCAGCTCTGGATCAAGTGGACCTTAATAGACATCTACAGAACTCTCCATCCCAACTCAACAGAATATACATTCTTCTCAGTGCCACATGACACTTATTCTAAAATCAACCACACAGTTAAAAGTAAAACACTGCTAAGCGAATGCAAAGAAAAATGAAATCATAACAAGCAATCTCTCAGACCACAGGGCAATGAAATTAGAACTCAGGATTAAGAAACTCACTCAAAACCACACAACTACATGGAAATTGAACAACTTGCTCCTGAATTACTCCTGGGTAAATAATGAAATTAAGGCGATATCAAGAAGTTCTTTGAAACCAATGAGAACAAAGAAAATATACCAGAATCTCTGAGATGCAGCTAAAGCCATGTTAAGAGAAAAATTTATAGCACTAAATGCCCACATCGGAAAGTCAGAAACATCTCAAATCACCACCCTACATCAAAATTAAAATCACTAGAGAAGCAAGAGGAAATAAATCCAAAAGCTACCAGAAGACAGAGTGGAACTAAAGTAGATAGAGACACAAAAAAACCCTTCAATAAATCAAGAAGCTGATTTTTGAAAAAATTGATAAAATAAATATACCACTACCTAGACTAATAAAGAAGAAAAGAGAACAGAATCAAATAGACACAATAAAAATGATAAAAGGGATATCACCACTGACCCCACAGAAATACAAACTACCATCAGAGAATAGTATAAACACCTCTATGCAAATAAAGTAGAAATGCTAGAAGAAATGGGTAACTTCCTGGACACATACACTCTCCCAAGACTAAACCAGGAAGAAGTCCAATCCCTGAATAGACCAATAACAAGATCTGAAATTGAGGCAGTAATAAATAACCTACCAACAAAAAAAAGCCCAGGACCAAATGGATTCACAGCCAAATTTTACTAGAGGTACAAAGAGGAGCTGGTACCATTCATTCAGAAACTATTTCACACAATTGAAAAGGAGTGATTCCTCTGTAACTCATTTTATGATGCCAGCATCATCCTGATAGCAAAACCTGGCAGAGACACAACAAAAAAAGAAAACTTCAGACCAATATCCCTGATGAACATTGAGGCAAAAATCTTCAATAAACTAGTGGCAAACTGAATCCAGCAGCACATCAAAAAGCTTATCCACCACGATCAAGTTGGCTTCATCTTTGGGATGCAAGGCTGGTTCAACATGAAAATCAATAAACGTTATCCGTCACATAAACAGAACCAATGACAAAAACCACATGATTATCTCAATAGATGAAGGAAAGGCCTCTGATAAAATTCAACATCCATTCATGTTAAAAACTCTTAATAAACTAGGTATTGATGGAACATACCTCAAGATAATAAGAGCTATTTATGAAAAACCCACAGCCCATATCATACTGAAAGGGCAAAGCTGGAAGCATTGCCTTTGAAAAACCTTATATATAATAAATGTATAACTGTACATTTGTATTTTGGAAATATTTCCTTACACTATAAGGAAGACTCATTTTTAATTAAAACGATTAGCCATGGGTCATACTGCAAAACAAAATATCTACATTCATATTCTTATTATTTAAAATGTGATTTAAATGTCTTTTACATATATATATATATATATATACAAAATTTATGTCAGTGTGGTGGCAAGCAAGATTTCCTACCACAATAAATTCCTTCTACTTGGGCATGTCTCTTAAAATGACTATTACTTTCTTATTATGTTAATATTTTTCTGCATATATAATATTCTCCCTTGGTAGATTTTATATAACGTTTTGAACTCACGCTTTCAGTAAAGGTGACCTTTAAAATATATGTTTCCAAAATAGGAAATGCAAATCTTAATAGAGAATTACATCTCTACAAACTAAGAGTTCCTGAGGACATACAGGTCACTGTACTTTATTTGTATAGGAAATTTTGAAATACAATAAAATAGAAGTAAATTAATTAAATACCATTTTATACTATGCTTACATAAATAATAAAACTAACAAATCCAATTGTTCTCAAACTCTAGCAACCTGATTATCCCTCTAACTGCTGCACTTTGAACAATGCTATAAATTTTCATCATACATTACTTATAATTTTCTAGTATAACCTTGTTTAAATGTTGACTATTAAAATAAGCAATGATGTTATTGAAACATAATGAAAAAACAACAAAAATACATACCATACATTGTCCTTTCCAAAAAATATAAAGTTTCGATTATTAATTTGTTATCGTGGGGTTGAATACTTAAAAACCTTTTAAATATCAACTACCATATTTTTCATAAAAATCTTTACAGCCACAATCACTATATATGATGGCCCCTATTTCTTTTTTGTTTTTTTTTAATACTTTAAGTTTTAGGGTACATGTGCACAACGTGCAGGTTAGTTACATATGTATACATGTGCCATGTTGGTGTGCTGCACCCATTAACTCATCATTTAACATTAGGTATATCTCCTAATGCTATCCCTCCCCACTCCCCCGACCCCACAACAGGCCCCGGTGTGTGATGTTCCCCTTCCTGTGTCCATGTGTTCTCATTGTTCAATTCCCACCTATGAGTGAGAACATGCAGTGTTTGGTTTTCTGTCCTTGCGATAGTTTGCTGAGAATGATGGTTTCCAGCTTCATCCATGTCCCTACAAAGGACATGAACTCATCATTTTTCATGGCTGCATAGTATTCCATGGTGTATACATGCCACATTTTCTTAATCCAGTCTATCATTGTAGGACATTTGGCTTGGTTCCAAGTCTTTGCTATTGTGAATAGTGCCACAATAAA
Source organism: Gorilla gorilla gorilla (assembly GCF_029281585.2). Lineage (NCBI taxonomy): Eukaryota > Metazoa > Chordata > Mammalia > Primates > Hominidae > Gorilla > Gorilla gorilla. The sequence continues at coordinate 94,448,380 of NC_073231.2, read as the reverse complement.
CATACGTGTGCATGTGTCTTTATAACAGCATGATTTATAATCCTTTGAGTATATACCCAGTAATGGGATGGCTGGGTCAAACGGTATTTCTAGTTCTCGATCCCTCAGGAATCGCCACACTGTCTTCCACAATGGTTGAACTAGTTTACAGTCCCATCAACAGTGTAAAAGTGTTCCTATTTCTCCACATCCTCTCCAGCATCTGTTGTTTCCTGACTTTTTAATGACCACCATTCTAACTGGTGTGAGATGGTATCTCATTGTGGTATTGATTTGCATTTCTCTGATGGCCACTGATGATGAGCATTTTTTCATGTGTCTTTTGGCTGCATAAATGTCTTCTTTTGAGAAGTGTCTGTTCATATCCTTTGCCCATTTGTTGATGGGCTTGTTTTTTTTTTCTTATAAATTTGTTTCGGTTCATTGTAGATTCTGGACATTAGCCCTTTGTCAGATGAGTAGATTGCAAAAATTTTCTCCCATTCTGTAGGTTGCCTGTTCACTCTGATGGTAGTTTCTTTTGAGGTGCGGAAGCTCTTTAGTTTAATTAGATCCCATTTGTCAATTTTGGCTTTTGTTGCCATTGCTTTTGGTGTTTTAGACATGAAGTCCTTGCCCATGCCTATGTCCTGAATGGTATTGCCTAGGTTTTCCTCTAGGGATTTTATGGTTTCAGGTCTAACATTTAAGTCTTTAATCCATCTTGAATTAATTTTTGTATAAGGTGTAAGGAAGGGGTCCAGTTTCAGCTTTCTACATACGGCTAGCCAGTTTTCCCAGCACCATTTATTAAATAGGGAATCCTTTCCCTATTTCTTGTTTTTCTCAGGTTTGTCAAAGATCAGATGGTTGTAGATATGTGGCACTATTTCTGAGGGCTGTGTTCTGTTCCATTGATCTATATCTCTGTTTTGGTACCAGTATCATGCTGTTTCGGTTACTGTAGCCTTGTAGTATAGTTTGAAGTCAGGTAGTGTGATGCCTCCAGCTTTGTTCTTTTGGCTTAGGATTGACTTGGCAATGTGGGCTCTTTTTGGTTCCATATGAACTTTAGTTTTTTCCAATTCTGTGAAGAAAGTCATTGGTAGCTTGATGGGGATGGCATTGAATCTATAAATGACCTGGGGCAGTATGGCCATTTTCACGATGTTGATTCTTCCTACCCATGAGCATGGAATGTTCTTCCATTTCTTTGTATCCTCTTTTATTTCATTGAGCAGTGGTTTGTAGTTCTCCTTGAAAAGTTCCTTCACATCCCTTGTAAGGTGGATTCCTAGGTATTTTATTCTCTTTGAAGCAATTGTGAATGGGAGTTCACCCATGATTTGGCTCTCTGTTTGTCTGTTATTGGTGTTTAAGAATGCTTGTGATTTTTGCACATTGATTTTGTATCCTGAGACTTTGCTGAAGTTGCCTATCAGCTTAAGGAGATTTTGGGCTGAGATGATGGGGTTTTCTAGATATACAATCATGTCATCTGCAAACAGGGACAATTTGACTTCCTCTTTTCCTAATTGAATACCTTTTATTTCCTTCTCCTGTGTGATTGCCCTGGCCAGAACTTCCAACACTATGTTGAATAGGAGTGGTGAGAGAGGGCATCCCTGTCTTGTGCCAGTTTTCAAAGGGAATGCTTCCAGTTTTTTCCCATTCGGTATGATATTGGCTGGGGGTTTGTCATAGATATCTCTTATTATTTTGAGATACGTCCCATCAATACCTAATTTATTGAGAGTTTTTAGCATGAAGCGTTGCTGAATTTTGTCAAAGACCTTTTCTGCATCTATTGAGACAATCATATGGTTTTTGTCATCGGTTCTGTTTATATGCTGGATTACGTTTATTGATTTGCACATGTTGAACCAGCCTTGCCTCCCAGGGATGAAGCCCACTTGATCATGGTGGATAAGCTTTTCGATGTGCTGCTGGATTTGGTTTGCCAGTAGTTCATTGAGGATTTTTGCATCGATGTTCATCAGGGATATTGGTCTAAAATTCTCTTTTTTTGTTGTGTCTCTGCCAGGCTTTGGTATCAGGATGATGCTGGCCTCATAAAATGAGTTAGGGAGGATTCCCTCTTTTTCTATTGATTGGAATAGTTTCAAAAGGAATGGTACCAGCTCCTTCTTGTACCTCTGGTAGAATTCGGCTGTGAATCCATCTGGTCCTGGACTCTTTTTGGTTGGTAAGCTATTGATTATTGCCACAATTTCAGATCCTGTTATTGGTCTATTCAGAGATTAAACTTCTTCCTGGTTTAGTCTTGGGATGGTGTATGTGTCGAGGAATTTATCCATTTCTTCTAGATTTTCTAGTTTATTTGCATAGAGGTGTTTATAGCGTTCTCTGATGGTAGTTTGTATTTCTGTTGGATCGGTGGTGATATCCCCTTTATCATTTTTTATTGCATCTATTTGACTCTTCTCTCTTTTCTTCTTTATTAGTCTTGCTAGTGGTCTATCAATTTTGTTGATCTTTTCAAAAAACCAGCTCCTGGATTCACTGATTTTTTGAAGGGTTTTTTGTGTCTCTATTTCCTTCAGTTCTGCTCTGATCTTAGTTGTTTCTTGCCTTCTGCTAGCTTGTGAATGTGTTTGCTCTTGCTTCTCTAGTTCTTTTAATTGTGATATTAGGGTGTCAATTTTAGATCTTCCCTGCTTTCTCTCGTGGGCATTTAGTGCTATAAATTTCCCTCTACCCACTGCTTTGAATGTGTCCCAGAGATTCTGGTATGTTGTGTCTTTGTTCTCATTGGTTTCAAAGAACATCTTTATTTCTGCCTTCATTTCGTTATGTACCCAGTAGTCATTCAGGAGCAGGTTGTTCAGTTTCCATGTAGTTGAGTGGTTTTGAGTGAGTTTCTTAATCCTGAGTTCTAGTTTGATTGCACTGTGGTCTGAGAGACAGTTTGTTGTAATTTCTGTTCTTTTACATTTGCTGAGGAGTGCTTTACTTCCAACTATGTGGTCAATTTTGGAATAAGTGCGATGTGGTGATGAGAGGAATGTATATTCTGTTGATTTGGGGTGGAGAGTTCTGTAGATGTCTATTAGGTCTGCTTGGTGCAGAGCTGAATTCAATTCCTGGATATCCTTGTTAACTTTCTGTCTCATCGATCTGTCTAATGTTCACAGTGGAGTGTTAAAATTTCCCATTATTATTGTGTGGGAGTCTAAGTCTCTTTGCAGGTCTCTAAGGACTTGCTTTATGAATCTGGATGCTCCTGTATTGGGTGCATATATATTTAGGATAGTTAGCTCTTCTTGAATTGACCTCTTTACCATTATGTAATGGCCTTCTTTGTCTCTTTTGATCTTTGTTGGTTTAAAGTCTGTTTTATCATAGACTAGGATTGCAACCCCTGCCTTTTTTTTGTTTTCCATTGGCTTGGTAGATCTTCCTCCATCCCTTTATTTTGAGCCTATGTGTGTCTCTGCACGTGAGATGGGTTTCCTGAATACAGCACACTGATGGGTCTTGACTCTATCCAATTTGCCAGTCTGTGTCTTTTAATTGGAGCATTTAGCCCATTTACATTTAAGGTTAATATTGTTATGTGTGAATTTGATCCTGTCATTATAATGTTAGCTGGTTATTTTGCTCATTAGTTGATGCAGTTTCTTCTTAGCCTCGATGGTCTTTACAATTTGGAATGTTTTGCAGTGGCTGGTACCAGTTGTTCCTTTCCATGTTTAGTGCTTCCTTCAGGAGGTCTTTTAGGGCAGGCCTGGTGGTGACAAAATCTCTCAGCATTTGCTTGTCTGTAAAGGATTTTATTTCTCCTTCACTTACGAAGCTTAGTTTGGCTGGATATGAATTTCTGGGTTGAAAATTCTTTTCTTTAAGAATGTTGAATATTGGCCCCCACTCTCTTCTGGATTATAGAGTTTCTGCCAAGAGATCAGCTGTTAATCTGATGGGCTTCTGTTTGTGGGTAACCTGATCTTTCTCTCTGGCTGCCCTTAACATTTTTTCCTTCATTTCAACTTTGGGGAATCTGACAATTATATGTCTTGGAGTTGCTCTTCTTGAGGAGTATCTTTGTGGCATTCTCTGTATTTCCTGAATTTGAATGTTGGCCTGCCTTGCTAGATTGGGGAAGTTCTCCTGGATAATATCCTGCAGAGTGTTTTCCAACTTGGTTCCATTCTCCCCATCACTTTCAGGTACACCAATCAGACGTAGAGTTGGTCTTTTCACATAGTCCCATATTTCTTGGAGGCCTGTTCATTTCTTTTTATTCTTGTTTCTCTAAACTTCTCTTCTTGCTTTATTTCATTCATTTGATCTTCCATCACTGATACCCTTTCTTCCAGTTGATCAAATCGGCTACTGAGGTTGATCAAATCGGCTACTGAGGCTTGTGCATTCATCACGTAGTTCTTGTGCCTTGGTTTTCAGCTCCATCAGGTCCTTTAAGGACTACTCTGCATTGGTTATTCTAGTTAGCCATTTGTCTAATATTTTTTCAAGGTTTTTAACTTCTTTGCCATGGGTTCAAACTTCCTCCTTTAGCTCAGAGTAGTTTGATCATCTGAAGCCTTCTTCTCCCAACTCGTCAAAGTCATTCTCTATCCAGCTTTGTTCCATTGCTGGTGAGGAGCTGCGTTCCTTTGGAGGAGGAGAACTGCTCTGATTTTTAGAGTTTGCAGTTTTTCTGCTCTGTTTTTTCCCCATCTTTGTGGTTTTATCTACCTTTGGTCTTTGATGATGGTGATGTACAGATGGGGTTTTGGTGTGGATGTCCTTTCTGTTTGTTAGTTTTCCTTCTAACAGTCAGGACCCTCAGCTGCAGGTCTGTTGGAGTTTGCTAGAGGTCCACTCCAGACCCTGTTTGCCTGGGTATCAGCAGCGGAGGCTGCAGAACAGCGGATATTGGTGAGCAGCAAATGTTGCTGCCTGATCATTCCTCTGGAAGTTTCGTCTCAGAGGAGTACCTGGCCGTGTGAGGTGTCAGTCTGCCCCTATTTGGGGGTGCCTCCCAGTTAGGCTACTTGGGGGTCAGGGATTCACTTGAGGAGGCAGTCTGTCCATTCTCAGATCTCCAGCTGTGTGCTGGGAGAACCACTACTCTCTTCAAAGCTGTCAGACAGGGACATTTAAGTCTGCAGAGGATTCTGCTGCCTTTTGTTTGGCTATTCCCTGCCACCAGAGGTGGAGCCTACAGAGGCGGGCAGGCCTCCTTGAGCTGTGGTGGGTTCCACTCAGTTCGAGCTTCTCAGCTGCTTTGTTTACCTACTCAAGCCTTGGCAATGGCGGGCACCCCTCCCCTAGCCTCGCTGCTGCATTGCAGTTTGATCTCAGACTGCTGTGCTAGCAATGAGTGAGGCTCCGTTGGCATAGTACCCTCCGAGCCATGCTCAGGATATAATCTCCTGATGTGCCATTTGCTAAGACCATTGGAAAAGCGCAGTATTAGGGTGGGAGTGACCCGATTTTCCAGATGCCATCTGTCACCCCTTTCTTTGACTAGGAAGGGAATTCCCTGACCCCTTGCACTTCCCAGGTGAGGCAATGCCTCACCCTGCTTCGGCTCATGCTGGATGCACTGCACCCACTGTCCTGCACCCACTTTCCAACACTCCCCAGTGAGATGAGCCCAGTACCTCAGTTGGAAATGCAGAAATCACCCATCTTCTGCATCGCTCATGCTGGGAGCTCTAGACTGGAGCTATTCCTATTCAGCCATCTTGGCTCCATCTGATGGCCTCTATTTCAAAGTAAAGTTTGATATCATGTTTATAGCTCATTATTGTTTACATTACCTCTGAAGGCAGTGGCTCCAAAATTTTATTAAGTTTATTAATGTATTCATTTATTTTTTCAAATTATAAGTGTGCCTAATCATAGTTGATGCTTGAGTATTTCTTACAGAAAGTTCTAAGCCACTTGGTGGAAACTTCCCTATTAAGTTACTGAAGGATTTTAGCTCCCTCCATTCTGTGATACAACCATCTGAACATGTCTTCTAAGGTTGTTGAGACGACAAGGGAATTGCAAGAGGCACAACAGCTTTTAACTGACTTGACTCAAAGGAACCCACATCACATTTAATCATAGTTCATTGGAAAAAAACTAGGTATTGTCCTATCCTAACTGCAAGAGAGTTTGAGAAATGTCAGAACATGATAAGACCTAATTGTCTGTCTCTTCCACTATTATCAAGAACTTACTAGACATTACTAAGGTGCATTGTAGATGTTTAAAAAGCAATTTAAAAATTCTGTGTCTTCTGAGATTACATGTTAGCAAAGTAGGTAAAAATTTTTACCAGTGTTCGTGTTCTACGTGAAGCAAACATGAGTGAAAGGACTAATTCTACATAAGGATTGTGGAAAATGTAAGTAGAAGAGGTAACATTTAATGTGGTATTTAAAGCACGAGGATTTTGTCAAGTGAAGAAGAGGAAAGAGAATGTTTTAAGTAGGAGCAATAATGCGCACTTTTACTACCCTGACGTGGTTCAAACTAAGTTCTGGTAATGGGACTCAGCCCTGTTGGCTGAAGTTTGGCAACCTGCTGAAGACACTGAATGTGATGGATGTGTGGACAGATGGAAAACATATTAAAGCCCCTTCAATATACCTTTATTGGCATCAATCAATATGTTCCACAAAATGGGAACATAGTAAGTCGTATCTGGGTGGCATAGACACAGGTATAAATCATAATTATAACTTGTATCAATAGGTGATAATACAATTATATTTTACAATATAATGCATACGAAACTTCAAGACTGATAAAAGGGAAATAATTTGTTTTGAATACAGGAAATAGAATTTTAAAAATTATAGTAAACTTGACCTCAGACAGACAAGTGGGGCAAGGCAGTCCAGGCAGAGGAAGCAGCAAGTGAAAGTATGTGGACAAGAAGTTTCAGGATTCATTCAGACCATAACAAATAGGTTGGTATTGCTGGAGATTAAAATGAAAAGAAGATCTCATGGAAGGTAAAATTCTAAGAGCAATCTTTTTGGCAGTAGAGTTAGAGCAGGCAGAAAATGAAAGTGATCTAGATGAGAAATTTTGAGATCCAATGAGACTACCATGGTGACAGTGGAGAACAGTACAAGCTGGTTTTTAGGAGGTGGCTATGTTTTACTAGACAATTTTAAAGAGAAATTTCACCGCACTGTGTAAATGTTAAATGCACAGGAGCTGTATGAGTAAGTAGCAATATTTGCTCTCTAAAGAAAAGAATAAAATAGGCTGGGCATCATGGCTCATGCTTGTGATCCCAGAACTTTGGGAGGCCAAGGTGGGCGGATTACTTGTGGACAGGAGTTCGAGACTATCCTGGTCAACATGATGAAACACTGTCTCTACTAAAAATACAACGACTAGCCAGGTGTGGTGGCGTCACCTGTAGTCCCAGATACTCAAGCGGCTGAAGCATGAGAATCACTTGAGCTCGGGATATGGAGGAGCCGAGATCACGCCACTGCACTCCAGCCTGAGTGACAGAGTAAGACTCAAGAAAGGAAGAAAGAGAATAATAGAATAGTTGGATATCCTATTTTAACTTATTTATAACATGCTTAGTCTCTAATCACACTTAAATACTTTAAAATGTCTTTTTGGGTGCAGACATTTTAAGAAAAATCTGACTTTTAAAATAGAATAAAGAAAATGGATTTATCCATGCAATAGTAGTGAATAGTGTTGTATACTTAAAAATAAAGTTCATGCAGTTTTCCATAAGCCTATTAACACTATGCAAAGAACAAAAGGATGCATTTTATTATCAGATTCTAGACTAGGATCAAACCTATCTCTCCCTCCAGAAAATCAGACTCCCCAGAGGAACCCTCTGGATGACTCACAAAAAATTTTCTTTTTCAGATTTCTTTTATATATATATACATATATATATATATACACACACACACATATATATACACACATATATATGTATGTATTTTATTGTACTTTAAGTTCTAGGGTACACGTGCACAACGTGCAGGTCTGTTACATATGTATACATCTGCCATGTTGATGTGCTGCACCCATTAACTCATCATTTACATTAGGTATATCTCCTAATGCTATCCCTCTCCACTCCCCCCACCCCACAACAGGCCCCGGAGTGTGATGTTCCCCTTCCTGTGTCCATGTGTTCTCATTGTTCAATTCCCACCTATGAGTGAGAACATGCAGTGTTTGGTTTTTTGTCCTTGCGATAGTTTGCTGAGAATGATGGTTTCCAGCTTCATCCATGTCCCTACAAAGGACATGAACTCAACCTTTTTTGTGGCTGCATAGTATCCCATGGTGTATATGTGCCACATTTTCTTAATCCAGTCTATCATTGATGGACATTTGGGTTGGTTCCAAGTCTTTGCTATTGTGAATAGTGCCACAATAAACATACGTGTGCATGTGTCTTTATAGCAGCATGACTTATAATCCTTTGGGTATATACCCAGTAATGGGATGGCTGGGTCAAACGGTATTTCCAGTTCTAGATCCCTCAGGAATTGCCACACTGTCTTCCACAATGGTTGAACTAGTTTACAGTCCCACCAATAGTGTAAAAGTGTTCCTATTTCTCCACATCCTCTCCAGCATCTGTTGTTTCCTGACTTTTTAATGATTGCCATTCTAACTGGTGTGAGATGGTATCTCATTGTGGTTTTGATTTGCATTTCTCTGATGGTCACTGATGATAAGCATTTTTTCATGAGTCTTTTGGCTGCATAAATGTCTTCTTTTGAGAAGTGTCTGTTCATATCCTTCGCCCACTTTTTGATGGGCTTGTTTGTTTTTTTCTTGTAAATTTGTTTCGGTTCATTGTAGATTCTGAATATTAGCCCTTTGTCAGTGAGTAGATTGCAAAAATTTTCTCCCATTCTGTAGGTTGCCTGTTCACTCTGATGGTAGTTTCTTTTGCTGCGCAGAAGCTCTTTAATTAGATCCCATTTGTGAATTTTGTCTTTTGTTGCCATTGCTTTTGGTGTTTTAGACATGAAGTCCTTGCCCATGCCTATGTCCTGAATGGTATTGCCTAGGTTTTCTTCTAGGGTTTTTAGACTTTCAGAAATTTTGAAGCCACAGCACCCTCATAAAATCCTCAGCATGGCAGATGTGGTATTCCCTTCCAAAGAAGTGATGCAAATCACGTATGAGGGAAAACTCTTCTGCTGCTTATACACTTTTGCCTAGATAAAAGGCGGGTTATCACTTTCATGTATCCAAAATATTTAGAAGGAAGTGTTGTATCTACCTAATGAGTTCAGGGCTTTAAGAATGACAGTTTTCAGATGAACAATAACTCCCGCAAAGCAATTTATAGCCCCAAATCCTACAAGACTTACTCTGGGTGACACTACTTCTGCAACAGTAGAACAAATTCTTCTATTTCATTGCATGCCCTGGCTTAGCTCTTATTATCTTCTCAGACAAGCCTCCACCCAAAACACAAGCGCTTCAGTGCTTTGACCTCAGGATCATCCAGTTAGGTCAACTCAACTCAGATACTTTTTCAATGCTATTTTATAGGCTTTGTATATACAGAGATGAACAAAAACTTGTTACTTCCTTTGAGGCTTTTGGTGAAGCTGAAGGAACAGATATGTTTTTTAAATGACTTTAATATGATGGAAAACACACAGGGTGCTAGGTCTTAAAAGATCAGTGCAGGAAAACTCAGGAAGTTGCAGTGCAGTTCAAAGCAGGGCAGGGCTGGTCGTACCAACCTTTGATGACATTTTATTTTAAAATATACACAGCCTAATTGCTAAAATGCTTGTCTCCTGTCCAACACTAGAAGAACAGTGCCCTGGATAAGTTAGAATAATTTCTTTCCCACAGACAGATCTTTTAAAATGATAGGTCAAAGGAGCTTGGTAAAACAATATTTTATGGTTCTAACAAGTTAAAATTCCTTACTGAGCCTGAGCCTTCATATAAATACTTAATGGGAATGAAAAAAATTGAAGGACCATAGGCCAGATATGAGAAACCATATAAGACATAGAATACTTCATATCGATTTGCTTTGATTTTCTGCTGCAGGTCACAAGTATATCATCATATAATCATCTAGTTTCCCAGAATAAAGAATAATCTTTCTACTTAATCATTTTATTCAATAGTTAGTGCTTTTTAGCTCCTAGATCTAGAATTTTTGTGACCCATTATTTTTCACAAGACTCCACTCACATTCTATTTTAAATGCCATTAATTTTCTACACATAACATGGGAAATATTAGATAATACTCTTTTTTATTCATCCACTGTATTTAAACAAACCATTTTCCACTTTTACAATCTCATACTAGATTTCATCAGGCTTTAAGCAGTTACTGAACAATGCATCTAAGTGTATATAACACTACTCTATCTTCACTTACCTTTTTTATTGTTATTATTATGATCTCCTATTTTAACATCACGATTTCATTTGAGTCTTTCTTCAATATTTCACTACATGTAATTTCTATAATATTCTTTTTGATATTTATGAACTAATACGTGGTTTTGCCTAACAGCAAGAACAACTTTTTCTTCTATACACTGGATGTTTTCCTTTGTTATTTTATATATAACTAGCAATTTATTTCCCCTAGAATTAACTAATTATACTTTTCTAATAAAATCTATGCCCTCAAATACATATTTTTTTCAGTTGCTGAAAGCTTTTTATCACACCACATTGCACAGTCCAGATTAAATGATGCACACTGAGGTTGTGCAAAGTTGCTGTTGACAGTAAATTTTTCTACTGACTTTTTTTTTTTATCTCTACTTAGGAGACACACTATAAATCTCATTTTTTTGAATTTTTTAGTAAATATTCAAGTTTTATCATAGTTCATTTTTTCCCACAAAGATTCTTGCTTATTTTTCCCCATCTCTGCATATTCTATCTTAGACGCTTATATAAGGGTGTGCACTCTATCTTATGCATAAGATACCCCCCTTAGCCTCCCTTACACTTTTCTTTTAGTTTCCTGGATAGACTCTGTATTAGTCATCCTTCTTATTGCTGATTTGAGTTTTACCCCAAACATTTTTTCTGCTTTCCATACAAAACTTCCAATTTGTGCTTTTTCCTGGAATATGTTTTTAAATTCGGAAAGTGAGTTTGATCACACTCATTGGGTAGCTTCTGTTTAAAAATAGAAACTGCATCAACATGGGAGAAAGACATTTAGGAGTTGTTTTATTTTGGTGAATATTGCAATATTTTATATTTCCTAGTAATTAACTCACATATTTTAGCTTTCAATATCCTTTTAATTGTACTTTGCCTAGAATCAGATTACTTTGGTTTGAGTTTACATTTATGAACGGTATAACTTTAATCAAGGAGCCTAACATGCTGAGCTACAGTTCCAATAACATGAAATGGGGATTTTAAGAACACCTATGACATAAAATTGGTATGAACACATACTAACATTATATTTAAAAAGCACTTGACATAATCCTTGGCACACAGCAAATTTGAGCTGTTTATATTCCAGTATTATTACATTTTCTATGGCAAATATGTGAAAATAAATACATCATTATTCACCATATTGATGTAGATACTGGAAAAACAACACATTCTGTTAATACATAATTTGAAACTGAAATTTTTCCGTCTAAAGGAAAATTAAGTCATCTAGCAAGTTTAAGAAACTTCAGGTAAAAGATAAAGTTCTTGGCTACAAGCCTTCTCAGAACTCTACATGCTTTTGGGGAAAACAGGAAACATTGACCAAACACATTTGCTTACAGCAAAGGGCACTGCATGTTTGGTTATACATGTTGGAAAATGTTCATTTGATGAATCTGAAGAAGGAAAGATATTTGGTGCAAGGCATTATTTTATTACATATTTTAAAAATCAGACTTGTGTGTTGAGGAAATTGACCTGTCAAAGAAATGTAGAAACCTTTGATTCCTGTAGTTTTCTTTATTATTTTAAGAGGACAGCAACGAGGTGATACTAGAAGACTGTTTTTCTGACCATAAGTGTCACTTTTTGCATTACGTCATTCTTTCATGAAGTAGTATTTTTCCAATAAGGACAATATAATACATATCATATCATATTACCAGAAATGATTTCAGAATATTGTGAAGTTGCCTACAGGTGATCATTATATTACCCTTTGGCTTCCTCTGATGACGTCTCAGCCAGATGAGGGGATCCCTAAAATTAGTAGCTTACTTTTTGGTATCATATTAATACATACTTGCTCTGAAGAATAGTAATAAACACATTAGGGAAAAAATCATGACTCAGTGCAAATGCATCTCTGAAAACAAAATAACAAAATCTCTAAATAAATACCTTAGAAAATGCTGGAGATTATATGGAGACAGACATGTAACCTAGGTAATTAAAAATAAAACCTGAAGTTGTCCATAACAGGATATCATTTACAGATTAAGCCAACGGCAGAACTTAGTATCTATTGATGCATTCCATTTAAATTTATTTAAAAATATGCTTCAAATTATGTTTTGCAAACCATTTTTATTATCTATGTGTAATACCAATATGTTCACTGGGTCCTAAAACAGTATCTGGCCCTTTGTGGCCTTCAATATATGTTTGTTAAATGAAGCACAAATCTAACTACAGACCATTAGCTTTGGTATGACATTTTTCAGGACATATAAGTGAGTTTTACATAATTCATCTTCAATGGCCTGAGGGTTTTTAGATATTAACTATGAGTTAATAGTAAAATACTTCAGTAGTACACAAGTTACCGATACTGATAGGTGAGGCAAAACCAAAGGGCAACAAAATCAATGATAATCATTCTATTTTAGAAAATAAAACAATGTTTTAATACTTCCCATGTGTAAAAACTGGAATTTCCAAGGATTAAAATATAAGTGTTATTGAAAAGTGATATAGAAAGGGTGGCATATTTTCTAAGAGAAGTTATGATATAGCCAAAATTGTTTCTTTTAATGAATAAAATTTTTGCTCATTCTATAATAGAAATATTGCTGAAAAAGCAGTCTGATGAAATAGTAAGTACAGTATAAGTTTCTCACTAAACTATATAAGAAATACCCAAGTCAATCTTATTAAATTAGCAGCTAATTAAGAGTATAAATTGACTTCATTGAAATGAATTTTAAAAACCTTTGTTCTTTAGAAACACCATGAAAAGAGAAGGTAAATTACAGATTGGGAGATAATAAATATTTGTAAATCATACATCTAACACATATTTAGAATATAAAAAGAAGGCTTTAAACCATGTAAACAACAACACAAATTAAATTAGAAAAATGAGAAAAATACATGACAGATGTTTCACTTAAAAAGATATACAGATGGCAAATAAGCACATAAAAGGATTTTCTATATCATTAGCCACCAGGGAAATGCAAATTAAAACTAAAATGAGATAGTACTACACACCTGTATTAATGACGAAAATAAATGCTTGTGAAAACTCCCAATGCTGGCAAAGCAGAGACACTAAATCACTCATATATCACCAGAGAGAATGTAAAATGATACAGCCACTCTGGAAAACAGTTTGTCAGTTTCTTTTAAAACAAAAAATGACCGAAAATAAGACCCAAAAATTGCACTCTTAGAAATTTATCCCAGAGAAATGACATTTATGTTCACACGGAAACTTGTACATGAATCCTCATAGCAGTTTTATATTTAATATCCAAGACCTGGAAATAATCCAGATTTCATTTCACAGGTGAATGGCTATACAAGCTGTGATACAACCAAACCACAGAATACCACTTAGAAATATAAAGGAACAGACTACTGATACATAAAACAACTTGGATGAACCTCAGAGCAATTATCCTCAGTGGAAAAAGCCAACCTACAATGATTACCTAGTGAATGATTTCATTTACGTAACATTCTCGAAATGCCAAGACCATAGAAATGGAAAAGAGGTTAGTGGTTATCAGGGGTTAAGACGGGTGTGTGTAAGGACGGCTAAAGTTGGGTAGAACAAAGGAGCCATTTGATGATAGGACAGTCTCTATCTTAAATATGGTAAGTTACATGAAGCTACACATGTGATAAAATTTCAAAGAAATATATACATTTATAATAATCACTGTATCTATACCCGTGAATTATGAATAAGTTCTGTAGTTTTACCAATGTCAGTTTTCTTGTTTTGGTATTGCGCTATACATAGGCAAGATGCTAATTTAACAATAGGGGAGGCTGGTAAGTCTTCCTTACTAGGGGGTCTGCATGCATGGGACCTCCCTGTAGCCTTCTTTGCAACTTTCTGTGAATCTATAATTACTTCAAGACAAAAAGTTAGAAAAAAAAGTCACTCAAAAGAAAATAAACGATGCATGGTATATAGGCTAACAATATTGTCTGTTTTTTTAATTGCTTTAACAGCATCCAGCATACTGGAGACACTCAAGAAATAGTTAATTACAAAAAAGTTTACTAAATAATAAAAGCAGCATCTTTAAATTCAATCTCACAATTAACATATATATAACATGTTCAGAATGGTTTTAATATTTATTGTCCAGTTCTAACTTTTGTAATGGATATGCAATCAATGCATCTTAGAGCTTAGCAAATTAGTTTCAAGACATTGATAAGACTGGGACAATAAATTGTTTTTTATTGATATATCATAGTTGTACATATTTTGGAGGTACATGTGATATTTTCATACATGTGTATAATGTTTAATGATCAAATCAGGATAATTAGGATACCCATTACCTCATTTATCTTTTTTTTGTGTTGAGAACATCACAATTCTTCTCTTCTAGCTATTTTGAATATATAACAAATTATTTTTACCTGTAATATTCTTATTGTACTATTAAATATCTACGTGAAGAAGAATTAAACTAAATCTCCATCTCTAAGGGTAGAACTCACATCTTCTAATTTTGCATTTTTACCATTAACTTCTCTTTATTCCTTCCCTACTCACCTTCCCTTCCTAGCCTCTGGTAACCATCATCCTACTCACTACCTTCAAGAGATCCACTTTTTTAGCTCCCATATATAATGAGAACATGCAATAATGAGAACATGCAATATTTGTCTTTCTTTCCCTGGCTTATTTCACTTAACATAATGACCTCTAATGACCTCCCTCCATGTTGCTACAAATGACAGGATTCCATTTTTCTTATGGCCAAATAATATTTCATCATATGTGTGTATATATATATATGATATATATATTGAGTTAATTTTTATATATATTGATTTTATATATATCATATATACTACAGTGATTTTATATATTATATATTGAGTTTATATATATTCATATATATTGAGTTTTCTACAGTTGAGTTGTGTATATATATAATACACATGTGTATATATATAATACACATGTGTATATATATAATACACATGTGTATTTTATATATATATACATGTACACACACACAAACACACACACCATGTTTTCTTTATCCATTTATCTGTTGATGGACCCTCAGGTTGATTTCATATTTTGGCTATTGTGAATAGTGCTCAGTAAACATGGGAGTGCAAATATCTCTTTGATATACTAATTTTCTTTCCTTTGGATATATACCTAGAAGCAGAACTGCTGGATCATATTTTTAGTTTTTTTGAGGAACCTCCACAGTTCTTTTCATACTGGCTGCACTACTTTACATTTTCACCAGTGGTGCATAAACATTCCCTTTCTCTGCATCCTCACTGGCATTTGTTATTTTTTGTGTTTTTGGTAATAGGTCTTCAAACCGGGATGAGATGATAACTAATTGTGTTTTTGATTTGCATTTCCTTGATGATTAGTGACTTGAGCATTTTTAAATATATCTGTTGGCCATTTTTGTATCTTCTTGTGAGAAATGTCTATTCAGGTCTTTTGTCCATTTTTTAACTGGATTATTTGTTATTGAGTTGTTTCAGTCGCTTATTATTCTGGTTATTAATCCCTTTCTGAATGGATGGTTTGCAAATATTTTCTCCCATTCTGTAGGTTATCTCTTCACTTTTTAAATGGTGTCTCCTTTGCTGTGAAGAAGGCTTTTACCTTGATGTAATTCCATTTGCCTGTTTTTGCTTTTGTTGTCTGTGCTTTTTGAGGTCTTCCCAAAAATATCTGTGTCCAGACCAATGTCCTTAGTACTTCCCCAAAGTTTTCTTTAGTAGTGTCATAGTTTAAGGTCTTACATTTAAATATTTAATCCACTTTGAGCTGATTTTTGTATATGTTGAAAGATGAGGATCTAGTTTTATTCTTTTGCATATGGATATACTGTTTTCCCAGAACCATTTATTCAAAGGCTGTCTTTTCCCCAATGTATGTTCTTGGCACCTTTGTGATAAATCAATTCTTAATTCTCAGAGTTCTTAAGATAATCAAAGTATAACATACACAAAGCTTACAAAAGTGGATGTCATTTATATAAAATAAGTACAGTAACCAAAGAAAATCTTGATTACATGAACACTGAGGAAAAGACAAATCCCTCACATTGCCCAATTTTCAAACTTAGATGCAATATTGATTTTTGCATCTTGTTAAACTAAAACTTACTGCCAGGGACCATTTTTTTTTTTTATTTTCAGGAGACCTTTTAAGATAAGAAAATTGGACTTCATTTTATCTTAATTCACCTGATGAAAGCTTTCTCATTGTTTCTCTCATTCTACCCCTTTACTACCTCCCCCATTTTACTCCTTAATAGACAAAGCTTCACTTTGTCTATTAAGAATCAATACAAAACTAAATACAGTGTGCTGCTACCCAACAAGGACTAAATGAAGAATTATATGATAAGTCTTGAACTTTGAGTAAAATCAGTAAAAACTGCCCTTTTGCTACTTAACCTTTAACTAGTCAAAACCTTTTTTTACTAGAAATAAGAGAAGAGTATTGGATGCATTTTCTCAGATGCTGACTCAGTGATAAAAGTAATATAGACCCCCTCAAAACAGTGACTTAAGCATGACTAGAATTTTTTTCTGAAGTGAAATAAATACTTAAGTAGGGTGGTTAGATTGGTTTCATAGCTCCATGAAGACATCAGCATCAGCGACCAAGTTATCTTCCAGTCCATCTCTCTGCAAACTCTAGGTTATAGCCTTGATTACCCTGCCATAAGATGGCTGCTAGAGTGCCAGCTATCTCAAGGTTCTCAGAAGTTCTACATAGTACCTTCATTCACATATCAATCACAGTAACTTGGTCAACTAGTATTACAAAGGAAGCTGAAAGTTTCTTTTATAAATGTAGGCAATATGCTCCCTAAAATTTATCTTTTTTAAAATCTTAGGGAAGAAAACATACAATGGTTCTTAGGAGGTAAATAAAACCCCGAAAATAGATGCTATATTAAGGTTTTCCAGAGAAATAGAACCAATATTATACATATAATCTATCTATTTATCTATCATCTATCTTTTCTATCAAAAAGCTAGAGATGTAGATAGATGATAGATAGATAGATGATAGATACATACATACATATATACATACATAGATGATAGGTAGGTAGGTAGATAGATAGATAGATAGATAGATAGATAGATAGATAGATAGATATTATAAGGAATTGGCTCATACAATTATGGAGGCTGAGCAGTCCCAAAATGTACAGTCAGCAATCTGGAGATTCAGGAGAGTTAGTGATGTAGTAGTTCCAGTCCAAATCCAAAGATCTGAAAACCAGGAGAGCTAATAGTGCAAGTTCTAGTCTGAGTTTGAAGATGTGAGAAGCAGGAGAGCTGATGGTTTAAGTTCTAGTCCAACAGCAAGAGAAGACTGGTGTCTCAGCTCAAGAAGTCACACAGGTGAAATTTCTTTTTACTTTGCCTTTTTGTTCTACTGATATCTTCAAGTAATTGAAGGAGGCTTACCCACATTAGGGACAGCAATCTGCTTTACTCAGTCTACTGATTTAAATATTAATTATATCCAGAAACACCCTCACAGACACACCCAGAATAATATTTGACGAACTGTCTGTGCACCCAATGGCCCAATCAAGTTGACATTTTAAAATTAGCCCTCACAAACATATTCATAACAAAACAAATAGGAAACACTCAAGAATATTAATCTTTATATCTGTTACTCATCATGTGGTCATAATGGGTATTTATAACTATCTTCGTCCATCACAATTCTGTATTCTCTCTGCATTCAACAAGGTCCTCAGTTGGCTATGGTTCTTTATCTGGCAGGATAGTCCAAGTCTGTATTCCTGAAGGATCTGGGCCATTTGTCAACCTGCCTGGATTGGGTTGTTGTAGTTTTCCATTGAGTTTAATCACAGGGTATGATAATACTTAGAGACACCCCAGGAAATCTCTTGTATTTCAACTACATTCTCCCTTAACTCCATTGTGAAATAGCAGGCCAACTTCCACTCAGTAGTTAGGCTCAATCACTCGAACCAGCTCAGTAACTCCATTCATTATCTAGTGACTCAGAGACATAAGGAGTCCAAAGTGGCTGAACAGCAGTCTAAACTTCCAGGTCAATGCAATCATTGTTTTGTCTTCTAGCAGAAGCAGTCTCCTTTAGAACGAGACCTCTAAGCCAGCATAAGTTCATGGGAACAGGAAACAAAATTTTTGCTAACGTGTCATAGAGAACATAGGGAGTGGTTCCACCCTTATCTCCACTCCCCAACTCACAGATCCATGAATCTTAGCTATGGGAGAAAGAGCACCACATATTGAATGCTGATTTGGAGCATATGCAGCCTTCTGAAGAACCTTTCCTCTTCCTTGGAAGGTATTGCCATGTAGCTGGTGCTGTAACTCAGTCTTCAAAAGGCCATTCCACCATTCTATCAAGTCAGCTGCTTCAGAATGATGTAGAACATAATAAGTCTGGTGTCTTCCATAAGCATGATCCCATTGCTGCATTTTTTTGGCTGTGAAATGAGTTCACTGATCAGAAGCAATGCTGTGTGGAATGACATGATTTTGGATAGGGCATTCCATAAGTCCATGGATGATAGTTTTGGCAAAAGCATTGCATGCATGGGAAGCAAATTCACATCCAGAGTACATATCTATTCCAATAAGAACAAAATGCTGCATATCCCATATAGGAGTGGTCCAATCTAATCAACCTGCTACTACGTAGCAGGCTTATCACCCCAGAGAGGACTCAATCTTCATCTCTACTATTGGTAGACTGGGCATCTAGCGTAGCAGTAGCCAGGTCAGCCTTGAGAGTGGAAGTCCATGTTGCTGAGCCCAGACATAATCTCCATCCTTGCCACCATGACCATTTCATTCATTATAACCACCCAATGGTTACCTTGCCTGCTGCCTAGACAGAGCCGATTTCTCAAGACAGGAGAACTGCAATAGAGAAAGAGTAATTCATGCAGAGCCAGCTGTATGGGAGACTGGAATTTTATTATTACTCAAATCAGTCTCCCCCAGCATATGGGGAGCAGAGTTTTTAAAGACAACTTGGTGGGTGGGGGATGCCAGTAGGCCAGGAGTGCTGATTGGTCAGGGATGAAATAATAAGGAGTCAAATCTGTCTTCTTGTGCTGAGTCAGTTCCTGGGTGGGGGTCACAAGATTCAATGAGCCAGTTTTTCGATCTGGGTGGTGCCAGCTGACCCATCAAGTACGGGATCTGCAAAATACCTCAAGCACTGGTCTTAGGAGCAGTTTAGGGAGGGTCAGAATCTTGTAGTCTCCAGCTGCATGACTCCTAAACCATAATTTCTAATCTTGTTGCTAATGTTAGTCCTACAAAAGCAATCTAGTCTCCAGGCAAGAAGGAGGTCTGCCTTAGGAACGGGCTATTATCTTCTTTGTTTTAAACTATAAACTATAATAGTTTCTTCCAAAGTTAGCTCATCCTATACCCAGGAATGAACAAGGACAGCTTGGAGGTTAGAAGCAAGATGGAGTCGGTTAAATTAGATCTCTTTCTCTGTCTCTGTCATAATTTTGCAAAGGCAGTTTCATCATGAGCCCATTTGGGTGATGACAGAGGTGGCTGAGAAAAGAGGCTAACTGGTATTTATAACTGGGCCATTCTATCCACTTGATTAATGAAATTCTGTTCTGTGGACACCACCCTTTGTTACTTATTCACATGGAAAACAAATATCTTTGTTTTTTACCCATTTAGATAAGCCTATCAATATACCTCTTCCCCAGACTTACTTGTCACCAATTTTCCAATTATGTTTTCTCCAAGTCCTTGATCATCCAAAGAAACCATTGGACATGCCCATGAGTTGGTGTATAATCAAATATCTTCTCATTTCTCTTTCCATGCAAAATGGACAACTAAGTGTAGTGCTTGAAGTTCACTTAGTGTCCTGCCCACTGGAGGGGATTTTTCTTCATTACTATTCATCAGTGATAGCTCAGAAATAGGCTTTAGTGCTGCCTCTGTCCACTTTTAGATGGTGCCTGCATAGTGTTTGGAATCACCTATAAACCCAAGACTTCTATTCCTCTATAAACTGATTATTTATCATGATGAAACTCCTGTGAAATCATAGATGCAGGCTGGGAGAGAGCGCGTAGTATAACAGGAGTGGGGGCCATTGGCATTTGGGCCCCTATTTCATGTAACTTACTTGTCCCTTCAGGGCCTGGTCAGACCTGTTCTTGTATATACCACTTTCATTTAACAATAAAGTGCTGCAGTGCATGCCAAATTTTATGATTTGCTGGGTGAGATGACATGCAGTTCATGACAGGCTCAGGCCTCATGGTAACTTGGTGGCCATGGTTAAGTTTTCAGTTCTACTTAATAACAGTCCAAGAGCTGTTTCTCAAAAGGGAAGTAGTTAACTTTAAAGGATGGCAAAGTGTTGCCCCAAAATCCTAAGGGCCTAGAGTTCAATTAATCTATAGAGGCTTGCTAAAGTCTCCAAACAGCATTTCTATCTACCACTGACAATCTACCATTGGATAGGCTGGATCATGTGGCCTAAGTGATAGAACCATTGGATAGGCTGGATCATATGGCCTAAGTGATAGAACAGATTTCACAGCAGCTTGGATCTGTTATGGAGCCTTTTCTTGTTCCAGGTCTTACTCAAAATCAGCAGCTTTTCAAGTCATTCCATATATGGTTTGGAGTAACACACCCAAATAAGGCATGCATTGCCTCCCAAATCCAAAGAAGCCCACTAGGTGTTGTTCCTCTTTTTTTGGTTATGGGAGGTGGAGGCAGATGCAACAACTTATCCTTCACATTAGAAAGATTATCACAACATGTCCCATACCATTAGACCCCCAGATATTTCACTGAGGTAGAAAGACTCTGAATATTTTTTTGATAAGAGTTGTCCTATCCTCTGACACACAAGTATTTTACCAATAAATGTAGAGTAGTTGCTACTTCTCACTCACTAGGCCAAATTAGCATAATGTCATCAATGCATTGGACCACTGTGATACCTTGTGGAAGGGAAAGGTGATCAAGATCCCTGTAGAGACTAAATTATGGCATAGGGCTGGAGAGTTGTTATACAACTAGGATAGGACTGTGAAGGTGCATTGCTGGCCTTGCCAGCTGAAAGAAAACTGCTTCTGGTGGTACTTATTGACAGATGAGGGTGGGAGGTGGAGCATTAGCCAGATCAATCGCTGGATACCAAATACTAGGGAATGTATTAATTTGCTCAAGCAATGAAACCACATTTATTACAGTAGCTGTAATTGAAGTTATGACTGGTAAGCTTATGATAATTCACTGTCATTCTCCAAGATCCATCTGTCTTCTGCACAGGCAAGATAGGAGTGTTGAATGGAGATGTAGTGGGAATCACCACTCCTGCATCTTTCAGATCCTTGAAGATGTCATTAGTCTCTGTAATCTCCCCAGGGATAGAGTTTTTCTTTTGATTTACTGTTTTCCTCGATAGAAGCAGTTCTAGTAGCTTCCATTGGGCCTTTTCTACCGTAATAACCCTCAATTCATAGGTTATAGAACCAATGTGAGGATTCTGTCAGTTACTAAGTGTGTTTATTTCAGTTAAGAACTCTGGAATTAAGGAAATAACCATAAGATGCGTTCAGGGATGCACTGGCCCCACTGTGAAACATACCTGAGCTAAACACTCTATTGATCACCTGATCCCCATAATTCCTTACTGTAACTGGAGGGCCACAACTCCCTGCAGTCTCTGAAACATGTGATTATTTCCTTTTCCCCAGTGTACAGTTAGTAACCCTAATAAAAGGCCATGGGTCCCTTTGGGGAAGGCCGAAAGAAACATTTAATAGTATAAATTTTACTTAGTATACTTGGGTTTTTCATTGAGGAGATCTAGCCTCTCCATTCAAGGAGTTCTCAGTCTACAAAGGCTTAATTATGCAAATTGCTTGAGGGAACATGACTTTCTGTTTTTATAATTTGGGTTGAACTTTTTTTTTCTTTTTCTTTTCCTATTTTTTTTTTTTTTTTTTTTTGAGACAGAGTCTGACTCTCTGTCGCCCAGGCTGGAGTACAGTTGCGTGATCTCAGCTCAATGCAACCTCTGTCTTTCAGGTTCATGTGATTCTCATGTCTCAGCCTCCTGACTAGCTGGAATTACAGGCATGTGCCACCATGCCCAGCTAGTTTTTTTTTATTTCTACTACAGATAGGGTTTCCCCATGTTGGCCAGGCTGATCTCGAACTCCTGGCCTCAAGTGATCCACCTGCCTCCACCTCCCAAAGTGCTGGATTACAGGCATGAGCCCCTGCACCTGGCCTCGGGTTGAACTTTTATTCATTGACCTAGAACTTTTCTGCTTATATAGGTCAAGTAAGATTTTAGTCAGCTTCCTGTCTTTCACTTCTAGAATCACCCTATGATCAACCAGCAAACACCATAGTTCTAAAAACTCAAATTATTCTTACTGTTGTCTTGACTTTCTGTCCATTACGGTAACCACAGCCACCTTGCCTTTGATGGTTGAGTGTTATTACTCAGCCCTGCCATCCCAGGATCCGATTACTCCATTGCTATTAGGTTTCCCAGTTTAGTGACTGCAGTTCCCACTGTAAGATGTGGCCTGCAGAGAAGATCACAGAGCTTTCTAGGATGCCAAGCCTCCACTCACGAGTTTATTTCTCACAGTGGTGGTAATAGGTATGTCTTCTGGACCCTCCCAGCACAGGTGAGTAGGTCTTAAATGACAAATCCATGCTAACATCCCAATCTCTCTAATCCTCTAAATCCTTTCCTCTATGATAAATCAAGCCAGGTTCAGCATTTTAACATATTTATTGTGGGCCACCTGTTGGTCCATGTTTCAGTAAAGCAATCAAACTGTCTAAGCCTTTTCTAACTCCTCCAACTGTAATATTAAATGCAGAATCTCTGCTTAGTGAATCCATATCAATGAATTCAGCCTGATCCAATTTTATGTCTCTACCACCATTATTGCATACTCTTAGTATCCAGTCCCACACATGTTCCCTGAATTTGTCTGTATATATTAGGTAAGTAGATAGATTAGATGGATAGATACATGCATACATACATACATACATACATACATACATAGATTTACTATAAGGAATTGAGCCACTGATTATGAAGGCTGAGAAGTCCTAAGATCTGCACTTAGCAAGCTAGAAACCTAGGAGAGCTGATGGCGTAAATTCTGGTCTGATGGATACTTAGCTCTAGCAGTCATACGTGTGTAGTTCCGTCCTACTCTGCCTTTTTGTTCTACACAGGTCTTCAAGTAATTGGATGAGGTCCATCCACATTAGGAAGGGAAATCCACTTTACTCAGTCTGCTGACTCAAATACATCCAGAATCACCCTTACAGACATGCAGAAGAAATTGTTTGATTAAATGTGCAGACACTCCATGGCCCAGTCACATTGACAACTAAAATTAACCATCACAGGAGTCACGGAGTTTACACCAGGTTGTGAATTCATTACTGAAAAGGGAATGTATCGAACATCAATTCAACAAAAAATATTGGGGATCTGCAATGTGCATATTGCCAGATGCTTAGGGTAATCCACAAATGTAGAGAAAATACTTGCTAATCAAAGATCAGATGAGACTTGTATCCAGAATAAAGAACTTCTACAACTGAACATTAAAAGACAAATAGCCCAATTTAAAAATGGACAAAGGATCTTGAATAGTCATTTCTCCAAAGAGGATATAGAAATGGTCAATAAGCACATGAAAAGTTGCTCACCAGTATTAGCTATAAAGGAAATGGAAATCAAAACCAAAACAAGGTCCCACTTCGCAAAAACTAAGATGGCTATAATAAAAAAGATAGACAATAATTAGTGTTGGTGAAGATGTAGAGAAATTGGAATTCTCATATATTGATTGATTGTGGAACTGTCCTAAGTTGGTGCAGCTTCTTTGAAAACAAGTCTGGCAGTTCCTCAAAATGGTAGACATAGAATACTATATGATACAACAATTCCAATCCTAGGTATATACCCACAAGAAATGAAAACTTAGGTTAACACAAAAACTTACACATGAATGTTTATATAAGCATTATTTATAATTGATAAAAAGTAGAAACAACCCAAATGTCCATCCACTGATGAATGGATAAATCAAATATCCATACAATGCAACATTATTTGGCCATAAAAAGAAATGAGGTATTAATATATGCTACAACATGCATGAACCCTGAAAACATGCTAAGTTAAAGAAGTCATAAAAAACACACATTGTATTATTCCAATTATATGATGTAAGCAGTATAGGCAAATCTATAGATACAGAAAGTAGATTAGTAGTTGCCAGGAGCTGTGGGGAGAAAGGAGTAAAAAGTGACTGCTAAAGAACATGGGGTTTCTTTTGGGGATGATGAAAATATTCCACAATTAGATAGTAGGATTAGTTACATAACATTGTGAATTGTCAGTAAAATGACACCAATAAAATAACTCTCCAGAGAAGAAATCTTACTGCATGGGGGATAGCAAAGATCATAACAATGCCAGCCGACAGGAGCGGCAGTCCCAGGATGTCAACCCATTGCATAGTTTGCAGGTAGGTGTTGGGGCTGCCAAAAAAGACATGGCTCACAGAGGCACTGGAAGGAATAGCACTTTACCCACATAAAGATGAGACAGAGAAAAATCAGCTTCAACAGTGAGCATTGGTCTCCAGTGGCCATTGGGTGTCACCTGATGGTCATCATGGAAAATTGTTTGCACATAATCCTTCTTATACGGCAGGTGAAGGACCCCATTTTCTGCCTATTAGTAACAGATATAGCAGTGGGGTTGGTCAGGTGTCATATGACACACACACTTGAGTAGAACAAAGAAGTACACATCAAACCTGGAAGAGGAAATGATATTGCTAAACAAGGTAATATACCCACATGTTGGGTATATTTCAGCTTCTTATCTCCACTAAAGAAATATTCCAGGTGTGATACATGTTCCTGTGCAAGTATGCAAGTGTCTTTAGGCCACATGATCACCTTTCCCAGAATGAATATACAGTACTAAAAAGCACTCAATTGCGCAGTTAGATATCATGCCATGTAAATTATACCTCCCTAAAACTGGTATGACAAATCATGAAAGTGTTTACGAAAAACAAAGGTGGTGAGATATAGTATTGTTCCCTCTCTTCAAAGATATTGCAATGCAATGAGCATTAGGTAGGCAAGTAATAGTTATATGTTTCATGTTCTAAAACTATCATGTGCAAGAAGGGGACAATAATAACACATGCAAATATTTTGCAGAAAAATATGAAAACAATGTCAGTCACATATTCAATTGTTAATAGCTCATATGAATTAGAGCATACTAAGAGGAAAATCTTCCAGTAGGTATACAGTTAAATACAATGCATGAGTTTAGGTTGTTTTTTGTCACCCTAACCTCAAATAGAGTACTGCAGGGTTCATTTTAATACATAGCATAGCATTTTGATACATAGCATATCGAGCATTTCCTTTCACTCCCCAATAAATTGTTCACCTAGTGCTTTAATAGCATTAGTATCAATAATATAATATAATAATATCAATATTTGTAATGCATTCTGAGATTATGGAGAGTATTTCTTCAGTACAAAAAACTTTGTATATGTGAAGAAATGATAATATAGTCTACATTATATTTCTATTTTGATATAGAAAGTAGACCTTTCTTTGGTTCCTAGATTAGACCCAAGGAAACGAAAAGAGGTTAAAAAAAAGATTGAAGATTTTATATCTTATGTTAAAAAGATAATTAAATTTTATAAGTTAAAAAAAAAAACCTTAAGAAGTGTGAGGTACAAAGTCAATGTCTGTCAAAACATTTACATTCATTAAAACAAAAGAGCCTAAAATATATTATTGTTAATTTAATTATTATTGATGCTTACTAAGACCAAACACTTTGCTAAATTCTTTGGGCGAATAATGTCATTGTACTACGTAAATACTAATATCAATTTTCCCATCTTAAGTTGAGGGAAATAAGACTAAAAAAAATCTGTTAACTTATCCAAAGTTACAGCCAGAATTCAGGTACAAGTGAGTCAGGACCCCAGTCTCATATTCAATTTTTACTAAATCATATATATTATATCTTACTTTACTATACTACTCAAAAAAGACCAAAAGAGTAAGAAAAATAGCAATAATAATTACAGCTAATATTTATTTTAAATATACATAGTACTAAACACAATGCTGAGTCTATGGTATCATCTAATTAAATTGAATATGGAGGATATCATATTGAATAGGACATATTAATATTAATGAGTATTATAAAATTAAATTCTATCACTAATGATGTTATGATGATGGTGATAACAAAGTTGAAAGAAAAGATATGTAGAGCATTACAAGAGGAGAATTTCAGGTCTGATTCTTAAACAGTTCAATTGTTAAGGATTTAGCAGGAAGCTTACTGTCTATCAAGTATGTTTTAATGGATATACAGCATGAGTTTTTTTCTCTAACTGAAAAAAGATGAAGTACAGGCTGAGTAGTCTTTTTTACAAGGTTTCTTTTTGCCATTTTATTTCTTGTAGAAAAATCAAGCTTTGTCTGAAGACCAAGTTTATTCCAAGGAGGGATCAATTTCCATCTTTTTAAGGGTATGAAAGAGGTTTAAAATTACATTAAATATTGCTCAAGTAGTTGAAAGTCAGTTTCATTGTGGACCCTATATTTTTCTGTTTCTCCTTGTCATTACTCAAAGCAATGAGCTAATATTTAAGATCCAATTTAGACGTCTCATTAGGGTGAAATTAATTACTTTATGTTAATTATATTGAACTCTACCCTCAAATATTTTACAAATATTACAGCTTTGTTTGTTTATTCCTTTGTTTAATTTATTTGCCTGTAGTAAGAACATTACCTGTGATTTGATTCTGTAAGTTAGTTCCATATTGTATATCATGTATTGACTATTTCTTTTTTCAGTTCAATCATGAGCAAAGGTAAGATTTTCTATTATTTATTTAATGTAACCTTAGGAATGACTTGATAAATTTTATAGTATAATTTGACACACATCTGTTGTAATTGTTTTTGAAGGCTTTGATTGTATTTTGATCCATGTTGGTAAGTAAACAAAGTAAATAGACTTGGTGTGGGAGGAGGAGGTACAAACAAACATTACAATAAGCACAGATTAATTGCACCGAGTGATTAGTTTTAGAATCAGTAACATTTGGTTGAGATATTATTATCCTTTTACTTGTAAATTTCATTCAACTTCATAAAGGAAAATTATAAAAAGCAAGTGACCATTATCTCTTTTATACGATCAGAACAGAAAAGAGTGTTACCAGGGAAAAAGGTGAGTGGGGATGGGCCCGTGCCACTTTAAGAGTATAAGAATTTAAAACATCATAGTAATTTAGGGATTTCTCCAAGAAGCCATTTGTTTCAGTTCAGTCACTTCCTTTTATAAAAGACAGCAACTCAGCTCAAAACGGCTCAATCAAAGTAGTATTTGGCTTACATTTTCTTACTTCAGGCATGAATGGATCTTGCTGTCCATACCATGTCAGTCCATAAACGGAATGTTATTGGTTCTGAATCACATAACATTATCTTCTATCCATCTTTGATCCAATCACTATGGCTGAAAGAATGATATGTTCTAATAAACCATCCCTAGACTGTGTGATCATCCCTGGAATCAATGCCATCTAGACCTCATAGGCTAATAGTTGATGAGGTCTGGTTTCTCAAGGAAAATTGGGGTACACCTACTATGAGGAAGATGAATGAATGCCAGGCAGACAAATTAACAGATGTCTACTAAACCATCTGAAAAATAAAAACACTAGACATTAGATATTTATTATCGTTGCTAGAGGCCAGGCACAGTTGCTCACACCTGTAATCCCAGCACTTTGGGAGGCCGAGGTGGGCAGATCACTTCAGGTCAGGAGTTTGAGACCAGCCTGGCCAATATGGTGAAACCCCATCTCTACTAAAAATACAAAAGTTAGCCAGGTGTGGTAGCACATGCCTGTAGTCCCAGCTACTTGGGAGGCTGAGGCAGGAAAATTGCTTGAGCCTGGGAAGCAGAGGTTGCAGTGAGCTGAGACATGCCATTGCACTCCAGCCTGGGCATCACAGCGAGGCTCCATCTCAAACAAAACAAAACAAAACAAAACAAAAAAACAATCATTACTAGAGAATGTAAGACAAGACATCCTATTGCAAATCTGGCTAGTGTCATTTTAGCTAAAAATGTATTCTGTTAAATAAACCTCTCTTTATCAGCTTCTAAGATACTGTATAACAGCAACATGGCTTAATTACTCTTCTTTCTTATCACATATCATATTGCACAGCATTCTGTACTTCCTTACTGGATTAAAGTATTCTTGGATTGCACTGTTGCAAATTAATTTTGTTAGCTATTGTATATTAAATAACCTGGTTAATTTATTGCTTTTCTGTTAGTTTTATTTCTTAACAGGAAGAATATACTTTGAAAGCAAAAAAGGAACAAAACAGTTGTACTTAAACATGTGGTTTTAATACGGTGGTTTCTAATTCTTTTATGTAGTCAATTATTTTCATTTCAAATGGAATATAACTTAAAAGCAGCTTTGAGAAGCCTAATTAAAAGGAATTACTAAATAACAGTGCAGGCCTTGCTAACAGAGCACTAACAAAAGGAGAAATCATTAATAATTTAAAAAGCTATTCATGATGCTTTGTTCCAAACCACACAACCTTATATGTTTACCTGCTCTGATACCATTTAACAGTTGAAAAATCACTTCCTAATCCCATTCTATTCAAAGGCTCATCAGTGCCCTGCTGGCAGGAACACCGTGCTAACATTCAGTGTGTAATCACCTCTCAGCCTATCATTTTCTTAATTTGTTCCATTTGCAAAGCAAATCTACAAACTGACCTTTTGAATGAATAACTACTCTGAAATGGCCTCAAATAATATAACTGATGAATTACCTCCTTTTCTTCTGTCTCTTTAAACTGATCATTTTTGTTCTGACATCTCCCAATGTTTCCTGCTACTAAAATGTTCATGCTATTCATCCAGTCTTCTGTGGATTTGTATAAATTTACTCCTATGGATAGCTGGAAGTTCAAAAGGATAATATTTATCTTTGTGAAAGACATGTATGGCGAAAACATCAAGTTAAAATTTGCTCTGTTTGCTTCCAACCTATCCTTCCACCCACATCTCCTGTCGGATTTGAATTATATTCAAGTCATGTTTAACCATCTACCACATTCTTCAAAGCATTCTGCATAATCCAGCATTTCCTCAGGTAAGTGTTCCTTGATTTCTGGTGGGACTCCATTTCTATGGTTTCTAGCTTTAGAAAATTGCACACTTTTTACTCCTAAAGATATCAATATTTTCCATAATGTATGCCAGGCCATGTTAAGAGACAGAATTAAGCAGATGAATAAAGAGACTTAGGAGTTGAAAGGTTTGGGATAAGTATTTTGGAAAGAAAAAGCTGGCTAAGATCTCAGAAAATGTTTGATTGCCTTGGGGGTACTGATGGATAAGGTAGCTTAGAGACCATGATTTGAGCTGTCACTAGTTTATAAGCCATTATTATTTCCTGGAGCAGTATTCAGCTGCAATATGATTTGAAAAGTCAGCTGGAAAAAATACATCTATTTTCAACTTTAGAGATTATGAGAGAAAAAAATGGAAGAGTCATAGCACATCTAAGTTCCAGAATATGTCCATGTAGTAAGCTGTGGATTGGAGTCTTCAGGCTAGTGCTGAAATTGGATAGCTCTTTAGAACTATATTGTTGGGCATGTTTACCACATGAATGTTAGACTATTTCCCTGATGACAGTTAGAACTAACATCATAAAGATTATAAGCTGGGACTCATTTCTCTCTCTAATACTTGGGGAAAATATAATAATTGGGAGATTAAATATTAGGAGCAGTAGGAGGCAGGCAAATGCCTAGACAGATAGGGGTGGGTCCCCAGTGAAACCCCACCTCCAAGCCAAAGACAGTTTAAAACCTGAAAGCCAACCTGCAAGTTAAATCCATGGAACAGATGAAGAACTTTTCTTCCTGTTTGGTGTACTTTCCTCTGATTGATCCCCACCCTTTCCTAATTGGTTTTCTACACTGTTGTGCTCACCTTTGAGTGGTTTGTTAACTTTAACCTTTTTGCATACTCACAAACCAATCAGCACATACTTCCCATTCTGAGGCCATAAAAGGGCTCAGACCCAGCCACATAGGGGACATTCCCACCCTCATGTAGGGAAAACAGCCTCTGTGTCACCTCTTTGCTGAGAGCTTACCTTTCACTTAATAAATTCTACTCCACTCACTCTCCCATGTCCACTCACCTAATTCTTCCTGGTTGTGAGACAAGAACTCAGACATAGCTAAGCTAAGGAGCAGAAAGACCTAACAATATGATAGTAAAGGAAGTTTTCAAATTGATTAGTGCTAAATTTCATGAGTCTGAATAAATGGGTTCTCTTTCAATTAAAAAAACAATGGTGTTGATTTAATGCCATTGGTACCGGTATTTCTCCCTGGCCTGTAATACATTAGAGTGGGAGGCTGAGCCATTTCCACTCCAGAAGGTAACAGGGCTAATTGCTCTCTGAGGGAAAACTGAGTCTTAGTGAAGGCAAAGGAAGAAGGAAATAGTTAATTTAGATCATGAAGCTATATACAAGTTTTAGAGCAGAGTGGTGGGGAAATAAAAATCAGACAGAAGAAGTACTGGGCATCAAATGATGAGTGTGCATAAGAGGGTAATTGAAAGCTTGCATTTTCACCACAGTAGAAGACAGAAGTGAAAAATATTGACCGCTTGATAAAAATAGTGATTTTTGCTAAGAATTTTTCTTGTATCTCTTAAGACATCTCTTCCAAAAAGCTAGTTGGGAAGATTACTTAGATTACAATATATCCACCTTCTATTGGAAAAAGTTAGTTAAAATTCCTAGGAGAACCCAGGCTTCAGAAAGTGGCAAAAGTGAAGATGGCTGTAGTGAATTTAGAGAAAAATCCTTCGCTCAAAGATTCCCAGGTGATTTATATTCTCATACACTCACTTCCCAATGGAAATGCATTATCTCTCTGTGGCTATAAAGAAAAAGCTTTATTGGAAAAGCTGTATAGCCACTGGGGAAATGGCCCTTGGTTAGAATTTCTTTTACACCACATGGAAGAGATCAATGACTATCCAATGGGTCTTCTGCCAAGAGAATCACAGCAGGTGGCATTTGATCTTTGAGGATATTTATTGTGTTTTCTCACCATGTTATATATCACTAATTCAATAAGCTCATATTATTTAATTTGTTCTTTTTGGATTTTATTTTTCAAAGTTTCTTATAGAACATCATCTTAAATAAACATTGTCCACATTCAAGACTTCCAACCTATAACAATTGCATTTATCTATCTTGCTAGAAATAAAATGACTAAGAATATAAATTCAAGTAAGAATATGATGGTTTAAAGAATACCTAACATTTCCGCAGGACTAACTAGGTGTGAAAAACTAAAATTTTTTAAGTGCATAATATCATAACAGTCTTTTTATTGTCATGATTGTGTGTGTCCTGTCTTCTATTTAAAGTAAATTCAATTGGTTTACTAGGAACAGTATGTGATGTTTTCCATTTGAGATAGCAATGAGTTTACTGTCCTCCAGGGAGAGTATTTGATCTTATGAATGCAGATAAATAAAAATAATTGCTACAGGAAAAGAGATGGGATGATGAGACAACACATGTTATAGTCTCACTGGGCTGCTGACTACAATACTGGTCAACATTAGGCTAGTATGAGACTCCTGTGAATTATAAACTGAAAGATTAGACTGGTGGAGGGCCCATAAGAGGTCATCCATAAATCAATGAAGGAGTGCTTTCTACTATATTCCTGCCAAACAACCATCTGTTTAAACATTCTAGTGATGAGATAACTATAATTTTTTATTTTTTCTTTATAAATTACTTAAGCCATATATTTATCCCAAGAAAGCTTTAGTCATCCCCATCATGACAATCTATTAAGATTATTCTTCAATGTAATGTAATTATTGAAAATAACTACTATATCTTCTAACTTTGGATTAGGCACACCTTTGATAAGCATATCTTCTATGCTCCCAGGTGGTCTTGAAACTTCCTCCCATTTATTTATGCAACAATATACTTCTGATGTGGTCACAGAATCAGCTCTCAACTTTATTTTTGTTAGGTTTAAATTTGCCCAGAAAATGTAGCTTTTACAATTTGGCAATTAAAGTATACAAAAAGAGAATACAACAGAATTTTAAAATATTGTGTAGTATCAGACAACTATGATAGAAAATAATCTAATAGTTCCAGTAGACAGACCACTAAAATCAAAGAAGTTCAATAGTCAATAACAAGAATTAACATGCTAGCAGATTGGTAGATTAAAATAGCAATGGAATAACATTTAGCAATCTTACTAAAATTTATATCTAAATTATAGAAGAAAGTTTTGGTAACCAGGTCTCAGGGGAAGGACCCACAGAATTCTAAGAGGAAAGTCTTGGAATTTAGGAATGGGTATTAGAACACAACAGAAAATTTGTCATTTCCTTTAATGATTTAATTGAAATGAGCTGTTAGTGAACATCAGAACATAGTAATTTAAGTGCAGTATAAGTTCAGAGCCACATAGGAAAAAAAAATAATTCAGCTAAATCATTGCATTATTGAATCTGCTGTTTTGTTTTGTTTTTTATTCCCTTGATTAGGAAATCAGATTGAATCCCAAGCCTGGGCCAGAACTGTCTGGGCCTGCAGGTAGAGCTTCATTTGATGGATTTGGGAACAAGGAACCAGACAGGTCATTACATCAGAATTTAATTTACTGAATTTGGAGCACTAGTTCATAAAATGCTTTCCTGGATTACTGAAGAGTTTATTTACAGTAAAATTTTACTTTAGATTACTTCCCTATATCATCTAGTCCACAAAATGGCAGGTCAGAATAGGCCTATTATGTAATACTGAATGGCATTGTAATTCTGGTTCTCTAACACCAACATTTTAATGAAATGCTACCTTTTTTTCTCTGTCTAGAACAGCAACCGCTCAATAATTCCAAAGATGTTAATTATATTATATATTTACATGTAATATATTCATCCATTTGAGTCTTGTGATGAAGCGTAGTATACTTTGAGCTCTAAACAGTGGTTTTGAAAGAGGAGTTTGCCAAGTCACAGTTTCTTTGAGTCTCAGTTCTCTATTAAAAGGAAGTAACAATAACTGGTCTACCCTCTTCACATAATCTTGTAACAATCACAATAATTGATGAATGTGAAAAGAAACTCTGGAAGGCATGAAGAAACTTTGTTCACTTTCTAGTCTCTAGTCTATGTCAAATGTTAGTAACTGATCAACCCATACCAGGAGCACAAGGATTGTGACTTTATTGTTGCTGGGGTCCACCCAGTTCAGAAATTAATCCTTAACAATACCCAGTAACTTAGTTTTCATATCCCTTCATTTCACAAGAACAGTATAAGCTATTAGTTGAGAAAAATATAACTTCTACTGGGAATTAACTGTACACAGATTACTAAATATTTAACAAGTATATAAGTAGTTATAAAAATAAGGATGATAATGATATTAAGTAACATCAAGTAATAATATCTATCATTCATTAGGCACCATGATAGAACAGTACTATGGATTATTAATTTATTCTCTACAACCTATGCTTGAGATATTCTTATCACCATTTTGCTGACTAAAATGAAACAAAACAAAAGAAAAGTACCATATTTCAGGATGTTAAGTAGTACACTCAAAATGAAAGAATCCCAAATTGGATTCAGGTTGACCTGTCTTTAAACCACTAATAGCCACTATGATTCAGACTGAGTATATAGCAGCAGGTATATTTCTCTGTAAACTATCACGTATCCCTTAGTGCTTTAAAAATAATGATAAGGAATATGAGTTCCTCATACTTGGTGTGGTGCTTGCTATATTGTTGAATCTTGTTTTAATATCAAAAATTATTCTCTTTTCAATGAGATATTTAGGTAAACCCAGACAGGAATGGTTAAGGGAATGCCTTTGTGCTAACATTATATGTAACTTATAATTTCATAATACAGATTCAATGCTTATCTTTTTCCTAGATACTGTCCAATAAAAAGAAGGTATAACTAAAAATAATACATTTTATACTTCAGACAAACCAAACTTTTAGTGTAATATTCTTATAGGTCTGTCTTTCATTATGCTTTTTCCTTCACCTGTATTTATTCCAAAACTTCCATCTCTATGGTGTGAGTCTAAGTTTTCTGCTGATCATATTTATTCAAGTAAAACTCTTCACTATTACAACTCAAAGTTTCTAAAAAATTATACTTGCATTGGATGTAGGTCTCATACACCTTTCCAAACTCCCTCAACTGCCTTCACCTTAATTCTTCCTGGTTGAAGCTCCACTTCTTCTGGATGACCTCTTCATTTCTAGACTTGGAAGAAAGTCAGATGCAGCTTGAAGCTGCAGTGACTAAACTCCCTGTGGGATGAAACTTAATCTGTAAAATATGTGTAGGGAGAGAGATGGTCAGTAAATTCTTCTGCCATTTGCTCTTCCAGAAATCTGGAGTTCCACTAAACAAGTGATCACCCTGCTGAGTGACCTGCTTTGCCTTTTTGTAGCTCCTTGTGAAGTTAGGAGTCATGCTTCTCATTGTTTTGCATCTTTCTTAGCATCTCTAGTCTTGATTTTTTTTTTTGCCCTAAACATTCTCACAAGAAAATCTTTAGTATCTTATTCTTGGCTTTCCAGAAAGCTGTAATAACACTTAAAATTCCTTAAGAATTTGTTAATTTTATTTTTAGTGTCCTTAGGTCAGTGATTTTCAAAATTGTATTTTTTTGGTGAAGGAAGCATTTCTTCAAATACATTCTAAGAAGGAAAGCAACGTGCTTAAGTATAGGAAGAGCTGCTAAATTGAAGTAACAATGTGTGTGTGTGTGTGTGTGTGTGTCTCATCTGGAATCCTACCTTTTCATCTTGCTTTCCCTTGGGGGAAATGCTGAAGTACATCTTAGGAAACCATAGAGCTTACTGCTCAGAAGATGATTTGGAAATAAGTGCTCTATTTCTGATGCTCCTTGTTACTTCACATCTTTGTAAACATGCAGGACCTTCTGAGATGTGAGCCTCCTCTAATATAAACTCAGCAGAAAGGCTTGCTAAGGTTTGTGGGAATGAGAATACTGTCTCCTCTTTGTTATTGTAAAGTGAATTATCTTTCTCTCTTTCTCTCTCTCTCTCACCCTCTCTCTCTCTCTCTGTCAGGAAGAGAACAACTTATATTCCAAGTACTCCATAAAAAATAATGTTTTCCCATTTCTTAGAAGATTTTTACTTTTTGTTTTTTTTTTCCAAGTTACATTGCACCACCCACTTTTCACCCACTCTAGCTGTAGCAGCTTGAATTTTTTTACTGGACTCTTACATGTGCACATACATATTTATTATATAAGTATTTTCAAACCATAAAGGGATAAGGAAATATAAAGTATTATAAGAATTATAAGAGCTCTACTAGTTTTTAAAATTAAACTATCTGGATATAATTATACAAAGGCTCTACTGGAATTTGCATTTTATTAATACCCAAAATTCAACTGAATAAGCATTTATTGAGAGCATACTTTCTTTAAGATCCTTTACTAAGAAACAGAGTCACCCAAATATAAATGTCACAATCCACTAGAAAATATAAACAAGTACACAACAATGACTCAATTCAGATTGTGCCGCCTAATATCAACAGATGGAAACAAAGGCATTTGTTATGGGAATACAAAGGCATTAAGTGATCAGTATTGAATGAGAGGATCAAGGAAGGCTTCATGGAGTAGATGACAGTTGAGCTGAAACCTGAACTATTTCAACAGCCTAAGAAGATAAAAGGTACAGAGAGAGCATCACAAGCAAAATGTGGAGGTGTGATTTGCTCGGATTACAAGTATTCTGAAAACTGAGGAGGCTAATTTTCACTTGTAAAGCAATTACCACCAGTAGTCAAAACATTTTGGAAGGCAGAATGCACTATTACAAATCATGCTGGAGCACTGCTCCACAATGGCAAATTTTAAAAATGCTTGACACATGTTCCGTACATTTTGCACTTGTAAACGTGCAATGTCCAATGTAGCTTGTAGGGTGTCTTGATTAAGATCTAGAGGAAAAGTGTGAATGAAGTCCCATGTCTAATTTGTGCCTTAGACATTTAAAATTTCCAACCAAAAGCTATCATTCCATTTGTGTAAATAAGTCAGGGGTCCAAAAATATCATAGAAAAGCAGCTAGGATAACACAGAAATTTTAGAAGAGTGTCTATGATAGTTTATGGAAACAAAGGAGGCCCTAATTACTTTGTACCATTTAGAGTCCACGTTAAACCAAGACTCTTCCCAAGGTTTTCACCTCCCATCAATGCTGCCCAGAGAACTTACAAAGGACGTCAGCTGCTCACCCTTTCCAGAGACATCCCTGCTTCTTGACAGCCCTTGTCTCCTTAACATACCTCCAGCCTTCTTCAAGCAGCATCGGGTCGGCTCTGAATCTAGGTCTGTTTAGACTTAAAGTCTCTGCTTCTGTGCTATCCTGAAAGTCAAAGGAGAGATTTCCCAATTAAACCAGAACATGTGCAGCTATGCTTGCAAATGTGTCACATTAGCTTGGATTCAAGTATAAGTCAAAAAACCTGTAGTCAACCTCCTACTTACATCTGTGAATAAGCACATAAGCAACTGCAGGGTTGTTCAGGCTAAACAGATGGAGGGTCCTGTCAGGAACAGATTGTGGTAGAGCTAGGATGTAGGATGAAATGCCACCCCCTCTGAACTGAGAAACATATTCAGCAGCAGGAAAGACGTCCTTTTTCATGTAGACATTCTTTTTTAATTCTTCACATTTAACTGATTCTAAGGAAAGGTTAAATCCTTTTGTCCTCCATACATTTTTTTTCTTTGTTAGTTTCATTTTATTTCATTTCATTCTACTGGATTCAGATTATATTACATCCACTTTAATAACCACCACCATATATATTTTAATGCTGCTGTGTGTATAATCATCAAACATCATTAACTAAGTTTATTAATGTAAATATCATAATATATAAATAACATATAATACATTTAACATTGAACAAACTAAACATGTGAAGCTATTTTCAGATACATTCGTTAAAAAATCAAAAATTATTTTTATTAAAAATTACTTGAATTTTATATATCTGAGCAATCCTTAAAATGAACATGTACATAATCATGGAATGTACATGAAATTAATGTTAATGTGCTTGAAAATATTGTCTTATTAAATTTAGAGCCTCTATGATAGTTCATTTTAACAATTTTCTCAAGTTACAATTCTATTTTAAGGTAAAGAAAAAGTTTATTTTAAATTAGGTCCATATTCCGTAACTCAATCACTAACAGTTTTATTTACCACGTAAGTTCGAATGAAGGGAAAATTTTAAATATGAACAAAATGTGATGGCATCATATGCTCTTGGTTAGGTATGTGTTAAACTATCTTATGCATCACACAAGCTATCCATTTTCTTGAGTAACATGGCTCAACTGTCCAGATATTCAGCATTTCAGCAGCATAAAGAACTTTGGAAGAGTTTCATGTTTATATGATTTTGTTCCTTGGTACTCAAGTAAACAAATATCAATGTTGGTCTGTTTTTGAATGGTTATGTTTTACATATAATAGTCCCATATATCTTAGTAAATGTATTTAGTACCAGCTTTTGAGAGGTTATATTATCAGAAATGGCTCAATTGCCCTTAAGAAGATGACCTCATTCTATATTTAATATAAAATTCATCATTTAAAGAAAGAGAGGGTCTCAGGGAATTATTATAAAGTTTTATTTCACAGTGAATAAAAATAATTCTACTGAGAAAGGGCACTCATTTGCATACTTTTCTTATTCTTTTCTAAATATTAAAAGCCTTTTGGAAATGATGTTAAGAGAAAAGAGAAGAATTCTACTTGGGAATTCATGACTTACTGTAATGGAGACCACTAATATAATTATATTGATCTGAAAGGGTTTTTTTATGAGTACGTAGCATTTTTAAGGAAAACAACTTCAATTTTCATACACTTTTCCATTAACTGAGTAAAGCAATTATAGACTGGACTGTAACTTCAAATTTGGGACATTTATAATTACCTCTCAAATTAGATCATCTTGAAATAGTTTTGTAATATTATAGCCAAGGAGGGAATAGAAGTGGAGAAGACGTTATTGGATAAATTACTTGTATTTGTTCAATTAACAGGTGTTTATTAAGCAATCATAAGCAGTGATACGAGCTTGGGATGCAAAGATTTCTAGGAGCATTAACTGCTCACAGAGAGATCATTCTTCAGTGGGAGAGGTAAATGTGCAAATAAAAATACGAATGAAATATAACAAGTGCAAGAGTTAAGGAAAATGCCAAGCACAATATTAAAGATGTGAGCTGGTTTCTTCCCACTGCTTAAAATAAATATGATACAAGAAAGATAAATTGAGGGAATAACTTTTAAATATAAACTTTTATTCCCCCATTGGCTGTAATATTAGGCAAATATTTCAACTGAAGATAGTTTTAAGATAATCTAAATTTGAGAAGTAATTGTAAATATCCCAAATATGAAGTCATAGTCCAGAATATGATTGTTTAACTCAACTAATGTAAAGATGAGCTTAATGATTTAGGAAATTTTCTATCCAGAAGGAAAAAAATTCAGTTTAAGAGGTTTGATATCCAGAAAGTATGCCTTAGAGAAATGATTGAGAGTATGGCTATATAATCTTGTGCTGGTTCCCCATAAAGATTAGAAGCTCATAGTATTCAGGAACACAAACGATTTTTTAGCAGATTGAGGGCATGATTCATAGATCTCTTCAATCAAATAACAGGATATCTAGGAAGATTAAGGACATCATCTGAATAATCTCAGCAAAAGCCAAAAATAAAGAGGGGATTATCTAGGGAAAATCTGTGAAATAGCATCTTGACCATTTGACATAATACATGTGATATACAGAGGAAACTCATGAAGTTCTTGAAAATGTTACATGAGCAGAAAGAGACAGAGAGAGAGAATTTGAAACGAATAGCTATTCAAGACCCCAAAAATTCTACAAGCAGGAAATAGAAAGATAAATATTTAGCTGAAAACACATACTATGTTTTATAATAAAAAAAAAAAAGAATGGCTCAGAGGATGGAGTTGTCCCAGAAGGCAGAGTCACAAGCCATAGTAAATTATTTTCTGGCCTTGAAACCCAATGGAGTTTGTACAACTGGCTTTTGGAATTGGTTGGGACTGTAGCCCTTTTTTTATCTTCCATTTTCTCTCATTTAGAACTGAGATGTCTATACATATTATCCTCTGCTTGTCCCATCATTTGGGAACAGACAGTTTGTTTCCTTAGTTTCACAGATCCACAGATAGAGAATTGTGCCCAGAGTGGATATACCCGGAGCCTCACCCATACCTAATTTACATGACATGCATAATAAAGTCTGGGACTTCTGGGCTGATGACATTTAGACGGGATTTTGAATTTTTGGTTGATAATATAATAGGTTGAGACTTTGAGTGACTTTGGGATGAGGAAAATCTATTTGGGATGGATGCTAAAACTTGGGGGCCAGAGAACAGACTGTAGTAAGCAGAGTGATATCTCCCTAATAATAACCGTCCACTATCCCTAGAATCTTTGAATATTTTGTTTCACAAGGCAAAAGACATCTTGAAAATTTTATTGAAGATAAGACCTTGAGATCTGGAGATATTTCTGATTGTGAGGGCAGGCCTCATCTAATCACATAAGTCCTTAAAAGCAAATATTTCCTGAATGAGAGAAATGACATTATGAGAAGTATTTGATGCTCCATTGTTGTTTCTGAGATGTAGTGACTATGTTCTAGG
The DNA here is from genome assembly GCF_029281585.2 of Gorilla gorilla gorilla. Classification (NCBI taxonomy): domain Eukaryota; kingdom Metazoa; phylum Chordata; class Mammalia; order Primates; family Hominidae; genus Gorilla; species Gorilla gorilla. Next base: position 94,408,001 of record NC_073231.2, on the reverse strand, counting down.
ACCTGAGAGAGGTCTCTGTGAGCTAAAAGCAGCCCTAAGACAACAGCCAACAAGGAAACAGAGAGTTCAGTTCCACAATTGCATGGAATTGAATTCTACCAACAACCTGAGTGAGTAAGAAAACAGGTCATCCTTAGGGTCTTCAGAAAGAAATGCAGCCACCAACACTTTGATTTTAGCCCAGTGAGGCGAGTTAGATTTCCAACCACAGAACTGCTAGATGATAAATTTGTGTTCTTTAGCTATTAAGTCTGTAGTGATTTGTTATGGCAGCAGTAGATAACTAAGACAGGTGTTATGAAACAGGTAAAAGTAACACATAGTCTTCAAAGGAATAAGTAAAAATCTACCAGAAAAGAGCAAGGTAGAGAAGCATGGTTTGTCATGGTGTTCCATACGGAGCTGTTCGTATTATAATACTAAGGCAGAAAAATGGGGAACTGATGCTGCTAAAGGTAGAGTAAGTAAAATAGCTTTCAGGGAATACATTCCTATAGTGCATCGAGCACAGTAGCAGATAAGTTTTTTTCTTATTAATGTGGAAGATGGAATTGTATAATATTTACAAAAGTTACATATAAAGGTATTGTAAATATTTTAGGTGTTTTGGCATATCCAGGTTCAGATACCAAAAGTAGGTTAGACAGATGAATTTCTCTCTCAGAAAAAAATTGAGACTCATCAGCATATGAATATAGATAATATCATGGATATAGATAAACATACCCAAAGGGGTTGCTTTGAGTGAGAAGAGATGATGGTCAAGGATGAAACCAAGTAAATATTTTGTGTTAAAAGAAGACCCAGGAGAAGAAGTTGGTGATATAATCTTAATGATATAAGCTAGTGATATAATAAAAGTAAGTATAATATTCAAAAATATGAGTATTATATGTATGTTGCCAAAGAATACAAAAGAAAATAATTTTAACAACAGATTTCTCAATAGCCAAGTCCACCAGAGATGTCAGGTAGACAAAAACTGAAAAACAGCCAGTTAGTTGAGCAATTTGACGAGAACATCAATCTTAATAAAAGCATTTACCATAAAATGGTAAAGTCAGAAGCAAACTTCTCAATATGGTAAAAGATTTCTGGGAGGCAAAGAAGTGGAAAGGGTAGTTTGCAATTTCAAGATGCTTGTTGATGTGTGACAGAGTGGGAAAGTTTTTTTCCTATGTAATTTGATATGCCTATTGGCAGAAAAGAAAACGATGGCAACGAGGGAGATTTTGAATAGGATTCAAAAGAGAGGCAAATTAACAAATCTGAGATTTTTGAGGAAGGGAATGAGTCCAGGGAAACAGTATGAAAGCTTAGTGTTGGTTGAGAAAGGAAGTTGCCACTTCCTATGAGACCAGAGATAAAAATGAGTGGTGATAAAGTTAATTGAATAGCAGAGGGAAGGAGAGGTCAAAGCCACTTATGCCCAATAACATTTGTTGTATCCTTAAAATGACATGTGTTTATCTATGGGGAGGAGCATGAGTCTAGGGTAGGACTACTGAGGAGTCTGAAGATAGCTTGTAATACCCTCTATTATAATCAGCTGGAGCTGCCATAACAGATGAGTAAACTGAAACACTGATAAATTATGGTACTTGCCACATTTACTTAAATAGATAGTATTACATAATGAGCAACATATCTATTTAATGATCACGTAATTATAATTTGATTTCAGGAAATATAGCTTTAAAATCTGTGTTTACCTTATACAATACTGGTAATTCAGAGTAATAGAATCATTGAGACTCCAAATTTAGAAGATAATATTAATAAGAGTCAAGTTGAAGTTAAAACCTTAAGATCTGGAGTATATAGTACATATAGGGAAGCCATCAGGAAGATAATGCATGCTGAAAAAAGTGAGGGATTAAAGACAATGCATTTGGAAAATTGTCACTGTTATTATAAAACATGTATAATTCCTAAGAGTGCATGGACTGTCATAGAAAATATATCAATGACCACATTAATTTTACTCCTAATTCTCAATTATGAAATCTCAATTATTCTTGTGCTCTGAATTAGGAGTACCGTATAGGGTAGAGCATAGGTTTTAAAGCGTTATTTCTTGGAATCAAATTATAATTTTGTGATATGTATTTAATGAGCAATCATGGCAAGTAACATAACTGATCTGTGTTTTAGTTTCTTCATATGTAAAATATCAATAAAATGGATATATAATAATTCCTACTTCACCAATAGTATATTTGTGAGGGATAACTCATAAAAAACATGTAACATGATTTAGAGCCGTGTCCAACACATACCAAGTGCTCAATAAATTTTATCTCTAGTTGGTGCTGTTAATAGCATCAGTAGTATTGTGTAAATATCTTATCAAACATTGTAAAAAGTGTCTTTTTTCAAGTGAGGGATGATAGCAGCAGCAGTGCTCCCTTTCAAAATTGAAAGTGAGATGTGGGAAGGGAAGCAAAGATGCTCTAAGTCTCAGAATTAGGGGATTGTGAACACTTCAATTCATTACTTAATTGAACAATGGATAATATTTTCTGTTTTCATAATGGAGGCAATGAAACTTTACAATTAGTTCAAGTCAGCAGCTCTTCCTTGAAATAATTTTTTGAGTAAGCTTCCTTTCCACATCCTCTACTGTAACTCCTGAAATTGCTTTCTTGAGTTTAATCCTACTGACAGATATGATTGAAAGTGTAACACTTGGGAATCCTTTAAAAATAAATGAGATGAGAAAGATGTAACTAAAAGGGGGTAACATAGATGGTATTAACTGAGAGAAGTGTCAATCCAATATGTGATTCTGAACACAGATAAACATTAACAACTATAGCTGCCTAATGGCTCATCCAGCAACCTATCTATTTAATGAGCAATTAATCAGTGACTACTATATGTCAGTCACTTTGTTGTGCGCTTGATAGAAAGGCCCAACACTGGCTCTCCAAAATTAAAAGATCACTTGGATCTTATCATCATCAGAAAAGTCTTCTGGAAATTGGAGGAAGTCATCTTGTGGGCAATAAATTGAGCAGGACAATATTTAACTCTATTCAACTCTAGAAATCTGTTAGCTAAATTGGAGACCATGAAAGGAGAAACATGGGCTGCAATATCCTCACGGACATTAAAGTTTAATACAAATGAGAGTTATTACAGAGCTGTGAACTTCTTGGGGAAACAGCATGTTTAGACCCTGAGACCTAAGAGAGTGCCAACAAAGTTTGCTCAGTAAAACTCTGGTGTTCTAAGAGAACAAACAAAAAGAAACAAACAAAAGGAATCTGTTCCATCTTTTCTCCTGGAATGACCCACATTATATCTACTTTGGTTTTCTCTTCCACCTCCCCAAGGTTTTTGGTCATTATCCACTTTACAATAAAAATCCTCTTACTACCTTTCATTCCACAGTTAGTATTAAAACAAAATAATAATTATTACAATGTAATAGACCTTCTTTTGTAACTCTACAGGTATTTTAATTGCACATTATACTTACAATATGTACACAGTTTTTATACAAAAAGATAAATATTTTCATTCCATTATCTTCTCAATTTTGTGGTTACATGCTAATGCTTACTCATTCTTTGTTTTGATTATTTCTCTCTTCATAAAAAAATTTAATAAAGAAAACAGGTCACCTCAGGAACATTTAATGTGCAATACATTGGTTTCTCCCTGATAAAAATTTGGGCCAATATATTACTCTTACGTTGCAGAAAAACAATGCCAAAATTGAAGGATCAGGATATACTGATATATTGAAAGACAAGGATATATATTGGCTTTGATCTGTCCATAAATTCATTTCGTACGCTTTTCTACAATTATGTTCTCTATACTTGCCTTTTACAACAAATCCAGGGGGTGCAGGCAATGACCTAGTAAATAAACTCACAAGAGGGCAGGAAAATATGAGGTCAGTAGACGATGCAACCTCTAAAATGAATCGAATACGTTTGGCTACTGTATCATTCTGATAGCTGACTAGAACATTTAAACACGTGAAGCTTAATAACATCTACTGTTTTCCGGATATCAGCACCAACTAAACTTTTACAATAAGCTTTTCTTATGTTCTAATCCTGTTTATTTAAAAATATGAGTATGTGGAAAAAAACCTACAGATTTATAAGCTGTTTATCTGCCACTTTAACAAAATTATCAGTTTTTCCTGACTGTCCTATATCTTTAGATGAGAGTTGTACAGAAAAAAATAGCTTTCACAAACTAGAAATATCAGCTTTCACCTCTGGCTATTCTCACAGCATTCTAGAAAAAACAGGCTATGGGTTATTTTCGTAATCATATTTTTCAAATAATTTATGTGCAGAAAAACAACGCTATCTGTCTTCAAAAAAATTCAAACAAATACTATATATATATTTTTTTCTTCTTCTTCTTTTTTTTTTTTTTTTTTTGAGACGGAGTCTCCCTCTGTCGCCCAGACTGGAGTGCAGTGGCGCGATCTCGCCTCACTGCAAGCTCCACCTCCCGGGTTCACGCCATTCTCCTGCCTCAGCCTCCTGAGTAGCTGGCACTACAGGCGCCTGCCACCGCACCTGGCTAATTTTTTGTATTTTTAGTAGAGACGGGGTTTCACCATGTTAGCCAGGATGGTCTCGATCTCCTGACCTGGTGATCCGCCCACCTCGGCCTCCCAAAGTGCTGGGATTACAGGCGTGAGCCACCACGCCCAGCCATACATATTATATTTATATAGAACTACTTACAATAAATTTTTGTATTGTGGTTTTTCTCTTCCTAACATCTTTCCCTTAATCTTTGGCATTTTTCAAGACTCATATTTGAAGACAAATAAATCAAGATGAAATTAGGAACTTCATTAAATGACACCTATTTCAGGACTTCAAAGAAAAATCAAGCACTGAAGAGACAATGTTTGAGGCCAACCAACTCCCAGCTGGCTGCAGCTCAGGCTCTGAATAAGTCAGGGGTAGGAAATATTAGCAAGTGAGAAGAAAGAGGGGATGAACCAATTATGATTTTGGATGGGAAAGAATGTCACCCCTATTTTCTGGTTTTGAAGATAATTCTTAAAACTTTGAAAAAGCAAAACAAACAACCCTTCATGCTAAAAACTCTCAATAAATTATGTATTGATGGGACATATCTCAATAAGAGCTATCTATGACAAACCCACAGCCAATATCACACCGAATGGGCAAAAACTGGAAGCATTCCCTTTGAAAACTGGCACAAGACAGGGATGCCCTCTCTCACCACTCCTATTCAACACAGTGTTGGAAGTTCTGGCCAGGGCAATTAGTCAGGAGAAGGAAATAAAGGGTATTCAATTAGGAAAAGAGGAAGTCAAATTGTCCCTGTTTGCAGACGACATGATTGTATATCTAGAAAACCCCATTGTCTCAGCCCAAAATCTCCTTAAGCTGATTCAGCAAAGTCTCAGGATACAAAATCAATGTACAAAAATCACAAGCATTCTTATACACCAATAACAGACAAACAGAGAGCCAAATCATGAGTGAACTCCCATTCACGATTGCTTCAAAGAGAATAAAATACCTAGGAATCCAACTTACAAGGGATGTGAAGGACCTCTTCAAGGAGAACTACAAACCACTGCTCAATGAAATTAAAGAGGATACAAACAAATGGAAGAACATTCCATGCTCATGGGTAGGAAGAATCAATATCATGAAAATGGCCATACTGCCCAAGGTAATTTATGGATTCAATGCCATCCCCATCAAGCTACCAATGACTTTCTTCACAGAATTGGAAAAAACTACTTTAAAGTTCATTTGGAACCAAAAAAGAGCCCACATTGCCAAGTCAATCCTAAGCCAAAAGAACAAAGCTGGAGGCATCACGCTACCTGACTTCAAACTATACTACAAGGCTACAGTAACCAAAACAGCATGGTACTGGTACCAAAACAGAGATATAGATCAATGGAACAGAACAGAGCCCTCAGAAATAATGCCACATATCTACAACTATCTGATCTTTGACAAACCTGAGAAAAACAAGCAATGGGGAAAGGATTCCCTATTTAATAAATGGTGCTGGGAAAACTGGCTAGCCATATGTAGAAAGCTGAAACTGGATCCCTTCCTTACACCTTATACAAAAATCAATTCAAGATGGATTAAAGACTTAAACATTAAACCTAAAACCATAAAAACCCTAGAAGAAAACCTAGGCATTACCATTCAGGACATAGGCATGGGCAAGGACTTCATGTCTAAAACACCAAAAGCAATGGCAACAAAAGCCAAAATTCACAAATGGGATCTAATTAAACTAAAGAGCTTCTGCACAGCAAAATAAACTACCATCAGCGTGAACAGGCAACCTACAAAATGGGAGAAAATTTTCGCAACCTACTCATCTGACAAAGGGCTAATATCCAGAATCTACAATGAACTCCAACAAATTTACAAGAAAAAAACAAACAACCCCATCAAAAAGTGGGCGAAGGACATGAACAGACACTTCTCAAAAGAAGACATTTATGCAGCCAAAAAACACATCAAAAGATGCTCACCATCACTGGCCATTGGAGAAATGCGGATCAAAACCACAATGAGATAACATCTCACACCAGTTAGAACGGCAATCATTAAAAACTCAGGAAACAACAGATGCTGGAGAGGATGTGGAGAAATAGGAACACTTTTACACTGTTGGTGGGACTGTAAACTAGTTCAATGATTGTGGAAGTCAGTGTGGCAATTCCTAAGGGATCTAGAACTAGAAATACCATTTGACCCAGCCATCCCATTACTGGGTATGTACCCAAAGGACTATAAATCATGCTGCTATAAAGACACATGCACATGTACGTTTATTGCGGCATTGTTCACAATAGCAAAGACTTGGAACCAAGCCAAATCTCCAACAATGATAGACTGGATTAAGAAAATGTGGCACATATAAACCCTGGAATACTATGCAGCCATAAAAAATGATGAGTTCATGTCCTTTGTAGGGACATGGATGAAATTGGAAATCATCATTCTCAGTAAACTATCGCAAGAACAAAAAAACAAACAAACACTGAATATTCTCACTCATAGGTGGGAATTGAACAATGAGAACAGATGGACACAGGAAGGGGAACATCACACTCTGGGGACTGTTGTGGGGTGGGGGGAGGGCGGAGGGATAGCATTGGGAGATATACCTAATGCTAGATGACGAGTTAGTGGGTGCAGCGCACCAGCATGTCACATGTATATATATGTAACTAACCTGCACATTGTGCACATGTACCCTAAAACTTAAAGTATAATAATAAAAAAAAAAAGAAAAAGAAAAACAGCTAAAGAAAAATTACCCTATGCTTACCTGGTACTTATGATCTTCCTGTTAGATAATATGACTGTGATATTAATTTTGCAGACAATGGTTTCCTCATTGCCTTTATCTTTTCACAGGACCCCTGGAGATGTCAGTGAGGTCTAGATGTGGGATAACTGATTCTAATTTTTAGAATGACACTCTTCTTCTTATATTGTTTGCATTTTTGCAAGCCATAATATTTTTCTATAATTCTAATGAGTTATAGTAAGTTGACAAACTAATCATAGTAAAATGTCAGCTTTTGGATGAAATCTTATATATATCCCAATGATATGCATGTTGCATGAAACCTCAGTGTCTTGCACTAGTAGTGTGCCAGATGGCACCATCTTGCTGTGGGGAAACCATGGATGTAGTATTATATTTCAAATTAGAATAGGTTGTTCTTATTTTAGACTGTGAAATAGCACTGAAGCTCAGAGATTCTACTGCAATTCAGTTCACCTACGATATTAAAATGGAAATTTATAAGAGATGCTTCAGAAAACTTCTGAGGTTGAAGTGGAACATTTCACTATCTCTATGGAGTTAGAGGGTGGTTCACACTTTAGCCAGGACAAGGAAGTCTGTGAGGACAGACTTTTAAAGCCACAGATATGACAACTTAAGAACAAAAGATTCAGAGGTAAACTAAGAAAAATGGAGCAGGAACAAGTGGATGACAAGTCCTTAACAGATTTTTGTAGACTTGCAGGGCCTGGAAACAGGCCAATGAATAAGGAGCAAAGAGGGATAGCAGGTTTGATTCTAAAAGCGAAGTAGGTCATGTTCCTTGAATCCTCATGGTATAGGAGCATTCCAAAATGCAAACAAACTGACTTCCCAACTCACTTGCCATAAAAGCCAAAGTCTATGTGACAGCTTCTTGGTCTCCACCTATCTGCCTGGCTCCTTGCTACCTTTCTGACCTCATCTCCTACTACCTCCTCCTACATCTCACCCCGGCAGGCACACAGCTCTGTGTATATTCAAACATCCCATATGTATTCATTTCCTAGGGCTACTATGACAAATTACCACAAACTTGGTGGCTTTAAACAGAGAAATTTATTCTGTTACAGTTCTCAAGGCCAGAAGTCCAAAATCACAGTGACAGCAGGGTGGCACTCCTCCAAGGGTTTAAAGGGAGAATTCTTGCTTGCCTCTTCCAGCACCTGGTGGCTCCAGCTGTTCCTCGGCTCGTGGCTGCATCACTCCAATCTCTGTGTTTGTCTTCACATGGCCTTCTATTCCCCTATGTGTCTGTGTCAAATCTCCCTCTTACTCTCTCTCATAAAGACGTTTGTCATTGGATTTAGGGCCCACCGGATAGTCCAGAATTATCTCATCTCAAGATCTTTTACTTAGTTATAGGTACAAAGAAACTTTTTCTAAATAAGGTTTGAATCATATATTCTGGGGCTTAGGGTGTGGACATATATATTTGAGTGCCACCAGTCAACCCACTACATCATACATAATTCTTCATCAGGGAAAGCGTGTTCTTTCTGGTCCCTCTGCTTGGAACTCCCTGTTTCCATGAATGTGGATAGCTCACTCCCTTACCACGCTCAAACCTTTACTCTCGTTTCACCTTCTCTGGGAAGACTTTCCAGAACACCTTATTTAGAATTGCAACGTCTTCTCCTCAATCTACTGACTCTTGGCAAATTTTTCTACATAGCACTTATTTCTACTTATTACCATGTAATGTAATATGTATTCATTAATTTTTCTATGCCTATTCATAAATATCTAGGCTTCATAAGAACATGAATTTTTAACTCACATTCATTATTTTATTTCCATCACCTACAAGAGTGATCAAACTGGAACATAGATGATAATACCTAATTTTTGAATAAATTTAAAAACATGAGCATCAAAAATATAAAACGATGGTTGAGAAATGTGATGGCAGTTTAGGAGCTATGGACTTGTAAAAGCTATTTGCAAATTATTTTTCTAACAAATGACCCATATTCAGAATATAGGAGTGCATACAAATTAATATTCTAAAGACAACCCAATAGACAAAAAATGAGCTTAAAAAGGCCCATCACAAATAAGTATATTCTAACGCCATTAGAGATATGAAAAAAGTCATTTTTCTGTTAGAATGATACAAATAAAGCCATCATGTAATACTAGTACATAACTCAAGAAAAGGACAAGTAATAATAACTTTTGTCAAGAATATGGAACAATTAGACTCAATACAGTACTGGCCAGAATGTAAGTTGAAACAAAGATTTTGGAAACGGTTTGGTATTTTGTACTAGAGCTGAAAATAGGCATGCCCAGTAATTCCAATCTTATATTTCATTCCCAATAAAAGTGAGTGTGTGTGTGTGTGTGTGTGTGTATGTGTGTGTATGTGTGTGTGTGTGTGTGATATTTTCGGATTATGGTTTTTACTTGCCGCCTTGTTTCTGATCTAGACACCCTTATAATTCAGGTATCTTAATGATAACCAAAGAATCCTCAGCAATTCCTATTATTATGAAAGACATGTACAACAGCAATGTTCATAGCAGAACTATTTGTAATGGCAGTTACAAACTGGGAACAACTCAAAGTCAATTAATAGAATAGTGCACAATAATGGCAGTAAACAAACTACTAATGTGTTCAACAATAGTGATGAATCTCACAAATATATGAAGTTAAAGAAACCAGGCAAAAATAGTACATCCCATATGAATTTATTTACATAAATTGCAAAAATGGTAAGCTAGCATATATTATCAGGATAAAGGCTAACTTTGGGGCTGCAGTGACTACAGGGACTCATGAGGGTACTTCTCGATAATGTTCAATTTCTTTACTTGGGTTCAAGTTACACAGGTGTATTAACTTTATGAGCATACATCAAGCTTTACCCTAATGCTTTTAAACTTTTATGGACAAATATTTTATATTTCCTTTTTTTATACTTTAAGTTCTGGGGTACACGTACAGAATGTGCAGTTTTATTACATAGGTATACACGTGCCATGGTGGTTTGCTGTACCCATCAGCCTGTCATCTACATTAGGTATTTCTAATGCTATCCCTTCGCTAGCCTCCCACCCCACAACAGGCCCCAGTGTGTAATGTTCCCCTCCCAGTGTCCATGTGTTCTCACTGTTCAACTCCCACTTAGGAGTGAGAACATACAGTGTTTGGTTTTCTGTTCCTGTGTTAGTTTGTTGAGAATGAAGGTTTCCAGCTTCATCCATGCCCCTGCAAAGGACATTTTCTTTATCCAGTCTATCATTGATGGGCATTTGGGTTGGTTCCAAGTCTTTGCTATTGTGAGTAGTGCTGCAATAAACATACCTGTGCATGTGTCTTTATAATAGAATGATTTATAGTCCTTTGGGTATATACCCGGTAATGGGTTTGCTGGGTCAAATGGTATTTTGGGTTCTAGATCCTTGAGGAATCGCCACAATGTCTTCCACAATGATTAACTAATTTATACTCCCACCAACAGTGTAAGAGCATTCCTATTTCTCCACATCCTCTCCAGCATCTGTTGTTTCCTGACTTTTTAATGATCACCATTCTAGCTGGCATGAGATGGTACCTCACTGTTGTTTAGATTTGCATTTCTTTAATGACCAGTGATGACAAACTTTTTTCATATGTTTGTTGGTCACATAAATGTCTTATTTTAAGAACTGTATGTTCATATCCTTTGCCCACTTTTTGATGTGGTTGTTTGTTATTTTCTTGTAAATTTGTTTAAGTTTCTTGCAGATTCTGGATATTAGCCCTTTGTCAGATGGCTAGATTGCAAAAATTTTCTCCCATTCTGTACGTTGCCTGTTCATTCTGATGATAGTTTCTTTTGCTGTGCAGAAGCTCTTTAGTTCAATTAGATCCCAATTGTCAATTTGGCTTTTGTTGCCATTGCTTTTGGTGTTTTAGTCATGAAGTCTTTGCCCATGCCTACGTCCTGAATGGTAATGCCTAGGGTTTCTTCTAGGGATTTTATGGTTTTGGGTACTATGTTTAAGTCTTTAGTCCATCTTGAGTTAATATTTGTATAAGGTGTAAGGGAGGGGTCCAGTTTCAGTTTTCTGCATATGGCTAGACAGTTTTCCCAAAACCATTCATTAAATAGGGAATCGTTTCCCCATTGCTTGTTTTTGTCATGTTTGTCAAAGATCAAATGGTTTTAGATGTGTGGCATTATTTCTGAGGCCTCTGTTCTGTTCCATTGGTCTATATATCTGTTTTGGTACCAGTACCATGCTGTTTTGGTTACTGTAGCCTTGTAGTATAGTTTGAAATTAAGTAGCATGATGCCTCCAGCTTTTGTCTTTTTGCTTAGGATTTTCTTGGCTATACAGGCTCTTTTTGGTTCCGTATGAAATTTAAAGTAGTTTTTTCTAATGATGTGAAGAAAGTCAGTAGTAGCTTGATGGGGATATCATTGAATCTATAAATTACTTTGGGCAGTACTGCCATTTTCACGATATTGATTCTTCCTATCCAGGAACATGTAACGTTTTTCCATTTGTTTATGTCCTTTATTATTTCTTTGAGCAGCGGTTTGTAGTTCTCCTTGAAGAGGTCCTTCACATCTCTTGTAAATTGTATTCCTAGGTATTTTATTCTCTTTGTAGCAGTTGTGAATGGGAGTTCACTCCTGATTTGGCTCTCTGTATCTTTTACTTGAGGCATTTAGCGCACTTAGATTTAAGGTTAATATTGCTATGCTTGAATTTGATCCTGTCATTACGATGCTAGTTGGTTATTTTGACCATTATTTGATGTAGTTTATTCATAGTGTCGACAGTCTTTACAATTTGGTATGTTTTTGCAGTGGCTGGAACCAGTTTTTCCTTTACATATTTAGTGCTTCCTTCTGGAGGTCTTGCAAGGCAGGCCTAGTTGTGACAAAAATCTCTCAGCATTTGCTTGTCTGTAAAGGATTTTATTTATCCTTTGCTTATGAAGCTTAGTTTGGCTGGTTATGAAATTCTGGGTTGAAAATTCTTTTCTTCAAGAGTGTTGAATATTAGCCCCCACTCTCTTCTGGCTTGCAGGGTTTCTGCCAAGAGACCCGCTGTTAGTCTGATGGGCTTCCCTTTGTGGGTAACCTGACCTTTCTCTCTGGCCACTCTTAACATTTTTTCCTCGTTTCAACCTTGGTGAATCTAATACTTATGTGTCCTAGGGTTGCTCTCCTCAAGGAGTATCTTTGTGGTGTTCTCTGTGTTTCCTGAATTTGAATGTTGGCCTGTCTTGCTAGGTTGGGGAAGTTCTCCTGGATAATATCCTGAAGAGTGTTTTCCAACTTGATTCCATTCTCCCCGTCACTTTCAGGTACACCAATCAAATGCAGGTTTTCACATAGTCCCATATTTCTTGGAGGCTTTGTTCATCCCTTTTTATTCTTTATTCTCTAAACTTCTCTTCATGCTTTATTTCATTAAGTTGATCTTTAATCTCTGATATCCTCTCTTCTGCTTGATTGATTTGGCTATTTATACTTGCATATGCTTCACGAAGTTCTTGCGCTGTGTTTTTCAGGTCCATCAGGTCATTTATGTTCTTCTCTAAACTGGTTATTCCAGTTAGCAATTTCTTTAACCTTTTTCAAGGTTCTTAGCTTCCTTGCATTGGGTTAGAACATACTTCTTTAGGTCAGAGGAGTTTGTTATTACCCACCTTCTGAAGCCTACTTCTGTCAATTCATTAAACTCATTCTCCATCCAGTTTTGTTCTCTTGCTGGTGAGGAGTTGAGATCCTTTGGAGGAGAGGAGGCGTCCTGGTTTTTGGAGTTTTCAGCCTTTTTGTGCTGGTTTTTCCTCATCTTCGTGGATTGATCTACATTTGGTCTTTGATGTTGGTGAGTTTCAGATGGGATTTCTGTGTGGAAGTCCTTTTTTTTTTATGTTGATGCTATTCCTTTCTGTTTGTTAGTTTTCCTTCTAACAGTCAGGCCCCTCTGATGCAGGTCTGCTGGAGTTTGCTGGAGGTCGACTCCAGAACCTGTTTACCTGGGTATCACCAGCAGAGGCTGCAAAACAGCAAAGATTGCTGCCTGTTCCTTCCTCTGGAAGCTTCATCCCAGAGGGGCACCCCCCAGATGCCTGCCAGAGCTCTCCTCTATGAGGTGTCTGTCAAAATCCCTGTTGGGAGGTGTCTGCCAGTCAGGAGGCACGGGGGGCAGGGACCCACTTGAGGATGCAGTCTGTCCCTTAGCAGAGCTCGAGCACTGTGCTGGGAGATCTGCTGCTCTCTTCAGAGCTGGCAGACAGGAATGTTTAAGTCTGCTGAAGTTGCACCCACAGCTGCCCCTTCCCCTAGGTGCTCTGTCCCAGGGAGATGGGAGTTTTATTTATAAACTTCTGACTGGGTCTGCTGCCTTTCTTTCAGAGATGCCCTGCCCAGAGAGGAGAAATCTAGAGATTCAGTCTGGCTACAGTGGCTTTTCGGAGCTTCAGTGGGCTCGACCCAGTTCCAACTTCCTGTAGGCTTTGCTTACACTGTGAGGGGAAAACTGCTTGCTTACTCAAGCTTCAGTAATGGTGGACGCCCCTCCCCCCACCAAGCTGGATAGTCCCAGGTCGATTTCAGACTGCTGTGCTAGCAGGGAGAATTTCAAGCCAGTGGATCTTAGCTTGCTGGGCTCCGTGGGGGTGGGATCTGCTGAGCTAGACCACCTGGCTCCCTGGTTTCAGCTCCCTTTCCAGGAGAGTGAACAGTTCTGTTTCGGTGGCGTTCCAGGTACCACCAGGGTATTAAAAAAACTGTAGCTAGCTCAGTGTCTACCCAAATGGCCAGCCAGTTTTGTGCTTGAAACCCAGGGCCATGGTGGTGTAGGCACCCAAGGGAATCTCCTGGTCTGTGGGTTGTGAAGACCATAGGAAAAGCATAATATCTGAGCCGGAATGCACCATTCCTCACGGCACAGTCCCTCATGGCTTCCCTTGGCTAGGGGAGGGAGTTCCCTGACTGCTTGCGCTTCCAGGGTGAAGTGATGCCCCACCCTGCTTTGGCTCATCCTCTGTGGGCTGCACCCACTGTCTAACCAGTCCCAATGAGATGAGCCGGGTACCTCAGTTGGAAATGCAGAAATCACCTGCCTTCTGCATTGATCTCGCTAGGAGCTGCAGACCAGAGTTGTTCCTATTCAGCCATCTTGCCACCCACCTATGTTATACTTTCAAAAGTTTTTTTATATTCATCAATCTTGGCACTACTATTCCAGAAGTCTTTTATCTGTCACCCCACCAAATGTATAGAGTCCCTCTTTCAGTTAGTGCCATATGTCCTCTAAAGTGTTAGCAGAGAAAATTCACAAATTATCTCCGAAACCACAAATCGGTCTAGGTTTCACCAAGTTTTTAGTGTATGTCTAGCAGTGTTCCAACTGTCCACAAGCATTTCTCTGCACTTTGACACATGCAGAAAAAAAGAGATTTAACATTCTGTTTAAAAAAAAAATGAAGGAATTGGGTAGCAGCTGTCTGGGGAACTGGAATTGTATTGAGAGGCCAAATTTGGGTAATTGATACTTTGTTATTTGTTTCCCTCCCACAGGGCCCTTCTATGCAAAAAGTATCACAAATCTGGACTACTCCACATTCAAGTTCTGTTGTTTTTACTACAATTTGTTTTCTCTTCTCATATTGTCAGTGGATTGCAAATGTTCTTTCTCCTTTTCAAGGACTACTTCTTCTGTCATCTATTTTTTTCATGCTTATGACTATTATACACAATAATTTTTCTCCTTATTATCTTATTATTTCTCTGAGCAGGAGATACTTCTGGATGATGCTAGAGAAAGCCCGTGTTGAGGCTTCTTTGCCATAATCACGTCCCCATTTAATGTACCAATTAGGACAGTTGAATGAGCCTTTTTCTACTGTTAATGGCTCTGAAGAGGAATTGAAATCCACCTTCTTTCTCCCTTATCTATTTTATCAGATAAGGAATGTGGATTTTAATGAAGTTGAACATTAACTTCATTGGCAATAAGTGGTAAGATTGTTGAGGATTTTTTTTATTATAGTTAATCTGCTCAAATTATAAGAGTTTCTAGACCGGAAGCCAGGATGTAGGTAAAAGCCATAATTTCAGGAAAAAGTCTTAAATGTTTATCTTATTCAAAATTATTCCTATTTCCAGAGCATACTATGAGCTCTCAGCAAGTATAAATAATCAATAATTATAGTGATGGTAATAATAATAGTTAAGTCCTTTATACTGTTGGGACTTTGATGCATTACAAAATGCAAAAATCACATAAGCCCTATGAAATAGGTATGATAATTATCCCTATTCTCTTGCTACGAAAACTGAGGGACAGAGATTTAAAGTAACTTGCCTCAAGGTGACAAAGCTACTGAACGTTGGTCACACAGCTAGTAAATGTTGGAAACAGTCCTTAACTAATTGCTAGAGCAAATCCTAATATCCAAATGTTTAAAGAAAGCAATCAGCTTTCTCTCCAGGAAAACAAATTATAATTGAAATCCATAGTATACAATTGGGATTAAAACTTTACAATAAGATGCAATTTTATCTTCAAAATGGTGGATGGTTTTTGTTTTGTTTTGCTTTGTTGTTTTTTTGAGAAAGAGTCTCACTCTATCACTCAGGCTGGAGTGAAGTGGCTTGATCTCAGCTCACTGCAACCTCATCTTCCCGGGTTTAAGCGATTCTCCTGCCTCAACCTCGGAGTAGCTGGCATTACAGGAGCCCACCACAGCACCCAGCTAATTTTTGTATTTTTAGTAGAGTCGGGGTTTCGCCATGTTGGTCAGGCTGGTCTCGAACACTTGACCTCAAGTAATCCACCAACCTCGGCCTCCCAAAGTGCTGAGATTACAGGCATAAGTCACCACACCTGACCTATTTTCAAGGAAATATAGGATATAACATTATAAGACTTTTGTAGAATTCTGGGAAATAACACTAAACAGTTGAATATTAAAGGATGTATTTGTACCCTTTGATTAGTTAGATAGGAGGAAAGAGCTTTAGTCATCCATTGCACAGAATAGTGACTATAATAAATAATAATGCATTGTATATTTCAAAATCACTGAATGAATTTTAAATGTTTTCACCACAAAAATATGGTATGAATATGAGGTGATAGATTTATTAGCTTTATTTAATCATTTCACATTTTAAACACATATCAAAAGCTATTTTACCTCATAAATATATAATATATGCAATTATTTGTCAATTAAAAATAAAAATTTTAAATTTTTTTTATCTTCTGTTGATCTAAAAGATAGCATGATGACTATTTTAATTAGTAACTGTTAAATATCTACATTAATCAGATAGAGTAATTTGAGATATTAAGAGAGGAATGAAAATATGAACATGAAAATCAAATGATTGATTTTTTGTGTTCTGTGGTGGAGAAAACACCTAATGCCTACTCACATAAACCTAAATAGATTTTAGAAGAAATTTAAAGAATAGTGTAAGTAATCTTATGACAAGAACTTTTCATTAAATATGACTAAGTTAATGACTCAAGGAATACTGATAAGAATATTGGAAAATGAAGATACAGCAGTGGCTGGCACTGACCAATACAGATTTGAGGCTGGAACTACATTTTTCAGCAGTTTGCATAATGGGTTAGTCACAACAATGTGTCAGAGAAGGGCAGGAGATTTTGGAGTTCAGCATCACAG
This sequence comes from Gorilla gorilla gorilla, assembly GCF_029281585.2. Classification (NCBI taxonomy): domain Eukaryota; kingdom Metazoa; phylum Chordata; class Mammalia; order Primates; family Hominidae; genus Gorilla; species Gorilla gorilla. Next base: position 94,391,021 of record NC_073231.2, on the reverse strand, counting down.
TAAGAAAAATTACTTTGTCAACATGCAAAGGAAAATATTTTGTAGGTTCAGATACAAACAAAATATTTGAACAAATTAGAAAATGTATGTATATATTCTGCAATGTAATCCAAGGAAAATTTTTAACAATACTTCACATTAGTTTCAGTCTGTGACTGTTCCTGTTGAATTTCTGTTACTAATACTAACAAAGAAAACCCTAATACCAATAAACCCTATTTATAATTTATAGTTAGTCCACATGCATCTGTAAAATTCTTTCAAAGTTTGCTCCTCTTTCTCCTCCTCTTCTTCCTCCTCCTTCTGCTCCTCTTTTTCCTCCTTCTCCTTTTTCTTCTCCTCCTCCTCCTCCTCTTTCTCCTCCTTCTCCTTCTTCTTCTTGTCAGGACATTGAAACTTCAAAGCTCAGGTCACATAAGGACAGAAGTTAAACAAGTTGCTCCGTTATAGTTGCATCCTAGCAGTTAGCAGGTACACCTACGTTTGTTTAATTACCAATGATTTTACTTGATTATGAAACATTTATCTCCCGGAACAATGATTGTTCTGAGTAACCCATAAAGGTCTGTGTATTAGCAGCTGAAGACCTACAAACTCCTCTCTTGATGTTGCAAATTTTCAAGATACCCCAGCAATGTATGTTGTACTTAAAGAATAGAATTAGAAAGTTCATCCTTGTGAGTTTTTTCCGTTGTTAAGCCTAATGCATCTCATTTGGCCTGAGAATTGTTGTTTATTTATTCTCAGTAGGTACAAGTTACCTAATGACAGCCTAAAATTACGGTGCCTGCTACAATGTTCATGTATATAAAATATTTTTGAACACACACATACACACACCCACAACCACATGCACACCCCTTGAATATAGTCAGTACTGCAACTGTCACGGTGAAGTCTTTCTAGGATGCTAAACTATTGAACAGAGATGACTAATTTCATTCAACAAAATTTTAGTCAGCACCTACTGTGCATTAGGCACTATTCCAAACCCAGTCACCAAGCAGCTTACAGAATAGAAAGTGAGCCAGCAAACAAAATTTAACATAAATAATTATGCAGTAGTATTATGGGAATACAGAGTTAGAAAGAAATAACTCTTCTTACTATAATCTCTGTACTGAAAAGATATCACAGCAAAGACAACATTTGGGCTGGATGTTGAACATAACTAGGACTTCACCAGAGGAAGGAGTAGGAGTCAATTCTAGCTAGACGGAACAACTTATGTAAAGACATATAGGCATAAAATATGATAAACATGGCCAAGGGATGGCAAGTGGTGTGATGTGATGAAAGTATAGGATCCATAGGATTGCCTATTGAAACTGTAAATTAGATGGAAATCAGATACTGAAAGGCCCATTCCCATAGACAATGGGAAATGAATATAGTTATTATACAGGTGAATAGGAACATTAGATTACTATGTCATGACAAAAATACAAAGGTAATGAAGGTCAGAAATAAAGAAGTGCCAGTGGAGAAGTAAAGGTAACCCAACCGAGGGAAGGTGCAATTGACAAGGTGCCATAATTATTGACTATCATGATCAAAGCAGATGGAGAAAATTTCATTGATCCTGATATTCTGGGTTTGATAATGGCTGGACCAGGCACAATTAAGCAAGGTGAAGAGAAAGGCAAATGCACAGGGAGGAAGATGCTCTTGAATATTGTAAGTTTTGACTTTGAGGAGTTTATAAACAACCAAGTGACTTTATCCTATAAGAAGTTCAAAATACTTGACTGTTTTCTTCTTATCCCTGCCTGGCTTATAGTGTCAAAAAAAGATAAGAACTAGCAATCTGAAATTAGCCAATGTAGAAAAAAATGAGACAGTGCAAAGAAAACCTAAAGTCAGTGTTTACCTTCCCACTCATAAATCTTTTCTGCCTTTTTCCTCTCCTTTTAATATGTCTTTCCTACTTGTGTCTCTCTGACTACATTAAGAACCCAAATACTCCCTTCGCCAGCATTTTTCATGCAACCAATCATCTCTCATTACTTCCTCTTTAACATGAATCAAACTCATTCCATACATGATGTTTCTTAGCTAGAAGAGACAAACAGATTAAATTAATTTATGTGCCAGTAATTGATTGTCTTTGCCAATTCCTCTCAGGGATATTTGCTAAGATAATATGATTTGAAATTAATAAAATTTAAAGTATTAAAAAGGTGTATTTTGGGTACAAAGGACTATTAATTTACACACAAAAAATATTAATATTGTCAAGTATAAACAGGGGTCAGGCAGAATGAGAAATGAGAATAGCTTTTTAGATTAAAACAATTAGTAATTCAGTTTTAACAAATCAATTTAGGAGAAAATGAGATAAAAGGTAATCAAATAAAAAAGAAAAGAACCAAATAGTAATTGAATTATGATTCAATTACCAGTTCTTCTGTGAACAAGATGAAGGTAAAATGTACACTCACTATGATGATATGATCAAGAATTACTTTTATAATATTCTTGGTGAGGAACCAAGATAAGAATGACACAATTACTAATGTAAAATATTATTTCTATAGGAGATGAAAGAATTTTTATTTATAATTTATAAACTAGCTTTTTCTTAACTAGTTAAAAAAGATCAGTTTAGTTTTGGTAGAACTTTAAAAAACATAATGGTAACAAGATCTTGTCAATAGAGTTTTTGACAAACACTGATTGGCTGTTGATTGCATGTGTTACAAGCCTGTGGGTTTTGTTCAGAAGTTTAGAGTTGCTAAAGAGGGATGTCTTGGAAAGGTATGAAATGCAAACAATTATAATCAGGATGACTAACCCAAAAAATCATATAAAATTTTTTTAACAAATAGTACCGTGATGTCTGCATTAATATAATAAGGTTTTACAACTGAAAGTATATGTTACCTAAGTGAAATAGTTACAATAAATTCTATCTAAGGAAATTTTAAGTGATTAAAGTAATAGCAGTAATGATAACTCTGTTCATATATTATTTCATTTCTTTGTAAGTGTTTTCATATGCATGGCCTGTTTGTCTTGCCCTGGGTTCTTGTAATAGGGAAGACAACTGGTATGGTTGCAATTTTAGAAATGAGAATACAGTTATTATAGCTCTTTCAGGTTACTCAGGCAGTTAGTCACCCAGGTTAGACAGATTATGTTTTGATAGGAAGGATATTAATTTGTTCAACCATTTAAAAATATGTATTTAATTCCTGGTAATGTGCTCAGAGCAGTAGATACAATGATAAAAAAATGTCCTTGACCTTGTAGATCTAAAACAAAACTAATAATTATTTGTTTAGCATTTCTCCTTTTAGACTATATGCTATCTGCAAAAGAACCATGCCAGTCATATTTACTTGTGTAGACTTAGAATCTAAAATAGTGCCTGAACATAGGTGAAGCTCAAAAACAGTTGTATTCATTTGTTGAAAAATACAGACTGAGTCCTTATCATGTGTGAGACATTGTTCTAGGCAATACACATATCAATGAACCAAATGCACAAAATTTCCATCTTCATTTAAGTGTGTGTTATGGAAGAGATAAGGAATAGTGTGATAAATAAGTAAATACTTATAGTATATTAAATTGCTACAAGTGGTAAGTAGAAAAAATAGGCTTATAAGAGTTCAGAAATATATATATTGATATATAATATATATTTATATATTATATATAATGTATAAATATATATTATATATTTATATATAATTAATATATTTATATTATATTATATATTTGTATATAATTAATATATTTATATATTATATAAATTTATAAATATATATTATATATATTTCTGAACTCATAAGCCTATAAATGTATAAATATATATATAATTTTATATATATATAATTTTTTTTTTGAGACAGAGTTTTGCTCCTGTTGCCTAGGCTGGAGTGCAATGGTGCAATCTCGGCTCACTGCAACCTCTGCCTCCTGGGTTCAAGTGATTCTCCTGCCTCATCCTTCTAAGTAGCTGGGATTACAGGCATGCACCACCACCCCAGCTAATTTTGTATTTTTAGTAGAGACGGGGTTTCTTCATGTTGGTCAGGCTGGTCTTGAACTCCTGACCTCAGGTGATCCGCCCGCCTCAGCCTACCAAAGTGCTGGGGTTACAGGCGTGAACCACCATGTCTGGCCAAGACATATTTATATTTTTTAAGAGAGTGTCCACCAAAAGGCTCTTTGAGAATGTTACTTTGAGAAACAGTCTATTGTTGGGAAAGAATAAGGCAGAAGGAAAATAATTACCAAGGCACCGAGGTGCTGAAGCTTCCCTTGCTGGAGAAACAACAAGGAGGCTAGTGTGGTTAGAACAGAGTGAGCAAGGAGGCAAGTTTGAAATGTGACAACTGCATTGCCATGGGCGTAGTGTAGGGTCTTCAGAACAGACAGCAGGGTTGACCCACTCAAGCACAATTAGGGCAGGACTCTGTGCTCAATCTTTTCATTTCTAGTCACAGAAAACACAACTCCAACATATTTGAAAAAATAAATTTGTTCACATACATAAAACATGCATAGAAGATGCAGGATTCAATTATGGGTGATTCTAAACTAATTTGCACATGGTGGCCCAGTGTCTTCAGGCTTGCATCATCACATCAGGCCAAACCCAACTCTATGAGTCTTTGCAGACAGCTCAAGCAAAGCACTGAGATATCCTCTGAATGGATTGGCTTGGGTCATGTGTCCATCATACATAAATAATCACGTGGCTCAGAGAAGTGGGTTATTCTGGGTGACCTAGGGCCGAGTCACATGCTCCTTCCTAATAGCACAAGCACCGAGTGAGTGAAACATTCTGGTCTCATCAAGGAAGGATAAAATGGATGCTAGAAGTTAATAACAAATACACTCAACAGGCTCACAGGGGAAATTATATCTAAGCTGAGAACCATAGAGAGATGGCTCTGGACATGTAGACAGAACAGGGAATAAAGGAAGGGCCTTATATAAGGAGTTTTGACTTTCTTAAAAAGACGATAGGGAAGCATTGCGGGTTTTTAACCGGACAACAATGTAGACATATTTCTGTTTTTGAAGCAGGTCATTGAGATAGCAATATTGAGAATGGGTTAGAACGGAGCCATGGTAGATTTGCAAAGACCAGGTTTTAGGCTACTGATATAACAGAAAACAATTGAAATCTGGAGCAAGTAGTAGCAGTGGGAAGGAAAAGCAATGGATACAGCTGAGATGTATTTTGAAGCCAAAATCAACAGGCTTGAAGCTCAGAAGAAAATAAGGGAGAGGGAAGGAAGGATTGTGTTCAGCAAATCTGATAGCTACTGCGTTATGGAAATAGGAAAGGAACGATTGTGGATGGTCACACAAGGGGCTTCACAAATTTTGGAAATATTTCATTTCTTAAAGTGGCTCATGAGTACATGAGTAATCATGTTTTATTTCTTATGACATAAATATATAATGTTTTATTATTTTATATTATATATCATTTTATGCATAGCATTGAGGTTTATCTTCCACTGTGGGCTCAGAGACACCATTACGGGGACAGACTTTTATCCCAAAGAATCTAAATAATTGAAATATGAATGTGACTTTGGGCTAGTACTATTTTCTCTTTTTAGCAATTTGTATCATCTCAAATAAATTTTGATTTTTGTTTGATTTTTCTTGGTACAGACTGGATGGTAATCTTTACTTTCTTAAATGTCCAGAAGCTTTTAAAAGTATGTTGATTATGATTTAACCCACATATTCTGAATGATTCAGAATTTCTAGCCCAACATGCTGCTAGAAATACATTACTACATGCAGTTTTCAAAGATATAAGTAACAACAGTTTTAATAACATAGTTAAATGTCCTGCATCCGCTGAGCCAGCAGAAATAACATTTGAGTCTTATAGGGTGGTTCTTCAGCATGACTTTGAGCATTTTCTATGGCCAAGAATTCAGGTCCTTCTGGAAATTGTGTGAGCCACTCAATCAATACCTTTTATTATACTAATATATTGTTTAAATGAGCCAGAGTTTGTTTCTGATATTTGCAGCTGAAAACCCAGTTGATATAAACACCAATATACACATTTTGTAATTTTCTTCATTTCTGCTCAACAATTCAAGCCTAGGTATAGAGAAGGCTACATTGACCTTGGATTGATATAGGGTTAGGTACACTAGAAGAACAGTGAGTACAGAATCAAAGCCAGACATGGAAATAAATTGAGATAGAAAGGGATGAATACAGACAAAGAAAAGGCATCTAGACCAATGAAATAAGGCAATTAAAAGGGGGAGAAGACAAGATAAAACGTTTTATCCAGATTTTAAAAACTCATCTGATTTCAGAGATGAAGTGAATGACGATGATATCATGACTCAGAGTGTTGTCAGGAAAAGGCACTTCAGTAAAGTAAAAGGGAGGTTATTGAAAATGTGGACACAGAGAACCTGAGAGGCTAGTAAGTTCAATAAATGGTCCATATATTGAGTTACAAGGATGACGAGGCAAAGAGTCTAGTGCCAAAGTATTCAGTGTAAAAGTAAGAAATTAGAATTCCTATGGTGTTGAGAATGGAGAGGGGGCCATAGCTGACGGGTATGAACATCAAAGTAAAATACGTGTATAATGTAAGAGTAGAGGAGCACTGCTCTGAGAGTAGCAGCAGAGCAGATGCTGCTGCTACATTCAACTCTGCAGACAGGCCAGGATTTACTCTCTCCTAGACACTCCTGTCTTTTCTGCATAATGCAGTTCAAATCACTGTTTGCAAATGTAAACTGGGCAGGTAATATTACTAAGTGTAAGAAGAAAGAGCTAAAATAAGCAAGGCACTGAAATCTCCACATATGCTGTAGCAAAAGGCTTCCATTTTAACTAGAATTCAGAAATGCTGAGGTCCTTTTATTTTAATAAAAATAGGATTCTGCATGATTTTTATTTTGGCAAAAAAAGGAAAGATAATAATTCATTTAAAAATAGCTTTTGATTCCTGCGGTAAAATATAAGCCGCATTTCTACAGAAAACTTGGGTTTTTTTTTTTCAGTGAGAACATTATCTGACTTTTGTCCAGAATTATATAATAATTAAAAGAGGCATAATTCAGAGATGGGTGAAATTATTGGCATCCTTGAACACAAGCTTTAGGCTTTTTAGTACTTTCTTTTTGTAATTTCATTTAGAGGGGAAAGAGCTATAAATGCAGGAAAATCATCATGAGTTCTCAAATTTGGATTTCCATATGAAAGAAAACAGAATAATCAAGTAAGACAGGACATAGACTTGCTGTATTAAATGAATTTCTTGATTTCTGAGGATAAACATTATATTTCAAAATAATGAAAAATTATATTTTTCCAATAACAAATTATCCATTTGTGTTCTTTGACCCTTTTCCATCTTTGGTGTTAAGGATAGCTAACCTATTATCTTACATACATATTCCAATTATTTTCATCAATATTTATTTTTCCAATCACTTCCTTTTATGCTGATGTTTGATAAATGAGATTTTTATTTTATATAGCATCTAATTTTCCCCATAATGTCTGTTGTTTATATTTTTTATTGTCCTGTTTAAGAGCCTTATTCATCCTGAGACCAGATAATCACCTATGTGTTTCTGGTGTTTTTATGAAAGAAGCCACTGTAACCAGTTGTAAATCTTTTAGAAATTGTGTTGGTATGTGGTGAGAGATTCCGTTCTAAACTCCATTTATTTATTTATTTATTTACTTATTTAATTTATATTTCTAAATACTTGTCATAACACTACTTACGAATGCACAAAATCCTGCACTGATCTGAAATGATAATTCAAGACAAACTGAAATGTTTATATGTCTTACAATTGCTATGTGGACTTCTTACTCTGTTCCAATTATCTATCTATTTCTGTGCCAAGGCCACAATGTTTCATTGTTCTAGTTTTATATTACTTTTGACATTTGGAAGAGCATGTTTATATTTTTGTTATTCTCACATATATTTTATGCTAGAAGAACATTTTAAAATCACTTTGCTAATTAAAATGTGATTTTCCTTTTATTGTAATTAAATTAAAAATTAAAAATAGGTAAAAGTTGACTTTTTAAAATTATTGAATCTTCCCTTTGAGAAATATAGAGTCCTCATTTATGCCAGTCACTGCAATTTTCAGAGCATTCCTAATAGACCCTAACAACTACTTAATAAAATACTATATATGCAATCTTTTTTTGCTCATTATATTTTCTAAATTTGGGTGGGGCAGTGCTAGAAGAAGCTGTTGAATATTTTAATAATTATTTATTTTATCCAATATTTTTAGAAGTCCTAATATTTTTCAATGATTCTCTATTTTTAAGCATGTTAAATGTAAATAATTTCAATTTTTTCTTATACTGTGTTTCCCACCTTGTGTGTAAGCTGCATCAGGGAATGATTTTCAAATAAAGTTAATCACTGCAGGACATAATCATCCTTGTCTTAGTCCCAAGTTTAATAGTAACATTCTTAGTGTTTCACTAGTAGTTAAGATACTAACTATTGTTTTGAAATAAATATCTTTCATTATATTAAAGGAGAAACTTGTTTCTATTTTACTTTTTTTCAGTTTAGGAGGGAATTTGTATTTATCAAATGCCCTTGAGGCATCTACTCAGGTCATCTTGATTTCAGTTTTTGAACTTGTTAATGTGACAAAATATGTTAATACATTTCTTAATACTAAGACATCATTGAATGCAGAAAGCTAATCATTCTATATGTATGCCTTCTCTGATCATATCATATAAGTTCTCCTATTTCACATTCCCAAGAAGAGTCTGTGAGACATAGCCATTACCTTTTTCTCAGGTTTCTATAAAACATCAAACCAATACTGAAGATTAAGTTTGACTATTTGTACTTTGTTCATCATTTTCCAGCTTTATTGAGGTAAAATTAACAAATTAAAATTGTACATATTTGAGGTTTACAGTGTGATACTTATGTATATATACACATTGTGAAATGATTACGACAATCCAGCTAATTATCATATCCAAAACCTCATATAATCACCTTATTTTTTTTGTGGTGAGAACATTTAACATCCACTCTTTAGCAAATTTCAAGTATACAATACAGTATTATTAACTATAGTCACTGTATTAGTTTGTTCTCACGCTGCTAATAAAGACATACCTGAGACTGAGTAATTTATAAAGGAAAGAGGTTTAATTGACTCACAGTTCTACATGGCTGGGGAGGCCTCACAATTACGGTCGAAGGCAAATGAACAGCAAAGTTCCATCTTACATGGCAGCAGGAAAGAGAACTTGTGCAGGGGAACTCCCATTTATAAAACTATCCTATCTCATGAGACTTATTCAGTACCATGAGAACAGTACAGGGCAGACTGCCCCCATGATTCAATTATCTCCACCAGGCCCTGCCCTTGACACGTGAGGATTATTACAATTCAAGGAGAGATTTGGGTGGGGACACACCGAAACCATATCAGTCAGCATGCTGTAGTGTATCTCCCGAATATATTCATCCTGCATAACTGAAACTGTATCCTTTGACCAAGATCTCCTCATTTCTCCAGTCCCCAAATTCACTGGCAACCACCATTCTACTCTCTGCTTCTATTAGTCTGATATTTCTACACTCCACATATAAGTGACATCGTGTGGTATTTGTCTTTTTGTGCTTGATTAATGTCATTAGCATAATGTGCTCCAGGTTTATCCATGTTGTCACAAATGACAGAATTTCATTTTTTAAGGCTAAATAATATTCCATTGTGTATGTATACCACATTTTCTTTATTCATACACTGATGGACACTCGAGTTACTTACATATCTTGGCTATTGTGAATAATGCTGCAATGAACATGGGAATGCAGATATCTCTTCATCATACTGAATTAATTTCTTTCAGATATATACCCAGGAGGCAGATAGCTAGGTCATATGTCATTTTTGTTTGTTTGTTTACATTTTTGAGAAACCTCCATACAGTTTTCTATAATAGCTGTACTAATTTACATTCCCCTTAATAGTCTACAAGGGTTCCCTTTACTGCATGTCTTTGCCAACAATTGTTGTTTTGTCAGTTTAATAATAGCCATTCTAGCAGACGTGAGATGACAACTCATTGCAGTTTTAATTTGCATTTCCCTAATGTTCAGTGACAGTTGAGCACCTTTTAATATAGCTGTTAATAACGTGTATGTCTTCTTTTGAAAAATGTCTTTTAAATTAGTTACTGTTTTTTTCTGTTGAATTATTTGAGCTTTTATTCATTTTGAATTAAGCCCTATGTATGGTTTATGAATATTTTATCCCATGCTATGGATTGTCTATTCACTTTTTTGTTTCCTTTGCTCTGCAGAAGCTTTATAATTTGATAAAATTTTGTTTGTCCATTTTTGATATTGTTACTTGTGCTTTTAAGTTCATTTTCAAAAATCATAACCCACACCAACATTAAGGAGCATTTCTCCTATGTTTTCTTAGTAGTTTTATGGTTTCAGGTCCTACATTTAAGTCATGATTTACTTTACATTGATATGCTGTGAAAAAAGGGGGTCAATTTTCTTTTTATATGGCCTTAGATTTTCTGCTGCTATAATATAGTACCACAGCCTGAGTAATTTGTAAAGAAAAAAAAAATATTTAACTCATGCTTCTGGAAACTAGGAAGTCCTAAGATGCGGTGCTGGCATCTGCTTAGCTATCTGGTGAGGGCTTTCTTGTTGCATCATCCCATGGCTGAAAGAGAAAAAGGCAGGAATTGTGCAGGACAGAGAGAAAATGGGGGGAGCCTACTCTGCCCATAATGGCATTAATCCATTCATGAAAGCGTAAGTCTCTTGACCTAATTACCTCCTAAAACGTTCCACCTTTTGATACTATCACAATGGCAATTAAAATTCAACATGAGTTTTGAAAAAAGCACAAACAATAGCACATGTGAATATCCAGTTTACCTAAAATCATTTATTGAAGAGACTATCCTTTTCCCATTGTATGTTATTGGTATCATTGGTGAAGATAAATTAAACATAAATGTATGGATTTATTTTGGGACACTCTATTCTCTTCTGTTGGTGTATGTCTGTTTTCATGACAGTACCAAACTGTTTCGATTAATGTAATGTTGTAGTAGAGAATTCAAGAAGTATGATGAGAAGTATGATGCTGCAGCCTTCTTTTTTGTTTCTAAATTGATTTGGCTATTTAGGATCTTTTTTGTTTCCAGAAAAAGTTTTCTACTTCTGTAAAAAATGCCACTGAAATGTTGATAAGGATTGCATTAAATCTATAAATCACTTCAGGTAGTACTGACATTTTAATAATATTAACTCTTCCAACTCATGAATGCAGGATATATTTCCATTTATTTGTGCATTACACAATTTATCAGCATTCTATAGTTTTCAGTGTACAGATCTTTCATCTCCATAGTTAAATTTATTTCTAAGTATTTTATTTCTAAACTATTATAAATGACATAGCTTTCTTGATTTACTTTTCAGATGGTTGGTTGGTAGTGTATAAAAAATACAACAGAATATCTGTGTTATTTTATATCTTCCAACTTTACTGAATTCATATTTTATTCTAACAGTTTTTAAGGTAGTCTTTAGAATGTTCTATATTGAGATGTTATCATCTGCAAACAGAGCCAATTTTACTTATTTTCTTATCTGATTGTGATATATATGTTGTAATATATTTTTAATTCAAGAAGTAAAATTTGCCTTTTATTTATGTGTGTATATATAAAATATGGCATATATAAATATGTTATATATTTCATATATATCCAAATATATGTTAATATATATTTATATATAAATATATAAATCGAGTGGTTTATATAAGTATATGAATCAATGCAAAGTGAATCAAAGTGAATCAAAGACTTACATGTAAGACCTGAAACCATATTTATATATTTATACATATAAATATATACTTATATATAAATATAACATTTATATATAAATGTCTTTTATTTCATTAACCATTAAACATTTTATTGAACATAAATATATGTTTTATATATATAGACAGAGAGACTAATTTCTCCAGCTAGAACTTTCACTACTGTGTTGAACAGTAGTGGTAAAAGTGGGCATCCTTTTCACGTTCCTGATCTTAGAGGAAAAGCTTTCGGCTTTTAACCATTGAGAATGATGTTAGCTGTGGGCTTGTCATATAATCCAGAAAGCTGTAGGCTTTATTGTGTTGAGGTAATTCCCTTTTCTTCCTAATTTGGGAGTTTTTATTATGAAAGGAGCTGAATTTTGTTCAATGTTTTCCTTCACTTCTATTGCAATTACTATATGATTTTTACCCTTCATTCTTTTAACGTCTTGTATCACATCTATTGGCTTGCATATATTAAGCCATATGTTAGTCCATTCGTATTGCTATAAAGGAATACCTAGGCCTGGGTAAGTTAGAGGATTATTTGGCTTACCGTTCTGCAGGCTGTACAAGCACGGTACCAGCATCTGCTTCTGATGAGAGCCTCGGACTACTTCCACTCATGGTGGAAGGTGAAGGGAAGCAGGCATATATGGAGATCACATGGTGAGAGAGGAAGAAAGAGAGGAAGGATAGGGAGATGCCAGGTTCTTTTTAACAACTGTCTCTCGTGGGAACTAATAAGAGTGAGAACTCACTCATCCCTCCCCATCCCCCATCAAGGAAGGCATTAAAACTGTTCATGAGGGATCCTCCCCTCATGACCCACACACTTCTCACTAGGCCCTACCTTCAGCACTGGGACTCAAATTTCAACATGAGGTTTGGAGGATCAAATATCCAAACTATATAGCAAGCTATCATTGCATCCTGGGGGTAAATCACATTTGATCATGGTGTATCATCCTTTAAATGTGCTGCTGAATTTTCTTTGCTAGTATTATGTTGAGGATTTTTCCATCAACAGCAATATTAGCCTGTAATTTCCTTTATTTTAGTGTCCTTGTCTGACTTTGAAATCATAATAATGCTTGCCTCATGTGATGGTTAATACTGTGTCAACTTGATTGGATGGAGGGATACAAAGTATTAATCGTGGGTGTGTCTGTGTGGGTGTTGCCAAAAGATATTAACATTGGAGTCAGTGGGCTGGGGAGGCAGATCTACCCTTAATCTGCTGGGCAAATCTAATCAGCTTCCAGCGAATATAAAGCAGGCAGAAAAAGGAGAGATGGGCCTAGCCTCCCAGCCTATATCTTTCTCCCATGCTGGATGCTCCCTGCCCTCGAACATCTATAATATAAAGGAGAGTTTATTAAGTATTATATATATTACATATTTCATATATATATAGGTGTGTGTGTGTGTGCATATATATAATATATATATATATATATATCCTATTAGCTCTGTCCCCCTAAGATAACCCTGAGTAATACACCTCATAAAAGGAATTTGGAAGCATTCTCTTCAGTATTGGGCAAGTGTTTGAGGATTGGTGTTAATTCTTCAAATGTTTGGTAGAATTCATCAATAAATTCATCAGGTTCTAGACTTTTCTTTGATGGCAGCTTTTTAATTTCAGATTCAATCTTCTTACCCATTACTGGCTCTTCAAATTTTTCATTTCTTCATGATTTTCTCTTCTTAGGTTTTACGTTTCTAGTAATTTATTTATTTCCTGTAAGTTATCCAACTTGTTGTCACATTAATGGTTCATAGTAATCTCTTATGACCCTTTATATTGCTGTGGTATCACTAGTAATGTCTTCTCTTTCATTAACCATGAAATGTTTTATTGAACATAAACATATATTTTGAGACAGAGTCTCCCTCTGCCCCCCAGGCTGGAGTGCATTGGTGCACTCTCGGCTCACTGCAACATCTGCCTCCTGAGTTCAAGCAATTCTTGTGCCTCAGCCTCCCAAGTGGTTGGGATTACAGGCATGTACCACCATGCCTGGATAATTTTTGTATTTTTAATAGAGACAGGGTTTCACCATGCTGGCCTGGCTGGCCTCAAAGTCCTGACCTCAAGTGATGTGCTCACCTCGACCTCCCAAAGTGCTGAGATTACAGGCATGAGCCACTGAACCTGGCCAATAATTTTATTTATTTGAATTTTCTTTCATTTTCCAGGTAAATAAAGGTTTTTCTATTTTGTTTATCTTTTCAAAAAACCAATTGTTAGTTTTTTAAACTGTTTTTATTTTTTAAGTCTCCTTATCTTTATTATTTCTTTCCATCTACTAACTTTGGCCTTTGTTTGCTCTTCTTTTTCTAGTTCCTTGAGGTATACAGTTAGGTCATTTATTTGAGAGTTTTTTCTTGATGCAGGCATTTATTGTTACAAACTTCCCTCTTGGAACTATTTTTGCTACATCCTATAAGCTTCAGTATATGCTGTGTTTCCATTTCTATTTGTGTTAATAAACTTTTTGTTTTCTTTTTTGATTTACTCTTTGTCCCATTAGTTGTTCAGTAGTGTATTGTTTGATTTTCATATATTTGTGAATTTTCTGATTTCATGCCATTGTTGCCAGAAAAGACATTTGATATAACTTCCATTTTTTTTTAATTTATTAAGACTTGTTTTGTGGCATAACATATTACCTATCCTTGAAAATATTTTTATGTGTTCATGAAAAGAATGTGTATTATGCTACTATTGATGAAAAGTTATGTATATCTATTATGTTCATTAGGTCAACTATTGTTCAAGTCCACAGTTTCTCTGTGATTTTTTTCTGGATGATCTACTCATTGTGAAGGTGGGCTATAAAATTTTTACTATTATTGCATTGCTCTCTGTTTCCCCTTTTTAGGTCTGTTAGCATTTGTATTATATACATAGGTTCTCCAATATTGGGTGCAAATATATTTATAATTGTTATAGCTTCATAATAAATTGATCCCTTATTATTATATTATGACCTTGTTTGTCTCTTTTGACAGTTTTTGACACAGCATCTATTTTGTCTTAGAAAAGTGTAGCCACCCCATTCTCTCTTCTGGTTACCATTTGCATGAAATATCTTGTTTCTACTCTTTACTTAAAACCTATATATGTCCTTAAAGCTAAAATGAATCTCTTGTAGGCAGCATATAATTTGATCTTGTATTTTTATCCATTCAACATTCTATGTCTTTTAATTGGAGAATATTATCCATTCACATTACATGAATTGTTAGGAATAACTTACTATTGCCGTTTTTGTTCATTGGTTTTTGTTTTATAGTTCCTTTGTTCCGTCCTTTGTCTCTTATTGTCTTCCTTTGTTATTTGATAATTTTTGTAGTAGTATGCTTTGTTCTTCTGTTTTTTTGTGTATCCATTACAGGAATTTTTTCTTTGTCATTATTATGACTCTTACATAAAACTTATTATAGTCATAATAATCTCTTTTAAGCTGGTAAGTTTGATTACATACAGAAACTCCACATTTTAACTCCTCTTCCCTCCACACTTTGTGTTATTGATGACATTATTTACGTCTTTTTATATCATGTATCCATTAACAAATTATTGTATCTTTAGTGATTTTTAATATGTTTAAGGCTTTTATAATAGAATTAAATGTGATTTACAAACCACCATTACAGTATTACAGTATTCTGAATTTGGCTGTATTCATACTTTTGCAGTGAGTTTTATACTTTCATAAGATATCAAGTTGTTAATTAGTTTCTTTTCATTTCAACTTGAAAAACTCCTTTTAGCATTTCTTGTAAGGCATGTCTAGTGATGTTGAATTCTTTTAGTTTTTGTCTAGGAGAGTCTTTATGTCCTCTTCATTTCTCAATGGCAGTTTTCCTGGTACAATAACCTTGGTTGACAGTTTCTTTTCTTGTTTTCTTTTTCTTTTTCTTTTCTTTTTTTTTTTTTTTACGAGACAGAGTCCTGCTCTGTTGCCCAGAGCTGGAGTGCAATGGCATGATCTCAGCTCACTGCAAACTCTGCCTCCCAGGTTCAAGTAATTTTCCTGCCTCAGCCTCCTGAGTAGGTGGGATTACAGGTGCATGCCACTACACCCAGCTGATTTTTGTATTTTTAGTAGAGACAGGGTTTCACCATGTTGGCCAGGCTGGTCTTGAACTTCTGACCTCCTGATCTGCCAGCCTCAGCCTTCCAAAGTGCTCTAATTACAGGCGTAAGCCACTGCGCCCAGCTGACAGTTTCTTTCTTTCAATATTTTAATTTCATAATCCTACTCTCTCCTGGCCTACCAGGTTTCTGCTGAGGAACCTACTGATGGTCTTATGGGATTTCCCTTGCAGGTGATGAGTCATTTTTTCTTGCTGCTTTTAAATCATCTATGTCTTTGGCAGGGAATGCCATTCATCAAGCAGCCTGCCCAGAGATTACTTGGGCTGTCTGACTGGCAGGATCTGCAAGTGGGCTTACTGCTGAAGTTTTCTGTTGGGTGGGCCTGATGCCTGGGCCATTGAGCAGGCAGGCCTGGTGCTGGGGTGGTCCTGGAACTGTGTCTGCAGGGATTGGCCTGTTACCTGGTGCCTAGGCTTGCCTCATGCAGCTACAAACCTAGAACTCGGGTCTTTAAGGGATGGCCTGAAGCCTGGGGTTAAAAGGGTTGGGTTTTTACTGGTTGGCCAGGACCCTGAATCATGGAGCTTGCCTGGTGCTGAAGTGGACATGGAGCCTGAGGATATGGGGTAGGCCTAGAGCCTGAGTACACAAGGGTAAGGCTTACAGCCTGGGTCTGCAAAAACCAGCCTGGCACCAGGGTACACTGGGGTAGGCCTGGTCCTAGAGTCTGTGGCAACGTTGGGTGCTCATTTTATTTTCTTTTTCTCACACGTAGGGTATCTGTCTTCTCACTGTGTTTCATGGGCTTGGGGAAAAGATGACATGGGTAATGTGAATCTGCCCTTCCTACCATCTTCAGTGAGTCTTTTCTTATTCTGTGATCACCATATGTGTTCCCATCTGTCATCTGGATTCCCTGGCACTTATGAAGTTATTCTCATGCATCAATGTTTATTCAACTTGATGTTTCTGTGAGGGGTTGAGTTCTGGGAAAACTTTATTTTGTCATTTTGTTGGTGTCACTCTGTGTGTTTCTCTTGTTTTCATGTTTGTATTTTTTAAGAAATTGGGTCTTACTCTGTTACCCAGGCTGCAGTGCAATGTCACAATCATAGCTTGCAGCAGCCTCAAACTCCTAGGTACAAGTGATCCTCCCAACTCAGCCTCCTGAGTAGCTGGGACTACAAACATGTGCCATCACACCTGGATAATATTTTTTAAAGTTTTTATAGAGATAGGGTCTCACTATGTTGCCCAAGCTGATCTCAAACTCCTGGCTTCAAGCAATCATCCTGCCTTGGCCTCCCAAAGTCCTGGGATTATAGACCTGAGCCACTGCCCCTGGCCTGTTTTGTTTTGTTTTGTTTTGTTTAATGGACACCTACACCATTTGCCTTTGGATATAGAAAATTGTGTCTGAATTTTAAAATAAAACCAAATTTTAAGAACAATTTCAAAGATATGGCACTTTTTTGCCCTGTTGTTTATTCACTTTATATTACTTAAAGACTCAAATGTGTCTTCTATTTTTTTCTACAATTAACAAGAGAATAGAGTGTGGAGTGTCATTGTAAGAATGGCCATATAACTAAAAGGATGTACCTTTTTAAAATGATGTTATCGAATATCTCAGTGAAATGAGACCCATAAGCAATGATAAATATGTCTATTCTCACAAAATTCCTGCTTCAAGAAATTAACTTGTTTAACACTGAAACACATGCAGATATTGACTTTATGTGGCAAGGACACAGATTAAAAAGAGACTTGCCAGATTTGCTGACAGATCCTAAATGTCAGATCTCTCATTATTTCCCAAGTGATGCTATTACATGGTATTATATGATAACTTTTATTTAGCAACTGTTGTTAACCCAGCACCTACTAATTAAAATTTTCATGTATAGTTTTCTATAAAATTAGTGTAATCAACTTTACTAATACAAAAGATGGCTTATCCATCTCTTTCAATAATTCAAGAAACCCAGTCCGAGGAACTCAGTTCTCCTGTGAGTGTACCACAAACTCTTCAGTTAAATATAGACACTGATTCTCACTGCCACATGAAATTCCTTCTGAAGACCCATCCTCAGAAGTAACTCAGATGTCTTATACTTGTCTTGTGGTTTATCACTCTTTCAGCTCTTCCTCAATAAATTTAATTATTGTTTTCCAAAGAGTGCACTCTATACTAAAATGGCTAAACCCAGATGGCATTTTCATTATCTGTCACTTGCCATGAATCAAAAAGCCTACCATGATCATCATACCATCCCTCCCCATACACACACATTCCTGGGCTTTTATGCCCTTTTCTGGCTCTCTGGGACTTATTTTATTTCAAGGGACTCATTGTTATTCTTTTCTGCTCTGATCCATCCCAATAGATCTCCCACAAAAGTGAGGGGATAGGACTGGTTTCCACCCTCACAAATGTGTATATTCCTCCTTGTAACTATATCAAGGAGTGACAAAGCTTGTACTAAGCAACTGAAACACAGACTGACACACATGCACGTTTGCCCTCATACACACAAACCTAGGTTACTGTGCTCTTATTCTGGGAAACTTCGCGCTTTTCAACTTAGTTTTACATAATTAAGAGAGACCTTTCACAAGTATTTAGAAGCATGTATATCAGGATTCTGGAATGGACCAACACTAAACAAGCAGGCCCATTCCAGAATCCTGATATACATGCTTCTACACACCATGACAAATATATATAGATGTGTGTGTGTGTGTGTGTGTGTGTGTGTGTGTGTGTCCTCATCACTATTTGTAATGAGGTACACAGCGTGGTTAATTATATTTTCTCACAATTGAAGACCCTCCTCTTGCTTTTCAAAATTTGTGAAATACAACATATTACAGTGATGAAAACATAATTCATTATTTCTAATTTCTATCCTAGTCTCTTTCCTAAATCAGTTGGGCAATTTTATTTTAGATCATATGCTTGATGATAGAACAAAGGAATGGCCTTGCAAAAATGTAAAGACAATTTTCTTTATCATTAAAATATTTTTGCTTCAGAATTATCAAAACTATTATATAAGAACTTTTTACATGTAACTAATACAAATTGTTCTTATCTGATGAATAGTTAATATATCATATTTGTTATATAAAATGTCCTTTATATATTCACCATGACCTAAAGATAATAAACAACTAGGCAAAAGTGAAACCAGCTACAACAGTGTAACTAATTTAATGCTGTTTGCTTATAAAAGTGAAGGCACACTTAACAGGAAATGACAAATCTTCATTGATGAAAATTCTAGCATACTGACACCTATGTAGAAAACCTATTTAGAATTACAATTCTAAGGATACCTGCTCTAGGATATTTTCCACATATTTAGGTCAAGACCTATAAAAATACCTTTGCTCCCTCCAGAGAATTACCTTAATAGCTTGTCTAATTAGCAGCAAGAGAGCTCAAAGATTCTTACTACAATAACGTAGTTTACCAACTTGAATTTTAAAAGGCATAACTCCACATTTACAAGTGTTTTCATGCTAGAATTATTAAAAGGGAGAGGTAATTAAGTGGTAGAAAGAAATTATTTTTCTAAATGACTTTTTTTCTACCAATATCTACTACAATGTTTTTCCATTTATATTTTTTGATTAGCAATGAGGTTGAAATCCAATTAATACTAATGCCGTTCTGTATTGCAGGTAACAAAGCACAGCAAAAAAAAAAGAAAGTGATATTACTTAAATACTGTAAAATATATTGAAATTTTGTATTAAAAAGTCACTCTATATCTATTAGGGTAGTTTTTACTGGAATTATCTTTCTCTCAAATATTATAATTTACTCTTTAAAATGATTATTTTTCTAATGGGTGCTATTTAAGGGCAATTGCTCCTTAAACCAATGAATTTTTTTTACCAAATTCTGGACAGTTTGTCAACAAAACACAAAAATGTTTTAAACAATAATTTTGTTATTATTATCCCTTTTCAATTGGAATCCAAGCCTACCTTCAATATTATTAATCATTGGTGAGAGTGCAAACTGGGATAACCTATCTGGGATGCAATTAACAAGGTATTCTAAAAAAAATAAAATATATGCATATGTTTTAATCATATAATTGTACTCTCACAACTGTGTTTAATATAATATTTTTAAACATACATAAAATGTATGTGTATCAAATTAGTCTTTATAATAGTGAAGCAAGCAATGGGGACAATCTGAATTTCAAATAAGATGTAAACACCTAAATAAATTGAGGTACATCAATATGATGGACAATAATGCAGCCTGTGAAAATAATATGCTAAATCAAACTTGATTGATATAGAAAGATATTTTTGCTAAATGAAAAAGTATGACTTAAAAGAGACATGATGACATTTTTGGTGATAATGGTATATTTATTTAAAGTATGTATAAGTAAAGTACCTTTTATACAATATGGGTTTTGAAAATGTATTCTTCATTTTTAATGAAATATATTGGGAAATACGTGAAATATATTTTATAAAGTGAATGTACACACAATAAAAAACTGTGTATTCATACAAATAGCAAAAGGTATAGAACCCTTATTTCTGTGAGGTAAAATTAGCTTATAATTTTTTCTAAAATTTTTAACAAAGAATACTATCTTGCAGCAGTAAAAAAATACTGTAATTTTAAAAAACAAAAATATATAGAAAATCTACAGAGACAGAATCTGCATCTGCAATTTTAATAATATACGAGAAAGCATCTCTGAAGATCCTGACACACTCCTAATCATCAGACACATATCTAGGCAGTTGTGATTGCCATAGTGATTTCAAAGCACTTGTCTGATGCAGAAATGTGAAAACTACTGACTGAACTAAACCTGGCTTGAAATATCAAATGTAATGGTGTGCTTCTGCCCAGGTAGATTTTAGTAGTGCCAACCAATTCAAAGCAATGAACACATTTTTGTCTTCTGAAAGAATAACATTCATAGATTTAAAAGTAAAATGGTGGCTTTCTAGTGCTTTTCAAACTTTCCCTCTAACAGCAGAACACTGTATCCCAAAAAATTCTTATATGGAATATAAAACATAAAAGAATTATCTAAATGTATAAAATGAATCAGAACAGAATTGCTTTAAGGGCCAAAGGATGTGGGATACTAGCTGTGAGCCTTCCCCTCTGTCCTCTTTCCTCTCTTCCTGGTAGTTGTCCATCGGGCATCTCCCTAGAACCTACACACTCTGAAGAATTATATTTGACATTGTTGATTTACAACATGGTTAAGCAAAAAATATGGAACTACGTTTACATTTCTGCAGCAATACATAAGCAAATGTTATACAGAATCATTCCTTAATGGTAGCAAATTCACTATATAAATATAAACAATATATTATTATATATGATAGTAAGGAAAATATTGATTACATTGATGCTCAAATATTAGTGTGCAAAAGAATTATTTGTATTTCTTATTGAAAATGAAAATTGCTGGAACCAACCCTCAAAGATTGCAATTTCAATGGATTCTAATAAAATTGGACCATAATTTGAGGAATACTCAGAGAAAGTTTTGCAAAAAACATCTACCTCTGCCTCACGTTCAGACCCTTTTAAGTGTCTAAATCACTAGACTAAAATGGTAAATTTCTCACTTGTTCCAAGGGAAGTTTTTTATAACATGGCTCTCTTCAACTGGTTACTGAAGAAGTATGGGTGAAACTAGGGGCAACCCAAGGAAAGGAGAAGAGAATACATGCTTCAAATGCTAATCAGTGAAATAAAAAATATATATTTTTTATATACAATGTTAGGAATCAAGTAGATGAATATTCAGTAAAAAAAAATAGTACTTTTGAGATAGGGCATAGAAGAACTCAATGGTAGTGTGGAATATATTGTCATTAAAATAAGTCAGAATACAAAGCACAAACCCATCTAACTTAAAATCCAACCTGAACTAGCATGGATAAATTTCTATTAAATATCAGTGGACAGAGAATGTTGCCCTGTTGTGGTACTTAAGCTTAAGAGTAAACAATTTCAGACTTTGATATAACAGATTTACCTCTACCATGTTTAAGAGATTTTTGTAATAATAAAAATATTGATTAAACTGGGTAATCAAAATTAATATATAAAGTTGAAGAAACACTTATAGAAGCAATGTATTTATGACAAACCCATAGACAATATCATACTGAATGGGCAAAAGCTGGAAGCATTCCCTTTGTAAACTGGCACAAGGCAAGAATGCCTTCCCTCACCACTCCTATTCAACACAGTATTGGAAGTTCTGGCCAGGGCAATCAGGCAAGAGAAAGAAATAAACTGTGTTCAAATAAAAAGAAAGGAAGTCAAATTTTCTCTTCAGATGAAATTATTGTATATTTAGAAATCCCCATTGTCTTAGCCCAAAAACTCCTTAAGCTGATAAGCAACTTCAGTAAAGTTTCAGGATACAAAATCAATGTGCAAAAATCACAAGCTTTCCTATACATCAACAATAGACAAACAGAGTCAAATCATGAATGAACTCTCATTCACAATTGCTACAAAAAGAATAAAATACCTAAGAATACAACTTACAAGGGACACGAAGGACCTCTTCAAGGAGAACTACAAAACACTGCTCAAGAAAATAAGAGAGGACATAAACAAATGGAAAAAAATTCCATGCTCATGGATACGAAGAATCAATAGCGTGAAAATGGCAATGCTGCCCAAAATTATCTATAGATTCAATGCTATTCCCATCAAACTACCATTGACTTTCTTTGCAGAATTAGAAAAAAACTACTTTCAATTTCATATGGAACCAAAAAAGAGCCCAAATAGCCAAGACAATCCTAAGCAAAAAGAACAAAGCTGGAGGCATCATGCTACCTGACTTTGAACTATACTACAAGGCTACAGTAACTAAAACAGCAAAGTCCTGGTACAAAAACAGATATATAGACCAATGGAACAGAACAGAGGGCTCAGAAATAATACCACACATCTACGGCCATCTGATCTCCAACAAACCTGGCAGAAAAAAAGCTCATCATCACTGGTCATTAGAGAAATGCAAATCAAAATCACAATGAGATACCATCTCCCACCAGTTAGAATGGCGATTATTAAAAAGTCAGATGCTGGCAAGGCTGTGGAGAAATAGGAATGCTTTTACACTGTTAGTGGGAGTGTAAATTAGTTTAACCATTGTGGAAGACAGTGTGGAAATTCCTCAAGGATCTAGAACGAGAAATACCATTTTGCCAAGCAATCCCATTATGATTATAAATCATTCTACTATAAAGACACATGCACACTTATGTTTACTGCAGCACTATTTACAATAGCAAAGAGTTGGAACCAACCCAAATGCCCGTCAATGATAGACTGGATAAAGAAAATGTGGCACATATACACTATGGAATACTATGCAGCCATAAAAAAGAATGAGTTCATGTACTTTACAGGGACATGGATGAAGCTGGGAGCCATCATTCTCAGCAAACTAACACAGGAGCAGAAAAACAAACATTGCATGTTCTCACTCATAAGTGGGAGCTGAACAATGAGAACACATGGACACAGGGAGGGGAACATCACACACTGGGGCCTGTTGGGGGCTAGGGGGCAAGAGAAGGGAGAGCAATAGGACAAATACCTAATGCATGTGGGGCTTAAAACCTAGATGATGCGTTGATAGGTGCAGTAAACCACCATGGCACATATATACCTATGTAACAAACCTGCACATTCTGCACGTGTATCCCAGAACTTAAAGTAAAATTTAAAAAAAAAGAAGTAATGTAGATGAACACATACATAAGAAGTGGAATTGAGCCACATGACAAAGCTTTTCAACTTTCAAATTAGAATGTATATTTTATATATACACACATAAGAATATATACACACACATAAATATATGTATATAATACACACACAGAGACACAGATGCAAACACAAGCATTTTGCCATGGGTATGGGAAAATAGTACTTTTTAAACTCTTCAATTGGGTATGAAAATTGACCCTATTTTTACAAATAAGAATGGCACAATATGTTTTAATATCTTACATGTATGCATAAAATTAGGTTAAGGAAATTATCAAATTAGCTCGAGGATATGTTTTTAGTACATGCCATTTTTCCGGTTTATCTTCAGTGCTATCCTGCATTTTAATTTTTGTGATAACAGATTAAAACCCACATGACTGCAGGGAGAAACTGAGGTCAGTTAAATAAAGGGTTTCACTTACACTTCACATCCTGATAGTAATCATGCAAGGTGTTATTCCTACAACTTCCTCATAGTCGGAGACTTCAAGGACATGAACATTAACAAGACCCACAGTTCAAGTAGAACAGTGGTCAGCACACTTTTTAGTAAATGGTCAAATGGTCTAACTTTTTAGTAAACAGTAAACCTCTTAAGCTTTGCAGGCCAGAAGGTCCCTGTGGCAGCTACTCAATGGTGAAAAAGCAGCCATAGGCAATATGAAAATAAATAAGTGTGGCTGTGTTCCAATAACACTTTATTTATGGACTCTGAAATTTGAATATCATATGATTTTCTTTTTTATTATTTTATTGGCTTTTATTAATTTATTTATTTTTAAATTTATCTTTTATTTCATTAGGTTTCTGTGAAATAGGTGGTGTTTGGTTACATGCATAAAGTTCTTTAACGGTGATTTCTGAGATTTTGGTGTACCCATCACCCAAGCAGCGTACACTGTGCCCAATGTGTAGTCTTTTATTCCTCACCTCCCTCCCACCCTTTCACCCAAGAACCCAAAGTCCATTATATCATTCTTATGCCTTTGCATCCTCATAGCTTAGCTCCCAATTATGAATGAGAACATATGATGTTTGGTTTTCCATTTCTGAGTTACTTCACTTAGAAGAATAGTCTCATTTTCTTATTTCATGAAATATTATTGTTCTTTGGATTTCTTTCAATCCTGAAAAATTTAAGAATTATTCTTAACTCAGGAGTCCTACAAAAACAAAAAGTAGGTTGGGATTGGCCCACAGCTATAGCTGTGGACCCCTACTGAAGATTAAGCTACCTCTTGATCATAATGGTGGCAATCAGTAAGGATGGCTGTCAAGGCCTGATGCTTAGTCCCTGTATGAATAGCCATGTGTCAATTCCCAGAGGTATGAAAGTGGGAATCTATATTTTTTCTTTATTTTTTTACTTTGTGAATAAGTAAAATTTATGACTTCTGACCACAACTTGAAAATTTGAAAAAAAATAACTTATTTAAGACAGTAAGAAACAAAAATTTTCCTATTTTGTGTAAGCAAAATAGATGAGTACACATATATCAGTAAGTCAAGCAAAGATGATTCATAATTGCGATGAGTTCTACTCTCTCATTGCAATTATGTAAACTATTATTTGAAAAATGATACACAGATCCTGGCATACTTCCTCTAAGAACAATGGTAACACCTGCGAATTGCATCTATTTCCATGAGAAGAAAACCATACTTTCAGGTTGGTTACTAGGTAGTCTCAGTTTCCATACAGGAAATATTCTCAGTAGTTTGCATATCTGAAGATGTTCATTATGGCCTTTTTCATAATAGCTAAAGATTGAAAATATTCTAAATTTTCAAAACTAAACAATTGAAATAACGAAGTATTAAAAATAGAATTGAGCATGGTACTTAAGTGATTATAAAATTATGCTTATCATACTTGAAAACACTCACTGTCTTCTGGTTACAGTAATATGGCAGATTAATATTAGGTTGCTGCAAAAGTAATTGTGGTTCTTGCCATTACTTGCAGAAAAT
This sequence comes from Gorilla gorilla gorilla, assembly GCF_029281585.2. NCBI lineage: Eukaryota > Metazoa > Chordata > Mammalia > Primates > Hominidae > Gorilla > Gorilla gorilla. Next base: position 94,365,268 of record NC_073231.2, on the reverse strand, counting down.
AATTACAGCAAAAACCACAATTACTTTTGCACCAATCAAATAAAACCTGAAAACCATCCCCTAGGTACAACTAATAATCCCAGAAGAAGTACATCTTTTTCAATTGTTTAGGGGTACAATCAAGTACATAAGAAAAAACAATTTGTGCTCCAATAGTAAAGAAAGTATTGAAAAGCAGAGTAATTAATATGAAAACCTAGAAGGGGATTTATTTTTATTTTATTTTATTTTATTTTTGAAATGGAGTTTCACTCTGTTGCCCAGGCTGGAGTGCAGTGGGAGATCTTGGCTCAATGCAACCTCCATCTCCTGGGTTCAATTGATTCTCCTGCCTCAGCCTGCCGAGTAGCTGGGATTACAGGCACCTGCCACCACATCCATCTAATTTTTTGAATTTTTGGTAGAGATGGGATTTCATCATGTTGGCCAGGCTGGTCTTGAACTCCTGACCTCAGGTGATCAGCCTGCCTTGGCATCCCAAAGTGCTGGGATTACAGGCGTGATCCACCGTGCCTGGCCTGGAAAGGGATTTATTGATCTTGGCACCTAAGGACTTGGGTGTTAACCTTAAGTAGAGGAATAAGAAAAGAAAGAAAGAAAATAACCGCAGATTTTAAAATCACTTAGGTTGTTTTTGAGTTTTTTGGTTTTCTTTAACAGTGATGAAAGTTAAAATTTTCCACACTAAGAGGCATTCTACCATACTGTACGCATTCCAACTCTCCATTAACAGTACTCTAGTAATTCTAAAGTCTTTTCAATCCCTCTTCTGCACTTCGCATTGAATTCATTGACTTGGCATTGTGTTTATAACCAAAATATTCTCCCTCTTCAACTCTGTAAAGTCTGTTTATATAGCACCAGCCCAATGGTGTCTATTATTGCTGCTTAAAAAAAATGTTTCCAATGTGAAGTTCACAGTTTTTTAAAGATTCTAATGTTTGACTCAATCTTTCAAGCTAATTTAGAAATATTCCACAAACTTTTCAGAAATGTCCCAAACAACATTAGGGAGAAGTTTATTAAACTTTCACAGCACTCAGTACTGATTTATTCTTTAGTATTGAATATCCCTGAAACATCTACTCTAAGGAGTTCTACAAAAGGCTTGTCATTTGCCTTGGCAGGTTTATTTTATTTTATTTTATTTATTTATTTATTTATTTATTTATTTATTTATTTATTTATTTATTTATTTGAGGAAGAGTCTTTCTCTGCTGCCCAGACTGGAGTGCAGTGGCGCGATCTCAACTCAGCACAACCTCCATCTCCTGGGTTCAAGCAATTCTCCTGCCTCAACCTCCCGAGTAGCTGGGATTACAGGCATGTGCCACCACATGCGGCTAATTTTTGTATTTTCACTAGTGACAGGGTTTCATCATTTTGGCCAGGCTGGTCTCAAACTCCTGGCCTCAGGTGATCTACCCGCCTCGGCCTCCCAAAGTGCTGTGATTACAGGCGTGAGCTGCTGTGCCGGTCTGCATGTTTTTTTTTTTTAAACAAAATACATACTAGGATTGACCTGACTTGCAAAAATGGACTAATTAATGATTAATTCGGAAATGTTCACAAAATATTAAATACCTGATAATTATCAAGATGAAAAGGACCTGATAGCCTCAAATTATCAGCCGTGATTTGTCCTCATAAAACTCCAATAATCATAGGCTTTCACAAAGCTTTTCTTCATTATTGCCAAAAACTAGAGCACAAAATTATAGAGCAATTCTAACCAGATAAAGAATGTTTTCCTCCATTCAAAGTAGATTCTATTAAAGATAAAGAAATAAATGTGTGTTTTGCTAATTATTTTTTCAAAATGAAATATCATGTATCATTAGACAATCAGCCCAATGATAACTGACTAAAATTTCCTAATCAGAAAATATTCAGAATGTTGTATTAGTTGAAATTTAAATACGTAGTACATGGAAAATACAAATTATTTATGTAACAATTGTTTCTATTTATGTCTTTGGTCTTTTGTTAGTTTGAATAGGATGATGATTATGTATGCTGAATTTCCTGGCGTTCATAATAGCCTGGTTAAAAATATTGATTGATTTACCAATGGCAGTGTCATCTATCACAAATAACTTCCAGCCGTTTCTAGGTCCTCCTCTCTATTTCAAGTCAGGTCTATTGGCCTTCTTAACTTTCTCGTCTCATATTCAGTTATAGTTTTTAACTTCACACCCATCCCTGAGTCTCTCCAACTCTAGCAAAAATTTCCTTGACAAGATTAATGATAAATGCCTACTTTCTGAGTGCAATCAATATTACTTTATGGTCTCTATATTAATTGATTTCTCTGTAGCATTTGATACTTTTGAGTCTTTGTCATTCATTACAGATAGTCGCTGACATAGGATGGTACAACTTAAGATTTTTTGACTTTATTATGGTAAGAAAGTGATACGTATTCAGTAGAAACTGTATTTTGGTGAGTACCATACCACCATTCTGTTTTTCACTTTCAGTACAGTATTCAGTAAATTACATGAAATAGTCAACACTTAAGTATAAAATAGGCATTGTATTCGATGATTTTGCCCAAATGTAGGTTGATGTAAATCTGAGCACTTTTAACATAGGCTAGGCTAAGTGATGATGTTCAGCAGTTTAGGTGTATTAAATGCATCTTCAACTTATAATATTTTCAAGTTATGTTGAGTTAATCATGATGTAGCCCCATCATAAGTCGAGGAGCATCTGTACTTACTTCTCCCTTATTTAGAAACCACGTCTACATTTTTCTCCTGTTTCCAGGCCCTTTGTCTTGGTGGTCATGGAAGATGTCTCCCCTTCCACTAGCTTATTAGGTGTTGTTATCTCCTCAGCATCTCTTTTTGGCCTTCTTCTTTTATCTCTCTGCATATTATCCCTGGGAAACATCCATCTATTGTTATGATTTCAAATGTCAACTACATGTCAGTAACTTGCAGATCTCTATCTGTCCTCAGCTTACTTCCAGGTACCAGAATCCTAATGCTTTACAATACTCAGGGTAGAGATAAAAGAAAACTTTTCATTATCAACTAGGATAATTCAAAAATATATATTTATAATGATGAGAAATTAGTAGTTATCAACTTCCAAAAATATTCAAGTATATATGAGGAGCTAGAAAGAAAAATTGCTGCAATTTACAAGGGATACTTAGGAGGTTACAAATTTTTAATTTTCTTCTTTAAGATTTTCAGCAGTTTTCTAAATTTCCTACAAGGAACATTGATCTTACAAAGGCTTGCTTAATATCAGTTTTGTTTACTGAATAAAACATAGCATTAATTTAACAGCATAAAACTCACAAAGCATTAAATAAATATAATTAGGATCGAGAACTCTGTATGATTGCCATTCTTAAAAAATATTTTAGCAGCCAAAAAAGGGGTTACAATTTTTAAGTCTGTTGTTTTCTATTCAAGTGTTTGTTTTCTCTGCCTGTGTTTTCTATCAGCAGATACCATCATTTTAAACCATATGTTTTTGTCACAATGTTTACATAACCTATCTGCTCTACTGGTGACTAGCTATGTAGCCTTGACATATTTCTTAGCAATTTCTGACTCAGTTTCCTCATTTGCAAAATGGGGCTAGTGATATCACATACCTCACAGGGTTGCAGTGAACATTAAATGAAATATTTGCTGCACATGTAATTCATAGCATTATTATTACTATTATTACACCTTAAGCAGATATACTAATTAAATTTTGATCTACTATCATATATGTATATATATATTTCTTTATTCAATCCACTGTTTATATTTTTATTTTTTATATAAAAATTGAGCATCATAGTTCTATAATCATCATCAATACAACCAATATTGATATTTTACCATTTTTTCCTTCAACAAACACATTGAATAAATAGCTAATCACTATCAAGGGCACTTTGTTGAGTAAATATTCCAACTCATTTCATTTTTCACATAAAATGATGATTTTATTTATGTCAGCTTCCCCCATAACACTTAATAAGCATGTGCCACATTTACATTGAAGAAAAAAACTACAACTCCATTTTTAAATATAAAAAGTCAACATTGTTTTTGAATTTAGAAAAACCAGCAGGGTGATGCTATGGTTGAAATAGAAGGTGAGAGATTCAACATGTTTTCATGTAAAAAATAAAACAAATTTAAACAGCGCATTGTATGCCTCAATTACTTTATTGATTCCTTGTTGAAAAGAATTTCTTTGTTTTTTTTTTATTGTACTTTAGCTTTTAGGGTACATGTGCACAATGTGCAGGTTTGTTACACAGGTATACATGTGTCATGTCGGTTTGCTGCACCCATTAACTTGTCATTTACATTAGGTATTTCTCCTAATGCTATCCCTCCCCCTGCCTCCCACCCCATGACAAGCCCCCATGTGTGATGTTCACCGCCCTGTGTCCAAGTGTCCTCATTGTTCAATTCCCACCTATGAGTGAGAACATGCAGTGTTTGGTTTTCTGTCCTTGTGATAGTTTGCTGAAAATAATGGTTTCCAGCTTCATCCATGTCCCTATAAACGACATAAACTCATTCTTTTTTATGTCTGCATAATATTCCATGGTGTATATGTGCCACATTTTCTTAATCCAGTCTATCATTGATGGAAATTTGGGTTGGTTCCAAGTTTTTGCTATTGTAAATAGTGCTGCAATAGACATACGTGTGCATATGTCTTTATAGTAGCATGATTTATAATCCTTTGGGTATATACCCAGTAATGGGATTGCTGGGTCAAATGGTATTTCAAGTTCTAGATCCTTGAGGAATTGCCACACTGTCTTCTACAATGATTGAACTAGTTTACACTCCCACCAACAGTGTAAAAGTGTTATTTCTCCACACCCTCTCCAGCATCTGTTGTTTCCTGACTTTTTAATGATCGCCATTCTAACTGGTGTGAGATGGTATCTCATTGTGGTTTTGATCCGCATTTCTCTGATGACCAGTGATGATGGGCATTTTTTCATGTGTCTGTTGGCTACATAAATGTCTTCTTTGAGTAGTGTCTGTTCATATTCTTTGCCCACTTTTTGATGGGGTTGTTTGTTTTTTTCTTGTAAATTTGTTTAAGTTCTTTGTAGATTCTGGATATTAGCCCTTTGTCGGATGGGGAGATTGCAAAAATTTTCTCCCATTCTGTAGGTTGTCTGTTCACTCTGATGGTAGTTTCTTTTGCTGTGCAGAAGCTCCTTAGTTTCATTAGATCCCGTTTGTCTATTTTGGCTTTTGTTTGCATTGCTTTTGGTGTTTTAGTCATGAAGTCCTTGCCCATGCCTATGTCCTGAATGGTAATGCCTAGGTTTTCTTCTAGGGTTTTTACGGTTTTAGGTCTAACATTTAAGTCTTTAATCCATCTTGAATTAATTTTTGTATAAGATGTAAGGAAGGGAGCATTCCTATACACCAATACCAGACAAACAGACAGCCAAATCATGAGTGAACTCGCATTCACAATTGCTACAAAGAGAATAAAATACCTAGGAATCCAATTTACAAGGGACGTGAAGGACCTCTTCAAGGAGAACTATAAACCACTGCTCAACGAAATAAAAGAGGACACAAACAAATGGAAGAACATTCTATGTTCATGGATAGGAAGAATCAATATTGTGAAAACGGTTGTACTGCCCAAAGTAATTTATAGATTCAATGCTATCCCCCTCAAGCTACCAATGAATTTCTTTACAGAATTGGAAAAAACTACTTTAAAGTTCATATGGAACCAAAAAGAGCCCGTATTGCCAAGACAATCCTCAGCAAAAAGAACAAAGCTGGAGGCATCATGCTACCCAACTGCAAACTATACTACAAGGCTGCAGTAACCAAAACAGCATGGTACTGGTACCAAAACAGAAAGATAGACCAATGGAACAGAACAGAGGCCTCAGAAATGACACCACACATCTACAACAACAATCTTATCTTTGACAAACCTGACAAAAACAAGAAATGGGAAAAAGATTCCCTATTTAAAAAACAGTGTTGGGAAAACTGGCTAGCCATATGTAGAAAGCTGAAAATAACTTCAATAGAATTAGGAAAGTGAAAATGTGACCAGGTGACCAAAGTTATTTAATGAGGAAGTATAAACAATTATAATTAGAAATAAATTTTCCAAAGTTTGTTTACTGAAAATAAGGAGGGACTTAGAAGAGGATACATTGTGAACAGTTTTATGAGAATGCAGAATATGTGTGTATGTCTGTGTGTAAGAGAGAAAGCAGGAGAATGTATGTTAGTGAAAGTAACAGATAACAGTTTTATGAGGATGCAGAATACACGTGTGTGTGTGTGTGTGTATGTAAGAGAGACAGCAGGTGAATCTACGTGTGTGAAAGTAACAGATGTATTGTGTGTAAAAGTTTTTATGGAAGAGACTTGTGTCTCTTCCCCTTACGAGGGGAAGCATCTTCTGAGGAGGACACGTTTACTGATATTGCAGTTATAGGGTATAAATTGAAGTTTCAAAGTCCCAGAGGGTCAGAACAGTATACAACCAAGAGACAGTGTATACTTTGATATTTTAAAGAAGGAAGGGGTAAGAAAAGTTGAAAATGTAGATATGTTGATATGAATAGCTGGGTACTGGATGAACAATAAATTAATAAAATTCCTGACTAATGGCTCTCTGAAGAAGAAAGTAAAGCCACTATTGATCCCCAAGTAGATGTTCATTGCAACGGTCAACAAAACTTTTGTGAATGATTTTTTAGTAAATTAGAAAAAAACTTTGAACATGACCTGTAGACAAATTTCTGAATAGCAATGAATGTCTACCTGGAGCTGGAGACCATACATTTGAAATTGTATAAACCGGCATATTGGTGCAATTTCCTTAATACAGCTGTCTGGCATAATGCAGAAGTTGGGAAAGAGGAAAAGATAGTTATAAAGGTGGGTGCAGTGGAAGGAGCAACTCAGTTCCCTGTAAAACTGAACTGAGGTAGTAACAACAGAGATGACAAGAGTTGGGATAAATTCAAAACAAATATATTTTGAACTATAGCGGACTGTGGAAAGGGGAGTTTTCTGACTATGACTGAATGGATGTTAGAACCACTTACTGAATTGAGGAAGACAGGAGCTATAATGTGCCCATGGGCAAAATATCAAGAGTTCTATTTCAGACTTAATATAAGGAAACTTATGACTATGATTCAGAAAATGCATGGGAGGAAGACAAAATTGAAATCTTTGCAGAGGTTGTAAAATAGTACTGAAAAGGATGAATTGTGTGTTAAGGCAGGGCAGAGGCAATGAAAAGGAAAGATGAATGAGAATATTTAAGAAGTAAATATGACAGAATTTGGTTATTTATTGGGTAAGGTATTTTTAAAAGTGAAAGAACTCAGAATTTCAAGCTTGAGAAAATGTGTATTATATACTGAGTTTAGAACCAGAAAAATTACACATAAGCTGCAGATAATAGTTGGCTAGTCTCACCAATGTTGGTATGTCTAGGGTTCTTTCTTCAGCTCACTGCTCTTGCAACTCTGTATTCTCTACCTGGAGTCAGTTATCTAGTCATAAGCTTTTTTCCAGTTAATAATTTTTTTAAATTATGTTACTACAAGTTTAAGAACTAAAATAATACATACTCTTTGAACATGTCTCCTGTGCCTGATTTTAGTAACCTGGTATGTATCCTTCAATAATTTTCTATATGTTTACATATAAACTGACATAATCATAAATGTGTGATTATACTAACACTATATTGTAAAAATTACTTGGCAGACAATGTTTCCTAATAATCATATGTGGCTACTGCTCTTATTCCAATAAACTAAAGCTTTATTTTTTAATCAACCAATATTTATAGAGCACTTAATGTGTGCCAAACACAGTCCTATGCATGAGAAGTAGCACTTAGAATATACCACTGGATTTAGTTTGCTAATATTTCAATCTTTTATCTAACAAATTAATATGTACTTTTCTTATTATACTAAATAAGATTTTATATCAATTAACATAACATAACCAATCATTTTTGTCTTTTCTACAGTCTACATTGTTTTAAAATGCTGAAATATATAGTTTAAGGCCTTATTATATCTCAGTAAAAGATCATATGGCTTTGGTGTATTTAAAATAATATACCTTTTAATCACTTTCTGAATTCTTCTGTGGTTCTTATTCAAGTTTTTATTCATTTGTGGGATCAATTTAATTGTTTATATTTTGCTGGGGAAAATCTGCATTCTCATACTTATTGGCACATGATGTTACAAAACAGTTTTATTCTAAAACATCATTTTGACAGCTATAATTGATTTATATCTCTTTTAATATTTAAAAAGTGGTGATCTTCAGGTTTTTAGTATATTTATCTCTTGGCCTTTATATGTATTTCATACTATATTCCTTCCAGTTGCCTTTTCTTATTTACTATTCATTTTCTAGCTTCATAATTTGAATACTTAATTTAGGATTTTTTAACGTTTATTTTCAGTTCAGGAGTACGTGCGCAGGTTTGTTACATAGGTAAATTTGTGGCACAGGGTTTTTTTGTACAGATCATTTCATCACTCAGGTATTAAGCCTAGTACCCATAAGTTATTTTTCCTGATCCTCTCCTTCTTCCCACCTTCCACCCTCTGATAGGCCCCAGTGTGTGTTGTTCCCCGCTATGTGTCAATGTGTTCTCATGATTTAGCTCCCACTTATAAGTGAGGACACCGGTATTTGGTTTTCTGTTCCTGCATTAGTTTGCCTAGGATAATGGCCTCCAGCTCCATTCATGTCCTTGCAAAGGACATGATCTCATTTTTTTTAGGATTAAATAGTAAATTTATTTTTTAATTATAACAAGTATATGCCATTAGTATGTTCTTAAGTTTTGGGTCACATTGGCAACAGTGTCTTTAATTTGTTTTGAAATTCTTTTCAGTAATCTTAAGGTTTATGGTTCAGTTAAAAAATATATTTGCTATGTTTTACCTCCTTGAATACTGTAAACAGGACAAAAAAGCATGGATATAAGCATTAGCTAGTGATCACTGACTACTCTAAACAGTCACTAAGGCTTGAATTCTCTCTTTACCAGATGCCTAATTGGCAGAAGTCCCAAAGGTTTCCCTGATCATATTAATAACTTTATAAAAAGTTGATTATTCATTAAAAATTAGACATTTGTAATGAAAACATAAATTAAGTCTAACCCAAAACTCTTAACCAGACTAACTTCAGTGTTATGAATCACAAAATCGTCTTGATTGATTACTCTATTGAGAGGATCTTAAGTGCTTTTAGAGAAAGATTAAATCCTGTTATAAGAGTTGATAAATTTTAGTCAAAGACTAGAACAAAACTTCCAAAATAGATAATTGGACTTGACAGTTAACAACTTAGTTATTTACACTGTACAATGGAGCAAACAAAAATCTTAATACTTCTGCCTTTATAGCTGTATCTGACCATTCAGGAATACATTGGCTTTCATATTTACAGTCAAATCTCTTAGTTCAAGCCTAAAATATGTATATTTCCTATATGCAACTTTTAAAGATAATGTTTCTATTAGGAGGAAATTAAAAAGCTGAAAAAAGAACTCCAAAATTTTGATCCTTCATTTTTCAAAGAAATTGAAGATCTTAAGTATAATTACAAGGAAGAAGTGAAGAACAATATTCTCTTAGAAGAGAAGGTTAAAAAAAAAAAAACTTTCAGAACAATTGGGAGTCAAATTAACTAGCCTTGTTGCTGCTTCTGAAGAGTTTGAAGATGAAGAAGAAAGTCTTGTTCATTTCCCCACTTACTAAAGGTCACCTATAAACTTTGTTTCGTTTAAATATTTATTAACTTTATATGTTAAAATCCACCTGGAAATAAGAAATTCTCTGAGCTGTAGTGTTTCCTTCTCACTTCCTTGTACCTTTATACTTAGATTGGAATTCTTAATAAATAAAATTATATGAAAATTTCAACCTATTACAAAAGTATATATTTGAAGACTTAGAATAAGTTATGGCCATCAAATACGCAATGAGCTCTGGTGAATTTCTCTACATTCATAATGTTTTAAGTTTTTTAAAGAGCATGAGGGTAAATTCAGCAATTTTAATATTTAGAATTGGAGTTTATATATACTTATTTATACATATGTTAAGATTATCAAATCCTAACTATGATGTACATAAATACAGATGTAGACATACACACATATAGGTTACGAAGTTGAGCCATATGTTTTCTTAAATACCTAGCAAAATCAAATTGAGCTTAAACTATGTAATTTTGAAAATTAGTGACATTAAATTCTTGGTTTAATTGTTGTCTTTAAATTACCACTCAATTATAGTGGAGAGAATCCAGCTTTTGTACAAGCTTAGGAGCTTACTGTTACTTATATTTTTATGGCTAGAGATTAAAATTAATTTGCTTGTTTTTAATAAAATTTTGAATAGATATTTGAAACTGGAAAATTCATTTCTTCACAAATGGTAGAAGACAAATTGATGTTTCATAATGAACAGGAACCTTGAGATATTCTTAAACATGGTAGAATATTCAAGATTAAAATATAATGATAATAAACTAATTTTATTTGCATTTTATATATCAAATATTATATCTTTGAGTCTAGCAAATGTTTGATTATGTACTTTTGAAAAATGATTAAACAAACACTTAACATCAAAGGCAGAGTCACATTTGTTCAGGTACATGTTGATAATAACTGCTCTTCAATTCATGTAAGTATCTTGATTTGACCAGCATAAGCCAAGATGACGACGATGGACCCTGTTTTTTTTTTTTCATAGCTGTTCTTCTCCTGACATATTACACATTTGTTTATTGTCTACCTTCCCTATCAGAATGTGAGCTTCATGAAGGCAGATACCTTGTTTGGTTGACTGTGTATGTCCAGCACCTTTATTAACAGCCATCACTGCGATGCCATACTATTCCTTCAATTTTATCCACTGCAAACTTCAAACCAGGACATGATATCATTGTGCTTCAACGAAGGTAGATTTCTTATTTGAAATGCTCCATGTGGTATAAGAAGATGTAATGGATGTTTCTTGCTCCGTAACGCATATGGGTTTCCATTGATATTTTTTCCTGTGAGCTCCAGTGTTTGTTCTAAGAGATCTGATAGTGGCACTGCAGTAATTTCCAAAAGTCCAGAATCATCAGCATGATGTTTTAGTACCAGGGCAATTTCAAATTCATAATTAACTACAGAGGAATGCTAGCAATACTGTTTGTTGTTTTTCTATACTGGTACCCAATCAGGAATGTATCTATTTTCATTAGGCACTGGGTTCCTATTTATTTGTTCTATTTCCTTTGCTGGTATCCAGCACTCTAGAGCCGGTTTGAAGTCCTCCTCAACGTTCCAAAAAAAATTATTTTGGGTTTTCATTTGAATGTAGAAGATTTTAAAATCTTTTTTCCACTTGTTTGTTGAGCTTTCTATCTAGCTGGGCCCAAAGCTATGGCTGATCTGATGTTCCCTTTTGGCGGAAGGCTCCTCTTTCACCGCCGTCACAAACACACGGCATTTTCCACTGCACAGAGCTCAAGCGCTTCATGAGTGGAGGGCGCGCTTTCGAACAGCGCCTGGTGCAGGCGGGGAGAAGCCCTGGAGCAGTCACCCGTGGGGCTCAGGCCACTCACACTCCACGCCCAGCCACCGCGGCTGCTGATCTCATTCTTTTTTTATGGCTGCATAGTATTCCATGGTGTATATGTACCGCATTTTCTTATCTGCTCTATCACTGATGGGCATTTAGGTTGATTCCAAGTATTTGCTATTGTGAATAGTGCCGCAATGAACATACACGTGCATGTGTCTTTACAATAGAGTGATTTATATTCCTTTGGGTATACACCCAGCAATGGTATGGGTACATACCCAAAGGAATTGCTGGATATATACCCAAAGGAATATAAATCACTCTATTTTATTATAATTGTTATTTCTGTCTTTAGGACTTTGAAAAATCGCCACACTGTCTTCCACAATGGTTGAAATAATTTACAATCCCACTAACAGAGCAAAAGTGCTCCTTTTTCTCCACAGCCTCACAAGCATGTGTTATTTTTTGACTTATTAGTAATAACCATTCTGACTGGTGTGAGATCTCATTGTGGTTTTGATTTGTATTTCTCTAATGATCAGTGATGTAGAGCTTTTCTTCATATCATTGTTGGTCACATGTATGTCTTCTTTTGAGAAGTGTCTGTTCATATCCTTTGCCTACTTTTTAATAGGGTTATGTTTTTTTCTTCTTGTAAATTTGTTTAAGTTCTTTACAGATGCTGGATATTAGGTCTTGTCAAATGCATAGATCGCGAATATTTTCTCCCATTCTGTAGGTTGTCTGTTTATTCTTGATAGTTTCCTTTGCTATGCAGAAGCCCTCTAGTTTAAATAGATACCATTTGTCAATTTTTGCTTTTGTTGCATATGCTTTTGGAGTCTTCATCATGAAATCCTTTCCCATGTGTATGTCTTGGACGGTATTGCCTAGATTGTCTACCAGGGTTTTCACAGTTTTGGGATTTACATTTAAGTCTTTATTCCATCTTGAGTTAATTTTTTGTATGTAGTATAAAGAAGTGGTCCAGCTTCAGTCTTCTGCATACGGCTAGCCAGTTATCCCAGGACCATTTATTGAATAGGGAGTACTTTCCCCATTGCTTGTTTTTGTCAGGTTTGTTGAAGATCAGACACTTGTAGCTGTGCAGACTTATTTCTGGGTTCTCTACTCCGTTCCATCGGTCTATGTGACTGTTTTGTATCAGTACAATGCTGTTTTGATTACTGTATCCCTGTAGTATTGTTTGAGGTCATGTAGCATGATCCCTCCAACTTTGTTCTTTTTGCTTAGGATTGCCTTGGCTATTTGGACTCTTTTTTGGTTCCATATGAATTTTAAAATAGTTTTTTTTTAAGTTTTGTGAAGAATCTCATTGATAGCTTAATAGGAATAACATTGAATCAATAAATTGCTTTCAGCAGTATGGCCATTTTCACAATATTGATCCTTCCTATCCATGAGCATGGAATGTTTTTTCATTTGTTTATGTTATCTCTAATTTCTTTGAGCAGCTTTTGTATTTCTCCTTGTAGAGATCTTTCACCTCCCTGTATTCCTAGGTATTTTATTCTTTTTGTGGCAATTATGAATGGGAGTGCATTCTTGATTTGGCTCTCAGCTTGACTGCTGTTGGTGTATAAGTATGCTAGCAATTTTTGTACATTGATTTTGAATCCTGAGACTTTACTGAAGTTGTTTATCAGCTTAAGAAGCTTTCAGGCTGAGACTATGGGGTTTTCTAGAAATAGAATCTTGTCATCTGCAAAAAGAGATAGTTTGACTTCCTCTCTTCCTATTTAGATCTCCTTTTTTTTTTTTTTATCTTGCCTAATGGCCCTGACAAGGATTTCCAGTACTATGTTGAATAGGAGTGGTAGGAGAGGGCATCCTTGTTTTGTGCCGGTTTTCAAGGGGAAGCTTCTGGATTTTGCCCATTTAGTATGATGTTGGCTGTGGGTTTGTCATAGATAGCTCTTATTATTTTGAGGTATGTTCCTTCAATACCTAGTTTATTCAGAGTTTTTAACATGAATGGAAGTTGAATTTATCAAAAGGCTTTTCTCCATCTATTGAAATAATCATGTGGTTTTTGTCCTTAGTTCTGTTTATGTGATGAATCACATTTATTGATTAGCCTTTGTTAAATCAATCTTGTATGCCAGGGATAAAGTCTACTTGATCACGCTGGATAAGCTTTTTTATGTACTACAAGATTCAGTTTGCCCATATTTTGTTGAGGATTTTTGCATTGAATCCAGGCTACTGGCCTGAAGTTTTCTTTTTTGTTGTATCTCTGTCAGGCTTTGGTATTAGGATGATGCTGACCTCACAGAATGACTTAGAAAGGAATCCCTTCTCCTGAATTGTTTGGAATAGTTTTAGTAGAAATGATACTAGCTCTTCGTCATACATCTGGTAGAATTCAGCTGTGCATCCATCTGGTATGGGCTTTTTTTAGTTGGTAGGCTATTTATTACTGCCTCAATTTTGGAGCTTGTTATTGATCTTTTCAGGATTTAATTTCTTCCTGGTTTATTCTTGGGAGGGTGTATATGTTCAGGAATTTATCCATGTATTCTAGATTTTATAGTTTATGTGCATAGAGATATTCATATTTTCTGATGGTTGTATTTCTTGTGTGGTCAGTGGTAATATTTGAATCTTCTCTCTTCTCTTCTTACTGGTCGTAGCTACTGGCCTATTTTATTTATTTTAAAAAACAGCCCCAGGATGTATTGATCTTTTGTATGGTTGTTCATATCTCAATCATCTTCAGTTCAGCTCTCATTTTGGTTATTTCTTGTCTTCTTCTAGCTTTGGAATTCATTTGCTCTTGGTTCTCCAGCTCCTTTAGTTGTGATGTTAGGTTGCTAACTTGAGATATTTCTAAGTTTTTGATGAGGGCATTTAGCGTTATAAATTTCCCTCTTAACACTCCCTTACCTCTGTCCCAGAGATTCTAGTACATTGCATCTTTGTTCTCATTAGTTTCAAAGAACTTATTGATTTCTGCCTTAATTTCATTATTTACCCAAAAGTCATTCAGGACCAGGTTATTCAATTTCCATGTAATTGTATGGTTTTGAGTGAACTTCTTAGTCTTGAATCTAATTTTATTGTGCTGTGGTCTGAGAGACTGTTATGATTTAAGTTATTTTGCATTTGCTGAGGAGTGTTTTTACTTTCGATTATGGGGTCAGTTTTAGAGAACGTGCCATGTAGCAATGGCAAGAATGTATATTCTTTTGTTTTGGGGTGGAGAGTTCTGTAGATAGCTATCAAATCCATTTTTTCCCATTCTGAGTTCAGGTCCTGAATATCTTTGTTAATTTTCTGTCTCAATTATCTGTCTAATATTGTCAGTGGGGTATTAAAATCTCCCACTATTATTCTGTGGGACTCTAATTCTCTTTGAAGGTCTCTAAGAACCTGTTTTATGAATCTGGGTGTTCCTCTCTTGGGTGCATATCTATTTAGGATAGTTAGATCCTCTTGTTTAATTGAACTCTTTAACATTATGAAATGTCCTTCTTTTTCTTTTTTGATCTATGTTCAACGTCTGTTTTGTCAACAACTAGGATTGCAGCCCCTGTTTTTTCTGTTTTCCATTTGCTTGATAGATTTTTCTCCATCCCTTTATTTTGAGACTATTTGTGTCATTGCACGTGAGATGTGTCTCTTGACGACAGCATACTAATGGGTCTTAGTTCTTTACTGAGGTTGCCACTCTGTGTCTTTTAAGTGGGGCATGTAGCCCGTTTACATTTAAGGTTAGCATTGATATGTGTGGATTTTATCCTGTCACCATGATGTTAGCTGGTTATTTTGCAGACTTGTTCATGTGATTGCTTTATAGTTACTGGTTTGTGTACTTCAGTGTGTTTTGGTTAGGGCTGGTAACAGTCTTTCCTTTCTATATTTAGTACTTCTTTCTGGAACTCTTGTGAGGCAGGTCAGAGACCAGTGATATTGTAAAGGAACCACATAAACAAGTCTGCAAAATAACCAGCTAACATCATGATGATGACAGGATCAAATCCACACAAATCAATACTTACCTTCAATGTAAATGGGCTACATGCCCCACTTAAAAGACACAGAGTGGCAAGCTTAATTAAGAACCAAGACCCATTAGTATGCTGTCTTCAAGAGACACATCTTATGTGCAGTTACACAAATAATCTCAAAACAAAGTGATGGACTACATGAAAATATGTAAAGAGATTATTCATGCTAACTCTTCAACCATCAAGGATTTCCTTTCTGCCTTTTTCTAAATCAAAATATAGTTATGTGTCACTTCATGACAGGGATACATTCTGATAAATGCATTGTTAGGCTTTTTATTTTTGTTTGAGCATCATAGAGTGCACTTACACAAACCTAGATGGTATAGCCTACTGTACATCTGGGCTATATGGTATAGCCTATTGCTCCTAGGCTACAAACCTGTGCAGCATTTTACTATACTGAATACCATAGGCAATTGTAACATAATGGTAAGTTTTTGTGTTTATAAACATATCTGAAGATAGAAAAGGTACTGTATAGATGCAGAATAAAAGGCAAAAATGGTATAGCTTTATAGGGCACTTACCATGAATGGAACTTGCAGAACTGGAAGTTGCCCTGGATGTGTCAGTGAGTGGTGAATGAATGTGAAGGCCTGGTACATTGCTGTACACTACTGTAAACACTGTGCAATAAGGCTACACTAACTTTAATATTGGAATTTTTTTCTTCAAGTTTTATTTTAAGTTCAGGGGTGTATGTGCAGGATGTGCAGGTTTGTTACATAAATAAATGTGTTCCATAATGTTGTGCTGCACAGATCATCCCATCACCTAGGTATTATGCCCAGCATTGATTAGCATTTTTCCTGATGCTCTCCCTCCCCCTACTACTCCCCTCAACAGGCCGCAGTGTGTGTTGTTCCATGAACCATGTGTCCATGTGTTCTTATTGTTCAGCTCCCACTTGTAAGTGAAAACATTCAGTGTTTGGTTTTCTGTTCCAGAGGATACTGAGGCTAATGGCTTCCAGCTCCATCCATGTCCCTGCATGATCTTGTTCCTGTTATGTCTGCTTTTATTCCTTTTATGTTCCTTTTATTCCATGGTGTATATGTACCACATTTTCTTCATTCAGTCTATCATTGATGGGCATTTGGGTTGATTCCATGTCTTTGCTATTGTGAATATTGCCGCAATGAAGATACCCATACAGGTATCTTTAAAATAAAATGATTTATCTTTCTTTAGGTATATACCTAGTAATAAGATTGATGGGTTAATTGGTGCTTTTGCCTCTAGATCTTTGAGGAATCACTACACTGTCTTCCACAATGGTTGAACTAATTTACACTCCCACCAAAAATGTAAAAGCATTCATTTTTCTCCACACCTTGCCAGCAACTGTTATATTTTTTACTTTTTAATAATACCCATTCTTACTGGCATAAGATGGTATCTCATTGTTGTTTTGATTTGCATTTCTCTAATGATCAGTGATATTGAGCTTTTTTCATATTTTTTGGCTGTATATATGCCTTCTTTTGAGAAGCGTATGTTCATGCCCTTTGCCAACTTTTTAATCGGGTTGTTTTTTCTTGTGAATTTTGTAGGTTATCTCTTTGCACTGATGATAGTATCTTTTTCTGCACAAAAGCTCTTTAGTTTAATTAAATTCAATTTGTCAATTTTGGTTTTTGTTGCAACTGCTTTTGGCATTTTTGTGATGAAATCTTTTCCTGTACCTATGTCCTGAATGATACTGTCTAGATTTTCTTCTAGGGTTTTTATAGTTTTGGATTTTACATTTAAGTTTTTAATCCATCTTGAGTTAATTTTTGTATAAGGTGTAAGGAAGGGGTCCAGTTTCAATTTTCTGAACATGGCTAGCGAATTCTCCCAAAACCATTTACTACATAGGGAATCCTTTCCCCATTCCTTTTGTCAGGTTTGTCAAAGATCAGATGGCTGTAGCTGTGTGGTCTTATTTATGAGTTCCCTATTCTGTTCCATTGGTCTATGCATCTGTTCTTATATGAGTACCATACTGTTTTGGTTACTGTTACCTTGTATTACAGTTTGAAGGTAACATTGATGCCTCAGCTTTGTTCTTATTGCTTAGTATTGTTTTGGCTATTTGGGCTCTTTCTTGGATCCATAAGAATTTTAAAATAGTTTTTCTAATTCTGTGAAAAATGTCACTGGTAGTTTAATGGGAATAGCATTGAATCTATAAATTACTTTGGGCAGTATGGCCATTTCCATGATATTGATCCTTCCTATTTATAAGTATGGAATGCTTTTCCATTTGTTTGTGTTGTGTTCTCTCTGATTTCTTTGAGCAGTGGTTTGTAGTTCTCCTTGAAGAGGTCCTTCACTTCCCTTGTTAGCTATATTCCTAGGAATTTTAGTCTTTTTGTAGCAATTGTGAATGGGAGTTCATTCACAATTTGGCTCTTGGCTTGTCTGCTCTTGCTGAATAGAAATGTTAGCAATTTTTGCACACTAATTTTGTATCCTGAGACTTTGCTGAGGTTGCTTATCAGCTTAGAAAGCTTTTGAGCTGAAACAATGGGGTTTCCCAGACATAAGATCATGTCATCTGTAAACAAAGATAATTTGACTTCCTCTCTTCCTATTTGAATATCCTTTATTTCTTTTTCTGGCCTGATTGCCCTGGCAAGAATTTCCAATATTGTGCAGAATAGGAGTGATGAGAGAGGGCATTCTTGTCTTGTGCCTTGTCTTGTGCCAGTTTTCAAGGGGAATGCTTCTAGCTTTTGCTCATTCAGTATGATATTGGCTATGGGTTTGTCATATATGGCTCTTATTATTTTGAGGTATGTTCCTTCAATACCTAGTTTATTGAGAGTTTTTAACATGAACTAATGTTGAATTTTATTGAAGGCCTTTTCTGCATATATTGAGATAATCATGTGGTTTCTGTCTTAAGTTCTATTTATATGATGAATCACATTTATTGATTTGTGTATTTTGAACCAACCTTGCATTATGGGGATGAAGCCAACTTGATTGTGGTGCATAAGCTTTTTTATGTGCTGCTGGATCTGGTTTGCCTGTATTTCGTTGAGGATTTTTGCATTGATGTTCATCAGGGATATTGGCCTGAAGTTTTCTTTTTTTGTTGTATCTCTGCCAGGTTTAGGTATCAGGATGATGCTGACATCATAAAATGAGTTAGGGAAAATTCCCTTGTTTTCAATTTTTTGGAATAGTTTTAGTAGAAAGGGTACCAGCTCTTCTTTTTACCACTGGTGGAATTCAGCTCTAAATCCATCTTGTCCTGGGCTTTTTTGGGGTTGGTAGGTTATTTATTACTGCCTCAATTTCAGTACTCATTATTGTTCTATTCGGGGATTCAATTTCTTCCTGGTTCAGTCTTGGGAGAGTGTCCAGGAATTTATCTATTTCTTCTAGATTTTCTAGTTTATGTACATAGAGGTGTTGCTAGTCATCTCTGATGGTTCTTTGTATTTCTGTGGGGTCAGTGGTAATATCCCCCTTGTCATTTCTGATTGTTTATTTGATTTGTCTCTTTTTTCTCCTTTGTTATTCAAGCTAGCCATCTATTTTATTAACTTTTTCAAAAAACTGGCTCCTGAATTCATTTTTTTGAAGTGGTTTTCATGGTTCTATCTTCCTTAGGTCCAACTCTGATCTTGGTTATTTCTTGTCTTCTGCTAGCATTGGGGTTTCTTTGCTCTTGGTTCTATAGTTCTTTTAATTGTGATGTTAGGTTGTTAACTTGAGATCTTTCTAGCATTTTGATGTGGGCATTTAGTGCTATAAATTTCCCTCGTAACATCACATTAGCTGTATTCCATGGATTCTGGTATGTTGTCTCTTTGTTCTCATTAGTTTCAAAGAACTTCTTTATTTCTGCCTTAATTTCATTATTTACTCAGGAGTCATTCAGGAGCATATTGTTCAATTTCCATGTAGTTGTGTGGTTTTGAGTGAATATCTTAATTTTGACTTCTAATTTTGTGCTATGGTCTGAGAGACTGTTTGTTATAATTTCAGTTCTTTTGCATCTGCTGAGGTATGTTTTACTTTTAATTATGTTATCAATTTTTGAGTAAGTGCTGTGGCAATGAAAAGAATACATATTCTGTTGTTTTTGTGTAGAGGGCTCTGTAGATATCTATGAGGTCCACTTGATCCAGAGCTTAGTTCAGGTCCTGAATATCTTTGTTAATTTTCTGTCTTAATGATCTGTCTGATATTGTCAGTGGGGTATTAAAATCTCCCACTATTATTGTGTGGGGGTCTAAGTCTCTTTGTAATTCTCTAAGAACTTGCTTTACGAATCTGAGTGTTCCTATATTGGGTGCATATATATTTAGAATAGTTAACTCTTCTCGTTGAATTGAGCCCTTTACCACTATTTAATGCCTTTCTTTTCCCTTTTGATCTTCGTTGGTTTAAATCTGTTGTGTCTGAAACTAGGATTGTGATCCCAGCTTTTTCTGTTCTCCATTTGCTTGATAAATTTTTCTCCATCCCTTTATTTTGAGCTTATGTGTGTCTCTGCACATGACATGGGTCTCTTGAATACAGCAGACCAAGGAGTCTTGGCACTTTATCCAGCTTGCCATTCTGTGCTTTTTAATTTAGGCATTTAGCCCATTTACATTTAAGGTTAGTATTGTTATATGTGAATTTGATCCTATCATCATGATGCTAGCTGGTTATTTTGTAGACTTTTTTATGTAGTTGCTTCATAGTGTTACTGGTTTGTGTACTTCAGTGTGTTTTGGAAGTGGCTGATAATGGTCTTTTCTTTCCATATTTAGTGCTTCCTTCAGGAGTTCTTGTAAAGCAGGTCTGGTGGTAAAAAAATTCCCTCAGCATCTGCTTGTCTGAAAAGGTCATAATTTCTCCTTCGTTTATGAAGCTTAGTTTGGCTGAATATGAAATTCTTGGTTGGAATTTATTTTCTTTACGAATGTTGAATATTGAATGTTGAATATTGGCCCCTAGTATCTTCTGGCTTTAGGGTTTTAGCTGAAATGTCAGCTGTTAGCCTGATGAGCTTCCCTTTGTAGGTGACCTGATCTTCCTTTCTCCCTAGCTTCCTTTAACACTTTTTCTTTCATTTTGACCTTGAAAAATCTGATGATAATATGTCTTGGGGATGATCTTCTTGTGAAGTATCTTACTTTGGGTCTCTGCATTTTCTAAATTTAAATGTTGGCCTCTCTAGCTAGGTTGGGGAAGTTCTCATGGATGATATCCTAAAATATGTTGTCCAAATTGATTCCATTCTCCACATCTGTTTTGGGTACACTAATCAGTCTTAGATTGGATCTCTTTACATAATCCCAGATTTCTTGAAGGTTTTGTTCATTCCTTTTCACTCTTTTTTTCCCTCTTTTTGTCTGCCTGTGTTATTTCAGAAAGCCAGTCTTCAAGTTCTGAGACTATTTTTTTCTGTTTGGTCTATTCTCCTATTAATGTTTGTCATTGCATTGTGAAGTTCTTGTAGTGTGTTTTTTTGGCTCTATCAGGTCAGTTACACTCTTTTCAATGCCAGCTAGTTTCTCTGTATTTTTTTTATCATAATTGATAGTTTTCTTGTATTGGGTTACAATGTATTACTGTAGCTCAATGTAGTTCATTTCTATTCACATTCTAAATTATATTTCTGTCATTTCAGCCATCTCAGCATTGGCCCAGTTCTGAACACTTGCTAAAGAGATGATGTGGTCATTTGAGTAAAAGAGGGCAATTAGGCTTATTGAGTTTTTGGTGTTCTTGAGCTTATTCTTTCTCATCTTTGGGGGCTTATCTGCCTTCAATCTTTGAGATTGTCATTGCTGACATTTAGATTTTTTTCCCTTTAATCCTATTTGATGACCTGAAGGATTTGATTGTAGATTTAGGTGGAATCAGACAACTGGCTTCATTTCTGGGAAATTTTAGGGGGCCAATGCTAAGCTCCAAACTCCTGGGCTGCATGGTCCAACTGTGGGAAAATTGTATTGGGCCCTGATGTTCTCTGGCTCCTCGAGGTTTGGCATCCATTGCACTTGGGGAAGGTTGAGATGCAGCAGTGGCAGCAGAGTGCTAGTGGATACAGGGGGGCCTGCCTCCCTGCAGGAATTCACCACAGCAGCTGAGACAAGGCACCAGGAGGGAAAGCAAGGGACCCCTGCTAGAGACTGTGCATGTTGTTGCACTGGGGATTGTGTTGGCTTGGGACAGGGTGCTGGCCTCTGCAGGTCTGGGTGACTTCACTGTGCCTCACAAGCAGGAGTGATTGCTTGGCATGTTGAGGATACTGTTCTCTCTGCACAGCATTAGCTCAAGGGTAGGGAACTGTCAGGGGCAGGTCTTGCTCACTCTGTGACCCCCAAGGCTGCATCTGCAATGACAGTCTGCAAGGGTTGAGTGGCATATTTCACTTCTACATGCTGGCAAGGCAAGTAAAGCAAACCTGCTAATGCAGACATGCACCAGCAAAGTGATGTGGGGAGTTGCCATGGGCTCAGGGGAAGCTGCAGTATGGGGAGGAAATATGTGGGCTGGTGTGCAGCCATAGGGGCCACCTTGCTTCTGCTGGTACAGAAGCTGCCCTGTAAGTAGGCATGACCAGGCTGGGGTCCTGGGGGAGACCAGCAGAACAACAAGTGCTCAGGTCAGACCAGCCCCATCTGATACCTGACCATCCTGCAGAGATCAGGCCCAACAGTTCCCTAGGGCTAAAATCTCCCATAGGAGTAAGTCAAGTCTAGAAGGATGGCCATCCGTGGCCATGCTCTGCTCCGGATGCTCCTGCACCAAACCCTCTGGGCTCCACGTCAGATGGCCTGCTGTCCCACCACGTCTCTAAGCATCTCTCTCTGCCACCTCAAATGTCCGTAGTGGTCAAGGGGTCCCCTCCTGCTGGAGGTCCAGAGTCCTGTGGTGAGAGTGGGTTGCTCCTTGTCAGTTCAACTCACCCATGCTCCCTGAGCTGTTGTGGTTCAAAAATGAGTCCCAATGCACAATAGCCTGTTGTGTGAGTTTCCCAGCTTTCTCACCCTTCAGCCCAGCTTCTGTGTCTCCCCTCCGTCTACTTGAAGTGCCTTCCCTCTGAAGATCTTTTAAAAGCACACCAGTTGACTCAGTCCCTTCATGGGAGCTGTTCCACTTGTCTGTGTCTAGTCAGCAATCTTGCCCCCCCAAAAACATACGATTGTTCCTATATTAATAATAAAGCAATGTAAGGAATTTTAGATTTGAGAAATATAATGACATAATTAAAAAGCAATACCTCTATAATGCAGCAAAATGCTCTCATATTAAATATTCAGATATCTCTAGGGAAAAGTTGTATTGGTTTACCAGTGTTGACCATTTGAATATAATTGCTATAGCTGGGAATTTTCAGGAATACATTTCTTAGTGGTGTTGTAGATGTTGCCCATGGTTTTTTATTTTGCTATCTTGATGCCCTTTTTCTATGTGGGTAATTAGAGATATTGAAAAACAATGCTGATGCTGTCCTCTTCCCAAAGTCCTCTATAACTTTTATAGTGACATCACTTTTATAAGTCACTTGTGGTCATTTTCACTGGGTACAGAATTCTAATTTGTTAGGAATATCTTCCCTACTACATTAAATATATTGTTTTACTGCCTTCTAGCTTTAAACATTTCTATTAAAAGCCAGCTGCCAATATTACTCTTGGAAGCAATGAAAGTAGCAACTGAGTCAAAAATAAGAGAACCTCAAAATGCTAACAGGTACTCATAACAAATTGTGGATAGGCAATATGAGAACAGCAATTGAACAGGGAGGAATTTTGCCCTCTCTACCAGAAGGTGAGTACAAGAAACATGACATAGGAAGGTTTAACACGTTGGAGCATTTTGGCCCATTAACTCTCAAAATTTATCAACCAAATCTCTCTTCCATGACAGAACCATCACACAGAAGAAAATAATGCAAATAGAGTCAAAACTGAGTAAGAGAAGAACAGGATAGATGAAGAAAAGAGAACGTTCAGACCATAATGCAAAAAGATAAAAGTATCAACAAACCTCTGAAAGCAAACTGCCATGTAATATAATATTACCAAAACCACAAAGAGAGAGCTCTATTAAAGTAAATGAAATTTCCTGAACCCAATCCTGATCTGAAATTTAGAATAATATATGTAAAAATAAGCAATATGAGATTATCAAAATATAATCTGTACAAAATTATCATTTTAAAAATATACTAAGAAGCAAAATAAAATTTGCTATGGTCTGGTTCTGTGTCCCCATCCAAATCTCATCTTGAATAGTGATCCCCATGTGTTGGGGAAGGGACCTGGTGGGAGGTAATTGAATCATCAGACTCATTCCCTCATGCTATTCTTATGATAGTGAGTGAATTTTCATGAGATCCGATTGTTTTATAAGAGGCTTTTCCTCTTTTGCTTGGCACTTCTATCTCCTGCTGCCATGTAAAGAGTGATGTGTTTGCTTCCTCATCTGCCGTGATTGTAAGTTTCCTGAGGCCTCCGCAGCCATGTGGAACTGTGAGTCAACTAAACCTCTTTCTTTTATAAATTACCCAGTCTCAGGCAGTTCTTTATAGCAGTGTGAGAATGGACTAATACAGTAAATTGGTATGGCAGAGAGTAGGGTCTGCTATAAGGATATCCAAAAATGTGGAAGTGACCTTGGAAATGGCTAACAGGTGGTGGTTGGCACAGTTTAAAGGATGAAGAAGAAGATAGAAAAATGTGGGAAATTTTGCAACTTCCAAGAGACTGGTTAAATGGCTTTGACCAAAATGCTGAGAGTGATATGGGCAATAATGTCCAGACTGAGGTGGTCTCAGACGGAGATGAGGAACTTGTAGGGAACTGGAACAAAGGTGACTCTTGCTATGCTTTAGCAAAGGGATTGGTAGCATTTTGCCCGTTCCCTAGAAATCTGTGGAATCTTGAACTTGAGAGAGATGATGTAGGGCATCTGGGAGAAGAAATTTCTAAGCAGCAAAACATTCAAGAGGAAGCATAGCATAAAAGTGAAAAATTGGCAGCCTGATGATACAATAGAAAAAAGAACACCATTTTCTTGGGAGAAATTGAAGTTTGCTGCAGAAATTTGTATAAGAAATGAGGACCCAAATGTTAATCGCCAAGACAATGGGGGAAAATGTCCCCAGAGCCTGTCAGAGAACTTCCTGGCATCCTTTCCCATCACAGGCTTGGAGCCTAAGAGGGAAAAATGGTTTCGTGGGCTGGGCCCAGGGCCACCCTGCTGTGTGCAGTCTCGGTACATGGTACCCTGCATCCCAGCTGCTTCAGCTCCAACCATGGCTAAAAGGAGCCAAGGTACAACTCAGGCCATTGCTTCATAGGGCTTTGCAGGGTACAGCTGCCCTCCTGGGTGCTTTCCTGAGCCGGCATTTTCCATGTGCACAATGCAGCTATACCCTGCAAAGCCACAGGAGTGGACCTCCGCAAGGCTGTGGGAGCCCACCTATTACATCAGTGTGCCCCAGATATGAGACATGGAGTCAAAGGAGATCATTTTGGAACTTTAAGGTTTAATGACTGCCCTATGGGATTTGAACTTGCGTGGAGCCCATAGTGACTTTGTTTTGGCCAATTTCTTTCATTTGAAACAGGAGTTATTTACCAATGCCTGTACCCCCATTGTTTCTTGGAAGTAATTTGGTTTTGATTTTACAGGTTCATAGGCAGAAGGGACTTGCCTTGCCTCGGATGAGACTATGGACTTGGACTTTTGGGTTACTGCTAAAATGAGTTAAGACTGGGGAACTGTTGGGAAGGAGTAATTGTGTTGTGAAATGTGAGAAAGACTAAATTTGGGAGGGATCAGGGGCAGAATGGCATGGTCTGGCTCTGTGTCCCCATGCAAATCTCATCTTGAATTGTAATGTGAATTGTAAACTCCATATGTTGAGGGAGGGACCTCGTGGGATATGATTAGATCATTGGTGTGTTTCCCCCATGCTGTTCTGGTGATAGTGATTTAGTTCTCACAAGCTCTTTTGGTTTTTTAAGGGTCTATTCCCACCTTCACTCTGCACTTCTCTCTCCTGCCCCCATGTGAAGAAGGACGTGTTTGCTTCCCCTTCTGCCATGATTGTAAGTTTCCTGAGGCTTCCCCAGCCATGCCTCAGTGTGATCCAATTAAATCTCTTTCCTTTTTAAATTACCCAGTCTCAGGTGTTCTTTTATCAGCGTGAGAGTAGATTAATGTAACATTCTTACAGACCATGAAAACATGCTAGAAATAGGTGCCCACAGAACAAAACAAAACTATAACTTATTTCAAAACAAAATAAAGAATATTAAGAAAATTATAGAAGAAAGAATATAAAAAATGGAAAGCACAGAAGTAAATTAAAAAGAGAAAAATTTATTTTAAAAAGGAAGGCTTAAATAGAAGAAGCACACAGCAAATGAACACAAAAAAATGTGTCAAGCAGAATAAAAAATCAAAAGGAAAAGAACTTTAAAAATATAAAATAAGTTTTTAAAAGATGTGAAAACTTCTAGGAAATTGAGGAATGCTAATATTGCCTAAGAATTTTGAACATCTGAATATTTGTAATATCTGGGGAGGAAAATCAAATTGAAGAAATAAGACAATACCAAAAATATAATTCAAAAAAATTTTCTCAAATGGAATTTAAAACTATATTTTGAAAGGGGCCCACAAAACTGAGAATATTAACCTAAATTTTCAACACCAAAGTATATTCTGGTAAAATTATTGGATGCATTTTTTTCTAAAAATCTTTGGTGCTCTAAAAGAGGGAACATGACTTATAAGGGGAAAGAAAGTTAGATTATCATCAGATGTTTTAAGAACAAGTTTTTACGCCAGTGAAAATTGGAATATTTAAATAGTAAGAAAATGCAGGTATAAGTAAAGAATTTTATCTTAAAAAATAGAAACTTAATCTAAAGTATAAATATAACAAACTTTTCAACATGCAAAAAATCAGGGAATTGTGTTTGCTTGAAAATTTCATAAAGTATCTTGCCAGGGAATAAGCTTTTGAAAATCAAAATGACTGGAAGGACATCACCATGAAGTGTGATAAGAAAGGTTGGTGAGCATTTATTAATTATTACATATAGAACCATTTAAGATTAAATGAGTTTTGAGAGGAGCAGTATATTTTGTATAATAAATAGATGTTGGTTATATCAATGTAGATATAGAATAAGTTTTTTAAAATGAGAAGAATGACAGAAGCATATGAAAATTTTTATGTTTTCTATAATTCTATTGGTGATATCATTAGTATTGTTAAGTGTATAAAATATGAAATAAATCTTAGATTGAATTATGGCATATTTTATTTCTATCAATGTCTATGTTCCTTGGAACCAATATACTCAATATGTAATCTTACATTTAATTATGGCTGTATTCTACTTCTATCAATATCTATGTTCCTTAGAACCAATGTACTCAACATGTAAATACAATGTAATAGAGAGTAGAATAATAAAATCTCTGTGGTTTAATTTAGAATTAGAATTTTAATATGAACTCATGAATATATGTTTGTACCCTAGCTCTGTACACTGAAATTGCCAAGAAAAATGACTGAATCAACGGGAAGTACCATCCTTACCTTACAGATTTTTGTCTTGAAATAATATTTCTTTAAAAGAATGTAGGACTTTTTGGAAAGATGCTAGGAGATGATTAATACAGTTGATAGAATCATTATTTTCTCTAGGAAGAGGAAGGATGTTGGATTGGGCTGAGGCACATGAACGAGATGTGTGAGATGTTTGGCAAACGTCTATTTCTTCACTTGGGTAAGGTAACACAGGTGTTCATGTTAGCATACTGTATTAAGCCATTTAAGTAGCTGGGACTACAGGTGCCCGCCACCACATCCGGCTAATTTTTTGTATTTTTTAGTAGAGACGGGGTTTCACCGTGTTAGCCAGGATGGTCTCAATCTCTTGACCTCGTGATCCCCCCGCCTCGGCCTCCCCAAGTGGTTTTCTTTGTTTGTTTGTTTTGGGTTTTTTTTGAGACGGAGTCTCACTCTATTGCCAGGCTGCAGTGCAGTGGCACGATCTCGGCTCGCTGCTATAATGTACATTTTTAGATGGTGAAGGTGAAATAAAGAATTTTGTATTCAAACCAAAACAAAATTTCTTATCAATGCACCTGCAGTAAACAAGTTATTCACGGAATTCTTCACACAGAAAAAAAATGATCTCAAGCAAAAACCAAGTAATAAAGAAAGAAAAGCCATTGAACAAGCAATCAAATCAAAACCTACTAAGTACTACAATTACAATAATAATGATGATGATGTCTGGCGGGTTTTAATATAGGTAGAGTCAAAATACATGACATGAATTATAAAAACTAGTGGGAGTAAGTTTTCTATGTTTTTGGCAATTTTTATGACTACTTTCTAAAATTATTGATATATGCTAAAATCCAAGGATACATATTTTAGTCTCTAGGAAAATATATTTTAAAAACAACTAAAAAATGTAAAATTAACAAGGTAATCACAGGGAAAATGAATGATAAAATACCCTTAATCCAAAACAAATCAAAAAAGGAGGAAAGGAGAACATAGTACTGTGAAACAAATAAAAATACAGAAAAATTTAGGATACATCAATAACAATAACTGCATTAAATATACATATAAATTAAAGATTCCATTTGACGACTAAGACTGTCAGACTGCATAGAAAACAAACGCAAACACAACTGCTTTCTCTTTCAAGAGGCAAATCCTTAAGAAGATAAAGACATTGAAATTAAAAGAGATATATGGTGCAACACTATAAGAAAAGTTCTAAAGAGTGCAATAAGGCAAATACAATGCAATAAAATGTATACGGATTTGAACTATCATTATTTACAGATGAAATGGTCATATATATAGAGACTTCAAAGAATGCAACTACAAACTGTTAGGATTATTGAGGGAATTTGGCAAGGTTTAAAATTACAAAGTTAACATATAAAAATTATTTGTGTTCTCTATATTATCAACAACTTAAAAATAAAATTTAACAATATTTTAAATGTGGTATTGTACCCTAAAATGAATATATATGTGGTCTCTGCCCCAGTTTCCTGTAATAGAGTTTATAAAAACCTTTGTAGCTTCCTGAGTGATACGGGGTTGCAGGGACATCTTCTGTTAATAATATTTGGTCTTTGTCCCCAGTTTCTACACAAGAGCGTAAGACTCTTGGAACCTCCAGAATAATAACAGTGATTTTTTATGCTAATGAGACTGGTGGTAGGGGTCAAGGGGGCATCCCTAGATAGCTTCAGGTTGAGTGCTGGCCACCAGAAAGATCCAGGTACCATTAGAGGATTGCAACTACAAAGAAGACACTGATTTCCAAATGAAAAAGGATCTTCTTAATACATGGTGCTGGATACATATACACTGGATCTCTTTATGTGGGTGGAGTGGGGACTGGGGAAAGGAAGAATCTTAATCTCTACCTAACACAAATCTTAAAAATAAATCTCAGATGAATTGTCAATACGAATTTAAAAGCTAAGCAAAGAAAGCTTTTAGAGGAAAACATAGAAGAGGATCTGCAAACCTAAAGGTAGGTAACTATTTTTTAAATAGGACGTTTAAAGCAAGACCCATAAAGAAAGAGTTGATATATTTTGCTACATTAAAATAGGAACTCTCTGTCAAAGACCACACTGACAAAGTGCAAAGACAAACCAAAGCATGAGCAAAAGTATTTTCAGTATATTTATCCAACAAACGACTCTTTCAGAATACATAAAGAAATTCGACAATCAATAAAACAAAAATAAAATGTGATAGAAAAATGGCCAATAACTTGTCCAGGATTTCATAAAAGAAGATATTTATATGACCAATAAATAATGGAAAGGTATTTAATCTGTTTAGCCATTAGAAAAATGCAAAATAAAACCACAAGTTACATTGCACACTCATCAAAACGGTTATAATTAAAAAGTCAGGTAAGTGAGAGTGTGTGAAATCAGGATAGTGGATACTTTCTTTAGAGTTGGGTGTTGAAAAATAGTAATTACTGGAAGTAGGCATAAGTGGTTTATGGAGTGAAAGTAATGTGTTTTTCAACCTGTATGCTGTTATAGTAATGTGTTCACCTTGTAAAAATTTATAAAGTTATACACTTATTTGCTAAATGAGTAAATTTTTTATTTCCTTGAAAAGAAATTCCAGGGAAAATCTACTGTTAAGAGGATGTGCTACAGTATAATCTAAGGCTAATTATATACATTTTAAAATCACTCCCATAAAATTGTGCCAATTTAACTGCACCAAAAACAGAAGCATTTTAAATTTTTGCTAAGTTGATAGAAAATTATATCTTGCTATAATTGTCACTTTCACGTTTATTTCTTTCTAATTTTATTTACACATATTTCCTCCTATAATTTATTTAATGAATTAATTTCTAAAACTATTAATTTTTAAGTTTCGTTGTTCATCTTTTTGCTGTTCATTTGACTATACTGTCTTTGTTACACACGTTGCACCTATATATGCAATTTAATTTTTGCAAATATATGCACATTGCTGTGTGATATTATGTGTATTTTCCTTTATTATAGGCAGTTCTTAATTTATATGTATTAAAATTTACAATAGTTCTATTTTGTCTTTCACCATTCTGTGCTTAGTAAAATCTCCCATGTATGAAAACAGATAGATTTTCACCGATGTTACAGTTTTCTAGTTTTTTTTTCCCTTGGCATTGTGTGACTTATGCATGGCTGGACATCAGTTTACCACAAGCTTTATGGCTTAAAATGACATACATTTATTATTTCAGTTTCTATGGGTCAGAAGCCTAGGCACAGCTTAACTGAGTCCCCTGATTTGAGTAGCTCAGCGTTGTAATAAAGGTGTGGTCTGGTCTGTGTTTGCATATAGCAGCTTGGCCAGGAAGAATCTGCTTACAAGCCCACCCAAGTTGACAGTATGAATTTCCATTTGGTTGTAAGACTGAGCATGCTAACATCCTGCTACTTGTCAGCTTGCAGTCATCCTCAGCTCCTATAAGCTTCTCGCTTTTCCTTGTCACATACACTTTCCCAATATCCCCACTTATTCTATTAAACCAAGAGAGCATCTAGAATGAGTCGGCTAGCAAGATGGAGTCTTTTATATAAAATAACATAATCATGAGCATTTCATCCCATTATCTGTGACATATCCTAATAGTTACAAAGAAGTTATGAGCAAGGATTATATGAACGCATGAATACCAGAAGGCTGGGACCATGAAGTAAAGAACACCTTACAGTCTGGTCAACAGGTTTATTTACCTCATGCCTGAGATATTGAAGAAGCGGAAACCTTCCTCTGTGGCCCACTCATGTAATCGTAGCCGACAGCCGTTCCTCCTCCTCCCTCTTACGTGTGACCTAATCCCCTAAATGCTTCTCTCCACCCCCTTGATACAATCTAAATTGCAAAAACAATGGCGAGTAATTCAAAAGAGCAATTTATTTCTTGAGAGAATTTTCCAGAAACTATGCTATAAATCAGGTGACCATCTTATTTAAAAAAAAAAAAACAGCCCTTTTCCTCAAGTTGGAATACTCCTTTGAAACTTCTGAAGCCCACTAATTTCAAATAAAGAATTATTCTAATAATTAGCTGCTTGATTTCTGTTCCACAGCACATAGGTGAATTAAGATAACTTCATTTTTATTTTATTTATTTATTTATATTTCTTAGGCAGATTTTGCTGATTTCTTTTAACTTCCTATGATGACGACTCAGAACTTTCCTTTTATTTATTTTTTATTTTATTTATTTATTGTTTTTTGGAGATGGAGTCTCGCTCTGTAGCCCAGGCTGGAGTGCAGTGGCATGATCTCGGCTCACTGCAAGCTCTGCCTCCTGGGTTCACGCCATTCTCCTGCCTCAGCCTCCCGAGTAGCTGGGACTACAGGCGCCCGCCACCACACCCAGCTAATTTTTTTTTTTTGTATTTTTAGTAGAGATGGGGTTTCACCATGTTAGCCAGGATGGTCTCCATCTCCTAACCTCGTGATCCGCCCGCCTTGGCCTCCCAAAGTCACTATTTCCAAATGAAATAATTTAAGACTGGATTTCTCCAGTACGTTTGGCTCTCACTACTTCATATAAGATTTGATGCAATATTCATTATTCTATAAATAATTTAGAAATATATATTTTATGTCCTTTATCCAATATACAGGCACTATTTAATTTCTCATTGGTATTTTTTCCAGAAATTTGTTACTGATTTCTCCTTTTAATTCATAATGGTCAAAAATAAATCTTAAGAAGTTATATGCCTTATTATGTCTTACTGGCACATACTTACATACATACTGGCACATACATACATCAAAGTGGGGGCAGTAAGAGACATTCACTGTAAAGGAATAAATATAAGAATTATACTTCCTGCCAGAAAACATGCAAGAAAGAAGAGTATGAACAGAAATATTTAATCTTCAACAAAAAAATAATCTATCTAAAATTTTCTAGAACTCCTAGAACTAATAAGCAATTATAGCAAAGTTGCAGGATATAAGGTTGACATACAAAAGTCAATTGCTTTCTCTATTTACAATAGCAAAGACTTGGAACCAACCCAAATGCTCATCAATGATAGACTGGATAAAGAAAATGTGGCACATATACACCATGGAATACTACGCAGTCATAAAAAAAAGGATGAGTTCATGTCCTTTGCAGGGACATGGATGAAGCTGGAAGCTATCATTCTCAGCAAACACAGGAACAGAAAACCAAACACTGCACGTTCTCACTCATAAGTGGGAGTTGAACAATGAGAACACATGGACACAGGGAGGGAAACGTTACATACCAGGGCCTGTTGGGGAGTGGGGAATACAGGGAGGGAGAGCATTAGGACAAACACCTAATGCATGTGGGACTTAAAACCTAGATGACGAGTTGTTAGGTGCAGCAAACCACCATGGCACATATATACCTATGTAACACACCTGCACATTCTGCACATGTATCCCAGAGCTTACAGTAAAAAAAAAAAAAAAAAAAAAAAAAATTCAATTGCTTTCTTATATACAAGCAAGGAATATTTATAATTTGAAATTTGAAAACAGGTCATTTATAATACCACTAAAAAAGAAATACTCAGGTATAAATCTAACAAAATATATTTAAAAACCAATATATGAGTAAACTATAAAATACTAATGAAAAAAGTTGAAGAAGCTCTAAATATGGAAAGATAGCTCATGAATTAAAAGACTCAATATTGTTGGCCGGGCACGGTGGCTCATGCCTATAATCCCAGCACTTTGGGAGGCTGAGGTGGGTGGATCACAAAGTCAAGAGATTGAGACCATCCTGGCCAACATGGTGAAACCTCATCTCTACTAAAACCACAAAAATTAGCTGGGTGTGGTGGTGCATGCCTATAGTCCCAGCT
This sequence comes from Gorilla gorilla gorilla, assembly GCF_029281585.2. Taxonomy (NCBI): domain Eukaryota; kingdom Metazoa; phylum Chordata; class Mammalia; order Primates; family Hominidae; genus Gorilla; species Gorilla gorilla. The sequence goes on along the minus strand of NC_073231.2, from coordinate 94,332,239 downwards.
ACTCAGGAGGCTGAGGCAGGAGAATCACTTGAACCTGGGAGGCGGAGGTTGTAGTGAGCCAAAATCACACCACTGCACTGCACTCTAGCCTGGTGACAGAGCAAGACTCCATCTCAAAAAAAAAGAAAAAAAGAAAAAAAGAAAAAGAAAAAAGAAAAGAAAGGATAAAAAAACTCAATATTGTTAAAAAGTTCATTTTTCTTAACTTGATCTACTGATTCAATGCCACATTAAATAAAATTCATTCTAAAGTTTATACAAAAAGGGAAAAGACCTTGAATAGCCAACAAAAACTTAAGAAGAACCAAGTTTGAGTATAGGTGATGTACACAATCTATTTCTAGACTTACTATATGTCTACTGTTATCGAGACAGCATGGTATTGGTCAAAGAATATAGAAATACATAAATAGAACAAAATATAAATGCCACAAATAGACCCAAACATATATAGTCAACTGATCTTTGACAAAGGCAATTTAAATGTAAAGGATTAGTTTTTCCAACAAATGATGTTGGAATAAGTGGATATTGATATACAAAAATGTACCTCATTGAACTTGCACCTTACACAAATAATTAAGTTAGAATTCATCCTAGACTTATAAAATTTCCAGAAGTAAATATGGGGGATCTTGCTTTTGGCTTGACTTTGTAGATAAAATATCAGAAGTACAAACCATGAAGAAAAACATGATATGAAACTTTTTTAATTAAAAACTTTTACTATGAAAAAGGCACTGCAAAGAGAATAAAAGAAACAAGCCATAGACTCAGAAAAAAACATTTGCAAAACAAATATCTGATATATATGTGACATATACAAGAACACTTGAAACTCAAGAATAAGAAAATAAACAACCCAATTTTAAAAATGAGCAACATTCACTATAGCCACACACAAAAATAAAATACCTAGGAATACAGCTAATGAGGGAGGTGAAAGATCTCTACAATAAGAATTATGAAACACTGCTGAAAAACATCAGAGACTACACAAACAAATAGAAAAATATTCTGTGCTTATAGATAGGAAGAATTAATATTATTAAAATGGCCATAATGTCCAAAGCAACGTACAAATTCAGTGTTATTCCTATCAAACTGCCAATGACATTCTTCACAGAATTAGAAAAAAGTATTCTAAAATTAACAAGGAACCAAAAATGAGCACAATAGCCAAAGCATCATAAGCAAAAAGAACAAAGCTGGAGGCATCACATTACCTGTCTTCAAACTATACTACAAGGTTACAGTAACCAAAGCAGCATGATATTAGTACAAAGAGACACATAGAACAATGGAACAGAATAGAGAGCCCAGAAATAAAGTCACATACCTGCAATGATCTGATCTTGACAAAAACAAGCAGTGGATGGTGCTGGGATAACTGGTTAGCCATATGCAGAAGACAGAATCTGGACCCTTTCCTATAAAAATCCTTGAATAAAACCTAATGAACACCATTCTGGACATCAGCCTTAGGGAAGAATTTATGACTAAGTCCTCAAACCCAATTGTAACAAAAATAAATATTGACAAATGAGACCTAATACAACTAAGGAGTTTCTACACAGCAATGGAAACTATCAACAGAGTAAATAAATATCCCACAAAATGGGATAAAATATTTGCAAACTATGCATCTGATAAAGGTCTAATATCCACAATCAATAAAGAACTTGAACAAATTAACAATCAAAAAGCAAACCACCCAATTAAAAAGTAATCTAACGACATTAACAGATACTTTTAAAAAGAAGACATATATGTAGCCAACAAACATATGAAAAGAGGCTCAACATCATTAATCATCAGATAAATGCAAATCCAAATCACAATGAGATAGATACCATCTCACACCAGTCAGAAGGGCTATTATTAAAAAGTCAAAAACCAGTAGATGCTGGCAAAGTTGCAGAGAAAGGAGAACGCTTATACATTGCTGGTGGGAATGTAAACTAGTTCAGCCACTGTGGAAAGAACTTTTGAGATTTATCAAAGAAGGTAGAACTACCATTTAACCCAGCAATACCATTTTGGGTATATACCCAAAGGCATATAAATTATTCTACCATAAAGACACATAAACGCATATGTTCATTCCAGCCATTTACAATAGCAAAGACAGGGAATCAACCTAAATGCCCATCAATGGTAGATTGGATAAAGAAAATGTGGTACATATATGCCATGGAATACTATGCAGTCATAAAAAAAGAATGAGGTCATGTCATTTGCAGTAACATGGATGGAGCTGGAGGCCATTATCCTAATTGAACTAATTTAGGACAGAAAACCAGACACCACATGTTCTCCCTTACAAGTGAGAGCTCAAAACTGAGCACACAAGGACACAAAGAAGGAAATAATAGACACCAGGGCCTACTTGAGGTTGGTGGGTGAGAGGAAGGTGAGGACTGAAAAACTATCTATTTGGCATTATGCTTATTACCTGGATGACGAAGTAATATGTACAACAAACCACCGCAATATACAATTTAATTATGAAACCAATCTGCACATGTACCACTGAAATGAAAATAAATGTTAAAATAAATAAATAAATAGGCAAAAGATCTTGACAGACACCTCAGCAAAGAAGGTATACAGATGATAAATAAGTACATGAAAAAATGCTCAACATAATATGTAATTAAGAAATTACAAATTTAAGCAAAAATAAGATACCATTATATACCTGTTACAATGGCTTTAATCAAACAAAATTGACAATACAAAATGCTAGCAAGAATGTAGAGCAATAAGAAATCTCTTTCATTGCTGGCAGGAATGCAAAATAATACAGACACTTTGGAAAACAGCTTGGCAGTTTCTTACAGAGAAGAACAAAATTTTACTACATTGTTCAGAAATTGCACTCCTATCCATTTACCTAACTGATTTGAAAACCCATGTCCACACAAAATTGTGCACGTGTAAGTTTTTAACAACTTTATTCATAATTACCCAAAATTTGAAGCAACAAGATATAATCCAATATGTGAGTATATAAATTATAACATACCCATATGACAGAATATTCTTTAACAATAAAAAAGAAATGAGCTATTAAGCCATAAAATTACATGGATGAAACTTAAATACATATCACTAAGTTAAAAAAGTTTATAGTCATCTTAGGGTTTATGACTTTCTGGCTAAGAGTTAGACTGTGTTTACCATTCGTTACAACTGTAGTTATCAGGGGCTAAATTTTCCTCTTCTGACCTCATTTTTGTCTCTCACATTACTTTTCAGTTTTCCTAGAGATTCCTTCTTGAAGAAGGTTGAATCTTACATTTGTTTCAGTTTTAATTTTCAGTTATCATACAGGAGGTCTGTAGATACAGGGGCAAGGGTTGAGGGGTCAGAAACATTCTGTATTCCCACATCATATCTCAGTCTTTAAGTGGCCCAGTATCTCTAAGCTGTGACCTTCACAAGAACTCAGCTTCCCTTCAATCCCCTTAGGTGAGACAGGAATCCTGAGGGTTGCTGGAGATGGGTATTTATCTTCCCTTTCTCTGTAGGTAGGTTAGGCTCTGGCAAAACAGTTTCCCTTGAGAACAGGTCTTTGTTATTGAGAACAGAACACAATGAGTGTATTTGAAATGGTTAAATTCTTCTACCGCTTAAGGAAGCAGGAGGATTTTTTTTTTCTCATCTTCACCCTAAGTATCTGTGAATATGTGTGCTCCTGTGTTAGGTGCATACATATTTAGGATAGTTAGGTCTTCTTATTGAATTGAACCCTTTTAGCATTATGTAATGCCCTCCCTTGTCTTTTTTGATCATTGTTGGTTTGAAATCTGTTTTGTCTAAAATTAAAATTGAAACCCTGCTTTTTTGCTTTTTTTCATTTGCTTGGAGGCTTTTCTCCATCCCTTTATTTTGAGCCTATGAGTGTCATTACATGGGAGATGGGTCTCTTGAAGACAGCCTACCATTGATTGGGTCTTGCTTTTTTATCCATCTTGCCACTCTGTCTTTTAAGCGGGGCATTTAGCCTGTTTACACTCAAGGTTAGTATTGATATGTGTGGATTTGATCCTGTCATTGTGCTTTTAGCTGGCTTGTTGTGCTTATTAGGTTGGCTTGTTTATGTGGTTTATGTGTGACATTGTTCTGTGTGTTTAAGTGTGTTTTTTTATTAGCTGGTAGCAGTACTTTCTTTCTATATTTAGTACTCCTTGTAAGATCTCTCATAAGGCGGGTCTAATGGTAATAAAGTCCCTCAACATTTGCTTATCTGAAGAGGGTCTTATTTCTCCTTCACTTAGGAAGCTTAGTTTGACTGGATATGAGATTCCTGGTTGAAGATTTCTTTCTTTAAGAATGTTAAATATAAGCACCCAATCTCTTCTGGCTTATAAGGTTTCATTTGAGAGGTCTGTTTTTAGCCTGATGGGGATCACTTCGTAGGTGACCTGCCCTTTCTTTCTAGCTGCCTTTAACATTCTTTCTTTCCTTTCATTGTTGAAAAATCTGACAATTTTGTGTCTCAGAGATACTCTTCTTGTGTAGAATTTTCCAGGAGTTCTCTGTATTTCCTGAATTTGACTGTTGGCCTCTCTAGAAAGGTTGGAGAAGTTTTCATGGATGATATCCTGAAACATATTTTCCAAGTTGTTTGCTGCCTCCCCCTCCCTTCCAGGGATACCAATGATTTGTAGACTTGGCCTCTTTACATAATTCCATACTTCTCGGAGGTTTTCTTCATTCTTTTTTATTCTTTTTCCTTTATTTTTGTGTGACTGTCTTATTTCAGAGAACCATTCTTCAAGTTCTGAGATTAGTTCCTCAGTTTGATTTATTCTGCTGTTAATACTTGCAATTGCATTGTGAAATTCCTGTATTTTGTTTTCAGCTCTGTCAGACTCCTTAGGTTCTCTTTTACTCCAGCTATTTCATCCTTCAGCTCCTGTATCACTTTATTGTGTTTCTTATTTTCCTTGGATTGGGTTTCCCCATCCTTCTGAATCTCAATGATCTTTGTTCCTATTCATATTCTGAATTCTATTTCTGTCAATCCAGCCAGCTTGACCTGGCTAAGAACTCTTGTTGGAGAACTGGTGTGGTCATTTGGAGGACATATGACACCCTGGACATTTGAGTTACCAGAGTTCTTGCATTGGTTTTTTCTCACATCAGCATGTGGGTGATCCTTTAACTGCCGTGGGGATTGAGTACAGTCAGTAGGCTTCTTTTCTGAATGTTTTCATTTGGCTGAGGCTATGTGTACAGTCTTAATTTGAAGCTGACCTCTTGTCTCTGGTTTCAGAAGGGGGTATGTTAGTGAGGTATTTTTGATGTTGAAGCTTTGAGGTGTTATCCAGCAGGTGACACTTAGGCTTATAGGTCAGCTGGTAGACTCTTGTTTGGTTGTGTGGCTCCCCTTTGTTTCCTCTCAGTTGCAGCCTTGTTCCCTCTTGGTGCTCTGAAAGTGTGGGTTTCTCTCCCCCTTGATTGCTGGCTATAGTTCACAACTTGGCACTCCTGGGCTGCCCACTGCAGCTCTGGGGTGATTACAGTATTTATGTTCCCTTTCCAGCTTAGAGGTAGCAGAGGAAGAAATTTTAGCAGTAGTTGCGGCCAAAGGTAGTTTGCTTGACTCCTGGGGGCTCCACCTCAGAGAGATGCAGGTCAGCAGTCACTCAGTGCAGTCAGCCCAAGATGGAGGGTTTGTGCTGTGGGCCCAAGCAAGGAGAAACCTGTCTGGTGGTGAGCCATGGGGTGTGTGTGGGACCCACGGGAAATAACTGGCCTTCTCTCCTTGGGTCAACTGCAGCTTGTTGGAGGTGTGGAGAAGGGCCTTTGCCCCTTCATTAGTCTGAGGGTGGCAAGAGCAGTTCCACTGCAGAGGCAGTGGCTGAGAAGCTTTCAGTTGACATTGGAGGCTCTTTCCAGGGAGTTGCTGAGTTGGTACTGGCTCAGTAGCTCTGGTGGGGATGGGGGGTGGCTGGAGGCCCAGGCCCAGAGGACCTGCCCAGTGAGGAGATATGGGGGTGGCTGGAGGCCCAAGAGTAGAGGACTGCCCAGTGAGTCTGGCCACTTTTCCGTATGGCTACTGTGGTTTGCTTAGGGCCCACTACAGTCCCTAGTCACCTCAGATTTTCCAGAACCTGGAGGTGTCACCAGTGAAGACTGCAAAACAGGAAAGATGGCCGCCTGTCCCTCCCTCTGGAAGCTTTGTCCCAGGGAGGTACAGACCTGTTGCCAGCCCAAAGGCACTTGTAAGAAGTGGCTGGAGGCCTCAGCTGGGAAGTTCCACCCTGTGAGGAGGAACAGGATGGGGATCCACTTAAAAAAGCATCTGGACACATTTTGTTAGAGCAGCTGTACTGTGCTGGGGGTCCACTTCAGCCCTCGATCACCTCAGACACTCTGAAGCCCAAAGGCTGGAACAGCTAAGTTGCCCAACAGCAAAGATGGTGGCTTGCTCCTCCCTCTGGGAGTGCCATTCCAGGGGGAATTCAGATCTCTGTTGGCTGGAGAGCTTGGGTGGGGGTGGCTGGATGCCACAGTTGGGAGGTCCCACCCGGTGAGAAGGAATGGAATTAGGCACCAGCTTAAAGCAGCAGTCTGGCCACAAGTTTTGGTATAGCAGCTGTGCTGTGCTTGGGGATCCCTTCCACCCCAGGTTGGCTCAGACTCTCCAAAGCCTGAAGCCTGGAATTGCTAAGGTGCCCAAACAGCAAAGATGGTGGCCCATCCCTTGCCTCAGGAGCTCCTTTTTAGGAAGTGTAATGCCACTACTGGTAGCTGGCTGGAATTGCAATCCAGTGTGGCTTCTATTGTGAGGTGCCATGGGAGTGGGGCCTGGGGGCCATTGCTGCTCAGCCCCCTGGATTCAGCCTCTTTCCTAGGGGAACATACAAAAGCCTAAGCTTCCACTTTGCTGAAGCTGCTGCTACTTTTGCCAGAAAGCCCAATTATCTAAGGCTCCAGTGTCTCCATGCATGCCTGAGCGGCTGCTGTGCCAAGACTCCATGTAGCTCTGTCAGACTGAAGGCTGAAGGCCCCAGTGGAGTGGGTTCACAAGGAGATCTCCTGACCTGAGGGTTGTAAAGATCTGTGGGAGAAGCATGGTTTCCTGGGGTCACTCATTTACTCACCACTTCCCTGGGTTGGGGAGGGTGCCCTGGCTCCGTGTTGCCCCTAGTTGGGCTGTTGTCCTGTCTTGCTTTTCTTCATTCTCTGTGGGTCAATTTGTTTCCTTGATTAATCCCAATGAGAGCACTTGGATGTTTCAGTTGAAGATGTTGTTTTTATTCACCCCTTCTGTTCCTTTCTGTGACAGCCACACACTCTGGCTGCTTCTAGTTGGCCAGCTTGGCCACTCCCCTTCTATCCTTTTCTTAAATAAGAGAAAATAAACTTAGCAATTGACCTGCTGATGTTATACAGCTGGGTGTCATCTACGGCAAAGATCAAACTCAGGACTCTTCTGATCCCAAAGTAGGGGCTTGTCCCTATTAAGAATATACAATTAAAAAAAGCACACATATGCTTGAAATTCTGTTTTTTACAGTCTCAAAAAAAAAAAAAGAATTTAAAAAGCCTAAAATTACTACAGATGCTTTGCCTTCATTTTGAGTAAATCATTTCTTTTTTGAAACTAAATCCATGTATGTACAAACTCTTCCAGGTTAAAGACTACCTTGCCATTCTCTGTAATTTTCTATTTAACTAATTATCTTAATTAATTAACATATTAACTTATTTTAAAAATCTAATTTTAAGACTTTGGAGATGCTAAATAACTATAGGTTGAGTAGCTCTTATCCAAAATGCCTTAGACCAGAAGTGTTTTGGATCTTGGATTTTGGAAAATTTGCATATACATTATGAAATGTCTTGGGAATGGAACTCAAATTTAAACATGAAATTCATCTATGTTTTATATACACCTTATACACATAGCCTAAAGGTAATCTTATACAATATTTTAAATAATTTTATGCATAAGACAAAATTTGTGTACATTGAACCATCAGAAAGCAAAGGTGTCACTATCTCAGCCACCTTTGTGAAGAGTGTGGTTGTTTGCCATTGCCATCATTCTTGACTGAATTTATATGCTACCAATTTTATTACTTACAAATAAGAACTTAACAGTAAAAATATGGCATACCATTAATACAGTGAGAAAAACAGTATGTTCAGTGTAACTAAGGACAATAGCATCACCAGAATACCTGGATCTGCTGTTAAACTACTGGAACAACAAACAATAAAAGGCCTTCAGTCTCTATCTATGATGCTGTATTTTGACTAAAAGGTTACTGTGCACATTATTTTGTTTTTTGGGTGAGAAGAAACAGCAGAAGCGGTTTAGGGACCAGGAAGTGGATCCTCCATGGATGAGAAGGCATTCTGCATGATGGCTTTTTAAAATGCTTCTACCAGAGTTAACTTTCTCATTAATAACAACTTTTGTCTTAGAATTCTCTCTTCGATTTTATAAACTGACATGATCTCTTGTTCTTTTTTGAATGCATGCTACTGTAGTCCTTTAATAAGCCCATCACACATTTTCACCATGTTGTCTATAGGCACTTTTTCTACAGTGTTAACATCACCTTTATAGTCACTAGATCACAATAACCTGGATTCAGAACCATTTCAGCTATTTCACCACCAGCCAGTGAATAAAGTATTGTAGCCTCATTATCAGTGTTAAAACTTCTTCTACATCTACTTCTTCCAGCTTACTTAAGAGCTGTGAAGGTACATTTTTTTTGCATGTGTGATTAGGTCAATCATCTTTTTCCTCACTTGGTGGACAGAATCCTCCAAAATCACCATCTTGTTCATCATTGTCATTGTACATAGTGACAAGCCAGAGGTTGTGCCAGGCATGCATGCACAACTGTTTCTTTAGTCACTGTGTTCTAAGCATTGACAACAGCACATACACCATTCTTTACGCTAAACTCCTTCTGAAAACTTTCATACCCATGCCTCTGTTCACTATTACTAGTATGCTATTCAAGAAGGTGTTTTTATATTTACTCTTCATTAATCTAAGGATATTCCAGTCATATGGCTAAATTAATGGAGTCACATTTGAGAAAAGTACATGGCATAAACTTTATTTTTATGAGAATTTCAGCTGAAAGATGAGCAGAACAGTTGTTGAGGAATAATAAAATCTTGCAGTTGTCATCCAGTCTGGCTTCTCTGCAGTGAGCACAAGCCACTGGTAACAATGTTTGTGAAACTAACCAAAAAGATGTCCCTGGTGACCCATATCTATCTATTTATTTATTTATTTATTTAGAGACAGAGTCTTGCTCTGTCCCCCAGGCTGGAGTGCAGTGGTGCAGTCTCAGCTCACTGCAAGCTCTGCCTGCCAGGTTCACACCATTCTCCTGCCTCAGCCTCCCGCATAGCTGGGTCTGCAGGCGCCCGCCACCACGCCTGGCTAATTTTTTTGTATTTTTATTACAGACAGGGTTTCACCATGTTAGCCATGATGGTCTAGATCTTCTGACCTCGTGATCCACCTGCTTTGGCCTCCCAAAGTGCTGGGATTACAGGTGTGAGCCATTGTGCCCAGCCCACCCATGTCTTTTTTGTTAGCATAATAAAACACTGATAAGAATTCATTTTTTTGTTTTTGAAAACTGTGAGGACAGAAACTTGCTTATCACAGCAAATTTACACTTAGGCATGCCTGCTGCATTAGCACATACCAGTGCAGTTACTCTGTCCTTGACATCTTTAATTCCTGTAGGGGCTGTCTCATCAGCTGTAGTCAGTGTCTTTCTGGAACAATAATATCAAAACAGTGATGTTTAATCAGCAGTATAGACTGTTCTGGCATCAAATTTTTATCAGTGATGAGCCTGGCCAACTCATCAATGAATTTCTCCACTGCTTCATCATCAGCAGATACTTTTTCAACACAAATCTTTAAAAATTTAATGCTGTGTCTTTTCTTAAAGTTTTAAAACCAGCCTGTCCAATATTCACAGTTTCTTGTAATTTTCAGTTTATCGTAATATGTCTCTGCTTGTCTCATGATCAGCATACCAACAAGTGGCATGTTCTCACTGACAAGCTGATAGACCCACTGATATGATTTGGCTGTGTCCCCACCAAAATCTCATCTTGAATTGTAGCTCCTATAATTCCCACATGTCATGGGAGGGACCCAGGGGGAGGTAATTGAATCATGGAGGTGGGTCTTTCCCATGCTGTTCTAGTGATAGTGAGTAAGTCTCATGAGATCTGATAGTTTTATATAGGGGAGTTCTCCTACACAAGCCCTCTTGCCTGCCTCCATGTAAGATGTCCCTTTGCACTTCCCTTGTCTTCCATGATTTTGAGGCCTCCCCAGCCATGTGGACCTGTGAGTCCATTAAGCCTCATTCTTTTATAAGTTACTCAGTATTGGGTATATCTTTATTTGCAGCGTGATAACAGACTAATACAGTAAATTGGTTCCAGAGTGGGGCATTGCTATAAAGATACCAGAAAATGTGGAACAACTTTGAAACTGTGTAACAAGCAGAGGTTGGAACAGCTTGGAGGGTTTAAAAGAAGACAAGAAGTTGTGGGAAAGTTTGGAAATTCCTAGAGATATGTTGAATGACTTTGACCAAAATGCTGATAGTGATATGGACAATAAAGTTCAGGCTGAGGTGGTCTCAGATGGAAATGACAAACTTGTTGGGAACTGGAGCAAAGGTGACTCTTGTTATTCTTTAGCAAAGAGACTGGCAGCATTTGCCCCTGCCCTAGAGATCTGTGGAACATTGAACTTGAGAGAGATGATTTAGGGGATCTGGTGGAGGAAATTTCTAACCAGCAAAACATTTAAGAGGTGATTGGAATGCTGTTAAAAACATTCAGTTTTACATATTCACAAAGATACTGTTTGGAACTGGAACTTATTTTTTAAAAGGAAGTGGAGCATAAAAGTTCAGAAAATTTGTAGCCTTGTGATGTGATAGAAAAGAAAAACCCATTTTCTGAGGAGAAAGTCAAGCCACCTGCACAAATCTGCATAAGTGATGAGGAGCCAAATGTTAACCACCAAGACAATGGGAAAATGTCTCCAGGGCACATCAGAGGTCTTCACAGCAGCCCCTCCCATCAGAGGCCCAGAGGCCTAGGAGGAAAAAATAGTTTTGTGGGCCAGATTGAGGGCCTTGCTGCTTTGTGTGGTCTCAGGACTTGGTGCCTGGATCCCAGCCATGGCTAAAAAGGACCAACATAGAGCTCAGGCCATGGCTTCAGATGGTGCAATCCCCATACCTTGGTGGCTTACATGTGGTTTTAGGCCTGTAGGTGCACAGAAGTCAAGAATTTACGTTGGGGAACCTTTGCCTAGATTTCAGAGAATGTACAGAAATGCCTGGATGGCCAGGAAGATGTGTGTTGCAGGGTTGGAGCCCTCATGGAGAATTTCTGCTAGGGCAGTGTGGGAGGAAAATGTGGGATGTGATCCCTCACACAGTCTCCACGGTGGCACTGCCTAGCGGAGCTGTGAGAAGAGAGCCACCATCCTCCAGACCCCAGAATGTTAGATCCACGGACAGCTTATATCATGTGCCTGGAAAAGCCACACACACTCAACACCAGTCATGAAGGCATCCGGGAGCAGGGCTGTACCCTGTAAAGCCACAGGGGCAGAGTTGCCCAAGGTCATGGGAGCCCACCTCTTGCATCAGCATGACCTGGATATGAGACATGGAGTCAAAGAAGATCATTTTGAAACTTTAACATTTGACTGCCCCACAATATTCTAGACTTGCATGGGGCCTATAGCCCCACAGTATTTCCAACTTGCATGGGACACATATCCCCTTTGTTTTGGCCAATTTCTCCCATTTGGAATGGCTGTATTTATCCAATGCCTGTATCCTCATTGTATTTAGGAAGTAACAAATTTGCTTTTGATTTTAGAGGCTTATAGGCAGAAAGCACTCATCTTGTTTCAGATGAGACTTTGGAATGTGGACTTTTGAGGTAATGCTGTAATGAGTTAAGACTTTTGGGGACTATTGGGAAGGCATGATTGGTTTCAAAATGTGAGGATGAGATTTGGAAGGGGCCAGGGGTAGGATGATACGGTTTGGCCGTGTCCCTATTCAAATCTCATTTTGAATTGTAGCTCCCATAATTCCCATGTGTCATGGGAGAGACCTGGTGGGAGGTAATCAATCATAGAGTGGGTCTTTCCCTTGCTGTTTTCATTATAGTGAATAAGTCTCACAAGATCTGACGGTTTCACAAAGGGGAGTTCCCCTACACAAGGCCCCTTGCCTGCCACCATGTAAGATGTGCCTTTGCTCTTTCTTTATCTTCTGCCCACCTAGATGATTGTGAGGCCTCCCCAGCCATGTGGATCTGTGAGATCATTAAATCTCTGTCCTTTATAAATTACTCAGTCTTGGGTAAGTGTTCATTAGCAGTGTGATAACAGATTAATACACCCACTCTTTAAATATACTATCAAGTTATTCACTTTTAGCTTTATGTAGTGCTTTTCTAGTCTTACTTAATATGTGTTCATCAGTATCAGCATAGAACTTCAACAGTTTGTTCTTTTGTTTCTTCAGGTCATACATGGTGGTTATTCCAACACCATACTGATTTTCTTCAATAGCTTGACTTTCTGTGCTATAGATAAACATAAATGCTTCCTCTTTTTTTTTTTTTATCATTGTTGCCCATAGGAGTATATTTATGCCTTTTTGACATTATCCACATTTTTACACCACAGAAAGAGAATCATCAATAATACACAGTGAGTAATACAAGTAGGTCATGGCCCCATGTGGAGCATCATAGGGAACCTGCCTTTGACACATCCAAACTTACATATGTGCCATTGTAATTTCCAACTTACATATGTGCCATTGTAATTCCCTTTGTGGGCATGGTTGTAGGGAGGAATCTGGGCATGCTCAGAAAAGATATATTGCAGATGAAGGGGGCTAGGAGGGTCTTTTTTTCCTTGCAGGTACTGAATAAACTGTGTGTTCTGCACTGAATTTTGACTGAATCCTGGCAGATGAGGTCACATGTGGAATTTTCCACTTGCGGTATCATATCAGTGCTCACAAAGTTTCAGATTTTGGAGCATTTTGGGTTTCAGATTTTTGGATTAGAGATGTTAAGCCTTTATTAGCTTTCTTTTTTCAAATTAGTAGACTTTATTTTTTGAGCAGTTTTAAGTTTACGAAAAAATTGAGTAGAAGGAACAGAGTTTCCATGTGATCCTTTTTCCCCCAACATATCCTCTACTATTAATATATTGGATCAGTGTGGCACATTTGTTATAATTGATGAGCCAATATTGATACATTATTATTAAAGTTTATAGTTTACATCAGGGTTCACATTTTGTATTGTATGGTTCTGTAGGATTTGGCAAATATATAATTACATGTATACACCATATCATACAAAACATTTTCACTGATATACCTGTGTTCCACCTATTTATATCTCCCCTGTTTCCTCCTGCACTCTTGGAAACCACAGATCATTTTATAGTCTCCATATGTTTGCCATTTTTGGAATGTCATAAAGTTGGAGCCACACAGTATGAAGGCTTTTCCAATGGGCTTCTTTCACTTAGCAATATTTATTTAAAATTCTTCATGCGTTTTCATGGTTTGATAATGGATTACTTTTTATAGATGAATAATATTCCATTGTATGGATATACCATAATTTGTTTATCTATACATCTATTAAAGAACATCTTGGTTAAGCTCATGTTTTGGCAGTTATGAATAATGCTGTTATAAACATTTATGTGCAGGTTTTTGTGTAGATATAAGTCTTCCTCTTATTTGGGTAGACACTGAGGTAAGATTGCTGGATCTTATGGTATAAGTATGTTTATTCTTAGAAGAAATTACAAAGCTGTCTTCCAAAATGGCTGTATAATTTTGCATTCCTACTAACAAAGAATAATTTTTCTTTTGCTTCACCTCTTAGCCAGCATTTGCATTGTTCATGTTTTGGTTTTCAGCCATTCTAAGAGTTGTGTAGTGGTATCCCATTGTTGTTTTAATTTGCAGTTCCCTAATGTCATATGATGCTATCTTTTCATATGTCTATTTGTTATTTGTGTATCTTCTAGGATGGAGTATCTATTTAGATCTATTTCTCATTTTTTTAAATTGGTTATTTGCTTTTCTTGTGCATTATTTTATATTTTTATACATCATTTTATATTGTACATTGTATATTAGTTTAATGAACAATTCTTATTGTACATTCTTATTGTACATTATTTTAAAGACTCAAAGATATTTAAACTATCAGTTAAGTCAAATATTTTCTTACACATTTAAAAAATAAATAAAATATTGTATTTTAGCATACTATAAAGTTCAACTTGGCAGAAATATTAGCCATCACAATCAACATAATCCTGAGACTCATTTGATATTTAATAAATTGTGATGATTATGATCAAAAATAAAATATGTATAAAATAGGAAAAACATGACATTTTACTACTCATGAACCTCTATTTGCCTTTTGTTTTTTGAGACGGAGCTTCACACTTGTTGCCCAGGCTGGAGTGCAAGGGCGCGATCTTGGCTCACTGCAACCTCTGCCTCCCGGGTTCCAGTGATTCTCCTGCCTCAGCCTCCCGAGTAGCTGGGATTACAGGCGCATGCCACCACACCCGGCTAATTTTGTATTTTTAGTACAGATGGGGTTTCTCCATGTTGGTCAGGCTGGTCTCGAATTCCTGACCTCAGCTGATCCACCCTCCTCGGCCTCCCAAAGTGATGGTATTACAGGCGTGAGCCACTGCGCCCAGCCGAACCTCTGTTATAAAATATTCTAATTTTAGAAATTGAAAATATTGAATAAACAATAGCATTTTTAATTTTTATTCTAATTGGTTAACATTTTAATGTAGACTTTTTTCAGAAATGAAGACACAAGTTCTATTTGTCTGAAATAATGAGAGGGCTCACTTTAACCAGTAATAGGCTTGCATTTGGGTTAAATCAACTTATAGCACAATTTGGCAATCATTTGACAACTAATTGTGAAAATTCTATTCTTTAACTTGCACAGTACAGTATAAATTACAGTGAGACATTCAAAATTACCTTTTTATTTTCATTTGGGTAGTCAAACAAACTTTTATATTCCAAGGTGACATTTTGAGTAAATTGTGCAGCTAGATTCAGATACAAGGCTATTTTTTACATAACAGGAAAATCAATTTTGTAGTCTAAAATAACTTTTCTTGAACTTGGAACATAGCTATGTAAATTTTTAAAATAAGTATCAGTCTACTTCTTTACAGAGAAGTTATTTGTGGAATATTAAGTCTATTTTTATCTATTTTCAGTAAGGTCATTTCTCCCTTCACTGTACATTGGTAACAGAAAAAAATTATATGTCCTGTTTCTAGTATTTTAGCGGATGGCATTGGTGGGACATGTGTCTGTATGAGGAACTGACATCTCATAACGTAATAATAGTTACTCTGTATTTATTGTTTTCTAGGAGTAATGCACTATGCTAAAGAGTTTACATAAATTATTTCATTTAACATCATGATAAAACAATACCATAGATTTTTGTATCAGTATCAAAATTTCGAAGTACTTATATAATCTCTAATCAGTGATTGAATCAGAATCTTTCATCTACATTATCTTTACTCATGCCTTTATTTTCTACATACATACACACACACACACACACACACACACACACACACATCTTCATCTGTAAGATTTAACTACCATAAGGTACAACAGAAGTAAACAATAAAACACTGTAAAAGCCTGAGCCACCATAAGAAATAATTGCGAGTTTCTTTTAAATCTGGAGGCCAAAAAAGCTTTCTTAGAGAAAAGTAGAAGCTTGGACCCAACCATGCCAGTCCTGTTTACAGTGGTATATATTATTTTATCACTGCTTTTTATTTTAAAAATATATAACTTTACAGAATTGAACATTATCCATTAGATAATTATAAAAATTTTTCATGTAATTTTATCTATTTATTATCTCAATTTAATCTTTTCATATTAAAATACATAGTTCAAATTACTATTTAAATATTATTTTTTAATTAAAAATGCTCCACATCACTAATCCTCAAAGAAATGCATATAAAAACCACAATAAAATACCATCTCACACCAGTCAGAATGGCTATTATTAAAAAGTAAAAAAATAACAGATACTGGCAAGGCTGTGAAAAAAAGACAATGCTTATACACGGTTGGTGAGAATGTAAACTAGTTCGGCCATTGTGGAAAGTAGTTTGGAGACTTCTCAAAGAACTTAAAAGCAGAACCACCACTCAACCCAGCAATCCCATTACTGAATGAATATCCAAAAGAAAACAACCCATTCTACCAAAAAGACACATGCACTTACATGTTCACATGGAAACAACCTAGGTGCCCATTAATGGTGAATTAGATAAATAAAATGTGGTATATATACAGAATGGAATACTATGCAGTCACAAAAAGAATAAAATTATGTCCCTTCAAGCAATGTGGATTCAGCTGGAGGCCATTATCTCAAGTGAATTAATGTAGTAACAGAAAACCAAATACCATATATTCTCACTTATAAGTGAGAACTAAACAATGGGATCTCACGGACATAAAGGAACTAAACAAGAGGTACTCAGGGACATAAAGATGGCAACAGTCAAAACTGGGGACTTCTAGAGGAGAGAGTGAGGGGGGCAAGGGTTGGAAAACTAACTATTGGGTACTATGCTCAATACCCAGGTGATAGGATCATTTGTACTTCAAACATCAGCATCATGCAATATATGCAGGCAACAATCCTGCACATGTATACCTTGAATCTAAAAACTTCAAAAAGAAAAACATAAAATTCTTTTTTAAGATAATTTGTCTTAATCTAATTATTTCTAGTAGAATTAAAAAGATGAGAGTAGAATGAGTCCTAAAAATGTATATTCACATGAAATTCAAAACCACTTCAAAGGTTAAATTATAGAACACTGTCTTTATTTTCTACATATACACACACACATACATACACACCTTCATCTATAAGATTTAACTACCATAAGGTACAAAAGAAGTAAACAATGAAACACTGTAAAAGCCTGAGCCACCATAAGAAATAATTGTGAGTTTCTTTTAAAGAAAATGCATTTCCATTCTACAGCTATAAATAATTATTTTTCAATCTGAGTTTGTTTTTCTTTATTCGATTTGAAATGTTAAAAATCGGTGCCTTTGTAATTTTTTTGCTGTATTTCTGAAATGCCATTAAATGAAGAGCATTTTAGTCTTCGTGGCCTGAATATGTAAAATTCAATACTTTGTTCAATTGTTGCAGTAGTATAAGCAATTTGAATGAAAGGAAGTACATTCATATTCTAATAACATGAATTTTTTTTTAAATGTTGATATGTCAAAAAGCTAAATGTTAGTCCATGTTCCAAAATTATCTTCAGAATATCCGAATTACTTCAGGATTCTGATTTTCTAAATGTTGTATTTAAATTATTCTAAAAGCATTGAAGATTATATGAATTGATATGTTTCAAACAGTAGATCCTAGAGCTACTTGTATTTCTTTTTCCCAGCTAATGTGGTAAAACACAGCAATTTGCCTTCCTTGTGTCTTTAATTATCAGAAGCGTAAAATAATCATTGCTAATTTATATGTGCCACCTGGAAATATCTCAATTCTTTCCTAAGAATTATATGAAGCCATTCATATATATTCATGGTAATTGAAATACTTGTATTAATTCTGATTAATGACTTAGAGTATCTTATATAAAATTGAGGACACCATTAATTTGGTGTTTAGAAAGTTTTGGTACACAGTCCAGCTACACTGACTATTCAGTTTCTTCACTGCTGAGAAGAGGCAAAAAAAAAAAGAGGTTAGTGTTCCTCAACATTTGTATAATTTAAGTATGGTTCAAGGCAATCTCTCTTAGAGTTTTAAGCAAATTTAGCCGAAGACTTAACTGTTTCTACTTAACTTTATGTGCCAAAGTAGTAAATTGTCTTTTAAAATTATTATCAAGTTTTGCTGTAGGACAAACAGGTGAAATCACTCACAAATTAACCATTTTTAATTTCTGATATGGCCCAAGAATAGGTCAGATTTTTACCAGCTCCTTCTGTCTCTTTGCATCCTATTGTCACTATTTTTGCTAATTAGGTTACAAATCTTTAAAACAGTGATTTAAAATTTTCCACCTTTAAATTTCATTACTTTGGGGAAAATGTACAGTCTTTTTGCCCTCTGTTGTCTGTCCCTTTGATTCAAAAATATACATACTCAAGTTGTCTGCCTTCAGTCATGAAGACTATATGTTTTTCAGTATTCTGAGTAAAGACTGATATGTCATTTCTACTATAGATTTTACATCTGATACAGATTAAAAATGAATTGTAACATATGGCTAACCAATCTTAAATTTGATTTCCTATGTGAAGTAAGAACTCCCTAAAGAGAAAAGGAAAAAAGTGTAGTCATGTTTTAAACAGTTTAACATAAAAACAGAACTGTATTTTCTGGGAAAGTAGGTGTGAGCCTCTCATAGATATTCAGACTTTCAATTACTTGAATTAAACTTACATAGGAGCCTACAAACAATTTTCAAATTTGTCACAAAAATAAATTTAAAATTTAATAATTTACCAGACAATTTGAAAAATATTGTAGTAATTAATATTTTCTAGTCTCAGAATTTATTGTTTATATTTCCCGAAGGAAAAGAATAATTGCATTACTCCATTTTACCTTGATTAATACTGCTTCTATCAAACAATCTTCATCAAAACAGACATTTTCTGCATTAATGAGAAGTAAAATTTATGTAAAATTTAAATCTTACAATGATTAAGCCAATTGTTTTACTTTCAAATACTTTTGAGTAAGTATTGAGTACATGAAAACTCTCTATATAATTTAACTTTAAAGAGGAGCATATTTTATGCCTCTTCAGTACAGAAAATTCCTGTTTTGTTAATTGGCTTTAATTTGCTGCTAATTAGATGTTTGTGGAACAGCCCTCATTCCTGGCAACTTCTAAAATCTAAAACTTTTACAACTTGTATTTAACAAGAAATGCTTTTTGAAAGATATTTTTATTATCCCTAATCATACTATAATATAAAATTTGTTTTTATACAGAAATTTCATATGTTCTAACAATGAAAAAGGGAGAACACTGTTGTATAATTTTAGTACAGTGCCTCAGTCTGTTTGGATGGCTATAACAATATACCATAAACAGGGCAGCTCATAAACAATATAAATTTATTCCCCACAGTTCTGAAAGGTGAGAAGTTCAAAATTAAGGTGCCAGCAGATTAGGTGTCTGCTAAGAACTTGCTTTCTTACAGAAGACACTGACAGTCTCCACCATGTGAGGACACAGAAAAAAGCTCCCCTGGGACTATTTTATAAGGGCACTAAATGCAATGGTGAGGGCTTCATCTTAATGACATAATTGCCTCCCCAAATGCCCCACCTCTTAATGCCATCAGCTTGGGGGTTAGGATTTCAATAAATGAATTTTGGGGGAACACAAACATTCATACCATAACATGCAGCAATAAAATAATTTCTGCTCCTAAGATGTAATCATAATAATGCCGCTGAAATAACATAAAAATAATATACTTAAAGTACTTGATTTCACTGATTGAATCCTTACATAGCAAATTCTTTCTTGATAAATAATAAAACATTACCTTAGTATAACTTCTGCATACCAACAATATATAAATATTAAATAGTATATGAATTAAGTTTTGCTCTACAATGAAACCAGCATTCCGCTAAGTTGTAAATGGACTTAGCCATCCAGAAAATTTATAAAAAATTAAATAAAGTTAGCTTTGGAATTCTCATAAGAGTATTTCATCAGAACTGATTCATGATAGTTCTCTTTCTATAACAGCTCTTTCATGTTTAGTTACATTTCTAACGTATGAGTAAATTTTTAGTTTTAAATTTATTTTTGATCATACCTGTGTCTTCTTTCATGGCTACTTTAAAGATAATATTATTGTTCTGATTATTTTCTTATGAAGTGTGATATAAAAGTGAAAAGTTAATCTCATATTATACAATCTCATATAATGTCAAAAGTCAAGAAACTGTCATTTTGATTTTTGTAGCAGTTCTAATGGAATTGTCAAAAAAAGTAGTAATAATCTAGCAGCATAGTTATCTCAGTCTGTGAGCCTGCTTTTTCATTTTCTTCATCCAATCCTACATTTCATTTTCTCTTCATCCTAAATAAAATAATTCAGTTTACTAATTAATGAGCTAGCTGCCTACATCCAATTTTGTTCAATTCCTCCATCATGAGTACATTTAAGTCTTGAATTTAAATTTATATGTCACTGTTTATCAGAAATCTTTCTTTTATCTCATTCCTGTTTTGGTCCATGGCAGAGCTAATTATCCTTTGGCAATAGCTTTAAAAATCTTAACAAGTTTAAGATTTTTATATCAAAGATGGAAACCAAGTTCTCTTAGTTTTCTATTAGGTATTTTTTCCATTAAATAAAAGAATGTATAGTATGTTTCAACAGCAGTGATTAAAACTTATTAAAATTTTTAAGTGATATGGTAAATTTTAAATCATTGACACTTTTAACTGAAATATAAACACATTTTAATAATGGGAAATCTACAAAAATAGGAAAAACAGTCTACTGGCAAGATTTATACATCTCAGCATCTTTAAGTCATATCTATTTTATGCAAACATATCCAAAAACAACTTTGGACTCTAGTGATTTTATTATTTGTCTTCATGATGCATAGTTAAATGTTACAAAAAACAATTTATTTAAAAAATTATGTGACAAAGATAATAATTCTTTGTGAGAGCTAACTGCTTAGGTCACCATATAATTAAACCACCATGAGTTAGTCACAAACTATAATAATATGTTCATTATTGTTGGGGGATGGGGAATAGCAGATATACCAAAGAGTACTCACACCACCAACTTTATAATGTAATCAAATAAATTTTCACAGGCTGATGGGTACAAGAGAAGACAGTGTAGGCAATTCATGGTAATGCATGTAATGGGAAGTAATAATCTAGCTAGAAACCTCTTCACAATATATCTATTAGTTTAGCATTAACACATCAAAAATATTTAATCAGACAAAACTAGTTTGGGAGACAACATTTCTGCTTACATTCATTGGGTGTAATTAGGACAGCATTAATCTTAAATTAGAATTATGAACATGTGTGCGATTTTTCATCTCCAAATTAGAGCTACATTTTTTGTTTTTCTTTAAGTATAATCACTAATCTATGTATGTGAAACTAAATAAAAATTACAGATTTAGACCTGAAATCTGTATTATCATATTTTCATACTAACTAAATGTATCCCATTCGTTTACTTTCATGTCTGCTCCCTTCATGTTGTCTTGAAATATAATGATTATAAAGATGTATAACTGGCTTTTCACCTGCCTTTTCAAAAACTTTTTTTAACATTACAATCAAAATAGAGAAAATATTTAATGACTAATATCATCCTTTGAAGCTGACACTTCCGGCATTTTTATAGTGAAATTGCTATACCTTCCAAGAAAGTGTACTACATTTGTTTACTCTTACTATGAAAAGCCTTGAGGTAGGAAAAGGATGAAGACATGGCAATTCAAAAGCTCTTTTTGTAAACAGTACTGACCAGGAAATTACCGGCCACATAACATTCTGAGGAAGGTTGTTCCAGAAAAAAAACTATTTGAAAATGACAAAGTATGTTGAATGGATATGCAATTTTATGTACCAATTCGTTCTGAAATTATAGTAACACATCAAAACCTGTATCTGAATTGAGTCCTTACTGATATGTTCTATGATGCGAAGTATGAACATTTGCCAAAATATGCAAGAATGACTCCTTCTGGATGTCACTTTATACTGATGTAAACTTTATATTTCTCCTTTCTATCAAACATCTGTTAGACACAATGTCATTTAAAGTAGTAAGGAAAAGTGTTTCTCTACTCACAACACTTCTAACACTAAACGTGGTTTTTTCATATCAAGCAATTCTCCAGTTGTCTACAGTCACCAATTGAGTATCCAACTATTTAATTTAATTCTAGCATTAACAAATCAGCCTTAGTGCAAACCCCACAGATTAAGGGCTCATTCTCACAAGTCTGTCCCCACTTCAGACACCAGCCATAAGTATTTGGTGCCAAGGATACCTACACTTGTCCAACTAGCCTATAATTAGGGGGTTCCCACAACTCTCTTCTCAAGTTCCATTATTTGCTTAATGGTCACAGAACTCAGGGGAACACTACCTACACTTACAAGTTTATTATAAAGCATATTATAAAAGATACAAATGAACGGTCAGATGAAGAGGTACATAGAGCAAGGCCTAGCAGGGTTCAGAGGAGAGGAGCTTCTGTCCCTGTGGAGTTAGAATGTGCTACCCTTTCAGCGCATGTTTGTGTTCACCAACTGAGAAGCTCCCCAAACCCTGTAGTTTAGGGAGTTTTATGAAAGCATTATCATGTATGAATGGTGGATTATTCATTTACTTCCCGCCCACTCTTCCCTCCCCAGAGGATGAGGGTATGGGGCTGAAAATTCTACCCTTCTAATCATGGCTTCATATTTCTGGTGACCAGTGCTTATCAAGAAGCTATCCAGGAGCCCACCAAGAGCCTTATTAGACTAAAAGACCCTCCCATCACCCAGAAAATTTCAAGAGATTTAGAAACTCTATGTAGGATGCTGCTATCAGCCCCATTACTCAGGAAATAAGAATTTTTAAAGCTCTCGGTCAGAAACCAGAGGCAGAGACCAAATACATATTTATTTTTATATCATAGTTACTATATAAAACAATGTAGCAATATCTTTAAGAATTGTTAGATAAATACAAGCTGCATGAGGGCAAGAAATTTGTCTGGTTTGTTTATCGTTGTATCTCAGTGATTAGCACTGTGCTTAGCACAAGGTAGATACTCCATGTTTTAATTAAATACTTGCTGAAGAGATCAGGATTGAGAATTGTGCTAAAAAATGATGAAAGTCAATTCAAATAGGATTTCTTTGTGGTAATCATCTTTGCCAGCATGCTCTATTATTTTATTATTCTCTTTCACTTTCTACTTAGAGTTTTCTCTGAGATTTTTCTTCCAAATTCTGAACTTGTAACTGTTCGGTTGTATAATGTACAGATTGAAGAGGTTTGTCATATATAGCCTTTATTATGTTAAGGTATGTTCCTTCTATATCAAATATTTGAAGGTTTTTATCATAAAGGGATGTTGAATTTTATCAACTTTTTTAGTATCAATTGAAATAATTATATGGTTTTTGTCCTTTATTCTATTAATACAATGTATGACATTGATTGGTCTGTGTATATTGAACCATCCTTTCATTCCTGGGATAGATCCCACTTTGTCATGGTGAATGCTACTTTTAATATGTTGTTGAATTCGGCTTGCTAGTATTTTGTTGAGGATTTTTATATCAATGTTCATCAGGGATATTAACCTGTAGTTTTCTTTATGTGTCTTTGTCTGTTTTTGGTATCAGGGTAATTCTGGCCTCATAGAATGAGTTTGGGAAGTATACATTCCACCTCTATATTTCAGATAGATTGAGTAAGATTACTTATTAGTTCTTTAAATGTTTGCTAAAATTCAGCATTGAAGCCATTAGGTCCCAGGCTTTTCTTTGCTGGGAGACATTTTGTTACAGCTTTAACTCTATAATTTGTTATTGGTCTATTCAGGTTTTGGATTCCTTTGTGGTTCTACATTGGCAGGTTGTATGTTCTAGAAATTTATCAATTTCTTCTAGATTTTCCAATATATTCACATATAATTGCTCATTGTAGTCTCTAATGATGTTTTGAATTTCTGTGGTATCAGTTATAATGTCTCCCTTTCACCTCTGATTTTATTTTTCAGAGGGGATTGTCTCTCTTTTTTCTTAGTCTAGCTAAAGATTTATGAATTTTATTTACCTTTTTAAACAACCAACTTTTTATTTTGTTGATATTTTGTGTTTTTTTTAAATTTAAATTTCATTTATTTCTGCTTTTATCTTTACTATTTTCTGTCTTCTACTAATTTTGGGTTTGGTTTGCTCTTGCTCTTCTTATTCTTTATGACCCAATGTTAGGGTGTTTATCCGATCAGATAAATTGACTGTAATGCATACTTCAGTATGTCAATTGCATTTTTAGCTCCAAAATTTTTGCTTGATTTTAAAAAATATTTTTCTTTGTTAAATTTATCTGATCAGATTCTGAGTTCCTTCTCTGTGTTATCTTAAATTTCATTGAGCTTTCCCAATTCAAGCTATTTTGAATTCTCTGTCTGAAAGATCACATATTATGTCACTCTAGGATTAGTCACTGGTGCCTTAGGTTGTTCGTTTGGTGAGGTCTGTTTTCCTGGATGGTCTTGATATTTGTGGATGTTTGTTGATACCTGGACATTGAAGAGTTAGGTGTTTATTTTCACCTTTGTAGTCTGGACTTATTTGTACCCATCCTTCTTGGAAAGGTTGTCCAAGAGTTCAAAGGGAATTGTGTTTTGATCAAAATGTTTGGTCACTGCAGCTGAATCTACGTTGAGGGCACCCCAAGCCCAGTAAGTATGTGGCCCTTGCAAATTCATAGAGGTACTGCCTTGGTGATCTTGGGTAAGATTGGGGGGGATTCACTGGATTAACATGGAGAGACTTGTTTTTTCCCTTACTTTCTCCCAAACAAAGTCTCTTTCTCCATACTGAGCTGCTGGGAGCTGGGGGAGGGGTGACAAAACACTCCTGTGGCCACCATCACTAGGACCGTACTGGGTCAGACCTGAAGCCAGGACAGCACTCGGTCTGATCCAAGGCCCATGGCAAACACTGCCTCATTACTGCCAATGTTCACTCAAGGCCCAATGGCTCTTCCATCAGCATATGGTGAATCTAGCCAGACTTGTGTCCTTCCTTGAGGGTAAGAAGCTCCCCCTGGCCCAGTGTCTGTCCAGAGATGCTGCCTGGGAGCCTGGGCCTAAAGTCAGGAACCTTGAGATTCTACTGGTGCTCTATTCTACTGTGACTGAGCTGGCACCCATGCTACAAGACAAAGTCCTTCCCACTCTTCTTTTTCCTTTCCCCAAGCAGAAGAAATCTCTCCCCATGGCCACTGCTACCACAGGCTTACAGTGAGTACTGCCTGGCTACCATCAATGTTCACTCAAGTCCCAAGCACTCTTCAATAAGCTTGTGGCAAATACTTCCATGCTAGGGTCTCTCTCTTCAGTAAGCTTGTGGCAAATACTTCCATGCCTGTTCTCCCCTCTATTCCAGGGTGGGCCCAGAAAAGCCCATAGATGAGACAAGGCCTGGAATTGGTGACCCCAGGAGCCTACTTTGTGCTCTACCCCACTGTGGCTGATCTGGTACCCAACCTGTGAGACAAAGTCCTCTTTACTCTTCCTTTCCTTTTCCTCAAGCAGAAGGAGTCTCCCCACATTGTCACTACAGTTGGGAATGTGCTAGGTCACACCTTAAGCCAGAAAAGCACTGTATCTCATCCATGGCAAGTACTGCACGGCTACCGCTTGTGTTCATTCAAGGCACAAAGTCTCTTTAGTCAGCAGGTGATGGATCATACCAGAACTAGTCCTTACTTTCAAGGCAGTGGATTCCTTTCTGGCCTAGGGTGTGTCTAGAATTGCCATGTGAGAGATAAGACTTGAAAGGAGGACCTCAGGAGTCTGCCTGTTGCCTTATTCTACTATGGCTGAGCTGGTATCCAAGTTGTAAGACAAAGTTCTATTTACCCTTCCCTTTCCTCTTGTTAAGCAGAAGGAAAGAGTCTCCCTAGGGGTTGCAAACTGCACAGCCTGGGGTTGGGGGACGGATGACACAAGCACTCCCTTGGCTGCCCCAGCTGGAGGCTCACTATGTCATATGTACACCAAATCCACTGACTCTTAGCAAGTCGCCACCAGGACTTGCCTGGGAATCACAAACTTGCCTTTCAAGTTTATCTAGGACTCCAGGGCATTTTAACCTGTGGTGATGGTGCTAGCTGGAACTCAGGTTCTGATCACTGGGATGAACAATTCCCCTCTGGTTAAGGATGGTCTGCATGCTCTTTCTGTGAGTGCCAGCTGAATTCTGTCCAGTGCTGCTTTTGACTGTAACAGGAAGCACTGAGTTCCAATGGAAAGTCCCAGAATTGCTGGGCTCTCCCTCCCCAAAGTGCACAGATTCTCTCTTAATGCCATGCAGCCACTGCCAGAAAATGGGGGACGGGTGGTGTTGCCAATTCAAGACTGCCTTTCCTATACTCTTCGGTGCCTCTTTCCTTGCTGTGATCTTAAAACCAATTATTGTGATCATTAACTTGATTTTTTGTTCTTATGAAGGTGATTTTTGCATATATAGTTGTTCCACTGGGTATTCCAGTGCAGGGGTTGGGGAGGTAAGGTATTGCGGGAGAGTTTTTTCAGCTATCTTGCTCTGCCTCCCCCTCCCTTTACCCATTTTTTCTTTCATTCTTTTTTTTTTTTTAATAAAAATGGGGTTTTGCTATGTTAGCCAGGCTGGTCTCAAACTCTTGGCCTCAAGCAATCCATCCACTTCAGCCTCCCAAAGTGCTGGGATTACATGTGTGGGCTACTACACCTGGCCTGCCCACTTTTTTTTTTTTTTTTGAGATGGAGTCTCGCTCTGTTGCCCAGGCTGGAGTGCAGTGGCACAATCAAGCTCTGCCCCCTGGGTTCACGCCATTCTCCGGCCTCAGCCTCCAGAGTACATGGGACTACAGGCGCCCGCCACCATGCCCGGCTAATTTTTTGTATTTTTTCAGTAGAGACGGGGTTTCACCATGTTAGCAAGGATGGTTTTGATCTCCTGACCTCGTGATCCACCCGCCTCTGCCTCCCAAAGTGCTGGGATTACAGGCGTGAGCCACCACACCCGGCCCTGCCCACTTTTTAATAGGATTGTGTAGTTTTTGCTGTTGAGTTGTTTGAGTTCTTTGTATATTTTCAATATTAGTCCTTTATTGGACAGATAGTTTGCAAATATTTTCTCTTATTCACCAGGTTGTCTCTTCATACTGTTGACTGTTTTCTTTGCTAGACAGAAGCCTTCTAGTTCAATATGCTATCGTTTTTCTTCTGGTCTTCTTGTTGTCTGTGACTTTGAGGTCTTGGCCATAAAATCTTTGATACACTAATGATCTAAAGCATTTTCCCTGTGAGTTCTTCTAGTAGTTTTATAGTTTTGAGTATTACTTTTAAGTTTTTCTTAATCCATTTTTAGATAATTTGTTGAAAAATAGTGGTAGAGTTTTACTTTTCCATATATGGGTATCTAGTTTGCCCAGCATGATTTATTGATTAGAGTATCCATTCCTTAATATATGTTATTGGCATCTTTGTCAAAAATCAGTTGGTTCAAAATACACGGATTTATTTCTAGGTTCTCCATTCTCTTTTATTGGTCTGTGTATCTGGTTTTGTACCAATATGATGCTGTTTTCATTATTATAGCTATGTAGTATATTTTGAACTCAGGTAATGTGATGACTCCAGCTTTGTTCTTTGTGCTCAGGATTGCTTATTGCTTTAGCTATTTGGGTCTTTTCTGGTTTCATACAAATTTGATAATACTTTTCTCCTATTTCTATGAAGAATGCCATTGGTATTTTGATAAATATTGCATTGAATCTATAGATTGCTTTGGACTGTATGATTACTGCAGCAATATTATTATTAACAATGAGCATTGAGATGTCTCTTTGTGTGATCTTCAATTTCTCTTATCAGTGTTTTGTAATATTCTTTGTAGATATCTTCCACTTCCGTGTTCAAATTTATTCCTAGACATTTTAGATTTTTTGTAGCTATTACAAACAGAATTGCATTAAATTTATTTTTCAGCTAGTTCATTATTGGTGTATAGAAAGCTATTAATTTTGTATATTTATTTGATGTTCTGCAAATTTACTGACTTTGTTAATCAGTTCTATGAGTTTTTTGATAGAATCTTTAAGATTTTGTATGCATAAGGTCATATCATCTGCAAAGAGAGACAATTTGACTTTCTTTTTAAATAACTTGTACACATTTTATTTATTTCTTTTGCCTGTTTGTGATGGCTAGAACTTCTGCTATTATGTTAAATAGGAGTGGTCAAAGTGGTCATCCTTGTCTTGATCCAATTCTTAGGTTTCAGATTTTCCCCATTCAGTATAATGGTCTCTGTGGCTTTGGCATATATTGCCTTTATTATGTTAAGGTGTGGTCCTTCTATGCCTAATTTGTTCAGAATTTTTATCATGAAGCAATGTTGAATTTTTATCCAATGTTTTTTCTACATCTGTTGAGATGCTGACCTGATTTTGTCCCTCATGCTGTTTATGTAATGTAACACATAAATTAATCTGCATATATATTAGTTTATTTTTCATTGCTATAAAGGAATATCTGATGCTGGGTAATTTATAAAGAAGAGGGTTATTTGGTTAATAGTTCTGCAGGCTGTTCAAGAAGCATAACACAAAAATCTGCTTGGATTAGATGCCAATATTACAATAATCTATTGCATATTTCAAAATAACTAGAAAAGAAGAATTTGAATGGTTTTAGAATAAAGAAAAGACTAATATTTAAGATGATAAATATTCCAAGGCCACTGATTCGATCTGTAATAATTATATAAATGTATAACACATGTATCCTGAAACTATATATGTCTATTATGATTTAGTAAAAGGACTCCTAGTGCTCTATATAGTTCTATACTTATTAAGATTATATCTGACATTATTGTTCTGTCTTATTAACATGTTTCTAAGAATGTGTATGTTTATATACAAATGACTAAGGATTGCAGTATTTTTCTAAAATTATGTAACATATATGTTCTTAATATTGTCAGTCTATTTTTATTTGCTTATTTTGAAATTCTTCATAATTTGTAAGAACAATTAATTATTGAAATAATTTTTGCAATAACTGATAACATTAATAAATTTCAACATACAAAGCACATAATGAAATTTTGTTTTTGTTTTTTTTCCATGTGGATTTATCTAGAATGCTTATCCTTCTAAGATAGTAAATATGCAGATATTAACAATAAATACAAATGACGCATCTTATATATACCACTAATATTATAATGGTAATTAATATGACAGTCACACACTTATTGATTATGGTTACCTGAAGTTCAGGAATGGCAGGAATGTGTTTACCTGGATATCCAATAATTCATCCTTCCAAAGGTCAGATTTATATCTCACACCAAAGAGAAATTTTTTGCAAAATTCAAGAGTCAAATGTAGACTTTGTAATATCTCTAGTAGGTATTATTTCTTTTTTACAGATAAGGAAATCAAAGTTTAGTAAATGGCAAATTAAGAGTAAAATTAAGAAAATAAAAATTTTCTTCCTTTTGTATAAATTTAGTGAGTATGGGTAGCCTGATAAAAATTCCTTTTTTCTTTACCCAGCAGGCAATGAAGTATAAACCTATTTACACTTCTTTCAGGCCAAAATATCCAAGGTCATTCATTCACTTAATAAAATTGTTTGCATACTTTTTAAGGTTAAGGCAGTATTCATGTTACTAGGAATATTGCATTGAACAAAAACAGTGTTCCTATTTTCATGAAACAAATATTTTGTTAAGGAGTGACAGGCAATAAATTGTAAGCCAATAAACGTGTAATTAATTAAGAAGAAAATAAAGCAATAGTTCATGGGTGAGAAAGGGTGCTTTTTTATATTATTTGTTATGAAATATTTGATAAAGTGACCTTTTAATAGAGACCTGAATAAAACAAGGTTCAACTTTTCAATCTTTAATATAGAAGTTGTCTCTAAAGGTGAAAATGGAATATGTTCTACTCATTTATTTATGAACTGCTTTAGGAAAGACACAGTGAGAAGGATGCCATTGAGGCAAGATTGTTGTGGTGGTTACTTTAATTTAGTTTAGTTTTGTTCAGAGCACTAGATCCCTTGGGCTGAAATTTACATAAGCATAAGAAATATGTAATATTTTTGGTTCTTTGAAATTTCTAGGTATTTTTACAGTGAGGCATAAATAGTAACCATTCTATTTCTTCTCCAAGGCAAAACACAATCCAAATTTATCAACTAATTAATGACATCTAGATTTGAACTCTCAGTTTCAGAGTTTAAAATTTGAATCAAACACATGGATGTCAGGGTACATAGGAATTCCACTAACACAAACAGAAAAATATTGAATCAGAAGCTCTTGAACTAATAAATGTCTGACATAAGCCTAAGGCAAAATGTAAACATCACAGAATCCCAGCTCTTTCTGGAGACATATGCAGATATATAAAATCCAGACTACATCACAAAAATATTGTTAAAATATTTATAATCTTCTCCTTCTTTTATGTCTTTCTCTTTCTATGGCCTCCAAAAATAATAAAATTAAATTCTGGCCAATATTGTTCCTATGAATTAGCTCATCTATCACTCTGTGTTTATTGAGCAATTATAAATGTTGAATATATAGTCAGCTCTAAGCAACTTTAAGAGCCAATATTTCAGACACTGTACTTATTTTTTAAATGTACAGGAAATTAAATAGAATTTCTATTTTCAAGAGGGCTTATAGTCTCTCCTGGGTAAGATAATATTTAAATTAAGTAAAATAGAAATGTAATAATGTTATGACTCTTAAAAAGTAAGAGTTTCTATACAGTGCTACGGTCGCACACAAAGGGGAATTTCTAACCCTCCATGGAGATGTTACGGATGAATTTCCAGAGAAGTTCATACATGAAGAATTAGGTATTCTTTATATAAATAAAAATGAGAATAAAGATATCAGCGGAGGGAAGATTGCCAAGGCATAGAGATAAGGGTCTTCACCTGAAAGTCAAGGTGTGTGCATAATATCATGTGGCCAGTATCAAATTAAAACAAACAGTTATAACATGCTAATACATGTGAATTTTATTCTAAAAGGGTTAGGGAAACATTTAAGTTTTTTAAGCAATTAAGTTTCATGTGACACATCCTTGCCAACACTTGATATTGCCAATCTTTTTTTTTTTTAACTTTAGCCTTTCCAAAGGGTATATAGTGATATCTAATTCTGACTTTTCTTTTTTATTTTCTTAGCAACTGTTAAGCATTTTTTTTTTCATGTTCTTATTGGGCATGTATATCACTTTCCTTTGTGAAATGTGCATTTTTACAATTGGAGGGTTTTTTAAATTCCTTTTGAGGCAGAGTCACTCTGTCACCCAGGCAGGAGTGCAGTGGCACAATCACACCTCATTGTACCTTGACCTCCTGGGCTCACGTGATCCTCCCACCTCATTTTTAAATTTTTTTGTAGAGACAAGGTCTCCCTGTGTTGCCCAGGCTGGTCTTGTACTTCTGGGCTCAAGCAATCCTCTCACCTCAGACTCCCAAAGTGCTGGGATTACAGGCATGAGCCATCGTACTTTGTTTGTCCTCTTCTTATTAAGATGTAGGAATTCTTTACATATTCTTGACACAAGTCAAACTGTTACTGGTGGAAGTCATCTAAGTTACCGGCAGTGAATCCGTACGAGTTTACAGCAACCTCAATTCTTACCTCCTCAGAAGAAAGAATTTAACTGAGGGGCATAAGGCAGAAAAGGAGACTGAGGCAAGTTTCAGAGCAGGAATGGAAGTTTGTTAAAAAGCTTTAGAGCAGGAACAAAGAAAGGAAAGTACACTTGGAAGGGACTCAAGAAGTCATCTTGAAGGTCAAGTGCCCCACAGGACCTTGAACCTAGGATTTCATATAACTGACTTCCAGTGTTTTGTGTCCCCTTTCCCTTGATTCTTTTCTTAGACTGAGCTGCCTGCATGCGTGGGGACCTAATAGCTTCTAGGAGGCGAGCATGCACAGTGTGTTTACTGGAATCGTATACATGCTCACCTGAGGCTTTCTTCCCTTTTTCAGTGGAATGTCCCCCAAAGATCATATTCCAGCATTTTGCCTTTTAAAGTGTATGCTCAAGCCCACGCGCCCAATTCCTGAAAGCTGCTGATTACCAATTTCAGGTACTTTTATCTCTTGGGAAACTGGCTCTCCCTGGGTGCTGGCTGTGACCAATTACTGTTTTAGAGAGGCAGTGTAGCAACTGCCTGACCATCACCTGATGGCAGCCTAACATTCCTGATGGGTTGGAGGAGCCCTCTCCTCCCCTGCTCAAGCCTGACTCACTACCTACTGTAAAAGAAATGACTCAATTATGCTGTCTCTGTATATGGTTTTATTTAAATGTATGCTGTTTTGGGTTTTCTAAACCTCTTAAATTTGTGTATTTATGTCTTCCAAAAAATATGAGAAGTTTTTAATGATTATTTCTACAGTCATTTCTCATGCCTTATCCTCTCCATCATATCTATTGTAAAATTAATATTTTCCCCTTGGTAATTTTGTGCGAATATACTTTGAGACTATATAAATATCTTGTGTTTCATCCACTAATTTTAGCATCTATTAACGATTCTTGCTTGCAACAAGTATTACTGAGGTGTTAGCCAAGTAGTGTTAACCAAATGGTAATTCTATTTTTCCAATATTTTTATACATTTACAAATTGTAAATGTAATTGAAATGCAAACAAATTTACTGTGACAAAAAGTATTATCAGTTGTTTCAGGGAAATAAGGCAGAGGGGGCAGGATTATCAAGGGCAGAGGAAACTTATACAGGAGATAGATGTGTTCACTATCTTGATTTTGGTGATGGTTTCCTGGGTGAATATATATTTCACAAGTTATCAAAGTACACTGTACACTGTAAATATCTGTAAATATTCACAACTATACTGTAAATATTTGAAGCTTACTGTATGCTAATTATACCTACATAAATTTGATTTTTTTAAGTGAGGTTGAATTTTTTATATATTTTAATTCTCCTTCACCCAGTCCTGGTTCACAAAAATAGTTCTTTATCAAAAAAATCTTCATTTTATCAAAGTTATATTAAATCATTAGTATTTTATATTTATTTTTATTAGACAAAAGTATAACAATTGCTAGCATTTGGGGAGGGTTAAATGAGGGTATAAAAGGGGGGAAGAGAAGGAAAAGGAATTATTAAAATTGAGATTTGAGGGGAGCAAGAACTAAGAATACACTTTGTTGTTTGAAAAATTGAGTCTTGGCCGGGTGCAGTCACTCATGCCTGTAATCACAGGCCAGCCTGGCCAACATGGCAAAACCCCATCTCTACTAAAAATACAAAAAATTAGCTGGGCGTGGTGGTGCATGCCTGTAATCCCACCTACTCAGGAGGCTGAGGAACGAGAATCGGTTGGGCCTGGGAGGCAGAGGTTGCAGTGAACCGAGGTTGTGCCACTGCACTCCAGCCTGGGTGACAGAGCAAGACAGTGTCTCAAAAAAAAAAGGAAGAAAAGGAAAGAAAAATTTAGTCTTTTCATTTAATATTTGAATATGCATAATTCTAAGAGAAAAAGATGGAATGGGGCCTGGGAACTGAGGAAACTGGATTCCCAACCTGAAGGTGACAAAAATTAACTGTTCATACTTAAGCCTACTAATTTTATCCTCTCTATAAAATGAGATTAAATCTGATGATCTCAAATGATTTTTTTTTCTTTACTCTAAGGCTATGTGATGCATGACTCTTTAAAAGAATTTGTAATGGCCAGGAGCTGAAAAATAATTTCATGAATCTCTAACGTAAATACTTTATTTATGTCCAGCCAACTAAATTGCATAATCCTTTATGAATATCATGCTGAAGAAAACCACTTACTGGTTCATTATAATAAATAATAGTTTTTCTTTAAAATGTCCTATTAAACTATGATGTACATTGTAAAAGAATGATAAATTTTAGTTGCTCCAAGTTGTGAACAGAAAATGTTTGTTAAGCATAATACTCTTAGTTTATCAACTCAACTTGGTTGTATTAAACATGCATTCACATATATGAAAGGAAAATAATCAATTTAAATTCATATTAAATATCAGAAAATATAAATGTACATTATATTTCAAAGCAGATAACTATATTCATAAATTATAGAATATTGCTATAAAATAAAACACAAGGGTTTTGTTCATTAAAAAGAACACATAGATAGACAATGTAAGTGTCTGTTTCTTTCACTAGGAATGATATTGTGTGTTAAAGAAAAATTATTTAGTGATACTTGTTAAAGCAAAACAAGGAAGACTATTCAGGACCATCACAATAAGTATAGGGATAACTGAAATGGTATTTTGCAATGGGGAAGAGAGATTGGGCTCAACTCCAAATAAAGCCCCCCGGGTAAGGATTTATAGCGAAGAAGCAGGGTGAGAACCAGTGGATGGAAAATTACTAAAAGGAAACATCAAGGGGAAGGGAGATTCTGGCTAGCTCCATCTAACAGGATTCTTGCTAAAGATAGGCATCACCTGGCGGATGGAGGATGAAAAACCTGAGCAGATGTTTAGGGTGATCACATATCCAGGGTGGAGGTTCTTGCTAAACTAACTTTGCAGGGTTCTTTGCTAAAACTGGGTTTACAAGAAAGTGCATATATGGGATGAGGAGAAGATTCAGGAGCCTAACTAAATTTTGGTCAAGCAAAGAATCTTTGTCCTAAGCAAAAATTAGTGTTGTGAAAGCATATGCAGAAGGAAATGAAATCAAGGCTTTGTTTGTGTGTGTGTGTGTGTGTGTGTGTGTGTGCCTAAAACTTACCGCTTAGCTATGGAAACACTAACAGAATGATTACCTTTAACAATTTTTTGGTGAAATCATTTTGAAATAACTAAGTTTAATTTAGGAAATGAGTCATTACTATTATTCAAAAAGAGAAAATAATTCTTCATAATGAGACTGCATTAAGAAGCTAAAAAGTAATTATTGCATGCAAACTGTGCACAGCTTGCACTTTGGCAAATTCGTAAGAGTTAAATGCTAGACTGTTCAACTACTTCCAAAAATCAATGAGAAAGGGGGGGTCAAAGAAGAAGAGCACAGAAATTCTTTTGCATTCATGAACAATTATATGCTAAGGGAAATGTTTAAATGTTCCACTCTCCTTGGGGGAAATTTCTGCCTCAGAATTCTCACTACCTTTAAAAGAAAATTATTTCCTTTGAAAGACAACACTTTCAAAGACTTTCGTGACTGTGAACTGGCATTAGAAGAAACCAGCTTCATTCTATGGATATTTACATAACACTACATAATAGGAAAATAAACAGGGTAAAAACAAGGAGGGAAAGGAAGTGAAAAATAAAGAGATAATAATAAACGGAAAAACAAAGTGGATACCAAAAAAAGTATCTGGGCTTGTAAATAACTATTATCTATTGCTTCAGACAAAAGTTTTTGAAATGTAAATGATTCCATAGTGAGTATTTTCTTTTACAATAACTGACTCTCAGTTATCTTACAGATAATTATGTTTTTCTTAGATAAATCAGTCCTTAAAGTTTTTACATCAACTGTTTAAAAAAGATGAGAAAAGTAAATTAATTAAATATGTTATATACATTCTGAAAAATCTACTTAGACCCATCTTTCCCAAGAATTGGCTCAATTAATTGATTCCACAAATGCCTAGACATAAATTGCTATCATTCTACTGTCAATAATTTTGGTCATTTTGGAGCTGTTTAACATTCAGAATGTTGAACAGAAGTTGGGGTGAGACCAGAATAGAAATGAAATCCAAACTAGTCAATTTTATTTTATTGGACATCTCTGGTAAAAACGGTTTAGTAGATGGAGATTCTGAGTTAAAACAGCACTTTATGTTTTCCTGGAGTCTTAGTATTTATACTATAATTTTCTTCAGTAAGCAGGGAAAATTTGTAATTGCAGGGGTCTTGATAGCAAGCAGTACAGTTGCTCCCCCTTACCTGCAGTTTTGCTTTTGCATTTCAGTTTCTCCTATCAATTGAAGTCTGAAAATAGGCAAGTACAGTAACAATAAGTCATTTTGACAGAGAGAGGCCAAATTCACATAAAACTGCTATCTTTTATTAGTAGCAGTTAGCATTGTTAATCTCTTAGTGTACCTAATTTATAAGTTAAACTTTATCATAGATGTGTATATATAGGGAAAAAAATAGTATATATAGGGTATACATATTCACTGGTACATATATTCACCAGATGTCTTGGAATGTATCCCCTGCAGATAAAAGGGAAGCACTATACTCAAAATATATGTGTCATTTATGCTATAATTGTATCCACAATAAACATGGAACAGATTTACATTTATAATATGTGAAACCATTTATTGAGTTTTCAGAATTGTATTTTATAATATTTATTGTCTAGATATATACCAACATTAGAACACACACACACACACACACACACACACATATACATTGGTCTACTATTTCATGACTATTAAGAAGTCCTGGTGCCTTCCACAATTATTCCACCAATCACGGCAAACACCCCCATTCGTGCATTTTTAGGTAACCTAACTTCCCTAATTCCAAAGCCTCTTCTAGTCTTCTTCACAACTCCCAATGAACTGTTTCAGCACAGTTTCTGCTCTTAACAAATTCCAAAGCATGTTTGTCATAGCTACTAGTCAGCAAAATGTTCATTAAGCACTCAACCACTGTGTAGAATGGATTGCCCCACTACATAAGGAAAGACCTAGAATTAAGTCATGAAAACCAGCACGATGTTAACAAAAAAAGAACCTTTTCAGTGGGTGCTTGTATTTCCTCTCTTCTTTTTAAAGAGCAGTATAGACATGTACTTACAAGAAGGGCAATTTCCCTTCCTTGAAACTGACATACGTATGAACCACCTATTTACAATTTACTTCATATCCTGGTTTTCCATTTCTCCTTTAAAATATTTTCCAGAACATTTGAAGTAGACAGTGATGGCCGGTCCAACTACAAGAAGATGTTTTTACTCTACTTCTCAATTTACTGCTTTATCTTATGAGCATTAAAAATGTGAAATGACGGCTGGGCATGGTGGCTCACGCCTGTAATCCCAGCACTTTGATAGGCCGAGGCGGGTGGATCACCTGAGGTCAGGAGTTCGAGACCAGCCTGACCAACATGGAGAAACCCCGTCTCTACTAAAAATACAAAATTAGCCAGACGTGGTGGCGGATCCCTGTAATCCCAGCTACTCAGGAGGCTGAGGCAGGAGAATCACTTGAACTCGGGAGGCAGAGGTTGCGGTGAGCCAAGATCGTGCCATTGCACTCCAGCCTGGGCAACAAGAGTGAAACTCCATCTCAAAAAAAAAAAAAAAAAAAAAAGTGAAATGACAAGACTCCAGGTGTACATAACTGTAGCTCAAATTTTAAGTAACTCAAAATGAATGATACTGTGAACTGAGGTAGTTAGAGATTCAAACTGAAACATACTTCTCAAATGTGCAAAAGCCACTTCAAATAGGCATGTTACATTCAACAGTAACTCTTATGACATGTAGACATTATTAAACTTTTAAAATTAATACTTCTCAAGGTTTTCTTATAGCTATACAGAAAATAGTGTTATCATATACATATACATATCTTCATCTCCCAAGATGAGTATGTATCTTCATATTCTATGTAAGAAAACAAAAGTAAAACAATGAAGTTACATGAACTTGAGGTAGACACATCTCTTTGTTATCATTGTCTCAGATTGTCAGAGTGGATTTGATGGGCTTTTAAAAATAAAACAGGCTGGGCGCAGTGGCTCACGCCAGCACTTTGGGAGACTGAGATGGGTGGATTATCTGAGGTTAGGAGTTCGAGACTAGCCTGGCCAACATGGTGAAACCCCATCTCTTCTAAAAATATAAAAATTAGTTGGGCATGGTGGCACACGCCTGTAATCCCAGCTACTCGGGAGGCTGAGGCAGGAGAATTGCTTGAGCCTGAGAGATGGAGGTTGCAGTGAGCCAAGATCATGCCACTGCACTCCAGCCTGGCTGACAGAGGGAGACTCTCAAAAAAAAAAAAAATACAATAAAAAATAAAATAAAACAATGTGAAAGTTGTCACTTTTATTTTTTTAATTCTTATGTTTTCTACCCAACAAAAGCAATCTAACAAAAACTAAAAGAAACCCAATACACAGCAAAATACTGTAGAAGTGCCTAAGGAAGAGCTTCAGCTCTCAAACAATCATGGGAGTAACTAAAGTGCATCTCCTGTTGAGAAGGACCAGCTGGGGCTTTGGGCAAGAGGTTGATTAAGGAGACTTGCGCTACCGACCTACAGCTCAGAGAGTACTGGATGTATTTAATAACAAGTCAGCTGTGAGTCTTTCAGAATCCAGATGGCAGTGATTGTTTGCCTATATATTATAACATGTAAAGCACATTAAGAAACATATAGCCAATTGCATAGTTACACAAGACAGGCGCATTTGTTTGCGAGGGCAGCTGTAACAAAGTACCACACACAGAGTGGCTTAAAACATAACTTACTGTCTCACAGTTCTGGAGCTTAAAGTTTGAAATCAACGCATTGATAGGGCCATCCTACCTCTGAAGTCACTAGAAAAGGGTCTGTTCCATAAGTTTCTCCTAACTTTTAGTAATTCCTTGGTTTATGGCAATATAACTACAATCTTCACATGGCATTCTTCCTCTGTTTGTGTTTGTCCATGGCCCAAATTTCTTGCTTTCATAAGGATACTAGACATGTTGGAATCCACTTAAGTATGACCTCATCTTAACTAATCAGATCAGCAAAGAACTCAATACCAAACAAGGTCAGGCTCTGAGGTAGCAGGGGTTAGGACTTCAACATAAAAATCTTTGGAGGAGATAATTCAGCCCGCAACAAAATACAAATAAATGTCTTCCTACAAGCAAAAATTACAGATAGATAAAAATTAATATAGGACCAGGTGCAGTGCTCACGCCTGTAATCCCAGCACTTTGGGAGGCACATTGGGAGGCACAGGCGGGTCACATGAGGTCAGGAGTTCCAGACCAGCCTGGCCAACATGGTGAAACCTCGTCTCTACTAAAAATACAAAAATTTGTTGAGCATGGTGGCACATGTCTGTAATCCCAGTTACTTGGGAGTCTGCGGCAGGAGAATCGCTTGAACCGGAGAGGTGGAGTTTGCAGTGAACCAAGATCACACCACACATTCCAGTGAGCTGAGACTGCACTATTACACTCTAGCCTGAGCAACAGAGCAAGACTCCATCTCAAGAAAAAAAAAAAAAAAGGCAAATTAACACATTATCACACCCAGATATTGGAATAGTATCTGTAAGTCTTATATCATTCAGGCATGAACTAAGTTGTACTAAATTCTATGTATGGTAAGCAAAATGAAGGCCAATTATTTGGCTCTAATAAAGTTCCATTTTTTTTGAAATATCTGTTTACTGGGACAGTTACTCAATATTTTGAGGCCAGAAAGACAGCTAATCTAAAACTGGCTAAAAGCTAATGCTTTTAGAACAAAAATGATATAATTAACTCATTTTCACTTATCTGATGATTTCCTAACTGACAAATCTCTGTAAAAGCACTTTTATCAGGAGAGAAAAAAACCCCAAACCAAAAATATCTTCCTTTTATAAAAAATTTTAGCAAATAATTGTAGATAGTCTTTAAAGTTTACACCTGTGATGTATATTTTATACCTAGTCAAACATTAAAGGGAAAATAAAATGCTACTGACTTTCAGTTTTATTGTTCCTGTATATTATTTCCTATGTCATTAGTTTTAAAAAGCTTAGAGAACAAAGTTACTAGTTGTACAGATTAAGAAGGATGTTTAAAAATATGTATGATCAGATTTTCAATAAATTTAAATTGTCAGAGACTCTCAATTCATTTTAATACAACAAACATTTGTGAATTGCCAACAACATGAAATACATTATAGCAAGCACTGTGGAAATTAGACAGAAAAATAAGATACAGTTCTTTCTCCCTGAAGGGGAAGTTACAGTTCAGTTACAGAAACTGAAAATAAGTAACTGAAATAGAAAATTAAAGTTAAGCAGTACCACTATAGAATTAATTTTAAAGTATAATAATAATAGCAATAGCAACAATAATATAACATTTAACAATGATATGGTACTTCTATGCCAGGTACTAGTCTAAATTATGTATATATATTATATATATATATGTGTATGTGTGTGTGTGTGTGTGTCTATGTCTGCATGTATATTTAATCTCTACAACAATATTATAATACAGATACTCTCATTATACTTTTACATGTATAAGAAACTGAGGCAAAGAGAGACAATATAAGTTGGTTTCTGAGACTGCAGAGTTAAAGTTTGCCGTTATGACTGAAACCCAGGCAGTCTGTCTCTGCAGAATCTTTTTTCTTGACCATTACCCTGTACTATGTCCCTACTCTTAGAATCTCTGGCAGATGATATTTTTGGTCTACATACTAATCTGGAACCCATCAAATACAACAAAAATTGTCAAAAGTATTGGAATGAGGAAAGATTCATGTCACTAACTTAAAAAGAAAATGTTTTTCAAATTTGGTGGGCTTTCGACCAGATGATGAGGAGTTGGTAAAACTATCAGATGCTATAGATATGGAGTAGAAGAGACATTTCTAGTCTTCCTTCCACCAAATACATGCTCAGATCTCACTTAAGGGACAGATTTCATCAAAAGTCTGTAAAGCTACTCAAGGAATGCTTCTTACTTGGAATAATGATTCTGACACAATTGGTGGATCATGGGAGAAGCAGAGGACATGCTTGAAAAGACCAAGTTCCAGCTTCAGAATAGCAGAAGAGCAGGGCTAAAGCAGAAATGCTACACAAGCTATCTCTGCTTTCCACATTCCCTCCTCTGACTCTGGAGAAACACCTGGAGGAGATTGGGTAAAAGGGTAAGGGAAGAAGTAATCACTCAGGCAGTTGTGATTCAGAGTCAGAGGGGCAGAAATAAGTATAACAAGGAGAATCTGCTATGTGGGGGTTCACCCACTGATTTTTTTTTCCTGAAGGAGGAAACACCAATAATTATGGAAGATTTGTTTAAAAATTCATTTACTCCAGATTTATAAATTTAAATTGCCAAGTGCCATGGCTTACGTCCCTGTCTCATTTCAAAAACGAGGACTAAGCAGCATGGGGCCTATGCCAAAATACATATTTTTTTAAATTAAGAGAAAACAACAGGCAAAAAATGACCCCTACTGCCATGATCAGCTCCACCCAATTCTTGTAAGAAACAAAGAAAACACCCCTTAATATGTGCTTTAAAAATAGCATTAGTACTCCTACACCTTTAAGACTAAAGGAAGGAGTAGTACCTTCCAGAGAGCCCATCGCAAAGTGACCCTTGCAACCAAGTTAATTAATAAGAATATGGCCTGAATAACCCACACCTTTGTTGGCCTGACTAATCAGGATGAATGCTGGCTTTGCTGTTCATCTCTGTCAAAGTCAGAAACCTCGGGTTCCCTGGACATTCATTTTCACTAGGACTTTAATTCTCAGTTTGTTGTCTCCATCCTTTTATCTGACTTATTCCCTTAACCTTTTTCTTCTTTTACTGTGCCCTCAGGTACTGCAGGTCTGAGCCAGCAAACTCCGCTATCTGTACAATCTTTTATTTGACTTTCTCCAAGCTTTCTTATTTAAGCTGAAACGGCATTCCCCTAAAGGCACCATGTCCCCTTCTCCAAGGGAGACTATTTATCTCTCATTTCCCAGGTACATTAAGCTCTCTCTATCTCTTCTCCCTCCACTCCTTAGTCTTCAGCTAGAGCAGCCAGAAGACGAGATAGGAAAAAATAAATGTCTTAAAATGCATTGATGAATACAAAGTAAATAAAAGCCAGCAAACTAAACTTAAATAATTATAAACTCATTTTAACAATAACATCAGGAAATACATGTTTTGATTTTTGCTTCTTTAAAAAAACACTGACCCCTATATAGATGAAAATGTGGCGAACAAGTTCCTCTTTACAGTGGCCTATGATCAATTAATATTTAACATGTACTATCACCTTTAAATCCAGAGCCGTGGTATACTAAAAGTTTAGAAGATTGAAGTAATCTGATGAATTTAAATAACTAAAAGGAATGAGTTAATTTTCTACATTTGCTGTTTGAGACAGTGACGGGAATTTGCCTATTTCCCAGTTTGGCTTAATTCAAGAGTCGATCCTGAGCCTTCTCTTCCTTGTTCCCTTCTCTTCCCAGTTCCCTTCTCTTCCCAGATGAGCTCATCTATTCCCATAAATACCATTTCTGTGCTGACAACTCAAATATTCATATCTCAAGCTAAGTCATTTCCCATAAGCTAAACTCATATAACCAACCACCTACTTAAAATT
The DNA here is from genome assembly GCF_029281585.2 of Gorilla gorilla gorilla. NCBI lineage: Eukaryota > Metazoa > Chordata > Mammalia > Primates > Hominidae > Gorilla > Gorilla gorilla. The sequence goes on along the minus strand of NC_073231.2, from coordinate 94,289,904 downwards.
TCCACCTCATGGCCTTTGTACATTACCTCCAAATTAAAACTTTTGTTTTTCCTACCCACTACTCAAACCAAACCAAGGTTCATCTGTGATTCCTCCCATTCTTTCACCCACCTATGTTTAATCCATCTTAAGTTCTGTGGTTTCTATTTCTAACACATCTCAAATCTCTGTCAATGTCCGCTCAGCCCCTCTCCCACAGCCCTCCTATACATCACAATCATCTCTCATTTACAAGTACTGCTTTACTGCATTTGCACCCTATTTATTCTCCCAGCATCTACTTTCTCCAGCTCCTTCAACTGCAATCGACTTTGTACATCAGCAAATCAGATCACTATTTTCCTACTTTAAATCCTCTAAAAACTTTCCATTTAATTTAAAATTAAGTCCATTCTCCCTAGTGACCTGAGAATGCCCTAAATCAGGAGTCAGCAGACTTTTTATTTCTGGTAAATGCCAAACAGTAAATAGAGGCTTTGCAGGCCCTGTGGTTGTATCATTGTAGCACAAAAGCAGGCATAGATGATGTGCAAACAAATGGGCATGGCTGTCTTCCAATACAGTTTTATTGATGAACAATGAAATTTGAATTTTATAAAATTTTTACATTTCACAAAATATTCTTCTTTTTATTTTCTCCATCATTAAAAAATATAAAAACTATTCTTACTTGACAGACAGCCATATAACATCAGGTAGTGGGCCAGACTTGGTCTATAGGCTATAGTTTGCTAAACTTTCCTGAATAATTACCTCAGACCACCTTTCTGACATCTCCTTGTACCTGTTATTCTCCAAATCAGTATGTCCTAGCCATACCAGCCTTCTTTCTGTTCTTAAAATACTCCAGTCTCCCAACTCAGATCCAGTGCCACACTTACCTCAAACTTAGAACGTGGCTTTGCTTGTGGTATGAATGGCTTGCTCCTTATCCTTTATCCATCCACAAAAATACAGTCTCTTCATAATCTAGTCTATTATTTGCCCATTCTAAAGTAAAATTTTAACCCCGTTCTATTAGCCTATTTTCATAGCACTTACAACTCTAGGAAATAACCTGCGTTGTGCCAAGCATATATGTACTAGTCACTCAATGAAAGGCTGACTGAAGTAAAATCATAATTGTATATATTTGCATATAGAACAATAAGAACATGGAATTTTTGAAAGAAAGAGTCATACATTGATACATATAAATACTATAGAAGAATTATCCTTAACATACTCATTGGCAAAGTTAATATATTTCAAGGAAAAGAAAAGAAATTTATAAGCATCAACGCAAAGAACAAAGTCACATACAAAAGAGAAAGTAATAAAATTCCAGGTTGGCTTCACAATACATTGCAACTTCCAAGATTACAAAAAAAAAAAAAAGCACAGCAATGTTAAATTATAGGAGAAAGAGCATCTACCTCAAGTAATCATTCAAGAATATAGGAGACTACAGGACAGGAATGGCAGTATGAGGAGCTCGACAGGTCTAATCCCCAGCAAATCAACCATAATTGATAAAAATTATTGGAAAATAATTTAAAAAACAGGCCAGTCATGCTGGCTCACACCTGTAATCTCAGTGCTTTGCAAAGTCGAGGCAAAAAGATTGCTTGAGACAAGGAGTTCTAGATAAGCCTAGGCAACATAGTGAGACCCTGTCTCTAAAAAAAATAAAATTATATATATATATATATATAAATTTAAAAAAAAGGCTCTCATATTTCCTATGGACAAACATTTAATGAAGAAACACTAATTTGAGGCAATCTCCCAAATCTCAGTAAAAAAGTCTATGGCATTTGAAAAGTGAGCCACCCACCTCTTCGCACCCTCTTACCTACTCAACATGACAGAAATCACTCCTGGTGGATGTGGATGAGAAGATGAGGCTCTCTCTTGGCCCAGCCTCCAGGCAAGGGCTATAGTGTCTCTCCAGGAGGGACAAGCTGCTAGCATTTCTCATTGCCCACGTTCCATGTTGCAAAGGTTAAATTCCAGGTGAAAGCAACTGAGTGGTTGAGGGATTCCTTCAACCACCCAGTCCCACTTACAGGGTGGAGGCTATATTCTAGGTACACCTGGCCAAGAATACCAAAGCTCTAATCATCATCACTTCAGCTTGCTCATAGAGCAGAAGTTCAACTCTAGACAGGAAAAGTCAGAAAGATCAGAGGCTAACACCCCAACCCAATGTCCAACTCATAAAGCAGAAGGGTCACTCTAAGACAACTGGGACACTGATTATGCCCCCCACTCCCCACTTCTTAGAAGGGTAAAACTACCTATTTATTATAATAATAGACTCTAAATATTACTCATTTATTTTATTTTATTTTTGAGATGGATTCTCACTCTGTCACCGAGGCTGTAGTGCAGTGGCATCATGTTGGCTCACTGCTACCTCCGTCTCCTGGGTTCAAGCAACTCTCCTGACTCAGCCTCCCCAGTAGCTGATATTACAGGGGCTCACCACCATGCCCAGCTAGTTTTTATATTTTTAGTAGAGACAGGGTTTCACCATGTTGGCCAGGCTGGTCTCCCAACCTCCTGACCTCAGGTGGAACTCCTGACCTCAGGTGATCCACCCACCTCAGCCTCCCAAAGTGCTGAGATTACAGGCATGAGCTACCACACCTGGCCAGTATTATGCATTTTTTTTTTTAAAGTTACAGTGCTGTAAGTTTAAAAATCAAAGATATGGCTATCAATTTGTAAATCCTTAATGATATTTCTAAGGATATATAACTGAGAAAAATTACTTGATTTTACTCTAAGTCTTATATGTAGGGAGAGAGAGATCTTTTCAACCAAAAATTATGTATTCTTAATTATCTCATTGTGTATTGCAGATGTATTTGAAATTCAAATGTGCTTTTCTTTTAATCCATTCCTATGGATAAAATAATGTCAGATGTTAGATCAAGAGGATATCAAGACTAGATATCCCTGAGTTCAATGGATATAGTTGATTTACAAATATGGCAGAAGCCTTCAGCTACAGGGTTAATTATGGGGGGGGGTGGGGGAATTGTCTGTAGCCAGGTGATTATTTCCAAAGGTTAAGTGTTCATCTCTATTTCCTCCTCTGGGCAAAACAATTACCTCTCTAAAACAGCTACCAGGTGCATCACTTTGAAGAGCACTTTGAGGAAAACATTTTTCCTCACTTCCACCTGAAACAAAAGCATGGCTCACTAATGTTTCAGGTGAGCTAAACTCCAATGTATTCAACAGGCTGTCATAGCTGTCCGGCCTTCAGCATCAGCTAGCTACACAGCACTGAAAACAAACATGGTCACACTGCTCAGCAGGAAAATTCAAGGCGTTCTCTTAGTTCTCCCAGTATTCTTCTCGATGAATTGTGTTATAGTTTTACTGACTTTGGCTATGCCAATGCCTAGATATTTGGTCTGCCAGTTGCAAAATTAGACTGGCAGATTAAAGAAATCCCTCTTGGGGTCCATGAAATGTAGAAACAAATTACAGCTGCTGTTCAAACCGTCTGGGTCACTCATAGAAATGCCCATGGTAACGAGCTGTTCTCTGATAAGACTGACTGGAATGAAGCTACTGAATGAGCCTCCAATACCCAGATTGCCACCATTCCTGCCTGAATCCATCATCATACTAAGTATGACAACACATCCACCATCACAGCCTGTGTATGAAATGAAGGACTATATGTTTCTGAAGCAAAAGCTGTCACTGAATGCTAGATGCCTCATTCCTCCCAATAATTAACCTAATTGTTTCATAATGAGAAAGGCTATATGGCACAGGGTATGGAGTACTGATTGACCTCATTCACTCCTGGAAGATTGACCACATCAGACCTTTGAATCCTTTAATGGGCTATTGATAGTATCTCATTAATGTTGACACGTTTTCAGTATATGGTGCTTCTGTTTCAGTCCAATAAGATGATTCCACCCACATCACTGTGAGCCTTGAAACCAATGTGCACCTTGATTTTGGGCCATTTGTAATAAGTGTGTTTTATTTACAAAAGCCACTCAACAATGAGCTGATTGTCAAGGTATTCCATCCACCTTCTGTGTTTCCTCTATCCACATATCAATTATTGTCAAGTGTTGAAAAGATGTCCTCAAAAATCAACTGAAAAATATTTCCAACGCTACATTTCTCACCTCACCTTGTCTTGGTCTACACAACTCATAAAGGGACTATGTTAGGCCATTTTTGCTTTGCTGTAAAGAAATACCTGAGGCTAGGTATTTAAAAATGTGTAAAGAAAAGAGGTTTAACCAGATTAGTTTTGCAAGTTTTACAGGAAGTATGTCACCAACATCTGCTAAGCTTCTGGTGAAGAACTCATGGAGCTTCCCGTCATGGCAGAAGGTGAAGTGGGAGCAGGTACGTCACATGGTGAGAGGAGGAGCAAGAGAGAGAGAGAGGAAGTCCCAGACTTTTAAACAACCAGATCTCACATGAACTAATGGAGTGAGAATTCACTTGTCAACAAGGGATTGGTGCTAAACCATTCGTGAGGGGCCCACCGCCATGTTCTAATCACCTCCCACGATGCTCCACCTCAAACAATGGGAATCACATTTCCACATGAGATTTGGAAGGGACAAACATCCAAACCATATCACAGACTTCGGTTATTAAATGTAGCTCTCTCCAGAAACAGTTAATCCCCTCTTCGAAATGTCCAAGATAATCATGAGAATGAAAATGTTGGGTGAGTATATGAACTTATTTTGGCCATAACCAGTTTCAGGAAAATGCATTTGGGTTTGCTTGTTGTTACATCCTCCAGGTGACAACCTAGACAAAAAAAAAATGGTCTAAGGACCTCAAACTTAATTCTCATTCCATAACTTAGAATCTCTTGTTGTATTAAAATGATCCTAGAACATAAAGATAATAACCGCTTAGTTAAATCTACTGCTCAACAATGCTCCCTAGAGTGGCCCACATGAGCCAGACTGGGAAATATAATGGGTCTTTGAAAGTTTTGTAAAATTCTTTAGCACGTGATCCAGGAGTATCATGTCTTCTACAAGCATACTTGAAATTTTGGCAGGCTAATTCTGTTAGTTTGCAAGTAGGGTAAACCTCGGAATCTACAGAGTGCTTGACATTTGCCTTCTTTGAACCATATGTTTTATCGAGCCTTCTTTACTTTGTTATGTTTGCATAATTTCTCATTGAAATTGTTAACTGAGGTCAATATATTGTTAACCAATATGGAATGATATCATTCCAATCTGAAGTTGTATACTAGTAATCATATTTTCAAATGTTAAACCAATCTTTTATTCCCGGGATAAACTCCAGCTGATCATGGTATAATACTCTTCTTATGTATTGTTGCATTTAATTTACTAATATAGTTTAAATATTTTTGTGTCTTTATATTAACCTACCATTTTTTTTTCCTGTAATGTCTTTATCAGATTGTGTATCAAGGTTATGTTGACTTAATAAAATTCATTAGCAATTTTTTCTTACTCCTATATATTCTAAAAGAGTTTGTGTAAGTTTGGTATTATTTCTTCCTTAAATATTTGATGGAATTCTCCTGTGAAAAAGTCAGGACCTGCAATTGTCTTTGTTTAGAAATTATTTAACAAATTCAAGTACTTTAATAGATATGGGGTTATTCTGATTTATTTATGTGTATTATTTGGGGTAAGTTATGTATCTTAAGGAATTAATCTATTTCATCTAAGTTATTGGATTTGCTGCCATCATGTCTCCATATTATTTTTTCGATGTCTGTAGGATTTGTAGTGACATATGCTCTCTTATTTCAGTTGCGTCTCAGATCTCTTTGCACTACCACTCATCTTCCATTCTTACATCTAGACTTTAATTTCTGTAGTGATTCATTTAGTCAGCAGTTTTCTTTTCTTTTTTAAAAACAGATACTCCAAAATTTAACCATTTATGAACAAATTTGTATCTTTGGTCATATTTTCTGGGGATGCTCAACAATCATTGTGGAGGTATATATTAGCTTTTTCTGTATAGAACCATGAATGCTATTCCAAAATTCTTTTCTGAAAAGAAGTGAAACATAAAACTATGCATTGCAATATTGTTCCCTTTTCTTGTTGCCTATGTTATCTTAACACCATTGGCAGCCCTTATAACTTTATGAGCATTTGCTGCTAAGGCTGGTCTTGAACTCCTGGACTTAAGTAATCCCCCACCTTGGCCTCCCAAAGTGTTGGGATTATATCCTTGAGCCACCATGCCTGACTGAAGCAGTTTTCTTAAAAAATATTGAGGATTCCAGAAGGCTTTTATGTGAGTTACATTTATTGATATTGTAGTGTAAATAACTAAAACTGAGGCACTATTAAGCATAAAAATATGCTTTTCTCAGTTTTCTGTCAGTGAATTGAAGAGTTTAACACAAAAATAAAGTTTGTATGCACACATTGCATACCACAAGTGGCTATGTTATCATAAGAAAATGCTGCCTCCAAATACCATTAGCCATCTGAGTGGCTTGAATGAATACTCAATAAAAGTATCATTAGTAGTTATACTTTAGTGAATGGGACATTTTAAAACAAAAATTCTTCATAAGCACCAAGGAGAATTAGTTATTCAAAGAAGATTCTTTCGCCAAATGTGCTTATAGGCCCACATACAAATGCAGCCCGAATACTAAATGAAAGATTGTTTTCAGAATGGCTCATTATTACATTTCTTTAAGTAAATGAAAAAGTTTAACTTAAAAATAGCTTATAAACACACAGCGAATAAAAGGTATTGGAAGAAATTTCTTTTGCCACACCTGCATATAGACCCATAGAAACATCTTGCCCTGAAAATTTAAGTGGAAGCTTGCTTTCAGCATGGCTCACCATTCTCAGTTTTCTGTCAGTGAATGGAAGAGTTTAACACAAAAATTAAGTGTGTATGCACACATTGCACACAATGAGTGGCTAAGTTATCATATGATAATGTAGCCTCCAGAGAACTCCATGGTAGATTATGAAATAATTAAAATTAAAAAAGAAATCATACCTTAGTGTCATTATGAAAATAGTTTTAATATTATTCATCTCCTTAAAAGGTCTCAGGAACAAACAAGAGTTTCCAGACAATACTTTAAGAACCACAGACCTAGGCCATAAAGGCCCTTCTAAAGTTGCTTCATGTCAGAAACATACTTTTTAAGTTGTATTGAAGTGGATATCATCATCTTTGGTTTGCACATTTTTTATTTAAATTTTTAACTATAAAATAACTTGAAGTACTTGAAATCTGATACACCTTACAGGGATATACTACTCATTTGTCAATATTTCCTCCAATGTGTACATCTTGTCTCTTCAAATATACTTTACTGACTACAGAAGAGCATCTCATATCTTCTTAATAAAAAGCTTTCTGTAGATAACGTACTCCAAAATGTAACAATTTATGAACTAATTTGAATTCTGGGTCATAATTTTTGGAAACACCCAACAATGGTTGTCGAAGTGCTTATCAGCTTTTTCCATGGAGATCCATGAATACTATCAGAAAGTTATTTTCTGAAAAGAAGTGAAATATAAAACTATACATTATTGTTCCCTTTTCTTCTTGCCTATGTTACCTTAACACCTTTGACAGTCCTTATAACTTTATGAAACAAAAACTTCATGCCATATGCATTTTGCAGATTTTTGGGGAAAAAATGGTGGTATGATTTTTTACTTAAGAATATTAATGGCTTTAATTAGACTTTAAAAATAAATGTGTCCCTTGATTGCAATGAGCAAACCTAGTGTCTATATTTTGGTTTGTAACATTATTTCTTCCAAAAACAAAAGAGTTTCTTAAAGAAATTGCTGATTCTGAGGCTGGAAGTAGAGATGTCCAAGATGAAGCTCGGAAACCTTATAGTACCAGAAAGTTAGGAAGTGCTCCAATGTGCACACATGCACACATATACAAATGGGAGTATGTAAAAGGGACATACTTAAAAGAGCTCTTTTTAACACTACTGAGACTATTTGCGTGACAAATAAATAATGAAACATTAAATTATAGCCTAAGATATAAAATTAATATCAATGATTCTATATGCCACAAAAAAGTGGAACATAATTTTCCCCCATTAAGTGTGGTCTCTACACAGTGATTTCCTTTCCAAAAGTGCAGTACAGAAAGGTGGCGGTAAGAATAACTTTACAGTGGAGGAATTCAAAAACCACTACCCCCACCAGGCTATCAAGGTTAACATCAACAGTCATGCTGATACCACCTACACTTGATATGATATGAGAAGAATGGTACTCTTCCCTTGTGATCTTCCTCCCAAGCATCCATAAACCACGTAATTCCATGAGAAAAACATCACATGAAGCCCAACCAAAAGGCAGTCTATAAAATGCCTGATCAATACTCTTCAAAACTGCCAGGTCATCAAAAGCAAGGATAGTCTAAGTAACTGTCACTGTCTACAGAGGCCTAAGGAGACATGAGGACCAAGTGTAATATGGCATCTTGCATGGGATCCTGGATAGAAAAAGAACAAACATTAGGAAACACTAAGAAAATCTGAATAAAGTATTGTCTTTAGTTAATAGCAGTATATCAGTATTGGTTTATTAGTTGTGACAAACGTACCATACTGATTTACGATGTTAACATTAAGAAACTCTGAGGGTGGAGTATACGGGAACTTTATACCATTTTCACAACTTTTCTGCAAATCTTAAAAGCATCCTAAAATATTCTGCCCAATTTCAATATTTTTATTTCTTTTACTCTTGACTGATTAGATGTGTTTTTTCTCATGGTTATTAATATAATTAAATGCCTATCTACAATACCTGATCTCCTCAAAGGACACTGAATATATAATTCGAAGAAAATATACCCAGAATTTTAACATTATTTCCTCTGGAGAAGAATTATACATAGGGCTCTTCTTAAAAGTCACTGAGTATAGTTGAGAGTTTATAACTTTATTTTTTTCTATGTAATCTAATTTTTAATTCCTATGCTTTTATAACTTCTGTGTGTCACAATTTTACTTTTGTATGTATAAAGACACAAATTTACTTTTATATGCACAGAGTAACATGTGCAGGTAACTGTGCAATGGGTGGAAATAAGTTTCTTTCTATTCATCCTTTTCAAAAGCAAAGAGCATACAAGGTATTTGGCTGAGCCCCAGGTCTTATTTTTCCATTTCCACTTCACCTTACTTTTATTTATGAGTTCCAGTCTTTAAATATTTTTCATTTCAAAGTGAATTCTGTTTTTTATTTATTCTTAGGATTCATAGAATACAAACACCAACAATTTCTGTACATTGCAAATGGGGCTTTATGATGAGCAACAAATCTCTTCAGCTAGGAACATTTTAAATTTGAGTTAATTCTGACTAACAGCAAAAGTGTGTTACAAAAGTTTTCACTGGAGGAACTCACACATTGACATTAGAGTAATGGATGAAAATCCAATCATCACAATCATATCCTCCTTTTAAAATTGTTATGAGGGTTAATTTTCACAATGCACTTAGAATTATGATGGAACACGAATAGATGTTACCTAATATCATGATTAGGATGCCTTAGTAAATATTATTTCTTTCTAGGCATATATCCATTATATATACCAACCAGTACAAGTCCTGTTCTCTTCAGAAAATATGAAGAAGGTGAAGACATCATGAGACATCTGCTTAATATTCCCTATCTTCTAGATTCAGCAGTTGAGAAAATAGTCCTTTAATAGATTTTTAGTTATCACAATTAATGTTGAACAAGTGTTTCTTAAACCTAAAGAGTGAAAAAGCACTTCTTCAATGTTGGAAAATGTATCAATTATTTATTAGCACTTACTCATTCTTTTAATTAGGTCAATTATTATTTGCCAACCATATGTCTGACATTATTTCCAAATTGTGTTTGGTGAGGATAATTCCATTAGAAAGATGTGTTCCTTTTCTTTTGTTTATTATCTAGTCAGTAACAAAGGCCATGAACACTTAATTTTAAATGACTGTGTAAGCAGGTTGATATTTGAATCTGGAGTTAAAAAAAGAATGTAATGTAAATGTAAACTGAGTTGGCATATAATTTGGCAGATGGATTGGTAATAGCCCCTATGGAAATAGATAAAATTACTAGCAAAATAATACTTGAGAAAGAAAAATGTATGGAATGAATTCCTCAGGAACTTTAATACTTAATGCTTTTGTAGAGGAAGGGAAAGGAATAGCCAGAAAGATTATGGTTAAATCAAGTGTATGTGGGTAATAGAACTCAAGGAAAGAGCTTATTTCAAAAAGAAAGTATTAAACTCCATTGAGTGTAGTTGCAAAGTAAAATAAATGAAAACAAAAGTCCACTGGAGGACTTTACTGACCCTATTAAGAATAATATTGATGAAATAATAGGGTAGAGTACAGATTAAGGTTAATGAGGGAGGGTGGTAAAAATGGAGCTCATGAATGTAGTTTTGCTCTGTTTTTAATAAAATTTGGTTGAGAAAGGTAAGAAATGATTAAGACAGAGTTTTTGTTTTAAGGTGGTGAAGACTTGAATATGTTCAATGGCTTATAAAATGTAGGAGAGAGGCAATTAATCAATAGTACAAATTTTCTGTGAATTTAGGAGACAGCATATAGAGTTTAATTGATTAAAGATAAGAGAAGCAGGCTGGGAGCGGTGGCTCACACATGTAATCCCAGCACTTTGAGAGGCCAACGTGGGTGGATCACTCGAGGTCAGGAATTCAAGACCAGCCTGGCCAACATGGTGAAACCCCATCTCTACTAAAAATACAAAAATTAGCCAGGCGTGGTGGCGGGCACCTGTAGTCCCAGCTACTTGGTAGGCTGAGGTGGGGGAATCTCTTGAACCCAAAAGGCAGAGGTTGCAGTGAGCCCAGATCACACCACTGGAGTCTTGCCTGACAACAGAGCAAGACTCCGTCTTTAAAAATAAAAATAAAAAAAGAAAAAGAGAAGTAGTTCTAGATTTTAGTAAGTGGTAAGATAAGGAGTACTCTAGATATAGATAGGTTTGGAAATTTGGTGATGAAAAATTGATGGAATACTTGCCTAATGGTTTCCATTTGTGTCCTAATTAGAAGCATAATCGTACGCTTAACATGCTAGCCTGGGGTTTTAAGACAGTCAGAAGTTAGAAGAATGACTGAACCTACACATAGATTGAAGAGAATAGAAGAATAGTCTCCCTGGAGAAATATAACCAAAATAAAAATTGTGATGATGGCTCAGTTGAAGTCAGACAGATGAAGGTTAACATGTGAGGGGGAAATAACAAAAATGAACCTTTCAGATATGAGAAGAGATCAACTCATTTACATCTTGTAAATCTTTGGAAAAAGCTGGGCATAGTGGTAAATATTGCCCCAGCTTCTTGGGAGGCTGAAGTGGGAGGATTGCTTGAGCCCAGGAGTCCAGCCTGGGCAACACAGGAGAAGAGAGGATGGCTTTGAAAGATACCTAGAAATTAGAATCAATGGTAGGAGTTTGTGGAGGTTAAAATAGGTGCATTTTACTCAATAAAACAGTAAGTATTGAGGAGAAACTCTATAGACAAATTTTTAGCAGTAATATGATAGTTTGCAATGGTTACTGGATACAAAATTAATAACAAAAAGTCAGTTATATCTAAACATTAAGAAATAACTAAATAATGTAAAAGAAAAATGCAACTTACAGTAGCATCATAGAATAAAGAAAAATCTGACAAAGATGCATGGTTTTCCAGATTGCATTTCTTGGTGGATGTAGCTCCATCCACAGGTGCAGAATAATGAGGAAGAGGGGCATGCATAACATAGTGGGATACATAACATTATGTACATAACATAATGGGATAAATGTTGACTGTAGAACTTGATATATTTATTCATTTAGCCAACATTTCTTCAATTCCTGCTCTCTGCTGGGCACTGTGGAAGAGTGTGGGGATACATTAAGAAAAAAATATTGATGAGACATCCATGCTTTCTGAGAAATTGCATGAGCTATCTCTAAGTGGATGTCTAGAATATGGCTGCATAAAGAAGGCTGGGCACTGGAAGATGGAAAACAGATTTTGGCTAGAAATAGAAAACTGGTAGATATTTTTGTACATATGAGAATAACCAAAGATAATACATTGTTCCAAAGGTCAAAACTTGGGGCACGCCAGTATGTTGAAAAACTGTTAAAAAAAACTTAAAAACACAAAAATGAGATTAAATTATTCAAAATAGTAAGTTGTTTCTTATTCTAAAAACAAGTCTTTAAAGTAATAATTCTAAATAAACAGGTTTTATATGTTTAGTTCACTGGTTTATATATTTAGTTGTCATCTGAGAAAATATCCTGAGGGAGATAAATTTAAAAAGAAGGAAAGAGAAAGTACAAGAAGCCAAACTGAAGCTATATTACATTAATCACCTAACCTCAAAAGTCATGCACCATCGTTTCTGCTGAATTCCTTTCGTCAATACCAGATTTTGAGAGGAAAGGAAATAAACTTCATAACATGATGAAAGAATGCACAGTCCTGAAAATCATGCCGGATCAGAAATATTATAATGATCATATTTTAAAAGTACAATCTTTCACATCAAATTTTACACACATTTTCTGAATAGTATTTTAAATTTCTAGGTATCTAAGTCACAACCTGGGGGAACTGGCATCACTAAAATATTAAGTATTTCTAGCCATAAATAAACTTTATTTAGGTTTTGTTAAATAGCTCTTTTCACCACATTAGATTTTTTTTCCTATTCTGTGATGCTACTGTAAATGTTGGTTTTCCTTTATATTAGTTAGTCATTTCTTAATGTTTAGATATAACTGACTTTTGGATATTAATCTTATATCCAGTAACCATTGCAAACTATCATATTAGTGCCAACAATATGTCTATAGATTTTCTTCCCAATATGTTTTGTTTCATTGAGTAAAATGAGCATATTTTAAGAGTTCAGTTTGGTGAGTTTTGGCAAATATGTATTTCCATGTAAACCACTATCGCAGTAAATAATATTTTAATCACTTTTCATAAGATAGTTTTGTGTGCCTCTTTCTGGCAAATCCAGTGCACTCAGGTACAATTAGCATTCTGATTACAACAGAAATAAGTAAGTTTTGCACATTTCGAACATCATATAAATGGAATCACACAGCATGACCTCTTTCTTGTCTGGCTTATTTTTCTCAACCATAATGTTTTTTTCTTATATTTTCAGTGTTTTATGTATCAGTACTCTGTTCCTTTTATTGTTTAGTATTAGCCTATTGTATGAATGTACTACAATTTGTTTAGCCATTCTCCTATTGATGGACTGAAGAAATCTGGGTCTAGTAAGGAGGGTGAAACCACATAGCAATTTTAGCAGACAAAGTTAATACTAAGAATAATTAACTCTAAAAGTAAATTAGACTAGCAAAGTACTGGCTAGTAACAAGTGGAGAGAATAAAGAATAAACAATACTTATAAGGAGCAACCACTACCCTTAGGGCTGAGCTAGAGTGCCCAAGGAAGACGTTCCTCCTGGGCCAAGATACAGACCTTGTTGGAGAAGGCATGGATGTGGCTTACCAAATGGCAGAGCTTTCTGGAACTATGCTTGCCAAAACTTGTTGGTAATCTGACCTGTAAGATGCTAGGGAGCACTATTCACAAGGAGGTACTATATATAGCAGAAGCACCCTGTTACAAAACCATCCAACATGGATACTGGGAGAAGCTGAGTGCTACTGGCCACTGAGGGCTACAGAAACTGCACTGAAGAAGGCTGGGTCCTTGCAGGACCCAGCTGAGCAAGCTGACAGGAACCAATAAGCAAAACTTTCTTTTTTCTCCTGTAATGTCTCCCTGCACTCTAATTCTGTGCCAGCTGGAATAAGGGCTGGCAAAAATCTTTAAAGGGCCCAGATTCAACTTCACAAATTAGTCTAAAAGGGTGAGCCAAGAGGCAATAAAGCTATAACCAACATTTAGACCTTTGGATAGTTTTGGATAAAGCTGTAATGAATATATTTTAAAATTATTTGTGGAGTTTTTTTTTTTTTTCTCTCTCTCTCTCTGGTAAATGCCTAGGGTTCATAGAGTAGACTGGATCATAGAATAGACCCTTATTAACTGTATAAGAAACTATCAAAGAGTGGCAGCATTCTGAGATCAGCTTGTCAATATCTACAAATAAGCCAACGAAGATTTTGATTGGGATTATATTAAAACTATCAATTTCAAGAGAATTAATATCAAAATAATATTGAGTCATCTAATTTATAAATATGATATATATATTTTATTAAAGTTTTCTTTAGTATCTCCAATACTGTTTTACCTTACCCTCCAATCTCAGGGTAAGGTCTTACATAGCTTTTGCTAATTTATTCCCAAATATTTTGTAAATGATATTTTAAATAGTATTTTAAAAAATTTATTTTCTAATTGCTTGTTACTAATATAAAGAAATATATTCAGTTTTTATATTGATCTTGTATCTTAAAACAATGATACATTCTTTTATTAGTTCTAGTAATGTTTTTGGTAGATAACATGGGATTTTCTGCTTACACAATCATAAAATTTGTAAATAAACAGCTTTACTTTTTCTTTCCAAACTTTGTCTATTACGTCCCTCTTGTCTTTTTCCTCTACCAAGGACCAGTACAATAGAGAAGTAGTGTAGTGTATGCAAACTTTTTTTTTTGCCTTCTTTCCAATCTTACAGGAAAATATTCAATATTTCATTATTAAGCATAATATCAAAGTCAGATTTTGCTACCAAAACTATAATGGCCTCATAAAATAAATTGGAAAGTCTTCCTTGTTTCTGAAAGTTTAAGGTTAGTATAATTTCATAAATGTTTGGATGCAGTTAACATTAAAGTCATCAGGGCCTGGACGTTCCTTTGTAGAAAAATTTTAATTATAAATTAAATTTTAAATAGATATAAGTCTCCTCATATACTCATATTTTCTATTTCTTCTTGTTACAAATTATGTACTTCATGTCAATGACTATTCAATGACTATCCTGGCTTTGTGGGTTTTTTGGTTTTTTTTTGTTTTTTTTTTGAGACAAGGTCTTATTCTGTCACCCAGGCTACAGTACAGTGGCACAGTCACAGCTGACTGCAGTGTTGCAGTGTTGACCTCCTGGGCTCAAGCAATCCTCCCACCTCAACCTCCCAAGTGGCTAGGACTAGAGATATGTGCCATTATACCCAGATAGTTTTTGTCTTTTTGTTTTAGTTTTTGTAGATGCTAGGTTTCATTATGTTGCTCAGGCTGATCTCAAACTCCGAAGCCAATTGTCCTGCCTCGGCCTCCCAAAGTGCTGAGATTACAGGCGTGGGGCACTGAGCCTGGCCCAATAACTATCCTTTTAATTTCTAATAATACTGCTTTATTAATGGTTTCTCAGTCACGTTTTATATTGGTAATATCTTCGTTTATCTCTTTGAAGTGTGTTTTAAATTGTAATTTTAAATGTTTAAGTTGTTCTGCTTTAATATTTATGCTTTGTAATAGGCTGTATAAATCTTTGTTATGTTGTCTTGATAAAAATTGTGCTTTTCAAATAACTTGTTTTATTGGCCTATAAGGTCATTTTTTTCCCCCAGAAGTATCAGCTACTCTGACAGGCACTGTCAGGTTGGTCCAAGTTAGCCCCAGAGAGCTTAGGGGATGGGCAACGGATGAGTCCTTTGTTTAAGGGTCCCTGGCTCTAGACAACCACAGTCAAGACAGTTTTTAACCTAACAAACAAGTCCGCCAGCCAAAGCTTCATGCCTTGTAACTCTCCCTTGTCCTGGCATTAGGAAAAAACAAAAAAACACGACTAGATGTTAATTTGCCAGCCCTGAGGGTTTGGAGGGCTAGAAGGGGTTAAAAACAACTGTCCAAGTTTAAGTAGTCATTATCCGTTTTCCTCAGTTCTTCTCAAGCACAGGGTTTCTATAGTGAGGACATCTGAGTGAGAGCTTTGAGTATCTGTTATTGTCTCAGGACAACGGGTGTGGAAAAGCATGAATAGAACTTGACATTTTTTCCCCTACTTTATCCTTTTTTTTTTTTTTTTTTTGAGACGGAATTTCTCTCTGTCACCTAGGCTGGAGTACAGTGGCGCCATCTCGGCTCACTGCAAGCTCTGCCTCCCGGGTTCACACCATTCTCCTGCCTCAGCCTCCCGAGTAGCTGGGACTACAGGTGCCTGCCACCACACCTGGCTAATTTTTTGTATTTTTAGTTGAGACGGGGTTTCACCATGTTAGCCAGGATGGTCTCGATCTCCTGACCTTGTGATCCGCCTGCCTTGGCCTCCCGAAGTGCTGGGATTACAGGTGTGAGCCACCGCACCTGGTCTTTCTCCCCTACTTTAATAGAACCATGCTGGATTTTCTCCTAAGGCCAAGGCCACAAGTTCAAAAGCTCTGCCATTGAAGAGTTGTAAATTTTCTATCTGTTTTTTAACCATAGTAAGATGTAACTTTGGCCAGGGATCCAGCTAAGATATAAATTTTTTAAGTTTGAAGCTTTTAATTTGAATTTAGATATTAAAAATATTAAGGAAATTCTTATCTTGGGTTCATATATATTTATTTTACATACTGAAAGCATTCAAACATCACTGATATCTGAACAACACAAATAAATGGCCAAAAAGATTAAATTTTTCAGCTAACATTAAATGCATGTTATAAAAATTTTAAATTACTCCGTGCACTTTTATAACGTATTGACTTTAAATTCATTTTTTTAATGAAAACATTTTCAGAGATTTGTTGTTCAAATTATAAATAAGTGAGCTACATTTCAAAAGCATTTTGCATGAACATATTTTATGGTATTTAATAAGGCAACACAGAAAGAGAAAGTTCAGAGGCCATGTTAGTTAGCCAACCACTATATAAGACAGAGAATGAAGAACTTTAGCAGCTACACTGCTACATTACAATAGATAATAATTATGAAGACTCTCACACCAATTGACAATCCTTGCCTGAGTTCATGAGTACCTAAAATGGGACTTACTGAATCATAGAGTAGGAGAATCCACAGATTTAATACCTTGTTTTTTGTTTGCTTTGTTTGGTTTGGTAACTTTAGCTATGCATTTAACCATTACTCATCTTGGTGTTCTCTCAATTTACTGATTGCCCTTGAAGTATGTTATAATTCATCTTTAGCCATCCATAATTTGGTATTTCTATTGCATCTTCAAGTCAAATCTTCTTGACAGAGCCAAATCATAACACTGTGAATGACATAACAGATTTTAATCATTTTGGTCTCTAGCAAATGAACTAGTAACCTGCTGTTGATGTGTGAGGTGGAAGGATGTGCTCCATAATTATTGATACTGTTAAGTAGCTCTTTCCAATTACACGGATTAGAAGAAGTTCCCTTCAAGAGCAGTACCTACATGTCTGGACCAGACACTTATGTTAGACCTATTGTGGCAACACAAGTAGACATGTGCATTGTTTTCCTCAACACATTTCTTGCTCATGCCTAGAAACACAGGGAGCAGTATTTTTCCCCAGAAATTCTGAAGCTCTCAGATGAATATGGGTTTCAAATGCAAACTTCAGCAGGCACTCTTTGGTGGAGGGAAAGTTGGAAGAGAGGTTCAGTAATTTACGATTACATTATTACCCACACAAAATACCTCTCCTCCTAAGCCATAAATTTCCTTTCCAAAGAGCTAATTCTGAATAATTATATTTTCTACTGTCACATCTATTTAATGTAAGAGCTACCTTCAAACATCAGAAATCTAGCTGACAGCAGGAAAATAAAAGGTTAACTTAACCTTCCTTGTAAAATCAGAATAAACAAAAAACCAAACTGAAAATATTTTGGGTACAGATCCATAAGAAATGGATTATATGTAATGATGTCCCTATTTCTGATTATACTCATGTTTTTATTACTGAAAGCTTAAGGATAGGCATAACCGCAGTGCTAAAATAGAGGTGTTATCTTTTCCCTGCAGTATCTTTCTCAGACTGAGTAAAGTTTTGATTAAAGAATTACTCCAGTGAAGCTTTTTACACATTCATATGTCAATAAACTTTACCTCATTATGTCTCTTACAATAACTATTACTGGGCTTATAGGACAGGACTGAAATGTTCTTGGACAGCATTAATGAATTCACCAAAGTCTCAACATAGTCGGACCTGATATCAAATTATGAATTCTTGACAAGCAAGGCAAAAATGGTACAGAACAAAGAGAAGAACTTGACATTTAAGACTAGATTTCTATCCTTAAGTCTGTAATTAAAATTATCAGTGCATTTTTCCAAAATACCATCTCTCTTGGCCCTAGATCCACCATGGGTAAAAGGATGGTGTAGAATTAGATTAATCATCAGGTCTATGGTCATACCTGAATGTTCCTGATCTCATCTGATCTCCCAAGTTAAGCAGGGTCAGGCTTGGTTAGTAACTGGATGGGAGATTAATCATCACATCAGTTTCAGTTTTAATATTTCACTATCTAGTCCAAGATATATGATATTCTATGACTATTGCAGGTACTTTATATCAAATCTCTAGGTATATAATCCCAGGTAATAGGTGCTTTGCGGGATAAGAAACTTTCCTGCCACTCTTGAAATCACACCATATATTTAGTCTCCCAGTCCTCTAAAAGGTAATTAATAAACAAGATTCTTTGGAACTAAACAGTATTCTTAATGATGTAAAACATTATAAAAAGGAAAGAAATATGCTATGGGCTCTAAATATGTGCAAATTATGTGCATGTGAATCTTTTTAAATAGCTGTTTCAACTCTGACAAATCACTTAATCTATGTAAGCCTCAATTTTCTCATCTGTAAAGTGGAGATTACACCACATATATCTTGACATGAAACTGAGAATTAAAAGGATGAATACACTTTACATTTCGTAAATGTGCAGATGCCATCTTTATGCATTTTTACCTACTCAGTTCATCGAAATAAAATTTTCTAATTTTCAGTTTTTTCAGGTTGGTTTTCAAGAGTATTTTAGTGCTTTAGGATGCTCATTTTTCAGTTGAAAGTGCAGCATATAATTTAATATAATATATCATTTCATCTCAAATAGCCTGTTTGCAGTTGCTGTGTACTTTTGGCACAACTGAAAGGAGCTCTCCACTATAAATGTCACCTATGATAGATACTATTGGCTATCAGGCCACTGGCATCTCTGGCCCATGGAGTAGGTCAGCAGGCAATTTTGCAGAGTGTCTGAGAGATCTACAGGAAGAACTTACTCAGCAGCAATACCAATTGCTTTTACGTAAAATTTAATTTGTATGATGAGTGCTTAAAGCAAGTTTTTTTCTCTTACCACCACATCAGTAGCTTCCAAGAAGAAACTTCAGAGGAATAAACAAAAAGGAAATGAAGTGGCAGAAACTTAATAGGAAACAGACAGTTTGGATGTGAAAGGCCAATTCCTTATTTAACTTCTGTGACTATCTGAGGCAGCCCACGTACAAGATTGACTATGGCAGTGAATATGTCATAGGTTCTTTTTCCTTTATCTTTTACCTTAAAAACTACACCCTTCCTTAAAGTTGACAAGAAATACTCTCTCTGATGCTGAAAGCATAAGGAAACAGAACAAACACAGCTGAGTTTAGCGACTAATTCAACGATTCAGTCTATAAATCAGAAGACTGGGTAATCTTCACAAGGAATGGCATATACTATTTACTCAGAGCTTTAAAAGATGTAATTGAGCAGTATCGAATTAGTGGGGGGACAACTTTGGAGCATTGAAAAGGATAAAGGAGGAAGAATTGATTGAAAAATGGACAAGTTATTGAAAGAGAGGCAGTCAATAAAAGTGTCTATTTTGTGATCTTAGCCATGGCTTTTAAAAGTGTGGTTCGCAAGCACCATGTTGGGTTTTGTTTGACCAAATTTCAAGTTTGACCAAATGTATTCTTTGAAAAGTTCATTTTGCTACTTGAGAATTTAACCTGAATTTTAAAGGACTACAAATAACATCTTTATTTTATTACAATAATATTTCCTTCATTATTTTCATAACCCTTCAAAGCAAACAGAGATCTCTGTTTATAAGTCAAGCATTAAAATTCCGATCAGGCAGACTGACATGGAATAAAATATAGAATTTTAATTAATTTCCCAAGTCATTTTCTAACATCCAAGATTTTATATTGCTTCTTTGCATCCAGTATTTACATTCTAAACCAGGGAATTGGTTTCATTAATCCTCTACACATAATACATCTATCCCAAGTCTGTAACAGACAGTGATGTTGTTTTGATGTGCTTGTGGAATTCATTAGTGATTTTATATTTTGTTGAAAAAGTTGGAAAATCTTTTGCCTTTAATTTAGCAGACATACTTTTTTTCTTTTAAATATTTTATGTGTTAATTATGTTTAATGTTCAGAAAAAATGAATGCTTTATTTTTAAATTAAATTTTCTAATTTTTATTTAAGCCTTATATAAAATACAATAAGTGCTATGTGGTTTATTTTTCCTTTTTATTTCTTTAAAGTCTAGATTCCCAAAACATCATACTTCGAATATTGATTGTAGTCACTAAGATAAAAAGTACCTCTTTAGAATACATGACTTTTAGCTATTAGGTTTTTAAAATTTATTAATTAATATATGTTATCTATCCTCAATATAAGCTTTCCTAGTTCACATGTAAATTAATGCTGATTCTACTTATACCACATACATTTTCCAACTTCTTTTTAAAATTAGTTTAATAAAACTGATTAAGTTATTACATTGAAATCTACTGGAACCAATTCATGACTTGAAACATAGTCTCTACATTAATTTCACATTACTACATTAAAACTTTGATTAGCTGAATATCTGAGGAGACAGAGAGAATAGCAGATAAACCAGAAAAACACTTCGATCTTAATATTTAATATTAAAAAGTATTCTTAAATATAGTCTAGTTACAGCTTTAGGCAATACTTGTACTAAAAATCATCTCTTTCTTAGTTTTTTTAGAGCCTTGGGTGTTTTTCCCCCAGATACTATTGATTTTGTTATGGAATAATACCATAATTGTAGAATTTAAATAATTAAATGAGTATTGACACTAAGAATCTTTTTAAATCTATTTTATTACTGATAGGAACAAATTGTCCTATATGAAGCTGAGTCCTTGAGGTGGTTGAGTGGTAAGTTGGAATCTGGGAATTCTCATGGTAAAATTTAGACTTACATATTCAGAAAAGTAATAGAACATGAGTCATTTGGTCATCCAAAGGTGATACAACAGGTAATAAGGAGGCCAAAGGAAACTTGAAGCTGTTAAGCAAAGGCCTGGAACTAAACTGAGGCTTGCGAGAGTAGTAGATAAGATGGTTAAGCTCTGTTCCGTTTGCTCTTGACGAGCTTTACAATTCTAAAGGGATCAGAATGCTTCCTCATCAGTGGAGATTCTGTCACAGTTGGGGAAGAAGATGCTTATTCAATGATTTGGAGAGAAAACTGCTGATTTTGGCAAAGAGTCAGCACACACATTTTTTGAGATACAGTGGTTTGTAGTAATCTGCTGAGTAACTTATTGATGGCTTGTGGTTTCCAAGCCTCTTTTACTTTTGAGGCATTTTCCTATTTGCAGGTACTTCATTAATGATCTGTACTCATTTGTTAAGATCTGTTGTCTCCATACTTAGCTTCATGGTGTCAAGCGCTTTTGTTCATTTTGTCTTTCCCTCTTTCTCTGTTTCTAGAATAATGCCCAGCCTTTAGAAGGTGTTTAACAAAGGTTATTGACTGCATGAAAGAAAGACTGATTGACCTGAAGGCTTCCTTGTGTTAGATTTGGTGTTGGACATAATAGAATATATTTCTAAATTCCTATGGAATCATGTCCAGAGCAGGGATTCCCTTAATTTCAGGTTCTGCTAATAGAAAATGTAAAATATTTTTATATTATTATGTTATTTCAGTAAGTGTGAATTGTAGGTTAAAAACAAAATTCTACTCAGTTGGAGGCTGATTAATTGAAGTTTTCTCTAACTGCTACAGTCATATCTTTAAAAGTGAGGGTATTATCCTAAAGTTTAATGACAGTGATAATCATTCATGTTTATTAGGCAATATCAATGTTTGGGTACTCTCAGAAAACTTTTCAAGCATTATCTCCTTTAAGAGGACCACATAAATGCATTTAAAACTTGACATATGAAAGAAGTGAATGGGAAATAATGGCAATATATTATGTATATGTCACTCTTCAGTGGGTTCACAATGCCCGGAAAACTGTGCAAATATGCTGGTCATTGTTAAAAATAAAATGGATATTATTTAACCACTGATTATGAGCACATACTGCATCCAAAATGTGTTGTAAAATATTTCCTTGCTGTTGTTATCAAATCACTTTTCTGTCCATAGAATCCTGTTTGAAAGGGTACCCGAGAATCTGTTTTATTGTCTCAATCTCTATTCATTACTGCAGGTTCACCTAAATCTTTTCCTGCTCTCTGTATTTTTTTCACCCTCGCTCAACCCTAGATATATTCCTGCATCCTTTCTGGAAGGAAACAAATAGAGTTGGATAAGCAAAGGGGAAAGAAGCTTGGAATGCCAAAGTCCTCTCCCCAGAGCAAGACAAGTTCCTCATGTTTATGTAGTTAATAGTAACTATTTTTTGATGCATTACTATGCTGAAAGCTTCTCCCTAATGTCCTACCAAAAACCCCTTTTCCATGAGGGTGAAAAAAGAGAGAAAAGAATGACAGGAAACGAAAAAAATTTCTCATCCTATACACCCATTATGTAATTCTTAAAAGAATCATAAGAAGTAGAATAGAATGGCAATCATTAAAAAGTCTGGGAAAAAAACAGATGCTGGCAAGGATGCAAAGCAATAGAAACGCTTTTACACTGTTGGTGGGAGTGTAAATTAGTTCAACCATTTGGAAGACAGTGTGGCAATTCCTCAAGGATATAGAACCAGAAATACCATTTGACCCAGCGATCCAATTATGGGTATGTACCCAAAGGATTATACATCATTCTACTATAAAGACACATGCACATGTATGTTTATTGCAGCACTGTTCACAATAGCAAAGACTTGGAACCAACCCAAATGGCCACCAATGATAGACTAGATAAAGAAAATGTGGCACATATACACCATGGAATACTATGCAACCATAAAAAAGAATGAGTTCATGTCCTTTTCAGGAACATGAACGAAGCTGGAAACTATCATCCTCAGCAAACTAACACAGGAAGAGAAAACCAAACACTGCATGTTCTCACTCATAAGTGGGAGCTGAACAATGAGAACAAATGGACTCCTAGGGGAGGGAGAGCATTAGGACAAATACCTAAAGCATGCAGAGTTTAAAACCTAGATGACAGGTTGATAGGTGCAGCAAACCACCATGGCACATGTGTATCTATGTAACAAACCTGCATGTTCTGCACATCTATCCCAGAACTTAAAGTAAAATTTTAAAAAAGAAGTAGAATAAACTTGAGATTTAAAAAATACTTTAGTGAGCTCCACGGTTGTTCTTCAGAACATTGTTGCTTCTGGAAAAGCAGGCTCAACCTAAATGCACATTTTCGTGAAGTAAATAAGCTTTCACACAATCAGTATATGAGGGATGATGTCAATACAATGCAAAGATGCACAGGAGCATTTGTGACTTTCCCACCCTACATCTAGTAATTTGTTCATCAAATAGCAACACTTGAATGCAATGCACACTAATACAAGCTATGCAGAAACACATTGTTGTACAATGTGCCTATTTAACATGTTTTTCCTCTTAACAAACTTTAAGCAATGCTTTAATAAATAAAAATTTTATTTGTTTACTGGGTACAGTGTAATGTTTTTAAATATGCATATATTATGGAACAGCCTAATCAAGCTAATTAACTTATGCATTACCTCACATACTTACATTTTTTGTGTGGTGAGAACACTTAAAATCTATTCTCTTAGTGATTTTCAAGAATACAATATATAATTATTAACTATAGTCAGTATGTTGTACAATAGAACTCTTGAACTTATTCCTTCTATCTAACTGAAATATTGTATTCTTTGACCAACACATTTATCCTACCCCCAGCGCCTGGTAACCACCATTGTACTCTAAGTTCATCTTGTTGAGATACCACAAAGAAGTGAAATCATGTGGTGTTTGTGGTTCTGTGCCCAACTTATTTCACATGGGTAATGTCCTCCAGGTTCATCCATGTTGTCACAAACAATAGGATTTCCTTTTTTTTTGAGAAGCAGTCTCACTTTGTCATGCAGACTGGAGTGCAGTGGTGCGATCTCGGCTCACTGCAACCCCCACCTCCCAGGTTCAAGCGATTCTCCTGCCTCATCCTCCTGAGTAGCTGTGAATACAGGCACACACCACCACACCTGGCTAATTTTTGTATTTTTAGTAGAGACAGGGTTTCACCATGTTGGCCAGGATGGTCTCGATCTCTTGACCTTGTGATCCGCCCACCTCGGCCTCCCAAATATTTCCTTCTTTATATAGGTTGGATAGTACTCCATTGTATATATTTACCCCATTTTCTTTATCTATTCATCCTTTGATGGACACTTAGGTTAATTCTATATCAGGAACTCAAGCAACTTGATAGCAAGAAAACAAATAATACAGTTAAAACGTAGGCAAAATAACAAAAATAGATGTTTTTCAAAGGATACATACAAACGAACAAGTGTTTGAAAAAATGTTCAAGATATGTAATAATCAAGTAAGTGAAAATTAAAACCACAAGGAGATGTTACCTCATACCTGTTAGAATGGCTATTATCAAAAAGACAAAAGATAACAAGTGTTGATGAAGATGTGGAGAAAGGGAACCCTAGTATACTGTTGGTGGAAATATAAATTAGTGCAGCCATTATGGAAAACAGTACGGAGTGTCCTCAACCGAAAGCAGGATTACCAAATGATCTAGCAATCCTCCTTCTGAGTGTGCATGTAAAGGAAATAAAATCAGTATGTCAAAGAGATAACTGGTCTGCAGTCAAATCATCAGCTGTAACTGCAATCATCTGGAATCACCTGAGGGGGCACATTTATTTCCAAACTCACTTCATTGGCTGTTGGAAGGTTTCAGTAATAACCAGAATCATACATCCAGAGAAACTGGAATAGACCAAAGAGAGGTGGCCAAAATTTATACGTGATCTTCAGCAAAGAAAAGGATGTTCTGTCTCTTTGATTATTCTTCCTGGAGTAGAAAATTTAGAATTATAGTGAAATTTATTTTAACTTTTTCATGTTATAGGGATACAAAAGAAAAGTTTTCTATCTACTCTATTTTTCCAGATTTAAATGTCCAAAGAAAACAAAGTAAGATAACTAAACAAGGGATTAGTTGCTTTTTCTAATTTAATCTTAGTAAAGACCTGCAGCATGTCTGTCAGGGGAAGGCCTCAGAGATGTTTGGTTACTTCCTTAAGGGCAACAATGATCATTTATGAGTATTCTCTATTTCTATGAAATTTTTATAATAAAATTTAAATGGCCAGTGTCTGGAGTTCTGGGCCACCTTAGGGTACTTTTCCAGATATCTTCAATAACATAATCATGTTTGTCTTTTCTTTCCACTCTTCTATTGTAATCTATAATCTTACTGTCTCTGAATTTACTTGCAGCTCCCCACTTCCACAGTTTTACTACACGAATGTTTTCAAATTGTACTTTTATAAGGTACTTCTAGCCTTGAAATCCTTCAGTTCCTCTGATCTTCCTATATTCTTAGATCAGCAATCAGAACTCTCTAGGCTGTGAGCCTTTTTTGAGATTTTATCTCTTTTTTCCTATGCTCTCAACTTTCACCAGTGCAGCCAATTTTCCTTCCTGGCATATTCATTGCATATTCTTCTATAATTTTATCCATGTTTTTGCTTCACTTAGAATTTTCTGCCCCTATCTTTCAAATTATCAAAGCCTATATTTCAAGGTTCATCTGAAATGTCACCTTCTCTATGAGGACATTTCTAATCTAGTTGATATATATCTATCCCTTCTTCCTATCATGTTGTTGTCTTTATTCATTTGACTATTAATTTATTAGGATGCAAAATGTATGAAAGTTAAGTGCTTCAACTAATCTTTAAGCTACTGGACAACAGGAAATATGTTTTATACATTATGGTGTTTTCAAAAATGACAAACACAGCATGCTTGATTCTTGGCTAATATTTGTTTATTAGTTGATCAGTATTTTGAAAAATTACAGATGGCTTCTCCTCAGGAATAGAAAATTAGAGGACATTTTATTCCTGCTGTGTTTATTGTATGTTTATCTTTATAATAAACACAAAAAGAACTAGGGAAAAGTACATTTTTAAATATCCCGTAATTAGGTATCTTTTCAATTAACAATTTATGAGTAAATTTGCATTCTCTCCTTGTGACAATGCAAAGACATTTGCTTAAATTTTATCTCTATATGCTTGATAATTTAAAGGTATTTATAAACAGTATGATTGCATCCTTGTCTTCTTATACATATCATGTTTGTCTCTTTATTTTTGGAAATGTGTTTCATAACTTTGCTCTCCCAGTTAGCAAGCATGTGAGTTTTTTCTTCCTGCTTCAGCTATCAGTTGAGTGAGTGAGTCGGCCTCTACCTTACATAGACACTAAAAACAAAATATTGCAATTATTTTTTCTTACCTACCAAAATAAACATGAAAGATTTTAAACTTTGATCATACTCTCTTTCTGGTTTATGTGATATAAATTTAAAAGTGATACTAGCTTTTTTTGTCCTTTATAGATAAATACCTAAAATAAAATAAAAATCTCAATCTAAACCATATTCATATGTGCTATATCCTCATTTGTTACTTAGAGTACGTATGTCCAAGGCTGAAAACATTTTACCTATGAACAAAGAGGTCTTTTACTAGGTTAAATAAAGGTAATCACAGGAAATATTTTGGATAATTCAAGTAAATGCAAAGACTTAGGTTTGGCTGTTTAGAAGATTGGGATCAGCTTCATTATTTAATTTAAAGGGCACCAAAACAGTAATGTGAGCTCACTTTTAAGATTATGTGGGAAGACCCCAGCAATATGCCATTATTGAAACTAACAAATTTCTAAGGTTATGTTGTCTATAAGATTTTATTTTAATTGTTTAAAAAAGAAGTATGTGGGCTGGGCACGGTGGCTCACACGTGTAATCCCAGCACTTTGGGAGGCCGAGGTGGGCAGATCACAAGGTCAGGAGATCAAGACCATCCTGGTCAAGATGGTGAAACCCCGTCTCTACTAAAACACAAAAAATTAGCTGGGCATGGTGGCGCGCACCTGTAGACCCAGCTACTCGGGAGGCTGAGGCAGGGGAATCGCTTGAACCCAGGAGGTGGAGGTTGCAATGAGCTGAGATGGGGTCACTGCACTCCAGCCTGGCAACAGAGCAAGACTCCGTCTCAAAAAAAAACAAAAAAGGCCTGGCGCAGTGGCTCATGCCTGTAAATCCCAGCACTTTGGGAGGCCAAGGTGGGCAGATCACTTGAGGTCAGGAGTTTGAGACCAGCCTGACCAATATGGTTAAACCCCGTCTTTATTAAAAACACAAAAATTAGCTAGGCATGATGGCGCACGCCTGTAATCCCAGCTACTCGGGACACTGAGGCGGGAGAATCGCTTGAACCCAGGAGGTGGAGGTGAAAGTGAGCCGAGATTGCACCACTACACTCCAGCCTAGGCGACAGAGTGAGACCTTGTCAAAAAAAAAAGAAAAGAAAGAAAGGAAAAAGATTCATGAACCTCATCCAAAAACTTTTGAACATAATATCTTGAGATGAAAATTGGCAATATGGCATTTGGCTTTTTAAGAAATAATCTAGGCCGGGCTTGGTGGCTCACTCCTGTAATCCCATCACTTTGGGATGCCCAGGCGGGCGGATCACAAAATCAGGAGATCAAGACCATCCTGGCTAACACAGTGAAACCCCGTCTCTACTAAAAATACAAAAAATTAGCTGGGTGTGGTGGCGGGCGTCCCTATAGTCCCAGCAACTCAGGAGGCTGAGGCAGGAGAATGGCGTGAACCCGGGAGGCGGAGCTTGCAGTGAGCTGAGATTGTGCCACTGCACTCCAGCCTGGAGGACAGAGGGAGACTCTGTCTCAGAAAAAAAAGAAAAAAGAAAAAAAGAAATAATCCAGATGATTCCTTTGCACACTGCAGTTTGAGAGTTATTCGGTTAGTGATTAAAACACTGGGTCATTTGAATCACACCAACTTGATGGGACTCCCAGCCATTTTACTTATAAACTGGTCATTTTTTTTTCTTTTGAAAAAACAATTAGTGTCTCTACGCTTCAGTTTCCTTGGTACCCATAATCTCAGTGAAAAAGAAAACAATATAATCCAGGTTACGTTGTTTTTATGAGGATTAAGGAGGCAGCACAATGTAGTGCTAAATATAGTTTCTCGAATACTTTGATACTTATTAGGTCTTAAGATCCATACTAACTAGCAAGAATATAATCATCAATTAAATATACTAATATCTTTTTATCTGGATTTTAAAATCTAGTGGAATTTTAAAATCTAGAAGTAATTAAACAAATATTACCTGTTCTGTTTTTGATGGTGATGATGAAAACTGAGACCTAAAAGGCTAGAAAAAAATATAAAAGCAAAAGTAGGACAAAATGCTGTCAGAAAACTTTCTAAAGGAGAAGAATGACATAGGCAGACAGAAGAAAATGTCTATGCTCCGTTTCCTCAGTGCTTTATACTTTGTGGGCTTCTGGCAATCCCCTTTTCCCTGTAACTTGTTGTTTTTGTTAAAAGGCTGCTGCACCTCATTATAGTGGTATAGAAATGATATACTTTAAGCATGCATTCATCCTTTAGGAAAAAAGTATGTATACATCCAAAGAGTTTTAAGTCTAATAATTACATGGCTGTTATTTTTCTCAAAAGAAATGATGCTTTATCTTTTTTTAGTTTTCATCATTTCCTCTTTATTACCTTTCTACTCCAATGTTTGTGAAGAACCAGGAGCTGTCCACTGAATACAGTCATGAGTAATGGAAACAAAATCACAATATCTTGAGATTTACATTCCAGTGTCAGAGAATCAGATGACACAGATGGTAAGTAAATACACACACAAATAAACGAATATGTAAGCAAAGAGAACAATTTCAGATAGTGATAAACACAAGAACAAAATGAAACAAGGTGAGGCCATTGAAAGTGATGGCATGGTCAACATTAGAATAGACCATCAGGAAAAGACTCTGAGTAGGTGACATGCTCAAAGGAATAAATTCCTTGACAGTGTTATTAGTCATTCAAAGAAATGGGAAAGTCTATTTCAGGGATGAAATAAAATATTTCTGTGGAAACAAATCTGTCTTGTGTGGAAAAAAGCAAGGGTAACAACAGCAGAACGAACAAGTGGTTCCAAAACTGGTCTAAGGGGTAACTCAGTACCATGTTATCTGTAGTCTTGAAGGTTATGATGAGGAGTTTTCTATTATTCTAAGGATAAAGGGATTTCCACAGTGAAGTGACATAATCTGATTTTTGCTTTTTAAAGTAGAGTCTGGCTGCTATGTAAATGGTAGAACATAGTGAAGTGAGAATGGAGGTGAATGTACCCTTAAGATACTATTTCAATAGACTAGGTGAAAGATGTTAGGTGTTAGGAGTTTAACAGTGATGGCTGAATTGCAAAAATATTTTTGAGGTGAATCCAAGGAGATTAACTAATGAATTGAGTGTGTCATGTGAGGGGATGTGAGGAATCAAAGACAATGTTTGGTGTGGAGAATAAACAAACAATTCAATAGAATGGTGCATTTGTTGATATGACGAATATTTGGGAGAGTAGCTTTGACAATTTAAACCAAAAAAGTCTAAAACTCAGTAATGAGGGAAAAGATAAAATTTGAATGTCATCCATGCATAGGTTGTAATTAAAGTTCTGAGAGTTGATGAGATTCTCTAGCTGAAGAGTATAGTAGAGGAGGAAAACATCTGGAGCACTAGGATGTTTACATGTCTGGTAGAGGAGGAGCCACCAAAGGAGACTTTGAAAGGAAGATCATGAAGGAAGAAGAAAATCAGGCATCTTGGGTATACTTGAAGGTAAGAAAAAAAAGTCTGTTTCAAGAAAAAAAACAGTGTTCACTTCTATTAAATGCTGCTAAAAAGTGAAGTAAAATAGGGCAGTGAATTGACCACTTGCTTTGATCATTTGTAACCCTGCAAATAGCTTTTTCATTGGAGTTGCATGGAGAAAAGCCCCCTTGGAGTAGGCTGAAGAGAGGATGGGAAGACAGAGCAATAAAAATAGACAACTCTTCTATTGGAGTTTTGCTTGATTGAGGAATAGAAAAACAAGGCAGTGATTATGCCCCGTAATAGATTATGGAGCTTAATGTGGACTTATGTGATGATTTTTTTTAAAAAAAGATCTTATTAAGGCATGTTGTGTGCCAACTGGAATGATCCAGTAGAAAGATAAAGAGAAATTGCTGATGCAACAGAGAGAAAACTATATTGCAGAACCAATTTCCCTGAAAAAATGAATGGAAATGGAATACAGTGCACAGATGGAAGGACTGACTAATTGAGACCACAGACTTGTCTCCTACCAGAACAAGAATTATATGGGATAGAAGCAGGTAGGTTGGTGGAACTGGTGCAGGTTTTATCCAGATGTTCACTGTAAAGATACATTAGCACATGTAGTGTGAGGGAACACAGACAAGAAATCATCCCTGGCTTAGAGCTTACAATCAAGCAAATATACATCATCATTCTTCATATTTTTTATTGTACACTATCCTTGTCAATACTCTTTTAAGTACAAATTTTGACAATGGTACCTACTTTCATTATGTAGTGAGATGCTATTTTTTGGTCTCTGCACTTTTATGGTGCAGAGGCATAGATGTAAGTTTGCCTCGTTGCACTCACCCATTCTTGTAGTCATACGTTTGCAAGCTGTTGGAATAGACTGATACTTCCTGTCATTTTTTCTGACACCATTTAAATCATAGCAATGGTTTAATAGTTTCCTTAAAGTGATGCTATCATTAATTCACTTTCTCAGTGAGCAAGTTTTATTCTAGAGAATATATTTGTGTATGAATAAATGAGAGTTGTGTCTCCTTATATGACACTCAGTACTCTATTTTAACTCAAATAAAAACATACGTAAAAAAATACCCTGGATTGTGGTGAATAGCATAGTCTTGACAATAGGCAGATCTGACTTTATATCCTGGCTTTCCCAAGCCAGCTGAACCTGGAAAAGTTTCTTAACCACTGTTTCTTTACTTGCTCATCTGAAAATATGGATACTATCTCCCTCTCTCATTAAGGCAGTATTTGATCATTAAATAATATTTGTAAAGCATCAAATTTGGCCAGTGCATGGTATATTATAGGGCAACCATTTCATTTTTATTTCTGTGATTATTAGCATC
Source organism: Gorilla gorilla gorilla (assembly GCF_029281585.2). Lineage (NCBI taxonomy): Eukaryota > Metazoa > Chordata > Mammalia > Primates > Hominidae > Gorilla > Gorilla gorilla. Next base: position 94,258,462 of record NC_073231.2, on the reverse strand, counting down.
ATTACTGCTACTAGAAAATATCAGGGCTTATTGCTTATTATATTGTTTAATTTTTTTTTTGAGACAGAGTTTCACTCTTGTCACCAAGGCTGGAGTGCAATGGTGTGATCTTGGCTCACTGCAACCTCTGCCTCCTGGGTTCAAGCTATTCTCCCGTCTCAGCCTTCTGAGTAGCTGGTATTACAGGTGCCTGCTACCTGGCTAATTTTTGTATTTTTAGTAGAGACAGGGTTTTACCATGTTGGCCAGGCTGGTCTCTAACTCCTGACCTCAGGTGATCCGTCTGCCTCGGCCTCCCAAAGTGCTGGGATTACAGGCATGAGCCACTGCGCCTGGCCTAATTGTTTAATTAAATCTCATGACCACATATAGATAGGATTTTGAAAAAGAAAGAAAGAAAAGAAAAGAAAGAAGGAAAGAAGGAAAGAAGGAAGGAAGGAAGGAAACAAGTGTAGGGTTAGCCAAGAGAAAAGATGAGATAGACCCAAGGTCAGGCAAGTATGTTTATTAACCTGCCGGGCTGCTCCACCAGTCAGAGGAGGAAGCTGTGAGCTTAAAAAATGAGGGGTTTATATAGGGGAGAGAGACTCTGGAGTTGTTTGTCAGTTAACTTTACTACATATCATCTCGTGACCGGAGGAATTTACAAGAGGGTATAACTTAGGTTTATCCACATTTCTCGTGACCTCCCCCATGCTGTAATCAGGGTTTGCTCAGAGTAGCAAGTCTGGTGACCTTCCTGTGGTGCCTAGATAAGGGTTCAGGAATTCAGCTGTAGAGCATCTGGGGAAGGGTCAGCTATAGAGCATTTGAGGGAAGGGTCAGATGCACCGAGAAGCTTCCTGGGGCAGCTTGTTCCTAACAAGGAAGGAAAGAAGGGAAGGGGAGGGGAGGGGAGAGGAGGGAAATGGAGGGAAGAGGGAGGAAGGGAGGGAAGAGGGAGGGAGGGAGGGAGGAAGGAAGGAAGGAAGACGGAAGGAAGGAAAGAAGGAAGGAAGGAAGGAAGGATGGATGGATGGAAGGAAGGAAGGAAGGGAGAGAGAGGGAGGGAGGGAGGAAGGAAGGAAGGAAGCAAAGTTTTCCTAAAGATCACCCAGCTAGTAAGTGGCAGAACACATGCAGAATTCAAACCCTGGAAGTCTGGCTCCAAAGCACAATCTCTACCTCTATACTCTACTGGATCTCACCACTACTACTCATGAATAAAGATATTCCTTGTTCTTTCTTCTGTTAAAATGAGATATTTTCAGTCACTGTTGTTCCCTATACAACTCTCACTAAAGATGACCGTAGCAATGAGGATGTTAGCTACTGCTTTATTCTGACTGTATCTTTCCCATTTCTGGTGGAAGGAGGGATGTTTCTGTATCCCAGGTACCATCCACATTCCATAGGAAATGATGATAGAAATCATGATTCCAATTCTACCAGAAATTATTCAAAAGGTTATTAAATTGTATAGTATAAAGAATAAAATATAAAGAATAGATCTTATCTTTCTGAGAGAATATTTCATCTTCCCATGTGAAGGAATGTAGTCTCAGTTACCTAAAAGAGTCTCATTTCATTGGTATTTCATTCATTCTTGTGGCTAACAAAAAGACAACACCTTATGCTTTCTGCATGACATTAGTTACATAGATTACGTGTTTCTTTCTATTCTTATTTCATTACGGCAATTCCAAGAGCCCAGATTTATCAATAAGAGAGCAGTCTTGATTCTCCTCTGAGCATTTCCCTATGCCTAAGGCACTCCAACTGTCTCAATGATACAGTTTACATAAATACTTCAACTCAAAGGGCTCTGAATCAATGTGCCACCTTGGCAACATGTGATTAAAAGTGTTGTGTGGTACAAATGCACAGAATTTTATTTTAATATCAATTAGAATTAGAGAAATGCTCTTTTCTCTTCCAGACAGAAATGACTATGCCCCTGAAATGATATTTCATATTATCCACAGTCCAAAGGTACTCACATAGGCATTCCCTTTAAATTTCCTGAAAAGATACTAATATACTGATTATTGAATAGTGTTGAGGCAAAATAGCTTTGCAGAATTTGGGGTCAGATTTTGGCTTGAATCCTTGCTCTACCACTCATCACCTATGTGATTCTGGGCTGTATCTTTAAAATTGAACCTATAACCATACTTCATATTGATGAGTATCAGGTGAAATATCACATATAACATATTTGGCATCCTCTTTAGAATACTGTGCCCAATCAATGGTAATAATAGTCATATGTATCAGTTAGAAAACTTTCATCTACAAATAACATAAAACCCAAACTGGACCAAGATCAAAGGAAATGTATTTCCCAAGAAATACATTTCCTTAGAAACGGATATAACCAGAGGACCTAGAGGAGGGTTTTCACTGGGACTAACTCTAATGCCTCTCATGCTGTGCTATGTCTAGGCGATATTTTCCAACTGTGTCCTTCTCTCTTATTTGGCTTTATCAGGAGGTGGATTATTGGAGAAAAAAAAAAAACCTGTTGTAATTCACACTTCACATTTTCACACTACAATGTCCAGAGAAAGAAAGAATGTGTTTTGTCTCTTTTTAGAAGTCCCAGTAAACCTATCATGCAACTTTTTTTGCCTGAATTAAGTAACTAATCTGCTCATTTATGAATCATTCCTGGTAACAAGATAAATGTCATGTACTGATTGGGTCAAGTCTACAATGCTGTGCCAATCATTGTAGGAAGAGGAATGAGAGATACCTTTAGACCAAAAAGTCAGTCAGTGATGGAAATCTGAAACCAAAAGAAGGTGATTTGGGAGAGGGAGGCAGACAGGAATGGGTACTGCTAAGGTGAGAAATAATGTCACCTTTCATAGTGAGCGGTTTTTTTCTCCAAAGTAATTAATGAGAATCTTAATTTTTTGAATGAATTCTTTACTTAAGTAAAATTATATCGAAATGCTATGCTATTTATCAGCCTAGTGATGGATAACATGGCAAAAAGGATTTAAGGGCTCAGGATCATGAAAATTTAAATATAGTTGTTTGAATATATGCCTGTCTTAAGGTCAATAACAGGAGGATACTTGCTAATTTTTTTCACTCAAGTTCTGCTTTATATTATTTAAAAAAATTGACAGTGACATTTGACAATTCCATAAAACATGCAATAATTTAGTGGCATGTGAAGTGCTCTAAAATAAGAATTAATAGATGCATAGCAAAAACGTTATATTGCATGAAAAATTATATATATGTAAACTAAATATAAATTATATTACATTGTTTCTTGGAGTTACTTGAATAATTTTCCAATTATTTCTTGAGAGGAATATTGATATATTAATTAATTAATGAATATGAAATATAATCCCATCTTAATAAATCTAGTTACAGTACAAATGCATATTAATTCTAATAATCATCTCTTGGTATTAATATGACTCCTGTGCTTACAGGTCTTCTTTGGATTGCACTTTTGAAACCTGATGAAGCCCCACTTTCCTATGGGGTAATGAAGTCTAACATGACATTAGAAAGGATACTTTCATCTGTTGGGATTACTACCCAACTTTCCATATTGGTTTTCATAATACGGGATGATATCTAGACACCCAAATAAAAGAAATATTATGTTTCTTAGTTTGTTTCAGTTTTTTGCCATGTTATTTGAATTCCATCCATCAGTATAATTCATAAAGGTGTCGAAATTAACTTAGAACAAAAGGTTAAATTAAGGTAGCATTTGGGAATTGTTAAATTTATTTCTGGAACTTTTATAAAAAGAACAGATTCTTGATAAGTAGGAAGAATCTCTAATAGAGAATGTTTTCAGTTAATGTAATATTTGAATATCATATGTTAGAGTATTTGTAGTAATTTGACAGAGGAAGAATGTGTATGCTTTTTTATTTGGATAGAATCAAGCTTAATTTTCCCTATTTGCAAAAAGAGTTAATAGTACTTTTAATTGTCTCAGAGTTGTACAAAATCGAAGGTAATTTTTAACCTGGACTCTGTCGTTTACTAATGGGTACAAAAAGCATATTCAATTCAGTCAGATCACTCCTTTCCACTCTACTCTTCCTGATATTCACCCCAAGGTGTTAAGAGTAGCTAGAAAATCTGCATTTACCCTGCAGCTACCAGAGGATAAAACCTCTTCCAAAACTGCAGTTCAATTTCACAAACAGGTATTAGAGCTGTGAAGATGAAAGCATTCTCCACTAAAATCTGAACCAGGTAAACAAATAGCATTTTCTACTCCAGATTGTCCAACAAAGCTGGAGGTCGGTTTCCCAGAAGCAGATAATGATGATATGCATTTGGTTAGTGTAACAAGCCATGCCCCTTTTCTGTTGGTCCAAGGAAGCAAAAGACTGCTTGAAATAATGTTATAGTCACTTGAGGAAGATTAAAACATTTCACATCATCTGCTTGCTTCTTTTATACAGAAAGATCTAACACATTGAAATCCCTTCGCTCAGACAGAATAGTCATCCATGAAATAGCTGAAGAGTAGTGAGCAATAAATATTTACTCTCTTGAAAACTGCAAGGTAAAGATGCTACATTGTGTTCTATTAGAATTAAATAGATGAGTGCCCCCACACAACCAGTGTGCACATGTTGGGCACTGACAATCAGGCTTGAAGCCAGGGCTGCCAGTGGCGATTCCAGAAACACAGCAAGAGATTGATTAAAGTGAGCTTTATACCATCTGTGGTCATATTATGCTTGGGATAGTTCATATATCTGCAAGGGCAGCAGTAAATATGCCAACAGAGTCAACAGGTTTCCTTGGGGCAAAAAAGAAAGTGGAGTCAATCAAGCTAAAGCTATATCTTAAACCTGATAGTACAGGATTCATGGAAAAGAGCTGACTTTGGCATTATGTGTGAAAAGACCATCCACCATTAAAAGATTATGCTAGAAAGGTGATTCCTACTTGGAGGATTTATTATTAAATTTTTAATTTGTTCTAAGATTTGTCCAACTAAATCAGTTACAGGCATTTTGGCTGAAAATCAACCTTTACATTAGGGAGCAATATTTTTTAAATGGGTTTGGCTGGATATGGTTATGTATTATTTGGATGAGAGGAAGAAATAGAGGAGGAAAAGATGGAGAAGATAAATAATTGGACAAAAGGAGGCTCTTCCCCCAAAATCCAATGTTGCAATCCACTGAATAGTCTCTTGATCATATAAAAGCCTTTTGTAAGAGTCAGAATTGCTCATTCATTAACACATTCATTCATTCATTCATTCAACAAATATGTGTTGTGTGCTTACTTTGCACCTAGTGTCAGCAATGAAGCCCTAAGGGATACAAACATTCCTGGCTTCCAGGGGTTTATATTCTAGATATGTTAGAATTTAAGCAATGTACACAAATAATTATATAACTACATTTAACAATGTTTCATCTTTTCTTTTTTCTTTTTTTCTTTTCTTTTTTTTTTTTTTTTTTTGAGATGGAGTCTCATTCTCATCACCCAGGCTGGAGTGCAATGGCGTGATCTCGGCTCACTGCAACCTCTGCCTCCTGGGTTCGAGCGATTCTCCTGCCTCAGCTTCCTGAGTAGCTGAGATTACAGGTATCTGCCACCATGCCCAGCTAATTTTTGTATTTTTAGTAGAGATGGGGTTTCACCATGTTGGTCAGGCTGGTCACGAACTCCTGACTTCAGAGGTGATCCACCCACCTTAGCCTCCCAAAGTGCTGGGATTACAGGCATAAGCCACCATGCTGGGCCAAATGTTACATCTCTGATCAGAATAGCTGAGCAAGATGCAGCACCTCAAATGGACATAAAACCATTCTCTCAAGTAACATTGTTCTTTCTCTTTGAAATAACTATTCCACATCTCCTCCATGCTCTGCAAATGCCCTACCTTTTTTCTCCTCACTTGCACATGTAATCTTGCCTTACATTTTACATGGAGAATGGAAATCATTCAAAGAAATGCCCATTATGTTCTCAGGACCAAATCTATACACCTACCTGCATCTGCCAGGAACAACTTCTCTCCTTTTTCCTGAAAATATTGGGGTGGCATTGGTGGTGTTTCTATCTCTCGGCAAAGGTGAATCATTCTACATGTGCTGCCTTCTCCATGACTTTACTTTCATCATTTATCTTTTTCCTGTGTCATTAAGCTCTGTCTACCTCTCTCTGTTGGATGCTTTCTATACTCCAGAAGTCATGCTTCACATGTTTTACAACATAACACATATAAAGTTCTAATCATTTGAAATCATACTAGGGAAAGCTGATGAGACTGCTGAAGGACTAAGGCAAGTGGCTCACTTGTCTCAGGCCATCGAGAACATTACAGGCACAACAGTGGACCCAAGCACTTATGTCAGAAGCTTTACGTATTAAGAAGTAATGTCTTCCATTTTATAATCAAACAAATAAGCACACTTAAATATCCTCCTTTATCCTATATCCATTCAGTTCCTTTCTCATCTCTCTCGTATATAAAATTTCTATAATAATTTTAAATACATATTTTTCCCAACTACTTCCTTATCTCATATTTACACTTAGAAATACTCCAATCTAACTTGCCTTTCTGCTTTTCTGAAATTGCCATTTTCAGAGTAAACAATGATCTTTGCATTACCGAATCAAATGCATACCTCTCTGCCTCTCATTTGAAAGCTGCCTTCCTTGAACTCTCCTTTCTCGTGACTTCCCAGATATAGAAATTTCTGGCTTATTTCTGGCTTTCTGCCTATCTCCCCTTCCCATATCTTTTTTTGTGTGTTTTGTTTTTAAGAGAGAGACAGGGTCTCATTCTGTCATCTAGGCAACCAGGCAGGCTGGAGTCCACTGGCATGATCACAGCTTACTGCAGCCTTGACCTCCCGGGCTCAAGCAATCCACCTGCCTAAGCCTCCCGCAAGTAGCTGGGACTACAGGAGCACATCACTATGTTCAGCTAATTTTGTGTTTTTTTGTAGAGACGGGTTTTCCCATATTGACCATGTTGGTCTCAAACTAGGCTCAAGCAATCTGCCAGCCTTGGCCTCCCAAAGTTCTGGGATTAGAGGTATAAGCCCCCGTGCCCCACCGCCCATGTCTTCCTGATTATATTATTCTTCAGTCTTTTTTGCTGGCTCTTCTGTCTGTATCTAACCTGAGAACTTGGTTATAACCCCTCTTTTTATCCCTTTTTCTTTATCTTTAGGTCATTTTACTGAGTCACATAGTTTTCATTCCTACATCTATGCCAATAAAACAAAATTTAAATCTTCAGTCTCACCTTCTCATCTTGGCATTTGTATTTGAATGTTTTAAACTTAATGAGTCCAAAATTAAATTTTTCATTCCTTTCTTGGTCATTCTTCTCCATCTCAATAAACATTTCACAAGACAATCAGGTTTGCAGTAAAAAATTCAAGTCATCTGAATGTTTTCCTCACCTCCAAAAACCATTCCATCACTAAGTATCAGCGATTCCATCTTTCTCACCCATACGGAATCTATTCTCATTCTTTTCTCTTCTGCTAGCATCATCTCAAGCCACCACCATCTCTCTCTTAATACTTGGGATAAGTTCCTGATTTTTAGACACACCTCCCACCTTTCCTCTCCAACTTGTTCCTACTCAGAAGAGCAAAATGATCTTTCTAAAACATATATTATTTCATAAAACATCTCAAAGTACATAAAATAACATCTATACTCTTGTGTCTTACAGTGTCCTAAATAGTTTGGGCTCTGCCTCTGTCTCCAAACTCTTCTTGATCTACTTCCTCAGTAGCAGACTCTGGCTTTCTTTCAGCCACTCACTTTTGCTTCCTAAAATGTCTTTTCAAACAGAGATCCTTTTGTCTACCCATGCTCTCTTTGCATGTTTGGCTCTCCTTTATCTTTTAGAGCTGGACTTGTTTTCTAATCAGTGTTTTGTTGTTGTTGTTTTCCTTGGCAATAAATCTACGGTTTGTTTCTTCTATCATTACCTCTCACAGAGTACTGTCTTTTCTCTAAATATTATACTCATCTTATCTTTTAATTATATTGTAAATGTTTGTTTACTTAGTCATTGTCACTAGAAGGTAACATTTACAAGGCTAGAGACCATTTCTTTTCTGTTCATAAAAATATGGCAGAATGATGCCACACAGTAGGTGCTCAATAAATAGTTGTTGAGTGTGTGTTTCCACTTCAATGTGGCAAACTAAGGCACTTCAATATGGCAGACCAAGGCACCAGCAGTAAATACATGTTACTGGCAGTGAATCCATATGGGTCCTGCAGCAACCTCAATTCATGCCTCCTCAGAAGAAAGAACTTGACTGAGGGTCATAGGCAGAAGGAGAGATCAAGGCAAGTTTTAGAGCAGGAGTAAAAGCTTATTAAAAGCTTTAGAGCAGGAATGAAAGGAAATAAAGTACAGTTGGAAGATGGCCAAGCAGGTAACTTGAGAGATCAAGTGCGTGGTTTGACCTTTGACTTTAGGTTTCATACGTTGGTATGCTTCCAGGGTCTTGCATTCTTGCTCCCCTGATTCTTCCCTTGGGGTGGGCTGTCTACATGTGCAGTGGCCTGCTAGCACTTGGGAGGTGAGCATCTGCAGTGTGTTTACTGGAGTTGTACACATGCTCATTTGAGGTGTTCTTCCTTTAGCAGTCAAATGTCTCTAGGAGGTCATATACCAGTTAACTCCAGCCATTTTGCCTCATAATGCGTATGCTTGAGCCCACTTGCTCAGCTCCTGGGATCTTATCAGGAAGCCGCTAATCACAAGTTTCAGGTGTGTCTGTTTATCAGGACACACCCTTTCCCTGGCGCTGGCTGGGACCAATCATTATTTTAGAGAGACAGTTTAACAACTGCATGACCATCACCTGCTGGTCACCTGGCATTCCTGGTTGGGGGGCCTCTCCTGCCCTGCTTGTGTCTGACTAGCTGCCTACTGTAACAGCATGTCCCATCTTTGTTTCTTTTCTTTCTAAACACTCTATTTAAAAATATGTAAAGGTTTTTTCTTAATGAGGATATTCTGTTCCTGAACACATTTCTCAACAAATATTTGAGAAAACCAAAGAGAAATAACTCTTATATAGATTGATTAGGGAGAGCAGAGGAAGCCACAGTCTGGAACATAAACTAATGCTGTATGGCTGCATTCAGGGAGAACACCAACTTAATTAAGCAGCAAGTTCAGCCAAGGGAGAAGCAGAGGTGCACGGCTGAAGCAGAGACACTAATAGAAAGTTTATATATGAAACAGTTCATTTACCCATTCCTTGTCTCTATACCTTGTGTGGATACAGAAAGGCTTTCAGCGAGGCGATTAAGCCTAGATAAAAATATCAGAGATTTATTTTCTACTGAAATGATAAAAACTATCTCTAAAGTTAAAGCTCATAGAGTTTTATCACATCAAATTAAAACTTCATTGTTTTGGCACTTAGGAGTTTTCATGGTAATGAGTAGGACTTCAGCCTCGTCTTGTCACCTTAAAGCAAAGCTAGTTGACTGTATTTACCTAAGTATACAGAGGTCATCTTTACTGACTTAAGATATAAATAAATAATCAAATATTACCTAACAATTAACATATAAGAGAAAAGCCAAGGCATGTAGAAAAGAATGTCCCAGAGGAATCAAAAACTTTTTCAGAAATATTAACAATTAAGTGACATTTATACTAGTATTCTTAGAAAAATTTAATCAAAATTATTAGAGACAAGAAAGAGTTCAAAAAATTAAAAATATAATTACAAATGTAAAAGTAGGAACTACAAAAAATGGAAGATAATTTTGAGGCACTCTCTAAAATGTAGGAAAAAAAGATAAATAGCTAGGGAATAATGATATAAAAGGAAATAAAAGCCATTTGGAATTAATATGTGATGTCATATTTAATTACTTAATATTCTAGAATGTAGAAAATGAGAACTGATATTATCAGAAAACACAATAATAGATATTATCAGAAAATATCATAAGAAAAAGACAGTCTCTTCAATAAATGGTGCTAGGAAACCTGGATATCCACATGCAGAAGAATGAAACAAGGCATCGATCTCTTAACCATATACAAACATCGATGTAAGATGATTTAAGATCTGAAAATGTAAAACTAGTAGGATAAATCATAGAAAAAAAAATAAAATGACATTGGTTTGGGCCAGGGTTCTTTAGTTTTGACCCAAAGCAACAAAAGCAAAAATAGACAAATGTAATTACATAAAAATACAAAGCTTTGGCACAACAAAGAAAATAACAGGGTGAAGACAACCTAAGGATTGAGATAAAATATTTTCAAGCCATACAACTGATAAGGGGTTAACATCCAAAACAGATATGCAACTCAATCCTATAGAAGGAAAACAAATAACCCAATTTAAAATGGGCAAGGGACCTGAATAGACATGTCTGAAAAGGAGACATACAAATAACCAACAGATATATATGAAAATAGTTGTTCAACTTCACTACATCAGACAACCATGAATTAAAACCACAATAAGATATCACTCCACACCTGTTAGAATGGCTACTATCAAAAAGACAAGACAACAGGTGCTGGTGAGGATGTGGAGAAAAGGGAAGCTAGGCACACTGCTGGTAGAAATGTAAATTAGTACAGCTGCTATGGCAAACCAGGGAGGTTCCTGAGAAAACTAAAAATAGAATTAGCATATGATCCAGCAATCCCACTTCTGGGTATTTAGCCAAAAGACTTGAAATTAGTGTGCCAAAGAGATGTCTGCATGCCATGTTCCTCATAGCACTATTCACAGCAGTCAAGTTATGAAATCAAACAAAGTGTCCATCAAAAGAGAAGCAGATAAATAAAATGTAGTATATGTGCACAACAGAACACCATTCAGCCTTTAAAAAGAAAGAAATTCTGTCATTTGCAACAACATGAATGGAATTGGAGAACATTATGATAAGTGAAATAAGCCAGGCACAGAAAGACAAATGTTGCATGTTTTCACTTGTAGGTGGAATCTAAAACTATTGAACTTACAGAAGCAGAGACAAGAATGATGGTTACCAGGAACTGGTGTAGTATAGGGGAATGGGACAATGATGGCCGAAGGGTAAAAAACCTCAATTAGGGAAAATGAGGTTTTTTGTCCTTCAGTATATTAATATATTTCACAGAGTGGTGAATGTGGTAAATAATAATATATTGCACACTCCAAAATTGCTGACAGCAAATTTCAAATGTTTTCACCACAAAAATGGTATTTTGAGATGATGAATATGGTAATCAACTTGCTTTAATTTTTTGACATTGTATTCATAAATCATGACATCACTTTGTACCTCATAAACATATACAACTATAATTTGTCAATTTACAATTTAAAAATTAGAATTTAAAAAAGAAAAGTTAGCAGAGACAAGCAAACCAAAGTTTTCTTATTAAAAGGGTTTACAGAGTTCTGAATAGAATAAAAATGAGATATTCAGACCTAGACGTATAATGGTAATATGTCAGCATTACAACTATTTGAAATATATGGAATATAATAGATTGAAAATATCATAATAAAATGTCCATTAATAAGTGATAATTTAAACGACAACAAATTATAAGGTCTACTAAAAGCTAAAAGATCATGGGGAAAAACCTTCAAAGTAATGAAAAAAAAATTTCAATCTAGATTTTTATACTCAGTAAAAAATATTATCAAATGTCAGGACAAAACAAGGATATTTTCAGAACCCACAAATGTTACCTCCCAAGGACCCTATCTTAGGAATTTAGTGAATTAAAAGTCTAGAAAAACAAGGTTAATAAACATAGGACATGGGGGACAGGCAGATAAACGGGTTCAATTTCTCTTAGAGTTCACTATGACAACTGTGTTGCAAGGCTAGGGGCAAAAATTCAAATTGATAAAAGAGGATGCAATGATTGGCAGCCAGATGAAGGGCTTTAAGAAAAATTGCAGGACATGATGAAACAAATATCACAATGAAAACTTGGAAGATCCAAAGAGAAGGATAAAGATGCAGAATTTAAAAAAAAAAGTAGAGAAAACAAAGAAAGTCCAGTAAAAATTAGAAAGTCACAATTCAAATTAGAAAGAAAAAAGCCCTTTGATCTTAACATTTGTTTGAGCTGTGTGAGGTATGCAAAATTTATCATGCCCAGAGAGACATGAGTGTGGGACTTCAGTCATGCACCCCGCACACACACCCACCCATGGCCAGGGGCAATGGTTTAAAGATATTCTGCTTAGTGGGGGTTGATTTGTGATAAGTGTTTATTGCTGATATGTCATAAGATTTTACATATTTTACCTTAGAAAATGTCTTTTCACACAAGTAAATACTCTTAAATATTGACATCAATCCAAGAGCTTATAATTTTAATTGAATATAGTCACCTCTTGGAAGTCATATATTGAATTCTATTGGGCTCTTCTCTTGATATTCACCTTGTATTGTGTCATTATGTTGTGGTTTAATCATTTATATTTGAAGATTTGGTGGAAACTCCTTAATTGTACAGTAAAGTGGATTTTAAAATACAAAAATTTTCTTCCGACTTGCATCAAGGTGCAAAAACCACTGCTGGACCTGTAGTTTGAGTTTAGGAAATATTTCCACTGCAAATCAGCATGGGAATAAGATTTTATTTCTTGTTGCAACCTTAGACAGCATGTAAAGTGTTTAACGCAACTTGACATTACCAGTGATTCAAATGTTGATTGTTGAAATTACTCCAGCAAACGCTCCACATGTTAGCACTGTTTTTCATTTTCATTTTAGATTCAAATAATTAAGAAATATTATTTCTGCCTCCTGCTAACATCAAAAGCCATTCAGTTTTCAGTTAATAGTGGCTGAGGTAATTTTTCTCATTCATTCAGTAAAACTTCATTTTTGGTTATGTGCTCAAAAAATCCCATTGAAAATTTACCACTGCTAATTCATCAAATAAGTAGGGCAAGTCAGATTATTCAGCTTGTATTTCTAACAAATATTGACAGAACTGGCAATAGTTCTATATTTACAACTATAACAAGTGATAGAAGTCAAATATTTTCCATGAATTCCATGAATAATACAATAAATAGCCATAGGCTTTAAGCACATTACATTTCCTTAAGCTTTGTATATTTGTTCAATTTTTTTCTTTTTCTACTACACACACATTTTTAGCACCAACCTCTGTAATACATCTTAACAGATTCCACATCACATTGTACTGAATTCATATTTTCTCTACTTCTTTGTATTTTTGCCTGTTCACATAGAATATTAATGTAAATTGATTCTTTAGTCACTTTAAACTTGGCATTGACTCTTCTAAGAGACAACATCTTAGCAGTCTTCTACTTAGACAGCCATTCAATAATAGTGGGATCCTTCAACACCCCATTGTCACATTAGACAGATCATCAAGGCCAAAAAGTAACAAATTCTGAACTTAAACTTGACACGTGACCAATGGCACTTAATAGATATATATAGAATACTGCACCCATCAATCACAAAATATACATTCTTCTCACCTACACACAGAATATACGCCAAGATCAACCACATGCTTGGCCTCAATAAATTTTAAAAAATCAAAATAATATCAACCATAATTTCAGACCACAGTGAAATAAAAATAGAAATCATAACCAAGAAGATCTCTGAAAACCAATCAATTACATGGAAAGTAAGCAACTTGCCCTTGAATGACTTCTGTGTAAACGATGTAATTAAGGAAGAAATCAAAAAAGTATTTGAAATAAGTGCAAAGAGAGACACAATATACCAAAATCTCTGGAATGCAGCAAAAGCAGTGTTAAGAGGAAAGTTCATAGCACTAAACACCTACTTCAAAAACTTAGAAAGATCTCAAATTAACAGTCTAACATTACACCTAAAGAAACTAGAAAAACAAGAACAAAATAACCCCAAAGCTAACAGAAGAAATGAAACAACTCGAATCAGAGCAGAACTAAATGAAATTGAGACCCAAAAATCCATACAAAGAACCAATGAAACCAAAGAATCTTTGAAAGGATAAACAAGATCGATAGACCACTATCCATATTAACAAAGAAAACAAGAGACAAGATCCAAATTAGCACAATCAGAAACAACAAAGCTGACATTGCAACCAATCCCACAGAAATATAAAATATCCTCAGAGACTGTTAGGAACACCTCTATGCACATAAACTAGAAAATCTACAGAAAATGGATAAATTCTGGGAAACATACAATCTCCCAAGATCGATTCAGAAAGAAAAATACTCATTCAACAAACATCTATTACACATCTACTATGTGTCTGGCTCCATATTGGGTGTTGAGAGTATAAGACATTGCTCCCTTAAAGAGACTGCAGTTTTATAAAAATACAATTAAGCAGAATATAGAACATGGTGTGTCATGGGAGCTTATGGCTTAAGAGATCAGGGAAAATTTCTTGAAAGAAGCAATTTCTAAAAGGATGAAAAAACGATGATTAACGCTAGCCCCAGTAAGGGGGCATGCCTTAGAAAAAAGAGCATCAGAATAGTTCTGAAAGAAATGAAGTCTCCAAAAGAAAACACTAAAAGATGAGAAATGAGTCAAGTTTAGAAGGATCCTTTATCAAATAAAACATAAATCCAGACTTTATTTTAATTTATCTGATTTTACTTACAGGAGAGATTTTATTCTAAACGATTATTGCAAGAGGGTGGGGAATGGGACCAATGAAAAAGGGAGAGAACAATTATTGCAATAAGGAAAACACTGCTACCATGAGATTCTCGCAGGTCTTCAGAGCTATGCAAAAGGATTTTTCTTTTACAGTGAGGAGTAAACAAGGCTAGAGAAAACCCAGTGTGGGGACGTGGGGTGAAAGAGTGGCGTGATTGGATGAATCAGTGAATGTTTTGCCCCGATGTCAGTCTATGCTCAGGATGGGCCATTGGAGCTGGAAGCTGATTCAGGCTGAGGGTGAGCCTAAGTTCAGGTGCCTGGGAGGAGAGAAGCTTAACCTCTCCTCCTTTCACAAAAAGTTTGTTCCCACTGATCAGTGGGGCAAACATTTCAGCTAACCATTGATGAGCAAAGAATGGAAATTTGGAGCGTCTATGTCTGGCCTTGTCATTAGCTAAACAGGGTTGTCATCCGTGAGTCTTATCTAACTCATATGGGGAAGAGTGTGTTCCTTGCCATAAGCATTTTCCGAAACATGGAGGGGGTTGGGGGGTTGTCTTTAGCCAACCCTGTATTTTAGGATCAAAGGGCTCACTTCAGGATAACAATACGTTCAACATTGTCACTTTAATGCACTGGGTTGTAGAGGAGTGGCAGTTTTATCATTAACTTCATGTGTACAGAATGTCACAGATCAGTCATTGTAAATAAGAGATGATTCTGCATGAGATCAGCAGAACCAAACTCAAATATATGACAGGAGCTAGAAAATGAACAATTTGTTAAAAGCATCCATCTCGAGCTATATCGTTGTCATCTACTGATTTAAGTGCTTATGCACCACTACAGAGTTACCTTTACTCAGCAGGCCTTTTGACAACATATGTTACCTGTGGGGCCACACTCTCTAGAATGCAAAATGTTATACTAGCAATTACCCTTATTTCCTGCCTGTGACTTTTTGAGATCTGGAGGCTCCATATGTCTGTGTGTGAGGTGAGAGAGTAGGATGGGAAAACAATGTTCTCAATATTAAGAACACTGGGAAGTATCAAACAGGGATACTTCCCCATAAGGGAAAGCTACTGATTTTTGTTATGGACCTTGGGTTTTCGGGCCATGTGACAGTTACTGAAGTAGGAACCCATGACATTTAATCCTCTATCAGCTGCTATGTTTCAATAAGGGGACACAAGGTGAGAACACTAATTGTTTTCACCAATTCCTGCCAGATTCTATCAATGGATCGGTTCTGTTTCCCTCTCTTTAGCGGGAGTTGTCGGGGATTTTCACCTTTTCAGTGTCTTCTCAGGAATTTTATGTGAAATCAGGAGAGGTTGTATTAGTGGGGGCTCCTTGCCAAATGTTATTCTTAACCAAAAATAATAAACTAAAATATTCCTTAAAGAGGGAATTTAGGCTTAAATCAACAAATGAGCAGGCACTATAAGTAAACAACAGAATTGTGACATAGTTCAAAACAATCTATAATTTAATAGGGACAGTTAGGTCAGCATTAGAATTAAACAATCAGCATACACCCATAATATTTAGATGAAATAGTTTTGACTAATGTGACTCAATGTCTAATACAATGGATTCATGTGTATAAAAATTCTTCCCAGCCTGGGCAACACGGCAAGACCCCAACTCTATAAAAATTTTCAAAAATTAGCTGGGTGTGCTAGTGCACGCATGTAGTCTCAGCTACTAGGAATGCTGAGACAGAAGGATCACTTGAGCCCAGGAACTCCAGGCTACAGTGAGCTGTGTTTGTGCCATTGCACTCCAGCCTGGGTGACACAGTGAGATCTTGTCTCAAAAAATAAATCAATAAATAAAAATAAAAATTATTCATCATCTGAAAGACTGAAAAAAGGCAATTGACCAAGATGGCCTTAATGGCCCCTTCAGCATAACTAAACTTTAGACAGGTTTCTTCCTGCCAGTAGGCCCTTGACCTCTCTTTTCTTAAAGCATTTCCTTTAGAACACTTGGGATTGCTCATTCTTTCTGTGCCCCTTTAAGATATAAATCCTCTCCCAGCCTCTTTCCAGTGCTACAACTCAGGAATGTCTCTCACAAGGACCTAGGAGCCATCTCTTTGAAATGTAATCATGAATAAAAATAGTGCCCCTATCTTCCAGCCTCTGTGGGAAGGTATGAGCCTAACTTATTCAAGTACAAATTAGCAAACACAGATGGCCAAATCACATTGACAATCTCCTCTACCCCCAACTTCCTCCTGTAATTTTCCACTAGCTCACTCCCTCACTTAAAAATTCCCCACCTTGAACATCACACACTGGGGCCTGTCGGGGGGTGGGGGACTGGGGGAGGGATAGCATTAGGAGAAATACCTAATGTAAATGACGACTTGATGGGTGCAGAAAACCAACAGGGCACACGTATACCTATGTAACAAACCTGTACATTGTGCACATGTACCCTAGAACTTAAAGCATTAAAAAAAAATTCCCCACATTTTATTTCAACAGATTGAGTTTAATCTCTCTCTTCTATTGCGATAGTCTTGACCTCTATTGCAATACTCTTGAATAAAATCTTCCTGTCTGTTTAACTGTGAGTGGTGCCCATTTTACTTGACACAAATGATGGTACATTTGATTTTTAATAGAAATTATGGAGACTGTGTTTTTAGATAAACATGGGCTTATTTGTTTCTGTTTGCATTTGCCAAATTGAGTCATTCCATTGATGTTCAAAAACACTGTGGAGTTTGAGAAATTTTTCTTTCAAGATGAAAACAATAAAATTTTGTGAAAGGAGAGTCCATGTAATATAAAGAGAAATTATCTAATTAAGTAACGTTTGAAAGGAAAATATTTGATTTTCTGAATCTGAAGTTTTCCCACTTTCTTCTTTCCTTCCTTGCTTCCTTCCTTCCTTCCTCCCTCTCTTCCTCCCTTCCTTCCTTCCTTTTCTTCCTTCCTTCCTTCCCTCCTTCCCTCCTTCCTTTCTTCCTTTTTCCTTCCTGCTTTTCTTCCATTCTTCCTCTTTTCTTTTAATAGGTCTCTCTTCTCAGGTAATCTTAAAGCTTAAATCAGGTAGCTTAAAGAACACGATTTGCTTTCCAATCTGTTTCAATTATCATTTATAAGTAGAAAAAAACTCAGTGAACTTTGAGAAATTTCACACTATTCATAGCATTTACACTAAACACAATTTCCATTAAATTTATAAAATGTCTTGATAATATTTTTTAAAAATGTGTGTCTTCAGCTGATTTTCTTTCTTCATACCTTATTCTGAGTCAAAGATGAGGGGGTGATAGTGAACATTTGGGAACCCAGAGGTCTCCCAGACTCTTAATTCTGCTATATTGTAGAGTTATTCATTTTGGGCTAATTCAAATTCAACCTTTTTGTTTTCTTTATTGCTATTACAGTTTTTGCCCAGGTCAAGGCTAACTCATGATGTGGAAGATGTTGCCATTACTGCAAATGGCCCTGCTGCTTCATCCAAAGACCAATAGACTCAAGTATTTGTAAGAATCACAGCAGGTACTTGTTAGAAGTGAAAATATCTGGACCCACTCCCAGCAATTCTCATTCAGGTACTCTCTGGAGGTGGGTGGGTGTGAGCTCAGAATTTATATTTTGGAAAAACATCTTAGGTCATTTGATTTAGGTAGGTAGAAGGATCAAATTTTCAGAAATATCAGTGTGGAATAAAATATATGAACCTGAAAAAATTGGAGAAGTGACAACATTAATTGTGGGAGAGTAATAGAGTTGGAGAAACAATATGTCTGTGTGTGTTTATTAAAAGAGAAGAATAGATGAAAAGGAGGTAAATGCCTGGCCCTGGCCTTGGCCCTGGTGCTGTAGCCTCCCATATGACTTCATTTTCAAACCCTGCTGCCTGTGTCGGCCTTGCATCAGAGGGGAACACTGCTTCAACCATTCTATTCTTTTAAGATAAAATTGATTAAAATTGGGATAACTTAATAAGTTAATTATCTATAAATGAAATGAACCGCCTATCTTTCTTTGCCAGACATACATTTGCACTCTCACTTGGTCATATGCTGCTGATATCCCAGGATTTTCATTCTGTTTGCCCAAAAACAAACAAAACAAAAAAAACCCAAAAAACTATTAAACATGTTTTTAGCAAATTCTTCTTCAAGCCCCTTTCTAGAATGTTGGTAGACTTTTAATAATATTTCAAATGAAGGAATATATTCTACATATTTCTTTTATTTCTCTTAGGAGAGGGAGAGTCAATTGGGAGAGCTAAGTGATAAATGAGTTGCTAATGTAGTGTCAGGAAATATATATAATTGATTTTCTGGTCACTCTTCAAAAGAACAAAACAAAATAGTCATGACCAGAAATAGGAAAAACTTTCTAAACAGCTCTTTAAGGCAAGGCAATTCCAAAGTCTAACATTCCCATGGAGATTGTTCACGACCTCTACTTGAAAGAACCAGATCGACAGCTACTCCTTCCCACATGAATATGAAACAGCATTTGAAACGGCATTCTTCAAAAAAAAACTATGAAATTTGTTTCCCAAAAACAATTATGTGAAAAAAAGTATTTAACCTTAAATTGTACACAAAGTTTTGGAGTAGGTTACCATCTCATCTTCAGCAGTTATTCAATGCCATAGTGGGCGTGTCTTTGTAACTGATATTGGCCTTATGCCCATTAAGAGTTATTAATAACCTGATTAAGAGTAAGTAGATGAAACTGGGGACTGACTTTAAAAATAGGACATTGATATTTTAAAATAACATAAAAATTATTTTCGTTGTGTGTCAGATTTTACTGATTTTCTTCATTTTTCACTTCTAGGCTATTATAAAAATTAAGCATAAGTGTGTACCTACTTTCATAACTGGTTTTCATGAAAAGCAAACTAAAAGCAAGTACATAGAAAAGGCATATCATGTTTTTAGAACTTTAGCTAAACTTTTGTTGGCTACATTCCTCTTACATGTCATGTGGGTAAGGTCAACCTAAGTGAATACTGGATTAGGTCCCTAACTATTGTCACTACTTCTACCCCATATAATGAACTTCCCCACTCCCAGGCCACCCATCTCAAAGTCAGAACCAAATCCTATCTATCTTTTATTGGGAGTTTGAGTAGGATTTACTGACCTTCTCAGGAACACTTTTTCAGTATCTAGAAATCAAAGATAGCAACATAGTACTATAAAGTATATAATAAAATGTTTACTTCTCAGTGGTTCTCTGTCTCTGTACACCTAGATAGATATTTTTAATTAGTACACTTTGGCATTGAGTGAGTGAGGTAAAGTGGAACCATGAGTGGGGAATCAAACTTAGCAAGATTTATGACAATTGGCCAATGCTCATGCATCCTCATTATTTTGCAATTACAGCTTTCCAACACAATTTTCAAGGTTTGCTTATCTTAAATTCTTAATGTAGGCTGTCTTCCAACATTTCTTCTTCATTATGTGCAGTATGATATGTTTACTAGTAAGGGTTTATCATTCTTAGACCTAACGCTTTGTGCTTTGAATACTTTCTAGATATTAAAAGTGCCACATACAGGAAAGTACAGTTTTATACATGCTGAGTTTCATTCAATTTATTTTGTAAAGCTTTCCTACTGCCTACCCTACAATTCTTACTGGCAATGCAGAATAATTATCATAAAGTTATTCAATTAACTTTTATTTTTCATACTACTCAGCAAAGTTCTATTTAATTTTCATGCTAAAATCACTATTTAAACAGCAAAATTACTAATACATGCATATTCTTATCTCAGACTCCTCTTTTTCCTTAATTAACTGGAGGCGTGCATTGTGTTGATTTTTTTTTTTTTTTGGAGGCTGCATTAACTAGCTAGTTAGTTAGCCCTGGTTCTCTCTTTTTAAAAAATTTATTACATTTTATTTTATCTTAGAATAGGGTCTCACTCTGTCACCAAGATTGGAGTGTGGTGTTGTGATCATAGCTCATTTCAGCCTCAAATTCCTAGGCTAAAGCAATCCTCCTGTAGCTGGTCTAGTTCTCTTCATGCACTTATATTTTAACACAGATAATAAAAGTCTTTCATTCAAGGAACATGAACCAAGAACCTACTATGGACTAAACACCAAATGTGCTGAAGCTGAATTGTACTGCAGCGGAATTATACTGCCTCATGAAAGCTAATTGTGTGCATCTCTTTACAACTCTATATTCACTGACATTAATTGGCAGTTTGCAAGTGGCCATGATGAAATATTTACACCATAGTAATGGGCAAATGTTAGATATCAGGAATTGTTTCCCATGAAAGCTGATTTACCAGCACAATACTTACTAACTGCCAGATGTCATCCTTGTGCTTAAGAAATGTACTGACAAGTAATTGGAACAGACAAATAAACCTTTAGATTTTCTTCTTTCTTTTTTTTTTTTTTTTTTTTGACACAGTCTTGCTCTGTCGCCCAGGATGGAGTTCAGTGGTGCGATCTCGGCTCACTGCAACCTCCGCCTCCCAGGTTCAAGCTATTCTCTGCCTCAGCCTCCCGAGTAGCTGGTATTACAAGCACCCACCACCACGCCTAGCTAATTTTTTTTTTTTTTTTTTTTTGTATTTTTAGTAGAGATGGGGTTTCACCATCTTGGCCAGGCTGGTCTTGAACTCCTGACCTCATGATCCACCCGCCTCAGCCTCCCAAAGTGCTGGGATTACAGGTGTGAGCCACCACGCCCAGCAAACCTTTAGATTTTCATCTTAAAAAGATAATTCTGCTACCGTGGGGAAGTGACTAATATAAGAATGAGACGAATTATCATCAGAACAATCTCCTAGAAGTGCCTGTGGAATTTAGATGAATAGTGATGGAGACCTAAGGAAAATAACAGTGGAAAGGTAAAGGTGGACATAGATTTTTTGCAGGAGGGATTGAGAAGAGAAAAAAAACCCTCAGACCTGAGAAAAGAACTACTAGAAAGCTGTAGATACACAATTCTCAGTGCTCATACAAGGATAAAAACAGTTCATGTTCTACTAGTCAGAGTAGAGAGACTTAGACTAGGCATTAATGTTTTCAGAAGCCTTAAACTTTAGTATTGGGCTTAAATTAGTGCCAGAATAAAGGCTGCTCTTGACACATCATAACAAAGTTAAGGAATGCTTAGAAAGGATCAAGTTGAAAGCCAAAGAAAAAAGCCTACATTTTATTTTTTTAATTAAACAAAATTCAACATCCATCAATGGCAGTATCCAACTAAAACTAACCACATATGCAAACAATCAGGAAAACATAACCAAAAACCAGGAGAAAAGTTAACCAAAAGAAAAATCAGTCAATAGAAATGGGAAAAGAAATTGATCATAAAGGATGTTAAAACAACTGTTCTCTCTATATATAAATATGTTAATGGAACAGATGAACATAATAATGGGAAAATAGAAGAAATAGAAAAAAAATAAAGCTCTAAATGGAATTTTTATTGATGAAAAACATGTGAAATAAAAAATACATAGCAAGGGATTAACTATAGATTAAATACTACAGAAGAAAAGATCAGTTAACCCGATGACATAACCATATAAACAATTCCAAATATAGCACAGAAAAAAATACTGAAAAAGAATGATAAACAGAACCTCAACAAAGAGAGAAAAGATGGCTAATGGTCTAACCTAGGTATAATTAGAGACCCAGGAAGAGAAGGTGGGGAAGAGGGTAAAAATACTTGAATAAATAATGTCCAAAACTTTTTCAAATGTGATGAAAACTCAAATTCAGAGCTATAAGAAGATCCTTGGACCCCAAGCAAAAACAAAACTGAACAACAACAACAAAAAAAGAAAATCACCCTAAGCCAGAAATTAGATGAAAATATTCTAAGCTGCCAGTTTATAGGACAAAGACGAGAGAATTCTTATCAGAACAATGCAGCAAGAAAACAGTGAAATATATCCTTAAATTTCTGAAAAATACAGAATATTATAACATTGATATAGAAAATTATGCAAAGGCTTTTTAGACCAAAAAAATCTAACAGAACTTAGATCTGGAAAAGTGGTACTACAAGGAAGAACTTCAGAAAAATTGCAAATGATACCAGACTGGAATTAGGATCTACATGAAGAAATAAAACCCACAAGGTAGGTTAAATATATGAGTAAACATAATCTTTTTTTTTTTACAAAAATGTTAGTACCTTTAATAAACAACTAACTGTTTAAAAAATGCACTGTATAATTTGTGACTTGTATATAAAATTGTATGACAAACTAACAAAGACAATGGAAAGAGAAATGAAAGTATACTGTTGTGATGTTTTTATACATACATGATTGGTGTAATATTATTTCAGAGTAGGCTAAGCTAAGTTAAATATTGGCATGGCTAATGACCTGCTATGGTTTAAATATTTTTCCCTCCAAAACTCAGGTTGAAATTTTATCTCCAATGTGGCAGTATTGAGAGGTAAGGCCTTTAGGAGATGACTAGGTCATAAGGGCTCTGCCCTCATGAATGGATGAATCAATTCATGAATTAATAGATTAATGGATTATTATGGGAGCAGGACTGGTGGCTTTATAACAAGAGGAAGAAAGATCTGATCTAGCATGTTCAGCATGCCCAGCATGTGATAACCTGCACAACCATGAAACTTTGCAGAGTCCACACTAGCAAGAATGCCATCACCAGATGCAGTTCCTCAACCATGGACTTTGCAGCCCTTGTAACTGGAAGAAATAAATTCCTTTTCTTTATAAATTACTAGTTTCAGGTATTCATTATAAGCAACAAAAACCTAACTAAGACATGAACCAATAGTGGAGATAAACGATTCAATAAAACATATTCAATTCATTAATAAGTCAATGAGAAAAGTGGCAAAATGGAATGAATAACAGATTACTCAATATAAAAAGGAAAATACACAATTTTAAAAATGGGCAAAGATCTGAATAGACATTTTCCAAAGAAGATATACAAATGACCCTAAATCACATTGACTGTTGCTCAAAGTCAACAGCTATCAGGAAATGTAAATGAAAACCAAAATGAGACACCACTTCACACCCAGTAGGGTGGCTACACATATAAGAAAATGAAAAATAACAACTGTTGACAAAGATGTGCAAAAGTTGGAATCCTCATCCTCCTATACTGCTGGTGGGAATGTCAAATGGTGGAGCTGCTTTGCAAAATAGTGTGGCAGTTTATCAAAGGGTTAAACATGGAAATAGCATATGATCCAGCAATTCCACTCCTAGATATATACCCAAAAGAAATGAAAACACATGTGCCCACAAAACTTGTACACAAATATTCACAGCAGCAATATTCATACTAACCAAAAGTGGAAGCAGCCCAAATGTCTGTGAACTGATGAATTAATAAATAAAATGGATAAACAACAAAATATTACATAGCAACAAAAAGAAGTACTGAAGCATTTTACCATATGGGTGAACCTTGAAAATATTATGTTGAGTGAAAGAAACCAGTCATAAAAGGACCACCTATTGTATGATTTCATTTATATGTGATGTCCAGAATAGGCAAATCTATGGAGAAGGAAAATAGACTGGTGTTTGTCTAGAGCTGGTGTGGATGGGAACAGATGTGGGATTGAGAAGGAAGCAATGTTTCTTTGGGAGCAATGAAAATATTTTAAAATTGATTGTGGTAATGGATGTGCAACTCTGTGAATACACTAAAAGCCATTCATTGAATTATGCCATTTAAATGAATGAATTGTGTGGTATGTGAATTATATTCAACAAGGCTGTTTTACAAAAATAAACAGATACAATACATAGGAACAAATTTAAATGATAGATTAATTAAGCATAGGAGGATTTTGTCTTTCCTCTCCCTAAATCTCTGTAGACTGCTGTGCCATTCTTGTGCCATGCCCAGTGCTCTCCTTTGTTTGACTTGTGTAGTTTTTTGGAATTAAATTTTACACATTTTATATAAACTTGTGATTCTTTACAAAAGAGTGCTTTGCCTTGCATATTGTAGCACAATGCTATTTATTGAATAGATTTATATTTTGCATAGTAGAAAATGAGTGGCATTTCAAATTATGGATTTTTGAGGCTGCATTGAAATTTTAAAGGTTAAATGTTTTAAATCATGGTCCACGATGATCATTTTTTAATGTAATTGATTAAAGTTGCAGATATACACAATAGAAGGTTAAATATGATTTATGAAATAACCTGATACAAAGTGCATAAAACCAACATGAAATTCTATAAAGATAAACAGAAGGTAATTAGGTTAAGAAGGTTATTTACATAAACACAAATAACCCATGCTTAGCTTTGTACATAGACCAAAGACAAAGTTGAAGGTACCATGGATTACAAATTAAATATGTCGTTGCTATAATTTCAAAAGAAAAAAGATACCAGGCTAAATAAATTGCAATGAGCTATGCAGATACTGCTTACCTGATCTTCTCAGTGTGGAAATTGGGATAATGACTAGTAACTAGTAATTATTAAATTTCAAAAGTTTAGGTAGTTTTCTTAACCAATATGTAAAGCGTTCTTTTGACAAGCCATGTATTTGAAAATTAGTTGAAAGTGTTTATATCCATATTAATTGGCAAACCACATCTATTTTTATTGAATGTTAAGGGCTAGTATAAAAATAAATAATCCAAACTGGCCGGGCGCGGTGGCTCACGCCGTAATCCCAGCACTTTGGGAGGCCGAAGCGGGTGGATCACGAGCTCAGGAGATCGAGACCATCCTGGCCAACACGGTGAAACCTCGTCTCTACTAAAAATACAAAAATTAGCTGGGCACGGTGGCACGTGCCTGTAATCCTAGCTACTCGGGAGGCTGAGGCAGCTTGGCGACAGAACGAGACTCTGTCTCAAAAGAAAAAAAAAAAAGATAAAAAATAAATAATCCAAACTACAAATAGTGTATTATCTAAATAACTATAGTGTCGTTTTGGTATGCAGTATAGTTCTTTGTCCTGGTTTCCATTTTCTTGCTTCTTAAACTTCCTTCCTTCTAGGCTGTTGTGCACCTCACCCAGGTTCCCCAAAGTGTATTGGTTACTGTATTGTATTACAACTAAAATGCTAAACACTTTAAAATCATGGTCTGTTTTCTGAATTTTTTTAGGTTTAATGTATAGATGGTGAGCTATATTTATATTGCTTGGTTTCTACTTTACAGCGTAAATGTACATAAGTACCAGCACTACAAATAATATTTGTAGAGTGTTTTGCAATTGGAATACATTCTCACAGGGGTTGTTTCTTTGATATTTAAAACTATCACATTTCCCACTTTTAAAAAATAACACTAAATCTCTAAGAGTTTTTTGTTTGTTTAAGGTAATATAGTAACTAGCAGAGCCAGGAGTCAAACTGCACCTTACACCATCTGCAAGATCTCTGCAAAATGACTTTCACAGGTGCAGTACCAGGAGTTCATACAATTTCTTGCTTTTGGCAGAAAAAAAAAGTCTGTCTCTCTAAATTTTAAATAGAAAATTATTCCCTATTGCTCAGAACCCACAATGGTGGTTTCTTTTCCTCACTGATTAAAATGGCCAGCTTTAGAAACACAGAGTCCTCCAAGTTGTACTCACTCTACAGTGGAGGATGTGTTGCTATATCTAGTACAAAGATGAAATTAGGCTGCAATCTGGGCCGTGCAGGTTCATTCAATAGCTGGATTTTAGTTGGGCTTATCAGAGAATAGTCCCTTACTTTGAACATATACAAGTAGGATCTAGATGACTTGGTCAGCAACCATAATTTGTGTGGCAGACCAAACATCTAGGCCCCTAGCAAAAGCCAGAAAGCCAGCAGAATTATAGCAAGGTTTGTCAAGCAGAGTATTGTCCAGAGCTATGAGTTATGTCCACTGAGACACTGTCACCCATCCATTCTCAACTAAGAACAGCTGGTGCTGAGGCTGAATCATACAGTGGATACCATCAACTTTTAGCTTAGCAACCAAAAAATCAGTGTCTCAGGCCCAAGAATGTAGAGAAATCTCTCTAAATTGAGGACCCTATCAAACCAGTTTTGCTTCTGGAGGCAGAGGGGGGAATACAATTTCCCCAAAGTATAGCTACCTCTTTTTCATGTAAAGCTGAGAAGCTGCTGTGGCCTGGTTTGCTGTACTCTTGGATACATAACTTCCATTTGACAAGTGAAGCTTGTTGGACATTCTTACTTTGTTTCTTGTTCTCCAGTTAGTCACCACTGCCAGCATTGTGAACTACCTGGAGCCATAAGAACTTTAATTCTAGTCAATGACTCCCTTATGGTTTCCCACAAGTTTTTTCCTCAGGGAATTCTGCCCCAAAGGATCAAATGTCCCTTATGGCATACAAGGCTTATGTGTATATATGTATGTATGTGTGTATGTGTATATATATGTATATACATATGTTTTATACATACATGTTTTTAATATATACACTTATAAAACAACTTATACATATATATTTATATATACGTATAAGACAGAACACCAAAAAACCTCATATGTTTTACCATCATCTTTGAATAGATCTAAAATGGGCATGATAGACTGCAAAGGGTGTTGAGCTGAAAGCAAGTATTTCCATTCTTCCAGAATGAGCATTACATGCCATTCTCCTGTTCTCTGAAATGAACTAGCCAAAATTTTAAAGATGCACCTAGTTTCTGTCATGCCTTTTGTGAATTTTCCTCCTTTCTTGCTAGTGTAGATGCTCAGCCCTATAACTGTAATCTGAAAGAAAGTAGAAATCCTTCTGTCCTTTCAGGATCAATCTTAGTACTTGTTACAATAGGGTGGACTTGAGGTTCCTCCCCATGTTGGTGAGGAAATCTCCCTTCCTCCTTTCTCTTCCTTGCTCCTGACCCAGCCCTTGCTAGAGCAAAATTGGCAACTACAGCCCCAGGTTTAGATAGGCGTCCTTGAACCTACATACATGCACCCACCTCCCCAATTTCTTATTAACAAGCAATAAAGTTGAGGACCATTTACTTGCTGGTTGACCATATGGTTTACTTCCAGCCTCACTATACAATTTGGTAAAGATGCTTATTACCATTTCCCATGGACTTTCCTTAAACTCTGTTATCAGCTTATGTGACTCTCATACTTTCCCTTCTAGAAGGCCTTGTCTCTGTCAATAACCGATGTTCACTGCCAAAACATGTGAGATGGTTGGATATGTGTCCCTGCCCAAATATCATGCTAAATTGTAATCACCAGTGTTGGAAATGGATCCTGGTGGGAGGTGATTGGATCATAAGGGTGGATTTCTCATGAATGGTTTATCACCATCCTTTTGGTACTGTTGTCATGGAAGTGAGTGAGTTCTCGTGAGATCTATTTGTTTCAAAGTGTGTAGCACCTCTCGCTTTCTCACTCTCTTGCTCCTGTTCTGGCCATGTGATGTGCCTCCTCCCCTTTTGTCTTCTGCATGATTGTAAGTTTTCTGAAGCCTCCCCAGAAGCCAAGCAAATGCCAGTATCATGTTTCCTGTCCAGCCTGCAGAATCATGAGCCAATTAAGCCTCTTTCTTAAAATAAACTACTCAGTCTCAGGTATTTCTTTATAGCAATGCAAGAATGGAGTGATACAATGTCTTACAAGAACTGTGAAGGGGCTAAGATCTTTACCTAACTGGCACAATAACAAGTTAGCCTGCTACAGTTTTATGGATGCTGGAAAAGACACAAGACTCCTGGGTCAGACAAAAGACTTTCTCATGGCAGTAACATTAGACAGACTATCTGAATTTTTCCACAGGTTGGAGGAACTCAAACTCTTACTGCGAGACATGAAGAGGCCTATGTAATCCCTGCAGATATAATGCGCTTCAAGAGAGGAACTCTAAACTTAGGGAATTTGGATCTTTTATAAAAGGAAGTAAGCATATGTGTCCTTTGCTCCTGTGGGAGTCATTATCTTGCTATGCTGGGCAGCAAGCAAGGCTACTTCTTGTTTCAGAGCGAGATACTATGTCTTTCAAGTGTGGTCATTAGGCAAACATCTTTGAAGAGACAGTTAAGGGCCCAGTATGGTGGCTCACGCCTGTAATCCCAGCACTCTGGGAGGCTTGAGCCCCAGAATTCAAGACCAGCCTGGGCACCATGGTGAAACTCTGTCTCTACAAAAAAAAAAAAAAGCAAAAATTAGCCAGGAATGATGGCAAGCACTTGTAATCTCAGCTACTTGGGAGGCTGAGGTGGGAGGGCTGCTTAAGCCCAGAAGGCAGAGGTCGAAATGAGCTGCGATCACACCACTGCACTCCAGCCTGAGTGAGAGAGCTAGACACTGTGTCAAGATAAATAAATACATAAATAAATAAATAAATAAATAAATAAATAAATAAATAAAATAAAGGAGACTTCAGAACATAAAGTCAGTAAGTGCCTCACTCACGGGACATGCTGACATATGAGTAACCCATTGAAAATTGTCTCTTAACAATAACAGTACATGAAATCGTCACTAAACAAAATTCATAATTTTGATAAAAATTGTCATAGACTCTTTTGGGGAATTGGAATTAACAATCTCTTTCTTAATGAACAAATGTGTCCTATACAAATTTGGTGCTGTTATCTATGCAATTAAAGTGAATGGGTCACTGTCTCTTGTAATTCATGCATTAATATCATACAATTAACCCCCGATGTGTACACTGTTTTACTGTAATTCAAATACTTGTTTTCATTCCCCTGATGAGCTAGTAACATGACAGTTTCACAGTAACTCAGCAACTATGTGTTCTCGGAAATAGCATAAAATGTTGTTTGAACATGGAAGGATAGAAACAAATCATGGGGTACTGTATGTGAACTGGACGGTGTCAAGGGAAGCTTGAAAAATCCAACTTGATATATGTTGGTGACATTGAAAGAAGGCAGTTCCTGGTGCTCAGAA
Organism: Gorilla gorilla gorilla; assembly: GCF_029281585.2. Classification (NCBI taxonomy): domain Eukaryota; kingdom Metazoa; phylum Chordata; class Mammalia; order Primates; family Hominidae; genus Gorilla; species Gorilla gorilla. Next base: position 94,228,963 of record NC_073231.2, on the reverse strand, counting down.
GGCCTTACACTCTAGTCTGAAATACATTAATGCATGTTTACTATGTAATAACATGCCTTAGATAAGAGAGCCAATAAGTTTTGCATTTGGTAACATCTGCTTATATTTAGTTGTAGTAGTGGCTTAACAGGGTTCACATGAAGTGAGGAGAATTGTTTCACAAAAGTTACACATTAAAACAGTTTTTGAGAGGTGGAGTAGTGCTTCCTTCCTTCAAAGGTGGCACTTTATAGTAATTTACTTATTGTTAACCATAAACTACATTTTTTTCACAATGTGGATACTAAATTCTGGATGATTGTAGTGATTTATTTGCCAATGCAAACATTTTGTCGGTTTCTAATGATTTTTACAATTGTATTCTTAGCACATAACCAAGAAAATATTTTAAAAATATATCTGGCTGGGCTGGGTGGCTCACGCCTGTAATCCCAGCATTTTGGGAGGCCAAGGTGGGCAGATCACCTGAGGTTGGGAGTTCGAGACCAGCCTGACCAACATGGAGAAACCCCGTCTCTACTAAAAATACAAAAAAATTAGCTGGGTGTGGCGGCATGCGCCTGTAATCCCAGCTACTCAGGAGGCTGAGGCAGGAGAATGGCTTGAACCCGGGAGGCGGAGGTTGCAGTGAGCCAAGATAGCGCCATTGCACTCCAGCCTGGGCAACAAGAGTGAAATTCCTCTCAAAAAAAAAAAAAAAAAATATATATATATATATATATATATTTATTTATTTATTTATTTAGTCCAAACACTCTGAGCCAGTAATAATAATAAAAAAAGATTTAGGATTTTTAAAGCTATAGTCAGAGCCAGAGAAATATAGGATGGATATAAATAGAAACATTGTTCAAGTGTGATCTTCACTTAAGCCATCTGCAAACAGAGCCAAAGTTTGTGACTCAAATCTTACTTTGCTTCTGTCTTCTCCAACGTGAAGAACTAGTCATGTGTGGCATAATGATGTTTCAATGAACGATAGATTGCATTCACAATGGTGGTCTCATAAGATTATGATGGAGGTGAAAAATTCCTATCACCTAGTGATGCCGCAGCCATCCTAACATCAAAGCACAATGGACTACACAAACACAAACATGTTTGTGTTGAGTAGTGTAAACAAACTTATCCCACTACCAGCTGTTTGAATGTACAGCACATACAATTATATCAGTACATAATACTTGATAATAATAAATGACTACTGTATTAGTCCATTCTCACACTGCCATAAAGAAATACTTGAGACTGGTAACCTATAAAGAAAGAGGTTTAATTAGCTCATGGTTCCACAGGCTGTAACGGAAGCATGATGCTGGCATCTGCTCAGCCACTGGGGAGGCCTCAGAAAACCTACGATTATGGTGGAAGGTGAAGGGGGAGCAGGCATGTCTTACATGGCTGGAGTAGGAGCAAGATAGAAAGAAGGAGGAGGTGAAATACACCTTTAAACAACCAGATCTCGTAAGAACTAACTACAGAATACCAAGGGGAAATGGTGCTAAACCATTCCTGAGAACTCCACCTCCATGATCCATTCACCTCCCACCAGGCCCCACCTCCAATACTGGGGATTACAATTCAACATGAGCTTTTGGCAGGTACACACCTCCAAACCATATCAACCAGGTTACTGGTTTATGTATTTAGTATATTCTATTTTAATAGTTATTTTAGAATGTATTCCTTCTACCATTAAAAAAAAGGTAACTGTAAAACAGTCTCATGCCGTTCCTTCAGGAGGTACTTCAAAAGAAGGCATTATTATCATGGGAGATGATAGCTCCATGTCTGTTATTACCCCTGAAGTCCTGAAGACCTTCCAGAGGGACAAGATGTGTAGATGGAAGGTAGTGATATAGATGACCCTGACCCCGTGTAGGCTTAGGATAATGTGGATATTTGTGCCTTATTTTTTAACAGAAAAAAAATTTTCAAGTAAAAAGTAAAAAATAAAAAGCTTAAAGAATAAAGATATAAAGAAAATATTTTTGTACAGATATACAATGTATTTTAAAAGTTTTTTTGTTTGTGGCTTTTTTTGTTTGTTTGTTTTTTTGATGGAGTTTCACTCCTGTTGCCCCGGCTGGAGTGCAGTGGCATGATCTCGGCTCAGTGTAACCTCTGCCTCCCAGGTTCAAGTGATTCTCCTGCCTCAGCCTCCGGAGTAGCTGATATTACAGGTGCCCACCACCACAACCAGCTAATTTTTTGTATTTTTAGTAGAGACGGGGTTTCATCATGTTAGCCAGGCTGGTCTCAAACTCCTGATCTCAGGAGATCCACCTGCCTCGGCCTCCCAAAGTGCTGGCATTACAGGTGTGAGCCACCATGCCCCGCCTTAAAAATTTTTTTAAAGTTATAGAGTTTATAAAATAAGAAAGTTACAGTAAGCTAAAGTTAATATACTGTTGAAGAAAGAATAATATTTTTATGGGTGACAGCCCACCTGGGAGCAGCATGGAGCAAAAGGAACCCTCACCCCTAGCCAAGGGAAGCAGTGAGAGATTGTGCAACCCTGCCCAGGAAACCACGCTTCTCCCACAATCTTTGCAACCCATGGATCAGGAGATGCCCTCGTGAACCCATGCCTCCAGGGCCTTGGGTCTGACACACAGAGCTGTGTGGAGTCTCCGCAGAGCAACTGCTCAGGCACACACAGAGCCCCAGAAGTTTTACATATTCTAGCCCCAGATTCCTGGCAATGCGGCAGATCCAGTCATACATTCCCCTAGGAAAGGGGCTGAATCCAGGGAGCCAAGCTGTGTCATTCTGTGGTCCCCACTTCCAAAAGTAAAGACTCACTGGCTTGGAATCCCAGCCAGTGAAAATAGGCTGAGTTTGCCTGAAACTAAAGAGTTTGGCTGAGGGTGGGAGGGTTAGGAGGGGGTTGGGGGAGGAGCAGCTGCCATTTCTGCAGTTCGGTTGACTCAACATTCCAGCCTCCTGGCTCTGGAGAGTCCAAGAGATCCTGACTTGGAGGGGTCTTCTTCAATGCAGCACACCTGCTTTGCAAAATTGCACACAAAATGCTTCTTAAAGCAGGACTCCAATCCATTCCTCCCCACTGGGCCAGGCCTCCCTGCAGGGGTCCTTTAGTCACTCCAGCCAGGCTTATATGAACAGAACTCTGATCTCTCCCTAAGAAAGATCCCAGGGGAGGGATGACCACCGACTCCGCTGTTTGGAGAGTCCAGGTAGTCCAGATAAGGAAGGGCCACCCCTGCCCAATTCAGCACATCTGCTCTATCAAAAGCAGCCAGGCTGATTCTGTAAGCAGGTCCCTGATCTCGTTCCTCCTGACTGCCTGTGACCTCTCAACAGAGGTCTCCGGACAGCAACTACAGGAGCATTCAGGCTGGCAACAGGTGAGTACCCACCTAGGATGGAGCTTCTAGAGGAAGGAGCAGGCTATCACCTTTGCTGTTTTGCAGCAATCACTGGTGATACCTCCAGGTATGGGAAAAACTAAGGCAACTAGGGTCTGGAGTGGACCCCCAGCAAACCACAGCAGCCCTATGGTTGCTAACAGACAGAGGCCTATTAAAATAAAAACAGACATAAAACAACAACAACATCAACTAAAAATACCCCACAGAAGCCCAATTCAAGATCAGCAACCTCAAAGATCAAAGGTAGATAAGCCCACAAACATGAGAGAAAATCAATGAAAAATGCTGGAAAATCAAAAAGCCAGAGTGCCTCTTCTACAAATGACTGCAACATCTCTCCAGCAAGGACACAGAACTGGGCTGAGGCTGAGATGGCTGAATTAACAGAAGTAGGCTTCAGAAGGTGGATAATAAACTTCGCTGAGCTAAAGGGGCATGTGTAACCCAATACAAAGAAGCTAAGAAATATGATCAAGCAATACAGTAGCTGATAACCAGAATAGCCAATTTAGAGATGAACACAGTTGACCTGATGGAGCTGAAAAACACAATATGAGAATTTCACAATGCAATCACAAGTACCAATAGCAGAATAGATCAATCATGTGGAGAAAAGAAGCTCAGAGCTTTCAGACTATTCAGACAGGCAGACAAGGATATAGATTAAAAACCAAACACTGCATGTTCTCACTCATAGGTGGGAATTGAACAATGAGAACACATGGACACAAGAAGGGGAACATCACACTCCGGGGACTGTTGTGGGGTGGGGGAGGGATAGCATTTGGAGATATACCTAACGCTAAATGACGAGTTAATGGGTGCAGCACACCAACATGGCACATGTATACATATGTAACAAACCTGCACATTGTGCACATGTACCCTAAAACTTAAAGTATAATAATAATAATAATAATAGATTAAAAAATAAAAAGAAATGAACAAAATCTCCAAAATTTTGGAATTACGTAAGAAAAGAGAATAAAAAGGGAAAAACAGAACTTCTGAGAAATGTGGGATTATGTAAAAAGACCAAACTTATGACTGGGGTACCTGAAATAGACGGGGAGGATGAAACCAAGTCGGAAAACATACTACAGAATATCACCCAGGAGAACTTCCCCAACCTAGCAAGACAGGCCAACATTCAAACTCAGGAAATCCAGAGAAACCCAGTAAGATATTCCATAACAAGATCAACCCCAAGAACATAATCATCAGATGCTCCAAGGTTGAAATGAAAGAAAAAATTGTTAAGAACAGCCAGGGAGAAAGGCTCAGACACCTACAAAGGGAAGCACATCAGTCTAACAGCAGACTTCTTGGTGGAAACCCTACAAGACAGAAGAGATTGGGGGCCAATATTCAACATTCTCAAATAAAAGAGTTTCCAACCCAGAATTTCATATCCAGCTAAACTAAGCTTCATAAGCAAAGGAGAAATAAGATCCTTTTCAGACATGCAAATGGTGAGAGAATTCATCACCACCAAGCCAGCCTTGCAAGAGCTCCTGAAGAAAACACTAAATATGGAAAGGAAAAACCATTACCAGCCACTTCAAAAACACACTGAGGAATCCAGACCAGTGACAGTATGAAGCAACCACATTAACAAGTCTGCAAAATAACCTGCTAGCATCATAATGACAGGATCAAATTCACATGAAACAATACTAACATTAAACATAAATGGGTTAAATGCCTCAATTAGAAGGCACAGAATGGCAAGCTGGATAAAGAGCCAATATCCATTGGTATATTGTCTTTAACAGACACATGTCATGTGCAAAGATATGCAGAGGCTCAAAATAAAGGGAGAGAGAAAAATTTACCAAGCAAATGGAAAACAAAAAAAGCAGGGGTTGCAATCCTCGTTTCTGACAAAACAGACTTTAAACCAGCAAAGATCAAAAAAGAAAAAGAAGGGCATTACATAATGGTAAAGCATTCAGTTAAACAAGAATAGCTAACTATCCTAAATATATATGCACCCAGTACAGGAGCACCCGGATTTATAAAGCAAGTGCTTAGAGACCTACAAAGAGACTTAGACTCCCACACAATTATAGTGGGAGACATTACTAGTCCACTGACAACATTAGGCAGATCAGCAAGACAGAAAATTAACAAAGATATATTAACAAAGATATTCAGGACCTGAACTTAGCTCTGAATCAAGTGGACCTCAGAGATATCTACAGAATTCTCCAACCAAAAACAACGGAATATACATTCTTCTCATAGCCATGCAGTACTTACTCAAAAATTGATCACATCATCGGAAGTAAAACACTCTTCAGCAAATGCAAAAGAAATGAAATCACAACAAACAGTATCTCAGCCCACAGTACAATCAAATTAGAACTCAAGATTAAGAAATTCACTCAAAACCACACAACTACATGGAAATTGAACAACCTGCTACTGAATGACTCCTGGGTAAATAACGAAATTAAGGCAGAAATCAGGAAGTTCTTTGAAAGTAATGAGAAAAAGGAGACAACATATCAGAATCTCTGGGACACAGCTAAAGTAGTATTAAGAGAGAAATTTTTATCACTAAATGCCCACATAAAAATGCCAGAAATATCTCAAGTTAAAAATCTAACATCAGAACGAAAAGGACTAGAGAACCAAGAGCAAACAAACTCCAAAGCTAGCAGAAGACAAGAAATAACCAAGATCAGAGCAAAACTGAAGGAGATAGAGATATAAAAAAATTCAAAAGATCACTGAGTCCAGGAGCTGATTTTTTTGAAAAAAAAAAAGTAAAATAGCTAGCTAGACTTATAAGGAAGAAAAGAGAGAAAAATCAAATAAACACAATCAGAAATGCTAAGGGGAATATCACCACTGACCCCACAGAAATACAAACAACCATCAGAGAATACCATAAACACCATACAGTGCACATAAACTAGAAAATCTAGAAGAAATTGATAAATAACTGGACACATACACCTTCCAAGACTGAACCAGGAAGAAATGAAATCCCTGAACCAACCAATAACAAGCTCCAAAATTGAGGCAGTAAGAAATAGCCTACAACCAAAAAAGCTCAAGACGAGACAGACTCACAGCTGAATTCTACCAGATGTATGAAGAAGAGCTAATATAATTCCTACTAAAATGACTCTGAACAATTGAGGAGAAGGGACTCTTTTCTAACTCATTCTATGAGGCCAGAATCATCCTGATACCAAAAACTGGCAGAGATACAACAAAAAGAAGAAAACTTCAGGCCAATATCCCTAACAAAGAGCGACGCAAAAATCTTCAATAAAATACTGGCAAAATGAATCCAGCAGCACATAAAAAAGCTTATGCTCCATGATAAAGCTGGTTGAATCCCTAGAATGCAAGTTTGGTTCAACATATGCAAATCAATAAATGTGATTCATCACCGAAACAGAACCAAAGACAAAAATCACATGATTATCTCAATAGGTGCAGAAAAGGCCTTCGATAAAATTCAACATCCTTTCATGTTAAAAACTCTCAGTAAACTAGGTATTGAAGGAACATACCTTGAAATAACAAGAGCTATTTGATAAACCCACAGCCAATATCATACTGAATGGGCAAAAGCTGGAAGTATTCCCCTTGAGAATCGGCACAAGACAAGGATGCCCTCTCACACTATTATTCAACATAGTATTGGAAGTTCTGGCCAGGGACATCAAGAAGAGAAAGAAATAAAAAGCATCCAAATAGGAAGAGAGGAAGTCAAATTATCTTTGTTTGCAGATTACATGATCCTATATCTAGAAAACCCCATTGTCTCAGCCCAAAAGCTTCCTAAGCTGATATGAAACATCTGCAAAGTCTCAGGATACAATGAGCAAAAATTGCTAGCATTCCTATACACCAAGAACAGACAAGCTGAGAGCCAAATTATGAATGAACTCCCATTCACAACTGCCACAAAAAGAATAAAATATCTAGTAATATAGCTAACAAGGGAAGGGAAGTGAAGGACCTCTTCAAGGAGAACTATAAACCACTGCTCTAAGAAATCAGAGAGGACAAAAACAAACGGGAAAAAAAAATTCCATGCTCATGAATAGAAAGGATCAATATCACGAAAATAACCATGCGACCCAAAGTAATTTTCAGTTTCAATGCTATTCCCATTAAACTATCATTGATATGCTTCACAAAATTAGAAAAAAAATTTTAAATTAATATTAAACAAAAAAAATCCAGAATAGCCAAGACAATCCTAAGAACAAAGCTGAGACATCACACTCCCTGACTATATGACAAAGGTACAATAATCAAAACAGCATGGTATTGGTACAAAAACAAACACATAGACCAATGGAACAGAATAGAGAACTTGGGGCTGGGTGCAGTGGCTCATGCCTATAATCCCGGCACTTTGGGAGGCCGAGGTGGGAGTATCAGTTGAGTTCAGGAGTTCGAGACCAGCCTGGCCAACATGGTGAAACCCCATTTCTACTAAAAATACAAAAAATAGCCAGACCTGGTGGTGCATGTCTATAGTCCCAGCTACTTGGGAGGCTGAGGTAGCAGAGTCACTCAAACCCTGGAGGCAGAGATTGCAGTGAGCTGAGATCACAACACTGCACTCCAGCCTGGGCAACAGAGTGACTCTGCCCCCACTCCCAAAAGAAGAAAGAATAGAGAATTCAGAAATAAGACCGCATACCTACATCCACCTGATCTTTGACAAACCTGACAAAAACAAACAATGGGGAAAGGATTTCCTGTTTAATAAATGGTGCTGGGAGAACTGGTTAGCTATATGCAGAACACTGGAACTGGACCCCTTCCTTACACCTTATACAAAAATTAACTCAAGATGGATTAAAGACTTAAATGTAAAACCCAAAACTATAAAAACCCTAGAAGAAAATCTAGGCAATACTATTCAGGACATGGGCACAGGCAAAGATTTCATGATGAAAATGCCAAAAGCAGTCACAACAAAAGCAAAAATTGATAAATGGGACCTAATTACACCAAAGAGCTTCTACACAGCAAAAGAAACTATCATTAAAGTGAATAGACAACCTACAGAATGGGAGAAAAGTTTTTCAATTAATCCTTCTGACAAGGATGTAATATCCAGATTCTATAAGGAACTTAAACAAATTTACAAGAAAAAAACAACACCATTAAAAAGTAGGCAAAGGGCATGAACAGATAATTCTCAAAAGACAACATACATGCGGCCAACAAACATATGAAAAAAAGCTCAATATCACTGATCATTAGAGAAATGCAAATCAAAACTACAATGTGATACCATCTCATGCCAGTCAGAATGATTATTATTTAAAAAATTAAAAAAAACAGATGCTGGCAAGGTTACAGAGTAAAAGGGATGTTTTTACACTGTTGGTGGGAGTATAAATTAGTTCAACCATTGTGGAAGACAGTGTGGCAATTCTTCAAAGATCTAAAGGCAGAAATACCATCTGATCCATCAATCCCACTCCTGGGTATAAACCCAAAGTAATTTAAGTCTTTCTATTATAAAGATACATGCATGTGTATGTTCACTGCAGCACTATTTACAATAGCAAAGACATGGAATCAACCCCAATGCTCATTAGTCATAGACTGGATAAAGAAAATGTGGTACATATACACTGTGGAATACTATGCAGCTATAATAAAATGAGATCATGTCCTTTGCAGGGACATGGATGCAGTTGGAAGCCATTACCCTCAGCAAACTAACGCTGAAACAGAAAACCAAACACCGCATGTTCTTACATATAAGTGGGAGCTGAACAATAAGAACATATGGACACATGTGGGGGGGAACAACACACACTGGGGCCTGTCAAGGGGGGTGGTGGGGGGAGTGAGAGCATAAGGAAGAACAGCTAATGGATCCTGGACTTAATACCTAGGTGATGGGATGATCTGTGCAGCAAACCACCATGGAACACATTTACTTATGTAACAAACCTGCACATCCTGCACATGTACCCCTGAACTTAAGATAAAAGTTGAAGTAAAAAAATAGAAAAATATTTTTAATATTAGATTTAGTGTAGCCTCAGTGTACAGTGTTTACAGTAGTGTAGAGCAATGTCCAGGCCTTCACGTTCATTCACTACTAACTGACACATCCAGAGCAACTTTGTCCTGCAAGCTCCATTCAGGGTAAGTGTCCTATACAGGTCTACCATTTTTTTTGTCTTTTATATTGCATTTTTACAGTACCTTTTCTATGTTTAGGTATGATTAGAAACATAAATACTTACCATTATAATTGCCTATGGTATTCAGTACAGTAACATGCTGTATAGGTTTGTATCCTAGGAACAATAGGCTATACCATATAGCCCAGATGTACAGTAGGCTATACCATCTAGGTTTGTGTAAGTGCACTCTATGATATTCAAACAATAATGAAAATGAAATGGCATTTATCAGAATGCATCCCTGTCATTAAGTGACACATGACTATATTTTGATCTAGAAAATGACACAAAAGAATTCCATGATGGTTGAAGAGTTGGCGTAAGTAATCTCTTTACACATTTTCATGTAGTCCACATTCCCAAATCTTTTGATCTATAGTGTCCAAATGTAACATACAAATTATTTAATGGAAAAAAGTAATTAAGTGAGAGTCAAGAGAGGGGCTGGGCTAACTTTGAGCAATTCTCTTAAACTCTTTTGGATTAACTTCCTGGGTTATAAAATAAGGTGACTGGAAATATACTTCTCTTTGTAAGCTGTATTTTGGATTAAGGAGGGTGTGAGCAAGTTTGATTGTCTGCAGAACTGGGCCATTAAGAGCTAGTTCATAGGGGACTGGTATTAGTACAGTACTTGTTAGGAACTAAACAGTTGATTAATGTCTGTTTCCATGATCCTTACATAGAAAATTACAAGAGAGACAATTTTTCAATTGGGCCATTAATTGTCACCATGCCATGCTGTGTATGTCTCAATAACAAGTCACTTAGAGAGTGTGTGCTGTTTTCCAGCGTCTTTCGAGCCAAAGTTCCAAGATGTCTTGGGTGAGAAAATTAGCCATCATGATTTCTAGACTTATTGATCATACCTCCTAATAATTAACAATACAGGAAGGAAGTACAATTGGTTGGTAGAAAGCAAATAAAATGTAAAAGTATTGAAATAAATGATAGAAGAAAGTTTATTGAAATAATAACAGCCCCTGAAGTTTAGCAGATTAAGCCAGTACAATACATACTAGGGAAATGAACAAAAAAACCCTCCAAATTAAACAGAATTAAATAATTTAAACTAAATAATTACTGATTATTTAAACAAAATTAAATAATCACATGACCAGTGCCAGAAATCTCCAAGGAGTTTCATTATTTGACAGAAATGGTGACCTATGAATTTTATACTAACTCAACTTGTTACCTGAGAGTTCAAAAGCAGGGAATAGGTTTTAAAATGCAAGAGAACCAAGGAATATGAGACCCATACTCCATAATAAAATCCAGAACATAAAACAAACAAAAATTGTATGTCTTACAGGCACTGGATTTGTTTTCATAAATATCAGTCTTTCATTCTGTCATTCTTTAAATAAAGATTTAGCATTCTTTTCTGAATCAGGCATTATGCTGGTTGTTGGTGATAAAATAGTAAACAGTTCAGAGGAAGTACCTGTTGTCATGAAGCTTATATTTTCTCCACTGCAAAGGTAGTGGTAGAAATAAAGCAATAATTTAACATAATGGTAAACAACTAAAAAGAAAATAAAACATGGCAACTGGAATCATAGTGACTGACAATAAATGTAGGGTTGGGAGGTCTTTTATATAAATAGTTAGAAAAGCATTTTGTAAGTAGGTGACCAGTGTGCCAAGGATACTTACTAATTACAGCATTGGTACATGTTCAAGTGGTCAAGAATTCATCAATATTTTATACATTCTGCTTTCAATTCCTGCTGAACTCTTCTGGGAATAAACTCAGAATTCTACAATTCCATGGGTTTTAATTCTCAGCACTTAGAGTTAACCTTCCTTTCATTTTTATTTGTCACATGACTCTTTCCTAAGTATTTTCATATACTGCGTTTTTGTCTTTTCAGTTAGAATGAGAACACAATAAAGATATTTTCTCACCTTTTCACCTGTTGGATTTTATGACATACTTAATATGGTTTTGTTCCCCATGAATAAGCTACCATGCAAGTCACATATCTCCACTGCATTATGGTTTAACTCTTCTCTACCATAGTGACTCTTCCTCCTGAGCAAATAAACTGTTGGTAGACACAAAAATATTAGGCAAAATAAACATGTAACTTTGGTGTAAGTTTGGTGTCACTTTGGTGTAATGGGGTGAATCCTGATTTTACTCCTTTACTAGCTGTGGTGACTTTAGGCAAATTACTTATCTTCCCTCATATCGCTGAAATTTGCATATTTTCAGCAAGACTGATTTTCATTCTTGTGATTACCTGAACCAAAAATGGTTTTGCCAGGACCTTCTTAATTTCTATTCTTTGCATGCCACAGAGTTGAGTTGGCCAAATGATAATGTGGCTTTCAGTGGAGTGGCACACTGATTCTCTTGTCAGTTCTTGAGAATGAAAGACAAACCCACTCCATTATATTTCTACAATGGCAGAATTTATTTAAGTCACTGGATCTCCTGTTCTATTAAGACCTCCACTCCTATTGTCATTACCTTGGCTCTTTATAACTAACTCTCTTTTGTCTCTTTCCCATCATTTCTCTTTTGTTCTTTTTGCTTTCTCATTCTCTCTTAAACGGTTCTCAGGTTTTGTGCAATTGATTGCTGATATGAGTGTTGCTTTTCACTTGGTGTGAGTACAGCAATTTCGGAGCATCAGGCTCAATCCTTCTTACTCTGTGTTTGGCTATTTTCACAGTTGCTATTAATAGATGTTCGCAAGTCATGTTTATGGAGCCAGAGTAGTTTGTTATTTTCTTCTCTTTTTCTTCCTTCCCTGTTTACATTCTTTACCTCCCTGTCTGCCTGTAATTCGGACGGTATCTCATTCTTTAGCCTTAAGAAGTATAAAGTTTGACTTCCAGATAACTGAGGTGATGCTATATTTATCTATCCATCTATCTATAGCCCAGAAAAAAGCTTTAACCTCTTGTATACTTATATGCTAAAGAGATTTGCCATATAAAATACAGGATGCCTAGAAAAATTTAAATTTGAGATAAATAATGGATAAATCTTTAGTGTATATTCCAAATATTGCAAAAGATATACTACAAATTATTTGTTGTTTATCTGAAACTCAAATTTAACTGTGAATCCTGTATTTTCATTTGCAAAATCTGGCAACCCTTAAGCACTTTTTGTAGGCCAGACAAACATGTTTTTCAATTAAGCAATATTAACAATGATTGTATAATTTTAAATATTAAAACTATGTCAGTGGTCCAATAAGATGATGTGAACAACGCTTACTATGATTAGAAACTGCCAAATTTAATGTGACAAAATGCTTCACTAATATATATTATACTTAAATAACTATTTTCATTTTTATAATAATTGAGTATTATATAGTAGTATTTCTTTTAATATAACCAATCTCTATTTTATTTTACTGAAATAAAAAACAGACATTTGTTTATAAATATATAAAAAGCCAACATATATCAGCCAATATACAAACTTATTCTAAAATTCTTGGAAATTGTATTGATTCACTTGAGCAACTAATAATACTGAAGCAAAACTAAATACAACAAGTTTGTAATGAGAACCAGATGCTGAATTTGAAGCAATTGAATGGGTAATGAGCAACAAATCATGATATTGTACTCTTTCCAGAAAAGTAGTACTTATCATAGAACATTTTCACATATATTAACAGAAAAAGCTATTTTTACATAGAAGTTCATCTTTAAGCTATATCATTCATACATAAGAACTGTTTATTATGTGTTGTTGCACCTACCCAAAATACACACACACACACACATACAGCACTGACTGGCTGAAAAGCATTCTTTTCCTCAGTCATACACATTATAATGACCCCTAATGCAGAAGCCAGGCAAATATTACACATACACAGACACACCTAGATGCACACACATAGAGGAGCTTTTAATCAAGAAGTTTCATGCACGAATAAAAACTTACCTTACTATTATATCAATCCATGTGTTTCTCTGAATTTAAATCAGGGTAACCTAAAAAGTTGCTGTCATTTACTTAGTACGGTAAAGATATTGAAACTTACCAAGCTAATGGAAAAAGTTTTAGGTTAAATTATATTTATACCTAGCTTGATATTTTAAATTCTGACTTCCTAGCGAGACAGATATTGATTATAACTTTTGAGTTAGCATCGATTTAGACATTCACAGAGTTTGAGAACTTTCAAATACTTTAGAATTTATCTGATTCAAAGTTTTCATTTCATAAATACAATATATAGAGCATAGAACCATTGACAGGCTTGCTTAAAGTCAATCAGCTACTTACTGATGGAGCCAAAGGTAAGAAACAGTCTCCAGACTACTGTCTTAGTGCAATTTCCAATATTCATTAATATCTCTTTACTGAAAGGTCATGCCATTTACTATGAAGGGAAAAGGAAGAGGAATGTATGGTTGTGTATAGAGACCTACCACTCATTAAGGAAAGTCTATAATATCTTTCTTGAGGAAAAGTATTAATCTTATTCTCTATAGAATCCATTCACGACCTAAGAAGCATGAAATAATGTCTTAAATTCTGATTAATGTTAAGGCACAGCTAAGTACATGTATCAATGACAAATAAAACTTGGGAAACTTTTAAGACAGAATTGAATAATCTTATGCCATTATGTTATAGTAACAGAGGATCAAGTAATATCACTTTGTAATACTCTGAAAATATAGATTTCATTTGCATACTATATTCAATTCCAGTATAGAATTTAAGTAAGAGCTCATAAATATTTAAATAATTGTCATGTAATAATGGAGTTTTTTAAAATTAAAAACTTGGGAACATTATAGAGAGGATTCAAATCTGGATAGAAACATGGGCTATCTAATCTTTGCAAAGTCCTCAGAAACCTTGAGATGCAATATTTGATGGGAACTGTATGTATGCATTCCTTTGTTTAAACCAATTGTAGGTTCATAAACCAATTACAGAAACATTTTTCTGCTCCTTGTGAGTATCCCAAATCAAGAGTCTTCATGTTTTTAATTTCACTGTAAAATGGAGAGTTGAATGGCTCTGCTGATAGTGTATTAGAGGTGGTAGTATTCTTCAGAATATGTGCTGAGAATGAAGGTTTTACACAGTGTGTGGATTGAAGCTCTAAAAATAACTGAATATATATGTATGTATGTGTGTATACAGCCTTATTAAAAATGATTTTGGCTATGAAGAACTATACAATTTCAATATGGAAAAATTGATTTAAAAAATCTGAAAGATCACATGCACTTGCAAGCTCCCCTGAATATTTTGCCTTATAAAGTAGTCGGATTCCCATTTCTGGTGGTCTTCAAGAAGTAGCTGAATGACTTTGCTTTAAGAATAATTAACAATATAAATTGAATGTTTGTGTGACCCCAAAATTCATATGTTGAAGCCTGAATCCCCAGTATGATGGTATTTGGAGGTGGGGCTGCTGTGAAGTAAGTAGGTAATGAAGGTAGAGCCTTCATAATGGGATTAGTGCCCTTATAAGAAGAGACTCTG
Source organism: Gorilla gorilla gorilla (assembly GCF_029281585.2). Lineage (NCBI taxonomy): Eukaryota > Metazoa > Chordata > Mammalia > Primates > Hominidae > Gorilla > Gorilla gorilla. Next base: position 94,213,901 of record NC_073231.2, on the reverse strand, counting down.
GAGAGATGATCTATCTCTCTGCTCTGCCTGTGAAGCTACAAGAAGAAGGCCACTGTCCACATGCCAGGAAGAAGGCGCTGACCAGACACTGGGTCTGCCAGTCCTTATGTTGGGCTTCCCAGCCTCCAAACTGTGAAATAAATGTTGATTGTTTAAGCTACACACAGTCTGTGGTGTTTTTGTTATAGCATCCCAATCTGACTAAGCATGATTTGTTTTTCATTGGCTGAGAGCATGCAATGGGGCATCTGGTCCCTCCTTGTCCCACAGTTAATTTTTTCTATAATGTTTGAATTAACAGTTGAGCTCTCACAGTCATATTAAGTTTGATGTCAATCCAATTTAAATGAAAATGGAAAATGGGGCAAAATTTCATGTAAACAATATCTAGCTAACTTCATTATCTTATTTTGTTTTTAAATAAAGCAAGCATTTAAGCAAAATTCTTTAAAAGCAGAAAGCCAAAGAAGTCTTTAAAATAATTATACCAAGAATATTTAAAGTAAAAATAATGGAAATGCTAAATGCAGGTGTAGCTTTGATATGAATAAATTAAAATGTCAAAAGCATTTGAATGTGTATATATTCCAATTACAGAATTACTGTATAGTAATACTTAAGTTGCATCTGTGGACAATTTATAGTATATTTGGTTATCCTATGGAAACTATAAGACTCTAAGTCAAGCCCTAAGATATTTATCTTATTCCTAAGGTGGGCTAAGGTGACAGTGATCATTTTACTTTGAAATATAAGAAGATATCTGATGTTAACAGAAATCTTGGGTATAAATACTTCACACAAAATTTTTCTAATTCATTTTAAGACTTTTTTATTTTTTCACTTTTATCTAGATAAATGAATTTTAGTCTTATAAAGAAGAGTCACATATTTTACCAAAACAATTAAATAGGTATTGGCTGCAGTGTCAAATTATGATTTACTGACACTGAGTTATGTTTTTATATTAAAATCACACTGCTTCACGTTTGATTAAAACGTGAAATACTTTGAAATAAAGTATTTATTTATATGTGAAATAAAGTAAAATACTTTATTTCATTTCAAATGAAATACCGTCATTTCAAATGACGGTAGCTTTTTTTTCAAATAAATTATTTTCACATTAACCCTAGGTTTTGAGACATGACTACTTTAAAATTTATAATGAACAAGTCACTTATTTTTTTGACCCATTGAATGACAAAAGCACAGCTACTCCAATATAACCAGAAACAGATAATGATATTAATAAAACCATGGTAACATTTGACATATATGATAGGGAAATTGACTCTCTTGGGGTGCTTTTTCTTCCCTTTTTTTTTTTTTTTTTTTTTGAGGTGGAGTCTTGCTCTGTCACCCAGGCTGGAGTGCAGTGATGCGATCTCAACTCACTGCAAGCTCTGCCTCTCGGGTTGATGCCATTCTCCTGCCTCAGCCTCCTGAGTAGCTGGGACTACAGGCACCCACCACCACGCCTGACTAATTTTTTGTATTTTTAGTAGAGACTGGGTTTCACCATGTTAGCCAGGATGGTCTTAATCTCCTGACCTCGTGATCTGCCCACCTTGGCCTCCCAAAGTGCTGGGATTAGAGGAGTGAGCCACCGCACCCAGCCCCTAGGGTGCTTTTATAAATGTACATAGATAGCTTTTCCTTATTAGACTATCAGACCATTAGAACACCTCACCTCACCTGATACAGTGAGTCAGGTAGTGAAAGATATAGAAGACTACTAACTTTATTACCATAATAAGTTTCTTAGTAACAACAAACAAAATAAGAATGATTCTGTCTATTTCAGCTTTGACAGAATTAAAGATAAGTGTGGTTAAAAGTTTTCAAGATGAGAAAACATACAACAAAAGCACGAAATATACTAAAATTATGGTTAGATGACTGAATACATTTTGGTGGAGATACCTATGTAACTGTGAGTGCATTCAGATTAAGAAAATAAAGATTGCTGGCCGGGCGCAGTGGCTCACGCCTGTAATCCCAGCACTTTGGGAGGCCGAGGCAGGTGGATCACAGGGTCAGGAGATCGAGACCATCCTGGTTAACACGGTGAAACCCCATCTCTACTAAAAAAATACAAAAAATTAGCCGGGCGTGGTGGCAGGCACCTGTAGTCCCAGCTATTGGGAGGCTGAGGCAGGAGAATGGTGTGAACTCGGGAGGCGGAGCTTGCAGTGAGCCAAGATCGTGCCACTGCACTCCAGCCTGGGCGACAGAGCGAGACTCCGTCTCAAAAAAAAAAAAAAAGAAAAGAAAGATTGCTAAACAAATGCCCCCCAAAAAAAGGTCTGGCATATTTTCTCATCTTCCTATTACTATCCTTCCTCTAATGATAACTATACTGATATGGGTTAATTCATTTTTATTTTTGTTCTAAAATGTGGAAAAAGAACATTGTACTTGGATGTTTATTTTCTCATTACTATTGAAAATTAGCTCATAAAAGGTTCTCTGAACTGTATAAGTTTAGATTCCAATTCAATGCCTCTAAATTAATATAAAATATTCAATTTTATATCATATATTTTCATAGCGATATTATTTTAATGGATGCCAATCTAATTTCCATTTCATTTTCCATTTCCTTTTCTTTGCCCCTGAACTAATGAAAAGTGTATTTAATACACTATGTAATAATACAAAAGGGACTAATTATATTTTGATAACAGACTGTCATTTTATAGCTCCTTTTCTTTATCATTTCTGTTAATACCAGTTAAAAACACAGCACTTGTTAATCCCCAGCAGAAATTACTAGAAATGGTCTCAGAGAGTCTTCACTTTAAAGGTTAACCAGAATCTCATTCAGTCTTTGCTGCCTGCCTGCCGAAAGTAAAGTATGCAATAGCCACATGCTATAATCTTTTATGCTTTCTAGTACTTAGAATTTTACAGAAAGCTTCCACGTGTAATATCTCATTTAATCCTCACAACTACCCAAATAATATGAAATACCACTGTATAGATGAAAAAAATGAAACATAAAAACTTAGATAATGATTTTTCTAAAGGTACACAAGTACCTAAAGGGATTCTCAATCATCTTCTCCATTTGCCTAGCCACTTACATAATGAAATGTCCTTCCCCATCATATTTCATCATTCTCATCATATGTGCTGTATATCTCAATATACCAAACCATGGCATGTCTGATAATCCACAGCATATTATCTAATGTTAGTCTACCACAATTATTTACATGGCACTGGTAAAAAAAAGGTGATGAAAATATTTCTTACACTGGGTTGTTTGTTTATGGTATTTTCTTGCATGCCTAAAGTAGTTTACGATGAATCTTTTTCTTTTACAAAGGCAATAAGTTGTAAATCAGAATACATGTGTATTTTTTACCTTTGCCAACTAGTCACATCTTATTTAACATTGCTAAGCCTCAATTCCCTCTTCTGAATAATGAAGAGGAAGAAAAGAACTTTAAAAATGTCCTTCTAATTTATAAATGCCATGTCTATGCTGAAAATTATACATAAGAATAGTTAAGTTTGGGGGGGATTCAATGAACTGATTTGAAGAATAATTAGAGACAAAAAAGAACATATGCATATACAACATATTGGAGGCTACTCCAGTGATTAGCCATGAAATGACAAGAGTATACATTTATAAGGGACAGTTACTAACTGCAAGTGCAGGTGAAGGAATGAATAAGAGTGATTTTAGACAAGGGTCATGATAGCTACTGGTGATTGATTCTGATTCAACACAGAACATAAATTAATATTAGAGTCAAAGGTGTGTTCCATGTTAAGTAGAATAGTGGGTCTAGATTGAAATGAGGAAAGTAAAGAATATACCATCTAAAGAAAAAGGTGGTGAACATGGTTGGCGATATGCTAAGTTTTAGGTGAAAGTAGTAATATGAATTCTAGACTGTGGGACTAAATTTAAGGCTAGGGATACAGACCTAAAAATTATCAAAGTAACAGGTATAGACTTAAGAGGGAAGAATCTCTCTAGAGTGAGAGAAGAGCAAAGTTAGACTTCAAGCTTCTGCACCTCCAAGTTATTTGTTATAACAGACCATGGTCACTGGGAAGCAGATAACTGCATTGCTGGAGCAATGGTCTTGTATGGTTATGGGCACAACTATGGGTACTGAAAAGACCCACCTCTAGCCTGATAGTATACCTGATCTGGTGGGTTTCTCATAATTCCCAGTCATCTTGGAGCTCCAAACTTCAGGTACTCTATGACAAAAAAAAAGAAGGCACTGGGAGCCATTTCTTCACTCACTTTTGCCAAAAGCATGTCTCTGTATTCTGTATTGATAGCTTCTTGTTTATTTCAAAAGGAATTCCAAATGAAAACAACTTTAAAGTTCAAAACTTCATCAATCTTAGAACCTAACCAAACTGAATTGGTTTATCGTAACTCACTTCATGTTTATCTTTTTAAATCTTCACTTGCTTTGTATTTGATAGTGGTTAATCAATGTCCTTGGAGGAATGAAGGAACTAAAAAGAAGACTACATATTTGAGAAACACTCATAGTTATGGAGGGGTAAAGAGCATAAATCAATGAAAGAAATGGAGAAAAAATCATACTATCTTCATAGGCAGTGATAATAGCTAGCAATTTTTCTTATCTATCAAGTAGGAGAGTTGTTTTGCACAGAATGCATGTTCAAAAAAAAAACACCATACTGCTGAAAGTTAGAAGCTATATCAATAAATTCAGGTCATGCAGTTATATTTTTGAGGGAAAAGCCAACATTTCAGTACCACAAGCATAACTCTGATTGGAACTGGTTAGCTCTCTTTACTTAGAGCATGACACTAATAACATTAAGGAGGTGGATACAGTGCAACTAAGCTGTCCTGTGTGCAAACTCTAGAACAGTGCTTCTCAATTTTACCATGCCTATGGAGCACTGGGGTATCTTGACACAGCCAGAGATTCCGCATTTCTGATAAGCTCCTAGGTCTTAAAGTTTCCAGAGAGAACACAGCTTAAATAATAAGCCTCTAGCTGACTGTTCCACATATGCATGACCCTGGTAATAACAGATGTGTGAGAGAATGCCAGTAGCTGGCACTAATTCAATATTCTCTGAATTTAAAAATAAAAAAAAACTGCAGGTTCAACTGATGCAAGTAGGAAAGAAAGCATATTAGTTGATATGATGGAAGAATGAGCAAGTTTATGTAACTTCTCAAGCTACAGAATTCATTTCAAAGGCTCTATTTTACTAAGAAATCTGGTTCAATAAAGGCTATAGTACATAATTTATCTCCAATGTTATTTTAGGTAGTTATTTACACATCCCAGAATGTGACTCAACTGCTCATTTTTAAGCATATGTCATTTGCCTCTTGTTAGGTTTACATATAATTTACTTCCTCAGACCTCTTATCTCCCATGTAATATTTCATTGAATTGCTATTAACCTTTATCAGTGGCAATTACTACTTCTCTTTGGCTTTCTTATTTATTTTCATCTTCTTTGTGGTTCTCTTTTCTCTAGTCACATGTAATTCTGAGATTGTTCATTAGTTATGTGAAATTGTGAGAAGAGGGAAAGTAGTTGACAGAAAGCATACACAGCAAGTGCCAAGAGTTGTGAGGAAAGATTTCATTCATATCCTAAAGGGAAGGATGATATTCCATGTTTTATCTTACTGTGCATAGGAAAACAACGCCCTCTCTAGGAAGACCACCAAGAAGCTCACACTACTAATAGATGAGAATAGAAATTTCTTCGTAATTCTAGGCCCTTAAAAGATAAGTATATATAACAGATTAGAGATAGAATAACAAACCTACCTGACCAAGAAAGCAATTACATTTCTGTAGGTACCCATATGAGTTAATATGTGAAACTTTGCATCAGGCTTATTAGACAAGCACAGATAGAAGGTCTATAAAGGCAGTAGATATTACATGCTTAATGGAACATATGAGGTAAAATATATGAGAACTAGAAGGTGACTGTCTGCATGGAATTAGCAAACAAACAGTAAAGGTAGTGAAAATCCAACTATTCCTCCTAAGAATTCCTTTGGGAGAATGTCTACAGCCTCAAATATGGTACCTAAGACTTGCTGATCTGATCCCTGCACACTTACTCATGCGACCTCTGACTCTGACCTTGCTTTACACACCCTAGCCTCTAGTCCTGACCAACAATTTGTAGTTCCACAAATGCCGCTTTGTGTATTTATTCCTCCACTGCACACAGGTCAGAAATATTCTTCCTTTTCCTATCTGCCCAGTACATTTCTTATTATTAGAGATTCCACTTGAGAAGCATGTATTTTGTGATCCTTTCTCCAAAAAAAAAAAAAAAAAAAAATTCACGGAAAGTCAACTACTTCTTCCACCCTGTTCCATAGCATCTTGCTTTTGTAATTACCTGGGTCTTATGACATTGCAATAATTATTATATGTCTGTCCTTCTCACTGTACCATGAATCCTTCTGAGTCCCATCTCAGAAATGAAACAGTATTATCTGTTAGTATTCCTAGAACCTTGAATATTCACAGTATTTCCATAACCTTGAACACTCATTCATTCACTTATTGCTCATCAAACACTCACAAATAAGTTTAATAACTGTTTACAAATAATTAAAATTCTTATGGTAACCAATCACTAATTTGATATTATCTTTCGAATTTAGGATTTTCTACTTTCAATAGTTTTCTTCTCTTAGGATTGCTCTTTGAAAGCATAGATTTCCTAGGACATCTCACTAGTCCAGGCCTTATAGTTTCATAGCTGGATTAAAACCTTATTTATTTATTTATTTTGAGATGAAGTTTCATTCTTGTCACCCAGGCTGGAGTGCAATGGCGCAGTCTGGGCTCCCTGCAACCTGTGCCTCCTGAGTTCAAGTGATTCTCCTGCCTCAGCCTCCTGAGTAGCTGGGATTACAGGCACCCACCACTACGTCCAGCTAATGTTCGTATTTTTAGTAGAGATGCGATTTCATCATCTTGGTCAGGCTAGTCTCAAACTCCTGACCTCAGGTGATCCGCCCACCTCAGCCTCCCAAAGTGATGGAATTATAGGCGCGAGCCACCATGGCTGGCCTAAAACCTTATTTTAATTGTTACCTCTTTGCATAGAGTCCCTTCCCATGGTCAATCCCATGCATAATTTTGAAGGTAATATTCCCTGGATACCTATTCATATTTAGAATGGTTTAGCAATCCTTGTTTACCAATTTGAGCAAATGTTAACTCAATATTTCATTACAAGTCCCTCTCCATACCTGTCCTCCACAAATACACTATTTTTCTTTTTTGAGCACATGCTTTAAAAAAAGAAAGAAAGAAAACCAAGTTGCTTATGGTGAAAAATCCCACCTTACTGATAGTTTTGCAGTGCTCAACTTACACTCCATGTCCTTGATAAAGTCTTCTAATATTTGGCTCAGTTAGCAAGGACATCACCATTTAGCACTGTTTTCTCATGAACATCTTTGGTAAATTATTTTTGCCTCCTCCTCTTCAATAGTATCTCAAAGACTAGGAACTGAGTTTAAACATTTTTTTTTGTTTATCATTTTCCCTCTCTAATTTTGCACTTTACTAGATATAATGCACACATAAAAATCATTCTTGATTTATTGACAAATACTTCACTACATTTCGTTACCTTATATTGGCACAGAACACCATATAAATTCTATATAATGACATTACTTTCATGTTGCCTTCTAGCTGTTTCTTTTATAAAAAATCATCTCAACCTATGGATTATAAAATTGCTAAGAGCAGGAATGAATTTCCATTTGGAAAGTCACTGGAATATAGCAGGAAAATCACTGAACTGGGAGTCAGGAAACAGAAGTCTGAACTCTGCCACTTGTATGGTTTGCTGGAACGTTACCTTTTATTGCTATCATTTACTTCATCTGTAAAATAAAAACAAAATCCTCAGAGATGGTGTGAGAATTAAATGAGATACTATGTCTGGAAACATTCTGAATATTCTAATATACTATACAATATAAGACATTGCTTTTTATTACATCTTCAAAATTATTTTGTGGGCAGCACATGCTGGGCACAAGGCAGACTGTCAGGAAGGTCTCCCTGAGACCTTCTTGGGCCTTGGGTCAAGTTGGGTGGGCATTTCTTACATTTTTACAGCAATAGCTGCAAAGTCCCATTCCTCAGCCTTTTTTTTTTCTTTTATTGGATAAAAGTTATTGCAGTCTAATACAATTTTTGGCAAACCATTCTCAGAATTTTCCATCTGCTTACCACATAGGACCTCTTGTAGTACTGCTTCTTGCCTTTCCAACTCACCCATGAAATTTGCCTTGTCAATTCTCTCTTCCACCTCACCGAGGTAGCTGTCATACCTGGAACACTCTTTATTCTTAACCTCGCCTGCTTTTCTTTCCCGTGGGCTCCTCTTCCCCTCTGCTGGCTGCCAAGGAGAAGCACATTTACTGGCATTGGCCCCCAAACAGATGCTTGCCTCGCTCCCTTCCCCCCTTCTCTTTCAGCCAAACCATCACTTGCCAAGGGCTGGTGGTTGCTGCCCCCCCTGTCCACTGCCTCGCACTGCTGCAGCTCCAGTCCTTTCTGGCAGCCTCCTCTGAAGTTCCCTGCCCGCGTTCGCCCGTGCTTCTTGCCAGCCGCCTCCCCCTCTTGCCTGCAGCTCTCCTAGCTCCCGCCAGCCTCTCCCCCGCTCGGTCTGCGCGCAGCCTCTTCCTCCCGCCCTTGCCAGCTGCTTTACTCGCCTTTCCTCAGGCTGCTTCTTCTCCTTCTTTCCCCAACCCTTCCCCTGGCTCCCGCAGCCGGTTTCTTTCCAGCGCCCCCATCCCTCTCATCGGATGTTTTGTTAACACCCAGGACCATCTCTCCCGGGTCCCACTGTGTGCGTGTGTCCACCGTTCACTTGGAAAGTGAGCGTTTTCATCCCGCTTCTGTATTTGTCTAGTCCCCCACCAAAACCCTGTGCCTACTCCTCAAGCCTGGAAGGCGGAATGTAGCTATGGTAGAGGGGATTCAGGAAGACACCAGGCCACAGGCTCGGGACCCCAACAAAGTTTTGGACGTTCGGGATTTGCTATCTCAGTCTTCCCAAACTTGGTCAGCCCCGGCCACCGACCCGAGCCACCCAGCGGCGCTCAGTGACCAGGCGCTCCTCTGATTCCCAGCGCCCCTGTTCTTCCAGGGCCGCTTCCTCAGGAATGCCGACCGCTCTCCAGGACCAGGGTTGGGCCGCTCCCCAGGCCTCACTAGGGTCCGCAGCCTGAGCCCCACCCAGCTCATGGCTGGGGAGGGGCGCACTCGATTTTAGATGCGAGGCGGCGGGGTGGGCGAGAAGAAAGAATGGAGGCACCCAAGTTCCTGGGTGCCTGCCTCGGGGATGCGGGATGGGAGATACTGTCGAAGAGCTGTGCTCAAACCAGGGCCCTTGTAGCGGGCTGGATACCTCCGGTGCGCCCTACCGTAGTGGGGAATCCTTTATGAGCCGTCTCCTTTAAGAAGCGCGCGTGCGTGTGTGTCGGGCTGTGTGTATGCGCGCGTGTGTGTGTGTGTCGCGGTGTGTGTGTGTGTGTGTGTGTGTGTGTGTGCGCGCGCGCGCGCGCCAAGGGCCCCGAGAGCCAGGCAGACCCCGGGAAGGAGGAGTTATGTAGATTACGGATGAACATTCTGGAGGGGAGCGAGGAGAGGAGGGAAGGAGAAGCAGAGGCGAGGGAGTGAGGAGCGGCGGAGGCCCTTCCCGCAGGAGCTGGGGGCGGCGGCGGCGGCGGAGGAGGAGGAGGAGTAGGCAGTGGAGGAGGAGGACGCACGGGCTGGAGGCGGCGGCGGCGGCGGCGGCGGCTGCTGCTGCGGCTGCGACTAGGCGCTTTGAGCCGGAACCGCCGGTGAACTTGGGCGCCACGTTCCCGGTGACTGACCCCGGAGGATGGTGAACAGGAACTACTGCTGACCCTGTCTTCGCCGCTGCCTCTCGGGGGCTGCCGAGCGCGGGGCCCCTGTCTCCTCCCCTTGCCCGGCTGTGGGTGAACCTGCAGGCTCCTTACCCACCCGGAGGACTTTTTTTTGAAAGGAAACGAGGGAGGGAGGGAGAGGGAGAGAGGGAGAAAACGAAGGGGAGCTCGTCCATCCATTGAAGCACAGTTCACTATGATCTTACTCACATTCAGCACTGGAAGACGGTTGGATTTCGTGCATCATTCAGGGGTGTTTTTCTTGCAAACCTTGCTTTGGATTTTATGTGCTACAGTCTGCGGAACGGAACAGTATTTCAATGTGGAGGTAAGAGTGCGAGGGCTTTCTTCCTCCCCCCGCTGCCTGGGCTGCTCCCTGAAACATTTCCTTCACTCCTGGGATCCTTGTAGCTCAGAGCAGCCTGGGTCCCAGCACATTGTTTCCCTTCCAGCTGTGGAGACCCTGGTTCAGTTTAAGGGTGTCTTAGGTGACGGATGCGTGTGAGACCCAGAATCCGTTATCCCCGGCAGCACAAAGCACGATGCTGCGCGCTCAAAGACACAATTGTAGCCGGTCCATGCTTTTCACCCAGGGAAGAGAAGTCCTACATATAGCAACCGTGTAGCTAAATAAGGCCGCTTGAGTTTATGATGGATAAACAGCTCGGGGAAGACAGAATTAATTCCCTGGCATCATGTGCTGCCTAGGTATTGTTCCTGAAATCTTTCTCTCAGTGTTTGGTGCCTAACAAAGGAGGTTAAAAATCAAAGAATCTAGAGGAGAGCGTGGGAACACTAGATGTGTTTAATAACATTACTTTGTGATAAAACACTTGAGAGTCTTTTTTTTTTCATTTAGACATAACTTAATACACTGTAACTAGATCTGGCTACACAGAGGACATGAAATCCATCTCTTTTTAAGTGTCTTCTTTCCCCCTCCCCCGCCAATTGAAAATAAACGTGGCCCAATGTAATAGTTTTGAGGTGTGTTTTTAATTTGATTTCACACTCTCGTGGCAAAACGGGGAGGTTTTAGACTGTCATTTGCTTTACTTTGATAGCTTTGGGAACAGACGGCACAAAGCAAAAGGGAACTTAAGGATAGGGACTTGTCAGACCTCTGCCAAAGTACTCTTCCTGTCATCAAGTCAGCACTGAAGCCAGTAATGTGCAATAAATCAGTGAAAGCGTGTATACACCTGGGCTGTAACACAACTTTATCACATATACGGTGGGATACAAAGCCAGTAAGAGGGTCTTAGTAACATTTACTTCTTTTGATTAGATCTGATGTCCTCTGAACTCTCAAACGAATTATGAATAATTCTTTAAGGAATAATGTGATTTTTTTTCTTATATTGTTGATATTATGAAGCTTATTGTCATTTTGCTGGGAGTGTGTGTTTACACAATAGCAAGACCTGTTGCACAGTATTTGAACATGCTTCATGTAACCAATTGATATACAGGGTATGCATAATAAATGCCATGTGTAAAGGCATATTCTGAATATAACTGTGTTTATAGAAACTGTTCTTAGGACTTCATGTAATAAGTCATGGTTAGTACAAAAAAAGTATTTGCAAAAGTAAGAGCTATTATCAAGAGTTAAAGACCTTCACAGATATTAAGTATGAATAAATTACACACAAAAAAACCCAATTAGAAAACTAAAAAGGTTTAACCCTTTGAAAAATACAACTTTATTTTTCTAGATAAAAAGAGAAAGGGGCTTGAAAGTCCAGACTTTTTTTATTGCAAATTTGAACTTTTGGAATTACGTGCCACAGATGGATTTTTGTACCTAACGTTTAAATCAAGAGATAATTTAATGTTGAAATGAAGGATTAGTTCATAGGCTGGAGGAATTAAAGTGGCAAGCTGTTATTTATAATGTTATAAACAGAAGGGCCGATTGCTTCAGATTGGTGGTGATGGTGGTGAGGTGGAGTGTGTAGGAGGTGGTAAAAGTAAGTGCAAGGTTGTGTCTTTCTGACTAAGGGAAGGGAAGGACAGCCTGGATTGATGGTTACCTGCTTCAGGAAAGTATTAGATTTGCTTTCAGAGGTTAGGATAACATGAGTTTTGATGATTATTAGATTTTTTATGAGACTAAACATAAAAGATTGTATTTCTTTATATTGGAATCCTTCAGTAAGTTCAGATATTATTATGCAAAAAAGTTATGATTGTACTAAAAAAATTTATTTAATTTTGGATTCCAATGACCCCTTCTCTTTCTTCATTGAGATGTGTGGGGAAAAATGGTTTATGGAGAAAATAGTTATTTTCCCATTTTTAGAGGATTTAAATTATTCTAGTCATATTTATTACACAGATTTAAGCCTGACAGATAAGTCATGTGCCATCTCAGACCTTTAAAACCTTGCTTAATAAAATGGGAAGTTTTTAATGGTTTAGAGCAGATTATATGCCATAGTTTATGTTATCCTCAAATAGTATTTTTAAGCTCTTGAGCTCATTTTGGTTGGATTTATAAGCTTCTTTATGTGTAATGATACCCCCCCTTTTTTTAGATTGTAGGAGTAGCTGCTAGTGAAATGGAAATATTGTCAAGAACACAGAATGACGGGATGTTTTCTGACATAAATTTCTGCCTGATTCACTTCTATCTGACGTTTTTTTTGATAGGAAACACTAATGGGAAGAATGGTCCATCACTTCCTCTCCAGAAGAGGCACTTACATTGTGTTCCTCATTCTGGTTGCAAAACATACACACTGGGAATGTTTTATTTGATTGATTCTCAAGGATAGTCTTAAAATAAACAGTAATGATATCAGTCATGCATGAAGCTCATATGATCATAAAATTTTTTTTCAGTAAGCACAGAAAGTTTTTATAGTTGGAACAAAACTTCAGAGGGATGCTTTTTATGCTGACAACTAAGATTACATTGCTTTATTCATCACTAAACTTAACAATTTGTGGTCCCCCCCATTCTTTTTTATCTCTGTGATTTAAGGTTTAAGACTGTATATTTTTCGCAGGGAAGTGGGGGATTTGAAGAGGGTGGTTGGCTAGAGGTATTCATGTTAACTCTTTCCTGTCTGATTTTTAAGGGTATAAATATTTGGAGTTGTCAATTATCGAAGTGAGAGATATTTTTAATATGGTGATGAAATCCTGTTACAGAAAGAGAGTGCATTTGCTTTTGCTTGGTTAGCTTGTTTTTTAAGAAGCAAAAAGGAACATCTCTTACAGCTAAGAAAGGGTCAGACACTACCAGGAGTAGTACTATGGAAGAGATTCAATACATTGCTCTACTTTCATTTCAAGTGGAATACTTTTATTGTTAAGTTTTCAGTATATACTCACTTAGGTAAAGATATCCGTACATCATTGGATCCCTTTTTTAAGAGTTGGTCTTTCAGTATGTGATAATTAGCACGATGCAAGGGAACATTGCTAATATTAACTAAAAGTCAAAAACTGTTGTCATTGGACAGCAGTCTGAATCAGAGGTGTTCATTGGTCAGAAGCAGCTAAATTATTAATAAATAACTATTAATGTCTACTGTCTTAAAAATCATTTTGTTCCTAAAATAGCTATCTCATATAGGGATTTTCATGATCCTGTGGCTTTTTTTTTGGTATGCTGTGAGCATTTTTGTTATGAAATTTGAGACAGAACATAGTTCATGATAGTAATACCTCTCATATCGTCAACTCTGAATAGTTTGTCAGATATTACTTATGTGAACAACATATTCCTTATCGATTTCTAAGCAATAGCATACATTTCCAGGGAGGAAAAAATTTTCAAGCTGATTTAATGGTAAAATAAAAACATATAAAATTCTAAATGATGCATATATCGAAGCATAAAATGATTACTCTTTTGTGACAAAAAAAGTCTTGATAAGGCAAAAATTGATTTTGTTGTTCCTGATTAAAGAAAGCAGAGATATTTTAGATTTCAAAGGGGTCTTTTATGACAAATATGAATTGAGTATAACTATTTCCTAAATTTTTCTTGCAATATATTTACTTAACTGATTTAAGATTTATTCAAACCTTTGTCAGGTTTGCCTGCATGTACCTAAAAAGTCAGAGTTTGCATTGGGTACTTTTGTATTGCATATAAATTTGGTAATAATTAATCATGAGACATTTCAGAGATAAAAATTATATTTTATAGAATTTTACATTCTTATGTTGGGACACTGTTGCTTTTCTCTCGTTCTTTGCTTGCTTAAAAAATCAAGATGCATTATTTCATTTGGACATGGAAGAATGGTGGTACCATGCCTTCTTGAGTAAAGGTTGTCTCCTGAATATAGCCTATAATTCTCCACTGTAGCAGTTTCTAACTGGTCAACAACAGGGGCTGTATGACTGATTCATCAAGATTTTTATGTACCGCAAGATTGCAGGTTTAACAAAACGTCTCAAATATGCTGGCTGTTTAGGGTGCTCATAAGGGCCCAAAGCTATGATAAGGAGAACAAGAGTCTCAATTGTTTTAAGGTTCCCTAGCTTCTCCTACATGTTCTACCTTGACTATGCCTCTCTGTTCAGAGTTGCCTGGGCCGGGTCACTCAGGTCTATGGTTATTCATGAAACCATTACATGACGTGATCATAGCTCACTACAGCCTCAACCTCCTGGGCTCAAACAATCCTCCCACCTTAGCCTCCTGAGTAGCTGGCACTACAGGCACATACCACCATACCCAGCTTTTTCTTTTTTCTTCTTTTTTTTTTTTTAATTTTCACTGAGACAAGATCTCACTATGTTGTCCAGGCTGGTCTCAAACTCCTGAGCTCAAGTGATTCTCCCTCCTTGGCCTCCCAAAGTGCTGGGATTACAGACATGAGCCACCATATCTAGCCACATGTCATTATTATTAATAGAAAATAAAGGTCGATAAGGAAGTAATTGGCACCATAGCATCTAATGACATAAACATCTATCAGGTTAGGACATATCAACTGGTATAGGAAGATTTTATTTAAACACCTTTCCATTTATTAAAAATATAATGTACTGAAAATCAACCAAGCTAACATCAGTACATTTTCTTCCCGTAGGTTTTTCTTAGACAGTTTAGTTCAAGAATGTGATTTTCACATTTTGTCTTGTCATCTGTTACTATCATAGAATATCAAGTTCAGCTCACACCTTCTTTTACAACATTAGGTTCGCTGAAATCTGTTCATCTTTTCTAATGCCATAGAAAATAAATAGGCCTTTATAATTCAGTAGCCCTTTTTATTTTAATTGGATCAAACCCCAAGTGCTTCCTTTTCATAATATGGGTAGGATTCAATAAGAAACTTAGGCCAGCTCTGTTATACCTCAGATTCTGAACAACAACAAAAAAGTTTTTCAAAAATTATGTATAGGGAGGGATAAGAATGGACTGAAAAAGAAATTAAAGTATTTTCTACAGTAATAAAAAATAGTGAAAAACATATCGTGTCCATATAACATTGGGAATGGCAAGATAGCTAGGAATGTAGTGTAATTGAGCACTGGGGGAGAAGTTGAAGGAGGTGGGCTTTAACTCAGGTTCTTTTGCTAACCTGGCTTTGAACTTGGACATGTAACTTATTTGATATCTCATCTGCAACAATGAGATGTGAACTAAACTGTCACTAAGGCCATTTCCAAATTTGAAATTTTATAGTCGTAAGCCTAGAAGCTTTAGTTTATGTAGCCAAAGGGGATGGAAAATGCAATATTGACCCTGTAAATTTGGTAACAACTGAATCACAAAGGTAGATAGTTCAGATTTTTTTTCTGAAATAAATGTCATGAGGAAATACAGAATGTGTAACTTAAATCTAACATGTGTTATCATCTGTAGTTCCAAAGGATGTTCCATTTTGGAAATCATCGTAGCCTTCCGCTGAGTAGTAAATACATTGGCAGCAAATGATACGTAATTTTAAAATCTAGTTTTGGCCAAGGTAGCAAACCTTAAAAATTAATTAAAAAAATATAATTTAGTGCCATTTTGAGAAACAAATATCATCTACAAGTGGTAATTCAATCATAAAAAGGCAAGTTGGAATAAGTTCAAAATCTAAGTTTTAACAGTTTTTGGGAGGGAGTGTCTCAAAATTTAAATCTGTCTCTCTGTATATGTATACAAATATACACATATTTTGTAGTGAAATTAAGTGCTTATACTGTATTCTCCATTTGCCCATTGTGGAAAATAATTTGGGCATATGTTCTTTGAGGATTTTTTTGTTCTTCACCACATATTTGATTTTGAATATGAAAAATCAGATTGCATTTATTTTATAAAATATGTAGTTTATGTGAACAATAAAAAATTCCGTACTAAAAGGACAGAATGCTAAGTAATGATATATGGGACATTCACGTTTTCTTTTGCCTTATTTTTCTTTTACTTGGGGAAGTTATTTATAGATTTTGAGGTTCTTCATGAAACCATATTTGATTGTTGTTTCCTGTCATTTAGCACTCTGAATTGACATTTTTTGCTTGGTGTTTCACCACAACTGTTTGGCATTGTGCATCCTTAGTTTTGGATAGTGGCATAGCTTGATGAGCCACATGACAGAAGCTGAGCCAAGAGAGTAAGTGTAGCCCCTAACCTTTGATTAAATGTGACCTCTTGGTGTAGTATATAAAAAGAGGCTAGAGGGAGCTATTGAGCTGCTTAAAGACTCCAATGGCTTGGAAGAACTTGGTTTAAAATCAAGAACAGATACTAGGTGCAATCAGATGTTGCAAAGTGAATCATAGCCAATTGTAGATTTTGAAGAAATCAGTGAACCCAGTTCACGATTTAAGATGTAACCTGGTTTACTGAGGGCCACTTGGCACCAGTGATTACATATTTGATGAACTAAGAAGGAAATTAGCACTTTAGGGAAAAATGTTCTGGGCATGGCAGTATAACAAAGAATATTATAATGCAGGAATGCTTTACATTTCTCTTATTTTTAGGTGTGTAATAGGTCAAAAACTAGACATTGTAGTGACTAGGTGTTTTTGGTGTTCCTGTTTTAACTAAAATAACTAATGAAATAATTGTGGTTTTATAGATTAGAGGTGGAATAAATTTAATTTGATAATGCCTTTTAGATTATGTGTAGCAAAAATCCAATTTTAAAAGCTCATGAGACTAAAGTGATTTTAATTTCTAATGTTTACCATGAGTCCTTATTGAATAAATACTTTTCAATGAAAGCAGAGTTTAAAATCCAGTTTTTACCTATTCTTCCTTTTAAAAATATGTAAAAAACGATCCACAAAAGTGTGAAACAGTGTGGTTTCTTTAAACAGGAGCCTAAGAAATGTTTTTAGTTGAGCAGATTATTATTTGACCTCTGGTAGAGGTTGGGGGATAACAAAGGCACTTGCTAATGCATTAGGGCATGCCAGCATTTAATTAAAATATTATAAGCTTCTCATAAGCATCACTAAGTTTTTTGTAAGTTTTTAAATCTAGTCACTTAAGTGAGATATGGATTATTGAAGTAAGTCATGGACCCTGAGAACAGATAAATGTTCTCAAGAGAGAGAGTCCTTAGAGTGATGTATTCAAATGACCAAAGAAACCCAAATAAACTACTCACTGAAACGGAATCTTATAGTATTTGTTTTAGCCCCGTTTAAGTTAAGGAGGAATAAACTGCCATTTTTTAGGGTAAGCTGGATACTTTTATAAACTTCATTTCATGTCCCCAAATTGCTTGCACCTGATGTGATGTCAATGGAATGTAGACATGTGCCTCCGCATGCGGCTGATGCAGTCAGACCCCGAATGATGTCAGTGGGGGCATTTTTCCATGGGAACTTTTCACAGTTGAATTCCTACCATGTGTTAGTAATTTCTCATTGTTTATAATAATTAGAAATTTGTTTTTATTTTAGGTTCTAATGTCTGTGCATTCATTCCTTCTTTACTCTCAACAGTTGCAGTTCCTTTTCTCACGCTCTACTTGCTTCATCTAGTTGGCATCTTAGGGACTTCATATTTTAGTTACTTTGCAGGACCCCAGGTTTAGAAGTTGGGAAAAATTATGAAAGTCACATTTTTACCCCTCCCCTCTGTCATCGTTAATAAAGTAAAATAGTTTCAAATAGCTTAGAGAAACAAATGTATACTCGATGGTTTGTATAAAATTGAGAACAAACACAGAAAAGTCAAGAGCACTACTAAGATATGACTAAAATCCTTTTTGGAGGTTTGGGTATTCCTTGTATTACAGTAGTGCTACTCATATAACTCATTGTTTTGCCTATGTATGATGGACTGAGTGAAGTTGTTTGCTCCATGGGTGACTCAAGCAAATTGCTTAAGTAGTCTTTGCCTTGTTTGGGCCATTTATGTAATGGATATGTGATCTTTATTGCCTGTCTGTAGCGTGGATTTTATAATGACAGCATCCAGACACTGCCAAGCAGTCTCCTTTATAAATAGGAATAACATGGTGTCTCAGTCCCTGAATTCCCGCTGATGACTGGGAGCATAGAAACACCTACATTCTGCCATTACATTCTGATTAAACAAAGGTCCAAATAACCAGCAACATGGAAATACCATTTGAACACTGAATCTTAATTATAATAAAAAACAATGTTAATTAACATTGGTTAAACACATGCTATGTGCCTCATAAGTGTTCTAAATGTTTCATATATAAACGCATTTAATTCTTATTATAATCTTCTGAGTTGGTATGACTATTTCTGTTACGCAAGTGTTGGATCTGCAACACAGGGTTTGAAGAACTTGCCAAGGTTATATTGCTATGAAGTGCTGAAGTGGGATAGCCTAAAATCAAAGCAGGCCGGCTGGCTATCGTACCCAGGCTTCCAAACGAATAAATACAGGTGAGAATTAACTTCCAGGTTCCCAGTATGGATAATTTGATCCAGTTCCATTACGAACATCATTTGTATTCCAAACTAAAATGATGTAACTAATATGTATAGTGGAAAAATATTAACCCATCCTGAGCAGACAGTCTTATCTGGAGTAAAAACTGAATAAGGGATTGTTGATTTGATTGGTTGATTTAAGATTGATTATGTGATACTCAGTATAGTTTTACAGTTATCTAAATCATTAGATAATTGGTAATCCATGTATGGCATAATCTTAAACACATACAATATTAAATTGTAGTATTTTATTTGTCAACTATTTGTTATATTGCAGTTTACCATTAAATCTGATTTTCAAAGTATTCAGCAAGATTTGGTTACATTCTAAGATTAAAAGAATTGAACAATACAGAAAATGTAGTGAAAAACCTTTGTCAGAGACAGGTGTTCCAATGCCCTGCAGGCGAGGAATGTGTGTGTCTATAGCTATTGACTGGCATGTTTTATGAATTCTGGCATTTGTTATTTTTATGTGTTGCATCTATTGAGTAGAAGCTAAAAGGAAATATATTTATTTTATTGTTTTTAAAATATTTATTTAGTTTAATATAAAGCGACATTTTTCAGAGATAGATCAGTCCAGCGATGGATCAGGTGTCTCAAATGTTATTGAGTTCCTGCTCACTGTTTGAGAATAGGCCTGTTGGCTGGTAATGTTGCCTTTATTGTGGAAAGAATAGAAACTCCAATATGGTGGTTGACCAATAGATGTAAAAAAAAATCTTCAGGCCCTAAGATTGTTGTTGTATGTAGCTTTCAGCACTCACATAATTTGTTTATTAACCAATCAAAGAAGGACTATTTCTAAACTAACAAAAGTAAAAATCTAGCTGATTTTTACAAAATTTAAATATTCCTTTGGCTACTTTCTCACTTCCTCTGAAGGAAGTAAAAACATACCTCAGAGATATTGCTGGTTTGGTTTTCTCACTGCAATAAAGAGAAATTCACAAGGAAGTGAGTGACATGAACTTCTTGGTTTCCCAGTGCATATAAAAGTTATATTTACAGTGTACTGTGTTCTATTAAGTGTGAAATAGCATTATACCTAAAAAAGCATGTACATACCTTAATTAAAAATACTTAATTGTTAAAGGACCATTCAGCCTTTGGCAAGTCCTCTTTTTGTGGCTGGAGGGTGTTGCCTTGATGCTGCTGACTGCTGACTGATCATGGTAATGGCCCTGGAGATGAGGGTGGCTGTGGCAACTTCTTGAAACAACAATGAAGTTTGCCACATTGATTAACTATTCCTTTCATGAAAGATTTCTCTTAGCATGCAATACTGTTTGATAGTATTTTTACCCACAGTAGAACTTTTTTCAAAATTAGAGTCAATCCTGACAAACCCTGCCACTGCTTTATCAACTACGTTTATGTAATATTCTAAATCCTTTGTTTTCATTTCAACAGTGTTCATAGTTTCTTCACCAGGAGTAGATGTCATCTCTAGAAACCACTCTTTGCTTATCTGTAAGAAGCCTCCTCATTCATTAAAGTTTTATAATGAGATTGCAGCAATTCAGTCAGATCTTTAGGTTCCACTTCTAATTCCCTCAGAGTCATCGACAGGGATTGGAATAAACTTTTTCCAAACTCCTGTTAATGTTGTTATTTTTACCTCCCCCCATGAATCATGAGGATGCTTAGTGGCATCTAGAATGGTGAATCTTTTACAGAAGGTTTTAAAGTTACTTTGCTGAGATCTATCAGAGGAATCACTATCTATGGCAGCTATAGCCTTACAAAATGTATGTCTTATATAATGAGACTTGAGACTTGAAATTACTCTTCGATCCATGGGCTGCAAAATGGATGTGTTAGCAGGCATAAAGAAAACAGTAATCTCCTTATACACCTCCATCAGAGCTCTGGGTGACCAGACATGTTGTCAGTGAGTATTATTATTTTGAAAGGAATCTCTTTTTCCTGAGCAGTAAGTCTCAGTGGGCTTCAAATATTCAGTAAACCATGCTGTAAAAAGATATGCTGTCATCCAAGCTTTGTTGTTCTGTTGATAGAGCAGGGTAGATTTAGCATAATTCTTAAGGGCCATAGAATTTTTGGAGTGATAAATGAGCTCTAGCTTCAACTTAAAGTTGCCAGCTGCATTACCTCCTATCAAGAAAGTCAGTCTGTTCTTTGAAGCTCTGATGCCAGGCACTGACTTTTCCTCTCTAGCTATGAAAGTCCTAGATGGCCTCTTCTTCCAATATAAGGCTGTTTTGTCTATATTGAAATCTTTTGTTTACGGTACCCACCTACATCGATTATTTTAGCTAGATCTTCTGGATAACTTGCTGCAGTTTCTTCATCAGCACTGCTACTTCATCTTGCACTTTTAGGTTACATACATGGCTTCTTTCCTAAACCTCATGAACCAACCACTTCTAGCTTTCGACCTTTCTTCTGCAGCTTCCTCACCTCTCTCAGCGTCCAGAGAATTGAAGAGAGTGAGGGCCTTGCTCTGGATTAGGCTTTGGCTTAAGGGAACGTTGTGGCTGGTTTGGTCTATTCAAACCACTCAAACTTGTTCTGTAACAGTAATAAGGCTATTTTACTTATCATTTGTGTTTTCACTGAAGTATCACTTTTAATTTCTTTCAGAAACTTTTCCCTTGCATTTACAACTTGGCTAACTGTTCAGTGAAGGAGGCCTAGCTCTTGGCCTATCTTGGCTTTCAACATGGTTTCCTCACTAAGCTTAATCATTTTTAGCTTTTAATATAAAGTGAGAAATGTATGACTCTTCCTTTCACTTAAACATTTATAGGCCATTGTAGAATTGTTAACTGGCCTAATTTCAATATTGTTGTGTTTCAAGGAATAGGGAAGCCCAAAGAGAGGGAAAGAGATGGGGGAATGGCCAGTGAGTGGAGCAGTCAGAACACACACACATTTAGTTACTAAGTTTGGCATCTTAAATGGGCAGAGTTTGTGGTACTCTGAAACAATTACAATACTAACATCAGAGATTAGTGATCATATAGAGTGAGGTTTGGGAATCTGTATTTTTAAATCCTGGAACCTTAGGTGAGTTTTTGGGTCTCTGTTTTAGTGCATATCTCACAATATGTTCTTCAGAAACTAATGCTACAAGATATTTCTCAGAAACATTCCATAGTCAAATAAATTTGGTAAGTGTTAAAAAAAGAAAAAGAACACTAACCACAGATCACCATAACAGATATCATCTAATGAAAAAGCTTGAAATATTGTGAGAATTACCAAAATGTGACACAGAGATGTGAAGTGAGCACATGCTCTGGGAAGAAATGGCACTGATAGACTTGTTTGATGGAGGGTTGTCACAAACCTTCATTTTGTAAAAAATACATTAACTGTGAAGTGCAATAAGGTAAAATGCAATAAACAGAGGTATGCCTATCCCGTCCCAAAAAATGGACAAAATGTTTGAACAATGATATTCAAGTCACTGGACTTTGGGTAATAAAGGAGTTATCCCTGAGAGATGGGAAACAAATGCAGTGAACCTTAGGATTATCTCAACTTGCTGCCTTGAGAGAGTTTCCAGCCATAGCACCAGGAAGGTGGAACTCAGGTTGAGCTGGACAGACTCTGAGTTAAGGAATGGAGCTGGGTGTATAAGGAGACCAAGGTGATTCACATTCAGAATACTGGAGAGAAGAGGACTGCACAGAGCAAAAACACCAGAGATCTGCCCAGGGTTCCCCTTGAGTATGCAGTTGAGAACTGATCTGTGTCTTCCTGTGAAGTAACTACTGGTTGCCAAGGAAAGAATCAACCAAAACAGCTAGAGGGAATCATGGCCAGTGTTCATGAAGGCCTGGCAATAGTGCCAGCTCCCTTCAGCCAGACTGGATAACCCCATACTTCTTAGGGCAAAGGGGAGAGTGCTCAGAAGTGTCTTGCCTCAGTTATGAAAAATAATTAGCTCTGGGCTAAACACTGCTTTCATTCAGCTTAACAATACTTAAAAGGAAGACTGGAAAGAATCACACTATTCTGTGACTTAACTGATTTCACAACAAAGCTCAGTGATATTTATTGGAATACAGAAATACCCAGCACCCAACAGGGTAAAATTCATAATGTCTAGCATATAATAAAAAATTGTCAGGCATACGACAAAGCAGAAAAACACTAATTAGGAGAAAATTCTGTATATTTAAATCGATTCAAAAATAGCACAGATGTTATAATTAGCAGATAAAAATATTAAAACATTTGTTATGACTATATTCTTTATGTCCAAAAGTTGACATATGGAAGATATATTGAAATTGAACTGTAGAGATAAAAATTACAATACATGAGATTAAAAATAAACTTGAAATTAACAGCAGATTACACATTAGTGAAGAACAAAATAAACTTTAGGTTGCAGAAATACAAGTAATTCACAGAAACACAAAAGGAAAATTTAACAATGAACAGAATATCAGTGAGATATGGGACAGCTGCGCGTTACCTAATATACATGTGATATGGTTTGGCTGTGTCCCCACCCAAATCTTATCTTGAATTTTCACGTGGTATGGGAGGAACACAGTAGGAGGTAATTAAATCATGGGGACGGGTCTTTCCTATGCTGGTCTCGTGATAGTGAATAAGTCTCATGAGATCTGATGGTTCTATGGTTCTGTAAGGGGGAGTTTCTCTGCACAAGCTCTCTCTTTGCCTGCTGCCATCCATGTAAGATGTGACTTGCTCCTCCTTGCCTTCCACCATGAATGTGAGGCCTCGCCAGCCATGTGGAACTGTGAGTCCATTAAACCTCTTTATTTTGTAAATTGCCCAGTCTTGGGTGTGTCTTTATCAGCAGTGTGAGAACAGGTTAATACAACATGTATACATGTAATTTAAGTCTCTTAAGCAGGGAGAGGTAGAAAGAATAACGCTTTTCTTAATTTGATGGAAAATACATAAACTCACAGATCCAAGAAGCTTGATGAATCCCAAGCACAAAGAAAAAAGAAGAAAACTACAGTAAGGCACAGCATAATCAAATTGCTCAAATGAGTGATAAAGAGAAAAATCATAAAATCAGACAGAGAAAAATAGACACCTTTCATATAGAGGAACAAATAATTGCAGATTGCTTGTCAGAAATAATACAAGGAAAAGATAGTGGAGAAGCATCCTGAAAATACAGAAAGGAAAAAAACCTCTCAACCTAAGATTCTGTACATATTGAAAATATATTTCAGATACTTAGGCAAAATAAAGAATATTTCAGAGACACAAAAGCTGAAAGATTTATCTCCAGCACAGCAACACTGCATGAAGTGTTAAAAGCTGCCCCCAAAAACTTGAGACAGCACAGATGTCCAACAACATCAGTACACAAAACTCTGATACATCCATATAATGGAATACTACTTAGCAATAAAAAGGAATGCACTATTGATACATTGTAAAATAGTAAAGAATGCCAAAACAATTAGGCTGAGTGAACAAAGCCAGTTAAAAAGAGCACATACTGTGTGATTTATTTTAAATAAAATTATAAAAAATGGACACTCACCTTTTTTTTTTTTTTTTTTTTTTGAGACGGAGATTTGCTCTTTATTGCCCAGGCTGGAGTGCAATGGCTCAATCTTGGCTCAGGCTCGCTGCAACCTCTGCCTTCCGGGTTCAAGCAATTCTCCTGCCTCAGCCTCCCAAGTGGCTGGGATTACAGGCATGCACCACCACACCCAGCTAATTTTGTATTCTTAGTAGAGACGGGGTTTTGCCGTGTTGGTCAGGCTGGTCTCGAACTCCTGACCTCAGGTGATCTGCCCGCCTCAGCCTCCCAAAGTGTTGGGATTACAAACATGAGCCGCTGCGCCTGGCTCAAATGGACACTAATCTTTAGCAACAGAAAGCAGATCAGTGATTGCCTAGGGACTGAGGTGGGCAGGAGGGCTGGGAGGGAAGGATTATAGAGTCCAGAGAAGACTTTTGCTGGTAATGGATATGTTAATTTTCCTGGCTGTGGTGGTCTGTGTATGTCAAAACTTATCAAATTGTACACTTAAAATATGTGCTGCTTATTGTATACCAATCATACCTCAATAGAGCTGCTAAAAATTGCATATTGAATATATAATCCAGTTCTTAGTAACCAACCTAATAATGATAACTGCTGGTAGTTACATGTATGCTGTAGCCTAAATTAAGATGGAAAAGAATAGGTTGCAGTCTTCTATAAGACACTATTCTATAGAAATAAAATGTCTAACTATAAAAGATTGGGTGATCAAGGCTTAGCTTTGGGCCATGTCTGACTCTGGAAACTGTCTTTGGATTCCTATGGCTTAAAATACCCGTATGAAGAGAACTGCCAGTTTTTGTCTCCAGTTGGCATCTCTCTTCTCAGCTCTAGCCTGTATTCCCATCGTCTGCTTATCCATCTTACTGTGTACAATGACAGATGTTCTGATCTGCCCTGTCTCAGTGTTTCCTCTGACACTACTTCCCACCACTGTGCTGGTATCACCTACCACACGGGTGTTCAAGTTAAGAGTGGGCACCAAATCCCCAGTTTTCTGCCCCTTACTCTCTACTTCTAATCAATTGCCTCATTTCCTCTAATGTATATCTTAAGTCTTTTTATTTCTGATGTCTATTTTGGGTTGCAACCCTATTTTAAATCTTCATTATCTCTGGTCTTGACATGTTATATTATTTATAACATGGCATGCAAGACCTCTCATTATCAGCCTCACCCCTTTCTCTAGCACTGTAGCTCAGAGTTCATCTTCTGCTCACTGTGATCTAGTACAGTGGTTCTCACATTAAAGATGCCTGTCCACTCCTAAACATTAATGAAAACCCAGAATCTTCTATTATGGTTTATATCCATCTATATTTATGGTATTAGATAAATCTAAGAGAATTTTGAAATACTTATTTAGAAATTGATTAAAAATGACATCATAAATAACGTTTTTATGAAAAAATAATTTTACAAAACAAAATAGTAAGAAAGGTGGCATTGTTTTAGATCTTTCCAGATACTTTAAATATCTGGCTTAACAAAAAATAGCTAGATTCTCATATCTCCTTACGCATTCACACTTCTGATGTTATAAATCACAAAGGCTCTGGTAAACTCAACTGTCAAATGCAAGTGAATGAGAGTAAAAAGGCAAATAACATCTTATTAAAATTGTTTGATTCCTGAAAGTTTTAGGACACTCAGAGGTTCCTGGATCAAACTTTGATGATCTCGGCTCTAGCAGGTATACTGTTCCCCTTTTACCTCCTGGATATATCAAGATCCACCGCAGAGTCTTTATCAAAATGCTTAATTCCTTCATTTCTTCCCCATCCTAATATACATTTTTTTTGGTGTCGAGAATAAATATTAGTGAGCCATCTCTAAATCTCCATCTTCACCCCCACCAGGTAATCCCCGCATTATGCATTTATAATAACTTATTCCTATTTTTAAAGTATCCAATATAATTATAATCACAGTATTTTATTAATATCTTACTTCAAGGGCAGATAGTGGCATCTGTATGCAAGACTAAGGGACCTTAAAATTACTGCTGAAAATTATTAATTGATAAAACTTAACTCATGGACACACAAAAAAACACACATCCACCTCCTTCTTTTCCTTGTGCCTTTGAGTTTTGGTCTTCCTGTGTCTAGAAATATGTAGGCCAAATTTATACTTGCTAGTAGAAAAATTTAAGGGGACAGAAATAACTTTTTTTCTCTCCTCTTGCCTGGGGGCATATGGGCGAATTCAGTACATTAGAACAAATTGAATGCCTGTACGAATAATCCATTGTACAAGGTGTTTGAATGATAGATTCACAGCTGTCTCTCGCAGTAAATTATAACTTTGTGTTGAGCCAGAGTGTATCTGTCTTCGTCATTAGTGTGTTCCATGAGCCAGACACCACCATGCAAGTAGAGTGCTCCTTAGATATGCACTGAAAAATGAGTGGATTACATCATCCCTATTCATGGGTTTTAGTTTCTAATGTAACTGGTATTTTCTGATCCATTTCAATAGTTGTCCTTTTTCTTAACTCATTTAGCCCATACTGGATGACAGTATGGTGCCTTTACCTTACATTTACTTCAATTACTTTATTAGAAATATTTAACTTCAAATAATCAAGGGTCATATTTATCTTAGTTATTAATGGTCAACTGGTGAGCAACTTGGACTTTGAGATTTTAAAAAATCATCTCCATCATATGACAGTATTTTTGGTATAAATAGCGCTTTCTATCTTCATTCACCAATAGAACGTTTATATAAATGCCTTTTGCCTTGGCATTAAAAATATTCTAAAATTCGTCATTTTTTTTCTGGTGGTGTGTATCAGAATACCTTAGGGAAAATATCAAAGGAAAATAACTTTGTTCTAGTTCAGTGACTTCAGTTGTAGTTATTACTATTATTGAACAGCAACTTCACCAAATGATTTTTAGAAAAGAGCAAAAACAGTTTTACTTGTATTTCACTGGAGGTCTTAACTGATTTCCATCCCTCTTTGAGCTACATGGATGAGGAAAAAGGTGCATACACTGTCAGTGGCTGTGTCCATTAGCATGTAAAACTTGAAGACTGAATAATCACGTAATAATTTGAATTTCTTTTAAGTAACTTACATTAAAATTAGATCATAGTGTTTTAACAGTCACAATAATGAAGGCCCATGAAGAGTTGACTCAATAAATGTTAAATGTATGATGGATTTGCTTTTGCTATATTTGTGATAGGCAGGATAAAAACGGAGAATACAAGACCTTCTTTAGTCTTTCATTGATACATGTGCTGTCTATCTGAATTACATCTTAGGAAAAGTAGAGGAAGTATAGTCTTAGAATATTAAACAGTCCGTTTTTCACTTTTGTGTTTAACAGGAAAAATGAGGCTTTTATTATAGGATCATATTAGGAGTAACGAAACACATGAAGCCTTTTCTTTGAGGACGGCCATCTGCCCAAGAGTTGCAGGTTTCAGTCATTTTTTTTAAAGAAAGATTTTCTTTTTGTTACTTAATTTCCAGAAATTTTCTAGACACACACAATTCCCCCCTCCCTCCTGCCACCCTCCCTCTTTATGGACTTTCCTCCTTCCCCTGCCTTCCTTCCCATAAAAATGCATTATATATAATGTTCTGTATATTTTTAACATAACAATATACTTTGGAGATTTTTTTCTACCAGTGCATGTAGAACAACTTCATACTTGTATGATATTAATAACTTGTAACTTGTAATTTATTTAACCATTGCCGATTGCTGGACAAAGAGGTTATTTTAAAAGTTGTTTCTATAATTAAAAAATAATGCAGTGTACTTAGTACATGTGAGTTAACTGGTTTATGTAAGGAAATTTATGGAAGTGGAATTACTGCATTAAGGGCTATATTTATTTATAATTGTAGTAGATTCTGCCAAATTGTCACTCAACAATGCTTGAGCATGCTTGGTTCCACACACACTTGCCAGTGCTTTTAAGTTTTTCCTAATCTGCTGGGTAAAATATTAATTTTTTTTGCAAGTGTAAATTCATAGCAGTATTGGGAATTTTGATGTGTTTTAAACTATTTGCATTTTTTAAATTATGAAGACTTTCTTTTTCTGCCAACTTGTGTTTTGTCTTCTCTTTTTATTGATTATATGAGCTCTGTATATATTAAAATTGGCCCCATTCTGTCATAAAATGAATTTGTTGATGTTTTGATTTTGTTAATGTTTTTTAAGATTAGTCATTTATGTTATAACTTTCAGTTTTGTATTATGTTTCAAATCTGCAGCATTTCAAAACTTTCAAAGAAACCACCTTCTTTTTTCTTTTTATGTGCATGAATCTTTGATATACATAAAATACTTTTAGTGTAGGTAAGGAAACTGGAATCTAACCCATTTTTCCTAAAATTACTGAACAGGTGCTTCAACACTATATATTGAGTAATACATCTTTCCCTCACTCTTGCTCAGGTTTCGTTGAGAACTAACTACTATAGAATGTAATGGCTTAAGACAAATGCCATTGATCTATGGAACTATGGGTGGCTTTGGGCACCTCTTGCTTTGTAGCTTGTCTGGGGCAATTCTACTGCACGTATCTGACATGATCCTGAAACCACTGACAAAATAGAACATGTTCCCTTGATAATGGCAAAAGCATTATAGAGCAAGCATTCACATGTGATGCCTCCTACGTCTTAGCCTCATAATTAACAAAAGGTCCCTTTGAACACATTGATTTGCCTAATGCAAGTTTGCTGCATGGCAAGGTCTAAAGTCAAGGAGCTTGGATATACACTGTGTCTCTGATGTGGCCATGGTAAGGATATAGGTACAGGGTGAAGTGAAGAATTGTGGCCAGTAATGCATTTATGATGTTTTCAATGCTTTAAATGCTGCCTTTATTATATACTAATTTTGACACATATTTCAGTCTATTTCTGAATACAGTTCTGTCCACAGATTTATTTAAACATTTCTGGGAAAACTATTTTGAAGTTTCTGCTGCTTCCCTTCAGTAGTGTTTTGCAGCTTTCTGAGATATGGAGTTTTTGCATTTTTCTTATGTTGCAGTTTAGAATAGGATCTTCTGATATAATTACCAAGCGACTTTCATCTATTTATAAATTTTTGTATATTTTCATATAATCATATGAAACATAATCATAAGGTTTTATGTATTCTTTCCATAGATTATCTTGAGTGGTCTGATACATGGCTATATCATTCACACTTAATTTTGCCTCCTTTTCTGTTTTTTGTTCTCTTATTAATTCTAGACAATTGTAGTGTCTAGTTGTTCCAGAGCAGTATTAAGTAATTTTTGTGATACTAGGCATAATGTCTTTTATTCTGACTAAGGGAAATGGAGACTCATTTGTTTTCAGTTGTCAATTATTAACCTAAAAAAGAATTAAGATACTAGTTACTTTCTTTAGGATAATTCATTCTAGAATCTTTATATATTGCTATTAAATTAAGATTGATGGTGAGGACATAGCATGACCAGCCTGACAAGAATTGAAATTTGTTATTGTCTATTTTTGTATTTAACATTCTCTGTTTCCGTCTTAATTTTTAATGGATTGGTTGCTTCCTCCTATCACAATGATAGGAGGAACAAAATTTGTTTTCAAATAAAACCAGAAAAGGATAGTTAAATTTTTGATGGAATATGAGCATTTTATTCAAGACTTTCATTCAAGACTCTTCATTTCATGATACAAAAAGCCAATTTGAACTACCTTAAGCAACATAAAAAGTTTATTGGAAATTGCTAATTTAGTTCAGAGATTGTTGGATGGAGTGCACCAGGAAAGTATGGGGCAGTTGCAGATATCTTAAACATGAGACCTTGATTTGGTTCTCTGCTTGCCTGTTGGCATATGGGAATGCTAGCAATTTTTGCACATTGATTTTGTATTCTGAGACTTTGCTGAAGTTGCTTATCAGCTTAAGATGCTTTTGGGTTGAGACAATGGGGTTTTCTAGATATAGGATCCTGCCATCTGAAAACAAAGATAGTTTGACTTTCTCTCTTCCTATTTGAATACCTTTATTCCTTTCTCTTGCCTGATTGCCCTGGCCAGAACTTCTAATACTGTGTTGAATAGGAATGGTAAGAGGGTATCCATGTCTTGTGCCAATTTTCAAGGGGAATGCTTCCAGCTCTTGCCCATTTAGTATTATACTGGCTGTGGGTTTGAAATATATGGCTCTTATTATTTTACAGTGTATTTCTTCAGTACCTAGTTCATTGAGAGTTTTTAACATGAAGGGATTTTGACTTTTATTGAAGGTCTTTTCTGCATCTATTGAGATAACCATGTGGATTTTGTCTTTGGTTGTGTGTAGGTGATGAATCACATTTACTGATTTGCATATATTGAACCAACCTTGCATCCCAGGGATGAAGCCAACTTGATTGTAGTGCATATGGTTTTTTATATGCTGCTGGATTCAGTTTGCCAATATTTTACTGAGGATTTTTACATCCATGTTCATCAAGGATATTGGCCTGAAGTTTTCTTTGTGGTATCTCTGCCTAGTTTTGGTATCAGGATGATGTTGGTGTCATAAAATGAGCTAGGAAAGTGTCCCTCCTTTTCAATTTTTTGGAATAGTTCAGCAGAAATGGTACCAGTTCTTCTTTGTATCTCTGGTAGAATCCAGCTGTGAATCTATCTGGTGCTGGGCTTTTTGTTGTTGGTAGGCTATTTATTATGGCCTCAGTTTCAGAACTCACTATTGGTCTTTCAGGAATGCAATTTCTTCATGGTTCAGTCTTGGGAGTGTGTATGCATCCAGGAATTTATCCACTTCTTCTAGATTTTAGTTTATGTGCATAAAGGTGTTTATAGTATTCTCTCATGGTTGTTTGTATTTCTGTGGGGTCAATGGTGACATCCCCCTTATCATTTCTAATTCTGTTTATTTGATTCTTCTCTCTTTTCTTTTTTCTTAGTCTACCTAGTAGTCTATTTTATTAATTTTTTCAAAAAAAAACACCTCCTGGGTTCATTGATTTTCGTGTCTCTGTCACCTTTAGTTCAGCTCTAGTCTTGATTGTATTTTGTCTTCTGTTAGCTTTGGGTTTTGTTTGCTCTGGTTCTCTAGTTCTTTTAGTTGAGATGTTAGGTGGTCAACTTGAGATATTTCTAGCTTTTTGATGTGGGCATTTAGTGCTATAAATTTCCCCCTTAACACTGCTTTAGCTGTGTCCCAGAGATTCTGGTACATTGCCTCCTTGTTCTCTTTAGTTTCAAAGAACTTCTTGATTTCTCCCTTAATTTCATTATTTACCCCAAAGTCATTCAGGAGCAGGTTATTCAATTTCCATGTAATTGTATGGTTTTGAGTGAACTTCTTAATCTTGAGTTCTAATTTGATTGCACTGTGGTCTGACAGACTGTTGTGACTTCATTTCTTTTGCATTTGCTGAAGAGTGTTTTACTTCTGATTGTAGGATCAATTTTAAAGTAAGTGCCATGTGGCAATGAGAAGAATATGTATTCTGTTGTTTTGGGGTGGAGAGTTCTGTAGATATCTATGAGGTCCACTTGATCCAGAGGTGAGTTCAAGTCCCGAATATCTTTGTTAATTTTCTGTCTTGATGATCTGATATTGTCAGTGGGGTATTAATGTCTCCCACTATTACTGTGTGGGCATCTAAGTCTCTTTGTAGGTCCCTAAACACTTGGCTTATGAATCTGAGTGCTCCTGTATTGGGTGCATATATATTTGGGATAGTTAGCTCTTCTTTTTGAATTGAACCATTTACCATCATGTAATGCTCTTCTTTGTATTTTTTGATCTTTGTTGGTTTAAAGTCTGTTTTGTCAGAATCCAAGATTGCAACCCCTGCTTTTTTTCTGTTTTCCATTTGTTTGGTAAATTTTCCTTCGTCCATTTATTTCAAGCCTATGTGTCTTGCACTTTACATGGGTCTGTTGCACTTTACATGAGCCAGTGGATCTTGGCTCTTTATCCAGCCTTTCATTCTGTGTTTTTTAATTGGGGGCATGTAGTCCATTTACATTTAAGGTTAGTATTGTTACGTGTGAATTTGATCCTGTCATTATGATGGTAGCTGGTTATTTTGCAGACTTGTTTATGTGGTTGCTTTATAGTGACACTGGTCTATATACTTTAGGGTGTTTTTTAAGTGGCTGGTGATGGCTTTTCCTTTTCATATTTAGTGCTTCCTTCAGGAGCTCTTGTGAGGCAGGCCTCATGGTGATGAATTCCCTCAGCATTTGCTTGTCTGAAAAGAATCTTATTGATCCTTTGCTTATGAAGCTTAGTTTGGCTTGATATGAAATTCTGGGTTGGAAATTCTTTTCTTTAAGAATGTTGAATATTGGCCCCCAATCTCTTCTGCCTTGTAGGGTTTCCACTAAGAGGTCTGCTGTTAGTCTGATGGGCTTCCCTTTGTAGGTGGCTAGGCCTTTCTCTCTGGCAGCCCTTAACATTTTTTCTGTTATTTCAACCATGGAGAATCTGATGATTATGTGTCTTGGGGTTGATCTTGTTTTAGAGTATCTTACTGGGGTTCTCTGCAGTTCCTGAATTTGAATGTTGGCCTGTCTTGCTAGGTTGAGGAAGTTCTCCTGGATGATATCCTGAAGTATGTTTTTCAACTTGGTTCAGTTCTCCACCTCTCTTTTATGTATACCAGTCAGTCGAAGGTTCAGTCTCTTTACATAATCCTATATTTCTCAGAGGTTTTGTTTACTTCTTTTCATTCTTTTTTCTCTCTTCTTGTCTGCCTTTCTTACTTTGAGAGATAGCCATCAAGCTCTGAGATTCTTTCCCCACTTAGTCTATTCTGCTGTTGATACTTGTGATTGCATTGTGAAGTTCTCATGTTGTGTTTTTCAGCTCCATCAGGTCAATTATGTTCCTCTCAAAACTGACTATTCTGGCTATCAGCTTCTGTATTGTTTTTATCATGATTCTTAGTTTCTTTTCATTGGGTTACAACTTGCCTCTTTAGCTCAATGAAGTTCTTAATACCTACCTTCTGAAGCCTACTTCCATCAATTTAGCTATCTCAGCCTCAGCCCAGTTCTGCGCCTTTGCTGGAGTCATTTGGAGGAGAAGCACTCTGGGCTTTTTGAGTTTTCAGTATTTTTGTGTTGATTCTTTCTCATCTTTGTGGGCTTATCTACCTTGGATCTTTGAGGTTCCTGATCTTTGAATGGGGTTTTCTGTGAGGGTTTTTTGTTGATGTTGTTGTTTTCTGTTTGTTTTTAATGGTTAGGCTACTTTTCTGTAGCGCTGCTGCAGTTTGCTGGGGGTCTGCTCCAGACCCTAGTTGCCTCAGTTTTTCCTGTACCTGGAGGTAATCACCAGTGAAGGCTGTGAAACAGCAAAGATGGGAGCCTGCTCCTTCTTCTGAAGGTTCTGTCCCAGGGGGGTACTGTCCTATTGCCAGCCTAAACTGCACCTATAGGAGGTGTCTGGAGACCTCTGTTGGGAGGTCACGCCCAGTCAGGAGGAACAGGATCAGGGACCCACTTAAAGAAGCAGTCTGGCTGCTTTGGTGGCACAGCTGTGCTGCATTGTGGGGGACCCCTCTTCTTCTGGACAGGCTAGACTCTCCAGAGCTGGCAGGCTGGAACAGCTGTGTAGACCAAACCACAGAGATGGCGGCCATCCCTCTCCCTGGGAACTTTGTCCTTCTCAGGCAGACCCCAACCTGTCATCGCTGGCTTGAGAGAATTCCAAGCCAGTGGGTCTTAACTTGTGAGGTGCTATGGAAGTGGGGCCCTTAAAACGACGCTGCCTGGCTCCCTGGATTCAGCCCCGCTCCCGGGTGTATGTAGCTTTGTATCTCCCTCCTTGCCAGGAATCCCAGGACCACAGTATGCAAAACTCCTGGGTCTCTGTGTGTGCCTGAGCAGCTGCTCTGCTGTGACTCTGCATAGCTCTGTGTATCAGACCCAAGGCCCTGGTGGCGTGGGCTCACGAAGGGATCTCCTGATCCACTGGTTGCAAAGATCTGTGGGAGAAGTGTGGTTTCCCGAGTGGGATCGTACAATCACTCACCGCTTCTCTTGGCTGGGGGTGGGAGTTCCTTTGGATCCATGCCACTCCTGGCTAGGCTGTTGCCCCTCCCTGCTTTTCTTCATTCTCTATGGGTCGAGCTATTTGCCTAGTCAGTGCCAGTGCGAGAACCT
Source organism: Gorilla gorilla gorilla (assembly GCF_029281585.2). Lineage (NCBI taxonomy): Eukaryota > Metazoa > Chordata > Mammalia > Primates > Hominidae > Gorilla > Gorilla gorilla. The sequence continues at coordinate 94,179,413 of NC_073231.2, read as the reverse complement.
GGTTATTTCAGTTGAAGGTGCTGAATTCATCCCTTGCTTTCATTCTTCTCTGTGAGTGTTACAGACTGCAGCTGCTTTTAATTGGCCATCTTGGACCCTCTATTATTAACCTATTCTCTTTCTCCTTTTACTCTCTTTAACTGTTTCCCCTTCCACTTCTGCATTTCCAGTTTTCCCCTACACACATATGCATACCTATTTTCCTACTTTTTTTCATCCCCTTCTTTTCTCTGTCATTTTCTCTTCGTGTCTCCAGAAAATTAGGATTAAAGTGTGATTTAGGGTTGTTACTTATTTGGACACACTTGTCCTGAGTGCAAGAGTGAAATGTCAGTGGAGAAGGAGTACAACAGGGACTTTATTTTGTGCACAGATAATATAACAAGGGACGCAAATTAGACTAAATGAGGCAGAGTTCTGCACTAGTGTGACTGAGAAAAACAAAGAGCTGAGAGGCATAAGGTTGGCCTTAAGCAATAATTTTGGGGTTTCTATGCCACGTTTGTCCTCAAGAGGTGATAAATATTTTCTCCTCCCTCTGGCAACTTCTTCCACTGATTTTATTTGATGATGTGACAGCAAAGTGCTGAAAATGTTGCTCTTTGCCCTCCTAATTATTTTCCATGCTAGGATCTTAACTATAATGTAGATCTGTTTTTTAAATAGGGCATCTGGGAACGTGGTTGTGGGTATGATTTTGTTACAAGCTTCATAGAAGGTTAATGGCAGAAAGCAGAATAGAAAATAGGACTTTCCAGTGTTCTTGTGAAGGTTTCTGAGCAAGTGAGCTGGAGTGAACAAAAAGCAGGCATTCTGGCATCATAATAATGGTCAGATTTCAGAAAGTATCACTGTGATATGTGACTGATAAATGTTATTTTATTATGTGGATTATCTCTCACTGTTGACAAAAATAACCTTGTGAAACAGTAAAAAGTTTTAGCCATTTGAATGTTGAGGTATGATATTCATTAACGTATTTCCTGAAGACCAGTTTTAATGGGGCAAAAGTGAATATTAGGATATTACCAAATATCTGCTAAATTCAAACTTCAACAAATTCAGTTTTAAAAAAATACATTTTCTTCCTCAATAGCAAAGGTTTTTATGTAGTAGCTATGATTCAGTCATCTCAGTTCTAAGCACTATTAAATAAGAGCATGTTTGTTTAAATTTATCTGTAAAGTTACAATTAAACACATTTCTAACTATATACACATAATGTCATATTCCTGCATATATCTGTATTTTCTTAAAGAGAAAATATAGAGTATAGCATACGTATTCATGCGTACATTGAAAGAGAGCTTTCAGTGATAAATCAGCTTCTTACATGTCTTGAGATGTTCATCTTATTTTTAAGCTTTGTGGCAAATAAGTCACAGAGATATTAAAAGATAATAGCTATTTTCCTGCTTCCAGGAAGGAGTGAAGAAGAGGGTCAGACAGTTAAACTTCAGGGGTTCTTCTGTTTTAGGTTCTGTATGTAAGATTTATGCAGTTATAAAATGGAGAGAGGCAGAAAAAGAGGAAATGAGGAGGAGGTATATTGACGGAACGAGAGAAGGCCGAGAAAGGACTTTCTTTCCCCCCGGCATAGCATTGCTATGAAGAATATTTGTACTGTGTTCTACAATTATTAGAGCCTTATGAGAGATAATTCTCATTTTTCATTGAGCTGGGTTTAAAGGATGATACTGTTTTTTTGTGCAAGATAAATGATTTATAAATTTTAAGGTATTAATAAGGCAAAAATAAAGATTTAAGTGATACCTGCTCTTACATTAATCTTTCACCCTCCTGTGTCTCCCTGCCTCTAAACACATGCATAGAAAATTGTAAACTTTGTCTTCCTGTTCTTGTTTTTTCCATTTTCCATCTACCATTGCTTTGAGGTTATTTTTGTCCTTCTGACTGATGCCATTTCATTAGCTGGTGGAAGAGTTACTCTTACTTCAGGCTCTTTAAAAAAAAAGGGCCTTTCCTCAATCTTGGAGGCTTCTGTACTTTCCGATTCTCTCTTTCAGACAGTGAGAACTTGGGGACTTCCATTCAGCAGTATCCCCTTGTCTTCATGGGATAAGTTCCCTAGTAGATGCCTGAAACCAGCAATAGTACCAAACCCTACATATATATTTTTTTCTGTACGTACATACCTGTGGTAAAGTTTAATTTATAAAATATGCACAATGAAAGATTAACAACAATAACTGATAATAAAATAGAACAACTAAGTAAAATAAGGGTTTCTTGAATGCAAGCACTGTTATCTCACAACAGGTGATCTGATAGCAGAGAGAGGTACTAAGTGACTCAAGAGCAGGTTGTGCCGTCAGCATGAATACGTTGGATTCACGTCCAGGGCTGATGGAGTGAGATGGCGTGAGATTTCATCATGCTGTTCAGAAAGGTGCACAATTTAAAATGTATGAATTGGTTATTCTAGAATTTTTCATTTAATGCTTTTAGATTGTGGGTAACTGAAACCACAGAAAGTGAAACTGCATGAGGAGGGCTTCTGTGTACTACTTAGGCTTAATAATTATTTAACATAGAAAGTATGAATTTTACAGTTTAAGAGATAGAAGAGTAGACAATAGGATTCCTATCACAGTTTCCCCTGATAGAATGCATTTGTAATTTTCTATATACAAGTATGGTAGTTGATACTATTGGGATATTGGCCACTCTTTTCCAGAGATACCACTTACATGTGGTCTGCATTTCTTTCACCTTTTTAATGTGTATGTTTCCTGGTATTTCCCCACATGAAAGACATTTATACTTACTTTTATAGAAAAGAAATATAAGCATAAGTAATATGAATATGCATTCTAGTTTCTATTTAGTACCTAGCACACACAAAAAGTAAATGTTAAACCTTTTGCTGTTTATATAATCTGGAAAGACATGGGATGTAGGCATGAAATTAGTATAGGAAATAAGACAATATGCTTCATGTTTTGATATTTTTAACATAAGCTAACATTTATAAACAATTTTGTAGACTCACAGGAGGTTAAAGAAGAATGATTTTGCAGATAAGAAAAGTTATTATCTATTGTCTGAGATACAGTTGACTAAATGTTTTTTCCCCAAGTCTTATCATTGCAGTATACATTATAGACAGCCTAATAACATCATACTAAATCACCTCAAATTGACTTATTAGATGAAGTAGTGACAATTCAAGGTTCTGAGGTGGTAATAGGCTTTGGGTAATATCTGGATAGTTTCAAATTTGGCAGGTGGAATTATCCACTTTTATGTTTTGTATTTTAGGAATGTCACGGTGGTGCTTTTGTTGGAAGTATTCTTTAAAAGTGAGGAAGAAGTGGGTGATGGAAAATGGGTTTTTATCTCCCATGGTCCTTTCCTTTTCATCTTGCTACTTCCAGATGGGATCCAGATTGAGGATAAAGAGATACGATGCTAGCATTAATTAAAGAATTTGGAGTATGAAGTGTACTTTCTTTTTTTTGCCTTTTTATTTAAAGTTCATATTGATTTCCATGAATAAACAAAAGCACGAAGCCAGGGTTTATACATTCACTTTCTGAGCAGAAGAGTTCAGCCATGAAAAACCGAACTTATCTGTTTGCAATATATTTTCTTGGGAACAGATGCATGTGTCGTTCTAGAGTGTAGGTAAAAAGGACTGAGCTCTTTACTGAATAACCTCAACTTTCTTCCTTTGACCATTGTGACTTTTCTTCCATGGAAGGTTATCTGTCATCTATTTTTTTTTTTCCCACTGTGTGATCTTAAAAGATGAATTCCAAAAAGAAAAAAAAAATGGATTTTTACAAAACAAATTGTAAACTATAAATATAATGTTAGAAATGAACTAGATAATTTTACCCACTTTTTTATGATTAAAAACTCAGTAGCTATTTTAAATTAATTATAACCAGGTATTGAAATTCAACTTGATTCCTCAAACTGGGTACTCTGACCATGTAATGTGTGTGTTTGAAGTAAGAGATCACTTAAAAAGCAATATACATAATTCACATTATGTAGCTAATCACAGAATAGCGCCAAATTGAAAAGATATGTTCATGCTTAATTTATTATTCATCACCTCCTGCGGTCATTTTTTTCCTGTGCCATGGAGCAGAGGTCTCACGCTTCCATGTGCAGATGAATCACCAGGAGGAAGTTGCCTAAAGTGATGATTGTTTGGCTTCTTCTCCAGAAAATCTCTTTCAGGAGGTCGGAGTAGAACTCCAGAATCTACATTTTGAAAAACATCTCCCCTCCCTTCGTGTGATTTTTCATGCTGCCGAGCCATTGGTCTTGCTTTCGGAAGTACAGTTATAGAATTTCCTGAAGGACTGCTATCTCAGCAATCCCACATGTTTTCCATTTCTTTTTCTAAATTGAATTCAGGTTTATTGGCCTATAATTCTCTGGTTCATCTCTTGTTCCACACGTAAATTTGGCAATTACAAGCAGTACATGTTCTACCTCCCAGTCTACACTTTGATAGTCACATGGATGTGCCTTCTTACACTATCCTAACATGGGGTGTTTGGGGAAGGGAAGTGGGAAAATGTTTTATGGTTGTTATTAGTTTTAACTGAACGTACTCAGTGTTCCTGCCCCATTTTTCCTTGTATTTTCTTAGTGGTGATCTTTTATTGCCTTTCTTACCTTCTCTTTTACCTTCTAATCACTTTGAACAGGCACAGGTATAATTATAACTACCTTTTTAATTTATTTAGCCATCATTTTTTCCCTACCTTTTTTACAGGCCTAGATTTTTGCTTTGTGCACAACTGAGCTTACCGAGTTTATTTTATGTGGTAGAATTGTAATGCTTAGTTGCATTGAATTTCCTTTCTCTAATTGTTTTCTTCCTAGACTTGCCTCCCTTGCCTTCAAAAATAGCCACATTTTCGGCACTTTGCAAATGTGCCAGACATTGTGCTAAATGTTACACATATTACCTCGTTCCATTTTTAACTCTCTGAGGTGTATTTGTTATTATTGCCATACTCATTTTACAGATGAGGAAACTGAAGTCACAGAGAAGTTGAGAAACTTGGCTAACTAAAGTCTTGCAACTAATGAATGTGAAAGTGAGAACTGGATTCTTGATAGTCTGCCTCTAGAGCACACTTGTGATACTACTGCACAGTACTTAGAGTTTATTAGCTGGGTAGAGTCTGGCTGAGAATCAGCCTCCATCCTGACTGTATCAAGACCCTCTCTGGCAGACCACTGCTGAGTCCTTTGGGAGGAAGTGCTGCCATTTCTTTTCTCTAATGATCAAGTCCTTAATCCTGTGGTGACTCATTATTATTTTTGGAGTGGGCCATATGCAGAGAGGCCATCTCTATGGTTAATCATAATGACTGAGGCTGATTTCTTCTCTCAGGTACCTACAAAGGGCAGTTCTCAGGTCCCAGAGACCTCCTTGGTTATTATCCAGAAGTCGTTTGAGTTTGGGGAGAACACTTCTACAGGGCTTCTATTCTAGCTGTTGGCACTTCTTCCTTAGAGCACTCTGCTCTTTCTTCCATTAATAGCAGCCTTTGGTGGTGGTACTGTATTGCCTTTAACAAACTTCCTTGCCCAATTATTCTTGGGGGTTACTCTTTCAGACCTGAGTATGCATGTGGAGTGTCAGACACATGTATTTAGCTTTGTGGGAGCTGATCCTTTGGCTAAAATCATATCTTAGCCAATCTGATATAATATAGCTGTGAAACAGTAAAATATGGAATTTCATGTTTGAATAACATTTTTATAATAAATATTCTGGAAATTTATTTTTAATTTAAAATCATAACTTTCCCAGGGTACTAAGTTATTTTGAATTTTGAATTTGCTTTTTTTATTATTTAATTAATTATTTATTTTCAGATAGAGTTCCACTTAACTGATAAATGAATAAATGGCTCTATCTACTTTATTGCAAGCTGTTTTTTTTTTTTTTTTAGACAGTGTCTGACTTTGCCACCCAGGCTGGAGTGCAGTGGTGCGATCTCAGCTCACTGCAACCTCCACCTCCTGAGTTCAAGTGATTCTAGTGCCTCAGCCCCCTGAGTAGCCGGGATGACAGGTATGTCATCCCTGTCATACCTGTCATCCTGGCTAATTTTTTATTTTTAGTAGAGAAACGGTTTTGCCATGTTTCCCAGCCTGGTTTTGAACTCTTGGCCTCAAGGAATCTGCCCATCTCGCCTCCGAAAGTGCTGGGATTACAAGTATGAGCCACCTCACCAGGCCTGAATTTGCTTTATTTCAAAAGAAAAATAGTACCACCTATACTGTTAGAAGTAAATATTGGTGACCATAGTTAATAATAGTGTATAAAATATTTCAAAATGGCTAAAATAACAAATGTTTAATGTCCTCATTATGAAAAAAATAAGTTGATGAGGTGATGGATGTGTTCATTAGCTTGATTGATTCTTCTTGTGATATATACATAGACAGAAAATCACATTGTACACTGTAAATATACACAATTATTATTTGTCAATTAAAAATAAACCAATAAGATGCACTTTAAACCATTATTCATTTTATTACAGATATTATTCAGAATTGTTAAAGATAGAGTTATATTATTATCCATCTTTACATCCCAGCATAGTGTCTGTTAATTAGTAGAAGCTGGCGAATAATCGTTGAATAAATGAATGAATAAATGGATGAATGATGGAGCCTGAAAATTTGAGGTGGCAAAAAATATTGGATTATAAACACCATCTTATGTATTCTATTTGGACTAGTCTCAGTTAGTAAGTAGGATTAATATACAGTTAATATATGAAATTTTTATTAATGTATTCAAGCAAAGTATTATATCTAAGCTTTTATTTGATTTTTCTTATTTTTCCCCCATGTACTGATTATGGCACTGTTTCACTTATTGTTAGAAAAAAATGGCACAGTACAGGGTTCTTGGTAATATCATCCTGCACATAAAAATATGTCTTGTAAAGCAACGTATTACCTACCATCTGTGCTTCACTTATAATCTTCTAAGAAATTACTACACAATTTTCAGAATTACCTTACTTCTTTAAACAACATGTGTTTTAGAAAAACAGATTAAGAGTTGGAGAACATTTCTGAATTCTTTCCAGAAACCACCATGTTTATTAGATTTGAGCAGCCATTAAAAAAAGACACTTGAAAATATCTTTCTTTAATGAAATCAGCCCCTCTGGAAACTTGAGATCATCACTCACAAAATACTTAACTTAAATTGCTTTTTTAAGTATAAGATACAGTCTCTGTAGTATAAAGTTCCCTCTGAGAGAGTCTGTGAATACTGATTTTACTGGGCTGTGTCCAACCTGTAAATATAGATTACCGTTTTATTTTGTTCTATATTATCTTCAACTTTTTAGATTGTGTATTGCTGCTGCTAATAGCAGTTTCCACTTGAAATTGTTGAGTTTTCTCTGCTCTTTTTCTTCCCAAGTGTTTAGGGCACCTACATTCTGGATTCTCAGAGTAAACAATCAAGTATTTGTTATTGGTGGAAAATTAGAACTTGGTTTAGAACATTTCTTCTAAATAAGAGGAGAATTATTTTAAATTCAGGAGGAAACATCGAAGTAATATGTGTCTTTGTTAACTACTAGTCATATTTGTGCATTAAGACAAGGTTTGATTACTGTTTCCTTTATGCCATATCCCAAGTGTGCACAATATTTTGTAGGATAAAGGGGATACTTACAACACTATTCCCTTGAAAATAGGAGTTAAGCCTGAAGTGGATATGCATTTCATTGCTAATATTGAAATGTCAGGTCCATGCCAGGCACGGTGGCTCATGCCTGTAATGCCAGCACTTTGGGAGGCCAAGACGGTTGGATCACCCAAGATCAGGAATGCGAGGCCAGCCTGGCCAACATGGTGAAACCCCATCTCTACTAAAAATACAAAAATTAGCCAGGCATGATGGCAGGCACCTGTAATCCCAGCTTCTCAGGAGGCTGAGGCAGGAGACTAACATGAACCCAGAGGCAGAGGTGCAGTTAGTCAAGATTGCACCACTGCACTCCAGCCTGGGCGACAGAGCGAGACACCACCTCAAAAAATGAAAAAATAAAAATAAATAAATCAATTCTAATATTCCATTAACTAAGAAAACATTATAGTTATATATGTGTTTATATACGTCTATATGTACTATAATGTTATATATGTCTCTATATACACGCACATCTATGTATGTGTGTATAGAGACATATATACATATGTGTGTATAGAGACATATACATATGTGTGTATAGAGACATATATACATGTGTGTATAGACATATACATATGTGTGTATAGAGACATACATATGTGTGTATAGAGACATATACATATGTGTGTACAGAGACATGCATATGTGTGTATATAGACATATATACATATGTGTATATGTGTATATATGTATATACATATGTATATATGTGTGTATAGATGTGTATATCTACATATATACATATACGTATACACATATATAGACATATACATATAGACATACATATATGTATATGTGTGTATATATAGATATACACACATGTCTATATATGTGTATATATGTGTGTGTATATATATCCAACACATATATAGTCTATATATGTGTATATATAGACATATATAATTATATATACACATGTATAGACATATATAACTATAATGTTTTCTTAGTTAATGGAATATTGGAATTTATAAAGCATCTTTATAGATAGTCAGTTAGACATGCAAATGTCTCCACATATCAAGTTTCAGTAACTCTGTATTTATTCTGATTGAGTGACTGTAAATTGTAATTGGACTGATGGTTGGTCTAGCTTTGAAGTGTTTTAGTGTGGTCTACAGACTGCTACTTTTCTTTTCCTTTCATTCTTATCAAATTAGAAAGCATCCAGAAAAGTGTCTAGCACAGTAGTTGGTCATGAAACGTTGGCTCATAGGATTTGGAGTAACTAAGATAGCTTTATGTAAAGAAGAGAGATTGAGATGGGACACTGACTGTCGTGGATTTAAATCAAATCCTAACTTCACTCATACAAAGCCGTCTTGGAAAAATTGTTTAAACAGTCTGAAGCTCCTTTTGGTTTTCTAAAAAAAAGTTACCTATTTTATAGATAATAGATTAATAGTGCCTATCTCATAATGTTTTCAGGATTAAATTAGCCTTAAATATATATAGTATATGCTTAAAAAGGATTTCCATAATACCCTTTTTATTTGTTCAAGTTCGAAGAAATGAGTGATGCTGTCTTTTAAAAGCAATGGATTAAATTTTTGAGAATATGTTTATTCTCACTGTCATTTAGATTATACCTTTATTTGAAGAACACACTAACTAAATTGGATTTTGTTACTCTAACAGATATTTGGAATTGGTAATGAATTTAATTAGATAGAGGCCCACTTACCAGTTCAACGCTACTTTTTATCCATTAATCATCAACTTTTAGCATTGTCTCTTAAAAAAAAGCATTAAGTAGTTTCGGGGTAAGGGTAATCACTTAGATCACTCTCAGCTAAATAGGTAATAAGAGGAAACAGTGGAAAGAGGGAAGGTAGTAAGACATAAAAACTAGTTTCTATAACTTAGAAAATTATATTTAGTGTTAGGAGTTTCAACTCATTCTCTTTTATCTATTTAAAATCATCAAGATGTACTCAGTATGGATAATGATATAACCAAAAATATATTAATAATTGTGGTGTGTCATTTACTCTTAAAGTTTTATGCAGTTTTCACATCTGTGTTCATTGCCTGTTGAACTCTAGAGCATTAAGTGGATAGACATGAAGGCACTGTGAACTCCTGAGGTCATGTGTAGCATTTTTATATGTGCATTTTTCAGAAGTTCTTTCTTCAGGTTCTCAAAGGGGTTCAAAACCCATTGTCAATTAGGCATTGAAACTATTGTCACTGTATGTTAAATATTAAAAGATAGAGTAATACTTAAAAGAGGCTTATAGGTTTTTGTTATTTTTTAATTTACAAGTATAATTTCTTGTTAAATGTTCATCCTTTCAGCCAAGTGTTTCTGTTGCATATTTGGTGGTGTGAATGGATTAAATAATACTTATAGATTTCCATATTTAGCTTTTTATGAATACTAGTAAGTGAAAAAACTGTTTAATTATCCAGATGCTAGATACAACTTATTTCATTAGCACTTCAGAAAGTGATCGTTATCTCATAGAGTTTGCTTCTCCCAATCATATGATTTCTGTTATGTATTTACCTTTCAAATATGTATTGATTTATTAACATTTTTCTCATCCTGCAATTTGGGTACATAACAGCCAGTATTATTTCAAGACTGTTTGATCTGTCTAGCTAGGAGAGTAGCTGCACCTAGTGGTGAGGGCCCCTCACCTGGTGTTCACAGGGGGTTAAGTATATGGACATCAGGCTACTGTGAACTCCCTGAAGTTGAATGCAGTATTTGTATATGGGTATGTTCTTAGGGTCCTTTCCTCAGATTCTCAAGGGGATCCATAATCCCACAATTGATTAAGAGTTAAAGCTACTGACACTGTGAACTAATATAAAAAGTGAATAAAAATTAACACAGAGAGGATTTTGCTAACTTCTAATTTTAAAATATAATTTTGTATTAAATGTTAATCTCTAGCAAAGCAGGTAATTCTTCTAGAATAGTTCTTTTTTAATAACTATTGATTGCCTTTCAAGGTATTATTTTCAGGAAGCAGCATCTATCGTGCAATGGAATAAGAATGGACTTTGTATCCAAGCTGATCAAACTTAAAATAATATCTCCTCAAAATACTAGTTACGTAGAACCTTAGGGAAATTATTTAGCATGTCTGTGTCTCAGTGTTCTCATGTGTAAATCTAACATCATAATTCTTACCCAGTACTACTAACACGAGGATTACAGATAATGCTTACAAAGCATCTAGTGAATATCAAGTCATTAAAAAAGTTAACATATTTACATTTAAAAAACCTATCTATTGAAAATGTTTTCATTTTTCTTTCATCTTCCCATGTTTTAAATCGATTTACCCTAAATATTAACTTGCAGTAAAATATATTACTAATCGTTATTCTACAAAATTGTTAGGTTTTTGCCTTCCCTGGGACTTGGTATTTTCACTTGCAGCTTTTATTAATTTGTTCACCTCAATTATATTTTTCTACTCAAGAAGAGAGGGTTTCAGTTTGCCTCTACTGAAAATGTGTGTCTCTTTCTTTTCCCACTTGAAGACACTGAGTTTACTTTTTAACTTCTAGTGAAAGCAGAGAGTGAACAATGATCGTTAGACTGAAGTTTTGAAATATCTGTCCAAGGAATAGGAAGGATCTTTCTAGTCTTCTTCTCTCATTATAGCTCCCTGCAGTTTCTGGTAGTAGCTACTGGTTTTGTCACACAAGGGTATTCTATGTTAATTTGGGCTTCTAAAAATTTTAGCCACATTTGTAATAGAACATATTCTTAAACCTCTGTTTCTCTTAAAAGTTGACCTTATTATTTTCTGTTTACTTATTTTTTTAGAGACTGGGTGTGACTCTGTTGCTTAGGCTGGAGTGTAGTGATGCAATCATGGCTCACTGCAACCTTGACCTACTGGGCTGGGTTGATCCTCCTGCCTCAGCCTCCTGAGTAGCTGGGACTACAAGCATCCACCATCATATCTGGCTAACTTAAAAAAATTTATAGAGATGTGGTATCACCGTGTTGCCCAGGCTGATCGCAAACTCTTGTTCTCAAGAGATCCTCCTACCCCAGCCTTCCAAAGTAGTGAGATTACAGGCATGAGTCACCACGCCTAGCCCTTATTTTTTATTTGACATCAAATGTCAAATTAAGCAAGGTTTTACTCATTAGAATGGGAGAATCTCTTCATTTTTTGAATATTTAAGGATTTCTTCTATTATATTTACATAAATAAAATATGAGTAAATCATATATCTAGCTTAGATTATGGTTGCTTCCCTGTTTCCTTTTATCTTACAAAAGGTTGCAAATCAAGTAAGGTGTCATGATTTGGTGAACAGCATTCTTGACTTACCAGTTTGGGATTTTGTCTCTACCAGATATGGTGGTGCGTTCCTGTAGTCTCAGCTACTCAGGAGGCTAAGGCAGGAGGATCACCTGAACCTAGGAAGTCAAGGTTGCAGTAAGCCATGATTGCATCACTGCACTCCAGCTTAGGCAACAGAGTCACACCCAGTCTCTAAATAAATAAGTATAAAATAATTAGGTCATTTTTTTTTTTTTTTTTTTGAGACGGAGTCTCACTCTGTCGCCCAGGCTGGAGTTCAGTGGCATGATCTCTGCTCATTGCAAGCTCTGCCTCCCAGGTTCACTCCATTCTCCTGCCTCAGCCTCCTGAATAGCTGGGAGTACAGGTGCCCGCCACCATGCCCTGCTAATTTTTTGTATTTTTTAGTAGAGACGGGGTTTCACCTTGTTAGCCAGGATGGCCTCGACCTCCTGATCTCGTGATCCACCCGCCTCGGCCTCCCAAGGTGCTGGGATTACAGACGTGAGCCACCGCGCCTGGCCCAATAAGGTCAATTTTTAAGAGAAACAGAGATTTAGCAACTTTTATCTCTGTGTATAGATCATAGGGGGACATGAACTTATCCATAATATGGGTGTTCCATATGCATTCAATGCTCATTATTTGTGGATTCCATATTTATGAATTTTCCCATTTGTGGTAATTTATTTGTTACCTCAAAATCAATACTTATGGCATTTTCCTGGTCATTTATGGATATGCACAGATGGACAAAAAATTTGTGTCACCCAGTAGGCATGTTCCCAGTTAAGGCCAGATAAAGCGAGAGTTCTGCCTTCAGATATCAGCTTTCAGAGGATGGAGGCAGTAGGGGGCAGTGCAGGGTAGTGCAGGGTAGTGCAGGGTAGTGAGGGAAGCGCCCTAGAGCCAGCTGGAGGAAGTTTCAATCCCAACTCTGGCACTTGCTAGTGGGGTAGGCACAGGAAAGTTACCTAACACTTGTGAATTTTTTTTTCCTTTTTTTTTAAAAAAGAGGAAAATGGAATCTACCAGTCTGTTTTGTTTTGGGTATTTAAGATTATATGAGTGGGATGTGTGTGTGTGTGTGTGTGTGTGTGTTTCCTCTAGGAGTAGCAGTTCAGTATTCACTAATTCAGAGTACATGGCAACTGTACAGAATATAACCATCACAAATAATGAGAAATGACTGTATTTTTAAGTAATGTCTAAAGTAAATTTTTGTATGAAATGACTATCACTATTGCAAAAATACTTTGTGTGCGTGTATGTGTAGGAGATGTACAAATATTTTACTTGCTAGAGCTTTTGACATCTATTGCTCTTTTCTTCCTCACAATGGTCCTCTGATGTGAAAATTGTTTGATGACATACTTTATGGGTCATCTACATGTGCTATTATAATCATTTTATATTTTACTGGCTTTTTAAATGGCCTTTAAAATGTTCCTTTTTCTCCAATGTACAATGTAGAAAATTTTGGCCGCATAGTAACATATAAAGATGATAACAAAAATGTCTGTGTTTCTGCAACCTATGATATTTTCCTTTTAATCTTTTTACTCTGCAGTTTTTTGCTGCTCTGATTCATCCCTCCAGTGTGCTGCAGTCTCACGCTCACACTCTCTTTCTCTCTCTCTTCTTCTGTCTCTCTCTCTCTCTGTCTCTGTCTCTGTCTCTGTCTCTGTCTCTGTCTCTTTCTGGGCTGTACCATCTGATTCAAATGTTCTCCCCATTATCTAACTAACCCATACTTGGGGTCAAGTATTGGCGTGAACCTCTGTGATCCCCTTTACCTGCAAGAAGGCCCTTGCCTCTTCTGTACCAACAAATAGAAATTATCTTGTTTCTTGTGTGGCTTCCTACAGGGGCAGAATTTGTCCTGCTCCTTTTTTGTTCCCTCAGAAAATGTCCAAAGACTCTTTGTTTAATGAAGAGATAAAATGAGTGTGATAAATGACTTAGAGAAGAGTGAATGAGTAAATATATCTTCATCTACATCACTGATTATTTCCTTGAGCTAAAGTCCTAGAAAATAGAAACACTAAATCAAATCTTGATACACAATAAACATTGGTTTCCTGAAAGGATGTGGAAATTATTACTCCCAATAGGAATATATGAGAATTTCTCTCCTACTGCATTCTCACCAACATCAATTTCTTTGTTTTAAAAAAATATTTGCAAATTTGGGAAATACAAAAAATGGACTCTTTACTGTTTTATATTGCAACATTATTGCCCTCTAAAGATACCAGAACACTGGTCAGTTGATGTTTAGCAATTAGGGAATGATAGATCATATACCTCAGTGGCATACTTAATCAACCTCTTGTATGAGGTTAAATAGGGCTCAGGGTGTTCCCAGCATCTTTTGAAATACTTGATGCCAACAACCCACTGTCATCTGATATAGCACCTGGTGCCTATGGTTTTTCTGGAAAAAAAAAGAAAAAAGAAAAAAAAATGGTGTCCTGAAATGTTTATGTTAATTGCTGCAACTGCTTAACTGCATTTGGAAGAATGAGGTTTCATAGAAATTCAGAGATGTGCTCATTGTACATTGCTCAAGCATAAAGGGAATTGTCTTTACTAATGGAATAATTATATTGGTTTTGGTAACTGTTGGAGTGTATTATATTTATTGATTTTTAAGTACAAGATGACCCTTTATCATACTGGATAGATTTGTGAGTCTAAAGTAGATGAGGCTTTGAGTTAGTATTGTCAAAGTGGTGTGCCTAACTTTAGGACTATGATATGTTCATGAAATTGACAGTGCATGCATTTGTGTTATGTTTGAAATATATGAGTATCTTTATTCACTCAAGGGGCTTAATCAGACTCTGAAGTTTGACTGACCTTGGCATTACTCTTACTCTTTCATTTACAGTTGCCTTTAGCAAATCATGTAACTTCTTTGAGCCCCAGTTTCTTTGTCTGTAAATGAAGGCTAATGCTGGTATCTATCTTACAACCTTTTTGTTACAATAACACAAAGAAGTGCCTGATTACTCAAAGCTCTGGGCACCATGTCTGACACATAGGAAGTGATCAATAAATGTTAGTTTTGCTCATGACACTGCCTGTCACATAACGGGCTAATTATTTGTTGAAAGAATAAGTTTTTTCAACAAATATTTAGGCCCCTACAACTCAACCATTTATGTATTCATTATTTTGTTTGATACATATTTATTGGGTACCTGCTATATTCCAGATATATTAGGTGGAGGGGATGTAACAATGAACAAAAAGAGGCATGATTTCTGCATCAACCCAAGGGCCTGAATTTAGGGTATTATGTATGAAGTAAATAGAAAATTAGCAATGTGGTAGCTGCTATGAAGAAGATGCACTTGATGAGATGAAAACTCGTAACTTTGATCTAGCAGTGGCAAGTTTCTCCTAACAAGTGACATTTGATTTGCCTTCCAAAGAACGGGCAGGAATTATCTATTTAAAATATGAAGAGGGTGGGGAGCTTTCCAGGCAGACAGAATAACATACATAAGGAATGGGGAGAGATGTTACTGAGAACAAAGGGCTGGAAAAAGGTCAGGGTGGCTGGCGCTCAGAGAGAGACTCTTAACTGGTTGTAAGTTGGGGCTGGAATATAGGCAGGGCATCAGAGCACGCAGAACTTGTTAAGTGGCTTTGTCTTTTATCTCCGAGCAACTTAAGCTTTCATAATCCTCAGTGGACATTCTTGGAGCAGTGGAAAGTGCTTACAGGTCTCAAGTGGTTATATGTTGCAGTGTGGAGAAAGTATTGAATTGAAACCAGAGTGGGTGTAGATAAACCAGATGTAGATGGCTATTGCAGCATTCTAGAAGGGGAGATGATGCTATATTTAGGGTAGTGACACCAAAGAAAGGATGAATTAAGAGGGAAATTTATAAAGTAAAATCTTTAGCGCTGTTGATCAAAGGCATGAGGGTGGGAGGAGTGGGATGTATCAAAATTGAGTTCCAGGCCAGGCGCGGTGGCTCATGCCTGTAATCCCAGCACTTTGGGAGGCTGAGGTGGGCAGATCACGAGGTCAGGAGATCAAGACCATCCTAACAAGGTGAAACCCCATCTCTACTAAAAATGCAAAAAATTAGCCGGGCATGGTGGCGGGCGCCTGTAGTCCCAGCTACTTGGGAGGCTGAGGCAGGAGAATGGCATGAACACTGGAGGTGGAGCTTGCAGTGAGCAAAGATCGCGCCACTGCACTCCAGCCTGGGCGACAGAGCCAGACTCCGTCTTAAAAAAAAAAAAAAAAAAGAAATTGAGTTCGAGGTCTCTGACTCATGTAACAGGTTGAATGACAGTGACATTCACTGAGGTAGAGAACCTGGACAATAAAATGCTTATATTAGGAGTTTGATTTGGAACATATGGAGTTTGAGGCATTTGTAAAGAATGATCAGAAAAACAATTTTTAATACTTATTTGAGCTCAATGGAAAGGTTTTGGTTGGACTGTCACATCTAAACATGTGAGTCCAAAATAATCAGGAGGTAACCAAAGCCAAGGATAAGGAGAATATTATTTAGGAAAGGAAAAAGTATATACTATGAAGACAGGAGAGAACCTAGGGGAGAGTCTTCTGAGATTCTTACACTGAATGGCTTTGTGTAGGCAAAATAACATGGACAGGATATAGGAAAGAAGTACCTGGAGGGAAAATAGACGATGTAGTGCACTGGGCCAGGAAGGTGAAAGAAAAAGTGTATTGAGTGGGAAGGAGTGGTGAACAGTTGATCATGCTGTTGAGAACTGAAAAGAGCTCCTTGAATGCATCCCTATGGAGACCTGTTACTGACTTTTTGAAATCATTTGGAAGAATGATACACTCAACCCAAATGGAGTGGGTTAGGAGTAAGAGGTTAGTGAGAAAATACCATGGGATATGAAGCTGGCTTTGAAGAGAAAGAGTGTTGCAGGAGGAGGATGAGATGACATAACAGGTGACAAATAAGATGGCAAAACGTTTTATTTGAGGAATGCCTGAATTTGTTTAAAAGCCATTAGTAAAACTTCTGGAGATGGATAATGTGTTGGTTGTGCAATAGTGTAAATACACTTGATGCCACTGAATTGTACAATTTAAAATGGTAAATGATGTTTATATTTTACTGCAACATTAATTTTTAAAAAGGAAAAAAAGTCATTGGAAGGATTCAGTTGAGGGGGAGGGGTGAAATATACAAATAGAGACAAGATCATCAAAAATTTTATCTCTTCAGTAAGGCAAGAAGGGGCATGGTATCTAACATGATTCAAGGGATTTTCCCCAGGAAGAAGAAATAGCTCATCTTTTATAGTGAGTGTGATACTTTGAAAGTGAAGAACTTTTCATGGAGGAGCTTCTTTGAGTTTTGTTGTCTACAGATAAAATTGTGGGAAAGATAAAAAACAGTTTCTGTCAGCTGGGCACGGTGGCTCACAACTATAATCCCAGCACTTTGGGAGGCTGAGGCGGGTGGATCGCCTGAGGTCAGGAGTTCGAGACCAGCCTGGCCAACCTGGTGAAACCCCATCACTACTAAAAATATAAAAATTAGCTGGGCGTGGTGGCGGGCGCCTGTAATCCCAGCTACTCGGGAGGCTGAGGCAGGAGAATCACTTGAACCCAGGAGGCGGAGGTTGCAGTGAGCCAAGATCATGCTATTGTAGTCCAGCTTGAGTGACAGAGTGAAACTCCATCTCAAAAACAACAACAACAACAAAAACAAATAAAACAAAAAACTGTTCTTGTCCCTGCTGGGATTTATAGTATGTCAGGAAGATGGACAAATAAATAAGATACAACAAGAACATATGCTAAATGCTGTTATGGGGGAAATAAACCAGTTATGAGAGAATATTAACAGAGGCCCGTAATAAGGACTAGCAAAAATCAGGGAAGTTTACCTTGAGGAATTTATATTTATGTTGCTGCCTCAAGGATAAGTAGGAATTAGCTGAGGCTAGACGACACTAGGGGGAAGAATTTCTGGCAGAGGAAATTAAAAAAAAAAAAGGCATAGAGAAGAAGGAAGCACCCTTGGGGGAAGAGAGTTTGAAGCATTTGAGGAAGGAATTAAAGCAGTTCCGAGTTGGCTGAAGTGGAATTGTTTTAGGAAGCAGTGATGCAAAAACTGGAGCGCAGAAAGAGGCCGAATGTGTACATGGTGAGTAAATAGCACTTAGCAGCGTTCTTCTAGCCATCTCCATTGTCTGTCATCTACTTCTGAGAGGTGCTTCCCAGCACTTCCAGACTACAATGCTGGTATTCACATTGGTTTTAAGGAGACAACAGGCTGTGTTGAAAAGAGCACTGAATTAGAATGAGCAGGTCTACAATCTAGTATTGCCTCTACCACTCTTTGTTTACATAGCTTTAGACAAGTTATCTAACTTCTCTCTTAACGTCAGTATCGTCATTGTATATGGAAGAAATTAAGTGAGATGATCCTTGAGATCCTAACTAAACAATTTTTAAAATTATATGATAGATATGGACATATTTGATATGCACCCCATTAATAACAAAAGCCAAATGTTGACAGAAATTGTTCAAGAGCAATTTATCCACTATTGTATGACTGTTACATAAGCAGCATCATTTGTAAAATCTGTTCGATTGGCATGATAAGACATTGCTTTTTGTATTTGAAGGATTAGTAGTACTGTGCTGCTGTGGATAATACAGAGCAATGTCTGTTGCCATTTGAAATGACTTTCACTAGAACAAGTAAAGACAATACTGTCCTAATAGTGTCATCAAGCCATTTTTGTGACAAAATACTGTTTGTGTACAAAAGGTGATGATGTTTGGGGGCAAACAATTCATGAAAGGTCAAGGACTCATTGTTAACAATTATCACCAGTTGTTTCAACATTTATTCAATGCTCAAATATAGAACTTTTAGCACCATTTGATGCTTTGCAAAATATTATGGTTCACCTTGTTGGCATTGGTCAGGCCATGTGGGTAATGATGTTGTGTAGTCAGTGAGCAGCTTATGTGGGTGTTACCTCTCTTAGCAGAAGAAAATATATCCAAACAGTACATTTATGGGAATATGAGTAAATTTTTATATGTTCTAGGTATCACAGGTCAGTGTATATAACCTCATGATTATTAATAAAAATTTTTAAAGCATTTTTGGTTGTTTGGTTTTAGTATATTTGCAAAGAGCAGAATGTGTACTAGTCAGTGGAGGTGAGGATTTTAGACAAGACAATGTGACATTTCTAAAGGATATTATAGATCATGGACATACATCCATAAATAGAGGGAGTGGGGAGGTGCCCGGGGGTGAGATAGGAAGGGAGGCATAGCCCTGTCAAGTTTCTGAAAGTGCTAACCACATTATGCCTATCGTGTCATTTAATCTTCACAATAGCTTTGTTTTTTGAGTTCTGTTTTTATTTTTATACTCTATATAAGGAAACTGAAACAGAGAGATCAAATAACTTGTCTAGTGTTACACATCTGTCAGCTTCAGCACCTATACCCAGAAGCATGGTCTGCCTGACTCAAATGCTCATGCAATTAACACTCTGTTTTAGTTGTGTTAATATAAAAGGAAAACAAGAAAGAAAAGAAAGCCAAATAAATGAAGAATATGAGTACAATGGCTTTGTATAAATTATCTCTTATCGTGCAAGTCCCACAGTTAAATAGAATCAATGTAACTATGTTAAAGAACAGGAGAATTTATACTGTTTATTAAATGCTCATTTAATAAATGCCTCATTGTACCCAGAATGTGTTGTCCACTAATCCAGACCAGAGTATTATGCGTGTGATGTTTAGTAATGAAAGATAATGAAAAAAATGCCCTTATATCAAAAGTCCATATCAATACCACATCACATTGAACATGCCATATATAAAAAAGAAAGCCATAGAGTATTACCAACAAAAATTTCCATGTAAAAAACTTGAATAAGCTTGACTTAAACAATATATGAAAAGAATAATATGTGGAACCAAGTGAAACACATGTTGTTTTAAAATAAGAAATTTAGTAATATAATACCCTATGTTAATAGATTATAAAGACCATGTGATTCTATTGAAGAATGCCAAAAAGCATTTGACAAACTAATTCCCATAACTATTTTTTAAAAAACAAAACAAAACACATTCATTGAAAATAATAATGTAGCTACCTCCTTAATCACCTCTTTACTTACCTGCATTGAGAAAAATAGTGATTCAATAAAAACATTTCTAATTCAGGGGGAAGTAACTTCAAAGACATTGTGTTCATTTGTTAATATTCTAGAAGCCCTAGTCAATGTAATTAGGAAAGAGAAAGAAAGTAGCATATCTACATTGCAAAAGAGGTGGCATACTCAACATTATTTGTTTTTAATATGTTTTAGTATTCCTACAGAACCCTCATAGATTCTATTGAATTAATTTTTACAGTTTTCAATTCACTATACTTTGTAATTCCTTCTATGCATATAGAAAAACTGGAATTTGGCTGAGTGCCGTGGCTCACGCCTGTAATCCCAGCACTTTGGGAGGCTGAGGTGGGTGGATCACAAGGTCAGGAGTTCGAGGCCAGCTTGACCAACATGGTGAAACCCCATCTCTACAAAAAATACAAAAATTAGCTGGGTGTGGTGGTGGACGCCTGTAATCTCAGCTACTCAGGAAACTGAGGCAGGAGAATCGCTTGAACCCGGGAGGCGGAGGTAGCAGTGAGCCGAGATCATGCCATTGTACTCCAGCTTAGATGACAGCAAGACCCCATCCCCCCCCAAAAAAAGAAAAAAAATCTGGAATTTTTAGTATTGATTTTAACTTCATACTGAAGTCTGTTAATATTTCTTTTAAAAAATGTGTAGAATTTTAGTTACCAAGAACAGGAAGGAAGTATTTGAACAAAAATTTAAAATTTTTGGACACAGATGAGCTTGTGGATGGGCTTGTGGACATAGAAGAGCTTGTGGTGGTTACGACAAGGGCATGGTCAGGAGATCCTGTTAGAAAGAAATTTTCAGTAGAATGAATAGACATTTTCGAGGCAAAGAGAATTTCCTAGGTTAACATGTAGCATGGCAACACTTGAGAAAACATGGTGGGCTGGGGAAAGCACTGGTTGTCCACCCCCTGACAGGGGGCAGCCTTGTGCAATGCTTCTACCAGGTGTGGGGCAGCTACCTGTGGCTAGGTGGAATCAGATTTCTGAGCTTTGGGGGCCTGGCAAATTTATTGATTAACAAGTGACTACTGTGGACTCCCTGCTTAAGAGCTGCTGACTGGAAAGATCACTGGCCAGAGGGTCATTAGACCTGGATTTTAATTTGGTTCTGATATTAACATCCACAACAATCTCAGTTTCCTTCTCATGGCAGCTGAAGCTGCAGTCATTCCTGTATTACATCTTTCCTTCAGGATGATTTTGAAAATGGGTTTCACCTTCCTCTGACCCTTCCACTGATGTTTTGATGAAGAAGCATGTTGGAATGCTTTCTTCCCCTTGGGAGCTCTCTCTTAACTCTTGAGCTCATCATCCATGATCTCCTATGAGCCAATGCATTCTTTTTGTAGATCGTAATTTTGACTCTACATGAATTTAAGATGAGCCCTAAATGAATTCTTATTAATAGTTTAAACAACCTTATCTATATAATTTGTTTTTCTTTTGCCTTCAAATATTCTTACAAGATATGGTTTTTAATTCCATCTGTATTGATAACCAGAAGAAGTGGGGGAAAATTTGGAATTGCAAAGACTTGTCCTTGATACAGGTCTTGTACTCTGCTTTGCTGTGTTTATGACTTTCTGCTCTTGCTTTGGAGTGAAATATCATCGTTATTAATTTGTGCTCTCCTGATCTCATGTGTACTATGTGAGGTTGGTTAAAGCTAATAGCAATGTACTGATATATTAAAATATTGGGCAAGATATCATAGGACTGTTGGGATTCAGAAAAGCAGAAAGTGAAAAAAACAGAGTGAGATGGGGTCTCACTCTGTTTCCCAGGATGGAGTGCAGTGGTGTAATCATAGCTCCCTGCGCTCTGAAACTCCCAAGCTCAAGCATTCCTCCTGTCTCAGCCTCCTGAGTAGCTAGGACGACAGGCACCAGCACCACGCCTGGCTAATTTTTGTTGTTAATTTTTTTGTGGAGGCATGTTGCCCATGCTGGTCTTGAACTCTTGGGCTCAAGTGATCCTCTCACCTTGGCCTCCCAAAGTGCTGGGAATATAGGCATCCATGCCTGGGCAGATATTTTTTAAAAAACAAAAGAAAAACAAAATAAAAATAATTTCTATTTACCTGTCATCTGTCTGTGTATATAATTAAATGAAATATTGTAATGTTCACTGAACTCACATCTTAAGACACAGACCAGAATCATTCCTTTCAAAAACATGGAGATGGTATATTGGTATTTTGAATCTTCTGTTATTTTTTTTCTCGATCATAGTAGCATGGGTTGAGTTCTCTTTATTCTACAGAAAAAATCTTTCCTTTTTTGATGTCATTACATGGAAAATAAGTTTTGCTGATGGAGTTTAAATTTTAGGATACTTTTTGAAACATGTCTGTTCCCTATGTGGACAAAAAGCTTGCAAGAAGTAAGTGGACACAGCTGCATTGTAGTATTAACTTCAGGATATCTTTGTTAAATTATGTAACACATAAAAAGAAAATACAAAGCAGACCATAAGTGCACAAATTTTGCCACTTAAAACAGATGCAGTTCAGTGTTTGTCAGCTCAGAAAGTTGTAAAACTACAATCAGATTCTTCAAGATTATCTATAGAGGGAGACTCTGCTTGGTCATGAGAGATGTGGGAGGGAGGGAAATGTTGGGGAGATCTCTGAATTCTGAACCACTGGGGTTCATCTGCCCCTCGGGAACCTCCTGTCTTGAGGTCATGAACATTCTGGCTCCTGGACATGTCTTTCTTTCTCTTTTTTAAAACGTGTCAGTCCAGGCAGTGTCATGGTTCTTAGATAGTTTCTTACCATAACTCCCTGAAGCTTCATAGTATTTCACTGAAGGCTGCTGCATATTAGAGTTCCTTCTAGATGGATGATACCTTGAGAAGAAATACGGAGAGTCGTTGAATGCCCTCTAATACTAAGCATTTGTGGCAGACACTCCTCCCTCCATATTTTGTTTTTCCATTTTGATTACCAAATGCAGTGGCCCCGTTTACAGTGAAATAGATGTTGCCCGTCTTGAGACAGTAGTTAGTTAGGTCCCAGAAAAGTTCTACCTGCAACTTCATGAGATTGTGTCTCCAAATTTTGCTGATGCTTCCTTACTCCTACATGAGAACAATGCAGTGACAATTTAGCCCCTCAAAACTTTTATGAAGTTTCCTTTGATGTTGTTCTAAAAGCCTCTAAAATATATCTAGAAGGATGTTACCTCACCCCTTCAATACATTAGACTAGTTCTGACCAAAAGAAATAGAATGCAAGCTATGTAGGTAATTTCAAACATTCTATTAGCCATGTTAAGAAAGGAAAAAGGAACATATTATTATCAATAATGTTTTATTTAATGCAATATGGCGGATATATTATCATTTTAACATATGACCAATAAAAATATTAATGGGATAGTTTACATTTTTTATGCATTGCTTCTTTTTTTTTTTTTTTTTTTTTTTGAGACAGAGTCTTGCTGTGTCACCAGGCTGGAGTGCAGTGGTGCAATCTTGGCTCACTGCAACCTCCACTTCCCAGGTTCAAGCGATTCTCCTGCCTCAGCCTCCTGAGTAGCTGGGACTACAGGCACATGCCATCACGCTTAGCTAATTTTTGTATTTTTAGTAGAGATGGGGTTTCATCATGTTGGCCAGGATGGTCTCAATCTCTTGACCTCATGATCCGCCTGCCTCAAACTAGCCCTATTTCAAGTGTTCAATAGCCACATGAGTCTAGTACTACCATTTTAGACAGTATAGCAGTGGACCAAAAATGTGCCCTGGAGCTACTCTACTTCTTTAATTTTATGTAGCTATGTTATTTATGCAAATCTACAAGTTAGGATTGTACAATGCCCCTAGATAATAAAGTCATCCTATTCCCAGCAGAACATTATAAAATCTTTTCAGTTTGCCTCCTAGAATGTGAAAGCTTTCCTATTCCAATGCAATCCTTTGTTTCCATCAAATTACAAAAATGACTCTGTCATCATTATTCCATTTGAAAGTAGTGAAATTCAAAATCATGTACAAAAGCTCTTCATGCTTCTTGTGTGTTTGTTGTTTTTGTTGCTGTTTTAATTCTAAGCCAACTAAAGAGTTTCACTTCCGTGTCTTTCAGAGCCTACATCATGTCTACAGCTGCTATAAGCTTCACGTGTCTTCCATGGTAATTAGTGTAGCTTCTGCAGCACTTTAAAGATTTGGTTTTACCCCAGCCTTATACTTCTTATGCTTCCCATCACTTTGTAGTCCTAGGAAATTAGGAACCTCCATGAAAATATTGCAGCACCGGTATTACAACACACCCAGGTCTCAGAACCAAATGTGGCCAGTATAGCAGTTTATTACTCATGCTCTGTACAGCAGCATTTCTCAAGCAGTGGACACGTTCTCACTATCCATTACAAATCTTATATTTTATACCTATATTGTACAGCTTAGTGTTAGCTGGGAAATCAAGTTAAACAAAGATATTAGAACAGCCAAAAATACAGGTTTCAGGATTTCAGCTTCAGTAGTGATGGTTTATAAAGTAAGAGACCAGGAGGAGGAGCAGACTTAAATGATCCAAGATGACAGTTTGTCTTTGGCCTTCCTGGTCTTTTCGTTCAAATATTTTTAGCCATTTTGCCTGCTATGTATAGAGTTTCAGACACATGTAACTAGCATTAGAGCCTTACTCATCGAAGATGCCAAATAAATTTTTGGTAATTCAGTGCAATCAGTAGTGCTGGAGAAGATCTTATAAATACCCTTCAAATATCAGCATATCAAATGTTACTGCATGAGGAACACCTACTGTTGAGGTAGGGCAGACCTATCTTATTTAGTTTCTCAAAAGTTCTTCTGAAAATGCATAGACCCAATGATATAGAGCTAATCTTATAGATGAAAAGTAAGTGTGCTAAAATTATTCTTTGCATCACTGATCTTACATACAGTGCAGGCTTAGTAGAGATCAAAAATTCATTCCTTGTCAAATACAGCATCCCAAAAGTAACCAACTTGATAACCTAATTTTTAGTAATAGTTAAGTAACCATAATTACCCTTATGGTTTACAAAGGCACTTGTATGTTATATTTCAAGTCTGGGTAAACATTAGTTTTCAAAATAACCATTACAGCTGCCGGCAGCACAGTTTCAGCTATAGTCGATCCAGAAAGAGAAAAGGATGATACACGTTTTGTTTCCAGTCTGCTCTCTGGAAGACATCTGTGTATTTCTTAATTAGAATCTCCCATCTCCCAGAAGCTTAGATGAGCTTCATCTTGATAGCACACCTGGGTGGAGATGTAGATCTGGAGGCTGTGAGACTTTATCTGAATAACCTGAATAGAATACTTGTAATTAAAGGGATTTGAAGAAGATACACATAATCATAGTGACAAATTAAATATATAAGCGAGATGCATCTAAAGTAATTAGAATTGGGCTACCGAGTTTTTCCCTGCTTTTGCTCATATTCGGAATTCCAAATGTTTTGAAATGGAAATAACAATTAATATGTAAAAGTTGAACACCTTTAGTTTTACTGTGGTGACTTAAGAATAGTTAATATGTATTGCATATGTTATTTTCACTAAAAGATTTATTTCACTTCTCTTTTAAACTGTATAGTGTTATTAAGATTTTCTAATTTTAATAATATCCAATATACCAAAGAGGAAAACATTTTACAGTGAAAATCTTTAATGTGAAAAAACATGTAGCCAAAAATAAAGATAATTTAATTGTAGTTTAGTGTATTATTATTGAATATTTGTGATTTATACATTCAACTGAATCACTATATAATTTCCTTTTTTAAAAAAATGACATGGACATGGAAAGAATGAAACTTGACCTAATTACCATTTTATTAATTTAACCAATGCATAGTGGTTAATAAATCTTACTAGGGTTCTCTTATTCATAATTGAGAGATGGGAGAGTTAACTTCTCTTCAACGACAGGTAATTATCAACCCCCAAGCACTATTGGGTAAGAACATCTGAATAGGAATGACTGTTTTATATACTTGCTTTTATGACATAGGCTATGGACTGATGAAGCAGGAGATTTTAGTATTGTAAAGCCTACCTATTTAAAGGAAATTTTAAAAATATTTTCTTTGAAATCATGGGTAACTAATTTTGTCTTCACAGTTATTTAAGGTAGTTCTTCTCTGGAATTTTCCAAGAGACTGGGCTGAACATTTGCATAAATACAAAGCAATGCATTTGAGTGCAGGAAGCAGAGAATTACTTTCATATCTTATTTAAGCTTCTGTAGAGACTGTGGAATTATCCTCAAGGGAAATGAGTAATACTTGAGACCAAAGATGCAAAAGACCACAGAATATTGGCAGAATATTAAAACACGTGCACATGCACACACCCACTTACTGACACATACATTTACAATTTAGGTATATAAGATGCTACATATTTTTTGCAATGTAAGGTATACTTTTGTGTGTCTGAGCTTGGGTGCCCCACTGTTTTCACAGTTTCTTAAAAAACTCATCATGGCTTCATTTTCTCTATCCAATTCTGCAAATTTTTTGATTTATTTGCTTACAGTTTTAATTTTATAAACTGCTTAACTTTAAATGTTAAGAGACTTGAGTTATACTAGTCTTAAAATACATGTACAGTACACTGGATTTCAAAAATAGGATTTTAATGTTACAACTAGAAGACAGGAATATCTTTGACACCTTTAAAATCCTACTATTTGCAAGGGACTAGGAGTGCTCTTAGTTGATTTTATGAAGGTCAGGCATGAGTATGTCAGATTCATAGCTTACAAGGCTAAAAAATTGGATTCCCATCTTAAGAAGAAGCTAAACACTGCTATGTGTTTTTTTAGTGTTCACAATGGTATTATTTGTAATGTAAGTAAGCAGTGTTCTCTGGGATTGTTACTATGAGTATTAATAATAGGCTAGCCCATGATGTAGTTTATTAGACCCAGTTCTGATATTTTGATATTAAGTAATATATGGCAAGGGCTGAAAAAGATGAAAGGGATCCTTAAAAGAAGATAAACACTGCTATGTGTTTTTTAAATGTTCACAATGGTATTATTTATAATGTAGGTATGCAGAGTTCTCTGGGATTGTTACTGTAACTATGAATATTAATAACAGGCCACCCCATGATGTAGTTTGTTAGATCCAATTCTGATATTTTAATATTAAGTAATATATGGCAAGGGCTGAAAAAGATGAAAGGGATCCTGAAAAAAATGGCTAAGCTATATTGGAACTAAAGTCATTATTCAAAACCCTTTTCAAGAACAGAGGTAATTTATCTTAATCTTAAAAGATGTTAAGGAAAGGCATTATATAACTGTTTATGCTTATTCCACAATTCTTGATCAATTAATAAATAATATTTTATTCCATATATTCTTAGTTTCATTTTGTATATCTGTCATGTTCTTTTTAAATTTGTAAATTATTAACTATTAGTCTTTTTAATCTTTACTTAGATTCACACAAAATAATGGGAAGATAAAGCTGCAATTTGATCCTCATAGCTTTTTCAGAGATGGTCGTAGAAGGCTAAATGAATCATATTTCTATCCCTCTCAAGTGTAATGTCTGGTTAACCATTGATTTAACTATGGTGACTTTTTATTATTATTTACTCCTTAATGTGATTCTCTTTTAGAAGACAATAATCTTTTGTAAGGATAGGTGAGAGAATTGGGTAATGATGCATGAATCTGAGTTTGTATACATATGCATGAATGTGAGTTTGTATACATATCCAGGATACTTTTTGGGAAAACTTTGGTGATACATCGGTTGAACTTTTCTTTTTCAGGTTTGTTTAGGAATGTTCTTGGTAGTGATGTCAGTTGCTCTGATTATTTATTTTCTATCATGTAATTATCTCTTTTTTGATATTCTTTTATAAAATCACCTTGAGTTATAACAAATATTAATTGTTTTCCTTTCTTAAAGAACACAGATGAACAAGCCTAATCAGACTCATTTACCTTCCACAGACACAGAAGTTAGTAATTACAGATTGTAACTTTTACATTGGGCAGTGCATTTGTTGGAATCTCTTTTTAGGTGAACTTTTATGTTCATTATTTTATTCAAGCAGGTGTTCCTTCATGCATTTATTCAATGCATTTCTTTTTAGTATCTACTTTGTTCAATACATTTAATTGTAGTACCTGCGTAAATATGATAGAATCTCTGATGTATTTAGGAACATGCAAGGAGCTGAATATGTCTGTGGACTTACGTATTAAAGGTAAGTGAGAGAGAAAAATACAATATTGGAAAAGTAATCAGAGACCAATCACAAAGCTTGTTATAAAACACACCTGCAGGATTGGGTAATAGTTGAAAGACATTATAATCCCTCCCTTAGAAGCATATTTAAATTCTTCTTCTGTTTCTTCTTTCATTGTACTCATCAGGCAAGTCTCTAGTTCTTTGTAAATTCAGCTATACATATATCCTGTGCTTGTACTTAAGTAATTGAACATACCTGAAAAAAAAATTTAGTGATTGGTCTCACTTTAAATTCATCGTAATAAATCTCAGACACTCAACGCTGCTGAATAGTCTACTCCTTCCATGGTACGTTTGCTTTCTTAGTATCCAAAATGATTATTTTATACCTTCTTCTCTTCCCATAAAACTAGTATTTCTCTCAAAGTCAATAAATGTTAGCAATGTTGATGATGATGATGATGATGATGGTGATGAAGAAAATGATAAAAGTAACAGCTATGACAGCCAAGGTTGATGATGTTGCTGTTTTGTGGTGTCCCCTCCTGTTATGTTATCAGGACTTTGATCTATACTTACTTTTTTCTATTCTTGTAACATCAGTTTTTTCTTGTCTGTACTCAGGTTGTTTCCATTGACATATAACCATATATTCTTTGCCGTTAAATTATTAAGGGGAAATTGTATTTGAAGATGCCTATTAATATTTTCTATTATTTATAAGCACTCAGCAACAATTCTATGTGGATTTTTAAATATTTGAATCAGAAAATATATTTCACAGGTTAAAAAAACCCTTTAAATTTGTAAAACATTGTAACAAATGGACAGTTGATTTCAAACATTCTAATTAGGAAATCATGTTGATAAATGACCATTTTTAAAAATTTACTCAATTTAATTTGTAGCTAGAATATACAGTAGTGCTATTCTATGTCAGAATTGATATATGATATATCACTCTGTGCAAGATTAACCAGAGTGAAATGGCATGTTCCTGGGTCAGGTCAGAGGATTGAGGACCAGTCTCTCATCAAAGGCAGGTTATTTTCTAGGCCAGGTTCGGTGGCTCACGCCTGTAATCCCAACACTTTGGAAGGCCGAAGCAGGTGGATCACATGAGGCTGGGAGTTCAAGACAAGCCTGGCAACATGGTCAAACCCCATCTCTACTAAAAATACAAAAAAAAAAAAAAAAAGCCAGGCATGGTAGCACATGCCTGTAGCCCCAGCTCCTCAGGAGGCTGAGGCAAGAGAAATTGCCCAAACCTGAGAGGGAGAAGTTGCAGTGAGGTTAGATCGTGCCACTGCACTCCAGCCTGGGTGACAGAGCAAGACTCTGTCTCAAAAAAAAAAAGGGCAGGTTATTTTCTATTTAGCTATTCAAAGCAAGAAGGATACCCTTTTTTTTTTCTGTTTTTTTTGTTTTTCTTTTTCTGACATGATTTGTTTGAAGCCAGCTTAGTGGCAGGAACTGAGGTCTGGTGTTCTATTCCAGTTCTGTTTCCTTTGATTTGGCTAAAATGACAGAATCATAGAATTTTAATTCTTAACAGTCTCTGGGGAAGAAATGTTGAGGTCAGATATTCCAAGCTTCTATTCAGTATTCCTGACATACTCGCTTTTGGTGGTCACTACTCCCTTCTCTGTGTGCTTACAAAACATCTCTGCTAGAATTTCACTAGCGATCAATGTTCACTGGTCTGCAATTTTGAAAATTCCTCTCCTGCCAACCTTTTCAACATAGGTTTCACAATTGTTATGCCTCTTGTTTTGGCCACTTTCCTGTTCCTTGGGACAACACAAATATTATCTACCCTAGTTATGTGATCACATTTACTTACCAACTGTCCCATTGCCCCCAGAATATAAATTGTCTGTATTTAAAGATAACTATAGTGAGTTCTTAGTTTCACTTTTTTGTTTTTTAATCTCAGTTTTAGCCCTCTCCTAATCACATGTGTACTACCTTTCACTGTTTATGATCATTTTCCTTGATAGAGAAGCAGAAACAAAATAGGATTCAAGATGTTCTGCTGTTTACTGGATTCTGTTATAGCACATATGTTCAAGCACTAAGCTTTATATATTCTTTGCTATTTTTCTTACTCTGACATGAATTAACATAACTTTATTCTTGTTCAAAGTATAGACTATTGGGGATAATGATGATCTTGATGATGTTGCTGATGTGATGCTAATAATAATGATAATATGACTCCCAATATATTATAGCCATGAGGATGATAAAAATGATTGATAAATAATACTGCTAATAATACAACATCAACACCACTGCACCTGTACACACTCACATGCACATATTCATGGACATGCACATTTAACTGTTTACAATGTGCCATTAACTGTGTTATTAATGTAGTTTATATATTGTCCCATTTAATCTTCATGAAGTTTTATCAGGTACGTGTTGTCTCCATTTTATAGATGGACAAACTGCTAACTTAAATATCTCTTAGCTGGTAAATTGCTGAGCTAATGTTCAAATTCTGCCTTCTCTAGCTCCAACGCCCATTTATATCACTATAATGCATAAGATAAGTACAAATTTTACATGTGTAAACTAACTTTCCTGTTATCTGCCAAGTTCTCCTGTGTTTGTTTTGTGGCTGCCCATTTTGACACTTCACATTTAAGCCAATGTTTTCTAACTGGGACTCAATTATGAGGTCTTTTCCATTTTAGCATTTGTGTCTGTGGGATCATACTAAAATACTTTGTCTGAAACTTTGAGGATCAACCTTTTCTAAAATCCAAATCTGCAGCTGAACGTGTTGGCACATACATGTAATTCCAGCTACTCAGGAGGCTGCGGCAGGAGAATCGCTTGAACCCGGGAGGCGGAGGTTGCAGTGAGCCGAGATCGCACTACTGTACTCCAGCCTGGGCGACAGAGTGAGACTCCATCTCATAAATAAATAAATAAATAAATAAAATAAAACCCAAATCTGTGAGTGGCAATGACTGATATGAGTCACACATTGTACTCTTATATAAAAATAATTCTATATAGATTCCTCTTGTATACTCTGCAACAAACCATTTTTTAAAATCTTAGAGTCAAATTTAGAGAAGTTCCTACATTTGCTTTCATAATCCAAGTTATGGAAGAATGGTGCAAAGCACATCAAGAATCCATCAGTGTTATTCCTTAGTAAATTAGAATTCTACCAGGTCATAAGTAATTGAAGTTTCTTCCAAGTACTGTCTATTTCCCGTCAGTTTTTTAATCTATAAACAATCACTTCTTTTTCTATCTGGTTAGATACCTGTTTGTATACTCTGCTACAGAATATCATGTTTTACTTCATTCATTTTATCTTAATCTCTCTTTGGATTTAAACCATACCCTAAAACCCAAATTAAGTGTACCGACTTTACTTTAGTCTTATTCATTTATTATTCATTCATCTAGCAAACGCCAGGCACTATGCCAGGTCTGGGTAGATACAAAGGTAAATAAGGTATACTCATGATATACTCAAGATATACTCATGATATTTTCAAATAGTTGCTGGAATGTCTGGAACTTGTTTGGGTTGCGACTAAAGTAAGGCAGTTCTTTCTAGATCTGTTGGGAAGACAATTTTGTAAAACTATTTAAGTTGGATAAATGCTAAAAGAGAAATCAGGACTAGAAAGGCACAAAATAAAGAGATTTAGCCTATTCTAGTGTTTCAAGAAGACATCTTGAAGAAAATGACAATTGACCTGACAATTAAATGAAAAGGAGTTGCCTTTGGATGTTTATTTTGTGCCAAAGACTTTATATAGGCTCAGGCCAGGCATTTATTAATTCAATAACCATTTAATTCTTATCTCTTTTGCTTACTACTGGGAAATTCTCTGATTCTCTGCTTCCTTATCTAAAAAATGTACATTAAAAGTTATTGTAAATATTCAGTGGGATATCTGTGAATATTTTTGTAAACTATACATTGACTTTTAGATTATTTCTCTTATTTTGCTTCTAATTATATGTCAGATACTATATGAGTTGCAGTGGGAATACGCTATTGCAGACCTTATTCACTGATTCCTGTACCAGTTACTTATTCTCCTTTCTGTTTCTCCCTGGTATTCACAGAAGCAATCTGATAAATTTTGGAGAAAATTTAGAAATGGGATTGTAGTATCAAGATTTCTAAAATTTATTAAAATTGTTTTATTGATTGTCTGACTTGAGTCTGGCTTTTAATTTTCTACTTGAGAGTTACTGCATTTTAATAATCCTGTAATGCATTTAGTCAACTTTGTTGAGATCCTCTATGAGTCACCATGTTGAGCTCTGGAAATATGATACTGTTCTTTGTCTTAAAGAACTGGGTCAGAAGGCAGTAACATTCCAAAAGTGTTGAAGTGCTTGAATATGAACATGAGCCCATCAGTTTAATCACATATTGTCAGTGTTAAAAGGTGCTGTATACTTGATTCTAACTAAATAAAAGAAACAAAAGGTAAATACTTTTTATGCCTGATTATAATATGAGATATTTTAGTATTATTGAATCTGTGAAACAGTTATGCATTTAAAAGAATGGCTTATGAAGTAAACTCTTTGTTTTGTCTGGTTTTTCTTTGAAATTCTACCACAAAAACTGCTATATTTGAAATGAGTTTCCAGCAACAGTAATACGAAAATATTTTAATAGGTCGTAGAGCAAAGCAGTGGCCTGTAGGGTGGATGACATTCCAAGAGCTGGATCAGGATCTAGGAGGTGTCTGATTAACACTTCAGTTATTGGGTCATTGATTATTTCTAGGGAGTGATTAGGACAGTGACTATTTTCCAGGCTGAATGGAAGAAGTCTTCTGTTGTATAGTAACAATTGGTCAGGTTGTAATGACGCATTCCAGCTAGCCATCAGCTCTAGTCTCAGTATCAGTTTACTTGTTCATATTGAACATATTTTTATGTTTCTAGGTAAATGTATTATTCCCCTCAACTCCCTTCTTTTGTCTCCTTAATTCATCCCTGAGATGGGTGCAGGGACCTTGTCCACTTTTGTTATGGCTCTGTGAAGATATTATCTTGGTTGCCCTGTGAAGGTGTTACCCCATAGAGAGAGATCTTGATATTTTGCTCTTTTTATTTTTTAGGTCATTCACAGTGAAAGACAGGCCATGGTGTCCTTAACAGGGTAAATGGTGCTCGGGTTTACATGCCTTAGATAAAGCCCCTTTGAGGTACTACATAGTACTATCTTCCATGAGTAAAATTAAAAGTTAAAAAATTCTTAAGATGGTAAAATGCTAATGTAGAAACACCTTGGCACATCCCCAATATGCAGTGCTTTCCTGTGGTCTGTTCTGCAAAGTCTATAAGAGGCTCTCTGTGATTAGGAAGTGCAGTGGCTTCTTACTGTCTGTTATATATAACTGAGTGCTTCAGTCTGGATTGCTGCTTTTTACCTTAGGGAATCCTGCCTAGATCCTCCATCCCAAGGTCCTGTGAGAAACTCATTCTGTATTTGTATAGGGGATGTATCAAAGAACCATGGCTGATGTTCAGTACTTTCAGAGTGGAAGGCAACAAACACACTGGGAATGGAGAGAATGGAAGAAGAGTGAATAGAAAGTTAAAAAAAAAAACAGTAACAAAGTGTGGGATTTGTGAAGAAATGGAGAAAGAAATACTTATTGGTATAAGGGGGAACACACACAGTGCATCCGTATAGATGTCTGTCATATAGTTGGGAGGAAAATCAAAACCTTTGCTTAAAATTGAAATGTTTGGAAGACTAGACCAGTGATGACAAATTGACTTCTGGGGAGATACTGGCTACTAAGGAAAAAAGAAAGTTGACCTATTATGGTCCCCTCCTACCCTTTTAACCAGAAAACCTCTGTTTTATCTCTTTTGTATATTAGAGTTCTTACTAAGATTTCATTTGAGGATGGAAAAAGAACTGTCTGGGAAAAAAGTATGGAAATCATAGAACTAGAATACATATTCCTTGAAGCTTCTTCTTGTCTTCTTTGTGCCTGGCATCAAGTAGATATTTTGTTGAATAGATGAATGAATGAATTTTTTTTCTTGTTTTTGGTTTTGGTTTTAGTTTTGTTTTTTTTTTGAGACAGAGTTCCATTCTTGTTGCCCAGGTTAGAGTGCAGTGGCACAGTCTCGGCTCACTGCAACCTCCACCTCCCAGGTTCAAGCGATTCTCCTGCCTCAGCCTCCCAAGTAGCTGAGATTAGAGGCATGCGCCACCACGCCCAGCTACTTTTGTATTTTTAGTAGAGACAGGGTTTCTCCATGTTGGTCAGGCTGGTCTCGAACTCCTGACGTCAGGCAGTCCACCCACCTTGGCCTCCCAAAATGCTGGGATTACAGGCACGAGCCACCGCTCCCGGCCTAGGAATTTTTTATGATAAATCTGTTGTTCTCTGGAGATCCCAGTACAGTTGGTAGGATCTTCTATTTTATACAGATAAAACCTTGCATAAATGTAGCCTTTTAAATTTGAACTATATTAAAAACTGTGGTTTCTTTGTTTTGACCACTTCATTCACACTCCTGTGTAATGACAGGATCATTGAATAGGAATATGATGTCAATTTTGGGACCAGTTACAGGACTTTATCAAAGTATATTGCCCTAATTTCTATATTCTCAACTTCTTACTTATTTGTTAATAAACAATTATGAGAATACTCAAATTTGACTATGCTGACTATAATATTACCTGAATTTTCTCATGATCTTTCCTTTCAATATTTAGTAATAGCATCATTTCACCATGTGCTACCTTTGATAATTCTACTAACTCTTAATATTTTTACAAATAATAAATATGCAACTAACCCTGAGGTGGCATTCTTTATGTATTCAGTGAGCATTTAGTAGGTGCCCACTATGTGCCAGGTGTTACGCTAAGTGTTGGCTATATAAAATTAAGGCAGATGTGGTTCTTAGCATACAGAAATTCACAGTCTGCTGTGAGGAGGCAGGCACATTAATAGGTGCAAGTGTTATATTAGCAGGCCCCTTTGGGGTTTTCTGGGGATACCCAGAAGTCACAGCAAATGGGAGAGAGTCTTGGGTAAGGAAAGTGTATGAGATCTATAGTAAAAAGATTTATATTTAAGACTTAACCACTGCTAGCTGTGATGTGTCTTGGGAAAGTTACTTATCTTTTTCTCCTCTCAGTTTTCTCAACTGTAAAATGGCAATGGATGACCACAGAATTTTATAAGAATCAAATGGTCATGTTTTCTAAACTGTTTTGTGATTCATATATACTATATGAATATTAGCTTTCCTTCTGTGTGTCGTTCTAAGGAAAAGCAGATGAACGTTCCTAATATTTATTGGCAGATGTCAGGTAGCAAAATGTGAGAATGACTAAGAATGACATCTTAGTTGTCCACAAGTGCCATAGAAATTAGCATTCATCACACCAACATCTTCCTTCTATATGCATATTAATTTTCTGTGATCTTTCTGCATTTGGAACTATTTTAGAATAGTTAATAGATTCTCAACTCATGTGACCAGTTTTTGTGAGGAAATGTATAAAGCAAAGGTTGTCAGGAGTCATGAAATAGCAATTTGAGGATAATTGCTACTGATTCAGCATGATTGAAATCCAAAGATAAAATTTGGTAGAGGAAGATTGCAATATGTTCACTTTTTCATGCTCTAGGGCCTCCCATTAAACAACGGAACAGTTGCTCACCTTGGGTAGGCACATTTTTTTTTTCTGTGTTTTTACAAGCTACTAAGAAGATGGTCTCTTTGAGAACAGTAAGTAGAACTGCACTGTTACGAGAAAATTTCCTCAAAATTATGAAATGCCCATTTTACCAAAGTAGGAGGGAACTCAGGAAAATGGGGGCGCCAAATGGGTGGAAGTACAATGCCATAAAGATTCCTGGATGAGGTGCCAGAGACCTGGCTCTTAATTAATTATGCTACAATTTCACTAAGTTATCTGATCTATAAAATGATAAATTTATACTCCAGATGAATTTATATAATCTCCAAAACCACCAATGACACTGTTATTTCATAAAATGTTATTGAACCTGAACTTGAAGGTGACTTATTTCAACTGAGAAAAGTATGTTAAAAAATAGCATACTCACTAATAAGGAGATCACTAATAAGGAGATGGTCTTAGTCTGATGGATATAAACATAGTTACAGATGACAGAATAATAGACCTGAAGGGAAATTAGTCTATTTACTCTCCTGGTTTCCATCGTGGGTTGTACTCCACAGTGGGCTGGTGAGAGAATTAGGAAGTGTTAGGCATATATTTTTGTTACAATAATGGGAGCACCTCTAGCATTTTGAGGGGCAGGGATGCTAAAGGCCATATGATGTTTGGAATTCTCCTACACAGTGAATCATGTCCCTTGCAGAATGCCAGTGGTGTCCCATTGAGAAATATGGATAGAGCAAGCTCTCATTTTATAATTGACAAGGCAGTTCTAAGAAGTAAAGAATAATAGTCCTGATTGCTGAGCAGTCAGATTCAGATTGCCCTGATTACTAGGCCATTCAACTCCATTTCTTTGTTTCCCTAATGCCTCACTTGTCAGTGTAGATTTGCTTTCACCTACTTGGGAAAACTCTACCACCAAACTGTTTGCAAGGTTATACAAAAGTTACCCAAAATGTAAAGTCATTTGTCAGTTTTTTGTTCTAGTTACATTATTTTCCAAAGCATAAATTTTCCTATAGTCATGGACTAGCTAAATGTGATATTCTTAAAAAACAAGATATGATTTTGCGTGGGACTTTGCTTGTTTATTTATCTGAAGGTACTTTCAGACTATGCTGGAAACATAATCACAGATTATTTCCTATGTAAGGCATCACTTCTACTGCAGACCGTTCTCTAACTTGTCCAAGTCTACATATAAACTTTACCCATATTTTACTAGGTTGTCTCTATCATAGTACTTACAGCTTCATTTTGATTACCCAGTTAATGATCATTCTCTCCCATTAAACTATGAACTCCCTGTGATTAAGGACTGTGTTTTTTTCACTACTGAATTCTCAGTGCTTCATGCAGCTTTTAGCTTTCATAGTATATTGAATGCTTGAGACACTTAATAGAAAATCCAGAATGGATTCAGAGTCAGAGACCATGATGATGGAAACTACATTTCTGCCAAATTAGTGGTCTTGTGAACTTGACCTCTCTAGGACTCTGTCTGTATCTGGAAAAAAAAAAAAAAAAAAAAAAGGAAATGGTCATTTCTACCCTTAGTTTGTCTACTTGAGGACTGAGTTTGAGGACTGGTGAGAATCAATACTCAGGTGCATTAATTATATCCAAATTAAACTTTTCTGCAGTAATGTAAAAGGATTCTGCTTACAGCAAAGGGTTTTTAGGTAGCATCAAATAGGAAATATTTGATCAGCTCATTTTCTCAGGTCTCAAGTTTCATCATGGTAGACATACCACAGGGAGAGGATCGGTAGGGGCAGGGAATTGGTAGGCCAATGCAGGGCAGTCTTGCCAAGTCATTGGAAACGCTAGTCGTCTTGTCCTAGTGTCTGAAACGTTAGCATAGTTTTTTATATATGTTTGTATAAACTAACATCTGAGGTTAGGGCACGATTTTTGAGATATGCCATATTGTTGTATTACCTCTGTGTTATAATAGTACTTAGCTATCACACATGGACAGCACACTGCCACTGTGTAATGATGACTGGTCAGTGGCATGGCAATCATGTATGTGCTGTGCCCAAGGCCCAGGGGATTCTGAGCATAGCAGTCCTGCCCATGGCCTGAATCATATTTCAAATGATAATTTCTGAGGATTCAGATAATCACCTGCATGTGCCCGACACTTAGGAGGTACTTGCTTCATAATGATACTCTGTAGGGTTTACCCAGTCTCTATTTCTAATACTTTAAAAACATGTGAGATATTTCTAAATGATCAAAAATATGGACTTGTAGCTGGGCATGGTTGGTCATGTCTGTAACCCTAGCTCCTCAGGAGGCTGAGGTGGGAGGATAACTTCAGGCCAGGAGTTAGAGATAAGCTTGAGCAACACAGCAAGATCCTATCTCTAAAAAATTTTTAAAAATCAGCCGGGTGTGGTGATGCATGCCTGCAGTCCCTGGTACTTGGGAGGCTGAGGCAGAAGGATCACTTGAGTCCAGGGGTTGAAGGCTAAAAAGAGTTATGACTGTGCCACTGTACTTCAGTCTGGGAGAACACAGTGAGATTCCATCTCTAAAAATGTGTGTGTGTGTGTATGTGTGCACGTGCACGCACACTCTTTGATTTCTGATAAATACATATTGACTTCTTTCTTATGTCTAGCACTGACCTAAAGTAATATGTGTATACACACACACACACACTCTCTCTCTCTCTCTCTCTCTATGCCATTTTTGTAGGGAGATTGCAGCCGAAAAGTGTATCAGTCAGGCGTACTACACATTTTGTGGAGGATTTTTAAGCACCAGTCCCTGAATGGAGGGTGTTATGGATTGAATTGTGACCCTACAAAATTCGTATGTCAAGGTCCCAACCCCCAGTACCCCAGAATGTGACCTTATTTGAAGATAGGATCTTTACAGATGTAAATAAGTGAAAATTAAGTGATTGGGGTGAGCCTAATCCAATATGACTGGTGTCCTTATATAAAGGAGAAATTTGGACATAGAAACACGCACAGAGGGAAGATGATTTGAAAAGACATAAGGAGTAGATAGCTCTCTATAAGCCAAGGAGAGAAGCCTGGAATAGATGCTTTCCTTGTGGCTGTCAAAAGGAAACACCCCTGCTGTTACCTTGATGTTAAACTTCCAGCTTCTAGCACTATGAGACAATAACTGTCTGTTGTTTAAGCCACCCAGTCTGTGATATTTGTTATGTCAGCCCTAGAAAACTCATGTGTCGGATGGGTGGGGAATTTTTCCATATAGATTTCCTCTCTGCTTTGGCTTTCCTGTAATTTAAGCCCTGCTCTAAGTAATCAGCCAGAACAGTTTATATATACTGTGATACATTTGAGAGGATAAGTGGCTTTGGAAAAGTGAATCAGTATAGCTGCATGTCTAAAAAGGGAAGAAAAAATTGAATTTTTTTTTTAGGAAATTGCATCTTTATGTTATGTTTGTTTTTGAGCACACTCATTGAGACAACAGAAAATGACATTATTATAATGCACAGAGCAAAGGGTGTTGATTGTCATGATTGATTTTCTGTCATAAATTTATATAGAAATGTGGTGGCAATGATAGTGGTGTATAGACACTCCTTTTGAATTAAAAAAACTTTATTTATTTTATTTATTTATTTATTTGAGACGGAGTCTTGCTCTGTCGCCAGGCTGGAGTGCAGTGGCGCGATCTCAGCTCACTGCAAGCTCCACCTCCCGGGTTCACGCCATTCTCCTGCCTCAGCCTCCCGAGTAGCTGGGACTACAGGCACCCGCTACCACGCTCGGCTGATTTTTTTTTTTTTTTTTTTTTTTTTTTTGTATTTTTAATAGAGACGGGGTTTCACCATGTTAGCCAGGATGGCTACGATCTCCTGACCTTGTGATTCACCCGCCTCGGCCTCCCAAAGTGCTGGGATTACAGGCTTGAGCCACCGCACCCAGCCTGAATTCAAAAACTTTAACTTACTCCAAAATTGCCAATTACTTGAAAAGAAGGTTTTAAAAATAAAGAAAGTTTATGATGCTTGCAAAGCCCAAAGAAACAGAAATCTAGAAAAGAGACAGCCAACAGCCTGTATAACTACCACTATATTGACAAAAGCCAGCAAAGCTGAACATGCAGATTCTCAGTAGTAAGCAATACTGCTAGCGAGGAGCCTCAGGTGTGTACTTGCTGCCTAATGGGTGCATAAACAGTAAAACAAAAGTGAGTAGTTTAACCTCCGTTTCTGATGAAGTTCCGGAAAAATACTTTAGAGTTTTATAAAATGTATTCTTGGTAGACAAGTCCATCACCATGCCAAGCTCTTGGAAAATCTTGAGAATCGAATCAAATACAAACACAACCTGCAAAAAGGAAATATTTAAAAAATTCTTATCTTTTCTTGCTTTAGTAAAATGTGCACTATGCCACGTTTGATAAAATTTCCTGTGCCCACACTTTTCCTGTAATAATAATACATCTCACTGCTGCACATAGTCTGGAGTGTGTTTTATAATTTTGTTTGTTTTTGTTTTTGGTGAGAATGGAGCTGTGGCTTGGATTATTGACTAAGGTTCAAATATCACTTTATTACCAGACATTGAAACACCCATGTTTTGGCCCTGTGCTAGACACTGGAATGTAGAACTAGAGAGATCATAGTCCTTTGCCTTAATGAGCTCATAGTCTTTAGACCTTACTTAACATTCTACCTAAGTAACCTTGGCCAGAGTACTTTCTGAGTCTTTAGTTATTTATAACCTCATGGGGTTGCTCTGAAGATTAAATATTAATAATATAATATGTGAATCATGCTAAGTGCAGTGCCCAGTGCATAGGATACACTCAGTAAATGTTATCCTCTTCCATCAGTAAATGGTTATATGGTTGTGTGTGTGTGTGTGTGTACATGTACATATATGTATGCATATGTATATGTGTATAGATATGTATGTGCATATGTGTACATATGTATATGTATATAACACACCTAATGGGAAGTGCTTTGAGTTGCTTCTCTGGTCTTAAGTATGATGATGATTCGCAGTCTCCATTTCCTGGTATCTTTTTTTGCCCAGTGGTTTATAGAGTCTGAAGGGGAGGAGTTTTAATTGAGTGACTGGGTGGAAAATATACGCTAAATAGTGAGGTAGAAAGAGAAACATCGATTATACTATTAAGTATGGTAGTAAAAATATGAACGCTAGGGTGGGATTTTAGGGGATTGCAGTTTAGAATTATAATGCTATTATAAATTGTTGGGTTATTTTTTCCCCCTCATAAAACTGATGCACTGATTATACAGTAACATATTTTTCTGGGCTTGATAATACAACTATCCATGTGATATTTTTGAATCCAAGATAGGCATGTTTGTCTCCTAAATGTTTTATAATCTCAATAAATGAAATAACCAGAATCAGTACAGATCTAACCCACTGTGCGTAACTACCTACTCTTGGATCCTAGTAAAATGATTGTTTATAGTGGTGTTCTTGAGACCAGAGGGAATGATTAAATTAGAATCAGTATGTCTGCATGATAAAGCTAGGAAATTTGTAATATATTTGAGGCATATCTTCAAGACAAAGTGTTAAATAACTTCAGTATTTCAAAATGCAATGTATTCCCTTGCTTTTGGCAGGCTGCCTGAAATGAGCTGCCATGGTGTTTGAGTACAAGATACTTGTTAAAGTGCATTTGTTATCTGAGGTCACTAATGTAAAAATTAGCAAATTAATATATTAGAAGCCATGTATAACTTAAAACAGTAATGCTTATCCAATGGAAACAATTTACTTCTAAGGTATTTATAGATTGAAGTCTGGTGGTCAGTGGTTAAAGGATTTGTTAACTGGGAAACATAACACAATTCATTAATAAAACATGAGGATTTTTTAGTCATTTAGCTATGTTTATACTTCATATATTTTTTCTAATTTTTAATCTATATTGTAATTGTTCAGGTTCATCTGAATGTTATCAGTTGAAATGTTGAGTTTTTTCCCTAATAATTTTGGTTAGTTGGCTTTTTTCTTGGTAGAAGTAGAAGAGATCATTTCTTTGAATTTTATTTGTAAACTGATAAAGTCATTTAGGATTTTAGACTACGGAGAGATAATATCCTGTTTTTATTGGTAACATGAATGCTCAGTTAGGGCTCTACAAAGTGGAAATAAAATATCAGTAGATACTTATTTTGGCAGCCTATTCAGAGAGTTTCAATAATTGACTCTAGAAATCTGAAAAAAAATAAACTTTTAAGTGAAAAAAGTAGCATAATTTGAAGTCTTAAGTAGCAAGGAAAATAAGTGTTTTTTGCCTTATGTTTTAATTTCTTTCTTTGATTTTGTAAAAAACAAAACAAAAATAAAAACAAAAAAACATGTATTCCTTAAATATGAGTGTTTTGTGAAGGAACTGTTTCATAGGAATGACAATACAGTTAAAAATATACTCAAATTTTTTGTGCGAAGCAGTTGAACCATATTATAGAAATATTTTTAAAATGCTGGAAAAAGAAGTATAGTTTTTATCACTTCATGTCTTCTTACTGGTATATTTCTTTCCAATAATATCACCATGGGCTTGTTTTTTCTAGTTCCTCATATTGCGCATTTTTTGAATATGTAGCTTTTCACCTCACTTGGTCAACTAAGTTAAACCAATGCTTTCTACCTTTACTAGTACAAATAAGTAAAATTTGGGGGGTTTAGGAAGCAACAATTAATCTACCTATTGGATTCTGACTTATTCACACCAGTTTACCAGACTGAACGCTTAGGGAATCCATCTTCAAGTCAGATTCTTTCCATTCTCATTGACATTGATGGGTGAGGTAGGGTGCTCAGTAGTAGCTGGAGCTGAGTGATGGGACCAACATGTATCATAAGCATTTGTACCTTTTCCTAAAATAATCTTCAAAATAACCAGTATTTTTTATGTCCGCATAGTATTTAATGGAATCAGTGTTCCGTTGTTAACATAGTTATAGTCCTAATGGTTGGGAATCCCTTCCCCTTCCCTTTCCTCTTCCCTTTCTCTTTCTCTTTCCTTTCTTTTTTTATTTTTATTTTTATTATTTTTTTTTGCTTGGCTATTAAACGTAAGGATAAGGTGGATCCTTCTGTACATATCACATTTCCCACAGTTTAAATTATTTGTCTAGGATTGATTCTCCAAAGTACTGTTGCTATTTTAGGTTATGATAGATGTCACCCAATTGCTTCATAGTAGGGTTGTGTAGTTACATAAATGCCTTAAATAACACACACAGTGCACCCTCACCAGTGTATGAACATTGTCATTTTGTTCTAATACTCTAGTGAGCTTTGCTTTAATCATCATAATATACTCCCTTTGAGACATTTCCGTTGAAAATGCATCCAATTTCCTGACTTTAGCCTTTTTCTAAAGTTGTGACTTTGGCATGATAGAAAGTATCTAGACAGTTACATATATACTATATATAGGTAGCATCCATATATAGGTAGCTATTGCTCTCCAAAAATCTTACCTCTGGAGTTACACAGACGTGGGTTCAAATGACAGTTCAGTTACAGGACAAGGCCCTTAATCCATTTGTGCCAGCATCTTCATTTTCTTCATCTGTAATGTGGAGGTGATGTATGGTGAAAGGAGGAAAGGAAAGGAAGGGAGGCAGGAGGCATGCTTCCTTGTGAAGCTACCACATTAGGTTCTTGGGATTTTTATGGTGATTTCAAAATTATTATGTTGTTGTAAATGGAAGATGAAACCTCTGAATCATGGCTATGCAACTTAAGATACGTTAAATAGAACTCAACCAAATATTTTGACTTAATTTCAGTGATAGTTCTCTTTTTCTTTCTGCAGTACTCCAACTTTATACTGTGTCTTCTCTGTAAAAGAAATGGCAACATTTCTAAGTTGTTGAGATAGGTGAACAATAGCAACATGATTCATTTTGCCTAGGTCAGAAATGAAAATATAGTTTTCTGAGTTGTAAGCTTTCCGTCTTCCCTCTTATTGTAAACCATTGTTTAACATTTAACATTTACAGTGCATCAGGCAGTGTGGCTATCACATAAAACATTTTTGCTTAAAAGGCCTACTTTGTTCATATGAGGTTTTATTTGGTCTTGCTTTTTTAAGTGATTTTCTTTGTTTTAGACAAAAGGCAACTAACATAGTAGGGGATATTTAGGGGAGAATGAGGGCTTAGGCAGGGAGTGATTTCTTAGGTCAGGGAGAGACCTGATATGGCATTAGACAGGCATTAGTATGCCTTACAGCCG
The DNA here is from genome assembly GCF_029281585.2 of Gorilla gorilla gorilla. Taxonomy (NCBI): domain Eukaryota; kingdom Metazoa; phylum Chordata; class Mammalia; order Primates; family Hominidae; genus Gorilla; species Gorilla gorilla. The sequence goes on along the minus strand of NC_073231.2, from coordinate 94,135,092 downwards.
ACTCACTGAAAACTCACTCTGGTAACTTATTCATAGTTTTGGAAATTGAAAGCCTATTTTAGCCACTGATCTTAAGTATAGGCTCCTGAGTGCAGAACTAGGTGCATTTTAATCATCTTTCTTCTTGAAGCCTGGCAAGAAAAGGAAATTTTATTAACACAGCAGAGGTGTTAGCACAGGCACCCTGGACAAAGCAATCAGGAGGGAAAAGAAGATGTGAAGCAAGTCTGTTCAAAAGAAGAGTCATTTGGCGTGAACCCGGGAGGCAGAGCTTGCAGTGAGCAGAGATCGTGCCACTGCACTCCAGCCTGGGTGACAGAGCAAGACTCTGTCTCAAAGAAAAAAAAAAAAAAGAAGAAGAGTCATTGCATTTTGACTTTTCTAGCTTCAGCCAGTGAAGCTAGATGCCCTTCCTGTGTTATGACTATTCCTTACCATTAGCCTACCCTTCTGTTCCTAGAAAGCATTTTTTATTTCAGAGTTGAAAAGTAACTTAACTGACCAACTGACCTTACCATTGCCTTCCCTTTAACTGTAAATGTTGCAAATATTTACAGTATTGTTTCTTTTTGTATCACCTTTAATAGGATAGTGAGGTCTAGTATAACCCATAAGGTAAGTGCTCTGTTCATGTTTATAAAATGAAATACTAGGATATTTGTTCATTTAGTCAGATTAACAAATATTTGTTCAATGCATAGTCTTTATACTCCATGCTTACAATGCATTGGTGAACAAAAGGAGCTTTTATTCTACCAGAATTCATGGCAATAAATTATAAATAATATTAAACTGAGCTTTCTTTTCAATGATATTAAGCCCCATAAATGGTAGGTCCCTTAGAGGGCATTAATCTACCTAGAAAAGTTGAATATTTGCTAGGAGAATGGCATATGCCAGCAAAAGGCAAAAGTAATTGTAAACTAGATTTGACTTTTCATTTGTTTGTAGCTTTGTTTCCACAGAAGCTACATTTTTTTGCACATACTTCAAACATCAGCATAGATATGACCTCTAGTAAATGATCCCAACTGCTGGAAGGTTACTCCTTTCTCTACTCTACTCTACCTTGTACAGGTTCTAAAGTGCATTGTCCATATGTATTTACTATTATGTATACACAGGTAACATGCTAAGACATTCTGAGCCCTGTAAGAGCAAGGACTGTCTCAACATGTTTGTTGAATGGATGTAGGTCCTTAAGGTTAAATATAAACCCAACTTGCTATGAGTAGACTCAGTATAGATGAAGTGAAATAACAATATATTCAGCCTTATGAAGTGTTCAAAGAACAACTGTTAAAAGGATGCAAAGTGACAACTAGTTATAAAATTTAAGAGAATGAAATTACTGAATTTAAAACACTAGAGGCTGAGAAAAGACATTATTGTATGGAGAGCAGGGGTCATGCTTACTGAGGATAAAACAAAAGAAATTTGACAGAATTATAATGAATCTACAGTTATGCATTTTGAAAACTTGAACATTATATTCCGAATTGCTTAAATAGGCTCTGAAGTAAAAGAAATAAAATAACATTTGGCTATGATGACCTCACAAAAGCTTCTAGCAAGGAAAACCTGATCATAAAATGTGGACATTTGTATTGCTGCTAGGAGGGTTATAAACCAGGGACCCTCTGAGTTATAAGTGTGTACTGTAGCTCCCCTGATGGATGGTGTGTGTGGGGTGTGTGTGTGTGTGTGAGAGAGAGAGAGAGAGAGAGAGAGAGAGAGAGAGATGGGGTGATTATGGAAGGATATAGTGAGAAGGGAGAAGGGAAGATAGCAAGATGGTGACAAAATAAATATGCATCCTTCAGTAGTTTGTCTTTCTTCTCAGAAAAAGTCAGGGTTTGATTCAAAAATAAGTTTATTGAATTCTGAATGTCTTGGACTTTTCTTCTGAGATGGGAAAGAGATCAGTATTTTACACTAGACAACACTTTATTTAAAAGAGAAAACCAAGCAGTAGGTGACATAACCACATATTTGGATCATTTAACATTGGAGGTTGTTGTGTAAAGTCGATTTGACCATTCAGTTTTTGATTTCAGAAAGAGAGAACATTAGCCCATTTGCCTGTTTAACTGAAAAGATTGATTATTAGACACATGCTAATCGTAAATTAATAAAATTATTTTTACAAATACAAACCTAATCTATTACTCCTGTCTTTGATAAACAATGGAATTAAAAAATATAAGTATTTAGAACGTTACAGGTTATAAACTTGGCTTAGAATGTATTTAACTATTGAAGATAGAATTGGTGAAAGACGAATAAATGGGTTAAAAATACTGCCTAGAAAAAAAGCTGAAAATAGGAGATGAGCTGTTTTAATAAGATCAGGGACACCAGGTGCAGACATATTACAAAAATAAGCTGGGACAACCTTGAGATTCAACCAAGAGAAGAGATAAGAATGACCTCTGGATAAATGAAAAGATAACAGTAGGAGAAAATGAATCCAGCATCTACAGAAAAGTTCCCTAAAGCCATGACTGCAGAAATTGGGATCTAAATGATTGAATTCCACCACTTTCAAAAAAGGCCTGCCCAAGCCATGTGCCTTAGTGGGGGAAAAATCAGACCCTTGCTCAGCAGTTCATCAGTGTGGAAGTCTGATATGTTTCATGCACCTATATAAAATCCCTAACAATCAGCCCTTAACTTCCTGCCCATCCTTCAGCAGAGTAAAACATACTGTTTCTAACTAAGATGGAAATTTAAAGTCCTTATTTACAATGAATGTGCAATAAAGAGGCAACGGTTTTACTGGAGGAAAGCTTTGCTTTTAGATTTGAAAATCCTATTACGATCCAAATTCATCCTTTGTGATCTAGACAGATCACTGGATCTATAAGAAGCTCTGTTTTCTCAACTGTAAATTAAGGTAATACCAATTTGTGTGTGTGTCTTTGAGTTTGTATGTGTGTTAGTCTGTTACACTGCTATAAAGAAATACCACCTGAGGCTGGATAACTTATAAAGAAAGGTTTATTTTGGCTCATGGTTCTGCAGGTTGTACAGGAAGTGTGGTGCTGGCATCTGCTTCTGGCGAGGGCCTCAGGAAGCTTACAATCATGACGAAAGGTGAAGGGGGATCTGGTGTATTACATGGTGAAAGAGGAAGCAAGACAGAGATAGAGCAGGTGCCAGGCTCTTTTAAATGACCAGCTCTTGCCTGAACTTACAGAGCAAGAACTCACTCATTACCATGGGGAGGGCACCAAGACATTCATGAGGGGTCCATCCCCATGACCCAAACATCTTCTGCCAGGCCCCAGGTCCAATATTAGGAATCACATTTCAACATGAGATTTGGAGGGGACAGATAACCAAGCCAAATCACCATGTGTATGAATTTTTTCCCATGTTTTTTAAATAATAATTTTATTCATAATAGATTTAGATTAACAGGAAAGTTGTGATAATACATACAGATAGTTCTTATATTCTCCAAAAGGAGTTTCTCCTTTTATTAATATCTTATAGTGATGTAGTACATTTGTCACAATTAATGGCCTAAGATTGATGCACTATTATTAAGTAACATACACAGTTTATTAAAATTTCCTTAGTTTTTATCTCATGTCCTTTATCTGTTCCAGGATCCCATCCAGGATACAATGTTGTATTTTGTTGTCGTGTCTCCTTTGTTTACTCTTTGCTATAATGACAGTTTCTCAGGTTTATCTTATTTTTTATCATCTTCACAGTGTTGTTATGTACAGGTTTCAGACATTTATTTATTCAGCTATCAGTTGATCTATTTTATATTTGTTATCTTTACATTTTTATTCAAATAAAATACAAACTAGTGGATGCATTAAAAAACTAAGCATTTTGCCATGCATGTGGCTCACGCCTGTAATCTCATGTTGGGAGTTTGAGGCGGGAGGATTGCTTCTTTTTTTTTTTCCTTTTTAACTTTTATTTTAAGTTCAGGGGTATATGTGCAGGTTTTTTATACAGGTAAACTTGTGTCATGGAAGTTTGTTGTATGGATTATTTCATCACCCAGGTATTGAGCCTAGTACCCATTAGTTATTTTTCCTGATCCTCTCCCTCTCACCCTCCACTCTCTGATAGGCCTGTGTAAGTTGTTTCCCTGGATGTGTCCATGTGTTCTCATCATTTAGCTCCCATTTATAAGCAGGAACATGCAGTATTTAGTTGTTTGTTCCTGCATTCATTTTCTAAGATAGTGGCCTCCAGCTCTATCCATGTCCCTGCAAAGGACATGATCTCATTCTTTGTTATGGCTGCATAGTATTCCATGATGTATATGTACCACATTTTCTTTATCCAGTCTATCATTGTTGGGCATTTAGGTGGATTCCATGTCTTTGCTATTGTGAATAGGGCTACAATGAACATACATATACGTGTGTCTTTATAATAGAACAATTTATGTTACTTTGGGTATATACCCAGTAATGGGATTGCTGGGTCAAATGGTATCTCAAGGCAGGAGGCTTGCTTGAAGCCAGGAATTTCAGACCAACCTGGGCAACAGTGAGACCATGTCTCTACCAAAAAACAAATTAGAAGAAAAATTTTAAAACATTAGTTTGCATTAAAATGATTGCTGTTTAGCTAGTTTGTAGGTGAGAAAAATTGAGTAGATTTTATACACTGAATTGAATCCTGAAGAACTGATTGCTATATCAGGTTTTTCTTTTTATATATTATTTATTTTTATTTTTAAATAATATATTGACATTATAGTTGTGTGTTTTTATGGGGTACAAAGCAACATAATGTAAAATGATTAAGTCAAGCTAAGTTTTGAAACACATCAGTCAGATATTTTTGTAGCCTGCCCCTCAATAGGGATTTGTCTGATGTTTTTCTCATGATTAGACTGGGGTTGTAGGTTTTGGGAAGGAAGACCACAGAGGACTGTTGCCATTTTCATCACAGCATATCAAGGTATATACTGTCAACATGACTTATCACTGTTAATATTTATCTGGATCATTTGGCTGAAGGACTGTTTTTCAAATTTCCCTACTGTAAGATTACTCTTTTTCCTATCTGCGTGTATTATACTCTTTGGAAGGAAGTCACTATGTGCAGTACACACTTAAGGAATAGGGAGTTATGTTCTACCCCTAGGATAATACTTATGTATGAGGGCAATTCTGAGGACTAAATGAGAAAATATGTATGGAAGACCTGGAATAATATTAAGTGTTGTCTAAATAAATATTAGTAATGATAATCATAATAATAACTGTGTCAAATGCATTCTAGTTGTGTTTCTAAACCAGTACCTCTGTAAATAACTGACAAGTATTTCATAAAGTTAAGGAGATGGAGAAAGAGAAAATAGAATTTTAATTAAGAGAGCAACAGTTTTTCTAAAGAATTGTCCTATCAGGCTTTTTATTTCCACTGTTTACCAAGTATCTGAACTAGTTCCCAGAGAATTGCACATTTATTGATCAAATCTACTATTCATTTAGCAATTTTTGTCCAATCTATTTGGCTTGAGTCAGATAAATCTAGTTATCTAATTTGCATTATTCTTTTACGTATTAAATGTTTCTACATTAGTGCTTTGATCTGGCTAATGTATTAAGGCTGGATAGTCTCAAGATAATTCTAAGTTGATTTAGTTTTTATCATACTAAATATATATATACTATATACTAAAAATATTTTTGGAGTATAATTAAAAATTCTGAGAATGATAAATGTAATTTAAATTACTGCAAGTCTGTTAATTTGGTTAAATTTCTTCTTTCCTTTTTTTTTTTTTTGCTAACAGGTGGAAAACCCCTGTTTCTGAAATTTTCATATTAAAAATACTATTCAACTTCATTTATATCTGGATCTTGGTTTTTTTTATTTTTGAGCCTTATATACTCCTTTTTTATATTTGACATGTAAGACATTATTGGTTTGTTTTTACTAAGCTGGGAAAAATAGTTCAAAAGGGAAGTAAATAAAATGTATCTGCTATTTGATAGCTGAAGGTATAGGCAATAATGAAAATATTTCTGTTACTTGTAGTGATTGAGAAATCAGTTGGAGGGCTACAGTTGTCCATTAAGATAATGAGCATGATGAGCTAGAACCAGTATATGTGGAAGAGGCCATAGTACAATCTACCTTAGGGAAGACTGCAGCCATCAGAGGGTCACAAAGACTAGAGGACATTTGGGTTGGTTCCAAGTCTTTGCTATTGTGAATAATGCCGCAATAAACATACGTGTGCATGTGTCTTTATAGCAGCATGATTTATAGTCCTTTGGGTATATACCCAGTAATGGGATGGCTGGGTCAAATGGTACTTCTACTTCTAGATCCCTGAGGAATCGCCACACTGACTTCCACAATGGTTGAACTAGTTTACAGTCCCACCAACAGTGTAAAAGTGTTCCTATTTCTCCACATCCTCTCCAGCGCATGTTGTTTCCTGACTTTCTAATGATTGCCATTCTAACTGGTGTGAGATGGTATCTCATTGTGATTTTGATTTGCATTTCTCTGATGGCCAGTGATGGTGAGCATTTTTTCACGTGTTTTTTGGCTGCATAAATGTCTTCTTTTGAGAAGTGTCTGTTCATGTCCTTCACCCACTTTTTGATGGGGTTGTTTGTTTTTTTCTTGTAAATTTGAGTTCGTTGTAGATTCTGGATATTAGCCCTTTGTCAGATGAGTAGGTTGCGAAAATTTTCTCCCATTTTGTAGGTTGCTTGTTCACTCTGATGGTAGTTTCTTATGCTGTGCAGAAGCTCTTTAGTTTAATTAGATCCCATTTGTCAATTTTGTCTTTTGTTGCCATTGCTTTTGGTGTTTTAGACATGAAGTCCTTGCCCATGCCTATGTCCTGAATGGTAATGCCTAGGTTTTCTTCTAGGGTTTTTATGGTTTTAGGTCTAACGTTTAAGTCTTTAATCCATCTTGAATTGATTTTTGTATAAGGTGTAAGGAAGGGATCCAGTTTCAGCTTTCTACATATGGCTAGCCAGTTTTCCCAGCACCATTTATTAAATAGGGAATCCTTTCCCCATTGCTTGTTTTTCTCATGTTTGTCAAAGATAAGATAGTTGTAGATATGTGGCGTTATTTCTGAGGGCTCTGTTCTGTTCCATTGATCTATATCTCTGTTTTGGTACCAGTACCATGCTGTTTTGGTTACTGTAGCATTGTAGTATAGTTTGAAGTCAGGTAGTGTGATGCCTCCAGCTTTGCTCTTTTGGCTTAGGATTGACTTGGCAATGCGGGCTCTGGATTAAGAAAATGTGGCACATATACACCATGGAATACTATGCAGCCATAAAAAATGATGAGTTCATGTCCTTTGTAGGGACATGGATGAAATTGGAAATCATCATTCTCAGTAAACTATCGCAAGAACAAAAAAACCAAACACCGCATATTCTCACTCATAGGTAGGAATTGAACAATGAGATCACATGGACACAGGAAGGGGAACATCACACTCTGGGGACTGTTGTGGGGTAGGGGGAGGGGGGAGGGATAGCATTGGGAGATATACCTAATGCTAGATGACGAGTTAGTGGGTGCAGCACACCAGCATGGCACATGTATACGTATGTAACTAACCTGCACAATGTGCCCATGTACCCTAAAACTTAAAGTATAATAAAAAAAAATTTAAATAAAAAAATTTAAAAAAAAATAAAAAAAAAGACTAGAGGATTAGGAAGACTACACCAAAGAATTACAGGCACTGAGGGCTGCTTTGGTAAATTTCTCAGGTTTCTTAATGAAACTTATATATATTTAATATGAATTTTAAGAGATGAAATGTTTTCAGCCCCTACTAATTGGTCTTTTGAGTAGTTTGTATAGGATAGATATTGTTCATGATTTTTGGTCATCATGCTACAAAACAATCTGATTTAATAGTTGTGATCCCTTTATGCTTTCTCAAAGAATAGTAAGTTGAGCTCAAGGGAAAATAAAATAGCTTTTATTTGATTAAGTGGTTTAAAAATTGAATTAATGGTAGTCTCACATTTAAAATTTTCAGGCCTTTATTTAATTTGGAAATTTTTATTTTCTTATAATAACTCTTCAGTAGAAGACATTTTCAGAGTATCAAGTACGTAGACTTGAAAACTAAGAAAGACATGATTCCTATGCCCACCCTTTCTTAAGTAGATCTTTATATGGAGTTTTTAGGGTTTCTGTTTAGGGAGCTATTAAGTGTTTATGATTTCTGGTGGCTGGATCATGAAAATGGACTAGAAATTTGTGGGGCAGGAATGTAACATTTTGGGTACTGAGAATCAATGTTTAGGCAAGATATTAAGATAGTATAATTTACAAATCGGATAAGAGTTCTCTACAGCTAGAACATATTTCTAGTGGTCAGGAAACATTAGAAGCAGCTGCATTAAAGGAAGATATGACAGCTACAGAGATGAGTTTTTGCTTATGTAACCTGATTCTTAATGTTTGCAAATAGTGCTAAAATAAAACAAGTAAAATATTTTAGGAACATTACATAAAATTCTTGTTGAAAATCAGACAAAATATTGAATAGGCAAAATTTTAAACTTGGCCCTTTCCCACTTGGGCCCTCTTGCTTTGGGATATTAGAAACACCTAGTTGGACACAGTTCCTTCTGTATGCCAACCCTGTTGCTCCTATTTCTCATGGATTTCCTCTACCCTTGCAGTCCTGATTTTGTGGTGTGGAGCTCTACAGCCAGTGGTGGTCTTGCCTGCCTTCTCCCTAAAGCCACTGTCTGGAGGAGGTGTTTGCTCAGGAAAGGAAAATGATATTCCCAAGAGCTACTTGTCTAGCCAGGTGAAGGGCATTCTCAGGCTTGTCAACAAAATGTGGTTTCTAACACTGGATCACTCCAAGTAAAAGGCTCCCTCTAACATAAGGTGGGAAAGTTACTCCAAGAATCAGAAAGCTAGACATTGTCTGTAAAGAATAGGAGATGCATCTATTCCCTTAGGCTGGGGAAATGCTATGAGCATAATTGTAGTATCAGAAAGATCTCACTGCTCTTTGCTTGAACCATTACCCTGCTTCCTTTCACCATTTATGAGGCCTCTGATGAAACTAAAAGCCAGTTACAAAGCTGGCAGTTACTCAGCATCCCATTGGAGTACTTTATTTGATCAGGACTTATTACATTCTTTTCTTACCTCTCTGGCTTCCAAATTTTGTGTTTTCTCTTAAACTTCCCTCTGTTTCCATCAGATATAATTCTTTTCTGCCGCATCCATTTCCTCACTACCCCCACCAGGCATGCTGCATGACATTTTGAACGTTAGCTCTCTTATGTATCTTGGTGGTTTGTCTGCCTTTCCAGCTCAGTGTCCCCTATGCCTCTCTGGTGAAGGTTGTTGGTTCCAGGCGTCTCTGAGGAACTCTGAACCCTGATTCATCCCCAGGCAACTAATTTAAAGAGTTGCGCTGGTGATTGGCCTTTTTTGTTTGTTTGTTTCTTTGCAGTTTAATTTTACAAGAAATTAAGTAAGAGATTTTCTCTAAAACAAAAACAATTACAGATTACATTTGGTGAACATATTTCTTTAAATATTAGATATTGGTCGTAGCAATATCTGCAGTAAAATTGGGAAACACAGTAAATATCTGCAGTATAATTGGGAAACAGTAATTTTTTTTTTTTTTTTTTTTTTTTTACTATGTCCAATACAACCTGACAGTGAGATTCTTCTCACCAGCCTCTCCCTAGAGAACAACTCCTTTTTCCAGTTGCCACACTAAGCAAGTCCCTCTGGGAATATTCTGATGATCAGATGTGTGAGAAAGTACTGACCTCAGAGACCCAGAATGGAAGTAGTACCGGAGGCACTGGAAGCCATGAGCACTTAATCCAGGAGGATCAGGCAATGGTGGTTTTCCAGTAAAGAAGAAGGAGGGGAGCTCATGGAAATCTCTGCCATTGATGAGGATCTTAGTTTTTGCCATTTCTGCCTGTGTCCTCTACATCTCTGAAAGTTTTTTTTTACATTTTCCATCCCTTTATTCCTTACTGATGGCTCCTGAGAACATTTCACAATCTACATTGTTGGCTCACAAATTCACTCTTTACCCTAAATCATTTGCTCTTTAGTCAATCTGGTGAATTTTTAATTTTCACTTTTATGTTTATTATCTACAGTTGTACAGTCTTCTTGTGCATGCTTATATACCCAAATTTCTTATCTATTTGATGATATTCAATATGCTTACTTTAACTATTTGTTCTGCTTGCATCCATTAATTTTGCATCGCATGCTGTAGATGGTTTAATGCATTATCTTTCTTTTATAGAGATTGTGCATAAGTGGGTAGATGATGACAGACTGTCAGCTAATGCAGCCCCAGCCTCAGCTTTGTGTCTCAGTTTTGGGGAGGTGTATGTATATAGGGGATATTTCAACATGGTGAATGATCTAATCTGGGGAAATTTCAAAAATATCCACACCTTGGTGCCCACTCCCCAATTCAAATTCACTTGGTCTGGGATTGGGCCCAAGCTTTCATAATTACTTTGATGATGTCAATGTGCAACAACGTTTGACAACCTCAGAGGCCTCATCACCGTGATGAGAGAGAGTAGGGGGAGGAAATGTACAAGATCAGCCAGATTCTCCTACACTGTTATGTGCCCCCATGACATTGTTACTGCAGCTGGGAATGAAGATGAAATGATTAAAGATGTGTACAAAGCAGTGTGGAGCGAAGGTGCAGCTGAAGTCTATGTTAATACATTGCCTATTCTGTATTCATGACTTTTCTCTGGACTGCTCCACCTAAAATTGTTCCAGGGTTTTCCTACCTTTTATTATCAATCTCTCTCTCTTTTGTGCATATTTTCCTGGATTGGCAGGAAAATGTTCTTGTTAAGAACCACAACAGTGAACCCTCTAGCCTCATTCCCTGTGAATCCTCTAGTCTGTCAGCCTTCCCCTGGGAACAGAGATAGAGAATGCACAGGAACAACTAGTGCTGCACAAGAGCTGACTTGAACGTGCCACGTATTTCCTCCATAGCTGTCACAACTTTACACCCTCTGGGCGCCTCGTCACATGTTTCTGAAAACTAATATAATGATGGCAATTTGTATTATTTAAAGAGTTACAAAATTCTCAAAAGGACAAAATAGAAAGTGCTAGACAGTAGAAATGATTCCTGTGGAATATTTATACTTGAGTTATCACAATAGACTTTTGTTGGCAATCTTTTACAAAGTTACTACAAAATTTTCCTACTGTATTAAATAAACACTGTCTTCTGGATCTATTTTAAACATTGTATGAAGATTTAAGATACAATGAATGTTGACTGTGCCCCTACCCTGAATGACCTCATTATGGCTTTGCGGTTCTTGGAGCTATTGGTTATCTTTATTCTTCATTAGTTGGTTATTCTTATTTCCTAAGGTCTTTGGAAGAACTGCTTCCTCTGATTCACTATCTTATTTTGTAACAGTTTCAAATGAAGAGTTGTCCATTCCATTTACCGTCACATGATAAAGAGTAAATACACTCAGAATAAGTTTTAATTCGATGAATGAAATACAATGTAAAATTGTTTAAAATTTATTTTTTGACTTCTGAGAAACAATATATGGCATATTCTTATTTTAGAACTATCTCTGAATATTTTAATTACTGGATTTTAATCACCGCTGGATAAGAGAAAGTTTATTTTAATTAAATAGTATCACATAGTATCACAGTCTTGATAGATTATTTTCCTTAAACAACAATAGGCTTAAATTTATTCCCTCATTCAGCACCATTTATAAGCATACTTAAAAATATGTCTGGAGTACATGACTAATTCTGTAACTGATACTATTCTGGATCCTTCACACATTTCTGTAAGCATTCAGTTATCTACTGAAGGTAAAGTTGGGCTGGGTAGTATTTATCGTTTGGTATATTTTTGTATATGTCTTTATGCACAGATGATATCCCACTAAACTGATAACATCTTTTCAACCATCTTAATAGTTGATATGAGATCACTACACAGTCTTCAAGGTGACCAGATTGGCCACATGGCTTATCATTTTGCTTGTCACACAGATGCATTCATATGCAATAATCTTTAGGTGTGCTATGTAAGATGTGTCTGGGTGCCTGTAACTGAATTGGAAATGACCAAATTATTTCGTGTATTTAATTTTCTATATATAATGAACAGTTACAAAAAGACTTGGTCTATAACTTGACAAGTCATCTAAATGAATAATAAATCACACAGATTTTCTACCATTAATGTTACTGTTCTGTTTACTTTCTTGTGACTTCCAGTGAAGCTATGTCATCTTTCTGGCCTTTCATTACTTTTGTTTTAGCAGTCACATACGGAGATTGGATTTGGGGATTTTAACCTAGCCTGTGTTTTCTTCTTTTACCCCATAACATCCTTAGCTGTTTTTTAGCCCTTGCCTTATAAAGAAAGGGGTACATTAACAGAGAACTTCTTGCTTGCTTTTTCTCTCATATTTCTTTTAGAAGAGAAAAGTGAACTTGAAAATGCACTTAACATTAATCATACATTTTTATTTATAGACTTGATTTAATAAAGCCCTAGAAGGTTTAATAAAGATAGCTTTATAATGATTATTTGAAAAAGGGTGCTTTATTTATTATTGCTCTGCACCTTGGGAATGTGCATCACTTTTCTCCAAAGGCACACCTTGATATCGTCACGTTATTTTTGCCATCTGTTCCCTTCATCATTGCCTGATGCTGTTGAATGCCGCTTCTGCTGAACACCTGAAATTTGCAGCCACTTGGGCCTGTAGTGATGCCAAAAACAACAGTCCTGTTGGGTCCTTGACCTGATCATTTTAGGGGACTCTGCTGAGAATCTTTTAGCTCTTTCTCCGTCTTATACAGATTGGTCTCCATATTCCTCTTGTGTTCACCTTGTCCAGGAAAACCTGACACTATTCCAGCTTTTCTTTCTTGCTTTGAGGCAGTTCTAGTGGTAATGCATTTCTCTTCACCCTTACACAGGGGACTGCCTCAGAGAGCCTAGCTCAGCTGTCAAAATACTGTAATGCTCTTGATTTCCATGCCTGTCAGAGAGTGCACCCATATGACTTCCAAACTCAGAATGTCTGATGTTTTAGGAATGGCTAAGGTCATATACTTATGCTTTTCAGAATCTTTAAAATATTTATAGTGAGGAACAGCCTGTATATTTATTGGTCCCCAAGTGGGAAGAACCTTCTGTGGTAAAAACTAACTGTGATATGGAAACATAGATCTATACATGTATTTAAGCAGAAGAATTTCAATTCCAATATTCGCGTATTGAGAGTCACACCTTTTAGCCATAGTTAGAAAACAATTCAGGGTTGAGAGAAGAAAGGTCACAGGAAACATGGCAAAGAAGGAATAGAGATTTTGAATTAAAACCTCAGGGAAGAAAAACAACGTGAATTTACATCAGTCTGGGCCTTAACCACCTGCCCCTACCCGACCTCAATTTCTATGTATTGGCGCAGAAGGAAGTTGCTGAGAGATGTTTCACTGGAATTGAAGACATAGGTTTGACCCAAAGTTTATTGACAGCCCGAGGAACATTATCTCTCGGTATTAAGAAGATATCTGAGTAATATCAACTAAGACTAGGAGAAATAATAATAGCACAAATATGTTCAAAATCTTTCTCTAACATAATTTTATACATGTCTATGAAAGTCACGAAGGTAAAGAAAGATATTATAGCCAGGTAGTTGAAAATCAAGTCTCTGAGCCACACTGCTTGTGTTTAAGCACCGGCCCTACCTTTTACCAGCTGTGTGAATTTAGGCAAGCTATGTAGCCTCTCCATGTCTTTGTTTTCTCATAATGTATAGGATAGGACTATGATCAGGATCAATTCAGTTAATATATGTAAAATACAAGAGTGCTTGATTCATAAAGAATGCTCAGTACATGTTAGTTTAAAAATCATTATTAGAGAAACTGTTACATGTATTATGAAGGATAGGAATGATGTACCACAAAGTGAATTGGATGTGTTGTTACTATTTTGCCTTAAATTACTCCTCTTCAAATAGTTTTCAGTATTTCATTGCCAGAGTTTGATATGGCTTTTACATTCAAGTCCACTGATGCTTTTCAGTCACATTTAAGATTCTGCAGGTAGTGCAACCTGTTTTTGTAAATTCACAAAATAATACCAATATCTTACATTTTTATATTTCCCAATTATAAAAGTTGTTTGAAGTAGGTAAGGTGGTTATATAGCACAGAAAAGTAAGTCGGCTGAGGAGTTTGCATTTATGCTTGTAATTTGATACACTGCAGTGTTTGCTTCAGGCCAAAGAACCATTTGTGATTAAAGTGGTAAACAACTGTTGCCCTGAACAAAGGAAACACGTCAGCTTAAATCTAAAGGTTCTTTACTAGAACTTTTCACTGGATAAATTAAAAAAAAAACTTCATTATTGTTACCTTTAATAAAAAACAATTCCAGTAACTGATTTACCTGTATTAAAATATAAAATTACAGCTGTCTTTTTCTTTTATACTTCCCTCTCCATTGATACTTTGACTCAAATGAATGGCTGTAAGACTAAAATTCTGGCAACCAGAACTTTGTAATATCTTCGACTGGCAACCCGAGGACTATTACCTAGAAAGCAGTTTATTACTCATCTCTTTTGAGCAGTTGCCCAAATAAAACAATGGTGTCATACATTATGTTAACACGCAGCACAAAAGATCCCTGCTTACTAAACAATTCTGAGCTCCACTGAAGGATTTGGGCCTTCTTCCAACGATTAACGTAAAAAAATTACCTACATCAGCAGAAAGCAAGTATTTAATGCAATGCCATCATAAATTTGAAGATTCTTGTCCGAAAACAGACTTTTAAGTGTCTACTGTCTCATTCTGCCTTCCTCCAGAGTCTACTGCAACATTTTCTGGGTGAAATCATGCTGACTGGAAACAAATTAGAATATATACGACAGGAATTAAGTATCTTTGGTCTCAAGAATGACCAGGACTACTGTCCCTATCATTGCAAATGGAGCCTTAAGGCAGTGATGTGGGGACCAGGAGCTGGCGTTGCCTGGTGCATCAACATTCTGAGGAGGCTTCCGTCTCCCTTCCCTGTGGCTCACTCCTGTGGGCAAAGATGTGAGCAAAATACATCAAATGCTTCCCTAAATCATGCCAGGCAGGATGATTCCTAATGGCCTTGAATCCAAAACTAGGCTTCAGCAAACATATATGACCTTGTTAATATATTGTATTTATCTTTCTATCCTAAACCTTGACAACAGTAACTTTCATTTTTGGACATTATCTTCAAGCCTGGAACTGAGATTGGGAGGCAGATAATAGCTTCACATGATGACTGAGAACTCCCATTCTTGAGAACATGGGATCCTGAAAAACATTCTTGCAAGTATATTTTAACTTTGGTTTCTGAGATTATAGGGCATTTCTTTTTAGACAGGTTAAAGACATACAGGTTTACCATCACTTTCCAAATAAATGCCTATCTAGGCAGCCTAAGGACATTAAAAGAAAAATAGTGTCTTGGTAATATATGCTAACAAACAACACTCTTTCCTAACTCATTTGCTTCACTGCTGTCAGGATGTGAGGATTAACACCTGTCTATCTACTAACCAGCCTGAAGGATAAGGATCAAAATTTTCCAGTCACAGTATTTTAAAGTGTGACTATTCTAGGCCTTTATTTTTATGATTTATATTGTCCATAATAGAGTTCTGCTACACTTAATATTTCAGAGTTCTGTTTTTACTTTAGAATGTACTCAAACCATCAGTTTCAGCATTCATGTGGCATTCAGATGGGGTGTTTACTGTGACTCAGTGTAAGTTACTTGGATGACTCAATGACAGTGCATTTCTGTGGCACTGTCCCTCTCTACAGTTTGTGAGATCTTGGTTTCAAGTCTTTGGACCAGTTTTCTGAGCCACAGTTCTTTATCTTGCTGTGTTCACACAGGGCAGCATACTTAACTTTATTGCAAAGTATCATTTGGCTTAAAATATCTCCCCTTCCACTATAATCCTTGTATGGAAGTGTCTTGAAAGGATGTCATTGATAAGCCCTAAGTCTATGACAACTGATATAGAAATTTTTCCTAGAATTTCTACTACAAAATGAAAGTCATAAATGTTAGGAAACAAAGGTAAAAAAGAAAGAAAGTGAATCTTGATTTTTAAAATGTTTAAATTCTATTACCTACAACTGTGTGCTCTTCTCCCATCTCCATTAAGGGAGGAAAATAAAATGGGAAAAAAGATAGCTGTTACATTATCTCATTTCAACATCTTCAGATGAGCTGGTTGTATATCTTTCTTTTTTATTTTCTATCCAAGCACTAAAATATTATGTATGTTGCCCTGTGGCTTAAAATAAATATCACCTGTTTCCTAATACCTCATTTAAACTGAAAAATTGATATACGTCTAGTTGTTCCAAGAAAATTTAGATATTCAAAAATATGATATTTAAGATACCTATAATTATGTAAATTATCATATTGCCCTTGATATCTTTTCATATCCGTCTTAGCTAAAAATAGTACTTAATAATTTATGGTATATTTTCAAAGAGCTAGAAGAGAGGATTTTGAATATACTCAACACAATGTAATGATAAATGTTTGAAGTAATGAATACACTAATTACTCTGATTTGATCATTACACATGTATCAAAATATCACACTGTACTTCATAAATATATACAATTATTATTTGTCAATTAAAAGGAAAAAGTTCTCACCAAAAAGTGATAAGTACATGAGATAATGTATATGTTAGATAGCTTGTTTTAGACATTCCACAATGTATACTTATATCAAAACATCATGTTATATACCATAAATATATCATTTATACCATAAATATGTCCAATTTCTATTCATCAAATAATTTTTAAAAAAGACAGAGAAAAACAGCTTTTCTCCCCTTTTTTACCATATGAAACTCTCTACCTAAATAATCTCATCTGCTCTCAAATGTTCATATTTATCAAGAATACTTGGGGCATTTTTAAAAACTGATTTGCTGGACTATAAAGTTAGCTTCACCATATAAAAAACTTCCATGCATATTTCTGATAATGCAATAAGCTAGAAGTAAAAAGAAATATGGTAAGAAAAGCGACATAGAGGTATTTAAAAATTTCAAAGCATGCTTCTAGAGACTTCCGAAATTAAAGAAATCATAATGAAACTTTTGAAATATTTACACAGAATGGAAGTGCAATCACTACATATGAATGCATGTTGGAGGCAACAGAAGTGGTACTTTTTTGTTGTTTCTGGTCTTTTTATTTTTTAAGAACTATCCCAGTTCTATTTTGGTCTGTTGAAGTACTATTTAAGAAAAAAACAAAACAAAACAAAACTTAGTCCAGATGCTACATTAGAAAGAATAAAAGTTCAAGATTCACGAGTTCAACACCCAAGTTAGAAAATGATAGCTTAATATGTACAAGAATGTAGAAAGGAGGAAACAATGAAGATTATATCATAAATTAATGAAGTAGAAAAATCAGACTGTGACATAATAAACATATAATGCTGTGGATCCACAAAGCCAAGTTGATTCTTTGAAAGGCTAATA